>NC_142840.1:39920000-41260000 GCF_061612785.1 Hesperophylax consimilis
CTAGCTATTCTTAGCGAAAACTTGCTACGTCTGCAGTAAGATGATAGATTAACATGAATTTATTTGATGTTTTTCTACTGCCTACCCCATTTAAAAACTCTGTACACGCCACTGCACAGTGCACATGGAACGTGGATTGTTGCTGCATGGGCCTATTTTATATAAGGATATTAAGGAACGTACTTTAACTAGTGATTCCTGACATTAGTTGGAGTAAAAAAAATTTATAAAATTTTGGTCTCGGGTGACTTTTTTGATGTTTTTTTTTCAACTTATATCTTAAAAAATCGTTATCTGTAGGACAGTTAATCACTGGTTAAAGTAAGGCAAGTGCGTCCCTTACCACCCAGTATGTACACGCTTTCATAGCAGTAGCTATTACCAAAAAACTTAAAATAAAATGTATACAACACGGACATTCACAGATATAACACTAGAACGTGCAATAAAATTTGGCTACCGACATTCACAGATATAACACTAGAACGTGCAATAAAATTTGGCTACCAAAAACCGACAAAGCCAATGAACAAATTAGTTTATTATGTTAACTTGGATCCGAGGTTCTCAAGCTTTTTTGCCCCGTAGCACTTCAAAATGTCAAAATGTCCTCAAACTTAGTTTTGAAGTCTGTGTAAAGTACATTTAAATGTTGAACGTCATTATTACCCTGGACGTTTTTCAAAAATAAGTTGGGGAACTAGGAACTTCGCGGCTTCCAATGTGCAATGTTTTGCTTGAATATATTAATTTCGAAGAGAAAAGGATCGTATACTCTATTTACATACCTCAAATAACAACTTTACGAAATATAAAAATGCAAATATCAAATAAGTAATTTCTCAGTCTATTATATTTGTGTTAGGTCTATTGTGTCATTTACGGAACTCCTAAATGTTGACTTGAGATAAAAGGGGGTCCGCTCGTATGTACCCCCATTAGAATTTCGTGGACCCCCAAATTTTTTTCTTGCTGACATAGACCCCCCAGCAAACCGATATCGACCCCTGGGGGTCCATATAGACCACTCTGGGAACCTATAACTTGGATGAACGAATGAAATAAAAATAAATAATATATGCATGTAATTAATAACACATTAGACAAAAGTTAACTTGGATGAACGAATTACCAAAATACATCGAATTAATAAATAAAATCCACTTTCCTTTTTCTAACTGTACGACATACCTAAACCTAATGGTTGACGGCGAGGCAGTAGTAAGTGTCAGTATTGCTTCACAAATATTATTAATATAAATAAAAATACTAAAAACTCGTTTCCGGCAAATTTGCTTTTTTTAATTGTGTAGGTAATTATTGCAGCAAACGAGCGATTAATGGTAGCATATATTTCTGTATTATAACGTAATCAAATCCCAGGCGGCAATGATTAATTAATTAAATTTGATTGCGGTCGCTATGTTTCGGTGCAAGGACAGGCATAGAATTACGTTACGTTTCTACACGTTCCGGAAACTGGTAGTACAAGCGAGAAACTGGTGAATCTACATCACACAGTGAACCCAAACTAAATTATTTTTTTAGATCTAAACCTTTCGATTACTTTTATTGAACTTTTAATTTTTTTTCAGCAACTTAGGTTAAAATAAGTTTCATGTGTTTGAAGAAATGTAAAATATTACCTATTTGAAATAAAATGTAGGTAATACCTATCTCTTGTCATCATCCTTAGCCAATACATTCTAGGGTCGAAGAAAGGTCTCTCCAAGCTGCTGTTCCAAAAGATATTTTAGGTTCCTCGAGCTTCCATGTGTTCTCATCACACTTTATCTTTTCAATTCTGAGGGTCAGGGCCGGCCCTATGCGAAGGCAATTGGAGCAGTTCGCTTCGGACGCCGAATTGTAAAGGCGCCAAAGCGCTGATAATACCTAACACCTAACAGTCGGAATACATCGCCCTTGAGATTATTTTTCATGAAATTTTTTGGCCGACCCTGCTGAGGGTTAAAGGGTGGCCTAGTGCCTTTCTTGCTTCGTCTGACCACTTGAACCTATTGTTTCACAACTGAAAAACGACAATGGTTCATCGACAGTCCAATTTTTTTATGTAATAGCAAAGATTACCGGATACGGACATTACAAGAAAATCCGTGCGAGGACAGGTCGGCAGGTTTTTTAATATTATGAATGCGTATATTTTCAATCATGTTTGTATGAATTAAGCAGCAAAATAGATAAATTAATTTCCTACATGTGATCGATTTAATCAATTCCGCGAACTTGAAACATGTTTTGATAAAGAATTTCTACGAAATTAATGAAACACTTGCTTACGTTATGTAAGTCAGTATGCAAAACCTTGATGAAATTAGCTCAAATCACGTAGGCAAGAATGTTCGTTTCAAGAACTTTGGAAGTAAGTGTTACCAGTTGGTAGTTTTAAGTATTACCTAAACAGTTTTTTAAAATTACAGCAACCCAAATTATTTTACATGATAATTAATGACTATTACTTTGCCTATTTATTAGAATTTATATTACGTTAAATAGTTTCGGTTACATCCCAACCTTCTTCGGGAATAAATTGATAATGAATGAATGAATAACTTCACATTGTTAATTTAAATGAAATAAATAACTTTGTAAACTCCATTATTTAATCCTTAAATTAAAATTAAAAAGGGTCGATGTATTTTAAAACCTATGGTTTGTTCGTCAGGATTAAAACATCAGCGCTTTGTTAGCAGCAGACACATACCTGGACGGATGACGAACCTGGCACTGTTGGTGGACGCGGTGGACTCTTTCGCTGCAGCAGCTGGACCAGTTTCCGCACCACCTGGGATTCTTGCTGCAGAGTCTCCATCTTCTATCTTCGTGTCACCTGTTCCTATACTTCATTTTAACTTAATACTAATACTTAATCTTAACTTCACTTTATTTTTGTAATATTTATATTTTTTGTAATACCTGTATCAACTGTAAAGCGCCCCTGAGGTGATATCTCACAAAAGCGGCGCTATAAAATTTGTCCAATAAATAAATAAAAATACCCTAAATATTGCAATGAGTGGTTTTAAATATATTTATTTAAGAAAACAAACATTCCCGGTTTACGAATAACCTGACAATATTTTAAAATCTTTTACTACCATCACAGTCAGCGGAAAATTTTGATTGTGTTGTGATGGGGGGCTTAGCCAGCCGAGGAATTAAACACATTATGCCTGGATGGGACCATGGAGCCACCGACCGGTCAATGGTAAGTTTTAATATTAAAATAAACAATTATAGAAAATTATTTATTAATTTTCGCGTTTATTATTGCGCTTACATACAAAAGAAAATATTTAACGAACTAAAACATTTCTGCATAAATAAAAAACTTTTATAAATTAACAAGAATGAAGTAGTAACTAACACTTTTTCTTAACTCTAAAATTATCTATAACGTAAGTTATCCAATTGTAAACACATTTTATTCGAAGGTAAAAATTTTAACAAAATAATGATTTGTTTTCCAAAATGTGGTAGGCAAATTCAGAAAGCTTAGAATTTATAAAAAAATGTTAGTAGTCATTTAAATTTTAATAATGTAATAAATTAATTTTTCTGTAATTGTTTTTTTAAAATAATCATAATTGTAATATTTTTTCCTACAGGTACTCATTTGTCTATTTTTAAATTTGTTAATTTTCATTATTCGTTTTTCCTGACAAAGAAACAATTGGTTTTGGAACATGTCTTACTTTTTTGATTAAATTGTGGTGTTTACAAAGTTATTTAATTATTTGGTTTAACAGATCTCATACAATACATACGCATGTCTATATAATAAAAAAATAATGTTTCTTTGTTTGTCCCCTATAGACTCGAAAACTGCTAGAATTTCTAAGTTTGTTCTTATTAGTGTCAGGAGTGTTTAGATAGTGGTTTGAATGGTAAAAGCAGTCGGGGACGTCCGAGGAATACTTAACGCATAATCTCTGCACGTGAATTAGATACGAAGTCGAATAAAAGTCGATATAATGTAGTTTTTTAATAGTAACAATGTGGTAATGGAAGTGAATGGTGGAAGTCGGAGACGCCAGATTAAGTGAAATAAAATTTTTTAAATTCATTAGAATAATATTGACCGGTCAGTGGCTGAATTGACGTCGCATTTGGGTCCCACCCAGGCGTAGTGTGTTCAATTCCTCGGCTGGCTAAGTTCTCCAACACGACACAAGCAGCATTTTCCGCTTACTGTGGTGGAAGTAGAAGATTTCAAATATTGTCAGGTTATTCGTTATCCGAGAATGTTTGTCTTTCTTTAAAAAAATATATATATTTCCGCAAAAAAAAAAAAAAAAACCTTGAGTTTAAAACCTCAAAACCTTACTACAAACCATTTATAACCCCGATGAACGCCGGGTAAACGTCAGCTAATCCTTAATAAATAATGGTCACCATAGTCGTATAACAAAAATTTAATTCCTAGTATTGTACTTGTACGGAAGTAATAAGAAAGTAGATTACGAGATGAAATTTTTCTCAGTAGGTAATTGAAAAGTGACTTCTCCGTACTTGCAAATTATACCGATATTACGTGTTGTATAACCGATATTTCCAGTATGTGAACCTAATTAATAAATAAATGGTGTAGCGTTAGGCATTTTCATTTTTTTTTATTCTCTTCCAATTTTGAGGAATGAATTTTCTCTTAGTGGTTTCTGAAAGTTCTAGGATCAAAGCAAGGTTCTATTCAAGTGAGTTTAATTAAAAATGCCACAATTATTTAATACAATGTTATTAGATTTTAAATAATATTAAAGGGAAGACATTTTGACTACGATCATTTTGGGAGTCCATCTGAAAAATCGAAAATAATAAATGAATTTGAGGGGAAATATCGCGCTTTTACTAAAATAAAAACTTTTTTTTCAGGTTTGAAAAGCCAAGAAGGAACGGAACACCGTGATTTATCATCTCCAGTCTTCAATTTAATAAGTTTGAAGTATGCATGATTGCATGTATAATAATGTTGTTCTAAAAGCGAGCGAACCTAAGAGTATGGATATTAGATAGTTACATGATGGTTACATGGTGCGAAAAAAGTCGGCAGCAAATAGGCTGAGGTCTGGTGAGGTAGTCGTTACCTTCCCCTTTCGGGTTCGGACATCAGAGATTTATGGCAGGGTTAGGTGGCAAACCGCTAATTAGAAAAAAAGTTTAAAGAACCAACTGCCGCCCATTCGTGATATATGGGCAGACCGATCCAGAAACAACACCAGTAGACATTATGCAATCCATATTATACTATTGTTTTCATGGTGTGTGAGTTATGAATGCCTGTTTTTGCTTTGCAGCGCTTGAATGAGTGCCTCTGATTTATGTGTTTTAATTTGCTTGCATAAAGGAATCGGTATGAATACATTGAATGATATTACAATTAATTCTTAGATCCATGTTTGCATACCTTTCTTGTTAGGTGTATACACTGTATTTTTTTCTGCCACACTAATTTTGAAGGCGAAATCACAACCGTCGATAAAAATATTTTAAGAATTTGGTAGATAACTTAATGATCTATTTTTTTTTTTAATAAAATTTATACCTGAATGGTAAAATTCAAAAAGTTATAACTGTCCTCGGTCACTCCTACAATTATTTGAATTCTTGGCATTTCGTCCTATCAGCATTATTGCTACTTGCGAACTTACTTCCGAAATACAAAAACTAATGCACTTGCCCAGGATTCACTGTTTAGAACCTATATTTCGTATTCCCACATTCAAATTACTTGACGTTGGACTTGATTACACTTCATTTATCCTAGATATGTAGGTACACGAGACATCCCGACCGTTTGAAAGCACTGGCAATTATTATTAGTCTTATAAACCCATTTTAAATAATAAATAAGTATATATTGAGCAATATTGACTAATTTTGGTTGTGATCAATTTGCATATTTCTTGGTCGTGCTCTTTAATTATATTATTTATCTTGATTAAAAAGTATGATCATATCAATCGATCACTTTAATGAATGATTCCCATATTCAAATGTACATTAGTACTTTGGTATAGACAATTTCTTAAGGACTTAATTGGCTGATTACTATTTGCGATTCTTTGGATCTGGTTGATACTTTCATAACTATACACTAATTGTGAAATTATAATCTAAAAGCAGCCGAGAATTTCCTGGCCTACCTATTTTATTTCTGTTTCGTTTGACTGTAACGCGACACCCAGTATATTTATCATTTAGATCTTCTGACAAGACTTGCTGATTTATATTCGAAAGCTGCATGTTTATCCAAGAAATGTATTAATGAGATGAACTATTTGCTCTCAGGTGGTATTATTTTCGATAATAATATATTTTTTATCGGTGTAGCCATTGGACTTTCTACTGGAAAATTATTTACAATCTGACAAAGAGGTGTAGTACATGTTTGGAAGAAGATTGGAGGAGGCTGAATGGCCATGAAAGAGGTCAAAGGGTCCCGCCTTTGATTTTTTTTCGTACAATTTGTCGAAAATCAAAGGGTCCTTTGATAATCATAAGCCCCTTTGATTTTGACCAAAACAAACAGAAAATTAACCAAAATATCTGTGGGTTCCACAATGAAACACTCAGTAAACATTAAAACTTGTATTTATTATTACTATTGGTGAGCAAAAAATCACTTTTTAAAATATTTGGCACTATATGCTACTGCTTTAAATATATCGTTTATTGCTTGAAACTGTATCTTTAAATTCAGTGGAATTGACATTTAAATTAAAGAAAACACATAATTCGCTATTTACGGTATTTTCACCTAGTTGATTTCTTTTGTCAGTCCATACATTACCCATTACACTAAAAACTCTTTCTAGGAAGACATTGGATACGGGAACACTGCACACGTATTGTACCATTTTCAACAGAGTTGAGCAACTCTCGCTACCACCCGCCAGAATCGCTCACGGCTTTTGCTCTGTAAATTATCACTAGAGTGAGGTATATATGTCGCGTATTTTAAAAAAAAACCGGACATTCTATTGTCCGGTTTTCCAAAATTTTCTAGACCGGACAGCCGTTTAAAAATCCGTACTGGCAACCCTAGGTGCGACTCCATAAAGGGGAAGATTTTGTCGATGGGTTCATAATAAATGTAGAAAGCTGGGCAAGAATAGTTATAAAAATAAACAAAAATTTACACTAGACTCGTTTTATTTACAAAACACACAATTTACAAAATAAATACATTCGTATTTGTACATAGTCACTGGATCATATCCACATATATGTATTGGTAACAAGATATTTACATTTACAAGTAGTAGTAGGGAGAAAAAGCTTAACTAAGGTTAATCCCATAGGAAAACATTATTCTTCAGTACAGTGGCTCGTGCACCCTGTAGTGCCTGTTCAACCAGGAAAGAGAATTGGCATTTGGCTGATATCTCTGGCGGTAAGAGATAGCAGGTGAGAGAGCAGAGTGTTGAGGAGGCCTTCCGAAAGGACGGTACAGAGCTGGGGCGATCTGCTGTTGGAATGTTGGTGCAACCTCGCAAACGGTTCCCCTAACCATATCACTTACTGGGGAAGAGTAAATTCTGAAATTTACATCGTTGAAGTCAAGATCGGCTTCTAAGAACACAGGCATGCGGTCTGAGATAACCCAGACATTTCCATTCTGGTCGAACTTCACGTCACTGGGGAATACTAGACCAACGTCGTCCTTGTCGGCAACTTGGTGATTTTCTGGTGTATAAGGAAGACTAGAGTGCCAGCATCCAATGGCGTTCTGGTCAATAAGATTAAAGAACATGAGTCCTTGATCGTTGATGGCCTTGGAAGTGAGGTGAGAGTTGGGTCCACGAGTTCCCACAGTCTTGAAATCTTGATATGAATCAGATACACGAGCACTATCTCTCAATACTCTGGTGGACACTGCGAATTCCCTGTGACTGGCGATAGGACTGAAGAAAAGAGTTCTGAAACCATCGGATTGAGTGGGGGACACAGCCATTCCGAAAATACCTTCTTCAAACCATTGGAAGTTAAGTCCAGCGATATTGAAGTCTCCCAGAAGGGGGTCAGGGAGGAAGAAGCCATGCGTAAACCTCCATGACCTGTTTTCTTGCCAAGAGTAGGCGATCAGACCATAACCGAGCTCATCAGATAGGTAAGCATAGGTGTCATCGCAGGTTGATCCCTCATCAATGACGATGTTAGCGATGAAAGTGTTGGCGTTGGTATCGGCAGCGGGGAATTCGTACCTTCTGATACGTCTATCGGTGTTGAGGTCAAATACGTTTAGGGCATAGGGGCAAGGGTTGGTTGTGGTATTTCCTGTTAAAACAAAACAACGTATTAAGAACCGGCCAAATCATTATGAGTATATAAACATACGTATTAACAAGTTTGCCAATCATTATAGATACAGGCTGCCAGATTGGAAGATCATTATTCCGCATCAATGAAACAATTGTGTGAATGTAAATCATTATATCAATACTAACCGATTCCATAGGTTCCAGTATCGAGGACCCACAGTCTTCCGCAAGAGTCAGCCTTGATCCTGTAAACGGTGGTAAGACCTGTGGCGCAGTTTCCCAGCTCGTTTCCTTCCAAGCTTGGGTATGGGATGAGTTGGGGGTTTTGGGCCTGGGGTTGGTCTGTCCTGATGTAGTTGAGGGTTGAAGGGATTCCTGGAACAAGTAATGATAAGGATGATTTGTTTGTTGTTTTTTGCAATCAATTTGGGAGCAGTAGCAGGAGTCATCCTATGGGGCCTAGTTAAAATCTCAACTATCCGAAAATCACGAGACGTCGATCCCTTTATATAAATACATGAGATAAGTGGCCTTGGATAATTGAAATTTGCTCAAGATTCAGTAGAAATTTATTCAGAGGGATGACATCCAGTTTTTTTACAGTAATTTCAAACAGGAGACCGTTAGAAAAATAATTTCCCTCAGGGTCTATGTCATCTTTGGGGATGCTGTGTGGAGGGTTTGAGGAAAGAAAGAAATGAACATGGGTCTTGAAGAGACTCATGTTGTGGAAGAGAGAAAATACAGAAGTCGGCAAATCGACCCATAGTCGAGCTGTTGAACTTACTTCATGTGACAAAAACTCAACCGTGTATAAAACTTCCGACTCCCAAAGTACCTTGGACTCCAAAATATTCAAACAAGAGGTGACTGCCAAATTCTACAGTTGTGTGCCATTAAAGTATCTGTGGGCTCTGTACAGAACACCCAGCTTCTGGAAAGCTAACTTGTCTTTGTCTTCAATTGAGCCCCCGTGCCTGAGTTGGTCACTTGAGGTACACCAAGCATATCAATGAAAGGCATGTTGGGAAAATTGCTTCCGTTAAAGGAGACTAGATTGTCATTTCAATCGTTTTTACATGTAATCAGATATGATTGGGTCTCTGAAACATAAAATTCGACTAGGTAAATTTTTCCCCAACTGGAAATCATCCAGCGGTAACCGTCCATTATTTGCTTCGAAGCCCTCCGAGCTGTTGGAGTTTGTATTTCCTTTAGAAACTTGTTAATCAAAAGCTGTATTGGACTGTGATGTAATTCGTGTAACAATGAATTGGTAAGCACAACAAAAGGTCATTGATCAAGGTGATTGATCAAACGATCAAACGATTGTTCAAGACGATCCAAACAAAGAAAAAAAGAGCAAATTTATAAAATTTGCCATTATTTTTAATTTCATTACATACAAAGACATAAGATGCAAATGTGCCCCATTTTAACGATATCACGCTGCCATGAATTGACCGCGACCAGTTTGAATATCAGCAAAAATCTCTTTGCACGCTTTTTTCTGTCCACATATTTAAATCCAATCTCGGACTAACCCGAATAGTATAGCTAGTCCTAAGATAATATTGCTTTGTAATGCAATTGCAAATCTCTGCAATTTTCATAATTTTTAAGTTACGTAAATTGCGTTTTAATTGGATAAATTATTTTTTACTAACAAAAAAAGCGTAGGCTTTAGAAAACTTAGCAAGAAATAAACTAACTGCATCATTGATTTCTCTCGAAGTTATCACAAATAATTACGAACTTTATCCAGATTAATTAAACTTTTATATAAGTAGTTAGCCCAAATCAATGTTTCTAACTAATGTTATAATTTAAATTCTGCAGGAAATTATTTTCATTTGTATTTTGTCATAAGTCCAATTAAATAAACAAGTGTAGGTATATGCTTGCAAAGTAAAGATAATCAATGAAATGAATTATGGTTGCCAAATCTGAATAAGATTATATTCATGAATAGGTATATCAACATTCGTGTCTTGCAGAGTGTCGAATGAGAAATCGTGGACATTAATTAATTAATTAAAAAGCCGTAAAAAACTTAATCAATATTATAACTGGATCATGTTACATATAAATCATAAAATAACGAGTTCAAGAGAACAGCCTGCTTAAAACATTCGATGTCAAATTTCCTAAGGAAAAGGGTTATTACATGTTATTCTAGAAATCTATCGAGCTTTAAGAGTCAACTTTATGTGGCAAATAAAATAAAATTTTAATCACCAAAAAGTATATACCGATTAATTGTGCCTACCAAGAACGTGTTGTGATATATTTTTTGACCTTCATGGGCAAAATTCTTTGAATGGTATTTTCAAATTATTTAAAATTACAACTTTGGTGTACAAAAGGTATTTTTTCCACAATTGTTGGTGGAATTTACAGTATTACATCGTGAGTTTGGAAAAAGATTTATAATTATGTAATCTCATAGCTTCATAGATAGGTACTAAAGTATATTATTTTATCGCTAAAATCTTTTGATTCTGTATGTTTCTTAGCCCTCTATTTTGTCTCTGTCAACCATAATCACCTTTTTATTAAATTCGTGCTATAGTATCCGCCCTTACAAAGAGATTTCACCGAAACCATTTGGCGTATTGTTATAAACTGATGAGATATATGCACATTAAACAATATTATTGAAGAGCATCTTTCTTCAGCAATTACACTGCAACTAATGCAGATCGCACTTGAGTGCAATCACAACAGTGCTTCTGCAATAGATAGGTACTATGAACTTAAGATCGCATAATAAAACATATATTAGTTTGGACTTCGGTGCATGACGAAACCAGCAACATTATTAAAAATACTTAATTATTTTGCGAAATACGTGAAATAGGATATAGAACCAAGGTGTTGTATTAACACATTTTTATTTGCTTGCGTGTTTTAGTTTCTGAAACATATTTTACACAATAGCAATACTGATTATAAGTAGTATAATTTAATGTTTATTTATATGTTGTTAATTTTTTGTTTCCTCCGGTACTAGGTTGCCGTAACAATTGGAATTTTTTACTTCGGTAGTTCAAAGATCTAATTTATTTGTTGTATAATATTATCTGCAACGACGCGTATTCCATAAATTTAACTCCTCTTGTAAATAGTTTATATAGTTGCAAGTTGCAAACAAAACAATGAATATAATCGACACAGGTTTATCCTAGTGAGACAGACATCGAAAAAAACCTGTAAAAAAACTTTATATTGTTAATAAAAAATAAAAATAAATTCTAGTGCTTAAAGTTTGCAGGAAATATAATATTAGTTTTCTGAAAGCCTGTGAACGAATTCAATAGATACATAAAACACGCATCAACTGTCATTTAATAAATTCAATGACATCTGATCAAATGACATCTAATCAAAGGGTTCTCAATATGACTATTTCCATTACTAACAGATTTTCAAAGGGTTCTAACTATAACCATATCCACAACTGACATCTAATCAAAGGGTTCTGATTAAAACTATATCCATAACTGACGGCTTATCAAAGGTTTCTAACTATATCCATAACTGACATAAAATCAAAGGATTCTTACTATAACTATATCCATAACTGACAGCTTATCAAGTGGTTCTATCCCTTACCTTTATCCGTGCAATATAAAACCGGCCGGTTACATTACATCGCGAACTTTTTTAATATTATTAGACACATATCAATGAAATCTCATATTTAAAAAGTAATGTAACTTAGACAAAAGTTGGTTAAGGATATGCAAAGATTGATTGTCAAACTTCGTGAATAATGACTGCCTTACACCATCTGTTTTTCATCAAGTTTGTGAATTCCTAGCGATTCGGGATGAAAAAAGGAGTGTTCTTCTTTGATAGTTAGTAGAGTGAGTGGTTAATCTCTGTTAGTACCGATTTTTGTTTTATTATGTGATGTTTGTCATCTCTCATTGTTTTTCGTAACTTTCTTACGTTAAAATTTTCCACGTTTATTGAGTTCTATATCATTAATAAAAAATATTTCAATATGTATTTATTATTGATTGTAAATGTGTATTACTGAATTTACAGGTATTGTGAATTTCGCGCGTATGTTTGATGATTTAATTTTTTTTTACGAAATAATGAACGACAACTTTACATACGTACTGTTAACTCACAGAATAAAAAAATATCTATTTGTGTTAACTTAATATTTTTATCACATACCTTTATTGATTTATAAATAGACATTAGGTTGTGACAGATATTGCTTTGGCATCGATTGCGCTGCAAATATTGTTTCGATCAAGATATTATGAACATGTTTAAAAAAAACATTAAAAAAAAAAAAAAAAAATGTTGGCAATGTTTCCAAGGCATAGGTACCCAAAGAAAATCGTTGCGATAAGGTTTCAAATGACGAACGGGTGAAAAAAACATCGATTAGATGATAAAATAGATCTACGACCAAGCATGTGACACAGCTCGCAAATGACAGTGACAGGTGCTTTCATGATTGTGATCCATGTTCAAGGAGTTGTCATATTTTAAAGATTTAGTACCATCCCAAAATATTATTTCTTTTCTAATAGCTATCTGCATGAAACCGTAAGTATGAAAATATTGTGTAAAGCGAAGATTTTTCATAGCGTCCCGATCGGTATGATAAAAAGGATCGTGTAAAGCAGGCATAAGAATATTTTTCCAATCATTTACTAAAAACCACTATTATAATTGTTGTGAAAGTAATATGGATTGCGTAATACAATGCAGGTGGAGACTGGACACATTTTCTTGCGCATAAATAAAATAGCACAAAGTCAAGATTGAACCCGCAACAAACGTAAAAAAACACAATAAACCGGTTGTTTACCGTGCTGATTGTGATGCTTTCTCTGGGTGACCTATGGTTGAGAGAAACGGATTATATTAGTATAACCATTAGATAAGAAGATTTTTTTTTTGTTTTCATGATTTCAGATAATTTGTAATTTATGTACTATTTCTTTACGTTGACATTTTCGTTTCGAAATGTTTTCACTGTGGTATAATGCAACTGGAAGTCATACATAATGATGAAAAGTAATATTGCAAACCTCTTTTATAATGGCATATTTGAAAATATACGTATGTCACATTCGTTATATTTGTAAACGGAAGAGATGAATTTTGGCTTACCAATGAGAAACTATGTAGAATTCCAAGGGAGAGAAAGAGTTTCCTTGACTGATGTCATATCATTATTCAATATTTCCAAGAAATCCTTTCAGATTTCTTCGGGTTGTGCCTAGCATACCCACAAATATGCTATACTTAGATTATTTCATAAATATCTCATCGTATTAAAACTTATTAATGTTCAAGCGTTTTTTAATGAAGCAGAACAAGACACAGAAGATAAAAAAATATTGGAAAAAATAGTTGCAACATTGACAAATATGACCATTGGGACAAGTGGTCATTGTTCCGCTAAGACAAGAGATCCTGGGTTCGATTCCTAGCTGTGACCGTTTTCTTTTTTATTATCTGTGTCTTGTTCTGTTTCATGTATCATTAGGATTTATTAGTATTATCTTCTTCAATGATTCAATTCATTTCGACTGCGTTTTGGTAAAACCCCCCAAGCCACAAAATGAAAATTTTACATGAGACGATATTTACAAATTCGTAAAACTAATTAAAAATATTTATGTTTATGTGAAAAAGGTAATTAGTTTTCAAAATTTTGCAATTTTATATAAAATTCTGCCAGATTTGAGGGTTGAGTAATTTTATTTAAGGTTTTCTAAAAAGCAACATTACCATAAAATGTGGCTTTGCCAAAAACAGTATGAATGTTATAAAGAACATCACAAAAGTTTCACTACTCGGAAGGATAAGAAGATTATGTCAGCGAAGAATCCTGTAAAACTGTATATAATCATTTTACCGGATCTTTTGCTGTAGCGAAAATAGAAGGAGTTTAAAATACTAACAGTTTTGCAAAAGAAAGCCACGATAATGATTCTAAGACGAAAAAAATATTCCAAAATTTAAAATATGCTGAACGATCTAAACGTATTTCCTTTAAAACAAATTTTGTACTTAAAAGTAATAGTATTTGATTTAATAATGTTTAACAGGCAATGAAGTTCAGAATTTATGCGAATACTAAATAAACGAGAACACATACATGATCACTGTACAAGAAGAAAAAAAAAATAAGACTTCCCTTTTGAAAGAAGTCGAAATCACAGAACTCATTACTATACAGGGTGTCCGCGGGTAAAGTGCACTAACTTTGCGGGGTGATTCGACATAATTTTAGAAGTAAAGGTAAATAACTTTTTCGAAATTTCAACGTTTTACGTAGTTTTTAGGTAAAAATCGTCGAACAATTTATATGGGAAAATAAATATTCTTCTATGGAAAAATATTTTAGTATGGGGAAAAAGTTGTATTTCTAAAAAAGTTATTTTTCTTTTTCACTTCAACCCCCGGATACCCTGTATAGAAGGGTTATGATCTTCCAAGAAATACCGAACTAATAACGTGTTAAATTTTAAAAAGTGAACAAAATGACAGGCTTAATGAGTGTTTTTTCTTTTAATTTTTGTAAAATTTAATTTTAAATATTGTGCTTAGTTTGTAGCTTGATTGCTGCATATTATTTAATTTTTATATTAGCACATATGTAACCACTGTACGAATGCACTATTATTTTAAGTTACATAAATAGGTTTAGTGTCCAGCAATTGGTTATTTAAAGACAATAATTTGCTGTAAAACACGTCATAAAATGGTATACCTACATTGATTTTCAATAGATAAGAAAGATTAGTATCACGAAGCTGATATAAATTCGGAAAGGCCAGCATTATAAATTGATAAACATGTATTACAAATAATTACATATTTTCGATGTGAGCAAAAACTAAACCACTTACAAACTGAAAGTGCTATTGTTTTCGTTTTGTTCCGTAATAAAGTGTTTCAAATATTTAAGTACCAGCTTGTGGAATTATCCAAACCGGTTTTATTATTGGTCCACAAAATACAAATTCCTCCCACTTTCACTCAAATAAATTATACACCTGTATCATATGTGTCAGTTGTCAGTTATGCAAATTTAAATAGATAAATAATGTATTAATTATTTACCAATACCAAATGCCCTTCAAGTAATTGATCAGCAAAAAAAGACGTACCCACATTCAATGTACATTAAATGTGTTAAATGGTTCGAAGTTGATTAAAACGCAACTAGTTCCAGAAATATTAAGTTCAGAACTAAATCATTTAACAAACGACACACCCGTGTTTATTTGGGTTACATTTCGAAACTGCAACTGCAATTTTCGCGTACAAATATTAGTCTGCCAGAATTACACACATGGACCAAATTACAGGTATTGGAAATTACACGCGCAAAAAAACTTTCCCTAACTTTTATCTCTTCAAATATGATATCTATTTAGCAGATAATAAACACTAAAATTAAAAAAATATATAGACGCGTATTGTGTAATTTAAGTATATGCGTAGTTAAAGTAGTCATGATCTCTACATATTTAATTTCGTTCCGTGTAATTGTAGAAGTTTAATATTGATACATGAAATCCATGCCTGTGTAATTCTAGCTGTGTAATTCTGGTCCATTTAATCCACGCCTATGTAATTTGAAATTCCATCTGTGTGTAATTCTAGCAAAGTAATATAAGTACATTAAACCCATGCCTGTTTAATTTCGCCCGTGTGTTATTCTAGCAGTGTTATATTGGTACATGAAATCCACGACTGTGTATCATGTTATGCATATTAAACCACATCAAATCATTGATGTTTTATACTTAGTCTATGCGTCAAATCATAGTAAATCCATGCCTGTGTAATCAGTAATTCCGTCCATGTGTAATACTAGCAATTTAATATGAGTAGATGAAATCAACCCCTGTGTAATTTCGTCCATGTGTGATTCTAGCTGTGTAATATTTGTACACTAAATCCACACCTGTGCAATTTTGTCCATGTGTAATTCTAGTTGTGTTATATGGGTAAATGAAATCCATGCCTGTGTAATTTCGTACATGTGTAATTTTAGCTGTGTAATATTGGAACTTGAAATCTACGTCTGTGTAATTTCATCCCTGTGTAATTTTTGATATGTTATATTGGCACATGAAATTCACGCCTGTGTAATTTCGCACTCACACCGTCTATTTGAGCGTTTTACACTATTTTTGTGAGATAATTATGTTTTATCAAATGAACAAAATGTATTGAAAATGGTTTCAGAATATTATATTCGGAAAATCTTGAATATAAATGTAAGAATGAACTGTGACTGATTTTTAAAGATAAACTGATCGAATGTTTATGAAATAAGTTATTTGTTACAATCGTTCTTAGAAGATTTATTTATAGATTTCTTTAGAGGGTTTATTGAAAAACTGTTTTTTTCGTTGGTCTGAAACAAAGATAAGCTTAAACTCTTAATTTTTTCTGACAGATCACAAAAACAGTTACCTAATTTTTACCGTTAATCGCATTTGGTATGCTTAGAAGAGTAATTCTTTATTTTTCATATAAATAATGGTATCTGTTACAAAATTGGGTTAATGTTTATTTAACACGAGCCTTTCGATAAATAGGCTTCTACTTAAAAGAACCAGTTGAATAATTATTTTATTGTGCAACGTAACAAGAATATTTTTTCAAAACTACATTTTTTGGACTAGGTTGGTCATAGAAACGAATAATAGTATCTAGGTCATTTGTAAGTAATCGGTAGTGGACACCCACACCTACGCGTTAAGGTGGGTAACGAACGGCTGTCCATTCAAAAATGACGTGAAGTATAATCATGTAGATATTTGGCAGTTTAATTGCGAAATAATGAAATTTAAATGCATGGGGAGTTTTTTTGTTGCTCTCTGACGATAGATTATATCTAATTTATATGAAAAGACATTTTTTAATCCCCAAAAAATATTTATAAAGCGATAAAAAAAAATTGATAAAAAAATTTCCAAATCTCGTAAAGTTCTTTTGAACATTTGAACAAATAAAAAAAAATACAATGTTTTTTTTCCTTTTTTATTCTTACAGCCAACAAAATAAATAACTCATAAGATCTAAAAAGTGATTGCTTGATCTTACACAGATATAAATTTTTTTTATTGAAAATGCAGGCCTTCAACGAATGAATTGATATGTTTCCTAAAACACTTTTAGCAAAATCACGATCTCGGAATACGTGTTCAAAAATATGATAATATTTCAGCATTTCGTCATTGTATATCATCAAGGCAGAGGCATGAACTCGTGTTCCTATATTATTGCGAGTTTACTAAAAGTTTTAAGGAAACGGCCTGCAATCACGTTTCAGGATTACAAATATTTTTTAATAAATTATCAATAGTCACTTTACTCTGTGCATAATACTTAATGTATTACCTGATGATATTTTAGAAATCAAATAAGAAAATGAATATTAAAATTAGAATCTGATGCATAAAAGAAACAATCGACATTATGTTGTTTTTATACATCTTACCAATTAGCAATCACACTTCTGGGTATAATAACATCAATGAAATTGTTTTATAATTTTTTTCCAATCTAATTTACTATAATGGTCATCAATGAACCGGCTTATATTAAACCGGTATTGTTCGCGTAAGCTGTTTATAGCTTTTAAGATCATGGAGAAATGCACTTTTGCTTAATTATAATAAATCTTAATGATTTACGTATTTCTGAGCTGTCAGACTTTTGACGGTTCAAATGACAGGTTAAAGTTGGGGTTTTAGAATGTGGGCTGCGGTTTCCGTTTTTTTCTGTGGCAAGTGTTTTTATTACAAGCTTAACCGTAGCTATGCCCTGAATAATTATTTTTTAATAATATTGAGCAATTTAATTTAGAGCGAGTGTTGACAAACTAAAGCAATGCCCCTTATTTGCATAGGTTTTTGAAATTGAATATATTATCTTTACAACACACGAAAAAAATTGTGGTGAATTTTTGAAAAATAAGCAATGTCGTAAAACCGCATTGCACGTATTGCCAAAATATTCCAATGTGTGCAATTCTTTCACGTTTTTGTTTCACGCATAAAATTTTGGTAAAATTGCGTATTTTTGTATTTTAATTGCATTTTAAAGTATGTGAGATTGGTAGTGAAGATAATTATCACATTGGAAACACTGTGATACCCGCCTAATTACCGTGTTGTTTTTAAGTCATGTGTCCATAAGGCACCATTTATTGCACAAGGACCCACGTACTATACAACATATGTATCATAGGCATACATAATACTCAAGACCACCTCAGTTCAGGTAGATATATCCGGCGAAAAGTTATGCAATTGTTTTGCTCTGCTTTCAATGACCTTAGAGTTCCGATCAGGATTTATGTAACAGATCTAAAATAGGCTATTTGCTTAATCTTAAACGTGAAATATGACTGAAGGCTTTTAAGCTGTTGGGCAGTGTTTAAGGCTTCAAATTTTGTAACATTTAATATAAGTTTATCTATTCATAATGCTGGAATTCAAATATGTGACATTGACACGAATATAATGTTCTTTCACGTCCTCACTCAAATTTCTGTCCGTTTTTACATTTCGATTGATTTATCATGTAACAACAGGTGTTGCCAAGTAATTAGTAGATCAGAAACATGTGAGATAAGATGAAATAATACGGAACTAGTTAAATAAATATGTATAGTATTGTAAACAACCATTATAGATTATTATTTCGTAAACTTCAACTTTTCTGTTTTTTTAATTAAGTATGAACATGTACGTTAGTTGATAAATTTCCGTGTTTTTGTGGTATTTAAACAGAATTGCAGGACATAACTAAATGATTATAACTTTTGCTATGCGAATGGTAAATGTGTATTTTTCATTATTTTATACATCAGCATTAAATTTGTATACTTCATTTTTATCCATCAATTAACTGTTTTCTATCCAAATGATTTAATTACTGCTAATAAGATAACTCTATCAAGAGATCTAATTTTTCTTTATAAAATTTGTGTTTGCGGTTTTATAGTAGTACACATATAAATGCATTAATTATATCTTGATAGAGACATTTCCAAAACTATTTTTAATTGATTTTCACCCGCAGTCACGTGTGAGCAAATGAGTTTAATCATCGCCCGAAGCAAATACACTTTCAATTTGGAAGTAGTGATTATATACCGATATTTTCAAATAGGACTTTAACGAGAATTCCAACTGCGCGTAGTTAGTTGGAATGTGATATTGCCAATTGGAAGAAATGAGGATGAGAAGAAAGGATGGGCGTATAGTTAGGTTAAGCCACGTACTCATCTGCCGCTCCGAGTTGTAAGCTGTAAACCTTAGCCGTTGTAGATACATGTAACCAAGCTCTAGTACAGACTCTATTAAATATATTGCATACAAATTTGATGTATAAATTTATGTATAAACTCTATCGTACTAAGCATAAAGAGTAAAGGTCAAAACAAACAACTGTTAAGGAGAGCGATTTAAAATTTATTAACTGTGAGAGCTTTTATTGGGTGATTGAGTAACAAATGCCTATTTAAAAACTGTAAGGACTTATATTGGGTGATCGAGTAAAAAATGCCTATTTTTAATTGAAATATATTTTTGAGTTTTTTTAAATTTTGATATCACTTAAAGATATTTCCCCAGAAATTGAAAAATTAAGTAATCTAAAATTTCATTTTTTTGACCTCTACTCTTAAAATTATTATGCTAAGGTATGATAGAAATATCAAAAAAGTAAGAACTGCGTGTATTATAAGTACCTACCTTTTATGTACATCCATTCTGTTTTAGGTATATTATGTCATTTACGGAGCGGAACATTTACTAATGTACATACCTATTTAATTTTCGTAAACCAACAATTTTTTTTCCGCTAATATGGACCCTTAGCAAGTCGAAATCTGCTTAAATAAAATCAGCTAAAGTAGACAATATCTTGTTCCTTCGTACTGGTAATACGATATCGTTATATGGGGTTACAGGGTACTAACAGATACCAAAAGATACCAACAGATACCAACAGATACAGACAGATAACAACAGATATCAACAGGTTTATTTTTAAAGAGGGACAGGAAATACTTCTTTTCACATTTAGCACTATGCCACGACGCCATGTGATGAAAAACTCTATGGAATCGTCTTATGAAGGAGTATGACAGAATTTAAGAAATGTTATTTACCTTCACGCCATCTGGGCACAGAGACGAACAGTTTGTTTTGCCAGATCTCAATGCCAACTGGTAGGTTGTTTTCTGGGATGAAAGCCTTGCTCAGGATGGCCTGCTGGCGGGTGTACTCATCGGGGAAGGCATAGTCCACAGACGTCCAGGAATATCTCTCTTGGAGCTTCACCGCGGCATCAGTCGCCAGCATCAGGGAGCAAAGTCCCAGCACGAATAGGGAGAGCTTCATGATCTGTGGAAGTTCATTAGTTAAAACGTCATAAAAGTGATAAATGTTAATTGATGGAGATGATAGAAAACCACATGCTCCTGCAAAATCCTTGCTCTATTCACATTAAAATATCTTGAAAGCCTAATAAGGGGTTGGAAGTAGGCTGAGTAGGAGTAGTTATAATCCTTTTAGTTGCAAATTTGACAGCAGTATTGCGGCATTAAAAAAACACGTGAAAATTGTTTAGGTACTGGGAAGAATAACAAACAGTCTCAATCTCCAATCTCCAATCATGGAAGTAGGATTCAGACGCGTGTATGGAAAAATATATTATTTTCTATGCATGTCAAACACTACACTCTAACTAATCTTTATTTACTTACGATTTTGGATATTTTAACGTTTATTAAATGATCACATTGATTACGCAAATAAAGGTTGGATTACAAAGGTACGTATGTGTTATTATGGAGTTGATCCGTATAACATATTATTATGCCAAAATATATTTTTTTATCGATCATTATTTTTCCCAGTGTGGTATTGAATATCCAGAATATTATGTAATTCTGACTGTATTAGATTAGTCGTTGGTATGCAAAAAATGGTTTTATAATTTATGTGTAATTTATGAGTAAAATGAAATGGAAGGTTAACGTATATTTTGAACATGAATAACGTGATTACACGACATAAAACAATTTTGTTACGTAAATCGCGTTACAGAGCGTATTCAAGGTGCAAGCAATATTCTTTCTAACTAAATATCTTGCCTGAAAGAGGCATTTTGAACTTGTCCAAAGCTAGGTTGTGGAAAATTTTTAAGAAACCTTATACAAGTACATATCTTAAACCTTAAATCTTATACATATCTTAATTCTAAGAAATAAATTAAATATGGAAAAGCTTACTACGCCATTCAGGAATATAATACGGAATTATATTATGGAAATCTGCATTTTCTTGTAATAAATTCGAATGGATATATTTAGAAATAAGCACTGCTCAATATCTGAATAAAAAAAAACAGAACGACTTATATTAGGTATACTAATTTAAGTTTTACACAATTAATGATATACAACCATTTGTGTATAGTAATTGATTGTTCATTACTTGTGTAAAATTTAAAATACGTTTATTCCTAGGAGGGCATGCATTTTGGATTCAGTCTATGAAAAAATAATTAAATATAAAATATTCATAAACTTTATAATACCTGTAATAAATAATAATTATTACTGTTAATAACTAAGTCAATTTAGAGTTCTGATTGACACTTATGACCGTTGGTAACAGAATATTGCAATTCATATTTGCATTAGAAACAGGTAAACAAGTTAATTGGCTTTTTCAATCAGATTACGACGCGAATGCACTCGGCTGAAGAAGATTGTACTTTCCTCCAATTATTTATTAACGACGAGATATTACATTTGGTCTGTTATTTTGTTACAGCATTTTTTTCCTCAAGCATAATGATATAACTGATTTGTACAAATTAAAAAGATAGATTTTTTCTAAATAAATAAATTTCTGTGAAAAAAAACAATTTAAAGGTTGGAAATTAAAATAGTGTGATTTTGTGTAAGGTTGGTTTAAGTTAGGTACAATAATCACTTTTAATTGATAAACCAGAAATCACAAAGAGTGAAAAGAATTGAGGAAAGTGGCGTACATGAATTATTTATGGGGTTTTGAAAGAAAAAAAATGTTTGCTTACTTGGAGAATTAGAAGACTAATGTGATGCGGAGGAGAAAAGTAAATAAATAACAATTATTATAAATAGGTATTTTAGCGTACACTTGTGATACTCCTGGAGAAATTTATCCCTAGATTCTTACCCACCCCTGATGCCTTTTTCCTTCCCAGAACTTCCTCCCCTTCTTTTACATAAAAATACCCTAGATACAGGATCCCCAAATATGATATAGGCCCCGAGGGAAATTATTTTACTCACAGCGTCCTGTGTGGGGTCAGTGAAAAAAAACGAGTAAAATTTAGTACTGCATTCAAATTGAGCAAAGTTTATGTTGACAAAATAAGTTATTAATTTTCCGCGTGTTTTTTCTCTCAGTCAAAATTACAACTCCGATAGCAAAAGCTGCTTATGAGTGATTCAAATTCATGTTTAAGCAAGAAAAAAATATTTTAAAAGAAAGTTTCAAATTATCACGAAAAATGTGTTACAGAAAATGAAAATGTTCATGTCCTTGATAAACATTGTTAAAACTATGTAAAAATTGTCAGCTTTTTATTCTCCTGCAATTTTCAAAATTTGTGTTTTTACTGTCCAACAAAAAGATGACCGCTTAAAAGAAACTACAAGTACCTACTTTGAACTAGAAATTACAAGTATTTTGTAAATGATTATTAGAAATTTGTGTAAATAAAACCCACTTGCCTTGTGATATATCCAATAATAATGCTGAACAATGATACACCACTGACTGATACTAATCCTGAAGTTACCCCGGCTTTAAATACTAGCCCTACCATGCTATGGTTCCTTGACTGAACGCAAAAATACTACAAATCAAATTACTCACGGCCTATACTATACAAACACCTCAAAAAATATTAGTATTCGTGTAATTATCAATCTCCAGGACGTGGATATGTAATGATTTTTCGACGCAGTGCCACTGTACTTTCTATTTTTGTAGGCCGTTTGTAGTTTTACCCCACTATCAAAATTATTGAAGTAAGTTAATAAAGCACGGTTCACTTGTCATATTTTAGCTACTGTGTGTGTGTGTGTGTGAGCTTCTTATGTTCGTAGAGGCTTGTCAGTGTGTTAGTGACGGTAATTTTGGCAAAAAACATTAATATAATCGGCTAACAATCAAATAGAACGACAGGTAGGTTAAGTCAGGTGGAAACAATGTGAATATTATTTGCAGGTAGATAAAATAATTTTATTAATATGAAAATTACGAAAAGTGCTTAGGGCCAAGTAATACAAATTTAGTTATTGCTTAACTAAACTATTTTTTTAAGGATATTAAATTTATTTCTTTTCTGAAACTTAAATCAATTCAAGTTAGGTATGATTTGCGATTTTTATGGCCAAAAGTATTATAGTGATTTATTTTTGGGGTATTATGCCGTGTTTAAGCTACCTGCTTATTTTGCTAACGTTGGCAATGATCACACATCTGCCCTGATTATTGACACTGCAATTCTGTCCGAAACGTTGGCTAAAGAAGGAGGTAGCGAGCCCTGAAATAAATCACTACAATTCAACGTATTCCATTTTGCATCATTATCTTCATAAAACTTTCTTCCACTTAACTCGTCAGAAATATATATTTCTAAAGCTGTACAGCAAAGATTTTTAAACTTATTAAATTAAAAATTTTTCGAAATTCCAACGTTTTAAGGTAGTTTTTAGGTAAAAAAAGTTGTATTGTTTGTAAGGGAAAATAAATATTCTCTATGTAAAATTATTTATTTTCCCATACAAAGAGTTCAACTTTTTTTACACATTTTTTGCGCCTGGGAACACTTTATCTATGATTACTGAAAATTGTATTTGCATGATCTTATCTTACAACAGCAAAACTTAATTTTCAAATGACTTTTCAACTAATATATTCTTTACAGAAAACGAGAATAATTAACTATGAAAAATTCAGTAGTTTTAACTGGTTTTACTTTTAAAAGCTCAAATAAAATTTCCAAGAAATGTGTTTGTAGTTATAACAACTCCATATGTGTTGTTTTACCAGGCATTAGAACTCTACCATAAACTGCTGGTAACTTGATTTGTTTCTTACGAATTCGTGACAAATTTATCTCAGTTCAGAGGGGCTGGATATGAAGATTTATGGTTTCCAACATTTTTTTAACAGCACATATATATTTTTAGAACGATTGATTTAAAGAAAGAGAATATTATACATGTCTAAAAGCACAATGCGGTGCTTAATTTTTCTACGATTGTCTTATTGGCGGTCTATGTGTTTCTTCACTCGTCCTTTAATTAAAACCATTCTCTACAAAGAATGTAGTAAGCATTCAAAAAGAAGGAGAAGATGGTTTGAAAGGAAGATATGTAAATTCAAATTTACAGGAGGCACGCCAATTTAACCCTTATGATCCGTAGCCCTGCAATTGTAGAGTTGAAGAATTGTGCCCACGTACGTCACGAAGCACTACAATTGCAGTGTTAACCTAATACATTCATTTTGCCTTTAAATATTACTTCTACAGGGTCTGTTAAACACAAAAATCAAAATGTCAATTTATTAAGTATTGTCTTCATGTTGCCATTTTTTATTTTTTTTATTTATTGAATATTTTTGTCGGCTCCTACGGGTTGAGCATGGCTTATTTAAAATATAACAAAATAATATCTTAAATAGTATTTAAATAAACACTGTGAATTTTTAAAGTAATTTATTTTTAGGGTATTATGCCGTGTTGCGCTACCTCCTTCTTTAGCCAACGTTTCGGACAGCATTTCAGTATCCATCATCAGAGCAGATGTGCAATCTGTAACTGTAAATTTATTTTTATGCATATAACATTTAAACTAAAAAGAACTAAATGTGTTTTTTCTGTCGAATGAATTTATTATAATTAGTTTTCAAATCGACAAATATATGGAGAGCTTAAAAACATAGAGTGTATAAGCAAAATATGTTATTGTATGAATAGAAATTCGATTGCGGGGTCTTAATTTGATACAAAAAAACAAATAACCAAAGGTTCTCTTCATTGTCAAAGAAGGATAATATTCCAATATTTTTTTTGGAAATAATGCAACCACGAGCAAATGATGAAAAATGATGTTTTGAACGTGTTGTGCGTTAAAATAAAAGTCATGTTACACATACATCAACGCCCACCGGGTTAACACTCCTTTAAAGTTATTGATCCAATTGAATTTAACAATATTAATTACATAAATTGTAGTTATATTTTGAACACACGATTAACAATCGATATTAAAAAAGCTTTTGACTGGGTCGATTATTCAATCACAAAGCAAATTCAGCACGAAAATCGGCAATTCTGAACGTTTCATTATCATACGTTTTTTATGGAGTGATTAATTGGACATACTGCTTTCCGGAAGCAAGAATGGTTTATGGGTGGCAACACGGCATATCACACAGGTGCGTTTAATAGCCTATTACCTATGCTGGTCGTTTATGCAGAATTTAGTGTTTCTGTACGAAAGTGTTTCATATTTAACACAAAAGACTCTATATCCTTGAAATCCAACAGCTACAAGGTCATTGAAATATAATATTTAAAAGGGTTTTTTTCTGAGATACCGGCCCAAACATTATCGCTGTATTTAAAGTCAGTTCAATTCAGACGAAAGACTGTCATTAAGAATTGATACATTCCTTGAAATGGTTTTGACCATGTTTAGTGACCTAAAAGTTAGGTGTTTTCCAACCTTATTCTTCCCCACATGGAAAAAAATTAGTATTTGCTGATTTATTAAAATCGTGTTAAAAACGGGATAGCATGCCGTTTCCTAATAATTTGTTAATATAATTACAATATAAAAACACGTTTTCATGCATCTGCGTTTGTCCTGGCACAATGACGAAATGCTTAAAATTTTTAAAGTATTATAATATTTTTGAACACGTGTCCCGACATCGCCATAACACATTCATTTTCTACTGACAGTTTATTAGGAAACCTGTCGAATCATTCGTTGCAGTCGAATAATTTGAAGAGATTTTTAATAAATCAGTAATATTTTAAATCAGTTTTCTCGGTTAATCTCCTTCATCACAGCCGAGCAACATTTTATTTTGATTAATTTTTCTTATTTCGCAAATTTATTTATTTAAGATAATGCATAGTATAATTTCAGAGGGCGATATACTCTCAGTATCGCCCTGGTGTAAGACCAACATTCAGAATTGAAATGTTGCTTTAAATGGCGTTTAGTAACTAGATTTGAATACCAGGTACTTTCTCAACTTCCTCTTCCCCCTCTCCTTTCCCTCCCGCTCCCTTCAGCCAAACAATATACACTGGCTCAGAACAGCTGGAAGCAATTGGAACTCTAGTGCGGTACCAAATTACATAAAAAAATATTAGATTAATTATTCAAAAAATTGTTTATTTAATTTTATTTGCTTTTACGCCCAGCTGGGCTTTTGGTTGTATCCACTAAAGTGATCAAAGAGATGAATCAATAAAAGTCTGTGTTGTGGACATATTCGTGTCTGAAATCCAATCTTAAAAAAAGTCGATTTTTTCTCAGTTTAATTTTATTGGAATTACTTTTTTTTAGGTTATAAACCATCAATGTATATATCATTGTAGAAAAATATAATGAAGGCTCCAAACGGGAGGCGGGTATAGGTACCGCCGCCCTAGGAACTATTTATTTGAGAACCTACATACACCCCTGCCAAGGGTCACCCCAAGTGGATCGCTACGTTTGGCAACTGTGGTGTAAGGCGATGTTCCGAGAGAGTGCTGCTGGAGAGGTCGAAAGGTCAAAATCATTTGGCCAGTGGGCGGTTGCATCTGAAATAAAGACCTGAACGAACCTCATCACATGAACCCGGGCACCCCTGTTAAGTCACCAAACTTTGCGAACAACTTTGGGTACCCATACCCACCTCTCAAAGGGTATAGTTTTTTTTTTTTTTTTTACATTTTCCTCACTCAGGAGGATGTGAGGAAAATAATTTCCCTCAGGGCGCTTGTCATCTTTAGGGATGCTGTGTGGAGGGTGTTTTTAAGGAAATAAAGGATAAGCAGATCTGGGAAGGAAAAAGTTATAATGGGTGGGTAGGAATCTAGGGATAAGTATGTCCAGGAGTGACGGACCAATCATCTATCACTCAATTTGGGACCAAAGGGAGAGGTCGAAGAGTCTCCTTAAAACAGCCTCTCTCGATCCGGCACCCCACCCAGCTGTCTCAGGCGCATCCTGAAAAGACCTCACCCGATGAACCTGGGCACCCCTGCTAAATCACAAAAGTAGAAAACGTAGCGAACCACTTGGGGTAACCTATGACAGAGGTATTGGTTATCCAATAAATTGTTCCCGGGGTAGTGGTATCCACACCCGCCTCCACAAATACAAATTTTGGAGTAATGATTGAAGTGAAGAATAGTTCATTATACATAGTGGTAATGTTGTGAGGCTAAAGGGATTGGTGCAGGAATGAATTTAGATGCGGTAGGTGACCGTTGTGAAAAAAATTGATATTTAGATCTGGTCTCCAAACACGGCTAAAGCCAATTCAAGAAACGTTTCGATTTTGGATTATGGTCTTTGACCATGGCAATACTTCAAGTATTTACCATACTTTATCATATGATTTAATTAGCGTGTTTCACGGAATATCTTTGTTTTGACATCATATCAAATAAGGAATTTAAGCGTTAGTGTCAAGAAGTTACCGCCTCGATTAAAATAATCGAATTGCTCGTTAAAGGGCCTGTTCAGAGAACGAGTTTGATGTTTTTATGTAACGATTTACTAATGATTAACTGGTTTCCACGTAATAGAGTGGCGACTAGTAAATTATGTGAAAACATAAGAACAATTCACAATAATACACGTTTTCTTACAGCTTCCGCTACACGTGTCTATTTATAATTTACTGGAGTTTGAAGTAAAGAAAGCGTCAGTTATGAATCTGGTATTTATATATGTCAATTCATCACAAATGGCTAAGTAGAGTCACGACGTTTTTCTTGAGTGTAAAGTTCATTAGTTTATTTTATAAGAAAAGTTTCTAATCGGGACAACACGGAAAAAATAGTATTGCTAACTTATCAAGAATATCTTCAAATTATTAGTAATCCGGTTAAAAACGTGATAAGCTTTTAGTAAATTTGTAATAATGTCGGCGTTTGTCTAGATAATATATAATGACGAAATGATAAAATGTTACGATATTTATGAGCAAATGCTCTGACAACATGTTAAAACATTGTTATTTTACTAAAAGTTTAACAATTCATTCATCAAGGGTCTTCAATCCTGTTTTTAACCGGATAACGAATAATTTGAAGAGATTCTTAAATAATTAGAAATGTTTTTGTCAGTCATTTTTATCCGTGTATTAAATTGGTACTTAATGGTTACTTACTACTTGCCATTTAAGAGTACTGTCCACATGCAGAAAGTGACTTTAAACTAACTTGGTGATTTAGTTGTCAATTATCCCTGTCCTTGCCACTGGCTACGTGTGACAGTCATTCGTCAAAACCCGAGCGCGTTCAGTACACTCTCCTCCTCGAATCTCTCCGGTAGCTAAAGGTACTTTGTAAATTGAAAATAATCCAAAGTTAAGCTGGAAGTAGGTTATCAGACTGATTCCTTTTGGATGGCACTTAGAACCTTTTTTCGGTCAGTGGTTAAATCATGAATTAGTTTTACAAAACGATAATATATCCCAGATATTCCGCACCCTGGTTAAAAAAATATATTACCCAAGTGTTTACGCACACGGTGATGTAAACAAGAAATATTTTCTTTTCGAGTTAATTTATTTTGCAGGTTGCGAGTGCGTTGAAATTATTTGTTCTTTGACTAATACCGTGTAATACAAACATATTTTTTTAATGAATGTGTCATAATTCGTTGTATTCGTACCTAAGTGTTTTATTCAGATAATTTTTTGTTTTTACTGTTTTTTACGGGATGTAGGTAATACATAATACGCACATGTTTTCTGATTTGTTACCATGAGAAAGCTTTGAGAGATGTGGCACCAGTTTTAATTGATGACTTTCAAAAAAGGATTAAGATTTAAAAAAATTGAAAACCTTAATTATTTTGTTCTGTAGTCGATTAAGCCCGTCATTCCACTGGCTTGGTGATGGTAAGGATTTAAAAAAAACGAAAAGTAAGCTTCACTACGATTTGCAGCACTAAAAATTAGTATTTAATTATAAGTGTCATGGACTTTTGCGTCTGCAGTATTCAAATTTCACATTCACAAAAACAAACACATAAATAATAAATTTGACAGTTCTGTAACGGCGGGTCAATACACCCACATACACAGCATATAATATTATTTCTAATAAGCAAATTGCCCTGTATTGAATAAACACCGCCACAAAACTGTTATAGAATTATAGGAAGGATTTGTGGGAAATATATGAGAATTATTGACAATATAGTAGAGTACTTTATCACTGAAGAAAACAAAAAAACGCCTCAGCATAGCACCCGCGCACCACGCTCCGTATTCCCCGTTCCCGCAACGGTCCGCTAGTACCCACCAGCGTGTCCGGCTCTGCCCGTGGTTCAAGCTCACAATCATCAGCCAACTGGGTCCAATGTACCTTTGGCCTACTTCACACTGGACTACCAGGAAAACCCAAGACCATGGGTCTTTCTGGTGATGAACACCACCTACTAAGTCTGGTTTCCACCAACGCAGTGTCAAAACACCGACTTCATCGCTTTGATTATGGACCACGAATTCACATCCCATCGTGATGTGACCCACATGTTGATACACATCAACTACCACGATGACATAGTCATTTATTGTCAGCAATGTGACTGTGACTACTCTGGCTACTTTATTTGGGGTGTGTAATTCGACCACTTCAATATAGCCGCTGCTAGGATATCACACATATCTTTCATTCATTATTCCCTACAAGATCCCCAAATAAATATGTAAGTAATTTGTTTCGTAACCGTCCAGTAGATAGTAGACACCTGATTCATAAAATGAATCGATGTAAATTTTCTTCTAACAAGTTCAAGTCTAGATATACGAGTAATATTGTGTGGATTCTAGACTGTTACCCGTGCTCAAAAATAATAACACACTGAAGAATTGAAAATACTATAAAACCTAGTAATTTCTATGTATTCGATATCTTGAGAGAACGTTTATCGTCGAATATAATTCCAAAATCTTTGATTGATTCAAGTTTTTCCAAATTGTGACCACATATGCTATATGGATATTATGAAGTTTTATTGGTGTTCTTGATGAAATTTAAAACTTTGTTTTTAGCTATATTCAGTTCCATTTAGTTGTCAATAAACCAGGCAGATAAGGTTTTAAGGTCTTGTAACACAACGGGCTAAATATTCTAATAGAGAGCTTCATCATAAAATAAGTCTGTTAAATAAATTTAGTAATGCATTTAATTCGGAAATATTTCAAATAGTCACTTACTCTAAAAGTCTAAACAAGTCTAAAATTTCATAAATTCATGAGACAAAATCGCATATATTTCACAATAAAATTCTCAATAATAGGTTCCGGTAACAGGTAAAGTAAAATAATACCCATGCAAAATTTTCTAAAATATGTTAGCACATCTCGTTTGGCCTCATATAGTATCATGTTCAAACAATGTTTGGGATGATATAATAAGAAACTAATGACAATTGTTATATAACAGAGACTGAAGTTCGTGTGATGTCGAAAATATTAGAAATTTTAAATATAAGTAAGGCCCTTTAGGTGTAATTACGCATCAATAGTTCGAATGGTTATATAATAAATAAGTAACGCATCCGTAGAAATCTTTTGTTTTACTTATAATTACCCTAAATTACAGGTGTCTATTATTTGCACAAAAGGTTAATGTAATACTGTTCTTTCGATATATTATTTTTGTGTTCATTTTATTATTTAATAAAATTATTAACACAAGGAGCATCTAACCATATTATAAACCTAATAAACCACATTCCCCACTCAGATTTTTTTACATTCTCAAAGATAGATCCCGAATGTTTGGAAAAAAATATTGGCACATTGCTAGTCAATCCAAGGGAGCTTGCTATGCCTCAATACAAAAGACTATCCCATCAAAACCGTGATTACAACATATCACCTAATTTCTTGAAAAAATAAATTTCCTCACTTATTGAATGAGGATTGGATATTGCTCCGTTCCTTCTCACATTTTTAAAATGTACGTTCTATTCAGATTGTACATTCTGTGGTCTAGAGGTGGGAACTTTAGATCACGTATTTTTTGGCTGTCCCTCTCTAAAAAAATATCCTTTCTTCTATAAAGCCTTATCTAAAAATGCCTCCCCTCCATTTAAGATCTCTTCTCTTTTAAAACATTCCAATCTTCCATTTTATTTTGAAATTTACAAAATTAAAAAAAAATAATAAATAAACTCACCTTCCCTCTCTCAATAATTTAAAATGATGGCCTAGAAAACCCTTGTAGGATGAATGATAAATATATTTTGAAAAAAAAATTCTTTTACACAAGTCCTTGAAAGGCTGAAAATTAAAATGTAAAAAAATATATTATGCAAAGAAACAATACGCATTATATTATTATCTACAGTAAACATGTGCAAAATACAGAAGTGCAATTTATAAAATTTAATTTGTTATTTTTTTCATCCGTAAAACTCTACCAATTGCGCGTAGCCAGTGGGACTATGGTATCTCTAGTTTTGTGGAATTTTATGAGGCTGGGGGAAATAGGTAGGGGGAAGGAGATTAGGTCGGTGAAGGTTGAAAAAACCTGGATATTCAGATGCTGCACCAAAAACCGCTAAAGCTATTTTAAAGAAATGTGTGAATACCTTATAAGAGTGACAACTGCTCTCAACCGTCTGGAGCCAGTGAGATTATGGCATCCCCAATTGGGGTTTCTTGAGAGGATGAAGTTAGTGGGGAGGAGGAGAAGATGGGGAGAGAAAGGTGGGGAAGTACCTGGCTATTAAGATCTGCTCACTAAATATGTTTTATGCTTAATAGTCACATTTTATCTCGGCAATGCTGAGGGTGTCTTTTAGTTTATCAATTTATCAGTTTTTCAAGAAAACGAATAATTGACACCGCATCAAGCCTATATTATGCCCTATGTCAAAAAAAAATCAAGCATAACAAAAAATGATGCTCAAACCTCTACACAATATAGAGGATATTTAGTTTAATTTATAGAACTTCAAACATATACTTTTTATATTTAAGTTAATAATTTTTTTGTTTTATTATGTATAATTTTATTAAGTATTTTAGTTTTTATTGTTTCGACAGCTGTTTCGGCATTCGGGGCCATTATCAAACTGGTAAAAGTAAGGTAGGGGTAAATAATAACGCAAAAATAAGTCATTTCGATGTGACTTAACCATAGTTTGACAATAATAACATCTTTAATTGATAACACGGAAAAATTTAATTAGGTGTAATTACACGCCCCTAAATTCAATACATTAATAGTTTCTAAAGTAATTTTACTTTACTTATGTGACAGAAGAAACATGAATAATTTCGATGTAAATATTTGATTGGAATATTATCACATAATAATTATCATATAATTTCCTGTGTAATATTATAACGTTGCAGAAACCATTTGACCATTACTTGTGATGAAGTGATTACAATTACAGTAAATTGCAATATATGTATAAAGCATTGCATAGGTAATCATTTTCTCCTACTTATATTTTCGCCACCCAAGTCGTAAAAATGTGAAACGTAAGTATGTGTTTTTGATGACTTAAGTAATAATTATCCGCACGCGAAAGGTAACGTATATGAAAGCTAGGATAAGTGCCTACTTTCTGCAAATAGATTTTTATCGGAGGATATTGCAAATCTAACAATTATTTCGATTGTTTACCTAAGTATTTATTATAGGTAGAGCAGCAAATGTTGATAATGTGGTACTTATACATTCCAATTTTGGAGGCGGGTATGGGTACCTCCGTCCCGGGAAACATTCATTGGATAACCAACACCTCTGCCAAAGGTCATCCCAAGTGGCAAGCTACGTTTTGTGACTTAGCAGGGTGTTCGTGTTCGTCGGGTGAGGTTTGCCTTAGTCTTGGCGGATGATGCGTTTGCCCACTTACTGCATGGCGGGCCGGATCGGGAGAGACTAGTTGAGGGAGACCTTTTGACTTCTCCAGCTGGACTCTTTCGACCCTTTTCCAGAGTAGGTGTAGCCATATGCTATCATAATCATTTTCATTTTATATTTATTGTGGTTGTATACATTGCAAAGTAAACATATATTTATATATATTTTTTTAATTTTCTTCAACTCACAAATAATAGCCGAAGTTACCTCTAAAATCATGAAAAATTGAATTCTTTAATTGCCTACATTTTATATTTTAAAATACAAATAAATATAAAATAATATATATCCGTACCTACTAGATATTTGATTTTATTATATATTAACGTCACACAGTCGGACTTGAAGAAAATAATTTCCCGCAGGGCCTGTGTCAACTTTGGAGAAGCTGTGTTATGGGTATTTTGGAAAGGTACAATAAAAAATCTGAAAAGGAAAAAGGTATGAGGAGTGGGTAGGAATCTAGGAATCCGTGTGTCCAGGAGTGAAGGACGTATGAATGTATCCCTCCCACTGCGGAGCAATGGAGAGCTCAAAGGATCGCCCCAAACTAGCCTCTCCCGATCTGGTATGTCACGCAGCTAGCGGGCAGGTGCATCCTGTACACACCTCACCCAATTTACCCGGCACTCCTGCTAAATCACCAAATATAGCGCCACTTATAAATATATAATAAATAAATAAATATAGAACCACGTTTAGTAAACCTGTGGCAGAGGTATTGGCTATCCAATAAATGGTTTCTGGGGTGGCAATACCCAAACCTGCCTCCCAAATTAAACCTTTTGATTAAAAAGGTAATTTTTCAGTTTGGTTGGGTATTTTGGCCTCAAATCCAAATATAAGATTTGTTCCCTTAAAAAGAACCTCCTAACAGCAATACCAAAGATGACACGTCATCGCCCACGGGTTCTGAGGAACATTGTCTCCTCAATTTACTGTAAAAAACGCTAAGAATAATATTTCTTTTCACTTTGCCAAATTTAATCTTTTTCAACCATGATAGATAGGGAACGTGCCACATGTTACATGTAGTGTTAATGCAGTATGACTTCAAGGTTCAGAAAAAGGCTTATCTAACCGAGATAATTAGGTCATGTCGGGTTAACATGAACAAAGCATTATAATTGATTAGACGTTACCTGCTTTACTTCATGATTGATTTATTAACCCACCTGAGCGTTACATTTCAAATTTTATCTCAAAATCATGACTTCATACTACCCACATGGTAAAATAATGGCCCATTTAGACAATATACAGTTTTATATGGCGTGAATGTGTTCAGTCTACTAATTCTAAGACGAAATAGCCAATAAAATAATTGTGAGTCAACTTAATTCAAGGTGGTTCAAACGGAACATAGTGCATGCAAGAAATAACGACACATTCGTGTTACATGTGCTAGACATTTAGGAGAAATAATAATTAGCAAAAACTTCTATGGGATATTTAAGATTTATTCCTACCGCCTATTTTCGGAACTAAATAAAATTGAGGATTTTCTGAAACATAAATAAAGTAAGTAGAGTAGATATATATAGAGTACAGTGATAAAATATGAATATTTGATGTTTTACTTACTATTTTTGTTATTCCACTATGAAAATTATGTATTTTTATGACCCGACTTGTAAAAAGTCAATTGATAGCGCATAAAAACACACTTCAAGCGAACCAAAATAGGGTCCCGTTCAAGAAAATGGATTATTCTTTAAACCGCTATATCTCTGAAAATAATGCTTATATTTGAAGGACTTTTTTACACAGTAGTCACCATATCCTACTGTAAAAGCGCTGTTTGTAATTAAAGCCTACTTTGTAGTACAACTCCATAAACTGAAGTTAAAGTCAGTTTCGGGCCGTTTCATGCAAAAACTGTACGTATTTTATTTAATTACAATTTTTTTTCGCTTTCGCACAAATCGTTATATAAAACATCTCCAGTGCAGTAAGTGCAAGGACTTATTGCCAATTTCACAGATTTAGTGTAGTTTGGGATACAATTATCGGACAGCAATGCCTTTACATCAATACACGTAGGAACAGCGTAAAAGGTAGAACTTCCATTCCCGCCGGAGTTGTGATAAAATAATGGCGGATATATTTATCCAAAAAACTATCTAGATTGCAATTTAATTCGGGTAAAATCTTGCAATCATACACAAAGATAGCAGCATAAAATATGTGCTATATATTATGATGATGTTGGTAGCCTTCAGTCGAAGTGTGATACAGTTATAAATGACGTAAGTTGATATGGTCGAATCAGCACAGTAGTTGGAGTACTTCCCCGGCAAGGCAGATTTCCTGGTTTCGATTATGGTTAGATGCGACTGAATCTTTTTCTGTCTTTTCTATTTCACATGCTGCGTTTGAGAGTCGTTTATATCGTCTTCATTGTAATAGAAAAAAAAATCCCAGCCGTTAAACGGTGTTTTAGTTCTACATTGAATAAATTCTGAAAAATTTATTTTTATGTTTATATTATTTAAAGAAAGTTAAAATATATCATCTGTAGCAATCGACGCTCCTAGAATAATACCAGCACAATACAATAGCGAGTTTGACTAGGTACATTACGCGCATCCGCCAGAAGGTTCTAGGCAACTGCCTAGGCATAATTTCAGCGCCATCGAAACATCGAGATTTAGCGAGTAACCGGCAGTTTACCAGCGGTCTCGCGAAGCTACTGCAACCGTTGGCTTGGTTATATAAACCGGCCCGACGCAGCGAGTCAGTCAGTCAGTCATGAGTCAGTCAAAAATTTGCATTCTCACGAGTGACCAACCTGCGCGCCTCTGCGCGCACAGGACCATCTACACCGGCTCTGCACAGTTCATCAATAGACTCCTACGGGATCATCACAGCGCCCTGGTTTCAGCATCCCTGGCCAGCGCTACATCCACGCGCCTAGACCCCGCGGCATCGTCGCCGGTCTGCGCATCGGACTCGCGACATTCTCGCCAGCCTGTATCTCCCACTCAACCGCCGATAGGTCCATCGTATCTTCACTTCCTTGTTCAGCACTGGAGCACCCGGAAGACCCACGATCTTCACCAGTTCCTGACACATCCACGAGTCCGGTCTCAACGCGCCGTCGCCAAATACCGCTTAGACCACTTCGGTCCCGAAGTCATCTCCCGAGCTGCATTCTGACTCAAATAAAAAACTGTGACCTTCAACAATCTGTTTCATTGTGTCTCCGCTACCAGATCCCCAAACATCTATTTATAAATTCCGTTTACGAATAAATGACACTCCTTTGAATTGAAATGAATAAAAACCGTCGAGAAAACAAAACAAACAAAAACATATACAATTAAGATATAGAAAAATAAAATGCACTCTCGAAAAGGCATTATTTATGTTATCGCTACAGACCTTCAGTTCAGTGCTCCGAAATATTATACCAAATAAACTATCTTCATAATTATCCAAAATGTAAACAAGAGTGAATAAATGGGATCTTATCTTATGGTGTGATGATTCCTTTGTCAAATATTTTGTGTTCACTCAAATTCACTTCCTAACTTTGTCAATTCATCCATGGAAATCAACATAATTCTGTTGATTTTATTGCTATTATAGTTTCACATGTCTTTAACACCGCTGTCCATACTAGAAGAGCATGTACATTTATTATGGAAAAAAACTTCTGTCGGTAAATACTTCTTGAAGTCTAAAATGAAAATTATTTACCAAGTTTGATTCGATCAAATAAAGGTTTTATCATTAGCTGTCTCAATTTAATCAATACATGACAGAATAATCAACCAGAAGTCAGGCAGTTAACTAAGTTATTACTGATCATTTAAATTAATTGATAAGTGACCGGAATCTATTTACTGTTTTATGGTTAATTAATGCAAACTTTTTCGCATACCTAAATACCTACGTTAATTAACGAAGTAAACATGTGATATTGTGAAAGACGCAATCTTTGAAGTACAAATAGACATTAACAAAAATGTACTTGACCAAAATCGACTGAAATTTTTTAATTAATAGGAATGTAGTAACGACACTATAACAAATAATTATGTCTACAATTCATGAAAATGAAGTCATTGCATAATTTTACAATTTGGAATCCGGGTATGGGAACCGCCGCCTAGGGAACAATTTTATTGATAACCAATTCCCCTGCCATAGGGCATCTTAAGTAGTTCGCTATGTTTGGTGACTTAGCAAGGGTATCCGGGTTCATGGGATGAGGTTTGTCGAGGTCTTAGTTGCGGTAGCGTTTGCCCACCTACTGCGTGGATCGGGAGAAATTGGTTTAGGGAGACTTTTTGACTTCTCCAGCAGGACTCTCTCTCTCTTGAACTGTCCTTTGCACCGTGGTGGGAGGGATGCATTCATACGTCCATCACTCCCATTGATCCACTGATTCCTAACCACCCCTTAAATCTTTTTCTTTCCCAGAACTTTCTCTCCTTCATTACCCTAAAAATACCCTCCGCAAAACACTCCAAAAGATGACATATGCCCTGAGGGAATTTTTTTCCTCAGGGCTTCTTGTGTGGAGCTAATGTAAACAAAAGATTAATAAAACTAATTAGGTATTACTGTACTGCAGAAAACTAGATTGAACAGATATTTACTTTAAGGCGATGTAGATATTGTACACGGTAAAAGTTTAAATTCCCGCTAATCACCAACGCGCCTGTTTTGATTCATGCAAGAAAAAAACATCGACAAAAAGCGTTTTATTTTATTTTGCAAAGTTCAGACAAAACATTTAAATAAAGTTCTAAATATCTAATTTGCCATATTATACAATAAAACGTTAAACAAAAATGGGTTCGTAAGTAGGAGCTTTCGGAACTTAAAGCAGTTTTAATAGGCCTGAAACATAATTTTTTCTAGGTTAAAAAAATACACAGCAAAAAATGCGCTAGTTTTTGAAAGTCCCAAAGGTGTTCTACTCGCAGTATTTAAATTAGGGAATTAAAAATATTTCTAGGCGATCAAATTTTCAAAAAAAAATCACGTGAGCAATAAGACCGATTTCGACTCCTGCCCTTCAGACGGGCTAATTAAATTGATCGTCTGATTCACCATCATGATAATTAATTTGACCGCAAGTAAGAGAAATTTGAATAACCTCATCTACTTATTCCTCCCATTACAATTTCCTGAGCGAAAACATGTGCGAAATTCCATAAAACAAATACATGCGAAATATCCAAAATTCATTTCCTGATGTTTCAGTTTTGTTACTGCATCAAGTTTAAATTTAAATTAATTTATTCGAAACCGTAATTATAATTCCATTAATTTTAATTTAAAAAGCAAATAAAGTATTTGTAATGTATTAGATTCAATACACTTTTATTTAAATTGGAACATAAAATCTGCATTGGATAATTAGTGCTTCTATTTACTAATTGCATTAAAAAAATCTAAGTGAAAGAGTGAAAACGGTTTTTGTGCTAATTAGGTTCTTGTCTGGGTGATAAAACTACTACCAAACCGTCATATGAATTTTCTGAAAACTGCCTAAAAACTTTAGCCACAGTCGTCTCCACAAATTTTCAAGATACCGCACGGCAGAACAGATTTTTTAGCATTGCCAGCATGACAAGAGAATTGTTTCTTTCTACTGAAACTTCTACAATAGTAGATATTTAATTGCCTCATAACCGTTTTTACGTTACGAGGGTTTTTTTCTTATATTTGTACAAAAAATGCATTAGAGTAAATTTTATGTGGAGTTGCCGTATGTTTAAGACATTGTATTCAGTGAAGAGTCGAGTGGAGGAGTATCTTGTCGGTCGCTTGTTGATAGCACGTATTATCGTTTTTTGGGATTTTTGTAATGGATCAATAAGATAATGTGCACAACCGCCCCAAATTATGATGCCATATGCTAATTGGGATTGGCAGAGAGCATCGTAGACTGTTTTCACTATTGTAGGAGAAAGGATATTTCTTAATGTTCGAAAAACATAACAGAGCTTGCGAATTCGGGGAGTTAGGCTGGCTAAGTGCTGATCCCAACGAAGATGATGATCAATCAGGACCCCTAGGTATTTTATATGGGATTCTTTTTCTAAGTTTTACAAGGCCTATGTCGTGTTGAGCTCTGTCAAATGCTCCTTTAAAGTTTTTATGACGAGCTATGAGCACAGTGTCATCTGCAAAGGATTTTAGTTTATTAGAATATTTAATTGCCTCATAACCGTTTTTGCAATGGTGCCTTCCCAAATTTTTAAACAAGAAATTTTGTACTTTAAATGCATCATTAACCTCTCGTACAAGTAAAAAACACACTATTCTAAAGGAACAGATTTTTTTTTGCTTTAAATATACCTACAGTACCTACAGCTAAAACTTTTTTGCCTAGAAATATTGACAGCCGATTAAGGCTCCATTATAAGCGTTCAAACAACGAAGAAGGTTACTGAAGATGGAATGAAAGGGAGAAAAGTAGATACAAATGATAGGGGAGGTTACTAATATTGCAATTATCAGGCGTAAAATAAAATATTTAATAAATCATGACCCATTTAAAAAAAGGACAAAATTCTCTTACTATCTGAGTTTATCCTCACATTTATCCAGTTTGCAAATTTTTATTTTTATTTGAAATGTTCTATACACAGTTTATTTTATTTTTTTCCGTAGAAAAAAATACGATTTTAAAAACTATATTAAATTATCTTTCAAGTGTATACATTTAAAATAAACATCACTATTTCTAAATAATATAATTTTAATATCAAACGTGAAAAATGTTATTAAAACGCAAAACACATTTTTACTCCAAACAAATACAAATTGAGAGAACTCGATATTTTGAAAACAAATTCGTTTTATTTTGGAAATTTGAAAGAAAACTGTACCTTAACTTTTATCTAGTTGATATAATAAAAAATATGTTTTAAAGTTAAACCGATTGTTACGATAGCAGCACGAAATTTGGATTATTAATTTTGGCTATTTTTAGGATTTTACTAATGGATTCCAGTATTTTTTATTATTTCTCTTTCTAATCTCAAAAAATGCGTTTTTTCACATTATAGAAAAAAACACTTTTATAAAATATGGACGCCCGGTCATATATGACCCTTAAACGTTGGAGGGGTTAAGTAGCATTCAAAGATCCACTTTGATTTTTTTTCATTCATATTACGTATTAAATAGAAGAACCAGCGTGTTTTTTAGAATTTTCGGAACACCTTCGAATTTTTTTTCTATCGAGGGAATTCCATAATATTAAATTTTTAACTAGGTATCTGAATAGAGATTATCTTAAAAAATAACATATATTTTTATGAAATACTTCGTTCGAGGGAAGTTGGTGTGTTATAATGTCGGTAGAAATTCAGTATGCTTGTTTCAAAACAACGCTGTACAAGCATATTGTTTATCAATCAACGTACGAGTATGGTGTGCATAGGTCGAGTAGATACTAAAATATATTTTTGGAGGTAACCAAATTATATAATTTACCTTGTCCTGTGGACGAAATTATCCGAAGCTTAGCCAAGAATGGACACCGACATCATAAATTCATCACATTGTTATTATTTTACGGCAGTGTTTCTCAATCACTTGCTTGTTCCCCAGACTTTTGACCAAAAAAACTATTTTGGTATTTAAGGTTCGTTCAGGTTCGCAATACGGCGTAGTATAACTTTATATTATATTATAAAAAACTCGATGTATTAATAAAATGTGATAACAACACTAGTTTAGAGAGTTAACAGCGTAATTATTGCCCTGTTAATTCACTAGATGTTACAAGCAAGTAGTTTTTTTACCATATTTCCATTGTCATTTTGTACACACCCTTAAGTCTTTTTATTGCTGATTATTGTTTTTTTGGATACAAAAATTCAGTTTTAAATTTTTTTCCATCGTTTGTTAGTTCCTTCTTGGCCACCTGCAAAGTTAACCCTTTCCCGACGTATCCCGTGCACTGCGCGGTAAGCATATTTAGTCAGAATGGTTGCATCCCCGCGTACTGCGCGGAACAGTGTCTCTGTGAATTCTCTCTTATTTATGATTATACCAGGTGTGCCAAATCCTCGGAAACGAAAATTACCCAATTTTAATGGCACATTTGTTAAAAAATAAGTAATTTCGTAAAATTATTTCAATTTCATATTTTTTTATTGCTCACTCGTAAGAGAGTGTGTACTTAGTGTAAAATCCACGTGTATATGCCTAGATTAAATTCAATAATATTATGGTTTTCTTGGCTGGGAAATAGGTTTTGTTAAATTATGTATATCCTCAATCTCTCCAATTACACAGTTGTAATTTATTTATAGCCGTTTTTTCTGCCTACTGCTTTGAATGTTTGATGGAAACTATGTTATAGATATTTATACCATATCATAGAGAATATGACGGAAATTAGAGCAGAGTTATTTTCGTTGTAATATAAGTGATGATAAGTCATTTTGCTAAATGGTAAAATTTTCTGGTGTGGTAGTTTTTTAGATTAAAATACATTTGACAATGTAATTTTAATCTAAAAATAAATTAATACTCGAGTACTTATCTTTTAAATATGTTTTTAGTTCATTCAATACACAATTATTTTAATATATACCAGTTAACTTATTATTTAATGTAAAATGTTTGAAATCCTTTTATTATAAATAATATTTTATGAAATAATTGAGATGTACATAATACGTTTCACATAATATTAAAAATTGTTTGTTATTTTCGTTTCTTTTCAACAAAAATAATTGGTCAACATAAATTTTTGCCAGCAACACGGTGAACAAAAATAAGAGGTTTTCATATATGCGAGAAAACTGTAATAATCGCTACAATTTTAAGTCTCAGGTTGCGGAGAAAATATTACGTCCCCAAAGGGTTAATGGCTTATATCTTTAACAAAAAAAATCTAAAGTGTGATGTACCATCGGGTTACATATATTATCATAAATGTTGGGAAGCTATGGTCTGTGGTTTTATAATTCTATTTTATACCTCTAATCTAAGTTTGCTTCAAATCGTGTAGAACTTATATGGTAAAATAACAATTTTAAGAGGGAAAATCATTTTCAACGAACGGACATGACATCGCACCAACGTAAAATTAGATTGCCTTAGATGGTTCAACCGCATAATTTTGTAGCCAGCTCGTGCCTTGGATTTTTAATTTACGTAACTCAAACAAGGAAAGTGATTTCAGCGAAATGCAGTCGTAACATTAAAACGTGACACTATTTTGAAACAAATTTATAAAAAAAATATATTATTTTATTTTTTGAATGTGACTGATTTAGCTTATTATAGCCATCTTCAGACTTGTGTAATTTTTCCACTATGGTTTATCTATAAAACATTGGAATTCAATTGTAATAATAATCCACAAAGCAATGAAGATGGAAAAATTACAATAAAATCAATGTACACCAATCCTGTTAACATCCACTCCTTCCCCCAAATTGTATGTATTATTCGTTATGCATTTATTGGAATCCCACCACGAATTGTCAGTATCAAAACAGAAATATTTAATAATTGTATTGACATGCAGGCCCACCGCTAGCCGCCTGAACGCCCGCAAAAGAAAATTGCAAGTTTCGACAAATGTTATTCAAATGGTAAATGTTATTTCATAGAATCATTTTTATTTTTTGGCTGCAAACTAATTGAAAACGCAATGTGTTCTCTTTCTTATAATGTTAAAATCACATTTATCACCGCAATATAAAATGAGAACACTTTTATAAGACCTTGTCAGGCTGTGATATATTCCCTCAAAAAGACTTTACGGTTGTTTGTTGTCTGAGAAGAATATCTGCCGAAATTGCCCAAGGTGTTATTACTTCTAATTAAATGTAGGTACTGTGTATGTCTAAATAAATAAATAGCTTCAATTATTGACTCAGGTATGATTACTCGAATTACTCGTGCGCTTTTTATTATTATTTATTTACTGAATTTAACTAACAAAATAAAGTTACAAAATTAAGAAGTGTATTTAATATTACAAATTAAACTTTACAAAAAAAAACTCAATAAAATAGTTTATTTTCAATTATTTTTAAATTTTAAATACGTTTTAGACTTTTTTAATGTTGGTCGGTTTTTCCTGGCCGTTATTTTTTTGTAGATCCTCTCCGCTCTATTCTGTAATATTTAACAACCGTGAATAATCAACGTGCGTTACATGCAAATAATTGTAGAAAACAAACATTTATCCGTCATCCCCCAGGACATAATACGAATGCTGCAAGACCGTGAGCAGAAAAGTTACACACTGAAATGCAGACCATTAACTTACTATAGCGAACTTAATTTTTAAGCATCCGGTTTATGTAGATTGCTCACCGACCCGTGGGATGCGAGATTTCACGGGCATCGGGGATTCCGACGCCCAACTCTCTTTCTACATGGCAACACGCAGAAGTTCCTTCGAGTACCTTATCTTTGTTAAGATGTTTCGAAACCTGCAAACGTTTCGCGTCTTAATTTCGACAGATACCAATAGTATACGTATTTATGGAATGGTTAAATAATTAATAATAACGAGACAACGCTTTCAATAAATGTAATAATATTCATAGTGATTTACTGATTAATGAGAATGAGTTTGAATATTACGAGATTGCCGTATTTGCGGGCCCCTAAACGTGCCGCCCGCGTGCGGTGCACGGCCGCTTACTGCGGGCCTGTTCAGATTCTTATGCACTCAACGCTTTCACCCACGCTCACAGATCCACTTAATAACATAAAAAAAATGTTTTATCATCGCGTCGACTATTATAGTGATATATTTATTTAGACAAGTGTTCAAAAGCATTCAAAAGACCAAAGCTACAAATCGTAATGCCTAGTATATTATCAGAGATGACAATTATTTATTAGCAATAAATTAGTAAAAAAACTTCTGTATTTCCGTCTTAGAAAGAAAATGTATATAAATTATATTGAGAACAGATGTTTTTCAAGCTACAACACAACGTTTTGGATTGAGTGATGTTTAAACACCGACGATTCTCAGAAATCTTTCACACTGTCCTGAGGATTTTTCTAATTCAGCACACGGATTACGGGCTTTATAGTTTTGCTTGTGATGCAGAATATTATGCCTGATGTTCTCCATATCACCACAAATGTATAGGTTTAGTACCCTCATCATTTATTCCTTTCATCTGTTGAAAAATCTGACGAAACTCTATACAACACAATTTTCTATATTCTGCTCATGGTGGGCAATGCCATAAAATTTTACATCTCTTGTTTTTTTACTGCATGTGCAATATGCATCTAGGCCATTTTTTACCGTTCAACGAAATTTATGTTTCGCCATCGATTTTTGGTTTTAGTTATCATTATTGCATTGGCCGGTATGCAAATTTGTTATTTAGACAAGTAAATTTGTTCAGAGAATTCGATGTTTGCTGGAATCTATACAACCAACAAACACCTACACGCGAATCCTTTAATTTGCCATGGATGTTTTCATAATATCTTAAAATATTGGAATCGAAAGAAAATTATCTCAGGAATTAATAATTGGTGAACTTTCAATAATATGCGCAATAATCGACTACCGGAAGAAATTAGAAACATTGATGACAAAATCCAAGCTTTGAACAATGAAATAATATTTTTATGTTAAACATATACATATATTAATATTATATATCTTGTAATTATTATTAAATAAAATATAAACCCTCACGAAGCTTACGATAAGCGAAACATGGTTGGCTGTCATTTATTAATTCAATAAAAGTGGTCTATTACAACATGTATTTTTCATAGTATAAATTCAGATCCCAAATTATTTGCAATACAACTACATGGGTTACCCTGATAAGGCCTGTTAAAAGAGACAGAGTATAGAAGCAAGTGTGATGTCTGTACGAATGTAGATGAGTGCAAGCGAGATGGAATGCTTGCAAGATCTTATAAAAGGCGATGCACGTTAGTTGTGCGCCCTCTTTTGTTACAAGCAGCTCCCCAATAAATATCAGTACAAGATCAAGTATCATCATTGTGCACGACCTTCACCCGCTAAAATAATACCCAGCCTCTACACCACATTGGCACGAGCTACATATGGCATACATGACATTTGGCGCAGTCGGTAGGATGTCCGGTGCAAGACTGTACGGTGTATTGCTTGATTTTTGTCCCGACCTTGGTTTTTAAAAACGGTTGGATTCAGAAATATGAAATAAATGGTCCATTCGTTGCGTTAATCCATTGATCGCAATCTTCCCCTACTTATATTATAAAATTTGGTTAGGTATACTAGAAATATTTCTCCGAATAATGAGTTGTTCAAATTATTATTATGGACTCACTTCAATTCGCTAAAATAAAGTAGTAAAGCTAAATATCATCAAATGATCATTATGTTTTTATTATTATGCTTATTTGCACTTATTTTGAAAATGAAAACAGTAATAAATGATTATTATTAAAACTAATCAAATTAAACTGGAATTTCACAATTAGAAATGATTAAAAACAAAACTGGCTTTGGTTCCGTACTAACATCGATCTGAAATTCTCGTGATTAAATATTGCATAAATGCGTAAATGCATATGTGCCGACGCTAATGCATTCTTCTGTTTTATTTTCTACAACATATTACAGATACACAAATTCAGTGTAAAAAGGAAGCAAGTGGTAGAAAAGAGAAATTACATTATTTCATCGAACATAAGTATTAAATACTTTCATAGTCGTAGTTCACTTGAAGCATCGAATACTCGACTAGGTTACTACAGGTTACGGGGTCCACAGCACAATACGCTTGAGGCCCTTCATTCACTCGGAGATCTCGGTACCAACCCTCCAATAGAAGAAATAAAATGCTTTGTAGAAATTGCCAACATACACATTTAAAAAAATTTAATTTACTTATTGAACTTGGCTCTCGGAATATTTGACATATCATCATAACCTCATTTTATCGAGAATTGATTTTTCTTTTATTTTTATATCACTCCTGACAAGAATTATTCGAAATGGAATCGATGGCGATGCCGTAACAAATGTTCATAAATGAGTCCATTACTAAAAAATATAAATACAGTTGAAGCGCGAGAATGGTATCCCTTTGTTTTTAGTTGAGATGAGTTGGTAAATCGATTTTCCAGTTGCGTTCAAAACACGAGATTGGTTTAAACTTGAGAGTTATTCTGCATAAGAGTCCACGAGCTTAACGCGACATAAGACGCTAATAACGGGGGTTTGCTTAACGCTCACATTTCAATCATTTCTGATGAACTTATTACTAAAATCTTGAATGTTTCTAGAGGGATCCCTACGGATATAAGTTATTTATATTTAAGATTAATAAAAACAGGGACCTACTATAAATTTTTTTATGCAAAACTGTTTGAAAATTTTATAAAACGTTTTTCAACCATAAAATTTAGAGCACCAAATTTTAGATTTCTAGACGATGAATTAGTAACTTCCCAAGGGATCCCTTTACAAAAAAATGATATTTTAGTAATACGTTCATCAGAAATAATTAAAATAAACCTACAAGTACACATTGAAATATTTGGCGGGTTGGGAATGGGTTGGCCAGAGCACCTGACCGGACATCAGAAAGTGCGGGTTAAATTCCCGTCGGTGTCAATTTTTTTTACTCGGGAGATGTTTTCAATTTGTATGGATATTTCAGACGACTAATTAGTGCTTATAATAATTTGTTATCCTTTGTGCTTTGCATAAAAAACCTTGTCTTATAAACATTAGTTTATCATTAAAAAATAATGGAAATTAATAATTATATTCCTGACACAAAACTGGCTTTAACGTAATAATTAATCCTTGTACTAGTTCCCAACTTAAATTAAGTCTACACCCAGAAAAGAAAATGGTTTTATCCGATTTTTAGCACACAATCTGCAACGAGAATTTAATTTCAAATTCTAGTTGTAGACTAGAATATGAAATTAAATTGTACCTCAAACACGAGAAGCACTTTATACACGAGAGGTTGGAGTATATTTCATACACGTGAATGGTTTCCTTCGAAATGCGTCTGCTGCAAATGAATCCACAGTTGTAATTTTATCTGTAAGCGAGTCCTCAGTTTAATTAGCATTAGACTCATAATTTATTATTACGCATTGATTTGTCATTATTAAATAATAAATTCAACATTAAATTAAAAATGGATGTGGGATCGCCACTTATTTGTGTCTAAACTGCTTTCTAGTAACGTAAGTATCTGTCGGCTATATTATACCTTTCTCTGGGTTTCGAAATAATGTCTTTTCTGAAATAGAGTGAAGGAAAACTGTTCTCGCGTTCTGAAAGTGATCCGCAGGTTCCCTACCCCTGCCCTAGACCATGTAGGCTGCCAAACTTACGGATTCTTAACCTTTATCAAACCCTTCTCGTACCTCTCTCTCTCCCGATAACTTGTAAATAAAAATTGACGAATTGCGTCACGTTTTTATTACCATTCTCAAGGATATACGAGCAAACAAATTCTGATATAACTGATACGAATAAGTCCGATATGAAACAAAAAGTTTTTTTTATAATATTTAGGATTTAACATGACAAGACTCATTATTTTAATACAATACATAATATCTACGGAAAAAACATGAGTTCATTACCACCGAATTCTAATTTTGATTTCATTTTGTTATGTATTTGTTTATCCTACTTCACACAATCGTGCCTCTGTAAGACCGCCATCAATAAAGACATAAATACACATATACAGCCCCTACCTTAACCCGCCTCTCAACGCTTACAAAACAAGTGGCGATAGTTTATCGTATGTAAATCCTACATAAAGTAAAATTTAAAAAAAAAAATAATAAAAAAAAAATATATATATATATAGTATATATATATATTATATACATATATATACTTTTGGAGCATAAAGCTACGTAGTTAAATGAATACAGTTTTTCTCCAGTAGGTATATCAAAGATGATATTATTCAATACTAGGGCGGAAAAATTGCGCACTGTCTATGAAAAGAACATTTTTTTTAGAACCGTTTTTTTACCCATGGCAATTCCCAACAGCATTTATCCCGGGAAAGCTGGCTATCTACAGTCTTAATTCTAGGAGTGATGTCGCATTACTGTTGGTGGTTTATGAGCTTCTGAACTGTTTATTATCAATACCATACATTCTGGCTAAAATAGGATTCTATGTCCCAGATAATTTCACGCGAGGCCGCCAACATAGGCTTTTGATTCCGGGTGCAGAACTACCTAACAATTGCGATGCCCCTGGGAAGACTTTCTAAGTTTATTAGCTGCCGCGCAGGTAATGTGGATATTATCATAATATCATACAACAAATTTGAACACAAAATATTATTTAACTTTTAAATCTGTTTACCTACGTGTAACCTTTTATCCCATGCACCCTTATATATTTATTTTTATTTGTTATAATTTTTATTGTTATTTTTTTTTTCTTTTGAGTAATGTATTGGTTTTTATACTGTTTTTGCAAAATAAACAATAAATAAATATGAAAACATTAAATTTAAATAAAAATGGCAATGGCCTAACAATATTTACTTCCTAAAAATATTGCTAATTTATTAGGAATCTCTTAAAATTAGAACGAATAAATTGATAGGTTTCCTAATAAACGTTTGGTGAAAAAAAATAGTGTATTATCTACGCGTGTTTATGAAAACCCTAATATTTTCGTATTTCGTCATTATATGTTACTAAGGCAAATGTAGGTGCATGAACGCATGTTTTAATATATTAGGAATTTATAAAAAAACTCAGGAAACGGCCTGAAATCCTGTTTTTAACCGTCTTATCAATTATTTGAAGAGATTTAAAAAAAATGGCAACACTCTTTTTTCTCCGTGTTAACCTATCAACAGTTGGACTTAATGATCCAGAACTAGTAAGTAATGCTAATGAGCTATGAAATACTCTAGTAATAATGTAATAACTAATCAGGAAAACTGAACCTCATTTATGGGAAAAGTGCTCCCAACTAGCATAATGATAATTACTTGTATTATCCACTATAATAGAACTTTATAATATCGGATTGATAGGCGTAACTACCAATGATTTTATACCGAATTCTGGAGCACGGTTGCGCTGTTGATAGCCAGACCGATATTGATAGTGCAATGAATAAGAAATCGACATACGATGGCAACACCGCGGGTATTATCTATGAATTGATATTTCTAAAAGTAAAACGGCTACGTAAAAGTTAAAAATACTAAAAAATTGAAAACCTCTAATTGAAATAATAACTTTAATATACATTGGTAGTCCGTATGCACTTTTGACACTAAAAAAATAAGTTAATTAGTTCATCAAGTATTCAGTCACAACTAACAACTCATGTTTCTCCAAGCTGGAACGGAATTGTATCTAATCGAATCTAACGAACGACTAAATCCAAAAGGTTGTGCGTATTGACGGATTACACCTTAGAGGCAGCGCTAATAGTAGCAACCTTTGTCTACCGACTGCCGCAATCATAATATATTCTCACCGTGCTCGCAAATATCGCTAACTGATCATAGATGACGGATTTCGTCAAAATCGTATCGTACCGTATCGTGATTCACCGTGCTTACTCATTTTAACTCTATTGCAGAAAGTGCTTTTGTACCTATACGTACTCTTACGGTTACTCCCAATTCGTAACATGCTAATGGTTAGACCTAGCGCTATAGAAATTTCCCAGCTTTTAAATTGTTTTTTTTTAGGTCAATGCAAATATTTTCATCCCGTTTCGTCATTTTCGCTATGATCTATTAAGCTTTTTACTAATTAAAAAAATGAAAGTCGTTCTGATGTTTGTTTCATTTTATTTTATTTTTCAATGTTTTTAAAATAAACTAAATTGTTGGAGTTTAGAAGAAGTCGGATAGAATCTACTATGGTTAATAAGGTATATGATGTTACGAATTCATCTCATACGTTTAATTGTAAAGCCTACTTGGGGCAATTTTTTATCAAACCGGAATAACATCCGTTTATTATATCCTATAACCTCGATTTAAAATAATAATTTATTGTTTGTTGTTTCTTCTAGCGTTGATATTATTCAAATAAAGAAATAAACATCAACCATGAAAAGGCGGAGGGCCACGCATAACATTATTCAACAAATATATCAAATTATTACTCAAAAACCCTTTAATTGTTTTTTCTATGTGTACTATGTAATGTAACGTGGGTAGGTATATTGCCATATAGAAACCTACATACCCATTTAAAAATAATTTTTATAAAATGATTCAACAGTCAACATTTCCTGTCAACAAGAGGTCGATTGTATCAATTTTATTATCTGTTATGTGCGTCGTTTATGAGAAAGAGAGATAAAGGTTACAACGGGGCAATCTGCAGTACGCCGATATTGCCAGCACATTGCGATCGTGCAAAGAAAGTGAGCATAGAATGCATGATAGGCCAGTTATACAGGGTGTCCGGGGGGTGAATAGGGAATTCTCGTGCATTTTGTAAATAATTTATTTCAATAAAGATAATTATTTTATTATGTGCCTCTTTTTTTTCTTTTTTTTTTAAATGCATTTTCAATTTTTTGTAGTTGTTTTAAAAATTGCGTGCTATTTCGGCTCTGAAAACGGTCATGCGCCATTTTGACCGCTACGTCACAAGTGCTACGTCACACCTTTGCCGCCGCCGACGCCATCGGTATGCAGGATCTACTCAGGCCGGTCAACAGTGACGTCATCGTTCGCCCTTGAACGCTTGATCAATCACCGGGCGTTTTTAGCTGCATTGAAATATTTCGTTCGCGCCTGTTTTTAAAGTCATTATAACTTTAATAAATGATTTTTGAAAATTATAAAAACATGTATTCTTGTGTCTGAAGTGTTTCTACGTGTGAATAATTAATAATAAGTGATTTTTTGGTGTGAAGAGAATTCCCTATTGCACATACTTCGGGAGGTGATTCTATACGATGGTACAAATAAAAAGACATACAATGTCTTTTCAAATTCTGACATTTTAAGGGAAAAAATGGAATATCTTAAAAAGTTTTTTTTTTTTTTTTTACTTCTACCGTCATGTAGAATCATCACCTTCATCGGGTGAGGTGTGTTCAGGTTGCACCTGCCCACAAGCTACTTGGCGTTGAGGTTGAGAGAGGCTGGTTTTAAGACCCTTTGACCTCTCCAACTGGTCTCTTGACACATCGCCTTGCACCGCAGTGGGGGGGATATATTCATATGTCCGTTACTCTTAGACACTCTAATTCCCAGATTTCTACCCACCCCTAATACATATTTCCTTCCTGGATCTTTCTCTATTTCCTTTCCTTAAAAAAGCATATGGAAAAATGATATATGCCCTGAGTGAAATTATTTTCCTCAGGACCTTCCTGTGGAGCATACACATATATTAATTGTATTATTTTCAATCTAAAAAAACGTTTGCATAGAATATTCCACGCTAAACTAATTTAAAAAAATGTTAAAGACACAAAACACTAAATTCGTTAAAGTTGTAATAACCCAAATATTAATATTACACAAAGAAAAATGACCCTGTTAAATACATGACGGCGCCAACTTCCTGATAAAATATTATTCGTTCACAATATATCGAGAACACATGTTCTTTTCCTAATAGATATCACGATGGAGTGCCACAATATCAGTATGTCAATATCACACTAATATTGTATGATATATATATCCTATTTTAAATAATTTAGCTAATTAAAATCACGATGATATATCATTACTTTCATGTATTATCACTTTTTAGTGTATTCGTTTTATATTATATAATATAAAAAAATATCTTCACTTTATAAGTACAACAATTTTTTTTCTTCAATTCAAAACAAATTTTAAAAAAATGAACAAGTTTTCCTAAAACGTTCGCTTTTGACATTACTGTTTTAGGAACTCTTTCAATTCTTTCGTTATAGGTCCGCAGTCCCATTTTAAAAGGAAATCGAACAATTTTACCAGATTTTTATGCAAATTAACAGTATATCAGTAAGTTTTAATTAATGTAATTTCACTTTTGGCGGTGAAAATCTCAAATCAAGTCAACAAGAATTTAATTACATTACATTACCTTCTATAATATTATAATAGTTAATCACTCGGAGGACCGTACAAAAGAAATTACATATTTTAACTACTATGTTGGCATGAAATGGAACCAATTGGTTTTTGCTAATAAGTAAATTGTGACATGAAAGTGATCCAATTTCGGAACTGACTTTAAATGGATATTACGACATAGTTGCCAATTAAAACAATGTCAATGTAATGTAATTATACCAGCTAACGCAGTTACCAGTTACATTCTCGTACACATGTTGATCCAATTTTTTTGTAATTTGAGTTAACCTTGCTTGTTTGCTTGAAGATCGGAAATATGGTAGTCTACGAATAATAATTTAAAATATTGTTCTAGGTCTAAGAGATGTAGGTACGAAAGTTATTGTAAATTTAATGGAGGAATAATGACCAGAAGTCCAGTTTTTAACCGATTGGAAGAGATTCTTATTAAAATATAAATTCTCATTTTTCATTCTATTCTTATTGTTATTATCAGCATTGTAAGCCCATGCTTGTGGCTGATAAACAACCACAGGTACTTTGCAGTACTTATTTGGTTTACAGTAGAATGCTATTGTTGTCAGCTATGAATTTTTTTAGTTTGCATAACTGTAGTGTTTATTTTTGTAATTATTTTGTAGGTTTACATTTTAATATTGTAAGTTTACGACCTTTTTCCAAAAAATAAATTTCCTCATTTATTCGAATGAGAATTGGATATTTTTTCAATCGTTCTCATTTTTATAAAATTCAAAACTTGACTCCCCAGATTATACATTCTGTGGTCTAGAAGTGGGAACTGTACTTCCAATATTTTTTTGGGATTTCTCTAAACAAATATCATTTCTTCTATCAAGCCTTATTTAAAATTGCCTCCCCTCCTTTCAACATCTTATCTCTTCTGAGTCCGAACTCGATTCAAATCTTCCATATTATTTTGAAAATTACCCATTTAAAGAAAAGTTATATATAAGTTCACATTAACTCTCTCCATAATTTGAAATGATGGCGGAAAACACCCTTGAAGTGAGAAAGCCAAAAACATTTTTTTTTAATTCAATCTTTGTGTTTTTGTTTACTACAATTGTAAAACTACACATCTCGACCCGAGAATTCCCTAGTGAGATGAGTAGCTTATGATTTTATTGTGTATGGCTGGATTTACACTCATAAGAAAAAATTACAACTTACGTAAGTTACTCACACGAGCGTTTACATATGAATCTAATTTATGGTAATGAATGCTCACGGAAGTTGTTCGGAAGTTTAGCTCACAGCGACTGCTATATACACCCGTAATTTTATTTGCGGTAAGATGGCTTCCTGTAATTTATTTACCTTATCTAATAACGATTTGATAATGCCAAATTTGCGCGATTTTGTCGATAAAGACAAAAAGGCCAAAATAAAATAATGGAATATAAGTTGGCTTGATGGAAACAATTCTGAACGGAATGGAGTTCTTTAATTTTATCCGGATGCCAACCAGAATTCACATACGTAATCTTATAAACAGAAACGTTGAGATTAGAAAGAATTGGACCGATAATTAAAAAGGCGGATACGTATTTTTGGTAAGTTTTTTTTCTACCTAATAATAAATTATATCTCTTCGCTTTTTGGAATCAGAAAATCTTCTTTCCGTTTACATTCGTTTTCGTAGTGCTAGATTTGAGTTCTTTGAGATCTACTGTTATTTTATATTTTATTTTGGGAGTTCATAATGCACTTATCCACGTATTCAAATCAGATTTTGCTTAGTAAAAAAAACTAGTTTTTTTTGAAAAAAGAAAAACCTTCGAAAACTTATCTATTAATATTTGACATCTCGCATCGGCGCGTTTAGGTACCATTTACCATGGTAAGCGTCTCAACTTATCAAACTGATTTCATAAGCTGTGAGAAGGCTGTAAGTTCGCGAGGGCGCCATTAGACCTGTCAACAACTTACGCCTCTTACGACTTCTGTAACTTCTGTAGCTATAAATTACGGCGAGAAACTTACATTGTCGTATACATTGCTAATTTTGCCATAAATCACTTATATAAGCGATTTACGAGATCATACGCAAGTTTGTAAAGGCAATCTTATACTTAATTTTGAATAAATAAACAGAATAAAAGTTTATCCAGTGGATGGTTATGATATGAGAACTGCTTTATAAATTATAGCTGGATAAAACACTATCTGCCATTTCGTTCAACCGCAAAGAATCAAAGTCGGATCATGTATGCACGTGTTCTGTTAATCTATGACTCACTGTCATTGCGACTTGATCGAGTTTACTCGTATTCTATGTAGTTATTGTACCGTATACTAAATGAGCACAAGCCAAACAGAATGATTATACAGTACTCAAAAATAAATACCGCACTTCTGGTGGTTAGTATGTAAAAAGACTAACAAATTATTGTAGTACCTACATGTACAGATTACTAACAATGTGCGTAATAACCGGATATTAAATCCCATTAGTCATTATTTGTATTTCACATACGAAAACCGTTGAAAACTATGACTTCATTAGTTCTCAATGAAACTTTTGGCAACAAGGCAGGTTGTGCCTATATATCCGTTGAAGCCTTGAGACAATATCAACTTGTCTTAAAACTTTTGACCTGTGATTTATAAACGCCTTATCAAGCGATTTAAATTAAATTATATTATACTTGGGCATAATACTCTACATGACTGTTTATTTTCGTTGTTTTTAAATTTCCTTATAACTTATCTATTATCCTACGACTATATATAACTATATCGGTCGTCTGGGATTGTACTCACCTCCAACGTCCTGATTATTATTTGTACAATGTTATTTGTAAATATCAAACTTTATCTTATATAGTTACCTTAGTATGTATTTTTAATGCATAAGTAGGATCCTTTTAATGTTTTTTTATTAGATATTGTAAAATATGTTCTCTGTTTCATTTAACTTTTTATTTATTTTTATAGTGAATATCTCACAAGAGTCCCAACTGCTCCCGTCTGGAGCCAGTGAGACTATGGCATCCCCAATTGGGGGATGTTGTGAGGCTGAAGGTAAGTGGGGAAGGGAAAGAGGAACTATATTGATGTGAAATTATTCAACGCGAGGCTTTTTTGTTATATTGAACAACAATTTGATTTTATAATTAAAAAAAAAACTGGATATAACTGGGTAAGCTCTGGATATGATATGATATTCGCAAAGACATTTTCATCCCGAATTTTCAAGTAACTTTTAAAGACAAATCACCATTTAGTCCGAAATCAATCCTACGTAATAAACATACGAGGTTGAAACCAACAAGGAACAAAAATAGGTATTCTGTACGGAATTTAAAAAAATGATATTCCTTCATTGAAAATGAGTATTGATAGTTTATTAAGAATCTCTTAGCATTATTGGTAATCCGGTTAAAAACGGGATAGACGTCGGAAAGCGTCTTCAAAATAATGTTTAAATACCTACCAGATTTCATAATGTTCAGTCTGATTTCGCCATTTTGAAGTTCGTCAAATCATTTATCACACCAAAATTTGAAATTAGCGACAACTTCATGAGTTTAAAAAAATATCGTTTTATTTCATTCATTTGATATCAAAACAAATTAACGCAATTGAGAGAGAGATTCTGTCTGTTTCTTACTTTTACAAGTGAAAACATATTATTAATGCAGTTGCATACATTAACGTGGTCAGGTCATTCAGCAATCCTTATATAACATCCAAAAAAACCACTAACGACTTGAAAAATGAATAGGTTTTTTTTTCAGATTCGTATAACAGGATTTAAAAGAGATATGCAGTGAAACAGGTTACACTGCCTTTTCGACCATCATCAGCTATAGATTGTTATTCTAATTAAGTGGACACCCACATATATAACATTTAAGTGGTTGTTGAAAAAATGATTTAATTTGTAAAAAAAGTAATTGCGTGAAGATCTTTTTGCATTTAGGGGATTGCCGAGAATAAAATGCTGCTCTGTAATATATCTAACAAAAATCACGGAAGACGCAATTATTATTTGGAAACAAACGATTTAGTATATATACTAGTCCTGGGTTGAACGCGAATGATCCGCTCATTGAAACCCGCTCACGAGCCATCAAAGAACGAGCACCCGGTCTCGCAACATACTCTCGTGACAACGTGCCGGCGACCGGGTGCCGGATGCCGGTGCAGGTGAGCGACAATAGATGTATGAGTGTGATGAGCAACCGGGTTATCAGCACCCGATTCTCGCGAGGGTATGCTTGGGGTCTAGGCCATTGGTTGCAACACCCAAACCCCAATTATTTGGTCAACAGCATTATTACTCGTTTAAAATTAATCGATTTATGGGGGAAAGAAAATCAACAGTAATGTTGTTTCCTATTAATCGTTTAATTGTATTCCTTTATATTTATAACTTATATTTCCTCTTTTCCTTACTTCCTTTTTTTAAATATTCATTTTTTTTTAATCCTCTCTGTTTTATGTATGTACATAGTTTTAAAGTTTTTTTTAATGATTAACATGTTCTCACCGCCATGAAAACACTACATAATTTTTTTTTTTTGGTAAACTAATGTTTTTAAGACAAGATTTTTAACAATTATTTTATAAGCAATAATTATTAGCCTGAAACACTCATCCACATTGAAAAATCTCCTGATAAAAAATACATACCAACGGGACATGAACCCGTGTCCTTTCGATTTCCGGTCGACAGCTCTGACCACTGATCTATGGCGGCTTATCTCTTATCCGCGAAATAATTCAATATGTACTAGTGTTTCATTCAACAATTACTGCTTGTTACATTATTTGTCCCGTTGGCGTCATGTATCTTTTATCAGGAGATTTTTCAATGTGGATGAGTGTTTCAGGCTAACTACATAAATAGTTATAAATGTAACCTTCATAATATATCATGTAACCTGACAGAAAAAATAATGTAACCATAAAATAAATTAAAAATGATGCCAACGTTGCAAACATTTTATATTTTGTCCACCCTTTTGTATTCATATCCTAGCATCTATAAAATTTCACTGGTCTTAAGTACTCAGTGACGGGTTTCGGGTATGACCTGGTACGGCCGCCGGCGGCGCCTCTATGGTGTTTTTTCAATGTAAAAAAGAGCGAGTTATGGGCCAGTGGGTCGTCAGCAACCCGGGTCGTGAGCACCCCGGGTCGTGTAAAATGATCGGTTGACCATGCTCTGATACAAACATACATTTTTTATTGTAGATATGGCGAAAATAATTGCGTATGGGTAGATATAAAGATTGGTGAAAATTCATGAACATAAAGCTTTTGTTTCACAGAATTTGAATAATTCATCAAATTTTGTATGAAAATATAAGTTCTGTGAAAGTTCTATTTAAATTATGTGATTATCTAAGTACTTTGAAACAATGACAGAACTTGAATAGAACTCTCACAGGACTTGAATTTTTACTTTGAAATTTGATGAAATGATCAAATTCTGTGAAACAACCCAAATTTAATTTCAACTATCAAATTTTTCACTCATATAATGTGCATTCCACCCATATTTGTTCTCCTCCGTAATTGCTTTGTAAGAGTCTTGTGCTCGTTGAATGAATCAAACAATATTTCTGACTCCGATATCTTATTTAGCAGGTCTTTATCTTTCAATATCGGCCAAGTTTCAATTATCATTTGTTTAATTGCTTTTATTCAAATGAAATAATACTAACGAATCACCATTATAAAATTATTTGCCTTCATATGTAGAAGTATATCACGTTCTTGTAACTTTTACAATGAACCCATGTAAGGCCTTGGAAGCTGTCTGCAGACTTGCACACCTGGCCAATTATCGACTGTTCGAGTAATTATTGATTTTCTAAAGAATTATTTGGTAACAATGGAAGGGTTAACCAGGTATCACTACCAGGATATTATAATAAATATAATGTGTTATAGATTCGTGGTAATATAAATTCCCTACATGAATACTTTATTGTTTTATTGGTAAATTTGAGTGCTTGCGTTGTCTTCAATATCGACTTTGTTTAAAAATAAAATAGTATAACCAACGCACAGGTTCTTACAATAGGTAACATAGGGGTCCATTAGCTAACTGGTTACGTAATAAGCACAATTTTTGTTGATCTTAAATTGTTATCAAGTTTTATTGTAAATTAAAAATTTTGAACTATGAACTTTTTTACTTTTACCATCGTGTATAATCAACCCCCGAAGTTAGTGCACTTTGAATTTAACCAGCGTAGACTTAATTCTCGATTTTTGATAAATCAATTCCAGCTTGTGAAGATTTTTTTGAAAACGGCACTTAAATTCATTTTTTTAATAAATTTTCACATAGGACTAACTAACGCACGCAAATACAACTAAAACATTCAAAAATATATTTATTATTATAGCTTTATATAATTACATTAGCTCCACACAGGAGGCCCTGAGGAAAATAATTCCCCTCAGGTTATATGTCATCTTTGGGGATGCTGTTGATGATGGATGATTCTAGTGTACTTGTCAGTATTTGTTTCACTTGATCGTGCCATGTCTTCCTCGGGCTTCCTCGACATATTCAACCATTCTCTCCGTACCAAGTAGTACATACACTCCTCTTTCTTAGTTCATCACGTACGGGTCATTTTACCACAAATAATTATTGAATCGTGTCTTTTCTACCGTTTCCTTAACATGAAATCCACGTTAAAAAAACTACTATTTCTAATTTATTTTATTTATGTTAAGAGTTAAGTTTTCCTCGGGCGTCCACGTCGTTTTTTACAATTCATTACCATTGTTACTTTAGAAAATCTACTTTAATTTGACTCCGTTCCTCTTTCCGTACCTCTTTCCCGTGCAGAAATAAGGCGTAAAAACTTCGTCTTAATAAAAACAATCTTTAAAATTTTTTAGAGAAATCAGTCCGGTAGATATGGAGTATATAAGGAAACATTATAGCTTTTCAACAAAGTATACCTACTCGTACATACGAGAGGTATCATTTCATATTATGATCAATATAAGTAGATATCGCTTAACAAAAGTAAATTCTTTAACAATAAGTAAAAATTTCTATTCGATACAGAATGAATATTAGAGTTAACCTTGATTATGATTTTAAAAAAAAATCTTTTGTACCCAACTAGTTCTGTGGTACCTCAATAAAATGTTAATTACGGGAGCAAATTGAATATTAGACAAGTTATATTTATCATTAATTTAAAATACATTTTTTCTTCAAGATTTCAATTATATACGGAAACTCAAACACATCAAATAAAAGAAATTATTGTTTTAATGAGAGGTCGGTGAAAAAAGGGTGTCGTTCCTAATGGCTATAACATTAAAACAGGCTTTAAAACAACCTTAAAATGTATTATATTCTACCAAGTGTAATTTATAATATTAAAAGCATGATGGTCATTTAGCTTAGGGGTGAATGAAGTCTGGTATTATGTTTAAACTCGTGCCTATCTTAAAACCACCCTTAGATTTCAGTTTTTTTCTTGATATTCGTATTAAAAAATGGGAGTTATCTACCTTTGTGTTCATTATAATTCAATTAGATTCAATCTCCTCTGTCGGTTATGTGAGTAAGATTAATGCAATAATAGTAGGAAACAAGAACATCTTTTGAGGAGTGAATTATCTTTGTCTCAACATTATAAGAGTTTGGTCTCTTTACATTTGAAATGTTCATTTTTCACGTCATGTAGTTTTATCAATCTATCATAATCAAACAATGTTTACTTTCGTACCTATCGTAATGTGTATAAGGAAAATTAATCCAAAATATACCGCCTTGGGATATGTTTTGTTTGTTTTACAGTGTAAAGCATTTTGATTGTGCAACTGGCCATTATGCGGTTTGAAGTCAAGACATTAACAAGTAGATAATAACTTGAAATTATTATAATGAGTGTTTCTATCTATGGACTTAGTTTAAATTAGCTGTGAAGGTGAAACTGAGTGGGTTTTTTAATTGACTTATTTGTCACAGCAAAAGAAAATTGATTTTCATATTTACTACGACCTTAGTACCTACTAATCTACGCATTTGAAGTAGGATGCTAGTTAGGTTTCCGCGTAGTGATTAAAAAATCAGTATTTAAAAACGGTAAATTTTTATTATTATCATGTTTTATTTGTGTAACTTTAAATTACTTTTTGAAATATTATTATTTAATAAATAAACAAAAAAATTAAAATAAACTAATTTTCATTAATATTATCTATCTAATTTTTATTGTCTGTGCTGTGTGTTAGTTAGTCCTGCGTGAAATCTGGTTACAAATTTGCATTGTTTTTAAGCGTCATTTTCAAATTTGGAATTAGTTACGTGAAGAATTTAGAAAAGCGACAAAATAACCTACCTTTGATACAAATTTTTATTATTTCTATAATTGGAACTGATTCGTCAAGAATCAAGAATTCAGACTAGCCCGTGATTTTTCACGGGGTAGTCTGAATTGAGTAAAGAAATAATATAAAATCAGGAAGTCAATGCTAGAAGTGTCCATGTCATTGTTTAAGGTAGAGGAAGTTCACTAAAATGGGTAGGTAATGCTGATTTGTTGAAAATCTCTTCAAATTAATTATTAGTCATCCTGTTAAAAACGGAACTGTAGGCAGCTTCCTGATAAAGCGTTCGTAAATTCTTGGTAATAACACGTGTTCATACATCTGCGTTTTAATAATATATCAAGAAGAAATGCAAAAATGTAAGGAGTTATAAGTGTTCGGACATCGATAGTTTACTTAAAGTGTATCAGGGTACCTATCAATTCATTCGTAAATGACCTACACTCCCGTTTTAAAAGGAAAACTAAGAATTTGTTAATATATTTAGTAAAATATCAATTTTTTATCAGTAATTTTTCTCCGTGTGTGAATACTTATGTCCGATTGTCAATATTGATGAAATAAATTATTAAAAAAATTGATTCAATCTTTTTTACGCCAAAAAGTCGATAAACGAGAGCAATTAATAAATTTGACTATTTTATTTGCTTTCCGTGAATATTATTCTAGCATTAAAGTCTAAAAATTGACCGTCTGTTAGTGGCTTCACCGCGGTTTGATAGTGACTTGTATATTAGTAAAATAATTATTTTATTTTACTTATATTAACATATTATAAAAGCATATGAAGGTATAAAATTTAATCCGGATATCCATGTTAACCATGTATAATTTGAAGCGGTTATCCTCGAGGTCAGGGTTTGTGTCGCCTCAGCCGGAGTTTGCGCTCCTTCGCACCCCCATTCATCTTCCAACGTACCAAGTTAGTTTTATATCAATTAAATATTAACTGACTAACTAACCATCAAGCCATTTTTTCCGCAGGGGTATGCAGAGAGGATGGACCGCCAAACAACTCGATCTTGGCACACACTTCCTGCCTCATTCACATTCTTACATCGTTTCATAAATACTATTATATTATTCTGACTCTTGATATGGCCTGACTCAAGTATCTAGTACTCTTGGTCGTGTCATGTGTTCCTGGGGCGTCCCCGAATTTTTCTACCATGCACATTTGCGTCATATATTTTCCTAACATGTCTTGCTTCGTTCGTTCGCTCAACATGCCCAAAGTATTTGAGTGTACCTTTCTTAATGTTATTCATTACGCTTTACATTTTACATAAGTACCTAATATGAATCGAATTAAAAAAACTTCCAATGTCAAATAATTTCTCTGTAAACGTACTTATGTAAATAGTGGTGCTATGAATTCTTTATAGCCAAGAGATTAAATTTTTAGACTACTTAGAGGTTGATATGTATACATATATTATGTAGATTTGTTTTTAAAGTAACTTATATTGCATCCGTGAAAATAGTATTAAGGCGACCTTAGTGTACGAACACAAAGAATGCGTGTTTCGGCTTTCGGAATACCAGCACTCAGTTCCTGAGTCCGCCGGAGAAGATTGGCGCCGAGTTGTGGTCACATTGAACGCCGGTAAAATCCGCGCCATTTGCGCGGTAGCCTGATAGCAGCTGGCAGTTTTAACAAAATGTCAAGCTCGTAGGAAGAAGATTTTTTACTTTTGGAGAATTCTTTCTTGAAATTAAGTAATAAAACAATTGGTATTCATCCAATTAATACTAGTAGAAAAAGTCATGGTGAATATCATCACTTGTTTAGTGAGCTTAAGGCGGACGAAGAAAGATTTTTTAAATATACCTCAATTCAGTCGTGACATTTGAGGTTATCATAAAATTTTCTCAGTTCGTACTTTTGTTCGTAAGGTTTTCATTCATATCCTTACTGATTTCTTTCCAGCTCTTGTCGACAACATTTCTGTTGCTATGTAAACTGTTTCTTTTATCCCAGATCGGCGATTTGTTAAAAACAGCAGCAATTAGTAAGTCGCTCATTTTGACAGGACTTATGTTTTGACACTAGCTTCCAAAACAAGCTTCACTAACCGGCCGCACCGGAGAGTAGGAATTAAGAATTCATTCCGGTAAAGCTTTTCGGCGCGCCAGCGCGCAGACACAAATCTGAACCTACCTTCACTATGTGCGTTCTCACACGTTTAGATACAAACATTCTTGTCGGCGCGCCTGCGCCAGTCGGCCGCTTACTCGCCGGCTAATCTGAAAGCCGAAACAAGCGTTCTTTGTGTTCGTACACTTAGACTCTAATACCGGGGGTTCTCACGACGAACACATTTGAATTATTTCCGATGAACGGATTACTAAAATCTTAAATGTTTCTAGAGGGATCCCTACGGATATAAGTTATTTATATTTAAGTAAATTATTTAATATAAATAAATATTTTATGTAAAACGGTTTGAAAATTTTATAAAACACCAGATTTTCTTTTTTATTGTTTGTTTTTGGGGTGTTATGCCGTGTTGCGCTAACTCCTTCATTACATCACACATCTTCGGATCTACCGGATCTGCCCTGATGATGGACACTGCAACGCTGTCCGAAACGTCGGCTAATGAAAGAGTTAGCGCAACACGGCATAACACCCCAAAAACAAACAATAAAAATGCTTTTGGCCGTGAGAATCTAAAAACTTACCTCACCAGATTTTCTTTTTTATTTTTCTTTTTCTTGACTTCCTGAGGGATCCCTCTAGAAACATTTAAGATTTTAGTCATAAGTTCATCAGAAATCAATTAAACAAACCCCACGGAAAGATCGACTGTTTAGACCTGCTACAGGAAAGTTCTTACGATTCACACATTATTTCAGAGATTTGATAAGGCAAATTCAATTGTAGGTCTGAACAATACACCAGGGCTGCGCGTCGCATATTTTTGTGCACGGCTGCTTCACTTACCCCATTAAGATTCTGGATTTATTTTAGAGCATTGTCTCGTCTTAACTAGTTTGATTGCTCATTAAATCCACATTGCATGTGATATTATTTAAATAAGGTATGTTATCATTGAAAACTTATATTTATAATTAGTTATTCAACGATATGCAATCCTATAAGTTATTTAGGTACCCACTAAATACTAGAGCTCTCACTGGTAAAGCATTTGTGAGATACAGTACTAATTAAAGCAGAAAAATGGTGTTGGCAGTACCTAATTGATAGGTACCTACCGAGTAAGGTATCATGTTTGTTAGTTTGGCAACATTTTGAAATTAAACAATGTGAAACTTTCTGTAATTTAACAGGATATTACTTACATACATAGCGGCTGAAGCCTAAGTAATTACATAATTTATACCTACATACATTGCTTATTTTATTGAGTGTTTTTTATAAGGTTAAGTACCTATCTACATATAAATATCATTACTTGAATGTGTGTTATTGATCCACTCTATCTATCAATTCTTATTCATATTAATTATTTATTTCGACTAAAATAAATTAATTACATTACTTAAATAGGACTTCGATATATGGATAGAACGGATCAGGGGTGAGCACAAAATAAGCGACATAGGAAGCACAAAAGCAGAAAATAAGCATTACAGGAAGATAAATTCTAAAACAAATTCTTGTACTGTATACATCATAAAATTTGCTTTTTGGCTTCTTAAACACGTATATTAAAGAATATAATTTTAATACATTAATCACCATGATTAAATAATAACGTCTCTAATATAGTGTGTTTCCACGCGGATAAAAATGAGTATCGCTAAATTATCAAAAGTCGTATTATTAGTAATCCGGTTAAAAACAAGATTAATTTCTAACATATCGGAACACGTGTTCGTGCACCTACACTTGTCTTGATAATATACCTACAATAACGAAATGCGAATATATTATGATTTTTTTAACACATGTTCCGACATATTATAATATGTTTCTATCTTACTGAAAGTTATTAGGAAACCTATCAATTTATTCGTTAAGGGCCTACAATCTCGTTTTTAACTGGATTAAAATTATGTGAAGAGGTTCTTAAAATTATTATTTTTTAAAGATAAATCTGTGTTTACAAGACAAGATTCTTTTGCATAGCATAAAGGATAACAAATTATTATAAACAATGATTATTTATGATTTTTCAAATTATATGGGTGTTTCAGGCTAATCATTTAAGATTCTAAATCAGCATTATTTTATATCCGTAAGTTTTCTCCATGCAATTACGTACATTATTGTGCATATCTAAATTTCTCAAGTGTTAATCTGCCAATCTGACGTCCAGTGTATTATCTGCCTGACCATAATATACATCAATAATACCTACGAACATTTTAACAACCTCTGTGATTTTAACGATTAAGTAGTCAAGTGCATTGTACGTGTAGTTTTGTATTATTGATTTTATAAACGGTGGATGCAATCTGTTCGTCATAGGTTGTTAAAATATTGTATATTTATAAAGCGCCCTTAAGGTGATTAACACAAAAACGGCGTTATACAAATGATCCAAATATTATTATTATTATTATATATATTTGTACAGTACAGCGCCCTAGAGGTAATTTTTCACAAAGAGGGCGCTATTAAAATCTTCGAAATAGTATTATCGAATAAACAACATCTTTTATGTGAGAAAAAATAAGAATCTCCGTCAAGGTAACGTTGGTATTCGTGATGGGGATGAATGCTTATCACTCTGCATTGAATATGCAGTGGCTGTTGATAGTGATTACGTATTTTCTAATTTTTACGTCATAAGTTATTTGCAAAATAATCTGTTCTAATTTTTTTTAGGCAGCAGACAAAATTTTGCAACAAATTTAATACAATGTGTATAAATTACAATATTACAGTGTTGTATTGTTATTTCCATCTCGCAATACCTACTTAATGTTTTGACATGAATAGATATTGAAGTATTGTTGTAGCTTATTGTGTCTATGATAAGATCATTTACATTTCTATTGATCCATTTTCTAGTATCAGAGTCGTTTTATAACTTTTTAAAGTGATCTTTCCTTATATTAAATGGAACCACGAAAGATTCTAAGGGCCCCCGCAAACGGGAAGCTTTAGTTGCATAACTATGTCATCGTGTCGCCGTCTTCAGATTGAGTGTGCAAACGAGAGACTTTAGTTGCTGCAGCTATTTTGTATATAAATAATAAAATATAACTTCCGTATGGTTGGAAGTACTTGGAAACATAAGTGATATGGTAGAATGTATAAAATTTGAATTCGGGACAGTCTCCGAAAACTTTACATACAATCGTTCAGCCGCGGAGACAGTGTTGCGGTTGCCGGCAGTTGCAACTAAAAATTCCTCCCTGGCAACTCCATATACCGTAATCGAGTTTTATGTCCTCAACTGTTGCAACGCAACTGTCTTCGCAACTAAAGTCTCTCGTCTGCTGGCGCCTCTAATTCGGCGTTAGTGTTGGAGAACAAATCGGACGTACAAAAATGGAACATATTTAATAAAATAAAATACTTTTTTGTTTTAAAACCACGATATTTATTAATTTAAGAACCGACCGGTTTCGCTTTACTTAAGCATCATCAGGGTACAAATTAATACTAAACAAGAAGTACATAATGTGTGTATATATATAACAAAATATAGAGGGAGACAACATGATACAAATATAAGCAACACAAAGACGGTCATAAAATACATTAACATAAGTGCACAAGTAATGGAAAAACCGCTAGATAATTATGTAGACTAATGGGTTATATCAATAAATCGGGAGAAACAAAGCATCAACTGGCATGGTGGTAAGGAGGTAAGGAGAACTGGGATTTTTTTATGGGTTTATTGGAAACAGACCTAATATTGGACTACTTGATATGTCTAATTGATTATTAAGTATCTGACTTTTGGTTTTTACAGCTTTTTTAATTTCTAGTGCCTCTAGGTTGTTTAGTCTGTTACCATGCCCGTTTTTATGTAAGATGTTAGCACCGGTGCTATGACAGAATGTATGATCTTTATCGATCAAATGATTTGCGAATTCGGAAAACCCGTTATTATTGAGGCAACGAAGATGCTCCTTTATCCTAATATTAACATTACGTGATGTCTTACCGATATAGAAAGCCGAACAATTATTGCAATTTAATTTATAAATCCCCGAATGACTTAATTTATCGTCCTTATCTTTAGAATTAATTAGAAATTTACCTATATTGTTATTAGTATAAAAGGCCGGTTTGACTTCAGAAGGAAGATTTTTTACACTTAAGGTAGAAAAGTGATTAATAAATAAAATTCGCCGCCATTGATAATTAATATTATTATCATTGATTTGAGGACAAGGACTAGCAAAGAGGAAGCGATTAATGGCTATTTGTTTTAGCTTTTTATTTAAGATTAAATCTATAAAATTTGATTCATAGCCATTATTTACTGCTATGTTTTTAATTAGTTTTAGTTCACTATCAAAATTACTATCGGACATTGGAATTGTGACTAAACGATGGACCATTGAATGGAATGCGGAGTGCTTATGTGAAATAGGGTGATTGGAGGTGCTGTGTATGACAACGTCAGTATAGGAGGGTTTACGAAAAATGTTAAAATTAATTCTGTTATTAACGATCGATAAGGTAAGGTCTAAAAAATTTAAGGTTGAATTTATGCCTATTTCTAATGTGAATTTAATCTTATTATGAAAAGAGTTTATAAGTATGAGGAAGGAATCCAGTTGACGCTTAGTCCCTGTCCATATACACAAAACATCATCAACGTATCTTTTCCAGTACAAGACATTTTTAATAAGATGTGAGGTACTAGATAAAATTTTATTTTCTAAGTTATCCATGAATATATCAGCAATCAGAGGACTGGTAGGGCTCCCCATAGCTAGGCCGTCACGTTGCTGATATATAACATTATTAAATTGAAAATAATTTTGATTCAGGCATATATTAAACAAGGAAGTTAAATCTTTTATAAAATCTATAGAGAGATCGGAACTATTTAATAAATCAGAAATTAAACATTTACTCTCTTCTATGGGAACATTGGGGAACAAATTTACAACGTCAAAAGAAATTAGTGTAGAATTACTAGGGAGAATCATATCTTTCAATTCTTCTACTAATGAAAAAGAGTTTTTAAGGGTATGTTTAGGTGAAAAAACATTGGTATTTTGAAACACATTAGTAATAACGGATGATATTTTAAAATTTGGGGCGTTACAACATGAAACTACTGGCCTGACGGGGCAATTATTCTTGTGTATTTTAAGGAACCCATATAATTTAGGAGTTTTGGGATTTTTAGTTAAAAATTTAACTTTGTGATATGATTCATCTTTGAATATTTTAGTTTTACATGCTTGAAGTGTTTGTTTCACATTTTCTTGGAACTTATTGGTTGGGTCTTTCGCAAGTATTGCGAAATTGTCACTGTCAATGAAGTCCGCCACTTTAGAATTATATTCATTTCGAGGGAGTATGATCACTGTATTCCCCTTGTCCGCTTTCGTGAGGATCAAATCTTCATCTGTTAGTTTGGCACGAATATTCTTCACTATAGTCAACTCAGGATTTGGGTTAGGTTTAAATTTAGGTATTATTTTTTGTAAAGTTTCAGCACTTTTGTAACAGAATTTTTTCGGTTTACCACATAGAGCTGTGTCTATATCCACTGCTACCTCTTCTATTGCCGCATTAAAATTATTATTCGAGTATTTAAGGTTATATTTTAATCCCTTTGCCAATAGGGATATCTCCTCAGGAAGAAAATGTACAGAAGACAGGTTCTGTACACGGTCAAAAAATGTATGGACCGACTCCGGGTTACTAATATTAATATCTGGATTATTTATACGGCACAAGTTCTTGAGTTTTTTATTTACTGTATTAAGTTTATTAAAAGATTTAACTGACACTAGGTATCTCACTTTGTCGTCAAATAAGTCCCATTCGACTGGGTGCAACTCATACACTAGTTCAGTATGTAATAGTTTTAAATTAAGTTTGATATTATTACGTCGTTTGTATTCACATTTTAGATCCTCTTTCAACCACGCCAATTTAGCTTTATTCATGGAAGATTGAGGAATTAATGATTGATTTTTGGCGCTTTTGAACTGCGCATTTAAATAGTTAGGAAACACTTTCATTTTTATGCACTGTTTAAGTAAAGCGAAACCGGTCGGTTCTTAAATTAATAAATATCGTGGTTTTAAAACAAAAAAGTATTTTATTTTATTAAATATGTCAAACCACAAAGTGATTGCTTTCTACAATAATATTAAATTGGCGAGTACGGCTGAAAAAGCAAAAATGTATAAAAACTTTTCAATCAAGTATAAAGTGATGTGTATTAATATATACTTTTTCAAACAGTGCATAAAAATGAAAGTGTTTCCTAACTATTTAAATGCGCAGTTCAAAAGCGCCAAAAATCAATCATTAATTCCTCAATCTTCCATGAATAAAGCTAAATTGGCGTGGTTGAAAGAGGATCTAAAATGTGAATACAAACGACGTAATAATATCAAACTTAATTTAAAACTATTACATACTGAACTAGTGTATGAGTTGCACCCAGTCGAATGGGACTTATTTGACGACAAAGTGAGATACCTAGTGTCAGTTAAATCTTTTAATAAACTTAATACAGTAAATAAAAAACTCAAGAACTTGTGCCGTATAAATAATCCAGATATTAATATTAGTAACCCGGAGTCGGTCCATACATTTTTTGACCGTGTACAGAACCTGTCTTCTGTACATTTTCTTCCTGAGGAGATATCCCTATTGGCAAAGGGATTAAAATATAACCTTAAATACTCGAATAATAATTTTAATGCGGCAATAGAAGAGGTAGCAGTGGATATAGACACAGCTCTATGTGGTAAACCGAAAAAATTCTGTTACAAAAGTGCTGAAACTTTACAAAAAATAATACCTAAATTTAAACCTAACCCAAATCCTGAGTTGACTATAGTGAAGAATATTCGTGCCAAACTAACAGATGAAGATTTGATCCTCACGAAAGCGGACAAGGGGAATACAGTGATCATACTCCCTCGAAATGAATATAATTCTAAAGTGGCGGACTTCATTGACAGTGACAATTTCGCAATACTTGCGAAAGACCCAACCAATAAGTTCCAAGAAAATGTGAAACAAACACTTCAAGCATGTAAAACTAAAATATTCAAAGATGAATCATATCACAAAGTTAAATTTTTAACTAAAAATCCCAAAACTCCTAAATTATATGGGTTCCTTAAAATACACAAGAATAATTGCCCCGTCAGGCCAGTAGTTTCATGTTGTAACGCCCCAAATTTTAAAATATCATCCGTTATTACTAATGTGTTTCAAAATACCAATGTTTTTTCACCTAAACATACCCTTAAAAACTCTTTTTCATTAGTAGAAGAATTGAAAGATATGATTCTCCCTAGTAATTCTACACTAATTTCTTTTGACGTTGTAAATTTGTTCCCCAATGTTCCCATAGAAGAGAGTAAATGTTTAATTTCTGATTTATTAAATAGTTCCGATCTCTCTATAGATTTTATAAAAGATTTAACTTCCTTGTTTAATATATGCCTGAATCAAAATTATTTTCAATTTAATAATGTTATATATCAGCAACGTGACGGCCTAGCTATGGGGAGCCCTACCAGTCCTCTGATTGCTGATATATTCATGGATAACTTAGAAAATAAAATTTTATCTAGTACCTCACATCTTATTAAAAATGTCTTGTACTGGAAAAGATACGTTGATGATGTTTTGTGTATATGGACAGGGACTAAGCGTCAACTGGATTCCTTCCTCATACTTATAAACTCTTTTCATAATAAGATTAAATTCACATTAGAAATAGGCATAAATTCAACCTTAAATTTTTTAGACCTTACCTTATCGATCGTTAATAACAGAATTAATTTTAACATTTTTCGTAAACCCTCCTATACTGACGTTGTCATACACAGCACCTCCAATCACCCTATTTCACATAAGCACTCCGCATTCCATTCAATGGTCCATCGTTTAGTCACAATTCCAATGTCCGATAGTAATTTTGATAGTGAACTAAAACTAATTAAAAACATAGCAGTAAATAATGGCTATGAATCAAATTTTATAGATTTAATCTTAAATAAAAAGCTAAAACAAATAGCCATTAATCGCTTCCTCTTTGCTAGTCCTTGTCCTCAAATCAATGATAATAATATTAATTATCAATGGCGGCGAATTTTATTTATTAATCACTTTTCTACCTTAAGTGTAAAAAATCTTCCTTCTGAAGTCAAACCGGCCTTTTATACTAATAACAATATAGGTAAATTTCTAATTAATTCTAAAGATAAGGACGATAAATTAAGTCATTCGGGGATTTATAAATTAAATTGCAATAATTGTTCGGCTTTCTATATCGGTAAGACATCACGTAATGTTAATATTAGGATAAAGGAGCATCTTCGTTGCCTCAATAATAACGGGTTTTCCGAATTCGCAAATCATTTGATCGATAAAGATCATACATTCTGTCATAGCACCGGTGCTAACATCTTACATAAAAACGGGCATGGTAACAGACTAAACAACCTAGAGGCACTAGAAATTAAAAAAGCTGTAAAAACCAAAAGTCAGATACTTAATAATCAATTAGACATATCAAGTAGTCCAATATTAGGTCTGTTTCCAATAAACCCATAAAAAAATCCCAGTTCTCCTTACCTCCTTACCACCATGCCAGTTGATGCTTTGTTTCTCCCGATTTATTGATATAACCCATTAGTCTACATAATTATCTAGCGGTTTTTCCATTACTTGTGCACTTATGTTAATGTATTTTATGACCGTCTTTGTGTTGCTTATATTTGTATCATGTTGTCTCCCTCTATATTTTGTTATATATATACACACATTATGTACTTCTTGTTTAGTATTAATTTGTACCCTGATGATGCTTAAGTAAAGCGAAACCGGTCGGTTCTTAAATTAATAAATATCGTGGTTTTAAAACAAAAAAGTATTTTATTTTATTAAATATGTCAAACCACAAAGTGATTGCTTTCTACAATAATGGAACATATTTTGTTGCTTCATATAATACAAACGACGAATTCTACGAATTCTTTGTAACCCACATTGGGCTTAGAGGGTTTTTATCTCTACACTGTACTTTTTAAACATTTTAGTTAATTTTGTGATACAGTACATAAATAAATTTTATTGACAAATTATAAGAAGTTATTTCCATGTTAGAAATCTATATCTCTACGGAATATAGTCATTGGACATCAGAGAGCGATCAAACGTCGATGTAAACATTAATTTGTGTTGCAGTTTGAAATGGGAAAATTAATTTCAATCGCTTTGGGAATTAATCCCCAATGGAACATGTTGTTATATTATTCGATGGGAATGCAATAATTACTTATTCTCAATTACTGACATGTTGATTATGCAACAGTTAACAAGTAACTATCGTTCCACGTCAGTTGCGTTCATCGTAACCACCATTGAAATGATTGAACGAATTTCTAAATATTTTCCTGCTGATTAAAAATTGTAACAATATTTTTTTAAAAAGAAAAACTCACTTAACGAATAACTTAACAATATTTGAAAATATCCTAATTCTATAATTATACGTGGATGATATTGATTGTTTGCAATGATGAAGGACTTTAGCTAGTAAAATAATTGAATTCACGGGGTGGAAACCAGACGCATTTACCTTTGTTGCCCTTGCTGTTACATCATCCCTTTAATTCCTTATTATCATTGGATATATGTCTTCTGGTTCCACAATGCGTCTTCCCATGTCTCATCTCTCCTCTCCGATCCCCATTCGTTCTCTGGAGGCCCCACGACCGAAGAGTCCACTACCCCTTGATTCCTCGAAGGCCCCCCCAAGGGAAGAGGGCCTCATAACTTCTGTCCCCTTTGTTTCCCTGAGGGCCCCACCAGTGATTGGGGGGGAGGAGTCCACTCCCCCTTGGAGAAAACTTATTGATATAATATCAATTTATTAAAAAATGGGCATATTTATTATCTTACAAACTATCATACTCGTATTTATGAGGACAAGGCCGTGAAAACGTATTCAGATATATTCTGAATGATTCTGAAAGATCTGAATATTTCATTAGGAAATGTGCATGCAGTCACATTTTTAACAATATTTTGATAAATCATCCGTACTTACTGTTTTCCGTATACAAGTTCAGAATCAGTAATAAACACGTGTTTTAGTATAATAAAATGTTTAAAAAAATTAAATCGAAAAAAAAACACGCCCCATTTTCACAAGACTCAAATAATGTCCCTCATCTTAAACTGAACCAAAATCGGTACCAAAACACTGTTAATGAATTTTATCTATTTTTTTCTCATTTCTTTTTATTTAATTTTTTTTGCTACGCTTCTTTCATCTTTTATTGCCGTTCATTTAATTGATTTATTTCTTTAATTTCTGTTTATTTATTTCCTTTCTTACATTTCTGCAACCTCGGAACAGGTTCAGCCTAGTGAGACGGTTAATACTAAAAAAATATATGTTACGAAAAATGTATCTGTGTCTATCTATATATGTTTGGATAATAAATAATTCAATAAAATGGAACGCGATCTTTTTCACCCCGAATCCATACGAAAAGGAGACCTATGAAAACTGGATGAAAAAAAGCATCTTGTAAAACGCCCGTTGGAGAGGTTCTAGGGCTCTTTTTTTATATGAGACCTCACGAGAGCGCCCCTATGTGTACAGTGTAAAGGAAGGGTAACTATGATGCCACTCGGTTGGGCAGCGCTGTGAGGCGGATTAAGAGGAAGCTACAAGCCAAAAATGTGTACATTCTTGGTATACCTTATATTGTAGGAAATAGGCATTAAAATCGCTTGACAAACGGAGTCTAGAAACATTCGATTTAAAGCACAAAACTGGTTTTTATTTATTTTTTAGTGAAACTGTCACAGATAATCTTAGCTGTTATACTGTATTTTTATAAAGTTGTTTCCTTTACGCGTTCGTACATATCCATCGAAAAAAAAAGTTTAGTAGTTTATTAATTTTTTGTTGAGTAATTAATTTTTTTATTTGTATTCTACTCAAGCGAAACGATAGGAAAACCTTCAATTTATTTAAAGCATATTTTTTGGTATTCACAATGTACACTAATTCGTTACAAAGATCAATCAAAATAGTGATTTTGGTAGGTGGAAATTCCTTGATGCTGGTCTTGGTCCGGATTACACGTAGGAGGAAAAACAGATGCCGGTAGCTCGTTCAAAATTGATTCGAAGAAACGACCCGTTCTCATTAATGCAACATCGACTGTGAACGGATGTTCCGATCGTATCCGCCGGGTGCACCGGTGCACCTCGAACCATTGCTGCTAGCTCCGTAGAGCAGGTTCCATTAAAATACCTATAGAACAAGACTCAACATGCCCATGTTGCTTCGGTGCATTAGACAATCGATCTGATAACAACGGATTGTGAATAAGACAAACCGCCCTCATTTGCACAGAATCTAGTAGGTCTATCGAGTATTACGAGGCCTAGAGGTGGCTCCCAAATTCAATTTTTAGGCGTATTTATACAAGCATCTGATAGCCCTATACAAGACGTTCAGTTTCACGGAAGCCAAATTTAATCAGACTTGCCAAGGAAACGGAAAGAGGAAGGTTTGTATGTCATCGCTAAATACGGCTAAAGCCAATTTAGCACTGAGTTGTGGTTTTAAACCAAATGAGACTAGGAAGCTAGCGATAGACATCGCTCTCATAAATGTATCGACTACAATTAGTTTTCCATTCCTTCTATAATCCTGAACAAAAAATAACTTAACGGTTATTGATTGGATGGGCTACATATTTAGAAACGTGATATTCTAGGATCAGATAACAATGCCTTTTCCGATTATAAAAGTCGCAGTTAAAAATGCGCTGATTATCATTTAAGAAGTAATTAATTCGTTAATTTTACACCGAGCTGCGCTAACGACGTAATCGTAACACATTATTAGTTGCATAAACTCATTAATGGAAACGGACTTGTGGGTTTAAATTGAAATTGTAATTCTTGGAATATACCTAACATTTTGATAGGCCAAATTGTGTCACTTTTGCGGAAATAAAGAAAATATGCTAAAATTCTTAGATTTTAATTTTTTACAACCTCCTCTTTGGTTTTTTAAAATAATTATTATGATGTGGTTTTTTTTACAAAGAAGATGGAATTATATCTCTGATCACATAGAAATGGAACATACTCTTGAAACGGTTGTTATAAGCATTGATAAAAACAGTACACCGTTTTTTTTTTAAATTTTTTTATTATTTTATTTTTTACAATAAATATACAATGTTTAGAAATCATGCTGTTTTAATTTATACTACACTTCCATTAAAAGCATTTACTTGCGGATGCAAGAGGAGTGTACATTTGCGAAAAAATAATAAAACTAGGTTACAAAGTAAAAAAAAATTATGAAATTAAAATCTGTACAAATTGTTGTATTTGGAAGGAAGAAAAAATATATATTATGGAGGATAAATAAAGTATAGTGGGATAATTTGTGAGATTTCAAGTTAAACTAGGGGAATCAGTTTTTTTTTAACGATTTCCCTAAAATATTTTTTTAAATAGTTCAATATTTGTTTTTTTATCATTAATACTTCCTTTCGATTTCGATAATACTTTCTTCTGGTAATTTATTCAAGAAATGTTTTCCTTGGTGGGCATGGTGCTGGGCAATAAGTATGTAGTTTAGGGCATGCAAAGATATATTTAAGTCTGATTAGATTTTCAGCTATGAATGAGTATTTATCTTTTTCTTTTATAATTTGAATAATTGAATTTTTCATAAATAAGGGTTTAAATGTAGGAACTTTGAATTCTTCGAATACGCGTTCAGTGGGGAAGTCTGGAGGTTTTTTTACCTATCGGCATACTTTTATTCTTCTTGTAAAACCAAGATAATAATTATTTTGATGATCTTTATCCGGAGTTGTTTAGGTTTAGCCATAGCATCACCTGTTGATTGAACCGCAAAGCTGTGACCTTTTCCGCGCTAGATAAGAACCATTCGTCCAAGTAAGCTTTGGTGTTAGCTCGCTAGATGTCACTATACGTAGCTTTATCTCGATTGAAGGTTCATTTAATTTTTAAAAGAGAAAACATAATAATGTCATTTTTTTTACTTGCACATGGTGCCCGGAAACTAATGTGATATTTACAGTGTTTTTTGATATTTTTATGTTGACGAATACATTTTCTATAGCGATTAAAATGTGCCATGTTCGATTTGCTTCCAAAACCACTCACGGCGGCAATGGTGGAACGCGCGTCAGACTACGCTGACATACCAGCCTGTGGTGGTTTCTATGACATAATGATGTTGTAGCCAGTTGGAACCCCTTTCGGAATACGCGGTTTTAGATCGTTTTCAAATCAAAATTGATATAAAGTCATGAAAAGTAATGAATCAGAAAATGGTTAAATAGGTTAGGTTAGTTACTTTGAAATAAAAATAGTAAATTAAGATATTCAAAAAAATATATACATATATATTAGATCTTAAAATATCAATTTTATGGACATTTTCATTTGAGTACTTTTTACGTAATTTTTCAACTTTTAATTTTTTTAAAATATTATATTAAAAAGTTTTATTAAAACACTAACGATTATAGCTACCGTCATATATCGTCTATACATTGCTGTACATCGTCTAGTGAGGCGGGTAACGTACTTGTAAATGCACTTATATTCATTTTCGATTTTGGGTTTTCGACAGCGAAATTAAATTTAATTAATATAAATTATTACAAGCAATAATAAGTCACCCGAAATATCCATTTGAATTGAAAATATCCGCCGACGGGAATCGAACCCGCACCTTCTGATGTCTGGTCAGGTGCTCTGGACCACTGAGCTACGTCGGCTTATTTCCAATACGCCATTTCGGGCGACTAACTATTGCTTATAATATTTTTTTATTCTTTGTGCTATGCATAAAAAAACTTGTCTTATAAAAAAAGTTTTTTTTTTTGCAAAACCATGACTCCCTCCAGAACAAAATAAATGGAATAAGAATAATTGGAATGGTCTGTGACATTATACCATTAAAAAACATATGTGAAAAATAGAAACTTTTGAAACTGAGCAATTACCGGTGTAACGAAAGCTCCGAAACGCAATGGACGGAAACGATCCCGCAAAGCAGGAAGCTTATCGAATTCTTTATTTTAACGGTGATATTTCATAATCTCTGAGCAATACCGATATTAACTAATTTTAAAATTTATAATTAACTACCGACAAATTAGCCGAAGGCCATTATATTACACATCGAATTAGTGGCCGGTAATTTTTAAACAAACTATCATTAGTATTGGTTCTATGGCGGCTTGGGTTAATATCGTCTTGCACACGCCTCGAAATGTGATCAATCCATCAAAGTGCGTTAGAAATAATGAGGAAACGTGTGGGGAAATTGAAATCATTGGGATTGCTTTTGGTTTTTGAGGGTTTTGTAGAGAAGGAGGAAACGGAGGTGATGAATTTGACAGGATAATAGAACGTTCCAACCGCAATAGGTTTCATGTTTCTTTTTCAGATTATAGGATCATGCCAGTTTTTGGTTACCCCGTTTGTCAAATATGTGTTTTTTCCCCTCAGAGCCTGTCATCTTTGGGGATACTGTATGGAGGGTCTTTTGAGGAGAGGAATATGTGAACAAGGGTCTTGAAGTGACTCCCTGTTGTAAAAAGGAGGAAACATGTAGAGGGCGGTAATTTGTTGAACTCAACTGGGTACAAATGTTAGCGTGTTGACGTTAGTTCCTCGGAGTATCTTCCATTGGAATACCGGTAGAAAAAAGACAGCATCCTGACCAAACGCTCTAAATATTGCAAGCGGTAAACGGAAAGCACGTTTCTATATAGTTTAGGGTTTTTTCTAAAGTACTTTGAGGCTTCAAACGTGAGGTGAGTGCCAAATTGAACACTTGGGCACACTTGCGATTTGCGCAGTTGTGTACTATATCTGCTGGCCCTGTTTGAATGGATATGAGTTATTTTGCCTAAACTAGTCACTGGCCACTGTTCAGAGTTACATAAAGGTTATCAAAGGAAGGCATGTTGGGAAAATTGCGTAATACACGGAGAAAACTTACTGATATAAAATATTGCTAATTTATTACGAATCTGTTCAAATTATTCCTAAAAGCTTAAGAACGGGATTGAAGGCCTTTAACGAATTAATTGACAGGTTTTCTAATAAACTCTCAGTAAAAAATGAATGTGTTTTCGCGGCATCTTCACAAAAGTTCTAATATTATCGCATTTCGTCATTGCATGTTATCAGGACAAACGCAGGTGCATGAATATATGTTCCGATTATTGTGAATGTACTAAGAAAATATTAGGAAATGGCCTGTAATCCCTTTTTAGCAGGATTTTAATAAATCAGCTATACTTATTTTTCTCTGTGTACATTTGGGGTAGTGTAGTATAAAAGTTTCCCAAGGTCCTCTATAGGTATTTATTCGTGCATTTCTTTTGCGCTACGTATTCCCGATTACGTAAAATTCCGATTAGATACTTGTTGATTTACTTGCTGACGGTCCAAAACATAAGTTTCTAGAACAAAATTACACACAAAATTATTTGATCTATGTGGTCAATCGATTGTTCATCCATGAATTATTCTATCAAATAATAAATAAAAATTGCTGTCAGTGGTAGGAACCCAAGAAAAACTGAATAAATACGACAACTAAAACATATTTAAATTTTTTCTCCATAGGAAAAAGACACCATACAACACTATTAATCACTGACTTTACATATTGAATTAAAAATCATAAAATTAGTAGATTATTCTCTACATTGGATCGTTTCCATGACACCTGAACTTAATAACTATAAATTAATGAACTTCCTACAAAAATTCTAATGAGATCGGGCTATTAAAGGCATCAAACGAACTTTTTCTAAGACCCGCCCTCCGTCTTTATTAGTAGGTCAAACTAAATTGGATTAAAATTTTGATATCTCATAATAGCGAAACCCCGTGAAAATGATTTGATTAACTTGAATAAAGAAGAATATAATATGTTTCCCAGCCTCCCGAATCATTAAGGCTTCTATTATTTATTGTTTGTGTATTGTATTCGGAATCAAACATCGTTGTTAGGAGACGCCTACTGTGTGAACACGGATCATGTCAATTCAAGTATTCTTCTTCGATATCATTGTTATATTATTTATCTTTTGATTGATCGAGAGCTTAATACTAAGAATCAACATTTATTATTGTTATAAGAATAATAATAAATTTCATATATGTAACCGATGTAATGGTCACACGGAAAAAAATGAGTTTTGCTAGTTTCTTAAAAATATCTTCATTTTAGTGGTAATCCGGTTAAAAACGGGATTGCTGGACGTTTCCCGATAAACTTTTAGTAAATTTTTGATACATCAGAACACATGTTCATGCACCTGCATTTATGTTGATAATATATAAAGACGAATTTATGATTTTCATGAGCACGTGTTCCGATATCGTGATAAAACCCTTGTATTTTGCTAAAGCTTACCTATCAATTCAGCCTGTAATCCCATTTTTAACCGGATTACGAACAATTTGAAGAGATTCTTAATAAATTGGCCATACTCATTTTTCTCCGTGCAGTGAGTTGGTAATGCCTCTCACCCAGGCGTCTTGGTTACAATTCCACGGACATAATCAATAAAACTATATTTTTCAATGAAATTTTTCTAGATGAATAATCTCACACTCCACTTGAATTAAAATGGTACTATGCAACCATTGACATAAATGCAAGGACTTACTAAATGCCTTATGTTCATACTAATCGAACAAAAAATATAGCACGTTCATAACGAAAAGCGAGATAACGAAACGCATAAGAAAAAAATTGGCAATAACGTTGCGTGAGTAGATGAAATATCTACATATAATAATAACAGCCTAGCATTAAACGGAACGCATTAGAAAGGGATAACCATTCACAGAATACGTGTGTACGCGTGAATAAGCAATATTATTATGAACTCCCATCGTTTCCGTATGCAGTGGGGAGCACGAAACAAAAATCCATGCCTGTAATTGTATTTATTGAAATAATAAGTGATTTTTCAGCACATACGAATGGGGAGAAATTCAATTTGTTTTTGCTTCAGTATGATTTATGCACCTCTCAAAAGCACAGGAAGGCATTTTTTTCACAAACATAGCCTAGAACGACGTGTACGTGGCAGCCGGTGACAGCTTGTCTGACCAACGAACTTGTGTGAGATACTAAACGCAGTCAATCTCAAATATGTCCACTGGACCTAGTTCAGTGAAACTACGCGCGTTTCATCAGTAACCTATCATCTCTTTTAATTCATCTAAGTATGTAACCAAATATTTGATGTTTTCATCATTTGCATTATTTATTTATTTATTTAAACGCCCATTGGGCTTTTACATACATTGTTATTAGTGTTATTACATTAACTATGTGACATTGAAAAGTTTACGTACATATATAAATAAAATAGTTATAATCACCATTAGAAGCATAATTATAAATAATTATGCTTCTAATGGTGATTTCTCAATGTATCTTTATGTTATTTATTCTCGTTCTTCAATTATATCAATTGCCTACTTTATTGGCGAAAGGATACAGCAGTCATCTTCAACTGAATGTGACTAATGATGGGATAGAAGGCTACTAATGAGGATTTATTTTATTTTGTTTCAAACACAAAATAGATCAACTTCATAAAGTCCAATGTAAACATAGGTACGTTTTCACATTTTAATTTACACTTCGCTAATTTCTCATTCTTATTATACACGTATTTTTTACATGTTTCTAAATTTATGGAAGTATTACATATTATTCAAATTAGGTGACAACAATAAAATTTGTTGTTGAATTTGTTGAAGTGCAGATATTTCTAATTAAAATTCTTCGAAATGTTATTTTATTTTGTTAGTTTGTTTTTAATATAAAATAATAAATATCGTGGGAAAAAGCTAAGCGCATAAATGTATTAAAAAAACCCAAATAGTTATTTAATTGTCAGATACAGGGTGTCCAGGTGAACTATTTTCAGAAGATGATTCTACATTATGGTAGAAGTAAAAATACCAAAAACTTATTTGAAGATTTCGTTGTTTTTGGTTTTGAACAATTCGACTATTTAACCTTAAAACGTTGTAATTTTGAAAAAATATTCATTTTTATTTTTTACTTGATGTACTGTGATGTAGAATCATCACCATAGTTGGTGCAATTTGTTCCAGGACACCTTGTATGTATGATTGACTGCAGAAATGCAATAAAATTCCTAAAGATACTTAATTTTTATCGATGAATTTATGCACAAAAGTGATTAAAATATCAATAAAATATATAGTTTCGTGCATTTTTAATAACCCTATTAAATAAGTCAATTATTTCGCACTGAAAATGCAAATAAATAATATTAACAAGATAATCGGCTTATAAATTACCTTTTTTCGTAAGGATTTCTTGATTTACAGTATTTTATATCGTTTTGCAGTGCCATGGGATAAAATTTACTGTCCTCAAATTCAATTCTTATCATAAGAGTTGTAGAAATTTCTTGTCATCTCTACTTATAAAATATCGACAGTGATTGCTTATTTTCCTAAAGGTAATCAATACGAAAACTGCGATTTTTTTTTTTAACAATCAATATCATGTTACCAACAAAAAACTACAAAATGTAATAAAAATATTTTTTTTATAGCTTCACAAAGGAGACCCTGAGGAAAATAATTCCCATATGTCATCTTTGGAGATGTTGTTTGGTGGTTTTTTTTAGGAAAGGAATGGGAGAAAGTTCTGGGAAGGATAAAGGTATGAGGGGTGGGAAGCAATCGGTGGATCAGTGTGTCCAGGGATGACGAACGTATGAATCCATCCCTCCCACTGTGGTGCAAGGCGATGTCCTGAGAGAGTTGCTGGAGAACCCAAAATACATTATGTGCGGAGGGATTAGGATTTCTGAATAATAAGCGGCTATAAACGTTTTAGTGGATAGTTGAAAAAATGGTTACGAAATTAAATAAGTTCACTATAGCAGCATCTTTTTAATACAGGGAAAATTACTTTAACAATATAAATTAAACTTACTAAAATAATATATTAATTTTACGTGGGTGAGCATATTTCTACCATCCTTAAGTGGGATCGCTAAAGTTATGCTATCTCAAGTTATATTACGGTGAGATACATGATTTAAACCGTTAGAAAGAGAAAACACCACGCTTTGTATTTGAAATTAAAAGCTTGTAATAACTCCCGAAAAAAATTAAATCATTCCATGAACAAAATTTTGCATTTGACTAATATTTTTATTTTATTTTATTTTTTTATAGTGAATACCTCACAAGAGTCCCAACTGCTCCCGTCTGGAGCCAGTGAGACTTGGCATCCCAAATTGGGGGATGTTGTGAGGCTGAAGGTAAGTGGGGAAGTACCTGGCTATTCAGATCTAGTCAGTAAACACGGCTAAAGCCATTTGGAGCAACGTTTCAATTCTGAATGGTGGTCTTACACCAGGGCAATACTGGTAGTATCTTCCACTCTGGAACGTGCCGCAAATATACTATATATTATTTTTATTAATTAATTGTGAAATAACACAAATTAATCAAATAAAATTTATTTGCGCACGCCGGGTTCGAACCCGCGACCTTCGGAATGGCAGTCCAATGCGTTACCACTGGACTATGCCGGCCGTCAAAGTAAGTTTAAGTTTCGTCTAAAATGGTACCTAACTATAGTTTACTTTATCTTGACTTTATCCATACTTGCCTAAGGTCATAAATAGTCACTATTTATTTGTAATACCTACCTACTAAAATCTGTTATAATATCTGCTTTCAAAAACAGTATTTTATTTTGAAATACGTTCAAAACAGCAGGATCTATTTTAGATTGAATGTTGACCGGAAATATTTGTGACATTAGGTGATGTTAAAAAGCTTGCAAATTGTTATTATTGTTAGTAGTAGTTACAGTCCTAGTTCAGTTTTATGTATGCGTATTGTGAATGTCTTGTGGTTTTTGTGTGAGCGAAGAGAATTCATACGAGACCCTGTTGAGATAGAGTAGATAGAGTAAGAGAGGAAAGGGAAGGGGATTCAAGCAGGTAAGAAGTCAACAAGCAACAGGTAACACTGCGCCAGAGTCATCAAAGTCACGAGTCTGATAAGTCGGTTGGCAGTGAGAGAGCTCTTTTAATTACCATCTCGTTAGTGATTAATTGACTGACGAATTCTACCGACTTTGTCGGCGCCTGGCTTGGAACCGACAGTAAACTGGAGGGAATAGAGACACAGTCAAAAATCTTTTAAAAAATGATGCATTCATGCCATTTTTACTATCGGATGTGTAATGGGTAGGTGTGAAGTAATCAATCAATCAATCAATAGTAATAAATACCTACTTTAAGGTTTTCCAGAAATGATCTGTATGTTATTATTCTATTAAATTAAATAAAAATTGTCTATTCATTCGTACTGGGTTGTAAAAAAATGTCACCCACAATAATCAACATTTTTTTAAAATTATTAATGAAATTATGGCTACGCTGATTTACTGTGTCTAATAACCTTCAACATACCAAGTAGAACTAATCGATTTAAAATTATTTTTAATTGCAACAATAATGAGTAATTTAGATACTCACTTGTATCTAGATTTAATGCAGTTGGAGTGCTGCACGGAATATAGTTACAAAAAGGCTATAATAACATACCTCAGTAATATTAATAGTTAAGGTAAGCATAATACTATTCTTGCATACGTTGTATATATTTTTAAATCCAAATTTTACTTTTGATCTACATTATATCACGTGTTTGTAAAAGCCCACATGGGCGTATAATATATAAATAAATAAATAAAACACAAAAGCTATTACGAGCAAATGTGTTAATCATTAAGTTAATCGCAACATTATCAACCAATATTTTCATAATTTTCTTTTTCTTTCATGGACTTAACTTTATTTGTTACAGGATTATGCGGTAAGTACCTCACAAAAGGGACAAACCTCTGTTAAAATTCATAATACGATAAGGTTTTTGTACAAGATACATGTTTTTAAAAGGGTTTGAAGTTATTTGATAAGGAGATGTAAATTTTATCCAGTAATTAAATTATTTTTTTTAGTTATTAATATTGTCATATGATGCTGCCATAGTGAACTTTTTAAAATCTAAATAGTACACAATTATTAAACCTATAGAACGAATCGCAAGTGAGCCTCACGGTTGAATTTGGCAGCCACCTCTGGTCTGGAGCCCCCAAAAACCTACAAAACCATTGAATAAAAAATCATTGTGCAGAAACGGGTGGTCCATTTGACAGATTCTCCTATCTTAACAAATATATTGCAATCTCGCGTTGGGTTAATGCTATCCATGTTCTACCGGTATACCAATGGAAGTTGTTCCGAGAGACTAGCATCATTGGCACCGTGGCATAGTCGGGAATCCACTCTCGTAACTTTGGAGTTTACAATCCAGATTGTCTCTAGTCACACCATTTTACCTTAACCAACAATCGTAATATGGCGGTAGCTTTGACAGCCATATCCCATGTTGAGAATTTAATTCATCATTGCGTCAGATAACAATGCGTGAATTGTCTGTGTTTTCGCACTCTCCGGAATACTTAGTAACGACTTATTGATCCCTGTGATTAGTGCAAACATGAATTAATCATCGATGATTGGCAAATATTTAAGTGCAGTCAATAAATAAAACACACAGCTCTATTATTGTAAGATAAAAGACACCATAAAAAGTTATTAGTTTTCAGTTTACACCAATAATCAAAACTTTATACTGGTATACTTTATCTTTTTATACATTGTCGCAAGGCGTATTCTGAAAATTATTGATCGTGATGTGTCAAGCAAAAAGTAAACTCGCTTCTCATTTGAATATTAATATTATACAGCTAGGTGAGCTTGGCATATTGTGATTCCCACAATAACTCCGATTTTAAGAAAATAACGATTCATTCCGCATACCGACAAACTTGCCAACTTAGATCCTTTGGATCCTTATCTCCAAGAGAAATCTTTCCAAGGACAGCACATAAAATGTACCTATCTAATTAATAGTTGCCAGAAAATCATTAATTAATTAGTCAGGACTGCAAACTTTTAAATCATATACTATTTTTCTGATAAGATTAATGTTGTTATTTAACAATCTGACTTATTTCCACGCTATTTTTTATTGAAACCTGCAAACAATTTTTTTTCTTTAAAACATGAGGTGTCATTTCCGGAATTTGATTCTCATCTTCTCAAGAAAGACAAGTGCCTGTGTTTGGTGGGTCAGGTCAGGTACCTACCTGTATTTATTAAGAAACTCTATCGCACCTACTTAGGCAGGTACTTAAACTTAAACAATAACGTCTCAATGTTTTGTTTAAGAAACCTTAAATAATCCTGTTTGTTTGTCTATTAAACCTGCTTTGTTTTTATTTGTTTATGCTTTAGTACTTGTTTATATTTCAAAGAACGCACACATACTTGGAACAGTTTTGAACTAATGGTTCACGGAGAAAATAATATTCTCATGGTATGGTGTAGTATGTGTCAAAATAAGAACCATTTATCTCTTCAAATGATTATCCAAATATTCACTTTTTTTCACGTGTATTAGGCAGATATATGGGTACATTGATCTAAGATCAAAGGCAGGCGGCGTGTAGTTTACAGGTTCAGGTAAGAATAATTGTGCATTGAATGAAAGTCTTATTTTTTCTCTTAATAAATAACTTAATAAATAAACTTACTAGTTTCTTTCCAAATTTATGGAAAAAAGATAAATTACACAGGCGTACCAATAATATTACACTGACAGAATTTCACATGGATAGAATTACTTACGAATTAACCTCGCTTTAGATTATTTTATACGTTTTCTACGCTGTAGTTATATATATAAAGCTTCCTATACTATGGTACTAAACTCTACAACCAAATCCCACTCTCATTCAAAACTCACAACAATATTATAACAGTTAAATCAAAAATAATAAAGTTGAATACAAAGCATAGGGGGACCATAAATAGATAATATATTGACACCAAATACAGACCGAAATCGAAACCATTAAACTGTACGAAAACAAACACAACATGTAATATATTTATAATTACTTTAAATTATCCATACTAATAGATTTTAATAATATGTAAGTGAACATGGAACTGGCAGAGAAAGGATGAAAGTAGACTGAATGCTGATGAAATGAGATTCCTGAGGCGTATGTGTGGTAAAACCATGTATGATCGTGTGAGAAATATGAATATCAGCAAAGAGTGCAAGGCTGATGTATGCGTACTGACTAAGATTAAGAAAGGGACGCATAGATTGTTTGGGCATGTAGAGCGAATGAGTAAAAGAAGCAGTGTAAGAAGAATATATGACGCATGTGCGAATGGTAGCAGAAGTCGGGGACGTCCGAGGAAGACATGGCACGATCGAGTGAATCAGATATTTGAGTCGGGACATGTCAAGAGTCAGAATTAACAATACTCAGTACGGGAGATCCGAGTGAGGATTTCGTTACTATATTACATATTGATAGAAAATTAAAATGTGTAGCTCTCAATTTGGGCGCAAATAATAAACGGCGAAGTGAAAAAAACAAGCCTTTACCTAAACCAAACCGATATTTTTTATCAGTTCTCATGACTTTAAATCACTTTTCAAAAGTGTGTTGATGTGTCACTTGTCCTGAGTTATCCGGTTACGTTAAGACACGCAATATCGAGGATCACGAAGAAAAAAATTCAATCAACGTGTGCCTATTCGCTATTCGCAATGGAATCTAATAACATTTATAATTTACCGAAAGGATATTCTGGGGTTTTAAAATTACTATCATTGAGAAATAAGTAGCTATTTGACGAAATTGAATATCAAAAGTAATGGCATCGTCATTTCGACCACCGAGTCATTTCGTCTAAAAACCCTACACCAAAAAAAACTCGGTGTTATTTTTTACAGGAGTTAATGAAGAAAATCCGGCATTTAATCCTTTTAAACGCATTCAAGTTGATTAGAAAGTAAGGACGAGATCAAATACTTAAACCCAATTCAAAATTGGCCTCCAATTTTATATTATCTTGGCTAGAACAAAAGGAGCGCGGGTTGGACCCTTTGATTCGGTATTATTTGTACCCTTATCAAATCCGATCACTTTGGCGGTGTCTGGTAGCGATGAAAGTATTAGAGCCTCTAATAATAGGCTAGACCAGGTTCTATTTTATTCATAGGAAATTACGTTTCCTCCTGAGGCACACCTTTGAAGTAATATGTCTACCAATCTCAATTTTAAAAAGCTTGCAAAATTAAAAATATTAGGTATCTTCGAGCATGTTTCTGAGTTTGAACTATAAAGAATGTTACCTACCAAAATTTCATCTAGGAATTTAAGTAATAATTCCGGACTCTCGGTACTCGTAAGAATCGAAATTAATTTAATTTTACCCGTGTTGTTTAACAGTTCATAATATGTATTCACAAATTTCTTTACCGATAAAGCAAATGGATAGGAGTTACGGAGTTATAATAATTAAGAATTTTCCGTTATAAATTTTATAGATATCGTAAGTAATTTTTTAAATTCATGTTTTAGGTAGGTACCTACCTACTTATTGGCAATGCTCAAAACGAATGCTTTTTAATAAATCAAAGCAATTTTTCATCACTTTGCTTTGTATGAGAAGGTGTATGTTCATTATTATGATTTAACGTTTTTAATTTTTTTTAATGTGAAACCGCACAAGAGTCCCAACTGCTCCCAACCTTCGGAGTGTCCCCAAGGTAGTGGAGAGGTGAAGGAGATAGGTAACCTGGCTGTTCAGATCTGGTCGCCAAACACGGCTAAAGCCATTTCAAGCAACGTTTCAAATCCGAATGGTGGTCTTAAAACATGGCGATACAGAGAGTATCTCCACATTTTAACATGCCGCAAGTATATATACTATACTATATATTATTTAATATGCATACATTGTAAAATAACACAAATTAATCAAATAAAATTCTAGTAAAAAACTCCTCCTAAGGACCTCATATTATAACTTAGGAAGGTTTATACAGATTTATCGTAAAAGGAAGCATTTCGAAAAATGTTCAAGTCTACAATTATTTAATTCGGTAATCAACCTTTTTGGTAGTTGCCCTTTTATGTTCATCCGGTTAAATATCTAATTTGTTGTAATAACGCTAGTTTCCTTAAGGATACTTTTTTAATAACGTTTCATTTCACTCCCAGAGTGTGAAGTTATAATTGTCCGTAATAAATCAGAAATTCTCACCCCAGTAACTAAACACTAACTAATTTCAGGAGCTTTACCACAAACGGGATATTTATTACTAGGGGTTGATATGTTATTAAGAATTGAAAATTATAGAGACATAAGGGACGGATGGTGGCAAACAGTAGGAGAGGTGTTCTAGGGGGGGGGGAAGGTTTTGTTTGCAAAATAAATGCCATTTTAAAAACAAGGAAGTCAGATATTATATTAATCGCTTTTTTTTGTGCATGTGAATGCACCCGACTAATTTAATAGACTTTTGTATACTAGCCTACAACATTTGTTGATATTTATTTTATTTTTGCCTGCCAATAAAATTACTATCGAATGTACAAATTTTAAAGGTATGACTTCATAATTATTTTCATAAGTCATCATAGTTATTTTTTGGAGCTCATTTTAGCGCTTATCACAAAAATTTACAAAAAGAGGAAACAATTTTTTTTTTAAATTTGTATAATTATTTTTTATTGATAAAATATGTACATAATTTGTTATATTTTCAAAATATTTTTGTGCACCAAATATTTTTCTTAATAAGAGTAAATACTACATTTAAAGACCTATATATTAAAAACTCATTAATCCAAATTATAAAAGAAAAAGATAAATATCAATTTTTAAATGAAAACAGAACGCGACTTAGACATGTTTTTCTATGCCCAAAACTAAATACGTCTTTTGCACAACATCATTATACTTACCAGGGAAGAACTTTTTTCAATCGTCTACCAAAAGAAATCAGAAGCATTGATGATAAAACCCGAATACTGCTCTCTGTCAAGAGACACTTTAAAAATATTCTGAAAAAACAAAAAATTCTGTCACTTAATTAATCTCACAAATATCCTTAGTTTTCCATAACTTCCTTTCTTTTTTTAAAAATTTATTATATTAATATATTATCCTTCACTACTATCAAAAAAAATACTACAGCAAACATACATTTATGTACAATGAATTATTTTAAGTACTAACTAACAACAACCTTTATGTACACTCCCCTTCCATACACAAGTAAATGCTTTCAATGGAAGAGTAGTAAAAAGACCCAAGATGTAAAATGAATTATGTACCATATTATTAAAAATAAAAAATAATTTATAAAAAAAAAATATATATATATATATAATATATATGTAAAATTGTTAATTAGTACCTCCCTAATTGAGAATTACTCGCGTTTAGGAAGGGGATAATAGTAGTTATTAGTGTGATTGACTTTGACTACGTAATTCTCTTGAATTTCAAATAATTTAAGAAATGCGATGTATGTGTTAATTTCAGGAGATAAGAGATTCTTATGTATCAGTAAATAGCAAATATCAATTGTATCACAAACATTACAAAAAAAGTATTTTCTCTCTAAATATACAAATAAAATGTAATTTGGTTCCTACCTAATTTAATGTTGATGTCACATAAAATTAAACTAACCATAAATAACCGAACATATTATTTCCCCGCTATCTGCTTTATAGCTTGTATCGCTTCCTATCTTACATGAACAATGTGATTTTTATGAAATGAATGATACACTGATAAAATCGAGACAACTTCTAGTTTTTGAAAGACGACAGAATTAATCGTCAGCCAGATCTTATCAGTCGAAAATGAGCGGTCATCTGAAATGATTGGAAACTGAATACCACAGTTTTATTGTTTTTAAAGTATGATGTCGTCTGGAGGCCATAAATTGACCTACCAATTTTGGCGACGTATCTGATCTTATCGTGAACAAATCAATACGTCTGACAAATTTTATCGTGATCTATTGATAATAATATTACCAGAATGACTAAGAAAATCTACTTTCATTCCGTCACTGCCTTCATAACAGTTTTTCTAGTCATATTTCGTTGATTTCACCACTTGAGTCCGTGATGATTGCGGTTATGCGGTTAGTATAAACTAGTGAAAAATGCGTAAGTTCCTACTTTGAATTTAACATTGTTTTACCTGCTATCAAAGCGTTCATACATTTGCTTTATACTCATAATTATACAAAATTGACCCAGAGCGTTTTAGTTTTTTTACCGCTCGCAATGGGATGAGTTTGAGTGTATTCAAGCAACAGTTAAATTTTTACACCAACTCTGATGTATGGCAGTGGGCATGAATCTGATGATGAGAATGAAAGTAATAATTAATTTTATTATTAAGAATGGAAAATAGTAGAAACTAGATCCCTGGTGTATGAGCTCGGTTTAAATGAATGAGGAGATCCATGAAGACTAAATGGCGTTTTATATGTACGATGCTTTTTTTCATCTAGTTTCAACATGGAATCGGGATGAAATAAAGGACATATTCTCTTTTGGTACTGATTTTCAAACAGTTAACCGTGGTGGACTTTATTGGTTATCAGTCGTCAGTCATTATTTTATGTTGCTATATTACGTATGTGGAAATTTTGTTTTATATTTAATATGTATATTTTGTTATATATTTAAAATGTTGATAAAAAAATATTGTAAAATGTGTTTATTACTGATTGTGAAGCAGTATTATTGTTCCACATTGCGAATTTTGCACGTTTTATTATTTTTTAATGATAAACTAATGTTTATAATGCAATGTTTTTTGCATAGCATAAAGGATAACAAATAATTGAATTGAAATCAGAAGGCACGGGTTCAATACCCGTACGCGGCATTTATTTATTTTTACTCGGGATATATTTTCAATTTGTATTAATATTTCAGGCGATTAATTATTGCTTATAATTATTTGCACGTATTGTTAATAATTTATTCACAGCAACAGCAAGGGTAAATGACAGATATTATGATCTATAGTTTAGTTATGTTAAAGGATTTTTTGACGTTTTACAACCTTCCCACAATTAATTGATTCTTCTCTAATGGGAACTATCCGTATAAAATTGTGAGTTTGAAAATGACGATTGAGTAGGTAAAGCAATGATTTTTCATATAGGTCCCTATCAGTGGAGGCCTTCTCGAGTTAATGACCTCCAAAAAACTGTAAGGCGACAATAAATCATAATATTATTTAAATTAATACAACAAATAACTGGTCTCATTCTAATATATTTGAAAATTTACCGCGAAATGGTAGATTGAGGCTAGCACTGACATCTAACGCCTCAAATCGAAGCTTTCTTTCCCATGCACCTATGATTGGCTTGGTCAATTTGTGAAATGTCCCACAATGATATCTTTTGTCTCTTTGTGTGCCATACAACAAACGAGATGACATTATTTTGCCCAGTAAAAACGCTCTAGCATGTTGGAGACAGTTTCGGTCATTGCCGTGAAGGCGAGAGCACTATGAATATTATGTGTTTGAAAGATATGGTTCGTTAAGCGTTTTGCATACCGCACGCATGTTACGTGAAACAATTTACTATAATATGTAATTTTACTCTCGAATCCATGAGCTAACTATAAATGAAAATGGAAAATATCAGTGCATTTTACAATATCAAATAAATATTAGTGGCACATATTTTTTTTTCAAAAGACCTTCACTTTTTGACCCCTAGAGCTACCTCTGGTCTAGATACAGTTTCCATATGGGGTTCGGTTTGAAAACAGAATTGTGTAAAACGCCCATAAAGGAGAAATTTTGATGATTTGAACATGTGGAGCAGATGAATTGAAATGGTAAGTGTCACTAGGATGAATAAGGTGTCCGCGATCTATAAATTTAAGGAAAAAAAGGTAAAGAGAAATTTAAAAAATATAATTAGTATACATGAACACACACAGTACCTAATACGATAAATATTATTCTTTTAACGAATGCAAGCTTTAACTCTGCAAAGCGTTTTGAACATTATTTCGGTAACGCGAGGTAATGCGTTGTCACCTGTTCGTTGGTTTCCGCATGTAAACTACCACAACAAGTCTCCCGGGAGTAGGTAGTTACTACTGGGACTGGCGTGTTATTAACACAGTTTCCTCCAGAAATATTATATTTAAAAAGTGCTATATGTAAGTACAGTATTGCATCGCATTTGGAAGGCATTGTAAAACTGATATAATTTTGTATTTTAGTTTAACAATGACGTAGGCATTAAGCAATTAAGCTATTGAAATATATCTTCTTATACTTGTCATATACTTACTTATACTTCTCGTAATATACCTACTTATACTTGTTATAATATACCTACTTATACTTGTCGCTTACCTAATTATACTTGTCGTATACCTACTTTTACTTGTCATACACCTACTGATACTTGTCGTATGCCTATTTATACTTGTCTTATACCTACTTATACTTGTCTTATACCTACTTATACTTGTCATATACCTAATTATATTCGTCCTACAACTTCTTATAGTTGTCGAATATCTACGGTTACTTTTCAAAACTTAAAAAAAATATTTACGAACTTGAGTGGTAACGGTGGCGTGCGCTGCTCTACATATATATGTCCAAAGGTAGGCTGTGTATAGTTTTTTAAGTTCGGGTATGAATAAAAAATATTATATTCAATATTTAAAAATGATCATTAAATATCTCCATTATTATAAATAATCATCTTCTGCTGATTGCTATGCTTTTTCTTAGGAATTGATCTTTTTTTTTCAAGTATGTTTTAATTGTTCCTTGTGATTCGTTTTTTTAGGGTAGGCACAGCTTTTCAGTCTTTATGGACAGCACGCCACTGGTAGATAGATACTCTCAGTATCGGCTCAGTGATAGATGATGCTTAAAATCGCTTTAGTCGTATATGATTTAAGATTTTCACGGCCAAAAGTATTTTTGTTATTTGTTTTTTGGGTGTTATGCCGTGTTGCGCTAACTCTTTCTTTAGCCAACGTTTCGGAGAGCATTGCAGTGTCCATCATCAGGGCAGATGTGTTATTTATCACTTTAAATAACACATCTGCCCTGATGATAGACACTGCAATGCTGTCCGAAACGTTGGCTAAAGAAGGAGTTAGCGCAACACGGCATAACACCCCAAAAACAAATAACAAAAAACGCTTTAGTCGTGTTTAATGAACATATCTGAATAGTCAGGTACATTCCAAAGACATACATTTCCTTCATCCTCACAACGTTCCTTTGATTAGGGATGCCAGTCTCACTGGATCTGGGCAGTGAAGAAATTTGTGCGAAAAACAAAGAAAAATATATTGTAATTAATTTTTACAAAATAAACCCAAGAAGTTACACGTATTTTGAAAAAGTTTCTGTATTACGAGATAATTTATTTTTTTGTGTGTTCGTTTTTTTTTGCCGCCAAAAAAGTGAGGTTAAAAACTCGAATGAAATAGCCCTATCCGAGATAGGGAAGCCACTACAGGCAAATTCAACCCGGATAACAATATTCATATGGGAGCTTTCGGCCAATGGGAGCACGTGTTTTGGCAGCTGTTCAGGAACTTCCGGCAGAAGAACAATCTGAACTAAATGTCAAACTTCGCTGGTCGACTTTCATTAAAATTTACCTTTACAGGTGGATCTCTAGAATATAGCGGACTTATTAAATGCTCCAAGGCGCAGCAGTGAAAGCGCTGAATCCTGTTCCGGATATCTTAACATTCAAAATATTAGTATCAAATATTTAACCGTCCGGAGCCAGTGAGTCTATGGCATCTATGATGGTGTGGAGGGGAAGGAGAAGATTAAGGCGAGAAAGTACCAGACTAATCAGATTTGGTCAACCAACACGGCTAAAGCCATTGCAAGCAACCTTTCGATTCTAAAAGAGGGTCTTTCTCCAGACATCACTCAGACATTCCCATGGGGAATCACGATTGTATTGAAAAACACAACAACTTTTTTTTAATAATACATTTTTGGTCCATACATTTATTATAATAATAAAAACATATATTGTAAAAACAAGCCTTCTAAGTAAGACTACAGGAATGTGTTGTCACTAGCTTTACTTCCCGGTTTCGCTAAAGTTTTGACTTTTTTCCAGATTTTTTTTGTTATGGAGAAAAGCACATATCTTTTCCAATCTAATAGCCTTACTAATATAAAATCACTTCACAGCTGTTAAACTGTATTTTTGTTACGCGTTGTGTAAAGACTAAAAGCTTAGATTCGAGTTGGTCCTAATAAAAAATGTCTTGAACTGGGATCGGGAACAACAACACGTGATCTCACTGACTCGTGAGGTTATTTCAAACATATTATTTTTTAATTGACTGTTACGCGAGAATTAAGTAAGAATTTTTTTAGAAAATTATGTTTTCATTCTCTGGAAATTATTACAATTTTTCTTTCATATTTTTTTCTTGTATAAACGAGATAAAAATGACGTTAAGATTTTCTCCCTAAATAAAAAGGATGTGTTTTCATGATTTCGCATCTTCTATAATTTTTCGACGCTTGGAGTAAAAATATATTTTTTTTATGTTTGAAATTAAAATATTATTGTTTAAAAAATTGTAAAGTTTTTTAAAAAGTATATTTCAAATACAAAAATCTAAAATAAAATAGTTTTAGAATTTCCAGCCGAACAGACACGTTTCATGTAGCCTGAGCTTCTCGTTGGAAAGTGCATAGTGGGACGTATATAAATATTTTTTGTGATGCAAAAAGTTGTTCCCCCCAAGATTTTCGGTTCGTTGGTTTTGAACTAAAATTTATACTGACGTTAGTTACATAAGTGATTATTAAGACGCCACAGTACCCAAAAATAAAGTCGGACTCATAATGACGTAAGTGAAGAAGGCGTGTAGAAAAACATTCAACACCCGGCCCGGCGTGTGGACGGTCGTGCGGTCGAATTTATCCCAGCAGGCCTAGAAAATTGATCTTTCCGCGGGGTTAAATTTAATTAACTTCGATAAATGTGTACTAAAATCTCAGATGTTTCTAACTGCATACCTACTTATTTACCGTCTAGAAAAATAGAATCTGTTGCTAACAGCAAATTTTATTGCTTAAAAACTTTTTTATTGTTTGGTACTGTTTTTATAAATCTTCAAAACAAATAACTTATATCCGTGGGTATGTGTCTGAAAAAAAGATGTTGAATAGTTAGGAATTTATCGAAATTAATTAAAATGTGAGCCTAGAGCAAACCCCTGTTATGAGAGTCGCCTTAATGATACACGCTATTTTATCATTAATGATTTTGAAAACATCCTCTTTTGAAACAGCAACGCATTGTTTATAATCCTTAATCAGCTTGCCATCACATCCATTTCTTAGAAACTGACGTTGTTTTTGACAATTGAAATATTAAAATGTATAAATTTGCATTAAATGTTTACAAAGATCATTTTAATAATTTATTGAATAAGATTTATTGCTGCAGTCTAGTCTAGAGAATATTTTTTCAAATTCTCTGATAGTTAATTCATTCATCCAGCGAAATTGCATTAATCATCTCGTATCAATCTCTAATTAGCCGATCTCACGGTAATAAAAACCTTTTTATAGACGGCATAACTAGAAAAGCAATAAATTATCGACCTCACTAATGAATTTATTTGACAGACATCAAAAGCTCACCGAATGCATTCATTGAAACTTGAAAAAAAAACCTTTATTGGCAACAAAATAGTTTTTTCCTAAACTGTTTATCTCTTCAAGACATTGGATTTAAAAAAATCAAATTAATACTGCGAAATGAGAATTTTGATGCTATTTAAATGCGATTTAATAATTTGATATTATTACTGGTAATTGAAGATTTACATTATTATCATATTATAAGCTGATAAAAACAAACAAAAAACTAACACCTTTGGTTAGTTTATTATTTCTAAGATTTACTATTTACGTGACGGTTAAGATAAAGAAAAAGATGCTTAGTTGGTTGGGGCTTGTAGAGCAATTGACTGAAGGTGGTATTGTAGGAAGAATATCTGATGGTATATTCGGTATATGACAGTCCTAGTAAATAATAAACCCGATGAAAAGATGGATCAAATACTTGATTCGGGTCATGTCAAGAGTAAGCATAGTAAAAGAGTGTGTATTATACGGTACACGAATGCAAATGAAGCAATGCGTGTATGCCGATACAGAGTGTTGTGGCGATCAATCCAACTGCCTACCCCTGAAGTGAAACGGCGTGATAGTTAGTTTACATTGGTTTCGCCCATGGAAGTGATTTTCATTCTGTGGCTTGTCGATACAAAACAGAATTTTTTGCTTATGCTGTTTTTCGGACTTCCATCGTGAAGTTCTCATTCCACATTTGTGTCATTTAAGCTTTTTACCTATTAAAAATGTTCGAAAGCTGTTTTTATAAGTGTTGGAAATATTATATTTACGCTGAAGAAAAAGCACTTTGATGAACACATAATTTTAACTTTACATGGTAAATACTTTGCCTTATGAATGTCATACAGGATACGGTATAGATGGATGGGGTGGAGGTCCTCTGATAAAGATACAAAAATAATCCTGCGAATCATTTTTAGAAAGCCCTTCAGACATCCAACAAAATCATTTTTCAGTCTTGAGGAGTTCTCAATGTCAGGCTATTATATCTCAAAGTATGCCCAAAAATAATATATGTAACACCATCAATGAATTTACAATCAATGTTTATTATCCACAGTATTGACATAATACACCTTGCTCCAAGTTTCCATATCTACACAGCGGCTTATGCATACAATAAACTGCAACTACAGATCATAGCAATAACTGATATGTATTTTTTCAACAATAACATTACTGAATGACTGATGAGAATAGATCACACGGAAATTGAAGACCTTATAAAATATATCTTGTTATCCTTTTTTAATTGCTAGTAGTGCTTCTGTCCATTATTTTCACTTAACATGATTTAATTTATTTTTTAATCGTAGTTTTGTTAACCATATGTCTAAAAATGTATTCTCTTTCTTCGTCTTTTATCTATTTCATACTTTATTAATTCTTCTCCTTCATAAACGTGTCTAAATTTAATTTTTAATCTATCACTTATAACATTGCAATTAATTATTTGCACTCAACATTCCTGTGACCTACATCAAAACAGGTTACACCTAGTAAGGTAGGTAAAGCATACAATTAAATTATGTAGAAAATTAATTAGTGGTATCTACTAAAATTGTTGTTTTTGTACGACAATGTACAAAATACATTTCGATTAACTCCAATATATCGGAACTGAACTGAACTAAAATAAATGCATTTACAGATAATTATTGCGTTCGTTCACTACCTAAAAGAAAGAGAAGACAATAAAAAATCTAAAGATAAAATACTCCGCGTGTCACGCATTATTCGATATTCAAATGCAAAAAGTGATCATATGATTAAAAAAGTATATATTTCAGAGCCTCTAAAAAAATTCATTGTGATTACTTAAAAAAATTAATGGAATGGAAAACGCTTAAAACATTTACGCAGGTATATTTTCTTTCTGTAACACATCCATTGATACAACAACATCTTGAAAACATTTTAATAGCTGAATGTTTATAAAATACACCCTTAAAATTCAGGGTGGTTAAATAAAAACCTGGCCACATTTTATTTAGTGTCACACTAAAATTTACAAATTTCAATGCATGCTAATCAAAACATTTCGGGACCTGTCTGAGTTTGAAATTCAACCCGAAATATTAATTGTTGTGTCCAATTTATGTGAGGTTATAAAGGCAGCGTTTCGATTGAGGGATTTTGAATATAAGCAGCCCTCTAGAACCATCCAACCCTCCATCTTTTCGTCCATTGGCCGGCGGAATATCACCTGCCCTTAACTACTGTGGAGGTGGGTTGAAATGATGGTACCTTAAATTGGATGTATGGATGATAAGTTGTTACCCCGTGCTGGTAATTAATGTTAAATGAAAAGGCTTTCTTTTGTATCACGTTGTGAATGGAATACTGAATTGATACAGTATTCGAAAATTTTCTTCTCGGTTACTTATAATGTTCTCATTTAATGAAATGGTCTGCAATTCTCAATGAATTATTCACAGTCTTAGATAGAGACTAAGGACGGGTTGTTTCGGAGAATTTGAACAATTCATCAAATTTCAACGTTCATTTTCGGGTTCTGTAAAAGTCTTATTCAAGTTCTGTTTTTATATTATTGTAGGCTAGTTGCTTAACAAAACTGAAATAAAAACAGAACTTGAAAAAATCTTTCACAGAACTTGAAAATGAACGTTGAAATTTGATGAATTGTTCAGATTCTCCGAAACAACCCGTCCTAAATCTATTCCACGTAAATCTATGCGTTCTTTAAGCCGTTTTCTTTAAACCACTTTTCCAGAATGAATTATGATGCGGCACTAAAAATTAATTGAAAGATTTTCACACTTATTGGAATGAACGTATGTCTAAAGTGCGAAAAGGGGATTCATGTACGAATGAGATGATACGATTATGCCGAACGTATAAAAGGGTATGTCTGCTTTGGTATCTCGTCTATTTACCATTTACCTTCCTTATAGTAACTTGTACAACAGTGCGAAAATAAACAGTATAAATATTATACCGAAAATTTAATTATTATAGTCTACCCATCATTTATAAATTCACTTGATAATCCAGTGCTTTTCTAAAAAATAAGTTACTACACTTATTGAACAATCTTTAAATAGTTCTATAACAACGTATTAATTTTTCATTTTTTCCGATCGTCGCTAACGCGCACAGAAAGTAGGAATTTAGAGTAGGTACCCAATGTTAAAAAAGAGACAAAACCTAATTGATGTTTGGATTAAGGATTTTACCCTGAGAAAAAGATACTTTGAGTTCCTACCTACATAAATAGGTTCGATTTTGTGAAAATAAAGAAATTTATAAATCTGATCAAATTTCGTGATACGAGATGATGTCTGTATCCAAAACTGCATAACGCAAATAATGCAAAAATATTTTCAACTATCGTAGCTACGATCGCCAAAATTCGTGATAATATATCTTTACCTGGGACGAGAAAATCCAAAACCGCAGCAAGGTGTTCCAAAAAGCAATAGAAGTTTCACCCGAGGCCCGTAAAGTCAGGCCAACGTAGTAATTTGGCGGTCCCAAATTAGGCCACCTAATATAATCTGTGATAAACCTTCAGGATATTTGAATAGGATAAAGTGTTTCTGCTTCGCACGCGTTGTTTTTTCAAGATATATATTATTTGCTCTGGCGATAGCCTACTATTTGCATCATATCAGCGTTATAACAACATCCCTCTGTTTGAGCTAACAGCAGCCAAAAGATCGACTTCGGGTGGATAGATGGATTAAGAAAAATAAACTATAAATTTAACTTTGGGTTGGATTAAGGGATTAACAAAGTGATGGCGCCTGAGACAGAATCTTAAAATTTATTCACTGGTAAGTTGTTCGTTTATTTTCATTTCTGTAACAGCAGCCCCGTAAAAGCTCATTTGAATATTCCTATTTTAACATATTCTTGTCTATAATTTAATTTCATTCTAGTTTAAAGTCAATGTAGCGTTCGATGTTTAATCTACCATGCTAAATTACAAAGAAGCTTCATTCAAATCAATGGTTACGCCAGCACAACGCACTGAGCCGCTCCCAACTAATAAGTAAGTAAATAAATACTTGAAAATTGGTGGGAAGGCCCGAATACATTATTATAGTTATGTTTGATTTTATACACTTTATTTTGCCCTTTTTGACTGCATAATTATTTATTTGCGATTTGGAAGGGGCTCAGTGCATTGTGTGGGCGTCGTATGAGCTGAACAATTGCATGGAAAATACGGAATATCCCAAAACGATAATAGCTACGTAGTCCGTTGCATCACTATAAATGTGAATAAAAAATAAATAATTTTTGTAGTATTTTTGTCAGGTGTAGAAAGAGAGGGGGAGGAAGAGAGGGGGAGAAAGAGAGAAGCAACATCAGATACAGTTGTAAGTTATGTAAGTACCTACGAAGAGACACGTTGTGTTATGATTATTATTGATTGATATCATTCACTTCTTACAAATTTGCGGCATCAAGTGGAATACCGCAGGGATCTCATCTGGGCCCAATATTATTTTGTTTGTTCATCAATGACATAGTAAATATTTTTAGCAAAGTCAAAGTTCTGTTATTTGCCGATGATTTGAAGATCTACAGAATAATCAAAGATGATAATGATCGCGCTATTTTGCAGTCGAATCTGAATAAACTATTTGCTTGGTGTTCAGAAAATAATTTGCAACTAAATATTAGTAAATGCCAGATTATTAGTTTTTACAAAGGTAAAAATCCTCTTCATTTTTCTTATTTCATTAATGGCGCTAATCTTCTTCGAGTTTCACAGATTCTAGATCTCGGAATCTTATTCCACGAAAGTCTACAGTTTAACTTACACATCGATGAAACTACTAGCGATGCAATGAGAATGCTCGGTTTTATTTTGATAATGGGGGCAAAGTTTAAAAATGTGTTAACTTTAAAACATTTATATTGCTCATTAGTACGAAGTGAAATAGAATATAATTCAACAGTATGGTCACCGTTCTTCAAAGTCCATTCTCAAGCCTTAGAAAAGGTACAAAATAAATTTTAATTTTAAATCATACATCAATTTTAAAATGAATATTCCCATCGAATTTATAAATTATAATAACTTACGTACCGAAACCAGACTTCTCAAACTATCGGATAGAAGAGTTCTAACTGATATATTATTTTTATTCAAAATTATCAAATCTCTCATTGACAGCCCTGAATTATTGGAATTAATTTATATGAATGTAACCCAACTTTATTCTCCCGTGTCTTCTTTCAATTCTTCTCTCACCAGCCGCGCAACAACAATTTGGGATGCCATTGTCCCAATAGCATCACATAAAATAAAATATTTCGAAATGGCCTTAAAAAAAGTTGTATCATTAATACCAAACATATTTTGCATATAGCTTTATGACATGCTAAATACGGTTGAAATTTCTTCGTAATCACCTGCCAGATTCGCTCCCCAGGTGTGGTTACACCTTACACCCTGTATAACTACATTCAGATGAAAATTTCACTGGAACAAGTAAAGCAGGTGTAAACGCAGCCTAATATTTCTTTTGCTGCTTTCTCCAATACTTCTTATGTTTTTTTTGCTATTGCTATCCTGTTAATAAAGACATTAACATTAAGCACTTTTTAATACATCATAATGATGAAGATTGAGCGACGGTGTTGGCAAGAAGCAGAATGCTTGCAAGCAGACATTAATACTGATAATGATAACCGATTGCAATGGCTTATTAGTATGTGGAACGGGAGGTAATTACAGAAAGTATTCTAGCGGTAAAAAAATAATTATTTCTGTAACTGTATTGAATTTTTAAGGACTAATAATAACATCATGAGAGAAACCTTAACCCAATGGTAGTGGTTTGAGGATTTCACATGGTTTGAAAAGTTTGCAAAAGAAGTAGAAAAAGCAACACGATGTATTACTTCAAAAATCATAATCCAAAATCATAATTATAATAATGATTTTGGGAGTGATAATCTTATTCATATCCCCCGGTGAATGACTGTCTATTATGTTTTTTATACCATTATAAAATCTGTGGCGAAAACCCAAAACAAATTTCGTTTAGCGCGACCTCCAAATTTTCAAAACTGTTCCTCAGTTTTCGTTGATGATGATGATGAACCAGTCCCGCGCGGGATGTAGCAAAACTCTTTTAAAAAAATGCTTGAACATATATATTAATATTTATTTATTTTCCATGGTTTATATATATATTACAGATAAGATGACACATTGTGAACATGTTAAGGTATAGTAAATTAGCGATGCGATGGTAAAAAGAAACAAGTAGCTAGTAACAAAAAATAACAGAAGTAAGTAAATAACATATGTATATTGAAAATTTGAAATACCACAGACATCAATATTAACCACTCGAGCTATTGGTTGTGTGTATAATTAATATCATTCTTCAAAATATTAATTTGGAAACATTTGAATTGCTTACTACGGTTTGAAGCGAATAAATCCCCCTAGATTTTGCATTTATCCCATATTTTTAGGTTCTATAAATTTGGGACATTATGATAAGCGATCGCTCAAAACGTTTTTGCATATTTGCCATTAAATTAACATGTGAAACATTGTTGTGTGATTTTTATTTTTAATTTATTTTATTTAGGAAACAAACAGTTATAAACAAATATATTTTAATACAAATCATTTTTACCAAGTTGCATAAACCAACTCCAAAAGTTTCCACAGAAGATTCATTTTATATATAGGTAGAAAAACATATGAATATAAATAATACAATACAATATAAATACTAACTAGTAGAAAAGGAAAATCTCCAAAAAAATAAAAATAAAAAGACTAGAGATTCAACCCATACAAAAACAATACACACACTAACACTACTAAGTTTCCCGCAACGATCGAACGCTACTCTCTTAGGAATGCTATGAATCCTGCGAGGCTCGTATTGAACACATCGATATTTGTGCATAATCTATTAAAGGTGCTACAGCTTCTTCTTATAAATACATTTTCAAGATAATTAGTATTGCTCTTGGGAATATAAAATGTGTCCGGAGATCGAGTGATGTTAGGTTGTTACAGCTGGAAAAGATTGATAGGAAATAGAGCAAAGTAAAAGTATAAAAAGGTCGCAGTGGTAGTTTTACTATTTTGTGACATGAGTCAAAAGTTGCTAAGTTGTATGTAAGTGACGTTGTAAATATATCATATGTAACGATGCACACCAAATGGCACGTGATCATTAGATACCATATTTGGAACGAGACTTTAGTATCAACTCCCTTTAATAATAATACGTTATACTTTTTTTTGCGGGAAAACTCTTGGTCTTAATTAATATTAATTATGAAAGAAAGGCACGTAGCCCGTTTACAAAACACAGAAAAACGGTATTTCATATTCGAACGTTATCTTATTTCGCGCCATTTCTGGAACAAGCTCATTAATAAGTTCGTCGTTATTCGTAAAAGAACTCTTAGTCGCTTATTTATTACCTTTAGATGTGCTTTTGATAATCGTCAAGGAATGAATGAGGAGCAACATTAGCACTGCATCAATTTCTTGTCAAGTTCACATAAATTTTGTAAGACATCATCAACTGTGACAAGATTCTTTACATTTCTGATTGGCCAGCTCCGATAAATGTACTTTGATTGGTAAGAAGTTGTATCAATGTACAATCTGCACATTTATTTTTCCTAATAAGAAAATTCATTTAAGGTATCTAATGTATTGTTTCTTGAAAGTACAAATAGTAGTTATTGCCATGGATGTCGTATGATGTCACTGGTTGGTTGTTCTTATGTGAAAAATATTAATTGTTAATTTTTTAAATTTATTTATTAAATTGAATATAATTACATATAATACAATATAAGATATGGGTAGTCCCACAAAGCTGTGACAAAGGTAGGTAGTAGGTTTTACCATTGTTATAACATAATACACATTAGCTTAAGTATAAATATTAATACCAATTATAATGTTTAGGATAGATAAACGTTTTGTTCAAAAATTTAAACTTGTATATTAAGATAATTTTTTTCTATAAATAAAATGTTAATGTTCCTTTGTTCGAAATCTCATATCTCCGAATATTTTTGCATTTGAAATTTTGCTATAACAAAATCATAGAGAAAATTATTTGAAATAAATTGTAAGTAGTCAACTATTTCTCAGAAAGACATTTCTAAGAAATATAAAACCCCTTTGAATGGAAACACAGTGGAAGTTAAAATGCCGTATTATGCAGTACGAAGTGAGTAGTATCATCTGCGCAATCAAAACAGAGAGTCGATAGGAGTACTGTTCACTGTGTATTTAAAATAATGATTTACACTAAAAAAATTAAATATAGAAGTTTATGGCCGAATGGGCCATAGCAACGGATTTGCTGCTGATTTGCAACCGAATTTCCCAGCGACAAATTAGGGAATATTCAGAGACGTTATCGGAAATGGGGGAAAGAGTTTGATTTCCCCGCAAAAAAACTATTCGAAAATTTTTAATTATGTAATTTATGTTAAATCACCAAAAATCTTCGCGTCAGAAACGAAGTGAAAATACCTATACCATACAAAAAAGTGTAATTTTTTCGTGGGCTTTAAAATTGAATACATTTAGAGAGCTCGTACCTCTCGACCACAAATGGGTGAACAAAATATAAATCTACAATAATAATGAGTCCATTATCAATAAAAAAAATATATTATCTTGCAGTCCCATCTTAGTTCCTTTATTTCATTTACATTTCATCTCCACCCACCCCTCTTCACTAATCCCTAGTTACGTCTTCACCCCCACTTCAACACTTAGTAATATATTATGTTCACCGATAGTTTTGTAATGTTAAATTAGAATATTTATCCCCAAATTCGGCGTATATAAAACAAAATATAGTGATTCAAACAAATTAACTTTGTAAGTAACACACCGATTTTTCTGTTACAAATTTTCGTTTGGGAATTGCTTACTTTGTCTTCGATAATTAAAAAAATGACATTGTTTCATTACCTTATATTTACACTTATAATTGAGATTATTTTATCAATAAAATGAAAATGTACATTTGGTCATTTTAAAATCAATTGTTAATTCAAATTCTGGCTCATTCACTTGTTACTGATTTCTCGAAAAAAAAACACTCTGATCAGTATTACCACGGGCTTCAATGATAATGTAATACAACAAACTAATGAAATACTGGTTGATATGACTTATCCAACCGATGGTGTCAGATAAACAGCTCAGCGTCTGCCCTTAATGGTCTGGAAGACATGAAATATTTTAAACACCCTGTTATAATATTTACCATTGCCAAGCAGTTTTTAATGCGGAAATATTTATATATTATTTATACGCGTCGAGACAATCGTCCTGAAATAATAATATTTACTACCCGTTCGAGTACAAATTTCTCGTCCATAAAATGATGATAAATCTCTTCATTTCGCCACAGAAATGACCGAAAATACTAAGTGGTTTAATTACGGCTTGTTTGTAGTTATGAGACGTATAATTCAAATATCACAGGAATACAATGCGATCATTTTTGAAATTTGTTACTTTAATACGGAACATCATGCTTTAAAAAACCAAGGTTTTGTTTGTGTTTGTTTTTTTTTTAATGTATTTATTTAGCACGCTGTGTTTCCAATATAAACTGTAAAAAAAATTACGTAGGTACATATGTAAATTTGTGACAACGCGAAGAACTTTCCGTCTATAATAGCAACTTGCCTTTTAATATACGTCAAATGTACATACAGTAATGCCTAGTAGTATGGGTCTAGTATATTATCTCTGCCAGCCCGTTCAAAAAATGATTGAACAAAAACCTTTTATTTTTAAATTTATAGATAGTCCTGATTTACTGAGCCTAATCACCTTCATTAAAATGTAAAAATCATGTAAAAACATTGATATTTACTAAATAAAAAAGGAAAAAGTAATATACTCTTTCCAGAGAAGGGTCTTACAAGACGTCATTGTTATAGTACCTTTTGTCTTTTTCGTTTCAATACAAAAGGCATTAGAAGGATGATTTTTTGATTTCGATGACGTAAGTGCGACCTCTCTCTGTAACTCCAAAAGATAAAGGTTTTCTCCTTTCCTACTAGTTTAATAATAATTTTTGTTAATTACTCCTAACTCTCTATTCATTCATTTCACATGTTTTTCCAAAGCTACGGATAAAATGATTAAATACGAGTAAGTATCTTAAATCTTATCCACAATGGCATGTGGAGGGTTAAGTAATTATTATTTCGAATTCCGACTTGATAAATATAACTTCTGAATAAACTCAGAGCGAGTACTATATAAACCTCCCTGTCAAACATCCGTACGTCCGTAATAATATTTGCTTTCAGTCAAAGAAATTGAGCCCGCTAAGTGAATTTCCTACGCCAATCAGAAACATTAATTTGCATGACACCTGTAATGTTATACAGAACAATTTGTAACAGGTGTCAGAGTGGGTATGATGCCTTTTGCACGGATAAATACCGAAGTAATTATTGCTACCACTAAAAAGAATTTTATTTAAAACTAAGTTATTAATATTTTATTATGTAGGTAATCAATAAAAAACACCGAAACCTCAGTTGTATCAACAGGTGCCTACAAGAAACGAAGACATTTTGAAATTTTTGTGGAAGTGATTCTGATTGCAACTGTAAAATTTTTACATATTTTTTAATAAAACTAAATTTTTTACATTTTTGTTCTTCATTCCTTACAGCCATTCGAACTGGTGTCTTAAATATACATTTACCATATTATTTAATTAATACCATTCCTCAAAATATTAATATGGAAACATATGAAACTGGTTACAGCGGCTTAAAGCAAATGAATTCACCGAGATTTCACCGTTTATCCGATATTTTTAGGTTATATAAAATTGACGCATTATCGCGAACTATCGCTCAAAACTTTTTTGCAAACTTGGCATAATAATACAAAAATCGCTCGAGTAGATAAAGGAAAGAGAACAAGTAGTCTATCACTATCACTGTAACTTCCACGCGCATTATATTATTCAAGATATGAATTACGAACGTTCTTTTCGGTTTCCTCTTTAGTGTAGGATGGCAAAGTAATTGACAAAATCTGGAACAGATAATGTGTCGAATATTCTACAAAAACACAATTTAATTCTAATAAAAAATTCACATGGCGACGGATAAGAGATTATATCAACGATTGGACAAGCTCTTAACCTTAAGTGTGCCGCCATCCACCGTGGATTTCCTGGTAGCTCACCGCACTTTTGAACCTTAAAAATGGCTCCTTACATATTTAGCATCGAGAAGAATCCATTGAATAATTAATAATAAGCAGCTGGACGCTACTTAGGTACGTACTTGCAGTCGAAATCAAAACAAAGCAACCTACTTACTACAAGCACCTACTTGTCTATTGGCGACAATACTATCGCAAATCAGTCTGGAATGTTACGAGAACTCGCCAGAAGGTTCGAGTCTACCGCCTAGGCATAATTGCCGCGCCGCCGAAATTTCGCGAAAGGCCCAGACTTAGCGAGTGCCTCGAATTTAGTTGCAATTTACTACCTGCTGTTGCCACCGGCCGAACTGTATAAATAAGCCCGACGCAGCCAGTCAGGCAGTCAGTCATCAGTCCGCCGTCATTTAACAAGAATCAACGTGTGATAACCCGCGCTCCTCTTACTAGCGCAAAGGACAATATTCCCGGCTTCACCCGTACCATCATGGACTCTATTGGGACATCGTCTTAGCGCCTTGGCCCAGACCTACTCGGATTACAAGCGCCCTGGTTCCAGCGTCTCTGACCAGCGCTTCTTCCACGCCACCATGACCACCACGAGGACACGCAGCATCCTCACTGGTCTACGCCGCTCCCGCTCGACTGCCTACAAGGTCCGCCGCACCTTCGGCCTTCCGTCAGCACTGGAGTATTGACTCCCCAGATCGCCAGTGCCTGACAGTCATCGAGTCCGGTCTCAACGCGCCGTCGCCAACTACCGCCTAGACCACATCACCGCAGCAACCGGAGTATTCAACATTTGTCCTACATCATCTCCTCGTCACGGCTCAAACTGACTCACCAATAAACACAGTGACCTTCACTACACCGCCTTTTATTTCGTGCCTCTCACTGATCCCCAAAAATACTATTTTTTTATTCGCTTGGCAAGCGAATAATATATCTTAATATTATACTAGCTTATCGTTTGGTCACTGGCGAATAACGTGTATATGTTATCTGTGAAAAGGCGCGTCGAAAATTCCACATCAAATATCACAATTTTTAATTTTCCAAGTCATAATACAGTATTTATTTTCCGGAAAATTTTAAATAAATTATTTCTATTGTGAAAATTGCTTATTCAGCTATATTTTTTCAGCTTTATCTTTATTACATTATATGTTTTATAACATTTGACAGAAAAAAAAAACATTTCTAAGAATATAAGTAGCTATCTTCAAGAAGCTACTTAGGAAAGACTTAAAAAAAAAATATATTTAAGCACATTATCTGGTAAGAAGTAACAAATTTATAAAAAAAAATAATAATTTTAAAAAAAAAGTAAGTGTTCACGAAAATAGTGTCAGCCGATGTACGGGCGATTGGCATTTTGCCCCTGGAGTTCTAAGGGTTAAACCAAAACATTGTGGCATGGTCTATATAAATTTATCGTGTACTATAAGAACGCTATGTATTAAATCTAAATACTTTGCCCAGTCAAATAATTTTAGTATGGTTTAAAAATGGTACGAATTCAGTTTAAAAACTAGGCATTATTAAATACATTTAAAGCATATTATAAGATCGCTCTGCGTTTAATCTACAAACTACGCCTTACAAAATAAATTTATAGTATAATACAAAAAAGCTATGAATTTAAACTTCAAAATACGCCTTATCAAATAAATTAAGAGTACCTATATTATAAGAACGCTCCACGTTTAATCTACAACAATACGATTTATGAAAAAAATGTATAGTATAATGCAAGAACGCTGTGCATTCAATCAACAAAATACGCCTTATCAAATAAATTTATAGCATATTTTAAAAATGCTCTGTGTTTAATCTACAAAATACGCTTTATGTAATAAATTCATAGAATAATATAAGAACGCTTTGCGTTTAATCTATAAAATACATCTTATGAAATAAATTTATAACATAATATAAGAACGCTCTGTGTTTAATCTACAAACTACGCCTTATGAAATAAATTTATAGTATAGTGCACGAACGCTATGAATTCAGTCTACAAAATAGCTTTATCAAATAAATTTATAGCATATTATAAGAACGCTCTGTGTTTAATCTACAAACTACGCCTTATGAAATAAATTGATAGAATAATATAAGAACGCTTTGCCTTTAATCTATGAACTACGTCTCATCAAATGAAAGTGCTTTTTATTTTTTGCAAAATTCCAAACGAATATTCTCGTGCGCATTCAGTGGGCATTAATTTCTTCTCACCCACAATCCGGTTAAATACGCTCGCGATTGAGATGTCAAAATCACATTTAATAAACTCGGACGGTACATTTTTCAATGTGTCCAAAGAATGACCAACTGTCCACGCATTATAAAAGTACAATTTATCAGATTTATGACCGCCGAGTTGGCGGGAAGAAAGTTTGGGTGTTGTTATTGTCGTAAGGCTGTCATTTGTTTAAAGGGACAGCTCGACTTAACACCTTTTACAGTTTGAAGCATGGGCAATATGAATCTTTGTGACAGTTCACAACTCATCAGATAAAGTATTATTAAATTTGCAAGGGGTTTTGGTCCTTCTTGTTTTTTATCGTTCTCCTTCTGAGGAGAGGACGGATTATAATTATTAAAGGATGAATTCTTTTTTTAAAACCGTGGTGAGATCTTTCGAACATTATATAGGAACCTATTTTAAGATTTCAATCAAAATTAACGTATCTCCATACTAATGCTTGAATATAATTTATATTATATTTGTAGATAGGTACACTAATTTAATAGAAGTGGATAACCGTTTGAGAAGCTCTTTCACCATATTTTACATTCGTATTTTAATGTTGATATTTCCTTGACCGTTTCTATAGGCCTTTTTGTGTGAAAAATTATTAAAAAATCCATCAAAGTTCCAAAAAATATTAATCTAAGAATTTATATTTTAAATTTGACGGCCTCCGTGCCCAAATGGTAAGGGTCTCTACGAGCAATCCGAAGGTCGCGGCTTCAAATCTTGGCGTGCGCAAGTAAATTTCAATTAATAAGCTCGTGTTATTTCACAATTTATTCACTTAAAATAATAAAAAGTATACTTGCGGCACATTCCAGAGTTGAAGATAATTTCAGTATCGCCCTGACGTAAGACCATCATTAAGAATTAAAATGGATTTAGACATCCTTGGTGACCAGATCTGAATATCAAAGTACTCACCCACCTTCCTCTTTCTCATGTCCTTCCCCTCCCCATTACCTTTAGCCTGACAACATATCCCAATTGGGGTTGGAATAATCTCACTGGCTCCAAACGGTGGGGAGCAGTTGGGACTCTTTTGCGGTATTCACGTACAGCAAAATTATAATCCTATCTATTTACAAAAAAAAATCACTAAAAGGTATGTATAAAACATGATCTGACATAACGAACAGCTCGGTAGTGGAATGATTTGTCGGCTTCTGTGTTTTCTCCCTCTTACAACATGGGTATCTTCAAGAACCAGGTTCACTTCTTTCTTTCCACATATAGAACTGCGACACGGCATTCCCAAAAATGAGATATTCCCTGAGGGAAATCATTTTCCTCAGGGAATATATCATCAAATGTTAAAACAAATTACATTTTTGAAAAAGCTTTATCAACCCGCGACGTAATTAAAGAACTTGGTTGAGAATTTATTGACATGTTTTTTTATTTTTTTTTATTGTTGATACATTTTTTTTTTACAATATTTCATATTTCAATTCAGTAATGTTGGCCTCACTGGGTTGTTTACCCGTGCTGAGGCCCCCATTTAGTTACATTCCAAGTTGTTATTTTAATAACAATACAGCGATTGCCAAGCAACGGTTTTCAAAATAATTCCAATAAACATTCTAAGCTTTCTTCCTTCCCAGGAAACTGATGTTCACATAACATAATACACAGCGTTCGTGATGGATGATGATTCGTACTTGACTACTTCCCGAAATGTTTAATAAACCTTTAAATAATATTTCGGTCCAAGGTGGACAATGCATAAAACAACTCCTAAATTTCAATTTGTAAGATTTATCAAAATTATACTCCAACCTTCCAACCCTTTATGGAAGCATTAAAAATAATGACAAGATTAATTGCTCTACATGGGCGTACAGTTTTTTTATACGTAAGTTCTTACCTTGAAACATCTTAATGACCTAAAAATTAGTAATATATTAATTTTTTTGCAAGCAAATAAAAAAAATCGTTGTGGTACTTCATATACCTTATTTGATTTGTAGAATTCGAGGATATACTCGCTCTGAATGCCACATTCCATTTTAAAATCTTCCATATTGGATAGCTGGGTAGATACGGAATTCTTTTTCCCCGTTTGGCCTAGATGTGGGTAGGGCTCGTTGTATTGGCGCGTGCCGCGGGGGGCTCCCTGCCCCTCTCCACCCCGGCGCCTGGCGTGCCCGGAGTGCCCGCGTGCCCCTCGCGCCGTGCCTCATAATTCCCCCCGTGCCCAAGATTGAGATACTGGGTGGGTTTTTTTTAACTGTACATTTTTAATAACTTATTATTTTGTACTATTCCACTCAATGACATAACAAATGGGCAGATTTATTTTGTATTATTTGTTTATGAACTGAAAAATTTGGAGACATCAAAACAAAATAAAAAAATATTGCTATCTCAACATTAACTGAAATTAGAGTTTTTCCGTCTAGAATATGTTTTATATACAAACATTATTAGATCATAATATATAGGAGATTGGTTTTTTTTAAATACGTAATATTGGGTAATGAGCATGAACATTATTTGGCCATGAATTTGTTCAAAATGGGAAAAAAATTAAATAATATTTTAGAATTTCGGTACGAGTATTCTGATTGTTGAAGGTTTTCGTGCAGCAGTGGAGCAACTAAAAAGAATTATTTTAAAATGAAATTTTAAAACTTTGTCCACATAACTTCTCCACACCCGGTATACCGCGATATCAAACTACCTTATAAGGGAGCCACGGGCCATGTCCCCTCTACCACCACTTCCCCTCCTTACTTACCCAGCAGTACTCCCTTTATGGACCGCCGAGAAACTGTGACTTTTACATGGCATGGCTTTGAAGTTAACCAAATAAATATATTGCATATTTTATATGTAAGGCTCCCATACTGAGGTCCCGCCAGAGTAAATGATGAAATGCTTTTGTTGTTGCCAAATATTTAAATATATCTCGTGGCCCAAGGGTTGTGGCACCAAATGGCGTGTATATTCTAAAAAAATACCACTGTCCGTTGATGTTAGCGCGATCATGTCATCGAGCGGGAAGGGGGACAGATAAGAAGGTCCTCGAAATGAACTCAGCAAATAATCAATCATAACTCGACAACGGAAAAGATTTCTTGAGTTATTCGTGCTTCGTCGTTTATCAATCTTAAATAAGATCGCTATTTATGTACAAAATTCGCAACATATTATAAAAATTATAAAAAACTTAGTTTTTGCATGGAAACAGAAAACAAAGCATAATAATGTGAAACATGGGATGTAGAGAAGTGTTGGAATTTTTGACACATTAAAGTAATGATACATAGCAGTACCTACCTATCGTAATGACTATAAAAAAATAAATTAAAAGGTAATGCAAATTAGTAAACTTTTTCTTTATTTTTTTATGTGATACTGCACAAGAGTTCCAACTGCTCCTAAACGTCTGGAACCAAAGGGAGACGATGGCATCCTCAGTTGGGGTATGGTATGTACGAGGCTGAAGTTAGTGGGGAGGGGAAAGAGATGGGTAAAAGGAAGGCGGAGTGAGTACCACTAGGCACCTGGCTATTCAGATCTGGTCACCAAACACGGCCAAAGCCATTTCAAGAAACGTTTCCATTCTGAATGGATGTCTTAAATCAGGGTGATACTGAGAGTATCTTGCACTCCGGAACGTACCGCAAAAACACTATATTTTTTTCAAATGAGTCAATTGTGAACTAATACAAATTAATAAAATAAAATTTTCTTGCGTACGCCGGGATCTGAACCCACGATCTCCAGCTTTCAAAGAATAAGAAGTATCTAAGAAAAAAAAATTGTTTTACTGTCATGCAGTCCAGTAATAATGGAGTGGTTCAATCAGAACCGGTTTATTAATTGAGCTATACATTTATATAACAGTGGTAAATAACTGGTAGGAAGGAAATTTGTAGTTCAAATTTACTATTCATGAACTGCGATAGAGCACCTGTTGGTGTAAAAAAAACAATGACCCGATTTTAAAACCGCGCCGGGATGTGGAAGTCGACGATACAGGTGCAATTTTGACGTGATGCCGAAACCACCTTACAATAAAACAACAAAACAAACAAAAGCAAAAAAATACCACGTAGAAAAAACGCGTCCGCGAGACGAAAGATTCTTTTAACTACGAGTCTGAGAGAAACAGCAAAACTCCGGCTTGTCCTATTAAATGGTCAAGTGGTAACTACAAGAAGAAATATTTTTGACTTTAAATCCATTAAAATTACTTAATAGTTAAATTACTTAAATACTGTAAAAAGGTGGTTCTTACAAACTTAAAGAAAATATCGATTCGAGGAATTTAAATACACGCGTGTAATTTGGCAATATTGCGAGTACGTTGTAACTTCTTCAAGATGCGGTAACCGACTGTTAAAAGAGAGCAAACTAGTTATAAGTAACTAGTACCCATGGTTTGAATTAATTATGTCCCTTGTGATTAAAGATGATTTTGATATAATGTGCATCTACTTAGTGTTTATGGTAAAATATCTCCCCGCCTCCACTCGAAAAATCTAAAAAACGAATAGATCTTGGTAAAGCTTTTTTTCTTTCTTTATTCATACTATAAATTTTTCTACATAGTTTTTTATATGCTTTTCGAATACTACTAGGCACATGCTCGTATTATGGTAGTCGAAATTTGCGTATATAAATATATAATATATGTAATAACTGATCGTTAAATATACTTATTTTTCAAGCAATAAATATTAGCCTGAAACACTCATCCACATTGAAAAATCTCCTGATAAAAGATACATGACGCCAACGGGACTTGAACCCGTGTCCTTTCGATTTCCGGTCGACAGCTCTGACCAATGAGCTATGGCGGCTTATCTCTTATCCGCGAAATAATTAAATATATACTAGTGTTTTATTCGACAATTACTGCTTGTTACATTTTTTTCACCTGAAAACAACCAACTTTATTTTATATGAGAAAGGAATTGTAAGTGCTAACTCTCTCACTAGATGGCGTCGAGACAAATTGTCTACATTTTTTGGTGAAGATACTAGAACTTGTCAAATATTAATTATTATTTTTTTGGTAAACTAATGTTTAAGACAAGATTTTTTATGCATAGCACAGAGGGCAACAATTATTTAACAAGCAATAATTATTAGCCTGAAACACTCATCCACATTGAAAAATCTTGAAAAGATTAAAAAGATTTTTCAATGTGGATGAGTGTTTCAGGCTGAAAATTATTGCTTGTAAAATAATTGTTACCCTTTGTGCTATGCATAAAAAATCTTGTCTTAAACATTAGTTTACCAAAAAAATAATAGTTAAATATACTGTTTTGTAAAATGTATTACTATAATGAAAAAAAAAAATTGGTTTACAGTTTTTTTTTCATATTAGCTTAACACAGGAGGCCCTGAGGAACAAAGGGCCTACTTCATCCTTGGGGATGCTGCGTGTTGGGTATTTTTGACAAAGGAATGAGACTAAGTTCTGCGAAGGAAAATGTATTGTGTCCAGGAGTGATGGACGAATGAATATGCCCCTCTCGCTGCGGTGCAAGAAGATGGATCGAGAGTGGTCAAGGGTCTCCACAAACCAGCCTATTAAATCTTGGGGTGACCTATGGCAGTGTTGTTGGTTATCCAATAACTGGTTCGCGGGGTGGCGGTACCCAAACCCTCCTCCCAAATTGAATACTCCACAGCAAAACATAAACACTCAATCAGAGCAATTATCCAAAATATACGGTTTATTCCCAATTATAACACAACTTTCACACGAAGAAATATTAAATTTAACTGTGCGAAACTATATAATGCTCTAACAAATCAAACAAAAAATAACAGAAAATAGTTTATTTAAAACTAAATTCAAAACATGGTCGAGAGAACTCAGGGATATCAACTTGCAAATATTATGAACACAATTTAAAGACATATAGATAAAAATAAATAAATAAAACTACTACATGCCGCCTCAGAACAAGAAACCTTATTGATGAGGACTGTGATATCTATGACAATATTCTTATACATATATTCTTCAATATAAACAAGAAAATGTTTTGTGTTAGTGCAATATCATCTTTATTCAATGTTATATTTATATGGTAGTAATCTTGCTGGTCTTTGCATCTCTCGATCAGATCAAAATTTGTCATAATATCGTGTTGTATCCAAGAATAAATCATGTACACGCTTAAAGTACTCACTCCACGTTGATTTATCGGATTTTGAAGGAGAAATTTCTCAGCTTCCAATAAAGATCACAATCATTAATTTACTCATTGTTAAACGATCCATATGAACAAGACAAATCAAGAAACAAGTGCAGACACTTCGTTAATGAGACCCATATTAAGTAAAGACGTTTATTTTAATTAGGTCCATACTAATTTGAAAGAAGTCGCTTACAACCGTATAAAGTGTGCTTTCCAACACTTTAGCAAGAAATTCATGTTAAAATTTTTACTGTTACTGAGTGCGCTTTAAGCTATTTCGAACACAGTTGACGAGGTCTTATCGATTTTCTTTGATTTCACAAACTAATAAGCAACTTTATCTTTAATTGAGACAGTGTTGAAATTATTGAAAGCTTTTAATATCAATTATTCCAACTGACAGATAATAATTCCAGTAATATCATTATTTTTGAAAACATTTTTCATTTATTGATAATGTGAGTTTTGAACTTTAAGCTGCTTTTGATAACTTTCATTATAGACTTTTGTTTTCTTATTTTAAGTAATTATGTAGGTGCAATTTTTTTAGATGACAAAAGTCTATAATTAAAGTTATCAAAAGCAGCTTAAAGTTCAAAACTCACATTATCAATAAATGAAAAATGTGAGTTTTGAATTTTGAAGGAGAAATTTCTCAGCTCCCAATAAAGATCATAATCATTATTAGTAAAGACAACTTTCCAGAAACGAAGACGTTGGTGGCTGCTTATTTGGCGAAATATTTAACTATATATTTTATTTTTTTCTTATTTTTTTACAATAATAATTCAACTACGTAATTTACCCTTAGAAAGTAACCGAAATCCACCTTTTGTCACGAAAAAACGATCCTATTTAAATCTAATCATTTTACTAATCCCAGGCATACTTAAATGCAATAATATTAATATGATTAGACATTTTTTTGTATTATTTTTCTATGTTAAATACATTTTTTTATTTATTTAATTAACAATTTGCTTTGTTATTTTTCTCGCTGCTTGAAGAGAAGGCTAGTTGGAAAATATGTAAATAAATATTTGTAACGCAACAAAACTTATAGTTAAATAAAAAAAATAAATCCATAATATTTTTCTCTGAGACACGAGACACCTCTTCCCGAACAACATTTATTAAGATAATTAATTCATCCAAATTTTCTTTATTAGTTATATTAGAGTTGACGTGGTACATAAATGTGTATGCAGGTATTTCAACAAAATGGGATGAATTATGTGTGACCGAATGACCTTAAACAGGAGCACGGAAGTTGATTTATTGATTGATACTTACCGCCTATGTATTTGTAATGCACTGGTGCAATGTATAATTACCTTTTTAGAATGGAATACACCTGTGATCGGGTATAAAAATAAATGTTTTGGTTTTTCAAATATTAGGAGTACTTTATCACCGTAAGATAATTACAATGAATGTCAAATATGATATAAAATAACACATCTGCCCTGATGATGGACACTGCAATGCTGTCCGAAACGTTGGCTAAAGAAGGAGTTAGCGCAACACGGCATAACACTCCAAAAACAAATAACAAAAAACAAAAAAAACAATGAATGTCTTTAAGGACACACGTCCACTCTATAAATGACTACGAGTTATCTACGTGACATCTAGTGGGCGGTAGCAAAACTACAAATAATAACACTACAGTCGTAACCATTCGGGTACGACCGCAATGCTATCTCTTTCAAACTGTGTAAGTGACGCCACCTATGGAAAAACCCTAATATTACATTATCTCAATAATTACATAGATCTACCAACTCTTCCGACATCTGGTGGGTGGTAACAAAACTAAAACCAAATAAAAATACTACAGTTTATACATCAACGTTTAAATTTTTGTAGAAGAGTTGAGTTTATTAACCAAAGTATTCACATTAAAATGAACGTAAGACCGATATAATCAATAAAGTTTTGTGCCGTGAAAAAGTATCATAATTTGCAAATGATTTTTTATACTAGTTTTTAGTCAGGTCTAGTTTCTAGACTCGCCGTAGAAAGATAAGTAATATAAAGTCGTTCAAACGTTCAAGTTTTTCTTTCAATCACTTACTAAGTATTATGCGATAGTGGCAAAAGACATACTTTTGACATAAGTACTTGGATTTGGATTTGACATAAGTACTTGGATTTGTACTCAGAACATGCAAAAATTTTAAAAAAGTAAATACCATGAAAATGCTGTACTTTGCGTATGTACGCAGTTCTCTGGAGTACGCCTCTCAAGTCTGGAATCCCAGGTATAAGTCACACATAGAAAGGATTGAGAAAGTGCAATATCGTTTTCTACGATACCTTGATTTTCGGGCCTATCGTCCTCATCTGAGTCACGAGGAGTCAGCAGCGTTTTTCAGGATTTCGTCACTGGAAAGTCGTAGAAACTCCGCAGACGTACTATTTTTACAAAAAATTGCCACCTCTGTGATAGATTGCCCGGAATTACTAGAAAGAATTCAATTAAGAGTACCCATCAGACAAACCAGACAAAATCACACATTAAACATCCCTCAATGTAACACTAACTCAAAACAAAATGCTTTTATTCACCGTGCTTCATACAATTTTAATACTTCATACAGTAAATTAGACTTATTTAACTCAGCACCCCACAATTTCAAACCTAAAATCAATAAATAATTATATTATCATTATTATTTGTTTATTAATACACATACGTACATGTTCCACATTACACAGACTAGATCCATCCCATCCCCCTCCCTTCCGCCATCCCATCCCTATAGGCTAATTGTAACTTTTTTTCTAACATAAATATTATATATGTTCACTAAATAATTAAAATACCTTAGTGAAAACCTATTATTGGTTAAATAATTTAACACTTACTACACCATACCTTGTAATGATTATAACTGTTGGTTTTCCAAATAAAATAAAATAAAATAAAATAATTTTTCAAATTAATTAAATGTTTTCAATCAAAAATAACATAATAATATAGGGAGTAGAATAACGACTTGAGTCAGTAGTTCCGGTGCATCTATGATTTGGTTGTATATCGCGGCTTTTCGGTGCACCCTGTTTACCTGGAAGGTACAGGTGAATCCGATGGAGGTACCTATCAATAAAGTAACATCTCCCCGATACTCAATAAGTGATCGCTTTTTAAGGTTTTCGAAGAAAGGCAGAGAGGTTTATATTAAAATGTGGATTTAGATCAGTGACGGACATACGTTTTCAGGAAAATCTTTAAAACATGTATTTTTATTATTTAACTTTTTTTAATTACTCTATCTGTAATAAACGTAGGTCTTATTTTTTAACAATTTAATACTCAACTTATCTCGTGTAATTATAAAGATATACTCATGTATATTATGCTAGCTTTTGATATGTGTAGTCTAGCCTGTGTTTTCATCCTTTAATTGTTGCTCGACTACTATATATGTATAATAGCAATGATTTGTAGACTAGCCTTTGTTTTCATCCTTTTGCTCGACTACTATAAATGTATAATTTTATTTTTATTTCATTTTTTATTTTAAATACATAAACGGCTATACTGCCTTTTATAAATAAACATATAACAGAGTACAAAAGTAAGAAAAATTATATAATTACATAATAATAGTTTTAAACTTTAAAATAACATACAATTATTTTGTGTATCACAACCAAAAATAACAAAAAAAGAACAATGAGAAATATCATCATTTCATTTCAATGCAAATAATAGCAATGATGTGTAGTCTAGCCTTTGTTTTCATCCTTTAATTGTGGCTCGACTAATATATATGTATAATAGCAATGATGTGTAGTCTAGCCTTTGTTTTCATTGTGGCTCGACTACTATATATTAGTTAAACTAAAGTGCAATAAATTATTGCATTGTATGTAATTGTAAACCATGTAATGTACATAAATCATTATTGTGTGTGTAACCACTTTACGAAATAACGTAACTGAAAAAATGATGTGATTACAAATTACTCCTTTGTTATCACAGAGGAGTAATTTTTTAGTTGTTAGTAAATTAACATGTTAGGTCAACCTCAGGTTTAAGGGAGGGGAAAACAGATAATAATAATAATTGTTTTCTCGTTTGTTTGTTGCTAAACGTTTTCAATTTTTCCTTTTTTGCGGACGTGTGGTGACTGCAAATACGCATAACTCGGAGAGAGTAGGTTCTATCATACTCGTATAGGCATTTTAACTGCGATAGAATGTACAAATTCTAACACTTAGCAGTTTCTGTGACTAGAAGTGTCTAGGAAATGATTGCTGACCACTGAACTGAGGAACAGGTGTAATGGCGCAGGGCGCGAGCCGCCTGGATTAAGAATGAAAGTAAAAACCGACATTCTTTGTAATATTCGGTTTCTAGACGTCGGGGCTCAAATTAGATAAGGATTCATAATTAATGATAGAAGAAGCTCTGGAGATTATATTTAGGAGCAAACTAGACGTCCGCCTTTTATATTTAGTTAAGTCGGCAGTCAGTTCATGGCTGTTTTACATGATATTATGTTTTGCAGTGGCTACATGAAGGTGGCAGGGATTTAAAAAAAAGTTAAATTAATATTAAATTTTAATTGTAAGATACGTTAATAATGGTTAAGATTAATTTAGTTTAGTGTGTGTTTTTGCTAAGCCAAACTTATATTTTCAAATGTCATTCTCGCTGTTTGTAGAAAGTTTAAAATTTAGCCAAATCAAGAGACCCCGATATTAAAAATAAAACGGCGGTTCAAAATATAATGAAGTTAAAAATTAATAAAATACTTCGTTTTAACCACTTTTATTGTTTAATTACCAACATGTTTCATGAGCAACGCTCACTTCTTCAGGGTTTTTGATAAAACTAATTATAAATAATAGACGTAAACAATGGCTATTGACACCATTGTTTACGTCTATTATTTATAATTAGTTTTATCAAAAACCCTGAAGAAGTGAGCGTTGCTCATGAAACATGTTGGTAATTAAACAATAAAAGTGGTTAAAACGAAGTATTTTATTAATTTTAATTAAAATGGTGCCACAAAATAAGTTTGCTGAGTTAGAAGAAATATAATGAAGTGTTTAATTGCAACAATTTTCTTAAAAAATAAAATATTTGTTAGTAAAACAGGTATATCAGATTTGAGGGAGATGTTAGTAGTAACATCTTACTCACTATAAAATCTTACACATGCGTGTAACTAAAATGCAATATATTGACAAGTTATATGTGCAGTCAGAGTTTTTCATAAAAGCTATGCAATCATTTTTATAAACATACCGCGCTAAATAAATGCTTCAATTTGACAAACATGGATCAAAGGTCCTAGTTTGTAGTTTACTTGTCTTGGCAAGACAACAAAACCATTAAGGTTTTAGTGTTTTTGAAAGTGACAGTTCGGCCCGGTCCAAAGGACCCGGTCTTTAAGTTAGTGTTTTAGTACTTAAGTCAGTTCTAATCTAGTAAATAAGAGACCACCCAGACGTTAAAAAACATTTCCCATCGAGTGAAATCTGGCACGGTCAATTCCGCATACTTTTAGATTCCTTTTTTGTGTTAATTTTGACGTTTATGTTTGCGGTAGTTTTTGACAGTTGACGTTTGTTTTCGCGGCTGTACCGAGTGAAGTTTATAATATTATTAACTTGTGCTTAGTAGAGGATAATAGTTATATGTTTACAAAGTGAACAATAACGCAGAGAAGACCACTCCAGAATTACCTTCCATCATCTATGGATCAACCGGACGATAACGTACGCCGAAGGAAGAAGAGAGGCGGCGCCCCCCCGCACTCTCCCACAACCGCCGCCGCCGAGATCCCGGGCACCAGCTGCAGCAGTCCCAGGCTAGAACTAGGTGATATTTCGGACGAGGATTCGGACAATTCTGAAGAATACTTAAGATCTGGGAAAGAAGCTCTAAGCGATGTCCAGATGGCGCTGGAGGAATTGCAGGACACTTTAGCTGAAAAGCAATGTAAGGTAAGCAAGGAGCAGCAACTAAAAATTGCCAGAAACGTAACCTACGTAATTGGTGCTGTATCACAACTTACATTGGACAGAGAAAAACTGAGAGCTGATCTGACTACTGCCCAGGCTGGTTTGAAAGTGGCCCAGGCGGAAAAACGTTCGGTTGAGGACTGCAACCGTCACCTCGCGGAGAAAATTCAGCAGCTAGAGGCGGACCTAGGACCTGTGATGCGACGTGTCGCTGAAGCTACTGAGGCGACCATGTCATTTGCGGACATCACCAAAATAAAAACTAAAGATGCGACTCCATTGCCGATCACTCGTACAGGACAAGAAGTAGGACCTACAAAGCCTACTATATGCGTTTTTCCTAAGCTGGATAGCATTAAAGACAGCGAGGAAACAAAACAAAATGTAAGAAAAACTTTAAAGCCCTCAGCTTTAGGTGTCCGAGTAACCGGCATGAGAAACATACGAAATAAGGGAGTAGCGATTCATACTGCCAGTGTTGAAGACCAACAAAAATTATTAATTGCGCTCACTAATACGAATTCAAGTACTTTAAGCGCACGACTACCAGCAAAAAGACATCCCAAGGTAATATTTTTCAATGTACCTAGAGAGTTATCCGATGAGAGCTTCCTGAATAGCGCTTTAGCTGGAATTCCAAACATGGAGCAAATGGACACTGGAGAGATGATTTCGAATTGCCGACTCAGCCATTTGGCTGGCGCTCGATCTGGCTCAACCTGTCATCGAGTGTATGAGGTTCCGGCTAAGCTACGTCATCTGTTAGTAGAACAGGAACGGGTATTCGTGGATTGGACGGTGTGCCGTGTACGAGATTTTATAGGGCTTACTGTGTGCTCTAATTGCCAGATGACTGGACATTCATTCAAATTTTGTAAGGAAAAACCAAGATGCGCTCACTGCGCCAAGGAAGGACACGGACGTGAATCGTGCCCAAGCGCTGAAGCCAAGCCGGTATGTGCAACATGCACGAGGTTCGGTAAGGCCGCGGACCACCCGACGGGAGACAAGGAATGCCCAGCTTATCAAGCAGCACTATCCAGGGACTTGGCAACCATCGACTATGGCTTTAAATAATTATATAGAAGATGACTGTGAAGTGGACTTTATAAGAACAAACAATTTGAATCAATGGGTAAAAATGAAACGTAAAAGTGAGATAGGAGATTTAATTTGCATCCAAGTTAATATTAGATCAATATGTAAATATTGGGATGTATTACATGTATACTTAAATAGTTGCTGGGAGTTTGTAGACATTTTAATGCTATGCGAAACTTCCATACAAACTGACCTTATTGATTTATATGAGATACCGGGCTACACATGCTATAACTATTGCCGCACTAACAAGTCAGGTGGGGGCATTCTACTATATGTTCGGAATAATATTGTATTCAAACAAAAACAACTAGAATCGTTTTATTTTGAAAATGTATTCGGTGTAATTACTCTTCCAAATAAAGAAAATATTAGTATTTTAGCAATATATCGACCGCCGAATCTTAGCAAACAATCATTTATTGGGGAAATAACATCTGTTTTGACAAGTTTCATAGATCCTCTCGATAATGTTTTGTTCTTTGGGGATGTTAATCTAAATTTGATGAATTACCAAGATCCTGCTGTAATCTCATATGAAAATATTCTAGCTAGCAATTACTTAATCAAGTGTATAGACGGCGTGACTAGAGAAGCAATTGTAGACGGACGCGTTACACGCTCATGCATCGATCACATTTATGTTAGGTACAATAACGGGCATAAACAAGTGGACGCGTTATCAGCGTGCGTATGCGAGATTGCTATAGCAGATCATTACATGGTCGCAGTTAATATTAAATATGACGAGCAAAAGGAACCTTTAAACATTGCGAAGGAGATTATTGTTTTGTCCCAAAAACGTATAGACAGCCAAATACATAAAATAAATTGGAATTCCTTACTTGATGAACAAGACAGTATTACACTGTATCAAAAAATTAAAAACAATTTTATTAACCTATACGAAAGATGCACAGTATCATTCCTGAAAAAACCGAATAAAAGACCAAACAGGATCAAAAATTGGATAACTACTGATATTTTAGAGAAAATTAAAAAAAGAGATTTGCTATTTCGAAGGTGGAAGAATTCACCAACCAATAAAAATTACGAAAATGAATACAAGGCCTTTCGAAATAATGTTAACAAACTAATTACTAAACAAAAATCATATTTTTTTAAAGATAAATTTAAAACATGTTTCAATAATACTAAAAAAACGTGGGATGAGATAAATAAAATTTTAGGAAGAAAAACTAAAAGCAATTGTGATGAAGTCATCTCGCGATATGTGATAAAAGATCAGACAGTGGAAAGTGTAACTAACCAATATGTGAATTATTTTTCAGATACTATATGTCATATGTTGCACAAGTGTGATTTTAAAGCATCTAATATTGATACAGTAGAATTACCTCACAGTATGTACCTACCTAAAGCAACTATCACGGAGATAACAAATATTGTTAAAAAAATTAAAAACTCAAAATCTGCTGCAATGGATAGTATAAGAATGCACGACATAAAAAAACATATAAATATTTTAGCCCCAATTATTACGCACTTAGTAAATAGACTTATTACTCAAGCAGAAATACCTGATGATCTAAAGTGTGCTATAATTAGACCTATTTACAAAGGTGGAGTACACTCAGAGATAGGAAACTATCGACCTATCAGTATCTTGCCTGCACTTGAAAAAATCTTTGAAAAATATATTTCTTTAAAATTAAACAAATACTTACAGAAATTTTCCATTATAGACAAAAATCAATATGGCTTTCAAAAGAAAAAGAGTACTGAAATATTATTACAGGATTTCTCGAATTATGTAAATAATGAATTAAATAAAAAAATGCATGTTTTAGTATTATTTATCGATAATTCCAAGGCGTTTGACACAATTAATCCGCAAAAATTATTAAATATTCTAGAAGCAATAGGAATCAGAGGAAATCTACTAAATTTATTTAAAAATTATCTATCTAATAGACATATCTGTGTAAAAATATTTGAAAAACTGAGTGGGAAAAAAAAAATGTACGCCGGTGTCCCGCAGGGGTCAATTTTGGGACCCACCCTCTATATAATATTTGTATCAATAATGAGTAAACTATTCTCACATGTTAAACACTTTGTATATGCTGACGACACGGCACTGGTCATATCGGATGAACAATTATATACTGCGATTAAATATATGCAAGAAGACTTTATATCTCTGATTAAATGGTGTCATGACGTAGGATTAATTATAAATACAAAAAAAACTAAACTCATGCACATAAGATCTCCACATGCAAAAGTTTCCATCATGCCTGAAATAATTTCTCATAACTTTACCTGCATCCATCAAAATATTGTGCAGCCCTGCTCATGCGAAACGATTGAGCTAGTAAACGAATATGTTTATTTGGGCGTGACTGTTGATTGCTACTTTAAATGGGACATACAAATACACAAAATTTGTAAACGGCTGCGGGCGATAGTGGGTAGAATATACAAATTGAAGTGTTTCGTTCCTGTGAATACCTTAAGAATTATTTACATGTCACTCGCGGAATCAACTTTAAGATATGGAATAACCACTTGGGGACATTCTTGCAAAACAAATTTAAATTACGCACAATCAATACAAAATTCTATCGTTAAATTACTAGTTAAAAAAAATATTTTTTCGCAAAGACGAAACATTTCACTTTTGTATCAAAATTTAACAGTTTTGCCGGTGCAGGCCTTATTGTGGTATAAAATATTAATTCAGCACATATCTGACTCTGAGTATAAGAGGAAAGTTGAACATGGGCACAATACTAGGTTCACAAAGAATGAAGGCATGCTTGTACCTAAACATAATAATAAATACGGACAGCGAACCCTTGAGTATAATGTGCCTAAAATATATAATATGCTACCTGGTAATATTAAGAAATGCGAATTTCCAAATAGAGTCAGATATTTGCTGAAAACGTGGCTACTAGGTAGAAATAATTTGTATTAGGCGATTTAATGTGTAAGTTTATTGTTATTGTATAAATTAAGGTCTAAGTTGTAATCTGTAAAAAGTTGTAATAAAAATCCTGTTTGACAAACTACTTAACTGTAGTTTAACGGGATATATATGAAATAAATAAAAAAAAAAAAAAAAAAAAAAAAAAAAACTATTTTAATAACAGCTCGCTCATCAGGGTTTAAAAATATGAAAACATCAACGCGCCATATTTGATTCATATCATTGATATTAATTCTGTTAATTTTGAAATAATCAAGCGCCTGGTATTTGAATGTCATGTAAAGTTAAATAAGCTTGAAATTTTATGTCCTTTATTTTGAAGATCAACATCAATTTTAGGAGACATCTTTTAACACCATTTCTAAGCGTTTGAAATCACTCGTTCAATGTAATCAATTAACTTGTCAACAATAATTAATTCCACATGTTAATTGTTACTCTTGACCTGTGTTCACACGTGAGGTGATGATAATTAATTGTTACCAAAAGCACCACAAACAAGATAGTTCTGTGCGTGTCCTTATTATCAATCTTGGTTAAAGTAATTTGTTCGACACCTTGTTGAAATTTTATCTGTATAGAAGATCTCCTTAAAACTGCTCTTCTCCTGGAATCGTGTAAAAACATGGTTTCGTAACTAGTTAACGATGGTGATACAATGACGTAAGCTTCGAAGCTCTCTCCACTTAATTCTTATGTTTTCCCAATCGGGGAAAAAAACTAAATTATTGGCCGGCTTCATGTAAGTTCCATAAAATATGCGACGATGCGTTCCTGTGAATGAAGTCATTCTTGGAATTCGATTACACTCCGATGCAAAGCCATGAATGGGTTCTTGGTTGGTGCAGTAAAAAAGGTGAAAATATTGTAATAGTCTATTGAAAAAACGTACAGAACCCGTTAATAACGGAAGGCAAAGATGACCTTCTTGGTAATTTTGTGGCATTGATCGTGTTAGCCACTTCTGAATCCAGACCCTGATCAGTTAATACGTGATCATTGATTCAGGCTACATATGAACTATTCCTGCCTTTTATGAATTTGTTAGTGGGCTAGGAAAAAGCAAAGCACACCTTTTTAATGTGAACCGTCCTTAGTAAGTGAGACTATGGCATCCTAAATTTCGGTATGTCGTGAGAATGAATAATATTGCGACAGTTATTACTTAGATGGGTATTTTAATTTAATGTGAACCATTCATTGGATAACCAACACTTCTGCCACAGGTCGCCCCAAGCGGTTTGATACGTTTGGTGACTAAGCAGGGTTCATCGGGTGAGGTGTGTTCAGGATGCGCCTGTCCATCACCTGCGTGGTGATGGACAGGCGAGATGGACAGATGAACAGATGGACAGACATCGGGAGATGCTGGTTTCGGGAGACCCATTGACCTCTCCAACCGGTCTCTTGACCCATAGCCTTGCGCCGCAACGGGAGGGATACATCATTAGTCCATCACTCCTGGACAGACTGATCCCTAGATTCCTCTCATACCTTTTTCCTTCTCAGAACTACCTCTCTCTCCTTTCCTTAAAATAACCCTCCAAAGCGCATCCTCAAAGTTGACATAGGCCCTGAAGGAAATTATTTTCTTCAAGACCTCCTGTGTAAGGTTAATATAAAAAAAAAATCATTATGACAAGGCAAATTGTTATAATTGTGTGAAACTTCGAAAAACTATCACCGGAAAATCCAATGCCATCACGTAGATGAATAATTTCTTAATATATCTAGTGGCATCGTCGAATTGAGCACTCCTTTGAAATGAATCGTTGTAGGCGGGATAGTGAATCCTCTCATTCAATTATTCGATAAGGACTGCGGTATTAACTCAATTCAAAAAAGCATTTTATCAACCTCTAAGGTCCCAAAACTCCATTAATAAATCGTATCATGGAGTGTGTCATTTGAAGAACGATTGAAACTAATAATATGTGACCATTAGAGGTCCATAAATCTACTGGGCCCGTCAAACTACAGTCCCAGGAAAGATTAATAGTGCCTTAATGTTATATTTTTTGGTTTTTGTTAGATAACTACTATCCATTCTTCTTTTTGTTTTTGGAGACATTTTGTGAGGTCATAGTAAACATGGGTTTGTTTATCAGTAATTACTTTTTCATCAGGTAATATCAACAAAACAATAGAAAAAATGTAAGCTTCAGAACGCGTGTGCTTTGTGCAAATACTGACGCTTCGTCAAATTTTTTAATCGAGTTATTTTAATACAAATATGCTTAACTACTGGTAACTCAAAGTACCTATTTAATGGTTAAAAAATATTAGGAATATTGTATTCGATTGTAAGTCCTGTGTTAAAAAGCCGCAACCTTAAAACTAGCAAGTTTTACAGATTAAACAAGGAGAAAAATGAGTTATGCTCATTTATTCACAATCTTATCAAATTATTCGTAATCCGGTTAATTACGGAAGTGCAGGCCCTTAACGAATGAATTGATAGGTTTCCTGATAAACTTTTAGTAAAATACACATGAGTTAGCACAATGCCGGAACACATTTTCATAAACACCCTAATATTTTCGCATTTTGTCATTATATTTTAACAAGGCAAATGCAGATGCATGAACACGTGTTCCGATTTATAAAGAATATACTAAAGATCTGCAATCCCGTGTAACTAGGGATTACCTTTAATTTGAAGAGATTCTTAACATTAAATTAAATTAGCAATACTCTTTTTGTTCGTGAATTTACTAAATTGATTTCGTTGATGGATGTCTACATTTATTTTAATACTAGCTGTACCCCGCCACGCGTTGCTATGGCTAAGTTTGAGCAGACAGAGAAACAAAAGTGTTTTTAAAAAAAAACATGTTTGTCACCTGTGACAGGTAAAAACAAAGTGTTTTTTACCTGTCACAGGTGACATCTTTATAATATATGTATATAAAAAAACACGCGTATTTGAATGAAAAGTTGTGTCAAAATTACAAAGCAATCGGTGAATAACTTTCCCAGATTTAAGATTTCGAACAAATGAAAATTTACATAGATATTGTTTTAGAATTTTTTTGTGTCAAACTCCATTCGATTAATCTATTATTTAAATTTATCTTTAATAATAAATATTATTTTTACGTAATTAATAAGCCGGCTTATTTCATAAAAGAGTATTATTGTGTTTGTAGTCATTATTACGTGTGAATGGTTTGTTAGTGCCTTCGGAAGGCTTTAAAAGCTAGGACACTGAACGAATGCTTAGTTCTATTAAAATCCCTTCTAAATATGTTTTGTGCAAAATAAGATATCAACGTTTCCCCCAAGGCCAGACAGACTCACTTCTTAGGTTAAAAAATAGGGGAGGGTATCCAAGTATTAAAAATATGAGACAACATTCTTCTGAAAGGGGAGTAGCGGTAAATTGCGTAGGGTCTATCATTTGGATGGATTTTTGGTGAATGGACCTCCATTAGAAATGTTTATAATGCCATTTTATATATTTGTTTCTAAATAATGATAGTGGTCGAAAATATCCCAAATGAATTCGTCTTTTTATTTGCAATTAATGGTGCTGTTGAATGTATTTAAAGGCTGTGTTTTTACGTATATCCCACACGTCGATGTATTTGGAAAAAGGAACCGAATTCTGCAGAATTACCGGGCCATTTTTTATAAATTTTACAAACTATCATCATTTTTAAATTATTCTCATCATACATATTTTTGGATGAAAGCGACGCCATGTCAGTGGATTAAACTAATATATATTTACAGAGTTATTTATCTTTTTATTGCATCTAAATTTTTTCCACATCAGGTATAATATTGCATAATGATTCTCAAATACCTAAAGCAATTGTGTGGCCAATGAAACTGTGATACGATCTGTGTAAGATTTTTGTTAAGAAATATTACCTACATGTCAATAGTTATTTATTTATAAAAGAATTCCTCCATTGAGCGCCACGAGACCGTGAATTCTTATAATATGATCAAGGCAAATTTATTGTTTGTCAAAGTTCCTCCAATTTTCCCATACAGGTTGGAATGTTATATAAAAACTTTAAGTTTTGTTGTTGAACTAAGAACAGGTCAGTCAGTGAAATAAAACAACTATCATAAATTATCTAGCCATAACCCCATTTTACCTTCTGAAAAGAAGGTGGAATGTCACAAAATTCTGTCTTAGCACTGTCTTATTCATGGTTTATTTTTATTATTTTATATTAATTTATTTTTTATTAGTTTATTCAGTGCAAAATATATTTTTTTCCATGAGATCTAGCAAAGCGAAATCAGTAACTTTATAATATTGGATTGATAGGCGTGACTACCGATAATTTTATTCCATTTTCCGAGCACTGTCTCGCCGTTAATAGACAGACCGGAATTAATAACGCAATATTTCAGAAATCGATATACGCTTGCGCACATCCATATGAATCGGAATTCCAAACGTTAGAAGGCTACGTAAATGTTAAAAATTCAAATAAATTGATAATTTAGAATTGAAATATTAACTTTAATATACAATGGCAGTCCGCATATAATTTTGATGCTAAAAAGGGAGTTAATAAGTTCAAGAAGTCTTAGACATATCATAACTAACAATTTTTGTGTCTTCTAACTGGAATGGAATCAATTGATTGCGTCTTAGATGCATTCGTCTTAAATGATACCTCTAGATCTCTTGACATTTTCAACATTGTCCTTAAAGATTTCTAAATTCATTTTAGGCAAGAACTCTAAAATATTGGTTATTGTAAAATGTTTCATTTAAAGCTTTGTATATTTCATGTGTACTGTAATAGGATTAAATCAATCTGTAATGCAATTTTTTTTTTGTTTTTTTAATAAAGTCTATGGAAGGTGTACACGGTTTCTTTCAATTCTAAGAGCTTAGTTAGTGCATCTCCATTCACTGATAAGCAAGTTATTTTGCATAGCGAACGAAATTATCAAAAAATGCATTTTGACAGCTTATCCGACACCTTGGAGGCCGTGCAAAAAGCAGCGGCTTTTGTCTACTGAATGTCGAAATCATATTCTGACCGTGCCCACAAATATTGTCTAGTGACCATAGATGACGGGTTTCGTCAATATCGCATTGATATAGAGTTTTATCGATTTTCTTTCGATATCTTTCCCTTCAAAAACTCTAAATCATCCAACCGTTATTTTCTTAATGTAGTTCAAAACGTTTTCACAGACCTTGCATTATTTCCCGATTACCTCATTCATAATACGGTGGTTTTACCACATGCGTACACACAAACATACACACACTCACACACACACACAAATATACACAAACTCATACCCAAATACACACAAACACACCCACACACACCCACAAACAAACACATTTCAAAAGTGGAACTGATGTACAAGAATTCCGATAAGGGATAAAGTACCTACATACGAGTACGTAAATAATAACTTAATTGAAATACGTATTTCTATTGTTTAGGTTTCTTAGATTTAATCTTGACGTAATCGAAAATTTTCTCCGGTGACCAAAATACTCCAAAGTCAGGAATCGCTGGTTCAAGATAGGTCAGGTACGCCCCTTACCATCATCTATATTACGTTTTAAATAAAATGTATTTTTATTTATTCATACTTTTAGTTACCAGACAGGAAGGTAAAAATATTTAAGCACACTAAAGATGTCACAGTTGACCAAAACATATGGCATTTGAAAAAATGAATTAAACCAAGTAACTTTTTATGGCTTATTTGTGAGACGGAAGATGGCGGATTCGATTCCAACCGCACCACACAGACATCAATTTTCAGTGCATCTTTGATGGACATTATTTAGTCGTCATTTTTTTTAATAAATAATACAGTTAATTATATGAATAGGAATAAGTTTATTAATTATGTTAAGAATATATCTTGGGATGAGATCGGGGAACGATAGTTAAAACTTCATCAATATTTTGATGTATACTTACAGAAAAGTGCTTCCATCAATTCCTTAAGTTTTCTCACGATTTTACTGCCCGTTTGAATCTTTCAGCTTCCTTGAAACAAGAAATCCGTACCTATTGAAATGCAGAGTGATTAAAAGAACGTTTCGCGTGCCGGACAATTTGTTGCCTGGACGCTTACTAATAGCTCGGTAGATAAAGGACACCTCGGTGTTGTCAGCATTAATAAAATTGTCGGCATTTTTTCCAGGATTGATAGCAACACGGCAGGCTGGCAACACCAAGTTCCTTTAAATATTCCCGACCTATGCTCCTCTCGGATGCTGCTAAATTCATGTGTCATCAAGTATGTCTGGCAATTTCCATTATCAGGGAATACAAGGAACAACATCACCATCTTCTTTTTAGTATATATAATTATTATTCAGTCAACCTTTCATAGACTAATCGGTAGGCATCTAATTTCATCAAATCATCAAATATGACATTTATTATAATAAGTGAAAAATCAGATGTTTTTATTGAGTAGATGTTGGAGGAACATTTTTTCAAACTACCATTTTTGGAGGTAGGTTTATAATACTAGCGCAAAACCGTGAAAAATCACGGGATATAAGGTTAATAAATCTAGTTTGTTGGTAAATAAAAAAAACGCCAAACCATGAAAAATTGCGAAAAATGATTTTAATTTAAAATTAAATTTTTCAAGTTTTGACCAACCCAAAAATTAACAATTGCTACTATTTTTTTTTGTTTTGTTTTTTGTTTCTTTTGTTTTTTATTTTTTTTTTAATTTAATTATTTTAAATTTAATGTAAATCAAATTTAATAATATTATTGTTAAGTTCTGCAATATTTTTTTGGTTTTTTATTATTGTTACAGCTGTTTGGCTTTCAAGGCCATTTTCATACTTTAAAAAAATTAAATTTAGTTCTACGAATTAAACTAAAAAATAATAATTTCTTTTTGTGTTTTTAGTTGAAAAAATAAGTATCCGCAGACCAAAATGCCATCTTCAATATAAAAACCCGCTAAACTGATAAAGCATTATTTTTTTTCGTCAACATTTTTAATAATCTCACGAATAACTGGTTAAAGTAAGTCTCTTAGCAGCCTACATATTGTGGAGATTAAATATATTGATTCGAGGAGACATTCTTATGTCAAACGTTTTTTATCTTTCTTTGCTTTCTTCATTACCACAGTGTTTCAACGTTTTTATTTATATATTTCATAGTACCTATATACAATATCAACAATGTTTTCCCCAAACTACATGCGCTTTGTGCGTTTACCTTTACACCCCACAAAACCAACAAAGACGCCGACTGTCTGTATGCCTGCGAGGTAATGTGGTAAAGGTTAAGACTCTAACGCCCGTGGGTTAACTTGATTCATGATGAGAAGATAGTGGTTAAGAATACTTTATTGTAGTAAAACTGGGGACAAGAGATCTTACACGCAGCTTCAGAGATGTCTTCTGATAATGGAGACATGGACATCTCAATTCAATAAGAGTAATGGCCTGTATTCTGGTAAGAATCTTTGGTTTTATGAAATGGAGTATAAACACGGCCTAAGAATTTGATTTAATTGATTTAATTCACTGTGTAGCATAGGTTAAAAATAAATAACACTTCGAGGGGTCAAGAAGATAAATACGGAGAATTTTGTTCTAGTATTTGTAATATCCTTGATATTAGCATATAAGCTCACCTGTAGATGACACTAGATTAAGATATAAGGTTAGCCATAGACAGCTTCCGTGGTCGAGGGTAAGGCTCTCGACTAGCAATACGAAGGTAGCGGGTTCAAGTATCGGCGTGCGCAAGTAAATTTTATTTCATGAATTTGTATTATTTCATAATTTATTCACTTAAAATAATATATAGTATGCTTGCTGCACGTTCCATAGTGGAAGATACTCTCAGAGTCGGCCTGGTGTAAGACCACCATTCAGTATTAAAAAGTTGCTTTAAATTGCTTTAGCCGTGTTTAGTGACTAGATCTGAATAATCAGGTACTTCCTCACATTCCTCTTCCCCATCTTCTTCCACTACCTCACATTCATTGGGGATGCCATAGTCTCACTGGCTACAGATAACTGGAAGCAGTTAGGACTCTTGTACGGTTTCAAAAAAATAATTTAAAAAAATACATAGTAATAAGAGAATAAATAAAAACCTCAAAGTCGTGGTCCAGATTATTCCAACCGCCTGTTAGTAAGATATCTGAGCCCATTGTTAATCTATTACAATAAAAAAGTTCAAAGTATTTTGTCGAAACCGGAGTTTTATTGAAGAAGAGAGTTTATGAGAAAACCCCGGAGATACAACATGTTACTAAAAGTGTTCGTATTTCATTAACATATGTATTTTGCTTCAAAGTTTGGTGATATCGACAAAATTATAAAATGACATCGATCTCAACTATTGCTCAAATACATTTTGCTAACAAATCTTATTATTATATTAAAACGTCACTAAATAAGTTTACACATTTAGATATGCAAATACTGCTTAAATTCTAAAATTCTTAGTCGTTAAAAACGTGCATTTTTAACGCTACTATTTTCTATAATTTTCATTATTATTTTTAAAGTTTTTTTATTTAAATTACAAAATAAAAATTTTACAAATTCAAAAATAATATGTGTGGATTTGTTAAAATTCTCATGAACAAATTATTTTGATTTTATAAAAGTCATCAACTGATAAAGGCGCAATGTATAAATGTGATGATTTATCGACATGGCAACTGGTTTTGAATCAACTGATTAACATCTCAATAATGAACCTGAATCTGTCAAAAAAGTCAAATAGACGACGCAAGAAAAATAGATTTAAAATCGCTCACCAAAATCAACACACAAAAAATGAAGGTCAATTAATAATATCGCGCATAAAAAACTGATTTATTTCTTCAGTTAGGCGCGACGTAAGACTCGAATACTCTCATTAACTCTGCCATCTCTAACAAATTTGAAACATCTTCATTATTAAACAATTTAGGCATCAAATGAAACTCGGAGGACATGATAAATGCGCTGTTTCTACCACAATGGCATGTGCATTCGTTAAAGAATGAATGAATACAAACATTTGTAGCGTTACAAATGATGTTAAATATCTTAACATCATCTTTGGGAGGCTTCAATTGAAAAGGAGGAAGTCTCCCATTAACAATGAGGGTCTAAGATTTATGGGGTTAGACTTTGTTAGGTTCGAGTCTTTGGTACCGTATTTGAATACTTAATGATCAAGTTCGTGTCACGGTTACACAAACAGTGTTTTAAATGCTCAACATAATAGTAGGGAAATCAATAAGTACAAAATAAATTATCTTTGATTTGATATACAATATGATGAATGAGAAATTTTTAATCTCTTGGAATATTTGTTTCGTATTGGAACAACACTATTGAATTGACAAATCATGTTTTTTTTTAAAATATGAACACCTCGCAAGAGACCCCAAATGCCCGAAGCCAGTGGGACCATGGCATCCCCATTTGGGACTGAATTGAGTGGGGAGGGGAAAGAGATATGGAAAAATACAGTTGGGAAGTACGTACATGACTTTTCATATCTGGTGAGGAAATAAGTCATTTCAGGCAGCGTTTTGAATCTGAAAAAATCTCCCTAAGTTATAGAGCAGCATATTTTGGTAGTCCTTCCATAAGAGTAATATAGATTTATACAACAGTCAAACTTCTCGGTGTCAATTTAGATTCAGACTTTTCGTTTAAAAGTCAAATAAATAGGACTGGAAGCACCGGTTTTTTTCAACTAAGACAACTCAAGTCTGTCCGAAGAAACCTTCCTACAGAAGCAACAAAACTACTTATCAACTCTTACGTAGTCTCACGTCTCGATTACTGCAACGGCTATGACAGCCTTCCAAAATATAAAATTGACAAACTTCAATCAGTGTTTAATGCAGCAGCACGGCTCATAAACGGGGTTTCAAAATATTCGCACTTTTCAGAACACCTTTGTAACCTTCACTGGCTCAAGTGCCCTGAAAGAATCCAGTACAAACTGTGCTGGATGGTGTTTAAATCCATCAATGAAATGGCCCCACCCTGAACTATGCGTCCCGGAAAACACTGGTAGTCAACTCTTAGATCAGCAACATCATCAGCTGTAGGCAGACTGATAGAACCTAAGCGCAAGCCAAATACTAAGTTTGGTGATCGCGCTTTCGGAGTATCTGGGCCGAAGGCTTGGAATAAACTCCCTCCGGAACTAAGATCTATAAGAAGTCCAACAGAATTCAGGTCTAAACTAAAAAGTTACCTTTTTAAGCTGTCGTACCCTCAAATTAAATATACCATTCCTAAGAGAAAGTCCAGTTATATTAAATTTTTCAATTAAGTCCTAAATCTTGTATCTAAATTTCGCCAATAAACAATTAGATAATGTTAATTGGGTGTTAATCTCAAGTGACTTACCAGGTTAGTATTGTACTGTATATTTTCTCCATAAATTGTTAAGTAATAACATAGATCACTGTAGAAAAGTATTATAAGTTTGTACAGCGCCATCGAGGTGATTTTGCACAAACACGGCGCTATAAAAGTCATCCAATTATTATTATTATTATTTATTAACCGCAAATACTTAAGATAGTGCATGCTCTAATTTAATATGCTGACATTGAGCGACTCCTGCAATTGAACAAACATGCTTGCTCGAGATTTAATACATTCCTTCATTCAAGAAGCAAAACTACAACTTTTTAACACTCTTCCAGCTAATTTACACTGAACACTTCAGCTTATCAACATAAATAAAGTACAATTATTAATTAATATGTTCTTTGAGCTACTGTTGTACCTACTGCAGCACCTCGGAAATGTTCGTGGAACTACGTATTTCTGGATGTATGGTTCTGATGAGACTCCTATTGCGGTTTAAAGAACAAGGTTAGCAAGTCTTAATAATTTGCAATAAACTTCATACTATTAAAGTAAATGAGCTGAGATATTATTATGCTGCCGATATAAATTAACTATTACATCAGTTAACAAAAAAGAATTATGAGAATTATCACAAAGTGGATGCATAGAAATCTTCGTTCAGAATATCTACCTTCAGGCCTAGTGAAAATCATCTCAAGCAGCTAAATATATAAGTTTGTTAGACAGAGAAAACAAAAAAGTGGAGAAATTTTTAGCATCTTTTGTTAAGTACCTCAAAATGTTGTAAGCACAAAGGTAAGTGAATAAAAACATCCCTTATCCATAAATTAAACATGCTTTCATGATTAAATACATGAATATTAACTAAGGTTTTAAACAGCAAGACTAAAAGTGTGTATTGTTACATTGACTAAAATAAACCAAACAAAACAAATACACAAAAGTTCTTGTTCCTTCGGCACACGTCACTAACAATTTCATCTTCTTAGATACAAGATAAGTGCTCTCCTGACAAAACAAACTTCTCTAAGCATCCATCTAGAAAGGAGAAACTAAAAAAAGATGTCTTCATCAATGCCATTGCTTCATTCTTTACACAAACACAGAAAGAAACAGCCCTCAAGAATAAAAAACCCTTAATAAAAGCGGGTGAGATTAATCGGCGCAACATTTGTAGCGGAAACCGATTTTATAAAATGATACGAGAAAAAAATATAAAAGATATTACTTTAAATCTAGGAATGATACCAATAGTTCTGTGGTTCAACAAAGCCTAAGACGACTTGATAAAGAGTTCCTAAGACGGGTTAATGACTGGATCGGTTTTGTTTGCATGGAATCGGTCATCGGTAGTGGAATAAAAATAGGTTTCCCAATTTTTTTGTGCAGTGTTTTTGTAGAGTTAATTGGCCACATGAATTGGTAGGCGCCCTGGTAGTGTCGGTTTATAAATATTTGTTAAAACATTCCTACAGTTGAATAGATGCGGACTGTGGCGGATGGACGGTGATATCAGTATTGACAGTTGGAAATGAAATATCATTGCAATTTAATTGTTACGCTTCAGGTTTTTTATTTGGTTTGGTGGAGCGATTAAAATTCTATGTGTTTTCTGACGTGCTATGCTAACAATGTTCCTGGATGCGTTGATCAATTATAATTATATTAATTAATACTTTATATAGTAAATGCTAACTCTTCAGAAGAATTCTTCATTTTTGTGATCTTTTTCTTTCTCTATATCTTCTTGGAATCTAATACAATAACGACGCTGCAGGTAGAAGTGTGCTTTATAATTTTCATTACCAGCGGATAAATCTTGGTCGAAAGTCAAACTTAATAATGTCTGAGTATGTATTTATTATGATTATTATCGATTCCTATAATATGCATTATTTTGTGTACAATAAAATAAATGAGAATAATAATGGGAAAGTTTTACTATTTGGGCTTGTGTTTTATACACAAACCCAACCTAAGATCCTACTTTGTATTAAATATTAAATAAGTTGGTCTTTAGGTTTTTAGGTTGGGCATTTTTCTCATTACTTTAGCTCGATATTATACATAATATTATCCAGTTCAATATGTGCATAAAAAAACAACATAAATTAAAAGCTTTAAAATCATTCTAATCATTTCCATAATCTGTGTGTAAGACATAGTCGAAATAGAAAAACCATACTATGCGTACCTAATAACGAACGTATACATCAATTCAATATAATAAGTATGCATACAAGTATTAAAGTTCCTGTAACCTGGAATTGAATTTTGTAAATGTAATGACTCTTCCTTATTAGCAATGTATTGGCTATCCTGCTATCCATATAGCGCTCACTAAGTCGTGAACGAAAGCAGATGCGTTTGGTCCAAATGTTAATTATTGTTGACACCAGTTCCTCGAGTTTGTACCCCGCGCGTCCAACTCGGTTGCCTGTAGACCAGTGAAACGAATCAACTCTGTACCGCGCGAGGTTAATGAGCAAACCCCGGGCAAACTAAGAGCAAGAAGAAGAAGATTCCATTTTCTTTAAGAGCCCATGAAATAATTCCCTGTGATATATCGCCCGTCAATAATTCATGTGATCTGTCGCTTAGGGGTTAATTACAACGGGATATATGGTAAAATGATGCCTGCGCCATCTTGGCACTATATCAGCAGCCTTAACTATGTAACGACGGATAGGGTGGCATCGAACATCGAACCCTAAGGCCAAAAGAGTAAAGTATTAGATCCCCACTCTCCAAATTAGTACCCAAACGAGGCGAGACGAATCTTCAAAATGCCTAATAGTTATCTGAACGGTTAGGTTGATGCTTGGTTAGTAGCCGATAGTTGGAAAACAAAATAACTTCATTCTGGTTCATACGTCAAAATGACGGGTAGTTTATTTCTTGGATATTATGGCTATGATTTGGAATGCATGATTCGGACTCTGGATAACGGAAATGAATACCTAGATTGGAATTCTGTTTGTTATTTAAATTGATTTCATTTATAATTATTATTGCAAAAGTTAGTTCACTGAATTGAGTGAATTTAAGAGCACATCCGAAGGCAATAATTAAACATGTCATTATTTGTATATTCTTTAACCTTATGATATTCTAACTACAATCACAATTTAAAAACATTAAGGACGGGTTGTTTCGGAGGATTTGAACAATTCATCAAATTTCAATGTTGATTTCCGGGTTCTGTGAAAGTCCTATTCAAGTTCTGTTATTATATCAGCATGGGGTAGTTGCTTGACAGGACTGAAATAAAAACAGAACTTGAAAAAATCTTTCACAGAACCTGAAAATAAACTTTGAAATTTGAAGAATTGTTCAAATTCTCCGAAACAACCCGTCCTAAGACTTCAGTTCATAAGATACGTTAATAATGTTTTTATCTTGTTTTTGAAAATTGTTATATTCAGTTTGGGAGGCGGGAATGGGTACCGCCGCCCTAGAAGTCAATCATTGGATAACCAACACCTCTGCCATAGGTCACTCCAAGTGGTTCCATACGTTTAGTGACTTTTGAAGGGTGTCCGAGTTCATGGAGTGAGGATTGTCTAGGTCTTGTCAGCGGATGAGTTTGCCTACCTACTGTGTGGTGGGCTAGATTTGGAGATACTGGGTAAGGGAGATCTTTTTACATCTCCAGCAGGACTTTCTCGACCTTGCCTTGCACCGCAGTGGGAGGGATGAATTCAAACGTCCGTCACTTCTGGAAATACTGACCCCCAGATTCCTACACACTCTAACTAACTAACTAACTAACTAACCATCACGCCGTTTCCTGCAGGGTTAGGCAGAGAAGAGGAACCGCCAAACAACTCAGTCTTGGGACACACTCCTTGCCTTATTCACATTCTTACATCGTCTCATACATACTCTTCTATTATTCTGACTCTTGACATGGCCCGACTCAAGTATCTGATTCACTTGGTCTTACTATGTCTTCCTCGGGTGTCCCCGGCTTTTTCACATTTTACTTTCCCAGATCTTCCTCTCTCTCCTTTTCTTAAAATAACCCTCCACATAGCATTTATACAAAGATGACATGGGCCCTGAGAGAAATGATTTTTGCAAGGGCCTTCTGTGTGGAGCTAATTAAATTTAAATTTTCAGCAGAATTATAATATATTTTTTTTTTTTAAATCAAATCGAAATTTAAATGTCGGAGTTTCTCCAGATTCATATGAAAATGTAAAATGCTGACAATAAATTCCATAAAGTCCGAAAGGGTTTTTTTGCCCGAAGAGATTTTATCACAAAAAACGTTACCTATCATTAAAAGACCGAATGAATATAAAACGAAATAAATCAAAATAAAATTTTATTATTCCTAACTCATCAGCATAAAGTGAACTATTGCCCTAGAGGTCCAACAGCACACGGCCAAAAATATGGCCAGGTAAAAAAGGAGAAACAGTAAAAAGAGCAGGATCGCTCTGAATTTTTTTAATTTCTCACGGTTTACGGATCAGTCGAATTGGGAGACCTCTTTGATGGGAATTTAATATAGCTACAAACTTAGAATCTTCTCAAAAGTGAAATCGTATCAGTTTAGCAATGTTGTCATTATAATACTCTAGTGGATCGATTTATAATATACGGTCAACTTTACTTCAAAGTGCTTTTGGCAAATCAATTTTAATTGAAAACGCCTTAGGATTGGTATATTATGGAATGCTTAATATCTTTTGTTCAGAAGCTGTCTATGTCTTCGAGCTATGTTCAGATATCAAGAGCTGTATTATAGATAGATTTAAAGAACCTTAAAATACCAATATATCGTTCGTTGAAATTTGAAATAGGTACACTGTAATGTGTATATATATATTTGTTCAGTTTACACAATAATGATATGCGATATTATGTGGAAATTGAACTGCGATTGACTTTTAACTCGATCCTTTTTCTTAGTGCCTCCTACTATTAGGGGATGATTCTCGAATAAGGATGCGAGGCCTCTTTTGCCACATTAACAACCCTTTACCGAGAAATTAAGTCCACCCTTATGTTTTCATACAGCTATTTTATTGACATCTCTTGCCCTTTGGCAGTAAAATAAGCACCCCGACCTGTCAATAAATAAAATGAAACAAAAACACTTAATTATTTTGGTCGGTTTTTTTTGTCGATAATGATCAAAGATATGCCTTAAAATAATGCAGTGAATGGAGTTCAACCATGAGATAAATCAAGCTTTTTTATAATAAAAATCTACTGATCTTAAAAATCTTAAGAAGTTAATATTTTCGTACTTTATCAGTCATTTATGATTTTTCACCACTACCACATTTAGTTTAGCGTGTTTTGATATATTTTTATTGTATTTTCAAAAGTTTTTTTTTCTGACCCAGCAAAACCACGTGGATTTTATGAAATCGTTTTTAAACATTTGTAAGGTCTCCATAGATGTTTTGTAAGGTTTTATAGTTGTATGGGAGCCTCGAAATTTGGGTTTCGGGCTTGGGTACCGCCGTCCCGGGAAAAATTTATTGGATAACCAACACCTCTGCCATAGGTCACCCCAAGTGGTTCGCTACGCTTAGCGACATAGCAGGAGTCCATGGGGTCTGTCCACCAACTGCGTGGTATCGGGAGAAACTAGTTGATGAAGACCGTTCGATCTCTCCAAAAAGACACTCTCAGAAAATCGCCCGGTACCGTGGTGGGAGTGATGGATTTGTGTATCCGTCGCTCCAGGAGGCAACGAACTCCAAATCCCTACCCACCCGTCATACCTTTTCCTTCACAGAACTTCTTCTCCTTCCTTTCCTAAAAAGACACATCATCCCCTAAGATGACATAGGCCCTGAGAGAAATTTTCCTTATGACCTCCTATGTGAATCTAATGTAAAATGTTCAATTTAGTGTCGTCCGCCGATTCGCGTACGGAACATTTTTTTTAACGTACTCTGCACATTCAATACATCTAATGTGTCAGATGATGAAGAAAGAAAACATTCAGCAACGAAATCATTTGTAAATGTGATTCGATTGAGAGCAAATCACAGGTGTGTAAAGGTGCAAATTCTAGTTAGAAAGAACCATATATCATTGGACGATATCACAGGCTAGAAGGAGATCATACTGTTCGTCATAATTCCTCGCAAAATATTTTGAAAGTTTGAAATAGCTTGACACCACCCAATAACTAGAGCCACTTTATTGAATAATAAGTAAAAAAAAAATGAAACTCCAAAGAACTTCTAAGTGTGCCGTGAAATTTAAAGGTTTGGCTAGTCCAGGCGTGGCACGCGTAACCGGTAACATATTCATAGTAACCCTTACCCTTCAATAACCCTTCAGGCTAGCGGCCACCTCTTAGTTTTAGACGAAACAATTTTCACCTATCATTAACAGCAAAACCGAGATGGTATCTTCCTCTTCTCTCCTCCTTTTCCTCTTCCATAATCACACAAGGTTTGCGTGATATATGGTTGTAAATTCTTGGAGATCCTACCTTGATAGAGCAAAGTGAATTTTTGTTAGGAATAGGTAAGGATCTTCGTCCTTTTGTGTAAATGAGTCCTCGAGGTTATGTTTTATGGTGAAATTATGGATATTTTCAATGATTTATATGAATAATTTTAATAAGCTCGCCTTAAAGATACCGCTTTTTTAGTTTGTGGGAGTAGGTACTCGATACATCATGCACTTTAATTATTTTCTATGCAAAGCAAAAACTTAATAAACTTGTTAAATTTGATGTTTCTTGGAACGATGTTTTATCGATGTTTTAGCGTCCAACTTATTTAGAGTTACCTCCATTAAATTGTGATATTTTATATCAGCGCCCTTGAGGTGATTTTGCACAAAAACGGCGCTATACAAGTCATCCAATTATTATTTTATTATTATTAAGTAAGTTCTTATGTTAAAACACTAAAACTAGTATTTTTACACTAACAAAAAATAGTTCATGCGTTTTGCACGAACTATTTTTGATGATTGAATTGAATTTATATACCTGTAATAAATCACGTTTTTGTGCAATATATTAGTGATATTAGGTAACTACAACCAAATCCTTGAGAGTTTGCATCAGATCGGCTAATCAGAGAGTAATTAAATTACCAGATTTAAGTGAGTGATGTTCCTAAATATGTTATTACATCGTGATAATTCTGCATTAATCATAAATAAATTATATTAAAACACAAAGAACTTTGTATACATCACTTTAATATATATAACCTCTACATGGTTCATGAACAATGTTCACCTCATCGGGAGCAAGAATATACTAAATTGAGATGTGGTGAACATTGTTCATGAAACATGTAGAGGTTATATATATTAAAGTGATGTAAACAAAGTTATTTGTGTTTTAATATAATAAATAATGGCATCACAAAGTGATAAGCTTTCAGAAGAAATTTTCTTCGAAAAAAAAAAAAATAAAGAAATTGCTCAGTCATGATTTTGCCTAAATTAAAGCTATTGTTTCTGCTATCGTGGTACGAGAACACGCCGTCAGATGGAATGCAGGAAAACACTTCTTCTTCTTGACATATAAATTTATTAATTCACAATATAATTGCAGAGGATCTTATTTTCCTCTGCTAAAACTTAAACTGAAAGAAATAAAGGTCTAGTTTCCTCTATTCTTCAGTTTTCCCTAGGTTTACATAAACCTAGTAATTATCTCACGACTGACTGCCTAGGTACGCATGTACCTACCAGTTATTTCAACACTCGCTCCTCCGTAGGTACGTCTGTACCTACCCGTTATAGCAATACTCTAATACTGTCCTTTTTCTGGGAGGTATCTGTATTTAAACTAAATTCTGAAGGACGTTTTACAAAAATAAAGATGTTCCACCCGCTCGTTGGCAAACAACATTCTTAACATAAATAAAATGCACTTAACTATTATTAATGATACAGACGTGACTTAAACAATACAAATATTTTAAAGGAATTATTTTAAAGGAGATGAAACTTTATTTGGGGTTTTTATTACTATGGGACAGGGGTGGGAAAGGTATTGGCAAATATTTTTAGGCATAATGGTTTAACTAGGGTCATCATAAACATATAAAGCGAACAGCCCTATTTGAAAGCTGCCGCCGCTTGCAGTAAAATGTCACTAATTCTTAAATCATAAATGATACACAAACAAGACAAAATGTTTATAAAAATACCAGGCCAATGAATTGTTTTATTGTAGGGTCGAATCTGCAAATGTGGGAAGCTACACTAGCTTTAAAAATACGAACTGTGAGAATGCGCCTGAAGGCTAAATTTTACTGAGCAATATGTAATAGTCGCATTCTGGAAGATACATACCTCCTCCCGTGAAGGTACTTCACAAAATAGGCAAAGAATGCGACTGTTATCTTCATTAGGTACCTACTATACTGCTTGTCTACGAAAATTACCAGTTAATTTTATTAAAATATCTGAAATACAAATATTTATGCTACTCTTAAAACTAGAAATTCCGTGGAATATGTAAATCTTATGACTAAAAATTGTGTAGTAGGTAATGTCTTAAAACTAGAAATTCCGTAAAAAATGTAAATCTTATGACTAAAAATTTTGTAGTTGGTAATGTCTTAAAACTAGAAATTCCGTAAAAAATATTTATCTTAGGACTAAATGGTTGTAGTAGGTAATTTCGCATTCACCTCCCCCCGTGAATTCATTTCACCTAGCGGATAAAAAGAATGCGATGGTTGTATCTTCAATACTGCTACTTTAGTAGCCGGTCTGCGAAACGTACCGTGATTTGTTTGAATATCTACAACGCGAACTTGTCCATCGGCTCCGGGGTATACTTTTACTACCATACCCTTTGGCCAGGTATTCCGGGGCAACGTGTTGTCACATAGGATAACTACGTCGCCTACCTTTATAGGTGGTATCACGTCATGCCATTTAGAACGTTTTACCAGTGTAGGTAAATATTCTTTTACCCATCGTGACCAAAATTGGTCGGCAAAAAATTGTGCAATACGCCATTGCTTTTTTAGGCATAAATCGCCGTGATCAAAGACCCCTACGATTGGGGTGTCATATTTATAACCTAACAGGAAATGATTTGGTGTTAGACTTTCAAAATCCTTGCTATCGAGAGAAACGTGTGTGAGTGGTCTACTATTAACTATATTTTCTGCTTCTAACAGCAATGTGTGCAAAGTGTCCGGGCGTGGTGCTTGCTCGCGTAATATGGCGTAAAACGTAGTTTTAATTGATTTTATTAGACTTTCCCAGGAGCCTCCGTGGTGAGGAGATCCTGGCGGATTAAATTTCCAATTTATTTTCCTTACCGACATTTCGTTATTTAATTTGTCCTGGTTTAGAGATGATAATGATTCTGATAATACCTTATCAGCACCTCTAAGGTTTGTTCCATTATCACTCCAAATAGTTAGCGGGTAACCGCGCCTAGCAATAAAACGTCTGATTGCTAGTATGGCGGAATCCGTAGTCAGGGAATCCGCGATTTCAATATGCACGGCTCTTGTTGATAAACATGTAAACAAAACACCGTACCGTTTTTCATTTCTGCGCCCTATTGTAACTATCATGGGACCAAAGTAATCCATGCCTGTGTGTGTAAAAGGACGTATATGATGTTGTAACCTTTCCATAGGTAAACATCCCATTAGAGGTGCCTGTGGTTGGGCTCTCTTATTTTTGCAAGTTTGACATAAATATTTAATTTTTCTAATAGACTGACGCGCATTAAGTATCCAATACTTTTGTCTTATTGCATTTAAGACGTGTTCAACTCCACCGTGGCTAGACATCTCGTGAAACTGTGTAATTAATAATTGAGCTAACTTATCTTTATTGTCGAGAATTATCGGGAAGACTGTACTTAATTGTACGTCTTCAATCGCCGCAATTCTACCCTGTATGCGTATTATTCCATTTACATCTAAATACGCACTTAATTGTCTTAATCTACTATCTTTTGGCAATCTTTCTTTTTTGGATAAAATTATAATTTCTCTATGAAACGTTCTTTTCTGAGACTCTTTTATAAGAAAATGTTCTGCTGAAGTTAAGTCATCAGCAGTAAGAGAATTATTTTCTGCTTGTTTGCCTCTACATTTGTTAATGAATTTAAAAACGTACGCTGTAGCTCTTAATAATCTTGAATATTTGGAGAATTTATTTAAGTCTATGAAACATGCCGCCGATGTGGTGAGTAAGATAGCCGATGGTTTTAACTCTAATAGTTCTTTGTTTATGCTATCACACTGTTTAGCCAAATTCTCTTGCGGCCATACTTCTGGAGGTGATTTTAGGAATTCGGGACCAGAAAACCATCGTCCCTCTAATCCTAAATCTGTCATTCTAGTATCTCTGGTAGCCTCATCTGCTATATTATCTTTAGTTGGAAGCCACCGCCAGCATTCTGAACCAACTGTTTCATCCAACTCACCTAGCCTATGCGCAACAAAAGGCTTAAAATTTCTTGAATCAGATTTTAACCAGCACATTACGGTTTTTGAATCTGTCCAAAAATGTTTCGAGTTAAAGGTGAGCGTGTGTTCACCGATTATACATTTATATAATCTACTACCTAAAAGGGCTGCTTGCAATTCTAAGCGCGGAATTGACATCGGCTTGATTGGGGCTACGCGGGTTTTGCTAGCAATAAAATTTACGAAGACCTGACCATTAGCATTTTGAACACGACTATAAGCTACACAACACATTGCCTTTTCGCTCGCATCACAGAAAATATGAAGTTGTCTGTCTACGGCGTTTTCACCATCGCATAAAATCTCGTAATACCTAGGAATTTTAACTTTACTTATTGACCTTAAGGCTTCCAACCACTGAAGCCATTCATTAAAATTACGATCATTTAATTTCTTATCCCAGTCAGTACCCGACCTCCATACATTTTGCAGTAGTATTTTAGACCGAACTGTCAGGGGTGCTAAAAACCCGGGCGGATCGAATATTGTCATAATGACTTTCAACATCTGCCTTTTCGTGGGTCTTTGCTTCCCAGAAATAATATCCCCGGGAATTTTTTTGAAGCTTAGATCGAATGACAATGTGTCTGAATTTGGATCCCATTGCAAACCTAATGTTCTCTGTATGTTTTCCTCACCTTGTTCGAAACAAACAACATTCTTCGACCTGTGGGCTACGGGAATGTTTTCTAGCGCCTCTGGCGCGTTACTTGCCCAGCCGGTGATATTAAACCCGCCTTGAGCATGTATGTATGTAATATCTTGTATTAATTTCTTCGCACTTTCTACTGAATTTACACTATCTAAATAGTCGTCCATGTAATGTTTTGTTTTTATTGCTTCGACGGCCTGGGGAAACTGAGATAAAAATTGATCCGCGTTTTTATTTTTTACGAATTGCGCCGAACAAGGTGATGATTTTGCGCCAAAAATCATTGAATTCATAGCGTATACAGACGGGGCTACCTTACGATCTTTTCCTCTCCATAAAAACAACTGAAACGGTGTATCTTCATCAATAATTTTAATTTGTAAAAACATTTCTTGGATATCGGCGGTAAATGCAATTTTATTTTGCCTAAATTTAAAAAGCATTCCTAGCAGAGAATTATATAGATCGGGCCCGGTTAAAAGCCTATCATTCAAAGAAATTCCCTTTGATTTTGCCGCCGCATCAAATACAACCCGCAGCTTTCCTGGCTTATTTGGGTTGTAAACAGCAAAATGTGGTAAATAAAATTTATCCGAGCTATCCGGATACCTACCACTGAAATTGAATTTTTTTGCATATCCTTTATCTAAATAATGTTGTATTTTGTTGCAGTAGGCTTCCGCAAATTCAGGGTCTTTGTCCATTCTCTTTTCTAAAGTTTTTAATCTATTTTCCGCAACCTGAAGACTATCAGGAAAATATCTTTCTTCTTCCTTCCACAGCAAACCCGTCTCCCAATGACACCCCTGACTAGCGCGTTTTGTGGTACTTTCTAACAGGGAATATGCACGTTTATCATCTTTGCATATTTTCGGGCTCACTACTCCCATCTCGTCTATCTTAAAACTCTCTTTGATAATTTCATGCAATTCGCTATTTTCGTTTTCCTGAACATGAAAATTGAATTCCACACTATTTCCCGTTTTATTTGAAATATGGCCGAGCGCGACCCAACCAAGCTTTGTATAAGATAATGATACTTTATTTTTATCTCCCTGAACTATTTTTCTGGAAATAATTAATTCCCAGTTGTTTTGCCCAATTAACATTTGGGGTTTTACATTCCTATCAAAGCGAGGAGCGTTCTTTAAGTGTTTATTACTCGCAATGTAAGAATTAGATAGCGCCATTTGAGCTGGTATCTTTAAATCCCGAACGGTTCGAGCACTAGCTATGTACGATTCTACTTCGTTTTTACCTTTTATTTTTACATTTATTGACATAGAATCCGCGTTGTTGGAGCTCATTTCATTGACTCCATGCAATGAGAGGTCACTAACTGGTCCAGACAAACCGATTTGTTTGGCTACTTCTTGGTCTAACAATGTGACGGTTGACCCATCGTCTAATAGCGCATGAATATCTCGGCTTCCGAGTGGCCCGTATACCGTAATCGGAATAATTTTTAAAAGTACTCGATTACTTTCCCACGTGTTTGTGACAACTTCATCGGTTTCCACCCGATTGTGATTAACCAATAAATCATGAAATTTTTTGTTTGGTGATTTTAAATTTACTTTACAATTAAAACGGGAATGTCCGTACCCTAAGCACTTGTAACAAACATTATTATATTTAGCAATTTCCCATCTTTGCGTTATTGGGACATTTTTAAATTTCTCACATTGCCAAATCTGGTGTTCTCCTTTGCAAACACAGCACGGTGGTTTTCCATTATTAGTGGTGTGATAAAGGAATTTTTTTGACGTATCGTACGGACGTTCGAAATGATTATTTTTGGATGCATAAGGCCTATTAAAATTTTGTTTATTTTGAAGTTGATTAGCTTGCCGTGGATGATAATTATTACTATACTGCTTGAAATGGTTATTGGAAGCGAATTTAGTTTCGCTACTGATTTTAGAATTAAAACTTATTCCTGAGTCACGTGAATTAATTACGATTTCTTCCAGCCAAAGTGATAAATAGCAGAGTATTGGCTGTGTTGTGTTCCGCCTATCTTTGTCTGTAAGCCACAACGTTCGTAGTGTACTAGGTAGTTTACCGATAAATGTCGATAACAAATCTGGATTGTGCAAATGTCCGATATTTTTAAATGATTTTAACATAGAAATTAAATTTTTTACTTTACAAGAAAATCGAATTATGGCGTCTGAACTGATATTCTCATCTAATTTACTTAAATTTCGGATCTCACCGATAGTTTTTTGTATGATGTGATCCGTGTTGCCAAAAATATTTTCTAACGTATTTATTATTTCCTTGACATTGCAAGGAGATAATAGAAGGGAAGAAACCGCGTCACGCGCCTCTCCCTTTAACGCTTTTTGTAATCTATATAAATTTTCGCTGTCAGATACTTTTAAGAAGTCTGTGGTATGATGGTATATTGATTTGAATGCAATCCATTCAATTGGATTGCCGTTAAATGTGGGAAGATCATTAACTTTGGGCCTGGTATTATATAAAGACATTGCCTTACCAATTGATTCCGCGAGACGGTCTTCAGTTATAGCAGGTGTTGGTCCCTGGAATCGGCCCTGCGACTCTGGCCACTGTTGCCCGTCGCGTTGCTCTGCTAAGTTGAATGGCTGCTCTGATGTAGGCAGCTCCCAGTAGCTACTGCTTGGCTGCTGAGGCTGCGTCGACTGCAGCTGAAGAGATTGCCCTACCGAGGGCTGCTGATGCGATGTTCCTCTGGGTGGGAGTAGCTCGTACCGCCCGCCCTGCTGCTGCTGCTCCAACCGCTGTCCCAAGTGCAGCGGAAGAGTCTGCTCTGCCCGAGGCTCCAATTGCGATGGGAGAGTCTGCCCTGCCAAGGGCTGCTGCTCTGAGGATCCTTTTGGTGGGAGTAATGTGTACCGCCCACCCTTGTTCTGCTCCAACCGCTGTTCCAATTGCAGCGGATGAGCTTGTTCTACCCGAGACTCCATTTGCGACGGGAGAGTCTGCCCTGCCAAGGGCTGTTGCTGTGCAGTTCTTGTGGGCGGTTGTAGTGATGACCGCCCATCATGGAGCAGTTCCTGTTGCTGCTCCATTTGATCTCGAAGAGGCTGTTCATCGTGATTTCCAAGTTCTGATGATGAACTGTGATGTGACTGGTCCACCCAGTCATTGACTCTATCCTCGAGAGTCCGTTGCGAAGTCCTTGATGCAGCTTCTAAAACGAGCGCCGCATGTTGCTCCTCTGCTTCCAAGACTGACATTGCTGCAGCCATCTTTGCTTCGGCAGCCTTTGCTTCAGCCATCTCCGTAAGTAGGCGGGCCTTTTGTCTCGTGATGTGCACCTTGGTTGCTGAAGCTTTTATTTGAGCCTCCATCCAGCTGCTGCTGGTTCCCGCCTTGCTGCCGCAGACAGATGACGTCTTTGAGTGCTGTCCCGCTTCCATGATGCTGCTGTTCCCGATGCGGCTCGAAGGACCATATGTTTCTGCTATCGTGGTACGAGAACACGCCGTCAGATGGAATGCAGGAAAACACTTCTTCTTCTTGACATATAAATTTATTAATTCACAATATAATTGCAGAGGATCTTATTTTCCTCTGCTAAAACTTAAACTGAAAGAAATAAAGGTCTAGTTTCCTCTATTCTTCAGTTTTCCCTAGGTTTACATAAACCTAGTAATTATCTCACGACTGACTGCCTAGGTACGCATGTACCTACCAGTTATTTCAACACTCGCTCCTCCGTAGGTACGTCTGTACCTACCCGTTATAGCAATACTCTAATACTGTCCTTTTTCTGGGAGGTATCTGTATTTAAACTAAATTCTGAAGGACGTTTTACAAAAATAAAGATGTTCCACCCGCTCGTTGGCAAACAACATTCTTAACATAAATAAAATGCACTTAACTATTATTAATGATACAGACGTGACTTAAACAATACAAATATTTTAAAGGAATTATTTTAAAGGAGATGAAACTTTATTTGGGGTTTTTATTACTATGGGACAGGGGTGGGAAAGGTATTGGCAAATATTTTTAGGCATAATGGTTTAACTAGGGTCATCATAAACATATAAAGCGAACAGCCCTATTTGAAAGCTGCCGCCGCTTGCAGTAAAATGTCACTAATTCTTAAATCATAAATGATACACAAACAAGACAAAATGTTTATAAAAATACCAGGCCAATGAATTGTTTTATTGTAGGGTCGAATCTGCAAATGTGGGAAGCTACACTAGCTTTAAAAATACGAACTGTGAGAATGCGCCTGAAGGCTAAATTTTACTGAGCAATATGTAATAGTCGCATTCTGGAAGATACAGCTATTATTATTACTGTGCAACAAGATATTTATATATGTGATATGTGAATGATAGCAAAAGTCGAGGACGCCCGAGGAAGACATGGCACGACCAAGTGAATCAGATACTTGAGTCGGGCCATGTCAAGAGTCAGAATAATAGAATAATAATAGACAGTATGTATGAGATGATGCATGAGATGATGTATATGATGAAATATGAGATGATGTATGAATGTGAATGAGGCAAGAAGTGTGGGCCAAGACCGAGTTGTTTTGTGGTCCGTCTTTTCTGCCTACGAAAGGGCGTGATGGTTACTTAGTTTTTATATTTATAAAGGATGAACTTTTATAAGAAAAAGTGAAGCTAACTTATTATTTTAAATATAGTTTTTTTTAAGCTGCCTAATTACGCACGGTTAGTAACTATACTAGTAGTTATATGAAAAAGAGATCTCGCTTTAAAGTAATTTATTTTTGGGGTGTTATGCCGTGTTGCTTTAGCCAACTGTTCAGACGGCATTACAGTGTTCATCATCATGGCAGATGTGTAACGAAACGTTGGTTAAAGAAGGTGGAATAATACCCCCAAAAAAAATCACTATAATTCTTTTTGGCCGTGCAAATTTCACATCATATCAGTAAATCCAAAAAAGTATGTTTTTAAATTTCTCTTATTGATTTAACAAATCAAAACCAAAGTGTCTTCTGAAACCTTAAGATTTGGAAGTATGTAATTAAATACTTACTTATTTAATAATTACGACCCATGTATTTTATACTTTATATTTTTTTTTTCAAAAATTTAATCATGGATACAATGTTTTTTTTAAACTTTCTTTTGGCAAGTAGGTACCTACCATAATATTGAAAAATGCGAATATGAAATACCAAATAAACACGACGATTCCAAATTTAAAAAAAAAATCTTTACTGAACCATTACAACGGTTACTGGAGTCGTTAGATTTTTGACGAGATTTTATAAAAGACCACAAAGTTGTCGCAATGCAAAATCACGAAGCCATTAATATTCACTGTATTAAGAAAAAACATTTATGAAACCAGTTTTAAGGCACGTGCTATAAAAATGAGGAAGCATATATTTTAAAAAATTGATGCCATCTCTGGCAATCGAACCAGTGATTATCGAGTCTAAATACGGGCGTGCTGCCCACTCTGCCATCGAGTACGCTGAACTACCCGCAATAATAATTTGTATTACAAAGGAATTTTGATAACAGGTGATTTATAACCCGTTTGGGACGTCTCAATTTTTCTTGTCGCTTGAAAAATGTCCGCTCCGATCCAATAATGACCAGCTGTTCGGAATGTTCGGGTGGCACCATCTCAAGTATGAGACACAGTAGGTAAACTACTGATCGAGGATTTACAAAACATCGTCTAGTGACGTAGGTCTATCATTGGTTACAATAAGAATTGTCCAAACTGGAATGTTCGGGTGGCACCATCTCAAATATGAGACACAGTAGGTAAACTACTGATCGAGGATTTACAAAACATCGTCTAGTGACGTAGGTCTATCATTGGTTACAATAAGAATTGTCCTAACTGGAATGTTCGGGTGGCACCATCTCAAGTATGAGACACAGTAGGTAAACTACTAATCGAGGATTTACAAAACATCGTCTAGTGACGTAGGTCTATCATTGGTTACAATAAAAATTGTCCTAACTGGAATGTTCGGGTGGCACCATCTCAAGTATGAGACACAGTAGGTAAACTACTAATCGAGGATTTACAAAACATCGTCTAGTGACGTAGGTCTATCATTGGTTACAATAAGAATTGTCCTAACTGGAATGTTCGTGTTCACCATCTCAAATATTAGACACTTATTAGTAGTTACATTACCGATTATTTAGAAAATTATAGTCAGTAAGAGAGGTCGATTGGTATCATGTAAGAATCTTCCTGTCCGGAATGTTAAGGTGTCACCATCTCAAATATGAGACACTTGTGAGTAGGTCTGCTTACGACCCACAAACAACATTGAACAGGGGAGGGCACTGTTGTCCATAACACATGTATGTACAAAGAGAGCAAAGGAGCAGCGAGCCAGTATACAGTGGTGCCTCACACAACGAACTTAATTCGTTCCAGGAGCAAGTTCGTTATGCGAAAAGTTCGTTATGTGAAACGCGTTTTCCCATAACAATACATGTTAAAAAAAATAATTCGTTCTGTAGCATAAAATATGGTAAGATGACATAAAAAAAAGATAAATTTTTTGTTATTATTTTTATTTAGATACATCTAAAAACATAATGAAAAAAACACACATTTTTTAATTTTAAGAAATAATCGAATCTTGCACATCTTCATCCATTTTCCGCCGATGGTGCAGTGAAAAACCTGTCCAAAGTCGTTTGTTTCTCTCTTTTCTTCAACATCTGCCGGAAATAACGGACAAGAGTATCGGAGTACAGGTCGTTGATCCTGTTTGCTCCTTGTTTTTCAAAATGGTGAAAATGGTGGTCTTGTTGAGGCCAAACTCTTTGACGAGTTCACACTGTTTTACCCCACATTCACTCCTTCTAATTATTTCCTGTTTCATTTCAAGAGAAATCACCTTCCTGCTTTTTTTAGAACCCATCATATAAAAAAAATGTTGAGTTTATCTTAAAAGGACGACTGCCGTGATACGTGTGCGATTTAATTCGTAATGAAGAACGATCGCTGCGATACGTGCGTAAGTTAAGCGTACTACGCAGTGACTAACGAGTCTAACGACTGCCTGCGCGGGAGGATGCAATTAATCGGCAGTGATCGTAGAAGATCGGGCGACTTCGTTGTGTGAAGCGAAGTTAGTTGTATGAATCGTGAAATGAACGAAAAGGAAGTTCGTTGTGTGCAGCATTCGCTGTGCGAGGCGTTCGTTGTGTGAGGCACCACTGTATATAAATATATGAAATAATCAAATAACCTGTCAGATTTTGATTTTAAAAAATTTCAATAGCATTATTGTCACAATAATGTACTCAAATGTGGGTAATGCCCAAATCCACTAACGCCAGTCTGCGGTGGATCGAAAAAAAACTTATGCGACCCTTACGTGGTCCACGTTTGACGGATACGTTTATTAATACGTATCTAAAAAAATCAGTTCTAAACGAAACCAATCTTGACTTGACAACGAGAGAAACTCTCTAACGACGAGCTCTGGCCTAATTAATTTTACTTTTTTTTCGGTAAGATGTTCGTAGTTCAACGCATCACTTTTCTGTTCTTAATATCAATTTGATCATGAGGTTTGAAATATTATTTAAATTATTAAAAATATGAGACGAAATAAAGAATTATCTGTTCCAACTCGGTACCTATATATTACCGATATTTATTGATCATTAAAGAAAAATATTTTGGGATAAGTCTTTTGCAATCTCGGGTGAAACCGTAATTTAAATATTTACCGTATGATGTTCCGCACTTAACTAAGGTTTGTAAATACGCATTTGGTCCAGTCTCAAACACAAGACTTCGGAAAATTATCCATAAATCGAAGTCACTCCATTATTACCAATTAATGGGCACACGCGACCAACGTTTACTTCCGCAAACCACTTCTTATTTTTATTATTTTTTTTGTATTAAGCTCGTGTAAATTAAACGCCTGGGGTTGAAAAGATTTTTTTGTAAAAAGGCTCTTCGAAATTATTCGTTTGCGATGCTCTTTAATAATGATAAATAACTATAAATATGTATGCGCCTGTTTTATATCAGCCAAATCACAATCTATGTGATGCATATGAGTTTCGAAATAACAAATGTTTTTTTATTGGCATTTGTTTAAAAAGACAAAATTTCTGGGTCTTTTCTGAGTCAAAAATATAATACAGATGTGGTGTAGGTACCTTCTAGCAAACAATAAAATACTACTAATTGGTTTTTACTACTTGTGTCATGTTTTACAGACACTAGTGTAAATAATTTATAAGGCAAAAAGCGATCTTGATAATACTACTCAAAGTACCTATCAGTACTTCTTCTGACCGTATTTTTAATAATCTAAATATCATGTCACTTAAACAACTCTATGCCGACACTATATTTATTTAGACTCACAAAAATAAAACACTTGATCTACTAACAAACATAAATTACTAAAACCTTCAATCAAAAATACTTTCCAACTAGCAAAAACAAAGACAACATTTGGATAGAGAAATTTGGTGTATTACTGCATTAAATTTTAAAACAGATTACCACTCTCTTACAAACAACTTACAAATGTCAATATCTTCAAAACATTCATAAAACAATTGATCTGGGACACAAGAAGACACGAAATTAATAGAATACACATAAATTGTAGCACTTACTATTATATTCTAAATAATGAATGCCAAATGAATAAAAAAAATATGAAAAAACGGTAAATTAAGATGTATTCCTCAGCACGAGAAATACCAGTGGGGAAAACATAATGAAATATAATTATGTCAATATAAATCATAGTAAATAAATAAGAAAATAAAATATATCTCCCAAAGGTTGACACATCGCCGAAATTAAAACGTTTTTTTCGTTTGAATATTTTTTGTTAAATATTTATGTAAAAAAAACATTAGACCAGCAAAATTATTTTACTGGCGTTCTTACTTTCACTCTCAAATAGAATAGAGAACGAAATGAACTTATTTACGCTTACCTTTTTATTTCCTCCTTTGGTGTTGACTATAATATTAATTAATTGCATTAGATGAATTGCTTCGCCATCAAGCGTAGAACTTAAATCATTATTATCTATTATAATATTATTTTCTTTTTTTTCTTGTTGACTTTGACTTTGCCAAGCGAACACGATATACCTATAACTATTTATTTTCTGAGTTTGAAATCATTGTAATATTTGTACTAAAGATCCTTGGAAAAGGCAGAAAAAGGTGGATGTGTGACAAAAAATACATCAGTATACAATTGGATAGTGAAGTAAGCGATCAACACAAAATTATCTAGTTGGGCATAATTACAACATAATTCTTTAATTATGTATTTGCTAAATATTACATAGAAACGACAGTAAAATCAAAACTCTATTAATTATCTTTCTCTGTTCCGATTATCTGACCACTTGAGAAACATAATAAAAACTGACGTTCTACAGTTAAAAATGTAATGTATTATTTAATTTAACGAAACTGATAAATTTTGTTTAAATCATTAATTATCTACAAAATTTAATATTAAAAGATTCAAGGTACCTTCATCAATACTGAAAATTAAGATTTATTGAATAGACAACTAAGCATGGATACAAATAAAGCAATAGGCGGTAGAATAACGCAATTCATTGGTTTTTCTTCTGAAATACATTTTTATTTTAATTTTTTTATTTTTTTATTTTTTTTATGTGACACCTCACAAGAGTGTCCCTGCCTGTGCAGTGTACAGACAGGGGAACTATGTCACCACCCGGTTGGGCGGCGTTGTGAGGCGGAATAAGGTAGGGGCTGTAGGAAGGGATTTGTTAATGCGGGCCTTGAAGAGGCTCCTATAGGAGGGAGGAAAAACAAATGCCGGTAGCTCGTTCCACATACGAGCCGACTTACACAAAAACGAGTCGTAAAAACGGCCCGTTCTCATGAAGCCAACGTCAACCGTGAACGGGTGTTCAGTTCGTGTCCGCCGAGTTTCGCGCACGTGCACCGGTGCACCAGGAATCAATGCTGCTAGCTCTTTGGAGCAGGCTCCATTGAAATACCAGTAGAACAGACACAACATGCCTACATTGCGTCTATGCATTAGAGAAGGCAATCGGTCTGTTAACAACGGATTGTCAATCAGACGGATCGCTCTCCTTTGCACAGATTCAAGCAGGTTTATCAAGTATTTTGGGGCACCAGCCCAAAGGTGGCTCCCAAATTCAATAGTTGGGCGGACTTGAGACTTGTACAGGGTCAGCAGCTGGTCACTGTTGAAGAATCTCCTAGCCCTGTACAAGACGCCCAACTTTTTGGAGGCCTGATTTACTCGGGCTTCTATAGATCCCCGATACTTGAGCTGGTCTGAAATAGTAACTCCAAGCATTTCAATGGAAAAAATGCATAGCAAGTTTTTTAATTAAATTAAATTATCACAAAATATTTACCGTATTTATGTACAAAGTTTTTAGAAAATCAGACAACAAAATAAAAATTAAAACAAGATTTATCAATTTCATTTAATCTAAGTGATTAGACAATATTATTTAATAAATAATTTAATGTCCTCCGTGGTCAGATGGCAAGACTCTCGATATGAGTATATATTTCGATATATATCGTAAATTCTATTCGATGGATTTATGCTAATTCACATTTTATTCAATAATAATAATATACTTCTTACTTGCGGCACGTACCAGACTGGAATATACTTTCAGTATCGTTCTGATCTAAGACCACCATTCCGAATCGAAACGTCACTTGAAATGGCTTTAACCGTTTTTGGTAACCAGATCTGAATAGCCAAGTACTACCCCACCTACCCCTTCCCCATCTCCTTTCCCTCTACAATACCTTCGTTGTTACAACATACCCCAATTTGAGGGGGGCATAGTCTCACTGGCTTCAGACGTTGGGAGCAGTTGGGACTCTTGTGCGATACTCACATGAAAAAAATATTATTCCTGAGAAAATAAGAGCATGCGATACTTTAAAATATGCCAGTCAAGTAGTGAGTGTTTTTAAGTCTCGTATTTGTTCAGTTCATACAAAGTTGCTAATGATCACAAAAGCTGTAAAGCCATATTTGTCATTGTAAACCTGCTGTATATTACACGGAGGATAAAACATCTGTTAATTGGACCAAGATTTCCTGGCAAGGAGATTTTAATTACATGTCAACTGAAACGCAATTAAACATAATAAAGAACACGGTGGTTTCACTTTGAAAGTCAAAAGCAAGGGTTAGAAAATTATTAAAATAATGTTGAGCTTAAACAGTACGATCATCATTCGCGCGTTTAGTTAATCTTTTTTAATTTTAACGCATAATTATTTTGACTATATATCGTCAGGCCGTTTTCCCGGGGGTATGCAGAAAGGATATACCACCAGACAACACTCTCTTGGCACACGCTCCATGCTTCATTCACACACTCTACTGTTATTCTGATCCTTGAAATTACCCGATTTAAGTATTTGTTGTGTCCGACTTCTTCTTTCGCTTCCACTTTCGCCTCATATATTATTCAAGCGCTCTTCTCTCAGATCTTTTGCTGAACATGTCCGAAATTATCTAAACGTCTCTCTCCCAATAATTGTTTAGCTTTCCATTATTTCCACTTGTGACGGCCATAGACGGTTTCATAACACATACTCTTCAGGCATTTCATTTCTATCCACTAAGTCTACTTTTATCCTGGTTCTGCCAGTTTCATGCCTCATTGTCATTCATTCATCATTTCTCTGTGACCTGCTGGGCTCTTTTGATTATTTTGACAACCTTTGGCAAAAACGGTGCGCCACCACTGAACTAGGTAAAAATATAATATATCGTTTGCAATGTAAAACCCTTAATTTTATTAAGAAGTTTTATGGTTTAGATATCTTCCATAATAGGTGAAACAGCTACTATAAACATGAATAAGCAAAAAAAAACAAGGTACCCACTTGCACCAGACAGGTAGGCTTTTTTGGCACGTTATAAGTAACTTTCGTGTAGCAGAACTTTTTGGAGTAATGTTTTAATTAGTTCATCGCGCGTATGGGATATCTGCCAATGTCATAATAATAAAATAAATTGAATGAAATCAAACTAGCTTTATTGAAGTATTATTACTTTACTATTCATTAAATTAAGCCTTCGTTAATGACTTGCTAATTCGGATAATTTGGAGATTTCTTTTCTGATATAGGTTATTTGGACAGTGCTTCAGTTTCAGCAGGGTACCCATTAGCAATATATTTTGCTACAATGCACATGGTGATCACACGAAAATAAATGATTTAATCATGTGTAAGAAACAAACACCTAAGGTATGTGGCCTCACCTTACATTTCTGAACTATGGGTCCTGCAAAACACTGGTCTGAGGCAGTAACTGTCAGAAAGGTCAGCAACATCATCAGTCATAGGAAAATTGATGGAACCTAAGCGCAAGCCCAATACTAAGTTTGGTGATCACGCTTTCGGAGCATTTGGGCCGAGGGTTTGGAATAAACGCATAAAGAATAAAGGCTAACTTATTAGGGAAAATGTTTGCGGAAAACTCGACCCTCGACGACGGGGGTGCTGTTCCGCCGTCGGTTCCTCACTGCGGCTTCTATATGAAAAAGCTGAGGATCCGGCATCGGGATGTACTCCACGTCATACGGGGGCTCGATGTTAACAAAGCTAGTGGACCTGATGGAATACCTGCCCTGGTATTGCAGAGGTGTGCTGCGGAAATAGTTCCGGTTTTGACAAAGCTCTTCAAAATGTCCCTGAAGTGTGGCACTGTGCCCTCTGGTTGGAAAAAAGCGGTAATTCACCCTATTCCCAAGAAAGGTGACCGCTCCAACCCGGCCAACTACCGCCCCATAGCGATCACATCAGTTCTGTCCAAAGTGATGGAACGTGTGATCAACGACAAACTGCTCACATACCTCGAGAAGAACAAAATTATCAACGACCGTCAATACGGATTCCGGCGGAACCGCTCGTGCGGTGATCTTCTCGCGTATGTGACGCATGTTTGGGGGCGGTGCCTGGAACGTCACGGTGAGACCCAAACGGTCGCACTAGACATATCCAAGGCCTTTGACCGGGTCTGGCACCGAGGACTTGTCAACAAATTGCATTCTTACGGACTTCCCGCATTCCTGTGTACGTGAATTGCTAACTTTTTAAGGGATAGGTCGATTCAGGCGGTTGCTGACGGTTTCACCTCTTCCTCGCACTCCATAAATGCAGGCGTCCCACAGGGATCGGTTCTGTCTCCGACTTTGTTTTTGTTGCACATCAATGACCTTTTGACATGTGCACCGATTCATTGTTACGCGGATGACAGTACAGTTCATGATAGCTTTTTGTTTGATAAGCCCCCAAAGGGCACACAAACTCCAACGGCTCGGAGGGCTTTGAAGCAGAGAATGGACGGTTATCTCGAGAGTATTTCCTCCTGGGGTAAAAATAATCTCGTCGAATTTAATGTTTCAAAGACCCAATCCTGTCTGATTACGTCTAAAAGGGATCCAAATGATAATCTAGTCTCCTTCAACGGAAGCAATCTTCCGAACAGGCCTTCCATTGATATGCTTGGTGTAATTATAAGTGACCAGCTCAGGTACGGGGGCTCCATCGAAGCCAGAGTAAAGTTGGCCTCTCAGAAGCTGGGCGTACTGTACAGGGCCCGCAGATACTTTAATAGTACACAACTGCTCACCCTGTACAAATCGCAAGTGCGCCCTATGGTCGAATTTGGCAGCCATCTCTGGTCTGGAGCCCCTAAATACCTGAAAAAAACCCTTGACTCTGTGCAGAAACGGGCGGTCCGTTTGATAGATTCCCCAATCTTAACAAACGGACTGCAATCTTTAGAGCACAGGCGTCAGGTAGGTATGCTGTCCTTGTTCTATCGGTATTACAATGGAAGATGCTCTGAGGAACTAGCGTCATTGATCCCTTCGGCACCGGTGCGTAGTCGGGATACACGCCAAACGCGCGCCCAACATTTGTACACAGTTGACACTTGTCACATGAGAACGGGTCGCTTCTACGATTCGTTCTTAAGTTCAACAGCTCGGCTGTGGAACGAACTGCCGGCCTCTGTGTTTCCTCCCTCCTACAACATGGGACTCTTCAAGACCCATGTTCACTCCTTCCTCTCCACAAAAAGACCCTCCACACAGCATCCCCAAAGATGACATAGGCCCTGAGGGAAATTATTTTCTTCAGGGCCTCCTGTGTGGAGTAAATATAAAAAAAAAAAAAAAAAAAAACGCCCTACGGAACTAAGATGCATAACAAGCCCAACGGAAGTCAGGTCTAAACTAAAAACTTAGCTTTTTAGGCTCTCATACCCTTAAATTAAATATACCTGCCTAAGAGAAGAATTCTTGTATTGCCTACAATTCATCCTAATCACACTTTTTTAATGGATTTACATCGGAAATCTTCACCATACAAGGGAAGAATTACATTTAGGAAGATAAATTCTGATCAAAACCTTGTACTATTGAATTTGATTCCTGAAGGTTATTGCTAAAAATGTCTAAAACATGAAATTTTGTCTTATACTGCGCACTACTATTTTGTGTTATGCTCTGAATTATTTATTTAACTATTAACGCCCTTTGTGCAGGAATAATTGTACAGTTTTTTTTCTTACTAGTAAAAATATTTTGTATTTATGTTAGGTAATGTTATATTGGACTCGTTGGCCCGTTTGTAAATAAAAACTTTCCGGTTGAGCATTGTTAAATATTCTTTTATTGGTAATGAAGATTCTCATTATTTCCTATTTCGAGCAGGATAATGAAAAGTAAGCATTTTCTCCAAAATCATCATTCATCATATTCAGGGTCCCAAACGCATACATTATCATTTTTTAATTTCTATTTTATAATTCATAAATTTATGGTTTCGTATTAATTAAAATTATTATGGATATCTTATAGGGAGAAAAAGTTTCATGCACTGCACATGCCCATTTTGCCAAAATAGTTTAAATAATATTGTTTTCATAAACTTGGTGGAAGGGTTTTCGTAATAAAATAATGTTGCAGATAGGTATCACGTAACTTTTGAAAACGACACAGTCATTTTCAGTCACACAAAAACGAGAATCTTTGCACGTTTAAAATATTGGCTTATTTCAATACGGTTTTGGGATGAGATAATGAGAATTGGTTTCGTTTCTGGACTTTAATTCTCGTTAAAAAGTACAACAAAACGAAAGATGATTAATTTTCCTGGATAAATTCAGAAGACGAAGACAGAGTTTGCCTTTTTTGGTATAGCGCGTGCCTTCATTTCTTGTGCGGCATCGTATATCGGGTTTGCTTTATATAAACCATATTGAGATCTCAGACAATATTATGTACTCGTATACTAGTGTCGATTCGAATTCTAAATAATGATGGAATAATATTTGCAGTTTGTCTTCTAGTGAGGGTATATTAGATGTTGGATCAAGTAAGTCACGTACCAAGAATTGTTGACGAAAACCGACCACCGAAATGTGCAGGATGAAGGAGTGTTCGGGGTTTATATTTATGTGGCTGGATGGTGTTATGGTGATGGTGACACAAACACCACATCCTTTGAAAATAAATGGAGGTAAACACCACAAGACCGGCAAGTCTCCCAAATTTCAAACATTGTTCTTCCTTCTTTGTACATTTATCCACTCGGTAAAATCTACTTCTGAGTGTTTAACCACTCGGATAACATAGTGCTTTCTGATACCAAAAGAAACTCCTCATAAAACTCGTTTTCTATTATGGACATAATATAGAATATAAAAAGATTTACAAAAGGAGAATACTACGTTCTTCCTTCACATTCAAAGGTTCTGTAGACGCTTCCTTGGAATTTGAAATAATTCCATGAAACCGAAAACCGACAAACTGTTCACCCGCAAAGTTTGCAAAAATTTAAATTAATTTTTTTAAAGGCACAAAACTAAAAAAATGGAAATGACAATAACTTTTATAATACGCCTCTGTCTAACTTAATGCGTTTTTTTATAGTTTCGTATAAAGTGGTTAGTAAATTTTACAAGGAATAAACATTGGTAGGCAATTTTTAGAAGGGTTGCAATGTTTGCTCTCGAAATTAAGTAAAAATTTGAAAGAATCTTTCATGTGTTTCAAAACTGTATTACATTTTGGGATATGTTAAAAAATAGGAAATATTTTTAAACTTTAACCTAGGGGTTCAATAATATGGAACATATTCAAATACAATATTAAGAATTCTGTAAAGATTACTCAAACTTCGCTACAAAACAAATCATTTTTAATTTTAACTGTGTTTAGGTCTCCCGTAAAATCCATAGCAATCAAAACCGGATAAAACCTCAAATTCCAATCACTTGTCGTAAAGTCTATTGATCATGTTATAATATTATTTGGACATGTTTGGTCGGAACGTGTCAAATTATGACTAACCTCTCGTGTGCTGAGTCTTTAGTGATATTTCCGTGTCGAATCGTTGAGCGCATTATGAGCGCGAGACCATACGTGCTGATCTGGCTACAGTGACTGCCCAACTGAGAATGACAGAAATCAAAGTGCGACAGGTGAATAGCGATAAAAGACAACTTGAACAAAAAATTATTCAACTAGAGTCTGATATTGGACCTGTAATGCGGAGAGTAGCAGAGGCAACGGAGGCTAGCCTCTCTTTTGCTGACATCGCCCGCAAACAGCCTAATGATGCTCACCAACCCCCTCCACTTACCCAATATGGACATCGTGTCGGAGCACCAAGACCAGGCGTATGCGTATTTCCAACAGATGCAGACGCCACCAAGGATAGTGATGGTACCAAAAAAATTATCCAGGACATGATTCGGCCATCTGAGCTAGGCGTTCGGGTCACGGGAATAAAAAAGATAAGAAATAAAGGTATCTTGATAAACACGGCAACCGCAGGCGAGCAACAAAAACTATTAAATGCCAATTTTTCCAACGCCGCTTAGGTTCCCTCCGTTATCGACAAGGCAAAATCTATCAGCTAGGTAACTTCGGAGCAAATTTAAGGATTTCCCGACTATTCCCAAATTTTCCATTTTTGTAGAAATATTTCATGATCTACCGTATCAAAGGCCTTTTTCAGATCTATAAATATAGCTGCCACATATTCGCCCTGGTCTATGTACTGCTGAATGTCAGAAATGAAATCGAAGGTGGCACATTGGGTATTGGAGTTTTTCCTAAAGCCATATTGCTGTGGTATTAGGATATCGTTGCTAGAGATGTATTTTATCAGTCTATCTTTGATAATTGACTCGAACACCTTTGAAAATACCGATAAAATCGATATTGGACGATAGTTAGAAATACACTTCTTGCAGTTTTCTTTAAAAATCGGTATAATTGTTGCTAGCTTTAACTGGTTTGGAAATATTCCCGAGCCTATGGAGAAGTTGATAAGTTGGGTTAAGTGCCCCGCTAGTTCTTCTTTACAGGTTTTAAGAATGCACGGTGTTACTCCATCGATTCCTGCCGCTGCATTCGACTTAAGTTTCGAGATGACCTTTATTACCTCATCCTTATTCGTCCTAGTCATATATAAGGATTGTCGTGCCTTTGGTTCTACATATATTGTATTACAGTCATCCGGGAATGATGGAATGGCAGCTGCCAATTTTTCTCCAACTGACAGGAAATACTCATTAAATGCCAACGCTATTTCACAGGGTTCCCTAATTTCACAATTATTTACGATGAGAGATTCAATTGTGTTGGTGGGTTTATGTACACGGTTAGACAGAATTGAGTTGATGGTTTTCCAAGTTTTTCTTGGGTTAGTTAGGTTTTGTTGAAACTATACATCAATGATATAACTAAATGTGGCATCTCGGGAAAACTTCAACTTTACGCTGATGATACTGTGATTTACTATCATTGTAAAAATCTGAAGGAACTTGAAGCTCTAATGAATATAGATCTCGCAAAGCTGGCTAAATGGCTTCGATTAAATAAATTAAGCCTCAATGTTAAAAAAACCCATTACCTTACTTTCGGAAAAAAAGATAACATGAGTATAAATATCATTCTTGGAAACGAAAAGCTACAACATGTTCAAGTAACGAAATATTTGGGGTTACTCATAGACTCTAACCTCTCGTGGTACTCCCATGTTGAGTATGTAAAATCCAAAATTTCCCCGATAACCGGTGTACTTTATCGACTCCAAGGTGTGCTCCCCACATCTTTACTGCGTGCAACATATTATTCTATGATCCACTCCCACCTGAGTTATCTAGTTAGTATCTGGAGAACCATTACCAAAAAAAAAGTTCCGAAATACAAGTAATTCAAAATAGAGCCATACGTAATATATATAATCTGCCATGGGATACACATGTCAAAGATATATACTCACAGACACAAATACTTCCTTTTACAGTCCTGCCAAAGTATAACATCACAACTGCCATTCTACAAATAATTCAACACTCCTCACACACCAAAACTAAGCCAGTCTTTAATTCTGACATACACCAGCACAAAACACGATCACAAAATCAAATACATTTATCGTCATCTACTTACACGACCAAATTTGGAATTAACTCCTTACAATACACTGCACATAAACAATATAACGCATTACCTAGTAATTTAAAACTTCCGGCGATGAACAAAAAAACATTGACAAAATCTCTTAAAAGCTATTTCCTTAGCAGTTTCATTAATGACTAACACAATCTTTCTCTGGAACTCCATAATAACATCTGCGTTTATTTATTTTAATGTATTTATTTGCCTTATCCTTTCTAATGTTGTCTTTCCCGAAATGAGTTTTATAAACTCATTGGGAATAATACATTATTACTTTGTTATCATTTTGTAATGCATTATCTTGTAATAAAATAAAAAAAATAAAAAAATAAAAAAAATTATTCAAAATATTCTGTCATTATTTGTCTCTTGTGCTTATCTCGGACAATGCGCAATCTTGGATGTAATTTACTGCGCAGTATCCGCGGCAGGGACAGGTCTTCAATTTTTATTCACAAATGATGCTTATTTGAATGCAATATAATGCGACTCCTTCTCTGCTTTTTTTCTTCCCGCCTTATAAGCAGTTGGAAATATATTTTATTATTATTTTTTAATTCTTAAAAATGAAAAATATTTTATACTTATTTAAATAGAATGGTTGCCTAATTATGTACATTATCTAGAATATTAAACAAATTAATTATCTTGTTAATTTAATTTCAGAAGGAACATATTAATTTTTCTATTGGCCTTTGACCTTTTTCAATTTAATATCGTAGCTAAGTATTGATTTCTATAATGTAATTTATGTATGATGTTTGAGAGGAAGCTACAAGACAAAAATGTGTATATTCTTGGTATACTTTACATTGTATGTAATATGCATTGAAATTGCTTGACAAACGGAGTATAGAATCGTTCGATATCAAGCACAAAACTGGTTTTTATTTATTTAGTAAATAATTTTATAAGAAAGCAAAAAAGTTAATCAAGTGAAACTGTCAAAGATAATCTTAGCTATAATACTTTATTTAATAAAAGTTGTTTGTTTTGCGCGTTCATACATTTCTATTGAAAAAGTATATTTTTTAGTAGTTTACGTATACATTTTTTGTTGTGTAATTAATTATTTTATTTGTATTCTTTTCAAGCGAAACGATAGGAAAACCTTATATTTATCTTAAGCATATTTTTTTGTATTCATAATGTACACCAATTCGTTATAAAGATTAATCAAATTAGTGATTTAGCATTAAGCTTCGCCTTAAATGTATGTTATCATGTTGTCGTGTAAAGTGTATGTATGCATGTGAGCTTTGTTTGATTCTGTTTGTACTTGTGACGTTTTGATGAATTCTGTGTTTGTACATAAGAGTTTTTTATTATTTTTGTTTTTATTTGTAACAAATTTATGTGACACCTCACAAGTGCACGAATAATTATTTTTATTATATATGTAGAAAGACTTCGTATAGTATTCTTATTGTTTGTTTACTCGTATAATTGTTGGTGGTTAATGGTTAATGCATCCTCACTGCAGTCTGCACTGACCACGTAGCATGTAATTTGGCGCCCGTGGCCGCAATGGATGAAGAACTCATTCCTCGCGAGGCAGGTGAACCGCGGACCCCCGAGAGCATTCGCACTGACCGCAGTGCCGCGGCGGTCGTTGGGAAGGAGCCCGGGACCCCTAGCGCTTCGCGGGCGGCGACGGACATTAATCTCCGCGCCAAGACGACGGCCACCGGATCACGAAACCACACAGGCTAATATGATTGATTTTTTATCATGCGCAAATTGAAAATAATTGTGGCATATTTTTGAAAACCGATGAATAATTATTTTTGTTTAAATGTGAGTCCCATCTGCTTCCAACCATTTGGAACCAGAAAGAACAAATTGATGTATGTTGTGAGGTTGAGAATGGAAGGTAGGGGAAGGTGATGGAGAAGGGAAGGGTGAAGAAGTACCTGGCTATTCAGATCTAGTCACCAAACACGGCTAAAGCCATTTCAGGCATTGTTTTATATCTGAATAGTGATCTGTCATCAGGTTGATACTGAGAGTATTTTTCACTACATGTTTTATGAATTGATTGTGAAATAATAAACAAATTAATCAAATAATATTTACTTACGTACTCGTAGCCGAGGATCTTTACCACCCCACAAAGGATGGCGGGATATTGTTATTAATTCATTTTGGGTAGAAGTGCTGTAACGTCAGCCAACTCCATCCATTGTTTGGTTTCTGAAAAATATTTTTGAAATTTCGTCAAATAATCTTTCGACATCGTTTTCTTTCGACATCAGAAATGCAGATATGTTTATTTTGCATAATTATGAGCGATAATATTATGTACTTAGGTAATAATAATTTGTTCAAGTATAATTAAACATGTACTTATGTTTATTATTTTTTATGCTTCCGATTTTGTTGTCCGGGTTAAATCTTCCCCATAGGTAAAACTAAACCCTTCCACTCACTTTTCCACAAATGATCAGCTAGTCAATCAACACTGTGTAAGTGCATTATATAAGTAAAATAAATACAAAACAATACAAGAACAACAACACGTCAACTAACCAGATATCAAATGGGTAAAAAAATTCACCGACTCCAGATATTTTCATATCAGAGGGTTCGGCTCGGTAGAACTTCTAACAGGGCCTATAAATCCTTCTGATCCCTCAACATAAATATTTAAAAAATCTTTTGTTATCCTACATGTATTCAAAATGCCCGACTTTTGCATCTTTATATATAATTTTTTTGATAGATCTAATACGCCTAAATTTTTAATTAGAGAGCTAGGTATAATGCCAGTAGCCAAAATAACGAATGGTAATATTTTTATAGTCTGAGAATGCCAAATTCTTTTTATTTCATTTCCTTAATCTGTGTATTTTCTTATTTTTTCGCTAACAGATTTTTGATGATGTCTACTTATATTATTATAAGGTATATTATAATTTGTACTTACCGGTCACAGTACATGAGTTGGCATCGCGTTTGAGTCCACCCATGCGTAGTGTGTTCAATTCCTTGGCAAAACAAGCAACATTTTCCGTTTACTGTGGTGGTAGTAGGAGATTTTCAAATATTGTCAGGTTATTCGTAACCCGGAATTGTTTATCTTTGTCACTTGGCCCAGATTTCTCTGGGTATCACCGCTCCATCACGGAGGTTGTCAATGGTGCACTCACGCGAAGAAAGCGCATATTCTATTCATGTTTACTGTTTGTGGCCCTCTGTCATATTATCTTCATACCACGTCTTGTGTTCTGTGTTACCAACACGCGGTGGTATGCAATATCGCAAGACAAATTATCGCAAAGAATGCTTAATTTCAAAGTTTAAGTTATGTTTTTAACGCTCTGAGTAATTTCTTGGCGAGTCGCAAGTTCACGGAGAACAGAAGGTTAATGGGAAATATGCGAAGTGAAGACAGTGACTGAACGGGTAGTGAAGTTCCTACACGGTCTGCTCTGCTCAAGATTAAAGCTTATTTTCACACCTCGATTCCGGACAACACTGTTATTTATTTTTAAGTTTACTGGTACTGGATTATTTGCAATCATTGCTCACTATTCTTAAATTCAGAGTTTGATCCCACCGTCATATTAGCGAAAAATCTTACAATTAATTTGCGTTCGTTTGTTTTCTTTCTTTCATGTAGAAGCTTAGGCAAGGTATTATTATTTGGAACCATAAATCAGTCAGCTAACCTGGGAAACTTTTAAAGAGTAAATGATTACTTTTTCTTTAATGTCTGTAAATACAAACAAATCAGTACATTGTTCCTGGACACTTTAACTCTCCGGTGCAGGGTCTTCTTGTAAGGTGTTTACAAAATATAATCACAAATATTAGCTATCCATCCGTAAAATACCTACAGCGAATTTAATCATATTTATTTTATGAGACAATAGTCAGAACACCTAAATTATTCTTGATTTCATTTTGATCTGAAGCAGTCAGCGATTGCCAATTATTGTTTCCATTCACCTTCTGGAAAAATAAATCGTTTTAGCCACGCAACCATGTCAAAAATTGTGTAAATAAAACATTATTCAATTTGAAAAGTTAAGGCTTTTGGCTTACCCCCTAAGGTGCTATCGCATACCCCTGGAGGGAAACGAACTACTGATTGGGAACCGGCGATAATATATAGACAATAAACGTAAGGTACGACAACTTATTCAAGAATCGATTCAATTATTCGTGTAAGTCGGTCACCAGAGTGACGCTGAATGTAGGTACGTACTTAAATACAAACATACAAAATTTAATATAATTGCAGATACACATTTATTTTATGTTGCGTTGTGTGTTGATCCCGTTACTTCTGGACCAAAGATAGTATCTTATTTCTCTGCCACGAAGGGCGCCAGTAAAAAGGATTTTTGTTTCAATTTTACAATATTTCGGAATCAAACAGCTATTTATAATTGTATTAAAATAAAATACTTTCTATACACCTTTTCCGTTTCTCCATCGATTAAATAAAAGTGTTTACGAAGTATTTTCTATTCATATAAAAAATAACGTCACACAGTAATATTGCAATTATTGAAGTAGCCATTTATTAGATAATTTAACATTATAAAATGAATTCATGATATTATAAGCCAACTGAGTTCCATTAATTATCTATACATATATAAAAAAATATTATTATTCATTGTCTACACATGAAAACAGACTTTTTGCGTAGATGTTGCTCAACATTGGTAATGGGCAGCTACCACAAGACAATGGAATAAATAATCTCGACAGTGAAAACCTAAGCGCTTTAGTAAAATATATTATTCTGCAACAATAACTTCAGTACCAACTACCACATACAACTACCACATACACACGCTTGGAAACAAATTCACCTCAAATATCGACACGTTTGATATAATTTTACCTGAATGACATTTTTATGTAGCATATTTAAAGAGCGATTACGTATATTTGTTGTTTTCTTGAAGATATGTTGTGAACTTAAAATGTGTTATTTTTTTGTTCTTGATGTTTTAAAAATAAAAACCTTCTGTTGTCACTGTATTATAAAGTAAATTATGTAAAATATGTATCATGTAAAAACCCATCAGGGCGTTTATATTAATAAATAAATAATGGAATGGTAAAAAGCTTTGATTTCGGGTCGGAATAACATGTGCATTTGAAACGGTTAACCAAATGATTTCTTCCATATAGACATTTTTAATAAATATTTTATTTTATTGATCATATGTCCTTACATCTGATTAAAGGAACTGTCGTTAAATAAATAAATAAAACAGAAGTTAGCAGCTCATTCCCCACTGTTACAGGAATGTTCAATGATGACACGAATTAATTTATTTAATTCTGAGGTTGCATTATCCCATACTGTTTGATATGGGCATTATTTAATGTCAATACCAGAATCATCAGGACCGACGTTGAATAATTTTCATGGGCGTTTTTTAGTATTCATTTTCAATGTTTTTATCTGAGTGTTTGGAAGAAACCAAAATATGTTTGTCGCTATCATTGAAAGGTTGGGTATGGGAATTGACATTAATATCTAACATCCATAATATTTTTTTCTATAGATCCACAAAGGAGGTCCTTAGGAAAAAAAAATCTCTGAGGGTCGTATGTCACCTTTCTTGGAGGGTCTTTTTAGGGAGAGGAAGTTCTGGGAAGGAAAGGTATGAGGGGTGGGTAGGAATCTGGGGGTCAAAGAGTCCAGAAGTGACGGACGTGTGAATTCATCCCTCCCACTGCAGTGCAAGGCGGTGGGTCTCCTTCAACCGGTCTCTCCCGATCCACCAAACGTAGCGAACCACTTGAGGTGACCTGCAGGGGTGCTGATTTTATAATAAATGATTCCCGGGGCGGCGGTATCCAAACCCGCCTCCCAAATTGATGATATTTTTTATATTAATATAATTTTTTTTATTTTTATTGAACTCCATTTTAATTTAAATTTTTTGTTTTTCTTATTTAATTGCAAAAAACATTATTGAATACATAAAATAAAAATATATAAACTTATTTGACGGAGACATTATTTTCCCCGTTAGAATATTCTTTCTACTACCCGACATGTCTAAGATAACATAAATTATTAGTTCTTACATGCCGTTAGACGTGAGAGACATCATACCCCATTGAACGAATAAACTTACGCAACCATGCTGAAAAAGGTAATCGCAGCCTGATTTGCACACCCCATCAAAAGAATGTTTTTATTCCAGGACATGAGTATGGCATTGTGAACATAATTGAATCATTGAAGTAATCTTATACGGAACTCTGTGTACTTTAAGTATCATGTAAGAAAATGACATGACCAGTCTTCGTGTATTTTATTGTACTGCTTGTCTTATTCTTTAACACTGGATCACAAGTAAAACATATATGTTTAGAACTGTGCTGGTTGGGAGATTGGATAGCACTGTGTTATAATATGCTCAAAATACCATGTCTTTCGGTATTTGTCTAACGCCACCTATCATCTGGAGGTGTTAACTTGTCTATGAAATGTAATAAATCCTTCCAGCCTAGCTTTTTCAGTCTATCTAAGCACGTTGTTTAATTCAGAACCTACTTAATTTCATATTATTAACATTCTGTTCTCAATAGAATATAACCTCCGTATTTTTAAAGCAATATTTTACTTTTTGCAGAAGGTTTATGAATCCTACACCCTGCACCAGTCCTGCTGGGTACAGCTCCAACCCAGTTAAGCTCTCAACAAGAGAGCTTAGCCGTTCCAATTTGCAGGGCCCAATTAGTGCAGCAACGTGAGAAAATTGTGCTGCATTTCCGCAAAGGAGGCACTGTTGCAAAACCATCCCGAAGAAAGCTTTGGTTGTGTTTTTCATATTTTGATCAGCTCTCTACAAAATAATTTGCTCAAAAGCTCAGCATTAGACAGTTCTCTACTTCTGTATCAGAAAAGCACTATAATAATAGGTTAGAGATCAAGAAAGAAAACCAGAAGACGGAAAAAATTTGAAGTATAATATTCCTCTTATGGAACAACGGAAGGCTTGGTTAAATTCCTACATCAAAACTTTGGTTTCAGTTAGTTGCATAAAAACGTAGTCTCTCCGAGGTACCACGTTCTAACGTGTCATTATAACGTTAACGGACTGATCGAGGTGTAATGCTCTCGACTGGCAATCCAGAGGTCGCGAGTTGAAATCCCAGCGTGCGCAAGTGAATTTTATTTTACTAATTTATTCACTTAAAATAATAAACAGTGTATTTGCCGCACGTTCCAGAGTGGAAGATACTCTCAGTAAAACCCTGGTGTGAAACCACCATTAAAAATTGAAACCTTGCTTGAGCAAGGTTTCAATTAGCCGTGTTTGACGACCTGATCTAAATAGTCTGGTATTTCACCACCTTCATCTTCCCATCCCTACTACCTTCAGCCTTACAACATATCCCAATTGGGGATGCCATAGTCTCACTGGCTCTACATGGTTGAGAGCATTTGAGATTTTTAATTATGTCTTATGATAGTATGAACTTATTTTCATGTTTTTGATCGGTTCTTTGACAATCGTCTTGCAATTCTATCCCAACAGCAGCCTATTTGGTGATCATCAGTGGCGTAGCGTAAATGGGGGGACTGCCCCCGTGCTGTGCAGTTTTAATTATAGCCACCAGGTTAAACGAGATGTGTCAAGAGCATAATAGTGGTGAGTTGTGGCGGCGAGGACGCTGGAGTAAGGTCCTCCCATACAACACACGTATTTATACGCAATTTTGCTGCAGCTAATATGCCAGCAAACTGCTCGATATTTACATAACAATATATATTATTATGTAGGCAATCAAATAGTCAGTGGCGTAGTTAGCGATATATTTTTGAGGCTGATGACTATTATCTCAGTTTTGAACGCTGTCCGAAACGGTGGGGGAGCGACGGTGAGATTCTCAAGACCAATGTGTATTCCTGTTTAGTATAAAACTAATCAACTACACAATATGAAACAATACCATTAAAATGTGACAGTAACATAAAATAAAATGGAAGTTAAAACGACACTGTAAGACACATTAGTAAAACTGTATTACCTACGCTACTATAAATTATTATTATTTTTTTTTTAATTTAAAATTTGTTATTACGCCCAGTCACAGTACATGGATAAGAACAGAATATATGTAGTGAGCTATTGCAATTATACACAGTTTTTAAAGCGTGAAATAACGTCAAACAGAATTTTAAACAATATTAGTAAAGATCACATTGCCAGCCCTTCGGTGGCGCAAAGAGGAGGAAGGAACTTGAACTTGTAACAGTAACATAAAATAATGTAGAAACTAGAACAATACTACATATACGACAAATCCCTAAAACAACATAACCAACGATACTATAATTTATGGGATTCAAAGAAAGTGCTGGTGTAGATTAGGCTTAATTCTATATATTCTATTACCCCCTAATTTGTTGCACAGAACATGCGTTTTACTGTTTAGTGTGTGTTATTTAGTTGGTTGTTACGTGTTATAGAAAACAATTACATTTTGTCTTTGGTTCCTAGATGGTAAATGGAATTAAATAGTGGCGACGATGGCAGGACTGTTAATTAACTTGTTAATGACAGTTATAATAATATAGAATAGAAAATGTGTTAAATTTTTAAAAAGTACGTCATTAGTACATTTTATATAATATATATTTAATATTAACACACATATAACCCATGTAACCACTGTGCATTACTGTAATAATTTAGTTAAATCAATAAAAATAATAATAAAGGAAGTTATTTGGGAGAAGAATAATACGAACAAACCAACGATAATGTTTTGATAACATATTAAGGGCCGGAATTCCTATATTCTACCGATTTATATCATATTTCCCTTGAACGCTTTAAGTTTCTAAGTTCTTAAAAAAATAAATGCTCTTTTTCAAGATATTAACTGAATATATTTAGGGCCAAAATGTTAATTACATAAAATTCCCTCGATAGAAAAAAATTGAAAAGTATTCTCCAAAAATTATTATTTACACATTTGTTTGTGTTATATTACAAGTTATAGGTATGAAAAAATTCACATTGCTTCTTTAAATGCTACTTAAGGTGATTTTAAAGAAACTTTTGCTCTATTGTAAATAAGTCGTGTTTAATAATTAAATATTTTCACAAGGTTTTTAATAATAAGTGGGGTTTCTGAATGTAGGTAGGTACCTAATTACCGCCGAACATTAATCCTACGTTTAGATGAACTTTAAACATTAATTTTTATATATTTTGTATGCACTTGCAGTTTTAAGACACCACAATTGCTTTTTCCTCTTTGAACAGAGGTGGGGAACCTTTTTGTGTGTATTGCTATACCATATATTATTACTGTACGTACTGCTTAAATCAACCCTTTGAACAATGTTGTGTACATTTGGAAAATATTTTTGTATTTTTACAATGTATATATATTTTTTGCATGGTCCAATTATTAAATATTTGAGGATTATACATATATTGCAGTATTTTATCATTTTTCGCCAGTATTTTAACCGGTGACCGGATAACTTGTTAACATGTAAATTCAATACACCTGTAAAAAGTGCTATATAGTTATGAAAAGCGATGAAACAAAAAATAGATTAATGGATAGGTAACGTAGGTTAGCATCGCGTTTATGTCTTTATACCTATTAAAACTTCATTTCCAATGAACTTTAACATAAGAAACTTCTGTGGCTTGACTTCAGTTAACTTGTATATTAATATCTATCATTGTATAATATATTATATAAAAGCTCTTTGTTTCTTACAAAATAAATAAATAAATATCGCTTTAAAGTAATAATAATTGATCAACAACAACAACAATCATAAACGTCAGACGACTATTTAAATGCTCCAACATTAATCTAATCAAAAGTGTAGTAAAAAGTTAAGTGGATCACTTCAGTTTATGAAATACAGTGTAGTTTTTCGCGCATTATCATCGCGTGATCTTAGATCCTGAACTGTAACACTCGAAAGTATCAAAATAGTGTTTTGAAATTAAAACAATAAACTTCCTACTAGATTGCACAGTTTAATCTCATTAAAAATTAAAATCATATAGACTGTATTTCGACAAGAAGCTATACAAAACAAAGAGAACAATAGTAAATAATTCACAGTTTTTCGGTGAAGATAAAAAGTTAAATAACAAAATAAAAAAGTGCTAAAAACGTTACAAGTGCAACAATAAATACATGTTTTTACCCAAGAACATAAACAAAATATAAACAAGTACTAAATGAACTTTACACAAGTATATTTAAACGTATCCCACAACTCTCACCCAAGGCTCCATAGCTCAGTGGTCTAAAACGTCAGCACCGCGCTGTTCTGTCGATCCAAGTTCAAACCTCAGACCGGCGAACGACTTAAAAAAAAAAAAAAAAAAACTTTTTTTTTAATACATATTAATAATAAATAATACTCAACCCAGAATATAAGGGCGACTTGCACCAACTATCGCAAATTTTATCTTAAATTGTATTTAACTAAACGTATTTAAGACCCTAAATACATTTAACTTAAATGCGTTTAGTTGCGTCTTGCACCACGCAGTTCGGTGGCAATTTTAGTTAAACGCGTTTAACGCGTCGGTAAAACAGTTACCGCGTGTTTACCGCCATTTACGCGTAAATAAAACAGCTACGATGTTTCATTTTACTTGAAGTGTCAAAATATTTTGTGATTGTGTGTGTGGTTTAATAGTGTGTTCATTTATTTTATGAAGAAAAAGTTAAAGCAAATAGACATAATGATGAAATAATACAAAAAGAGCTTCTGTTGTTGGAATTAAAAATAAAACAATTATCCGAGTAATTTTGTTTTTTTTTTTAATTTCTTTTACATATTATATTGTTTTAAAGTATTATAAGAATGCTGTAGGTATGATTAGAAGTTTACAACCTTGCAAAGTACTCCTCGATAAGGAGTGTTAGCTCCAAGTGACGAGCACCTCATTTTGATGTCATTTCTTTACTGAGACGAAATATTCTTTGAAACTTCTTGGCACTGAGTGTTTCAAATAAATTTGTTCTCTTGTTTACTTTTCTGACTATATTATAATTTATTTAAGTTATTTATAATTTCAATAACATAATTTCTTCATGATCGTCAGAATACATATCCCAAATGTTCATTGTGAATACAAATTAAAATGAGATAGATTTTAAACACAATCAGAAATCGAAGAGATAACCTAAATATTTTTGACAGTACTGCTTTACGAGTAGGGCTAAACACGTTTAACTCAGTTAAACAGCCGCTTTTGGGTATTTAACTTTGACAGTTCTTTAAACGCATTTAACGAATTAAATTTTGTGGTGCAAGACGCCAAGTCGACTTAAATCAAATAATGTGTTTAAAATTATATTTAAATCAAATTTAACTTATGGTGCAAGCCGCCCTAAAACTCTCACTTGGATTTTAAAAACAGCTTCACAATCAGCTACCATCACGGATTCAAACCAAAACACAACCTGTGTAACTGGTTTTGCCTGCCTATAGGCGCTAGAGAGTGTGCCAGTGTGTTTGCCTACCAACAGGCGCAACCCTCAAAATACATAACCGGTGTAATTGATTTTGCCTGCCTTTAGGCGCTAGAGAGTGCCATTGTTTTTGCCCACCAACAGGAGCAATCCTAAAAAAAAAAAAAAGGACAACACAACATGTCTAAATCTCGCAGTAAATTCTCCAGCGCGAAGAAAACCACATCTTCACCACAAACTAGCACTATGGACTCACCGTCGGCGACACATCAATCTATGATTAATATAGACAGTGAATCAATATTTGAATTCATCAATACGAAATTCGAGGAAATGAAGACAGTAATGCTCAATAAAATTGAAACAGAGCTGCAAGAAATAAAAAAACTTCACGAACTTCATCAATGACAAATATGATGACATTTTACAAAAACTTCAACAAATCATGGACATTCCAAACACCGTCAACAAAATCAAGGAGGAACTAGCGGATAAAGAAATCAGATTATCTACGGTAGAAATCCACCTGGCGGATATAGAACAAGCAGCCCTGCTGAACTCCATAGAGATAAACGGCCTAAAATTACAGGACAACATATCTCCAGTCCACGCTGTTACACGGATCGCTGAACTCGCAGGCGTTACGATGTCCCCAGAGGATACATACAAAGTCACAACAAACAAAACAAATGATCAAACAAAAATAACAATTAATTTTAAGGATACCACAAAAGCACAAACCATGTTAGCATCCAAACACAGTGACCCGATAAAAAAATTCAACGGAGAAGGAGCCAAATATGTTTATCTTAATGCGGCATTAACCCAATATTACAAAAATCTGCACTGGAACACCAGAAAAAGAGCCCAAGAAAAAGACTACAAATATGTTTGGGTAAAATCAGGAAAAATTCTCGTCAGAAAATCCAAAGACTCAAAGGTTATGGAAATAAAACACCTAAACGATATATCTAATAAACTGACATAAACACGACTGTACATCTAACACAACCTCACATCACATACTTACACAAATACACACCAACATGGCAGATTACATGGAATATATAGATTCGGACAATCAACACTACTGTGAAAGTACAAATGATATTAACCTCTGGACCAAATTCACAAAAGAAAAACATAGAATTAATATATTACACCAAAACATTAGATCGATCAATAAAAATTTTGATGAATTTTTTATATACCTCCAACAGCTTGAAAATAATTTTGATGTCATTGTACTGACAGAATGCTGGTTGAATGACAACTACATACCAAAAACAATCAAAAACTATAATACACACCATACAAAAATACACAAAAACCAAAATGATGGTATAGTTATATACGTCAGTGATAAAAATAACACAACCATTCAAGAAATAAACATAATCGACTCCAACTGCATACAAATTACATATAGAAAAGAAAAATGTATCCTAGCTATGTACAGATCTCCATCCAAAAACAACATCACAAATTTCTTAACTGATCTTAACAATACATTAAATGATCTCAACAAATACAAAAATATCATCATCATAGGAGATCTTAATATAAACATTCTACAAAACGGACACCCACAAAACATAGAATACCTAGCAATACTAGCACAACACGGACTGGAGCCAATAATAAAGGTCCCAACACGGGTCACACAAAACACTAAAAGCTGCATAGACCATATAATGATCAAGACAAAACTAAAAACCAAAACAGTAGTACTTGAAAGCACAATCACTGATCACTACATGAATATGATAGCAATAGACACCGAAAACACTACTTCGAAACAACATAAAATATTTACAAAAAAAATAATTAACTACTCAAACTTAAAAGAAAAACTCCAAAAAATAAACTGGAATACATTATACCAAATAGATAATGTCGAGGAAGCCTGGAATACATTTACAAATACGCTAACGCAAGAAATAAATAATTACACTACAATAAAACATATAAAACTTACACACAAAGCAAAAAAAATTAAACTATGGATAACACAAGGAATATTAAACTGTATTCGTAAACGAGACAAAATTCACAAACAAATTAAACAAACACCGTATGACATGGAACAACTTAATTACTATAAAAGATATAGAAACATATGCACGAAAATTATTAGAGTAGCTAAGGAGATGTACTACAAAGAAAAACTTAAAAAAGCAAACAATTACCCAAAGGAAATATGGAAAATATTAAAGGAAGTTACATACACACAAAAATACAAACAAAAAAATACTATCGAACATCTAAATATTAACTCGAAAAAAATAGATGCCAAAACAAATATAGAAATGATGGCAAACCACGCAAATAACTTTTTTGCAACTATAGGGAAAGTTTTAGCGAATCGTAAAAAACACAGCACAAACACACTAACACAAACAAACAGATCAAACATCGATACCCAACCAACACAACACAGATTTATATTAAAAACAAGTTCGGAAATGGAAATTAACAAAATAATAAATACATTAAAAAACCAGATTGCTCCTGGATTAGATTAGATAACAACGGATTGCATTAAAATAATAAAAAATGAAATATTAAAACCTATAACACACCTAATCAACCTTAGCATAACACATGCCTGCTTTCCTAATACTCTTAAAAAAGGACTGGTAATCCCTATGTATAAATCCGGAGATAAAATGGAAATAACTAACTATAGACCAATTACTTTGTTAAACTCTCTATCAAAGATTTTCGAAAGACTTTTAAAAAACCAAATAATAAAATACCTGGAAGAAAACAAATTAATATCGGACAAACAATATGGATTTAGAGAAAAAAGAAGCACAAAAGAAGCTTTAGCAAGTACAATAGATTATATACATAGCAACTTAGATCAAGGGTTTAAATGCATAGCGATATATTTAGATTTGGCTAAAGCCTTTGATTCAATATCCCACAAAACACTTTTTAAAAAATTAGAAAATATGGGTATCAAAGACAAAGAACTACAACTATTAAAAAGCTACATGAGCGACAGAACACAACAAGTCAAAATTAATAACTATACTAGCAAACCACTGCCGATTACACACGGAGTTCCACAAGGAAGCATACTAGGGCCCGTTCTTTTCATAATTTACATAAATGAACTTTGCAGCATGGAAATAGATGGAGAAATAATTAGTTACGCAGACGACACAGTTTTATTATTTAAATCTAAGGATTGGAATAAGGTTTATAACATAGCGAATCTAGGAATCAAGCAAGTGAAAAAATATTTGGACTCAAATACACTCACACTAAACATATCGAAAACAAAATTCACAACGTACAGCATAACTAACACAGGACAGCCAAAAAACAATACAAACACCATAAAAATACACGAATGCATAAACACCAACATCTGCGATTGCCCCCCTCTAGAAAAAACAGAACAAATAAAGTATCTAGGAATCCTAATTGACCATAATCTTAGATGGACACATCACATCAAACAAATCACAAATAGACTCCTCAGAACAATACACATTTTCCTAAACATAAGAAACATATATAAAATAAAACAATTGAAAACAATATATTATGCACTATGCCAATCAATAATAGAATATGGAATAATTACTTGGGGAGGAGCGACAAACGCAGCTATCGCTCAAATAGAAATCGCACAGAAAACGATATTAAAGGTAATACTCAAAAAACATAAACTAACCGACACAGACCAAATATTTAAAAGCTGTGACGTACTTGATATACGCCAATTATATGTTAAAACACTACTAAACTACATTTTCGACCAAAAAAACAAACCCCAACAAACACAAAATATCACTAATAGACCGGTCAGACAAGCGTACAAAGAAAACATAAAAACTCCGACGGTAAACACTACCTTTGGACAAAGACACCATAAATACCACGCTATTAAAGCATTCAACAGTCTTCCACTTGAAACAAAAATTGAGGAAAATAAAAATAAATTCAAACACAAAATAAAAAAATGGATTAAAGAACAAAAAGACATTATTACCAAAATACTATAACATAAAAGAATAAAACATATACACGCAACACAAAAAAAATATATAAAACACACAACACACACAAACACATATATCATTATAAATGCCGATTTACATTCTCTTTTGATATTTTTCTTTTAGTGTTATAATTGTATTTTAATTTTTAATCTTTATTTTTTATTTTCAATTTATCTTTATTTTAATGTTGTTTTTCTTTTCTTTTATTTTTTTTAAATGTATAAATTCTTAAATTATAACATGGGGGCCTCAGCACGGGTAAACAACCCAGTGAGGCCTACATTACTAAATTGAAATATGAAATATTGTAAAAAAAAATGTATCAACAATAAAAAATAAAAAAAAATAAAAAAAATAAAAATCAATATGTTCAATGTTTTGAGTTATCATGGAACCACGTTTTAAAATGTATTCCCGTACCTACTTACACCACTCATCTGGATGATGTTTGATTATTGATGTTTACGTAATTTTTAGGATGATATGACTTGAGATTTTGAAGGAAAAAAGTATTATAATGGTTTATTTTGGGGGTATCATCCTGTTTTGTGGTACCTCCTTCATCCATCCTTCGTCCATCGTCAGGACGGATGTGTAAAACATGTTTATAAAATCTAACACACACCATCAAGTTTAAGTATACATATATTCTGTGAGAAGAAATACATAAATTAGTGGTTGTATGCGGATATTTGCAGACTGAATCTTCTGTCTTCGTCGAACGTCACAGCGGTGCTGCCAAGGTTTGTTATCTATGTGAGGATGTTGTGTCAGCGCTCTTTATTGGCAGCAGACACATGTCAGCGCTATATTGGCGGCAGACACATACCTGAACGGATGACGAACCTCGTGCTGGCACAGTTGGTCTAAATAACAAATGTAGATCCTAGGAAACAAATTGTACAGCGCCCTTGAGGTGATTTTTCACAAAAACGGCGCTCTACAAATTATCCAACTATTATTATTATTATTATTATTATGAAATATTTCAGCAGCTTACATCCGTCCCGCGGCCGGAGGTGTCCACCACTGCCTTAGAAAGCACACAATAATTAATCCACACGATTAAACGTACATAACACGGCCGAGACTGGCAAAGTTTTATAACATTCTGTATTGCGTGCTGACACCTCTACCCTTGTGAAGAATTGAGAATTTACATGAACGATTCACTGCACACTGAATACTGTATACACCGTGAATCGGGACTATCGTAAGTTCTTTTCAGTTGCGAAGGAAGCTAGTTCGATAATGTGTGAATGCTCGTTATTTATAATGATAGCCTCCGGATAAAATATTTATGTAATCAGAGAAATATTCGCGTTGATAATTGACAGTAATTTACCAAAGTGACGATTCGTTCTTTTGATATGTCATTTTGAGAAGAGATTTCCTGTGAATTAAAATAAAAAGGAAAACTTCACACATTTACGCAATTTACCATCATATTTCAACACATATTATTGCACGCATTGTTTTGAAACACAAACGAGTTCTTGAAGCTCGGCACTTAGTTAAAAAAAATCAATAATTTAACCATTCCATTTCATTCAATATAATAGTAACTAGTGGTTGCACTTTTAAGTAGTGTGTCTGTTTTGCGTAACTCTGGTTTAACGAACTCTAGAAATCGTTTTTGTTTTGAAGTTTGTTTGAATAATTTAATAGATATTTATATTATGTATATACCAGCCAATCAGGGAAAAGGGGACAAACCAAGATGGGAGGAGCGCGGAATGTTGCGTGACCGTCTCCATTCCTGTGATTTGTCAATAAATGAATCTGACAGTATACAAGCAACTCGCACTGTAATATCACTACTTAGTTCTCGAAAATAAAATTGCTTACGAAATAATATTCCTTTTTACAGTGGCGCGCAAATTGATGGCTGCTTAAAAACTTAACTACAAATCCCAAATCAGGTTAACAAAAGTTACGGCTTGTTTCCAAAATTGAACATCCTTTTTAATATTTAGTTAGATACATTTTCAATTGTGTTATCCCACCCCACTCATGTTTAGCGTCACATTCAGATTCAGTGCAGAAAAGGCCTACAACGGAAAGTCCTACAAAAGTTTGCCTTACTTTAGGAAACTTTACTTTTCTGCGCAGGGTCTGGTAATTTAAATGTGCGCTCTTCGGCGGTCAGTGTAATTCTTACGTCGTATTTTATTCGAAGCGTTCTTTAACACTTCTGGTCTCAAAACTATGGTAACGCGGTTTGCCTCCAGCTTGTCGAAATGATTTGTCAAGGAATCCTACTATAGCGTGATTTTTCTTTTGCTAGTATAATAATTAATATCGAGGAAATGTCTTCTCATATTCATGAACGGAATGTTTAAAACACGGAATGTACCTATATCAGTGATTCAACATGAAAACTTACATAATATTAGAAAATTTGGTGAATTTTTTATCGAACTAACAGGACGATTACGGCGGGTCTTAAAAATTCCGGCGTTCAAATCCCGGTCTTCGGAATGTCCCTTTTCTCGAGTAATTCGAGTCCGGTCAGTGTGTCAGTTTTCATCGCGTCTAAGTCGCACCCAGGCGTAGTGTGTTAAATTCCTCCACTGGCTAAGTCAAAACTTTCCGATTACTGATATTTTAAATTGCGTATATTTTCGTGAATAATATTACAGCCGAAGATTAAGATGCATTGTTGATCATAAATACTATAATAATAATTGGGGAAAGCGACCACCATAAACAGATAAGAAATCTGTCAAGGATTCCACCGAGAACCCTCTCCCAGGAGGATAAGATGCGAATAACTAGAGAAGAGATGGATACTATAATTAAGGGTTTGGGTCCTAAGAAGGCACCTGGGCATGACAGAATCAACGGTATAATCGTGAAGAAAGTATGGCTCTATGCCCAGGAGGAGTTCCTGTAGGTCATGGAGACGTGTTTGCGAAGAGGAATTTTCCCTTCAGTATGGAAGAGGGGTATGCTCAAGATTATACCAAAGGGATCTGACAAACCACGCTCTGATGTCAAGGCGTACCGTCCGATAACACTGCTGCCGATAATGGGTAAGGTACTGGAAAAAATAATCAGAGAACGCCTGCGCCGAACACTCACCCCTCCCACCCCGTGTCAGTTCGGTTTTGTTCCCGGTAAATCTACAGAGCATGCCCTTATGCATGCGCTTGAATGGGTGAACCAAAGGTTCGACCTGAGAAGTGTGTCGTGGAGATCTTTCTTGATATCACAGGTGCCTTCGATCATGCGTGGTGGCCGATGATGCTCAACAAACTCAAAAGTAGAAGCTGCCCTCCGTAGCTTTTTAAAATTTGCTCAGACTTTTTCAATAATAGAACCATAATCCTAACCTTTGGGGACTTTGTCATCGAACGTGAGGTGGACATAGGTTGTCCACAGGGATCAGTTCTGGCCCCTGAATTCTGGAACATAAAGTTTGATGACTCCTCCAGGTTTCCCTTGCCTGCGGGATGCATCACGGTCGACTACGCTGATGACAAGTTTTTCTTGGTTGCGGGGAACAGTAGGAGAGAGCTTGAATGAAAGGCAGGTGAAGGTTTAAACATGATCCTCCAATGGGGAGAGAGAAATAGACTGAACTTCGCTCCCCAAAAAACCATGGGTCACCTGATGAAAGGTTTTCTCAGCAGAGAGAGAAACCCAATCATCAAAATGGTAGACTCCAAAATCAAGTTCGTAGAGACAGTAAAATATCTTGGAGTTACTCTAGATCGATCGTCCTCCTTCTTAGCCCACGTTAAAAAAGTTTCCACTGAGGCCCAGGCCCTTTTTCTGAAGCTGAGGAGAATCTCCACTACGGAATGGGGATTGAGGACACCAGCGATCCGTCTCCTATACAGGGGGGTTTTTGTGGCGCAAGTCACTTATGCCGCCTGCGTCTGGGAACATCGTCTGGATAATGCCCTTATACTCTTGGCTCTCAAGAGGGGCCAGCGAACTCCCTTGTTGGCACTTTCTGGAGCTTATAGAACAGTCGCTTCGGACGCACTTCCAGTGTTGGCAGGTGTCCTGCCAATCGATCTAGAGATTAGGGAAGTGCTTACAAAGAAAAAGCTGACTAGAGGCCTCCCGGCCAACCACCTCGGTGTAATTATTACACCAGGCGGTGCCGGGACCCTACTCAGTCGACTTAAACAAATGCGAGAGCTGTCACTCATAGAGTGGCAATCTCGGTGGGATAGGTCGAATATGGGAAGATGGACCTTCTCCTTCTTCCCATCAATTAAACTCAGAATGGAAGGGGCTTTCATCAAACCAGACCACTATATGGTTCAACTGTTGTCCGGACATGGGGAATTCAGGGGGAGACTTCACAGACTCTCCCTGTCACCCCATCCCAACTGCGCCTGTGGCAATACGGACCAAACCGCCGAGCACATTCTGTGGCACTGCGAGATAATGACGGATGCGAGGGATGAATTACTGAGAGGCCTAGATGTAATCACGAGACCGGTTTGGAACGCCGATCTCGTTTCGAACTAGACAAATTTCTAATGTCTGAGGAAGTATGTTAAGTCATGGGTTGAGGGATGGCCAGCTTTGAGAGTCGTTGACTAGAGTAAAATCAATAATAACCTGGTGTACTTGCTCCTGACTTCCTTGACCATGATTTGTATACTCTTTTACACCCTCGCCAGATTTTGCTGATAATTGTTCTTCACCCAGCTCAGATGATAAAAACCAGACCCAGGAGCAGCAGCTCCCATCTTTGTGGATACCTTGGAATGACATTTTTTTTTTGCTATGGAAATTGTAGCTTCTACCAATTTTCCGTTCTTTCATATTTTTGTTTTATTTTTGCTTCATAATTTTCTTTATAGTTTCCTCACATTTCTCTTCTGCTTTCTTTTCTTATATTTTGTTATTCAGGTTATACACCCATATAGAAGACACCTTTAGGGGCAACACGAGTCCGGGATGAAACTGAACATCAATGTTCTGTCATTGTCCATTTTCCCCACAAGGGGGTGGATAAACCTCGTCCCCTCATACGGCCAACGGACAGACCCCGGAAACAGGATATCCACAAACCTACCGCGCCTCCCCCGAGGACAGTAGCAGGTTTGAGGGATGGTCGGTCGACCTTAGGGGATCTTCCTCCCCGCCTCCGACGACTCGACGCATCTCTCCCTAGGGTCTTCGGGTATCCACTTCCCCAGCTCCCAGTTACACTTTCTTCAGGGCACCACCGAGAAATTGGCTAAGGGGAGCGGTCCCCTGACTTCGTAACCGATCAACCCAATCACCAACTGACTCGCCTCTGGACCGCCGAGAAGAATGTGGATTATTCCTCTCCGGACCAGCACCAGATGTTTTTCGTTTATACTTTTGTTTTCTCTAAATTACTATGTAGACAAACAGTCTACACCAGTTGTTTTTATTTTTGTATTTATTTTTCTCCCCTTCTACTAACATAGAAACAGAGGCAAGTACTCTACTAACAAACTAACATTGTACACAGTAAGCACTCGCAGACTGCTTCCCTAAAAACGTATGCGGGGACATTCGAGGTTTAGCTTCGTTCTTATTAAATGTAGAGTCGTTCTTAACAAAAAAATTAGCGTCCTTGCAAGAGCCCTGAAGGGGTAACCATAAGTTACCTATACCGGGGCGGGTAAGTGGTGGGATCCTCAAATGATCATAAATACTTAAATAGTTATGTACCTACCTTATAGGTATTTCAAAGAAAGCCACGCGGTCTTATCAAAAACATAGTACTTAATTATCAACAGGGTTGTACTATTTTTTTTAATATTAACATTCTTAACCAAAAGACTAAGCTTCTTATCAATGATTAGTTATTTATTTCAGTTTAAAGGCGGACTCTTAGATTTATTGCCCTGATCTAGATAAATAAATTCTTCTTCTAAAAAATAAAGGAACACGGTCCCAATAATATTATATTATGCATTACGTCTTCAAACATGTTATTTCTAATTATAGTGAATTTTTTAGTTAAAGGTTACGATATAAAAAAATAATTTACTATAAATGCTGCAGATGTATTAGTCTTAGTACATTTATATGTATTATTAACAATAATTTTTGTAATTATGTTATAAAAAATATGAAAAATAAACAAGTTCTGTGAATGATTTTTCGAGATCTGTTATTATTTCAGTTCTGTCAAGCAACTGATATAATGACAGAACTTGAACAAGACTTTCACAGAGCCTGAAAATGAACGTTGAACCTTGATGAATTTTTCAAATTCTCAGAAACAACCCGTCCTAAGTATTAAACGTGTTCTAAAGTCACATCATTTCACAAAACCATCGAAAATGACAAGAAGATTACAGCAATTATTGATTGGTATGGGAACAGAACGGGATCCGAACCAAAAATAATTATTAAAAAAATATTAAACGTTCCATACGAGCACTTACTTTGAACAAAGGAGAGATACCGTTGTTTTCACACAGAATGCGACGAAAATTGCCTGAAAACTCTTAAATTAAAAGAGTATAGGTACTTGCAGGAGAAACTGCATTATAATAATAGAAATTACAATTGGCAAAATGTATTAATTTTTCAAAAATCTAAAAGTTAAACCTCGGGATTCTGCCATAGAAGCGTAATTTTAAATATCTGTGGAGATTTTTCTGTTAGATGCATTTGTGGCGATACTTATGACTAGATATCTATCTACTAGATAATTTTATGACTAAATAACATAACAGCAATGATGGATTGATCAGGTATGTAAGCTGACCGGTCAGTACATGAGTTGGTATCGCGCTTAGGCCCACCTAGGCGTAGTGTGTTCATTTCCTCGGCTGGCTAAATCTTCTATCACAACACAAGCAATATTTTCCGCTTACTGTGATGGTAGTAGATTTTCAAATATTGTCAGGTTATTCGTAATCCAGGAATGGTTATCTTTCTTTAAAAAAATAAAAACAGAATTTTATAATGGTTACTACGGAATATACTAGAGATAAGTGTCACTTAATTGCTTACTAAATTTGCTTTTATAATTACTTCGTATTATAAATAAAAGCACGTATAGAGTATATATAAATATATAGTATCTTTAAAAATGTGTGTAGCTTATTCTTGGGCTTATATTTTTGAAGACAATTGACTGTCAGACGGTAGAGCGAGAAACACAGAGTTTTTTTTATTTTATTTTTTTTATTTAATATTTGAAAAAATATATTTTTACATAGATAAGTATACAGGATAAAAAAGATATAAAATTACTAATATATTTTCTACGCCACTCGTAACGTATTATTTAAAAAACAGTGTACATGTACAAATATGTACGTTCTAGGTGTAAAGATACTATTATTACGTAAAAGAGTCGTACCCGAAAAGTTCTTCAGTGTGGCGCCCTCAAAACCATTTCTCGATACCATTATTCAACAACATTGTTATAAATCAGGCAGTGATTATCTCATTGACATGTTACATGTAACATGGTAAGCAAAGGATTGAGGCGTTAGCAGAATATCGATAGGGGGCCAAAGGGTTGAAATTCTAACACGTTTATTGTTAGTGTTGTTAATCTATGGGTGGGAAGGATTTGGTTTAGAAAACTTGTTTTAAAATCAGTTTTCATTTTTTTTCATTTCTAAGAAGTAGGTCGTTTTTTGAACAAGAATATCATTCTTCAAAAGCTCATAGTGATATCTTATGTTGTTCATAATGATGTAGGTATAAAGTATAATGTAAGTATAAATTCAATTTTTTTCACAGTCCTCCTCACTAGGGTTTCCTGTTTTGATGCGGCCTGTAGTTTTTAAAGTTTTGTATTTAGTTTCAAGTTTTCTTTACAGCATCTTTATAATGTTCGTAAGTTGAAAAATCACAAATAATTATCAATTTTTTTTAGTTTTATTATGTCACGAAGTTGGCCAATATTATAATCATTGGAGTTTTACTACCAATATAGGTCAGTTAAAAATGTAACAAAAAAAAAAAAAACAAGACAAAAAATTTACTAAGAACAAGAACAACTGCATGTAACGGTCCCATTAAGCCCGATTTATTTGTACTGGCATTTATTTCGGCTACTCTAAAATATTTAACTTGTTTGTCACAGGATTTTTTAAAATACTTAATTTGGTACCTCTCTCATCTTAACTAGCAATAGGAATAACCCATTTGATTTATACGCACGACAATATATCTTATCGCACAGGTGCAGTTTGTGTCAAGTTTTAAATGGCTTTTAAACGATAAAGCATTAGTAAACTAATAAAACATATTACACGGAGAAAAATGAGTATTGCAGATTTATTAAAATCTTGTTAAAAAGGGAAAGCATGACTTTCAGTACATTTGTAATATATCAGAACACATGTTCATGCACCCACGTTTGTCCTGATAGTACCTACACAATGACGAAATGAAAAAATATTATAATTTTTATGAACACATGTTCTGACATAGCGCATTCGTGTTTTACTGACGGTTTGTTAGGATACTTGTCAATTTATTCGTTAATGGCTTGCAGTCCCGTTTTTTACCGGAATACCAAAAAAATTAAGAGATTCAATAAATTAACAATATTTTATACGATTAAGTTTTCTTCGTGTACTAACTCTACTTTAATTTAAAATAAAACAATAATGTAGAACTGCTTCACATGTAATCAAAGCTTTTTTAAATATACCTATATAAATTAAATTAGAATTTCTGCAAATTAGACTCAAAAAGTAAAAATCCTTTGATACTAACGTTTTTCTACATCTTCTATTCAGAAACTTTCTTACTTCTTCTTCCTTTTTTTTCTTCTCCATCCACTCCTGTAATTATTGGTAGTTAAGAAACCTTCTTATTTCAGACAAAATTAAGACATTGTACAAACGTAATAGGTACCTACTAACTTCTACAACTATGCAAATGTAATATAATATTTAACTCATAATTTATTATAATGTACTGTATATGCCTAATTAAACCAATAATAGTATTGGTAACTTACTGAAGTATTTATGATTATAAACGGATTGAACAAATTAAGATTCGGAGCAATAGGAAGGTACATATAAGTTGTGCTTAAGGAAAGAAATATGTCATTTAGTGAGATATTTATGGATGTATTTACATGCTCATGAATAAGTGCACACTAATAATATTTATTATGCAATAGTTTGACTTCTTTGAATACAGGTATTGGAAGTTCCAGACGGAATTCCTCGGTGGGGACGGGATTTCAATTGGAAATTGAAATATACACACAAAGGTTTCATTTTATGTTACTTATGTACCAATCAGATAAAATATTAAAATACTATATGTTGTATTTTCTTTAAGCATACAAAGGGAAGGAAACAAATTCTTAACTTTATAACCCAGAATAAAGTAAGATTTTCGTAAATTTATTAAAAAACCGGATTGATTTTACTAAGTATTTTGTATTAAGCACTTTTAAAACAATGGATTCAATAATAAATTATATTGATAATTAGGTACTTGGCTTTTAGATTAGATAGAGCAAATGTTTTTATGTAGGGAAATGGCAAAAATCGGTTCCATGATAACCCAACACAAGATAATTAATCAAGACAATAAACATCGCAAATTGTAACATTAATGAAATATATTATAGATATAGACAAATCACACACTTACTTTCACATATTTTTGGTTCCTTGGAACGGGCAATTTGCCTAGTTAAGAACCAATAATTTCGACCTGATAAGGTACAATAATCTATAATCACTAAAAATATTTTAATTATATCTTGTATCATATTGTACTGTGTGTAAATCTAAAAGAATAAATAAATAAATTCAACACAGCTTTAAAAAGTCATTAAAAGCCATGAAAAAACCTTACCTATAAACCTAACCTACGTATGCTATTTAACCTAGTTTATGTTTCATCACTTTTCATGACTTTAAAATCAATGTCATCGTGTTGAGTTGTCCGATTGTCTCAAAAAACTTTCACTCAAAACCTCACTTTTTATTTTTTTTACACTCGTGTTTTACGTGTATTATTTTTAGCTCTGTAAATGAAAGTTTCTCTTTTTGACCAAGTTCGTTTATAATGGATTTTGATTGTAATTGTAAAAATACTTTTGTGTTCAGTTGTTTTCTATTATTTATTGAAAACCACCAATTATTTAAAGCTGGTCGATAACGATGGAAAATCAAATTAAAATAAGATGGCATCAGCACGGGCAAGCCACCCAGTGAGGCCTACATTACTGGAATACTTGAATTGTAAAAAAATATTGTAGGTACCTAATAAAAAAAAAATAATAAAAAAAGTATTTCGATCAACAAGAATCGAAAAAATGACCTAAGTTAAATTGCTAGTCATTCAACACCGTTAAGATACTTGTCTCATTACCACTGCTCATTGCATATGATTGTACCAACAGCGTAGGAGGGATGTGAACCCGAAGCAACACACCACAGCTTAACAAGACATTAACCCAAGCTTATAACCGGCATCTACCACCTAGCGACAAGCATTTGACAAGTGGTGGCTTGGTAACACTTAAGTGATTTGTGAGAATCTAACTGGATTCAAAAAGATGAAACGAGGAATAACAATTCTGACATGCTCAAGACAGATGAATTAGTGAAGAATTAATATTGTTGCTATAAGTAGAAAAAAGCTCCTGCTAGATTTTCATTGTGTCTCCTAGTTTCTGGGAGCTCTTTAGCAAAATTGATATTACATAAAGACCTTAAATTATTATTTTTTTAATATTTTTGCATCGCTGGAGTTTTAAAGATACTGTAAGAACCGCACGGGTAAGAAATCATCGCTATAAAATGAACATGGCATTTCTTCTGTCTTACAATATTCTAAATAAATCGGCTATAAAACAAATTTTCAGGCTCGGGTTAGTTGGGAATCTTGTGTTTTCACATTAGAAATGTAACAGATATGATGGTTTAGATATGTGAATACCGCATAAAAGTCCCATCTGCTCCCTACCGTCTAGAGTCAGTGAGACTATGGCATCCTCAATTGGGATATGTTGTGAGGCTGAAGGAAGTGGGGAGGGGAAGTAGATGGAGAAGGTGGGGAAGAAACTGGTTATTCAGATCTGGTTACCAAACATGGCTAAAGCCATTTCAAGCACCGTTGCAAGTCTCAATGGTGGTCTTACACCATGGCGGTACTCAGAATATCTTCCACTCTAGAACGTGCCGAAATTATAACTCAAATTCATCAAATAAGATTTACTTGCGCACGCCGGAATTTGAACCAGCGACCTTCGAATTGTTAATCGAGAGCCTTAAAATTTGTTATAATTTTTTAAGTTTATTACGGTGTTCATTCGAAAGGAAATTTTTTTATCATCTCTAAAATTGAAATTGTTTTAAAGGCATTAATCCTGAGGCAAATATTTTTTGACAGTTATTATAATATCCCGTGATATTTCACGGGTCTACGCTAACATAATATATTTATGTAGTTTTAGAGAACTTTGGAATCCAATAGACTAAATAATTATTTTTATGAACTAGTTACCAAATTAAACTTCTGAAGTAGGAATAGTGATGATTTTACCCAAAATGTACATTTACTATTGTAGAGTGTGTGATGGAAAATACCCAAGGGTGGTAAATGTAAGCCAATTTAAAATGTTTTTCAATTTAATCTCTTTGAACGACAGTGTATTCTGAATATCGCTAATGACATATCATTGAGACTTTAAAAACCTCGTTGGTTCACCTTAACTCAGAGGATAATGATTAAATTATTCAGATACTCGCTCAATCGAAAAATCGGCAATAATCAAAGTACCAACCAGTTGATCTTAAGTAGTAGGGGCGGTTTGTTTATCGTTGCAGTGTTTAAAAAATCACACGCAGCACTGCACCGTCCACAGCCACCGTATCAAAAAGGCGATTAAAACCTGTGAGAATGAAATGTGTTCATTAAATTATTCCGTTCTCTGCATGTCGATTCAGTAGACACTGAAGAATTGAAAAATAATTTTAATGCTAACATCAGTTACTAGTTTCAAAAATATATTTTTCACAGAGACGTAACATTTCATTTTTGTACCGAAACTTAAATATCTTGCCTGTGCAGGCAATTACGATGGGACCAAATATTGATTGAGCATAATATACTAACACTGAATATAAAAATAAATAAATTGGAACATAAACACAAAACTCGGTTCACAAAGAATGAAACCATGCTTGTTCCAAAATATAGCAATCAATACGGACACTAAAATCAGCAATTAGTAGCAATTCTTCATTCAAGTCATCAAATAGCTGATATTTAGTAACATGTAGATTTAGTGTTATTTCAGATTATGTGTGCCAACAATAATAATCTGTATATCTTATAAGTGGTAAAAATATTATGTTTATTTATGATTGGTAATAATATAACGTATACATATTTATATTTAAATTGAACATGTACATCCTGTTGACAAAGTGCTTAGTTGTAGTTTAACGGGATAAAAAAAGTAACTGCTGAAATGACCCCACTGAACGAAATTAAAGGTTTATTGTCAAATGTTTCTTGCCTTCGTCCTTAAAGAGTGTTCGTTCTTGGCCATAGTTTAATTATAAAGACATCGAAGGTGGATTTAAATATACATTTTTTAAATTGGCCAACTTCACAATTACGTGAATGGAAGATTGGAATCAAGTTCCAATTTAAAAGAGATGAGATGTTGAATGGAGGGGAGGCAACTTAGGATAAGGCTCGATAGAAGAAAGGATATTTGTTTAGAGAGAGTCAGCCAAAAAATATGTGATCTAAGATTCCAAGTTTTAGAGCACAGAAAGTATAATCTGAGGAGTGAAGCACGTGAATTTAAAAAAAAGAGAAGAAACGGAGCAAAGTTCAATTCTCATTCGAAATTTCATTCAGAGTTTTTTTTAAATGGGATAGATTTTTGAAACCACGGTTGTGATGAAATAGTTCTTTGTTTAGAGGCGTAGCAGGCAGTCTTGGATTATTAAAGCCTAAGTACGTGGTTGACAAGAAAATCCTATTAAAACAAAGTAACCCTTAGAATGTATCAGAAAGTTTTAACATGTAGAGCAGATGATGGACGGAGAAATAGATGTATGATTTGCTAAAAGACAAATAATTAATGACAGGCGTTGCCCGATGAACCCAATCAAATAATAAGCATTGATTAATGTCATGTTATGCGTGCGAATAACAGAAGAGGTATCTGGTATTCATTTAATTCGGAGGGAAATTAAAATGAAAGAAAAACATAAAAACATAATGAGGGTTTCAAAATGATTTCCAAAACTCGTAGATTTCTTGCTTCCAAATTGAAAATGGACCGGACTCAACTATTTAATTCAATTGATGAAGCCATGTCCTTATTTTATCCACTTGTGTGTCATATATATTCGAGGCATTCCTTTCTTTGCCCATTCGCTGTACGTGTCCAAACCAAAGTACGGAATCGTTGTTTTAATTGGTCACTTTAACACCATAAAACACACTGATTACTGTACTTTACACAGGTGTTGTACTGAAATGCAACTCATGTTGATACCATTTTTGTATTGATATCTCCATTTATCTGTAACTCATTATGGTTCATTATATTTATTTATTTATTTATATATATATATACGCATAAAAAGGCTTTTACATAGAAGTGATACATGATGCAGTGTACATAGGAGAATATGTATTATACAGGAGATATTGACAGTAAATAGATGTAATCCATTTTAAAGAAGGTACAAAATACACACTTGTAAAATTGTGATTACAAATATAATGAGAAAATATTAGAAAATATGAGGCAATATTAGTAAAACGTAAGAGTAACATAAAGTAAAAAAGAAATTACAACAACACTACATATATTAAAATATATTGTATTCTTTCATTTTATACAAATCTATAATTTTAAATATTGTTTAATAATTTCTCGAGGTCTTTTAATTATTCCTCTTAGAAAGGCAAAATTTTCACTTATTTTTAATTTTTTAAAATATTATTTTTATTGTATTTTATTAAATTATTTCAGCAATAAGCGTCTCTTAACAGCATAGCTAACGCAGAGCATCTCTCATACACAGATCGTCGCATCAAAAACGCATTAGCGTACAGGAGTCTATCTCATTCAAAACCAAAACAAAAAATTTATCTCAGTACCATGAAAGTCACTCATAAAATCAATTAAATTAATTGCTATTTACAATTTAATTTAAATTCTGACCCGTCAAGCTTTCGGAAACCACCGCGAGGTGGTGTCTGGTATCTGGTTACCTAAGCCTGATTGACAATGTTTAATCACATGGATTTAGGTTCTGATAGTGACAGGAATGTTATGTAAATTTTACCCAATACAGTAGCACTGAGTTATGGGCCTAAGATAAGGCTGAATTTAGATTTTGTACCCAGGGCGACTTAAATTAATGCTATCTTTGATATTGACGCACAAACCAGATTCTTTTAGATAATTTCTAATGACCGCAGTTTAGAATTAATACAATGCAAATAACCCACATAAAGTTAAGGGATAGTCGAAAAACTAAGGTAAATACGTAGTTCTTACCCATCTACTAAACAAGTCTTGAAAAGGAACACTGCGAGACCCAACTAAACTTGTTGAATTTGTTTTAAACTAAAAGGGTATAGAAAATATTTTCTATGCCTCACTGCTTTAAATTTATTTTTGTTTTAATTTTTCGAATATAGGCCATTAACGATTTTGATATTTCATGATTTTAGAGTCAACTTTGGCAATTACTTGATGTAAATTATATTTAAGCCCATACTTTTTTAACATTTTTTTAAATTTTATATTTCATAGTATTGTGGTAAATATATAGCAGTAAATATGACAACACAATTTTTTTAATAATGGATGGAACTCTTAACTATCTAGGAAACAGTTTTTTAATCTGTTTTGTTTGTTTTTTTGTATGTATGCGTTACAAATTTTTAAATATTCATGTTTGCATATAGGTAGGCTTCAAAAGACAAAATAAATTAGATCACTTATATATCCACAATGTAATGATGAAAATATAAAGCAACGTCCCAGGTTTTGTTTTTAGTCTCGCACTTTACTTAACATTTTAACCATAGAAATCATTACCTTACCACACACTTTAAAAAAATCCTTGCAGAAAAGTGACAAAAAATATTGCAACTGTGGATTGCCACAGGGATCAGTTTTTGTTCCTTCTGATTGCTTTACGCCTGGCTTTATTCAATCAAGACTTCTTTGTGTACTCCATTAGGAGGAACAAAAAAATCATTCGAGATAAGTGATTATTGATAATGCTACAGCAATTAATTAATATCCTGTAGCCCCCAGGATATAGGATCCATTAATTTTATTAAGGATAATAAATTAAATTTTTATTTTCACGTCATTGTTTCCCGTTATCTAACTCTCAGGGTTGTAGTCTAGCAGAACCCAATCGCCCTTCAATCAATGAACCAAACAATATGGCTTTTAGGCTACTTTGTAAGTAGGTTGTTTTTGAGAGGAATATATTTATGAACTGTAAACAATCGTCGAACTAGGCAAAATAAATTTAAGATGACTCAAATGACCTACTCGTATTTTAGAATGGTTTTAATTTTTTTTACTTGAAAGCTGTTCCTTTGAACTTATACTCAAACTCAAAATTTTATTCATGAAAATCCGATTATTTTTCGAGATATATCAAAGCAAATCGGTAAAACATGTTGCTTTATTAATGGTCTGTTAATTTATCGTGAAGAAAAATCGATTTCTCTCTATGAATGCTGTGCTAGAACGTATGTACTGCAGCGTGGTATCTTGAAGAAGCAATTCGTGGTAAATATGAATATAAGCTTACTTCCAACCATAATGTGGCACCGATAAACTCGTTTCTACGAGTATTATCCTTTTATTTGAAGTACAATCCTTTGAATATAATCTTCAATGATGTTGGTCCAAGGCGTCATCAGTCATCAGCGAGCATTCGGTAGCGCCAGAATCGATGTAGTTTCGTGTATTCTTAATGGTCCCTAATCTTTTGTTTGGCGTCGGCAGTAATTGAAATTTTATCAAGATCAACCAGTCGTTTTTACAATAGAACACAGTGGCGACGAGGATATGGTGTGAACAAACAAAACAAGGAGACCCGGCTGATAAAACGGTGTGATTAATAATTTAATTTATGATCCTGTTAATATGTTTAGCTTCCCTTTGTCAGGAGGTTTATTTAATTGATTTTGACAGTGGGTATTTAGAGTTTTAGAGGGTTATTCATTTTATTAATTACTAATTATAGCGTTACAGCCTGGTATAATGGTTACTTACGATGTTTTTGTAGACCAAACTCTTCGTCATTGACCTTTAGCAGTGAAACCGATTAGTGAAAATTGCCAAGTAAGCTATAAAAAGATGTGTTCGCTACCATACGAATAAAGAAAACAGTTTCGTCAGTAAAATTAGCACCGCAATATAGAAATAAATTAAATTATTCAGTAGTAGAGTTGATTAACAAGTTGATGTAAAAAAAATCAGGAATAAACTACGAAAGCAGAATCTCGAAGAAGATAATAACGAAAACAAAAACTATCTCGCCTTGATTTATGTTTGTATCAACCTACGACACCTGATCCATTAGGATTTTTAAAAATCACCTTAAATTACATCTTCTAATAAAAAATAAATGTTCTGGGCTTTAAAAATTAAACATTTATAAATATAACTACCAGCATTTTTCAAGTTCATTTAAAAAAAAAACTCTATTTCGATACTTAAATTCGTGTTAAATGAAATCATTGAAAAATAATGCAAGGCAGTGCATTTATAAAAACATATACGGAAGTTCTTCTCTCAAGAACCTGTTTGAGTAGAGATTTGTTTAGAAACATTTTATATTCTCCTTATTTCAAAGTTTACTCGAAATGTTTGTTCGAAGTTTTGTAGCAGATTTCTTCGGATTGGTAGCAGGTTTCTTTATGATGTGGCATAGTGGGTTTCATACAAACTCAGCCTACAATTATGAAGCTTTGTTCACACATAAATTATACGGATTACGGTGGGCAAGGATGGTGAATGGAAGACAGCCTCCCCGCTGTCAGAGACTATAAAAGTTCTTATTTGCAGATTTGTTTGGAAATACTCCAGAGTAGAATGGGATGATGGCATAAAGGGATTATTGGATTAACTGGCCGGACAACAAACGGGAGTTGATGTGACGGAAATATTAAAGTTGATGGCACAATGGCACGGAGAGTTGACAAAGATTGGAGAAAACCGATGGGTATTTTGGTGACAGCGAATTGTATGGAATGCTGCCTCTTCCGATTTGGCATATTGCGAGAATGTATCAAAAAATTATGAATTATTATTTCGCAATCACATTTGCCATAAAATATTCCATTAATGCAAATGGTTTAGAAAAGCGAAAATAGTTTTTTTTAAGTATTTAAAACAAGAGTCCTACTGTCCCCAGCGACAGGACTATATCGTATCGTATGCAAAGGAGGGGTAGATGAACGAATCATTTTTGATATACTTGTATGTATTAACATTGTTTTATTCTATATATCAAAAAATGCATTCAAAGTCATATAAAATGACTTCATCATATTAAAAAAATATATTATCCTTTCAATGATTTTAACACGTGGATCATTAATTTGTAAAAATAATTATTACACCATAGACATTTTGCTGAGGTCAATTTTCATTACTCAAATCTTTAATCAAATATGTGGCCACAATTTGAGGTTAAAATTAATATAATCGGACAAGGTTCAAATGAGCATTCATTTTATTTTTTTGAGTTGAATTTGGACAGCCGTCGATACATTGTCTCACTCGCTTAGACGCAATCGTAATGTTTATTTTCTAAACCCTATCAACTCCTTACAGGAAACATATTATGGGACGTATGAGGAATTGCACAAGATCGTTTTTAAAAACTAAATATGTACGGATAAAAATGGTATGAAAAGTAATCTTAATCATTTTTTAGGTGGGTCCATTCATACGCAACCCATTACCGCTGTTTGTATTTTGTTTCGACCCACCGAATTCGACAACTTAAAAACATTATTTATAATCTGGGACTGTAGATTTTGATCATAACCCAAGCTTGAAAAAATACAAAATATTTGTGACTGTGACAGTTATGTAGTTATGAAAGCCATATAATCCAAAAAAAAACAAACAATCACAACAGTTATTCTTTTCTATTAGTGAGCACAGGTATTATAAATATTTACAATATAAGTACGCCAAATTGTATTTAATATATTATCGTCTAAAATCAAGCAATCTTATCATTTTTATCAGTCGTATTTCTAGACATATTGTGATTGTAATAGATAAGTTTCTCACAAGTGAATCTGTTTTGAAATCTCACGGAACGATAATCTATCTTTAGTGAACTTTTATAAAGAATGTCTCCCTAGCTGGAGAGCTTTCAGAACTTTATACAAAGGAATTGGAACTACTATTTAATGTGCATCGTGCCTTCCCTAAACCATTTCGTATTCAATACATTTGTGTATTAAAAACCCTTTACCTGTTCAATCCTTTCACATTTTTCTCATCCTTTTTTTACACAGGTTGGTGCCGACCTAGCTCTATACAATTTACACTAGTAGATTCCGGGTGCGTTGTTTTGTGCTAATATTACTTCGATAATTTATGATTCTGAGTCCAAAAATAAAACATGTTTTTCGCGAAGTTATTTTAATTAGGTGACAAAAAAAACACTAGTCAACTTTTTCCGTGAGACTTTCTGATATGAATGAAAGATTTGAAAATGAATAATTTGCTACCGTGCAAATGTTCCGTTCAATGGGTGCTGTAAATTCACAATAAGTCGTTGTGAGTGATTTGTTTATTGATTCAATACCGGAATAAAACAAAAACCCGTCACTTATTCGGTCAGTCACAGAATATTTTTAGTTCATTGACATGTTGTTCATTAAACCTCAAATTAAAATAAATAACCACTAGAATATTTTCACTGCAAATATTAGACAGGTTATGTGACAATTTACAGAAAACATACGTTTTGGCAATGTTATATTCAACCATTTAAAAATCAGCCATCTTGAAGAAATATAAATATTATTTTCATTTAGACATTTAGCAAAAATCAATAAGAATATAAATCAATATCGGATATATTTATCCGGGACACTATCTAGGTTACAAACCAATTCGTTAAAACTTTTAAATCATTAAAAAAAATGTTAATTCAGAATTTGAAATATAAGATCGACAAAATAGACGTGCAATAATTAGGTCCCAATAGTCGAGTGGTTAATGACGTTGTACCGGTAAGACAGATCCTCGGTCTATTCCCAGTTGAGACCGATATATTTTTATTTTTTCTGTGTCTAGTTCAATTTCATGTTTCGCTTAGATTTATTAATATTATCTTCTTCAATAAATAATTCGTTTTATTTAAAATACATATTTTTATAAAATTATTATAAAAATAAAATTAAACACCCTATGATTTCTGGAAGAATGTGCCAGTAATAAAACATACTGTTCAATCTTAAAATGTATAACATTACAATAATATTGATTACATATATGGTAAAGTTTAAAAAAAATCGCGTAGTCGGTCAAGTAAGTGTAGCGACTACCTGAGTTTTAATAATCACATTTGCCGTATAAGCTGTTAACAACCTCGTTAAAAATGAAATGAATAAAATCCTCTTTGCAATTTAATTTAATTATAATATTTATGTGTTACCGGTTTCGCCCGTTATGATGACAATCACCTCGGTTAATTTATATTTTTAATCATAGGAGGAGTAAACGTTTATAATTACTAAAAGTCTATACACTAATTAGGTAGCCAGGTTCACATACCAGGTAGCCAAAGCATATACAAGCTTTTACAAAATTAATTGTCTCATAAATTTTAATAAATCAACCAGTGAAATATCATAATCTCCTGCTCTCGTTCCTGAAAAGATGCTGAGGAAACACGAAGCTCATTATACTTTTAATTTTTAGTGCTTGTATTTGTTTTTATACCACGAGAAAAGCGAACATTTTCCAATTTTAATTGTAATGCGTGCAAAAGCCAATTTATGACGGGTTTTTATTGGTTTGGTAAGAAAAACTTTTATTATATTCATAAAAGTACTTTCCATGCCATGCATTTCATGTGAGTAAAGATATATTATGCATGTAAGTGGTACAAATTTATTAAGTTAAGTATCAAAGATCACGCCATTTTTACTAAGTCAGTAAAAATGACGATGAAGCTCACTACTTAATTAATCATTATCATTCATAAATAGTCCCATTCACAATTTCTAGTAGACCGACTCAATAATTTGATTTTCTTGATCAGTGCATTTGTTTCTTAACTTCTTCCATCAACTACGTTATTTTACTTATTTTAATTTAAGACGTAGATAATACGGTTTGTCAGCTACATGGTAGTATTAATTGTGTTAATTGAAAAGGAATAAGGATCATATTTACACATAAATACTCAAGTACCTACTATACATACCTACATAATAGGTCTTACAATAGATGTCTACTTCAACTGGTCACACCACATTGAAACTATACATGCAACGGATTCAATAAGAATTATATGTAATTATAACAACATATATTATATTCTCCTAATATACAATTTCTTTTTATCATATTCATTGAGCTAATGTTAAAAATGCTTCATTTTCGTCTCTACACGGAGATAAATAAATATTGCTTATTTATTAAAAATCTCTTCAAATTATTGGTAATCCGGTTGAAAACGGGATTGCAGACCATTTCCCGATAAACTATTAGTCGATTCCCAACACATCGCGTTTATGTACCTGCACTTGCCGTGATAATTTACAATGACGAAGTGCGGAAATATTATGATTTTTATGAACACGTGTTCCGGCTTCGTGATAATATCTAAGATTCTAAATAAATTAGCAATATTTTATTTCAATAAGTTTTCTCCATGTAGCCTTACAAGATTTAATCATGCAAAAAATAGGTAACTAACCAAAATACTGATTTTCTACCTACGCTTCGCAAGTTGTTTAAAATCAAAACCACATCCCATGGTACTCCATGTTTGTATAATAATACCTTACTATTTCCTGTTTTCTACAAATATTCAATCAAAGAAAGTAAAGGTTTAAAATGCGAAAAAATAACTTAATTTACGGCGATTTATTTATTTATCAAATAGAGCGAATTTATCCTAAGAAGCGGAACATCAGTAAACAAGGATTGTGTAGACTTGTGTAGATGCGATGCTCAGTTTCCGAGCAACCGTACTAGATTTGATTTCCATTGTAGACTACAATACAGAATAGCGTACAGTGGATATCAGCTCTATATTATTGTACCCTTTGTTGGGAGTAAAATGGACGCAAGAAAGGGTTGAATGACTGAATGGAATCGAATATATTTATGAAAAATATTCTTTTCGTGGGAATAACAATATTTTTGAAATAAATACGACATCACAAAAGAGTTCCGTGGGATGTCTTTTATGTTATCAATATAAATGTCTTGCTGTTCGCTGCAGATTTCCAGAGATGAATTTGTATCTCTATTGTCGGCCTTATTGTGCGTTTTCATGACGTGACATTTTGTCCTGTTCTGCAAAAAGGATACATTTTAATTCCGGGAAACAAAATTGACAGCTTCGCACGTGAATATTACAGGTTTTATCTTGGCAGATGTTTGGCTACCGGAAATGATATTGAAATTGTAATACACGAAAATATATTTACTTTTAACAATTCACGGAAGGTCAAACCACACTAACAGCGAGAATGGTTTTCTTTAATTTAACGCATCAAAAACCAATTTAGTTTCAAATACACTATGTGTTACTGATTACCGCAACTTTACGAAATTAATATATCTAGCTTCCGCGAAATAAAAAATTCTTATTCAATGGTTTTTTTTTCTAAAATACTTCAATTTTATTTAACGTTTTTTCGTATTTACTTACAACAAACCTCTCCCTGTTCTGATGTAGTAGAAATAATTTAAAATTCAAATGTTTTTACACGTTCAATTTAAACTATAAGGCCTTTGGAGGATTTATAAAAATTAATCATGCAAGGACGATTAAATTCAATGCTACCGAATTAGTTCCATATCGTGTGATGCAAACGAGGAACAGTTTTGATAGATATGACGTTAAATAATATTTTTCAGCTTCTCATGAATTAGAGGAGCCACTTGAATGAAATCTGAATATAAAAAAAGTTTAATCAAATACCACGAAAAGGTTTCAACCTAGTCAAAAAGGTAAGGTTAAAAGGATTGATCCGATGATTTTAGATTATTTTGGTATGAACTGTAGATTTTTACTCAGAGCCAATTTGATTGAGTAAAAGTGGCTGCTTTCTTAAAAGGGTTTGGATGTATAATCCGTTCTACCAGAAATGTATCCATTCTTTTAGTATTTGTTAATCCGACAAGCGTGTGACTCGGGTGGGGGTATTAAATAAATAGACATATTATTGAAAATTGGTTTAGTTCTTGGGTCCCATGTCCTCTTCAGCAGCTAATGGAATCCACTTACTTCGGAGTCCCAGATTCTGGTATAGTTTATGTAACGTAATCCGACTAAAAAATGATAATCTGGCCAAGAATTAATTTCTCAGGAACACTTAGAAATGCCTTTCATTATTCACCGGTGCATTGATAGGGTAAGATTATGTCTGGGCTTTTAGTTTGCTTTAAAACACTTTCAGAAGGTTGTAGATCAAAACGAGATCCATCCAATTTATATCCTAAAAAACTTACATAAATTAAGCAATATGCTTTCGGATGTGTGGACATAACAATATAAAATACATTGTTACATGTTTAGTACATGCTGTGAATTCATGCCGCCGTTCTAACGATAGTTCGTGGTGTAATGGTTAGCGCAGTTACCTGCAAAGCAATTTTTTAAATTTTGTATCAAAAAATAAAAATAAATTTTACAAAAATTTTACTAAACTTTCCAGTGGTTTACGCTAGTTTTCTAAATAAAATGGACTTCAATCCATCTAAATAAACATAGGTATAGGCAAATATTTTTTAAAGGCCTCCATGTTCTAGGGGTAGGGCTCGGAGGGCTCCCGAGTCGAAGGTCTAGAGTTCAATTTTGATTAATTTGTGTTGATTCGCAATTAACTCATTTAATATAATGTGTTTTATATTTGCGGCACGTTCCAGAGTGGAAAACACTCTCAGTATCGCCGTGGTGTAAGACCACCATTCATAATTGAAACGTAGCTTAAAATTGCTTTGGCTATCTTTGGTGACCAGATCTAAATAGCCAGGTTCTTCCCACCTTCCCCTCCCCCATCTCCTTTTCCTCCGAACTAGTTTGGAAGTGTTTTAGCTTAAATAAATTACGAAGCTGTCCACATTTTCTTTTAAATGCCACACAGGTTGCCCCGAAGGAAATTATTTCTTTGGGGATGCTGTGTAGGGGATCTTCTCGAGGTATGTACGTGTTGCATTTATGGGTACTTACTCGTGTATTTAATGGTTTTCCTCTTTTATTGTTTACACTAGTAAAAACATTTATTTCTGTAAATGATCACAGCTTTCAGGAAACATTAAAATCGTTAAATATAAATCAATTAATAATATTTATTATCTTTCCCAGGACCTTCTGACATAACAAATTATTTCACAACAAGGTATATAGTCGTCATAATATTATGACAGCGACACAGGGCACTATCTCTCTGGACAATCAGGCGGGTTCTTATCTATGACATCCCAACTCTTATTTTTATAAGGGTGACGTATTTACACGTCACAAATTGTCTTATAACCCATACGGCGCGCGGCGGGGGTCGGTGATTTACGTCCGGGGAATGTTTCGCGGTGTAAAATACGAATTAAAATGTTATTGCTCTAAGGCTGTGGAATGGGGATTTAGTATTTAAACTTTTTTTGCATAAAACTTGAAGAATCTTTTCACTTAACATTAAATTGTTTTTAAAATCTAGCATATTCATTTAAAACAATTCGTACATTTTTAATGACATTAATGATTGGGGTCTATGTCATTATAATTGTATAGTTAATACAGTGTATTTAAACCTTGTAAGTGCATTGAAGGACATATCGATCTTTTGATGAACAACATTTAGGAAATACTTGGCTCTCCCTACGGGTGAGTTCATGAACAAATTGGTACTGCGCGCTCTATAATAAAGGAGGTTATTGTGACGTCCTCAAAGCTGGATTGTAGTACTGTATTCCAGTAGTAACTCACCCATGTAGAGAAATCTCAGAAATTTCATTTGAACTCTTCCAAAAATGAGGGCATACTTTAGCTGGTGTGGACTCCAAATCACCGACACACTTTCGATTCTACTCCTTACTGAGAATTGAATTTCGTGGGATGTATGTATTTTGTCTCCGTCTTCCAGGATGAAAAGCAATAGTAATTTAAAAAAATAGCAAGAATTAAATAATTTATTTTTTTTATTTTGAAGATTGCCACTGCTTGGAACAAAACAATGCTGACTATTACACCACAAAATATTGTAAGAATGGCGACATAAATAAATATACATAAAGTTTATTTAATTATTGATAATCATTATTATTAATATTTACTTATATATACTATTAGAATTATGTATTTTTGAACTTAAGAATGTTTCGTACATCGCATCCAAATGAATGTCCCTTACATCTTACCGCAGTTATTTTCTACGTAGTTATCAACTTTTATAAATATTTAGTAATACTTGTGTATTATATCAGCTGATCTTGCCAATAAATTACTCGTATATCCACGATAATTCACAAAAGCTCATAATTCCCACGCGTTAGGATCCCCGAAAAAACATAATTCAATTAATAATAATGATAATCAATAATTAAATAAACTTTCCCATCGAATTCAGTCATGTAAAAATAAATCGAATTAGATATTATTTATTTTATATTCAGTTATCGTTTAGCTTCCTCCTCTTCTCTTTCTATCTAAATTATCAATCTTTCCTACTTATCTCATTAAAGATCAGATCACGAAGCGACAAAGAACTCACTAGAAAAAAATAATAATAAAAAGCCGAGACCCCTTGGTTTTATAAGTGATTTATTAGTCAATATAGTCATTTGAGAAAACAACTCGAATGCGGTATTTCAATAATTATTTCTTGTCACGTGTTAAAGGTTGTATTTCAATTAATTTACAAGTGTTTCCCGTTAGAAGACGGGGGTCGCATGTAAGACTTGATTTATTCCTCTAGGGACCTCTGTGGGATATAATATTATCGCGATAAAACTGAATAATTTCATGGACCCAAAGTGACTGTTTAAGCATTTTTTAGCCTCTCAAAACATTAATCAATACAGTATCTTAAAAACTACAAAATATTTTTCAAGTATCAGAACACTATGTTAATTTTGTGAGTTCTAGGAAAGACTACAGTAGCATTTATATTTTATGCAAAACAAATCTTTTTAGATTAATACATATTTTTAGTGACTATCATTTGGAATACTATAAGCAAATATAGAAGTAAACCTTAATATAATAAGGACGGGTTGTTCCACAAAATTTGATAGATTCATCAAAATTCGAAGTTGATTTTCAAGTTCTGTTATTATATCATTATTAGCCACTTGTTTCACAAAACTGAAATGGGGATGAAAAGGTATGAGGAGTGGGTAAGAATCCAGACCAGTTGGAGAGGTCAAAGGGTCTCCCCAAACCAGCCTATCCCGATCTAACACGCCACGCAGCTAGTGGGCAGGCATATCCAGAACAAGCCTTACTCGATGAACAAGGGCAACCCTGGCAAATCTCTAAAAGTAGCAACACGCTTGGGGTGACCTAAGGCAGAGCTGTCGGTTACCCAATATATGGTTCCCGGGGCAGAAGTACCCAAAACCACCTCACAAATTGAATTTACATGGGATATCTATTGACTTTTTCAAAAAGTCTTAATGAATGTTCGATTTTTATTAACAAAAAATATGAAACAAATACTTTCGGCGGTGTCAATTTATCTTCCTATATCATGATAAAAATTCAACATTTTTCTATTATCTTCTGTTAGCCGATTTTATTTTGAAAAATGTATTTTAATTTCTTATAACAGGGCCGTAGTTATTTGTCATACACCGGTCACTTGGCGAGGTGGCCCATCCTGTGGTATAAGAGTGAGTTATTGACCGAGTCAACGTGACATCAAACATTTATTTTACGAGAGTAATTTCAATTACACATAAATTTAAACGACCAGATGAGACGTGATGATTAATAAATTAATAAAATATTCAAGAAATTAAATCTTCCAAGAGAAGTAGAACGCGCAAGTTTGTTAAGACCTTTGAAACTTCTAACTAAGAGAACTTTTGCAATTGCATTGCATATACTTAGGAGTACATAGGAGTATAAAAATAAACGTGTTTTAAATTTTACACAACTCTTAATGGAGGGAAAATGAATGTTTATAAGTTGTAAAATTTTTAAAACACGTTTATTAGTAAGGTCCATATTGTGTAAGAGCGGTGGGAGGCATAATGTTTATGCCCAATACCTTGTAATCGGTTGCCATCAAGTGGAAACGACTACTTAACAATTTCAATTAAAATTTTAATGAACCATATATTATGTTGTACATATTACCGTAGGTATACGTCAGAGAGATTATGTAGGTATCCAAGTTTACAACAAAAATACTTTTTTTTAAATCTGTAAAAATATTTTTTATGTAAACGGTGTCTGGAAACTCGTACTACAAACGGGTTTAAACCAAACCACATTTTTGGTCGATTTTTTTTTCGACTAAAATTAATTGTTCGCAAGGGGCTAGTGTGATGATTATTTTTGTTTGTTTGTGTTCTCTACGTGATATAGATTCACCAAACTAAAATTGAATATTATCAAAAAAAAGTTGTTGATTGTTGACAGCCCAGGTAGAAACAGGTACACTGCCAATATAGAAACGAGCAGGCAATACTAAAAATCGATAACACAAATTATATTTAAAATGTAATTTACTATCACTTACTTTTATTTTAAGTTACCGATATTTTTTGCTAACTCTCATACGATATGTTAACTATATTTTTTCATTATAATTTTTCCAATAAAATGTACTGCATTGTGCGTAAAAGCCCTTTGGGAGTTTATATAAAATAAACAAATAAAAATTAAAAATAGAAAGGGTTAGCAGTATTCAATATTTGGACTAATATTAGACTGTAAAAAAAAATGCTAATAAAGTTGGATTCTGTAAAAGGATCAAAAATAACTTCGACCTCAGGACGACTTCGTGTACCTATTGTAACACCACAATAAAATAGTTTTTTATTATAATTTAACTAAGTCGAAAATAATAAACTAAAGGTCGTATAATATAAGGAGATGAGGATGATTTTGAAATTAAAAAGTTAAAATTATGTAACAAAATTTAAATGTGATGACAACTGAACAACATGTAGTATATAATACGATAACAATGATGTACAAGCTTAAAAATAACATGCTCCCTAATTACATGCAAACTAATATTAAGTACCATCAGAAGGTTCACAATTATCCTACGAAAAGTTGCCGAGATTTTTGACTTCCCAAAACTAAACTTACGTGCACACAAAACAGCGTACTTTATGAAGTTATCGAAGAAAGCAATTGTTGAAATCAACTTTGTTGATTTCACATGAAACAAATGAAAAACGTTATTTGCTTATTACCACGTTATTTGGGTAATACTGGTCAATCAGTTCCTTTCTTTCAAACTCCCTCTTATTATATGCTTTCTTTTTTGTTTACCCTTAATCTTCCTCTGTATTGTAATTTATTCTATTTGTTTATAATCCTGATGCACGTTTAGATCATCCTAAATTTGATTTATAAATGTTCGAATCTTTATAATAACCTACCAAAAGCCGTAAAGGAAGCCACAAGTCTTGGCACTTTTTTCGTAGGATATATATATGTGTGTATTTAAAAAAATATAGTTTTCAAAGATTACCAAGATTATTTAAGTCACCTTAAGCCAATCAAACTGTATTTTTAAACGAATTTAATTGTATTTCTTTAACAGTATTGTTTTTCCCACACAAAAAAAACTTACTGATTTAAAATATTGCTAATTCATTAAGAATCTCTTAAAATGATTCTTAGTACCATTAAAAACGGGATTGCAGGCCTTTAAGGAATAAATTGACAGGTTTCCTAATAAACTTTCAGTAAAATACGAATGTGTTCGGTTAATCGGTGTTAATGAAAGTTCTAAAATTTTCGCATTTCGTCATTACATAATATTAGAACAATTGCAGGTGTAACGGACGTAGTTGACCACATTATTTAATTTCATAAAATCTGTTTTACATTTATAAAATGTGCCTACCCCACGCCACTGGCAAAATCACCACTCCCGCCACTGGTCGTTTTGTTCCAATTTTCGGCCCAGGCGGCCTGAAAACTTTGACCCCGAACGGCATTGATACCGCAGCGCGCGTCTACCATTGCCGAGCGGATCGATATTCCATTTTTTCTATGTAAAATTTACTAGGAAAAATCAATTTTTAAATGTTGCAAATGTCTGTATTTTAATTGTACATCCCCTCGGCGGTAGTTAAATAAACACTATTTGCTTTGTATTACCGCTGAGGAGATACTAAAAAAGCTGTTTTTCATATATATGTATAAGCATTTTTGAACAATATTTTTTACCTTTTTTGCGTGTACAAAAATCCAGGAACCTCGTAGCATAGTGAATCTTATCTCTTTCTGAGCGCTATGTTACGGGGACCTGGGAAAAATGCTAACTTAACAATATTTTACAAATTTGATCGCTCAAGATCATTTTTACACTTTTATTTACAAACTTTTTCTTATTTTTTGTCGTATCTTGACAAACAAAAAATCTAGTTGTCAAGATACACATTCTTATAACTAATATGCATTTAAACTATGTAATTGTTATTCATGTAAGCCTTCAAAATCTTTTCTAACTCGCAAATTCAAGCGACTACCTTCGACCATGCTGCCGGAAAAATGAATATGCAACATTTTGCCGGGGCATATAAACACATTACTGGCGCGGATAGAATCCCCCACCACTTTTCTACTCACAGCCCAAAGTCTATTAATAAAAAATTAAATTATAAAAAATTCTATGCGAAACTTCCTATGCACTCAAATCCAAGCATAGCATGTCTCGGGCGTTCAAGTCCCGACGACAAACCCACCTATCCATTCCCAGTCTCTATAACCTTCCCCCCTTGATGAGTGGACTCAAATAAAAAATTAAAATTGCAACCAAATATACAAAAAAATAAAGTTTACATTTTACAAACATCTTAAGTTAAAAAAATATATAACATTAATAAAATAAAAAAATTATTTACAAATTTAAAAAAAAAAAAAAAAATACAAAAAAAATAGTATTTCAGCCCTATAAGTTGCTATAGGCAGCCCACTCATCGGGTAGAAAAAAACCATCCCCCAGGTACTTTACACCCTCAGTTGACGAGACATGGAGAAAAAAATTTCCCCGCACCTCGTAAATTAACAATAGATACCAATAAAATTAGTTCATCTTTACCACCGAAACCAAGCGTTTTATTATCTACAAGTGACTCCTGCCCAACATCTGCCTCACCTCGCCAAGTCTTCTGCTCCAAAACCTTCTGGTGTTACCTCCTCAAGACAAGCCGGCCCTCCTCTGGAAAACCGCCAACGCCAGAAGCGAGCAGAGACGACAGCACACCCAGTGCCCAACATTCACCAAGCCTGGGTGCGGGAGGCAGATTTCATCATCAATTTACACAACTATCATCATCATCGGCCGTAAAGGAGCATTCTCATCGGTTGAAGACACGGTTTGGACCCGGCGCCTAAATCTAGTCTTGTGCGGACTCCCGTCCAGTACAGCAGGTGTATGAACACGTGTTACGATATATTATGAATGTACTACAAGTTAATTAGGAATCGACCTGCAGTCCCGTTTTTAACAAGATTTTAATAAATAAGCAATACTCTTTTTTTCCGTGTATCAATGAAAATATTTGCATTCATATAAAAAAAGTATTGAAAAAAAAAAAAAAATAACAAACAAATTTAACGTTTGTGCTACGAGTTTCGGGACACTGTGTATAATGACAGAGTGGAGACAGTGATTCGGTGAAGACGGTTCATCACCCTAGTGCCAGCAGTTTGTAATGAGATGCAAGTAAACTCATTATCCATCAGGTGCATGCTGAGAACGCATATTCCTAATAAACTCCTTATGTTTATGTTATAGTTCGTAGTTAACATTTGCCCAACATTATAAATAATAAGTAAGTCACTCCGAAATTAATCAGCGTTTTTAATTTCCAGTTCCCTGCGGGCCCATGGTCGCGACCTGCGCAGTAAAGACTGGAAACGGTCGCGCGGGTCGAGGTCGCGCACAGGTCCCAGGCTCGGGCCGCGGGTCCCACACATAAAGAAGGTCCCACAAATAAAGCAGATCTCACACATAAAGCAGGTACCCTGCAAAGAGCGCGGGGCTATTTAGACCTCCGAACACTACCGGCATCTACCGGCCAAACGAAATACTTTATTCCGCAGCCTTATTTACGACACACTATATTGAATTGTTTTTATTTTAATTTTATTTAAAGCATAATGCTTACCAACGAGGAAATTGAATAATAAATTATGAGCCATAGTAATTAATGGCCGTACATCATGAATATCTACTTATTACTACTTGTTAAATTATCAGTTATTTTTAAAAACTTCAATGAATATTATATACGTTGTTGCTTTGTTGGGATTCCATTGTGGTGATGTAACTTAACCAGGTTCGTTTGACGACTCTGAATACCTCAAAAACAGTAGATACGCTGTCTGTAGTATGGACTAGAAAAATGTGGACGAAAAAATAATAATTTGTGGTGAACAAAAACAATGAGTTTGTCAGTTATTACAACATTTATATATAATCTGATTCAGTGGGAAACATATCTGGAAACCCAAATGAAATCATTTTAATGGCTTGTTATTTACAAGAGCATTAAAAATAATGAGGATTAGTTCGATGACAGAAACTTAATTAAAAGCAACATAAGTCACATAAAGCAATGTGTTTACCAGCGTGAATTCGTCAGCATTATAATATTTAAAAAAAGGAAACATCAAGATTGCGCGCGTTCATTCCATTGAGAGGTGCCAAAAGTTTAAACACGGGAAATGTTTTATTTCATTTATAAATAACGACGGGATAAATTGTGTAATGCAACAGGAGTATCCCTATTCCGGTGCGACTAGGTGACACTAGGGAACGTGCGTTCTGATGATGGGAATTTTAGGGATGGAGAGGGGGACCAAAAATAGGAGTGAGCAATTGGATTAAAATTCTATTTGTTCTTGAGAAATACACCATGCGATCATAATATTATAGAATATGACCTATGTGGTCAAGTGGTTACGATCTTTGCGTGCGAAAGTAAATTTTATTTGATGAATTTGTGTATTTCACAATGTATTCATTTAAAATAGTAAAAAGTATATTTGCGGCACGTTCCAAAAAGGCAGATACTTTCAGTATAACCCTGGTGAAAGACCACCGTTCACAATCGAAGCGTTGCTTGAAATGGCTTTAGCCGTGTTTGGTAACCATATCTGGAAAGTGTCAGATCTCCCCCATCTCCTTTCCCTCCTCACTACGTACAGCCTCTCAAAATACCATAATTGTGGATGTTATAGTTTCACTGGCTCTTGAGTTTGGACTCCAGGCCCTCCTATTAAAGGTTGGCTATCATCAGAAAATATTTCATCCTGCAGGCTGGAGCCCAGAACAATTCTGTGGAATAGCACTCGTACCCACCAGTCATGTAGATTACAAAGCCATAAAGTTCTGCTTCCTCCTATTATAAAACATGTATAAAAGTTTCCAAGTAAAATTTAGATGGTTTTAAATGGCTTGACTGTAGCCAATAGAAAATAATCCATTAAAGTTTGAAAGTGCGGAACACGGTTCAAAGGCGCCTTTATTTCGTGAAGACCCTGCCGCAATCTCATTTCGGTAATTTAAAAAGAATACAGGAGCTTTATCGGATTATGGCGGAAATCCTGGAGTACCTTTGTCTGCAGATTACGCAAGAAGATGGGGCTTAAACAAATCACTTACATATTTGCTGGGACGAGATAAGATCTCTACTGGTACTTGTAATCCCTTGTGTACTGTGTATATGGGATGCTGGCTAAATCACTGTTTTCGGTAAACCGCAAGGCCTCGCGACAGACACAGGTACCAAATTTGAGAGACGGTCAAAAGTGGGAGGATATTTTGTATTTTTTACAGTCTGTATATATCTTTCTGTATGTATATTTAATGTTTACTTGCCTATATTATAATTAAATTAAATTTCAATTTTTTCATTTGTTTTTAGAACAGGCCATGATTTTTAAAATAGTGTTTAATCTACCCGTTGTTTTACCTGAGTGACACCTTTTTTCAACATTTCTTTTTTTGGGAGTTAAAATATATGGACCAATTTTTTTTGTTAAGAAAAACTCCATAGCTTCTGGTGTAATTTACGGTACGATCTGAGTTGCTTTGGCTTAGACGTTTTAGAGAGGAAACACAGTAAATACCAACTTCAATTTTGAATCAGAGGCAATTATAAACATATATTGTGCCAAAATAGCTGCCAAAAATTTGAGAAACAATTAGTTGCAAGATGATATTGTTAATTCTGAATTTGAAATATGAGATCGACAAATATGTCCCAACTTGTTCGAGTGGTTTAGACGCCTTTCCCGGTAAGACAAGAGATCCTGGGTTCGATTCCAAGTTGTGACTTTTATCTTTTTATTTTCTGTGTCTTGTTCTTTCATGTTTCGCTTAGATTTTTTTAATATAGTCTTCTTCTTCAATGACATATTATCTATTTAAAATTGATAGATTACTTAGAAGTATTTAAAAAAGTATTTTTATCAAAGATAATTCAGAGAAAGTATATTTTGGTACCCGCTTAGAGATTTGAACTTGGCTTATCTTAACCCCAGCAGTTTTTCTAATTAAGTTGTCGGTTTAGGGAAATATTTTATTTTTGCTTACACACTGCATATTAACGAGGTAATTCTATTAATGGAGGAATGAACCCAGTTGACACTAACAAAAAAATGTCCAAAGTCACGAAACTAGCAGTCCACAATGGGGTGCTGGTAACTACCCTGATGTATGGCATTGAAGCATAGAACTAGCAGAGGAAGGATGAAAGTAGACTGAATGCTGTTGAAATGAGATCCCTTAGGCGTATGTGAATACAAATCTGATGTAAGCGTAATGATTGAGATTAGGAAAGGACGCTCAGATGTTTTGGTCATATGGAGCAAATGAGCGAAGAAAGGAGTGTAACATATGACGCAAATGTGAATGGTAGTAGAAGCTGGGGACGTCCGAGGAAGACATGGTATGTTCAAGTGAATCAGATACTTGAGTAAGGCCATGTCAAGAGTAAGAATAATAGAATAGTATGTATGAGACGATGTATAAATGTAAACTAGGCAAGGAGTAATTTCCCAGGAGTTTTTGGCGGTCCGTCCTATTTGCTTACCCCTGCGGGGAAAAGGAGTGATGGTTACTTAGATTACTGCACATTAAACTTGAATTAAATTTATTTAAAAAATACTTACTTATTAGACATAGGATGTAATTTTTTTAGCGTGCTTCTATAGACCAACACAACCAAAATAATTACTTTTTGAAAGCTTTGGTGTAGATCGCAAAGGCATAGTAATATATCTAATACCGAAGTTTTTACCTGCAGAGCTTAGAGGAGCTTAAAGTTTCAAGTGACCATTGCTCGATTTCGGTGCGGTCGGCGAATCTTTACGCAAACATGGTAGATAAGATCTCTATACATTGTAGGGCAAATGGCCGTATGAAGAGATAAATTGCGGTTAATATTGCAGACGTATTGTACGGTATAGGATGGTTGAAAGATAAATATAAAAAAAAATAATAGGCGAAAATTATAATGAACAATAACGATATCAAATCTTAATCATTCTGACTTTTAAATATTTTTAACTACAAATCCCAATGACTACAGTGAAATTTCTCGTGGAATATCGGAATGCCATCAAGGTATTTAAAACGTTGTACATATTCTTTATTTTTGCAGTTGTCAGGAAAAAAACACTTTTTTATAAATCAGATAAAATTATCATTCATCTATTGTATTTAAGGTAAACATTGAAAATTTGTGAAAAAACCTACCAAATCATTTTGAATCAAATAGTCCATAACTTTTAAAGAATTATATAAATAGAATATCCATAGAATTAAGTATAAATATTAAGAGAAATTTTAAAATCTCAATATTACAGAAAAAACCTTTTATAATGTATGGACGCTGTATGGATCTGTCCTTCGCAGGCTCGATGGAATCCATTATGATGTTTGTGCCTAGTAATGCACTTCTGAGACTTGAATAGTTAAACGTAGTACCGACTGCCAATAATTAAATCAAATGTGGGTTTGGAACTATTTACCAATTGGCACACTATTTGCGTGTTACTTATATTTTTTACAATAATAATAATTGGATAATTTGTCTAGCGCCGTTTTTGTGAAAAATCACCTAAATGATATGTCTACTTTGTTTTCCTTGAACTTATATTACATATTTTTTGCATTATTTAAACATCAGTTACAGAGTTTTAACTTCTTCATTATTTATATATTTTTTTAAAAACCTTTAAAAAGACTTTATTATTTTTTTTATTACCTTATGTACACTTAATACTTTAAATTTATAACTTATTAGCGTTATAACTATATTAATGGCACATGTTGTGCCATATGTATTTAAATAAATAAGTAGAAAAAGGAAGAAAAAAATTACATTGTTGTTCTATAAACACCCCTGACTCTGGAATAGTCAGGACTAGTTGCTTAACAGAATTTGAAAAATTCTTCATAAGTAAAAGTTCTTAGTTATATTCAAGTTCTGTGAAAGTCCTATTCAATTCTGTTAGTATCCTAGAACTATATCACAACCTTAACAAATTACCGCGATGAACAGAATTTGAATAAAACTTTTGCCAAACTCGAATTTTAACAAAACATCGTTAGTTATTAACCGGCCTGAAGATACTGGTAACTGCGCTTAGTTAAAAATTTTAAAAGGATGTTTGTGACAAGGGTTTCAAAATTATTACTTAATGCAAGTTGTGCCATCCGTTTTTCCGCATAAATTTAGTAAAACTTATTTTTCATTCAAATTAATACAAAATTTATTAACCGCTGATCATTTAAATATTAACTTTTTACTCATCCTGTAGTCATATGCAAGTACAAGTAAAAATTCAAATCAGATCGATTTACTGCGCAAAAAATGTTTCGGTCAGTTTAGCAAAAATATTAAATATGATATTTCCTTACAGTTTTGGATTGTCAGAAATATGAATGGAAATATGATTCCGGGGTTGGAGAAAAATATCTTAGTCCAATTACTCTAACAACTTAGTTATTATAAGTTAAGTATTGTTACATATATTTTGTATTAAATTATCATTGGATACTTTGAATGAATTTTTATCTATTATTGTTGTCGAAAGTATTTTAATATTATAGACGTATGTATCGTTGTACTCATTGGTATTCCATTACAAAATATCAAAGAATTTGGAGTTTTTTTTTAAAAGGTGCTTATTTCACAGAAATGATCTGAAAATTCTCCAATGGAAAAGTTATTAAATATATCACTAGCCAACATATTTAAGCTACAACTCAAACCTGATTAAGGAGATGTTAACCTGGGGATATTAAAGTCACTATAAAATAACAATCTTTTAACAAGTAACATACATTTTTATTTACATTAGCGCCACCCATAAGGCCCTGGAGGTGGACGGTCTTTGAAGGAAATGAAGAAGAGAAGGTTATGGGAAGGAAAAAGGTATTCCCGGTTGGTAGGAATCAGTAAGGTCAGTGTGTCAGGAGTGACAGAAGTCATGTCAGATGGGTTAAGAAAGTCCGGCTGGAGGGGTCAAAGGGTCTAACTTAACTGGCTCCTCCCAACCCGGCCCGCCACGCAGTTGGTGATATTTGTTGCCGAAACCTGGACAAACCTCACCCCATGAATCCGGGCACCCTTTCACCAAATGCAGCGAACTCCTTGGGGCGACATTCGGCAATTATGTTGATTGTAGATTATCCAGCAAACCCACCCCCTCTAAAAGCGTGATATAATATTATGACGATGATATAAAAAAATCACTCTTTTTGCTTCTTTGTTTTCGACACCGACAGAATGAACGCTTCGTTCTAGGAAACGTTATTTGATAAATGTCAAAGACATTGATCCTTTTCGGACAATTATTTAGTAATATACTCATATATGTACCTATGTATTACCCAGAAGAAAATTGAGCTTTAAGATTATAAAGGAAAGTAAAAAATCACAACGTTTCTAGCTAAAATAAGTTTAATAGTTGTTAATAAGCTTTATGTTTTAATTCAAAGGCACACTACTTTTATCAGCACGTAATCGCACAAAATTCAACAAAACGCATAGTGCTTGCAATAAAGAATTTTTATTTAATAATCATTCTTTGTTTACTTGAATCGTGACAAAATCCGTTCGCAGGGTTTTATCAGCTAAAATCACCATTCTATAAAGCTTGTAGCCAGACTTTTATGACCATTCTGTTATTTAAACACTTGTTTTTCAAAAGAATCATGTTTACAACTGGCTTAAACGGCGGGATATGTCATTATTCAAAATGTTATATTAATTTATCATCGATTCCATAGAAAACTCAATGCCGTACTTAAAATAAATTTGTACAGTCATAATTTTTGTCAAAGGAAATACTGAATGTTTTATTTTCACGATTTATTCAAAGAGCACGCGCTGTTATGAAATTCCGCGCTTACGATAGATTTTGCAAACCAGGTGAGGTGGGTTTTTGAGATTATATTTCAATGAAAAATTATACATAAATATTAAGTTAAATAGTTTTTAAATAGTTCGTTTTTAAGGTTCATAAGGTTTGTCTGAATGTTCTACGCTTTCCACTATAGGAAAAGTACTATTATCACAAAAACTTACCGCTATCTTTGAAACACTTTGCCTTATTCGTGTATCCAATGGTCGTATACATTACATAAATCTGGATAAAAGGATATCAAAACTTTAAACTAATAATATGTAAAATCATAAACTAAATAAATAGCAATCAATGGTTTTAAACTTGAGCAGGAGGCCCCGAGGAAAGCTATTCCCCTCAGAGCCTAGTCATCTTTGGGGATGAATTGGGGGAGGGTCTTTTTAGGAAAGGAAGGAGAAGAAGTTCTGCAAGAGAAAAATGGTATGAAAGTTGAGGATATCTGGGAGTCAAAGCGTCCATGAGTGACGGACGTATGAATCCATCCCTCCAACTGCGGTGTAAGGCGATGGGTCGGGAGAGTCCGGCTGGAGAGGTAAGTAGGTCTACCTCAACCAGTCTCTTCTGGTAAGGCCCGCCACGCAGTGGTGGAAAGATACATCTGCCGTCAAAAGCCGGTCAAATCTCACCCCTCATGAACCCGGACCCCTGCTAAGTCACCAAAATTAGCGAACCACTTTGGGTGACCTATGGTAGAGGTGTTGGTTATCTAATAAATGATTGCAGGTGCGGCGGTACCCATACCCGCCTCCCAAATTTAAAAATTGATAACCCCAAAAACTCAATTTTGTATTTTTTATAAATGGCAATTTCAAAGATATAGGATATTTAGTGACACTTATTAAAACCACTCTAATATTTTAATGTTAATTTTTACAATACATTTCCAGAAGTCTCGACCTCCAACGATGCGCCAAAATGATAATTTTCAATTTGCTAAAAATGTGATGTATGAAAAATATACGTTCCACATTCACGCCAATTCTGTCACGCATTCCACCTTACTATCATAGCGGGATAACGTTCAGAATGGCCCTTGGCGTGGTTTACCTTTTCATTAAAATTACACACAGTTAATTTAAATTTAAATATGCCACAAAGCACGTACATATTATATAAAGCACCATAATATAAACAACAACACAAGTGCATTTTATTATTGTACCCGGTTGGATTAAGGTGCAATATATTATTCTTGGAAGCCCATTGTATTTCTAGCTTCGGGCAACGCCATGCACTTTCTGTCATGTGTATAACTGACACCGTACGGAGTGAAGAGCTTTCTCATACTGCTCCCGGAGGGGTGTGTTTCATCCCACAGGTTTATATTGTTCACTTGCGATGCTTTGAATCATAACCCCATTAATTGGTTCCACTAAATATAGTGAAATATTCACAACACTCTAATATTTGGAAGTAACGAATTCAACTGTTCACCTTAGCTTCAACGCAATGTTTGTTCATGCCTGAAAATATAGTCAGTGTATACTAAGCCATAATATTTTCAGTAAGATATGGTTCTGCAAAACAAGAGTTTTTTTCCTTCATTCCGGTATCTTGGTGTCTCCTTTTAGTTTATCGTCAAGTTTGCCTACATTCCATCATTTTTAGGTATTGAAATAGCTGTACGAATTTTAAGGTTCACAAGGTACCTGCCCTGCTATTTTCCTCGTCTCCCACCCAATGTCCACAACACTGAAAAATTCCCCTTTATTTCCTTTTACTCTGATCCTACCGGCTCCAATATTGTAGCTTGAGGTTCCATTACCATTACAATAGACGAATGCACGTTTTGTGTACATCTACGTATTGTATTAAAATATTCATGAAACATCGAAAACAATTTCCAGCATGCATATGAAAGTCTTCAATTTTGAAAAGAAAATTAATCACGCTTATAAAAAATAACGTCTTCACGCTTTGTCTTTCAATCGCGTTTGTTTCGCCTACCGCTTCCTCGTACTGGGAGGACGGGAGGACCGGAGGACAGGAACCGGTGGAGGTAGTTGGAGGCTTTACCGGTGTTCAGTTGGGAGGCTGTGCAGTATATGGGGTGTGGTGTGGGCATATGGCACCAGCCCGGGGGGATATACCTCCATGTGGAAAATAAGATGGGGCTTCTTGTTTGATTGCAGGGGTAGGAAACAAGATATTGTTTAATACAGATTACACGATATATTTATGTATTTGTTTTCAGCATTTGATCATATACGTATGTATTGTGAGGAAAATCATATAAACTACTTTTATTATAAGGAAGACAAATATTTCAGGGTTACGAATATCCTGAGAAAATGTACGTTATTAGGCCAACTTACTTCATTATAAGCGGAAAATGTTGCTTGCGCAATTATAGACAACTTGTCTAGTTTAATTGAACCCACGGGTTACTTATCAACTCGGCACCTAACGGCGGGTCACAGATTTATTCAAAACCAGGGGTCCACAATTTTTTTCTTCATTTGCTGGGGATATTTCATATTTAATGTTATAGAAAATATGTTTAACTTTGTTATTGCTAACCTTCTTGAAAGAGCACCATTCAGAATTCGAGCGTTGCTTGAAATAGCAATAGCCGTGTTTTGTGACCACATATAAAAATCCAGATACTTCATAACCTTTCTCTTCCTCGTCTTCTCCTTTTTTCTATACCATTTAGCCTCACAACATTATTGGACATACCACAGTTTAACTGGCCTCGGGCAGTAGAGAAAAAAAACGAACGTCATTATTCCGTACATCGTTTTTCATTTTTTTAGTGATGCCTGAACATTAAATGTCAAATAGTAATTCTCGAAAAGAATTACCGGTCTATTATAATCTTCGTTTAGGATAAAAAATTAGACAATACGTCATGTTTCAGTACCAACCTACCCACTACCGGTTTTCGGGCATTCTTTCTAACCGAATAATGCCCTGTCTAAATAATGTTCGCTGTTCATTTCTGAGTTACCGCGCCCTTGGCGACAGCCGACCACTAACTTGAGAAGGAACGCGGGGCAGAATTCTGTATAAATTTGTTTGGATTTACATTCTATGATGTATGGGGAACAGTGAAACATAATTCGTTAGATGTCCTCCAACTGGAAATAACACTATATGGATATATTAATACATTACTTCTTCTTTTTCTGGTGTCCACTCCTGTCTGAGTTTGATTATCACCAGGGATTTGATCGTCGAGAACGAATGGCTTTAGCCTTGTTTGTTGATCAGATCTAAAGAGCCACGTAGGTACCCTCTGTTCCCCATTTCTTCCTCTTTCCCGCTTCTTTCAGCCTCACATAGTCCTACTGACTCCAGACAGTTTTTTTGTATCCCCTGGTATTCCCTGCAGTCCTACCAGTCATGAAGTGCGGCGTCACTATTGGCTTCTTCTTTTCATAAATCTCTCCTGCATTATTCAATTGGCAATCTTGTATTTTCGTTCCCCATAAAATGACCAAGATATTGGAGTTGTCTTCTTTCCATGGATTTTTGGTAACTATATTTCAAGATAGGCTTACATAATGTATCTAGGTGAAATACTTAATATCTTCCGAATCAATGCTTGGTACGGTTTTTCCGTGTTTTCATGCCAGCTACAGAAGAATTATAAAAGTCCTACGTGTCGAAATGGTTTTGTTACATTCTTGTATATAGCGATTATATATGTACCTATATAATTTTCCTTTGGTTCATATTTCTTAATGTATTTCTTCAGACTGTAAAAAAGCTGGAATATTTTGAACGGTTAATTAAATGTTGAACTGATGATCGTTCCGTGTTTATTTTGAAGTCTCGGGGGCCAATTTGGTCAATCTTATTTTGATGGCGTGAGCTCATCTTCTTCGTACAGTAGTTGAATATGAGTTATGAATATACGGACTGCTGGGTTTTATGGAATGGTATTATTTCATGTTTAATAAATATGCTCCCAAATAATCGTAGGTGGGCTAAAGGATGAAAAATATGCCTATTTATAATTATTGCATTCTTTGTATTACGTGGTTGTTATCAATCTTCATTCATGTATTACAAATTCATTTTAAGTAAAAATTTTAATATTTACATAAATGTTAAATAATTTGATGGGTTGGTTATATTTCAATTGTATGATATTATTGTAATTATTGCATTATTCAAAATTTCAGCTCAAAAGCTTATTTTGATATTTTTCATATAGTTCTGTGAACATGAACAATATACCTCGCATTCAAAACAGAAGGTTTCTAATTTGCTCTGTTAATCGTATCTTTACCTAAGGTTCTTAAATTTCTACGAACCTTGAATGTTACCATCAAGCAGAGCTCGTAGTAAGAACCACTATGATGCAAACTCTGGTGAGATAAAGAGGAAGTATCCAATCATCTTGAACCGGAAACTTAACGTAACATGAGCATTACAGACAGTTGTCATACCAAATGTTCGAGTTAAAACAGGACCTTCTACGCTCAGTAAATAGCTTCAATGATGCAACCCAATAAACTTGAAAAACCTATAATAAACAAAACAAACATTTTTACTGTATTTAGTGAGGCATGGAACTGGCAAAGAAAGGATGAAAGTAGATTGAATGCTGTTGAAATGAGATCCCTGAGGCGTATGTGTGGTAAAACCATGTTTGATCGTGTGAGGAATGTGGAGATCCGCAAAGAGTGCAAGGCTGATGTAAGCGTAATGAGTAAGATTAAGAAAGGGACGCTTAGATGGTTTGGGCATGTAGAGCGAATGAGCGAAGATAGGAGTGTAAGGAGGATATATGATGCAAATGCGAATGGTAGCAGAAGTCGGGGACGCCCGAGGAAGACATGGCACGATCAAGTGAATCAGATACTAGAGTCGGGCCATGTCAAGAGTCAGAATAATAGAAGAGTATGTATGAGACGATGTATGAATGTGAATGAGGCAAGAAGTGTGTGCCAAGACCGAGTTGTTTGGCGGTCCGTCCTCTCTGCCTACCCCTGCGGGGAAACGGCGTGATGGTTAGTTAGTTAGTTAGTTATGTCTGGGTCCTGAGACTATGAGCTTTTTTCCCTCTGCTTTAGAGGTCATTCTACCTAATTGTTTTGAATGATACTATAATTAAGTTTCTTGACTTTCTAATATCTCAATTCGATGTCTTGAGTGCATAAATAATAAGAAGAAAATCACGTAAAACATAGGTATCGAGAGTCCTCACCAAAAGGACGTTAGTGATAATTTGCTTCTTCTCAGGACAGTAAAATAAAGGAAGTGTTTTGGTTATCTTCTGGTCGACTTTTTTTGTTCTTTATACACATTCCTGTGTGTTTAAGTCATTTTAAAATATGGGTTGTCATAAACATAGTTTATGTGTTTTTAATAGAACCACCAATTATATTTATAAATCACTAATTCCTTTTTGCCTGTCCCAGAAAATTTTCAAAATATCACTAAAAGCGATATACCACGTCATTTTACAGTTGGAATTGGGCCGCTAACAATAACCCTCCTTATGTAGATGGCGATCAGGATAAAATTACCGCTTAATTCCAGCCGCCAATTTGATTTATGCAAGAAATAAATATAGCTAAAAAGTGGGTTTTATTTTGTACCCTGAGGATGCTTGAGCAAAGCGAAACCGGTCGGTAAATACATTTATTTAAAACTCGTGGTTTTACACAAAATAAGTGTTTTAATTTTATAAAATATGACAAACCACAAAATTATTGCTTTCAATAAAATAAAATCTTAATCAACAAGGGGTTATTTGTATTTTGATGCAGTTTTTATAGGCCTGACAATTTTTTTTTCTGGGCTTATGAAAAGAATTATAAAAAAAACTCGATATTTCAAAAACAAGATGTATTCTACTCAAAACATCTAAAATATTTCTAAGCCTTCAAATTTTCAAAGAAAAAACACATTTATTTTCATTACTTTATAGTGCTTCGCCTTAATACCCTTTGTCATGAACATGAACACGTAATAATGTGGAAACATTATTTGTTTGCACAAATAGTAAATATAATATTATACATAATGTCAAAATGTGTAATTAACACAAGTTGACATGTGAGTTCTATTAGATAAGGCAAAATATATTTTTTTTATTATAGTTACTAATTTTGATGTACAAATCTCAGCCTTGAACTTAGACATATTATATTACGTTGGTGATTTATTTCTCTAAATTCGGACAGCAAAACAAACGTTTGGCATACCATACTATTTTGTAGTGATCACTTAACCCGTACATTTTTTTGACATCTCTGTAGTTGATGAGAATATTTCCGGTGCGTTTTGGCAGAATATATATATGATTCTAGGGAACCTAATGCCCAAAAAAACAATTTTTTTCTAAATGTCACTAATTCCGTTTTTGCTTAGGACTCTACATGTGTTATTTATTTTATATTTACACAACAGCTCGCCTTATAATTAGTTTAATCCAAACATAGTACTATACATTTAACAGTCCTTACAACAACTCATTTCTTACATCTGCCCTTTAGTCCAAAATTAACGGTACTAAAACTCTTACACCCTCTGCTAATTCAAACTATTCATAAAAAATATTCCATGCAGTTTTTTGTATCGCATCTTTTAGGAAGGAAATATAATCTGGAATCGGTAAACAAAGCAGATAAACACATTGCGGCCTATTTCGGAGAGGGATAAAAATAAATCAATAAGGTGAAGCAATATGATATCAAAATCTTTCATTATTCCAAGCACGCTTCTTATACAATTATTTGCTCGTGCTATGCCAAGGTGCATTTTATTTAAGTACCCAAATCTATTCAGGACTTTGAATCTGGAGTATATGTAATGTGACCCATTTTAACAACTTCCGAATGGTTCCTGTTATCGAACTGGATGAATAGAAAACTTGTAGCTTTTTTAAGAAGAATGCTTTTTGATAAATTGGAGTAGCTTTAGATATAATATTATGTAGGTTTTGTTCGCTTCCTGGAGGGAAGTATAATGTTTTACTGTTAGACGCATAACTTACCTGTAAATTCACCGTTCTAAATAGTATTATTTGTATTTTGATACCGTTACGTTGATGTTATTGTCAATGGTGTTTGAAAGATATATAACAGTTATTGCACTCTTGCTTGGGATGAAGCCTTTTTTGAAATCTCTTCAGATAGTATTTCACATAATTTAATATTCTTGCAACTTTATATTGAACGTTTTAACACCAAGATTATTCAAATGTTAACTTATTTCCTTCTCGTACATGGCTTAGCGAATAAGTAAACCCCCCATCATCAACATATCAAGTGTGCAGTTTTCCAGCGAAATAAGACTATACGACGAAAATTTTTGTTTCTATTTAGTTCATTTAATTAATTTGGTGTACTGTACCCAGGAATAATGTAACTTTTCACAGGATGGTCTATTATTAGTGCTACGAGCTATATCATTTACCGCATCGCGAGTTCTATACCGTTCACACACGGACAGTATAAGCATTTAAACAATGGTGCCGCGTGCGGTACAGTGCAGTACAGTGCGGCGTATATGCATTTGGCGTTACATAACATCAGAGAGAAAACCAAGGGCGGATTCTCATTATTTATGGCATCCGTTTGCTTATTATAAAGCAGAGATATATGCCATCGCCCGCGGTAGCCAGGCTGGAAAAGCTTCCCATGCCTTGAAAGGCGTGAAGCATTTAAAAGCTGTCTTGAGAAGCGTGTTATTACAGGGGAAACGTACGGAGCTTTCTTTCACTTGTCAGCCGAGCTTTCAAAACGGTGTTCGATGGAGAGTTGAATTCGCTGAATGAAACTTTGCACAAATTCAGCTTTGTACTGAGAAATAATTGTTATTATTATTGTGGTTGGTGTTGCGAATTTAATTCGGATGTGGGCGTTGATTTGAGTGAAAACGGATGGGATCAGCTTCAGATCTAAGAGATCCTGAATAATATGTCGACTGTGAAATGTATAGCTCATATTTCATAAAATAGTTCGTTATAGGAAGAACTAAGTATGATGCGGTTAATAGTTTTAATGAAATATACTTATAGATGGATATTCTAATACGGGTTGGGTTTTTAGAAGGTTTTCAGACCGTTGCAAATTCAAATCACGTAGGGGTCACCACTGTAGGAGATAACGGTCGTGACTCCGCCTTTTTCTAAAGAATTGTGCTAACGTCAATGTATGAATGTTTATTGACAGAATAATACTAACTGTTCAACTACTTGGTCTTTACGGTAATACCGGATGGGGCAGTGCAAATGTCAAAATATTGTTAATTTATATACGAATTTTTACTGCACTGAGCGAATTGACATATTGGCTCAATCTGGGTTGAGATTTTAAAATTCGTGATATTTGCAAAACTGTGTCTAATATAAAGTTTTCCATTAATATTTGTTTTATGACACAGTTTTGCAAATATCACGAATTTTAAAATCTCAACCCAGATTGAGCCAATATGTCGATACGCTCAGTGCAGTAAAAATTCGTCAGACAACAATTAAACATTCTATATTAAACATTCGTCAGACGACACAAAACGCAAAAAGGTCGTCGCTTCCCATGTATTTTTAAAGTAAGCATTAAAATAATTATTACGGGCCCTGTGCACGTTCTCCAACGTTTAGCCAACGTTGGCGCCAACTTGCCAACGTGTAAACGCCGTCGTCAACGTTGGCCGGTTAAAAACGGTCATGTCATTTAGACGGCAAATCTAAAATGGCGCATTATAATCATATAAAAAATTTATTAATTGAATAAAAAACAATGTAAATAATTTATTCTGTGTTGGCAATTTGATCTAATTTTTTTAAAGTGAATACCTTACAAAAGTCCCAACTGCTCCCAACCGTCTGAAACCAGTGAGACTGCGGCATCCTCAATTGAGGTATATTGTCAGGCTGAAGGTAGTGAATTGGAGAAGGAGATGGAAAGAGGACGGTTGGGGAGTACCTGGCTAGATCTAGTTAAAGCCATTTCAAGCAACGTTTTAATTTTGAATCATGGTCTTATACCAGGAAAATATTGAGAGTAACCTCCACTCTGAAAAAAGCCGTAATTAAATATCCTTTATGTTATTTTTAGACGAATTAGTTGTGGAATAACACTAATTCATCAAGTAAAATTTATTTGCACACGCCGATATTTCAACCCTTGACCTTTCGATTGCTAGTCGAGATTACTACTCCTCGACGAAGATAAAATAACAATAATAAAATATTGTAATTCGTAAGCGTAAATAATAATTCACGCAATAATCAACACTACCGTCTCCGCTGAACGCGTATTGTTAACTGAGTACAACGCTGACGTGTGATCGCTCTTTGCAGGTTTTCCGCAAGATATTTTGATGGGTGCACAATAACCAACAATAATTGGGTTAACCGGTCAACGTTGACCGGCCAACGTTAGCGGCCAACGCATGCAACAACTAACTAAGTCGTCTAAGTACACGTCGGACCAGCGCGTTGGCCTAATGCATTGGGCGAACGTGTACACGACCCATTACAGTGAGCACCCTTCGCGATCGACAAAAAGTTGTAATTTTATACATTGCTAGTCCCTTATTAAACACATCCCTCATATAGCATGTGTTCTCACAGGAAAAAAACGTTGTTTGTTTGACAAATTCAAACGATAGAGACGTAAAATGTGCAGGTATTGTGTGCAAAAGTGCAGTCAGGGTGGGTTTAAGTTTAAATGTAGGTAATATAACTTTTTACACATTATGTCAACATACATTCTACTTATATTATTGATTTAGCGCGAGCTTAACTAAGGGGGTATTTCACTATCTCTGATTATGTTCTGACTAAGCACTAATCCGCGGATTAGTCATTTGTTCGTTTTCACTATATCTGAATAACGCTAACGCTCGGGTTAAAGTTCGATTTGACTAATCAGTGCTCGAACCTCACGTTAGGCGCTATTCCTCGAATCAAAGATGGCGTCAAAACATTCCGAGTTTGACAGCGGAGAAGTGAGTCGAATTTTGTTGAATGAATTTGAATGCTTGTATGATCCATCCTGAATTATTTGATTGTGTTCAAAATAAGAAACAATGTATTATATCGACACGAATCTATCTAAAATGACCTGATAATCAACATAACATAACCAAAAAAATGCACACTTTGCGGTGTGCGGACTGTGACGCATGACAGACGTGGCAGTAAATGGAGTAACTGCAAACATTTTGCGATGTTGCCAGACTATTTCGAGTGTTATCTATCCGGAAGCTCGGAAACAATGGTGAAACGGTCGCCGTTGAATAACGAAGTTATTCTGATCTTTAAAGCCAGCCAACGGATAGCTAGTCAGATATTTAGCCCGACATAGTGAAATACACCCTTAAGTCCTATTTAACTGAACCTTTTGGAATTTCGTTTGTCTGTAGATGTGTTAGTTACGTATCGGTTCCAGTTCAAGCTGGTGGCCTTTTTAGATACATAGATAGATTACCTTTTTTGTTTTTGTTTTTTTACGTTAACCCCACTCAGGAGGCCCTGAGTGTCGTTAATTAATAATTTCCTTCAGGGCCTATGTCATCTTTTGAGAGACTGCGTAGATGGTATTTGTTAAGGAAAAGAAGGAGAGAAGAGGAATTCTGGGAAGTTAAAAGTTATAAAGGTTGCGTAGGAACCTAAGGATCAATTTTTCAAGGAATGATGGACATGTGAGTATATCCCTTCCACTGCGGCGCAAGCGATTTGTCGAGAGACCAGTTGGAGAAGTCAAAGAGTGTCCCGAAACCAGCCTCTCCCGATCTGGCACACCACGCAGCTGATGGGCATTTGCATCCTGAACACACCTCACACAGTGAACTCAGGCATCCCTGCTAAATCAGCAAACTTAGCAAACCACTTGGGGTGACCGAGAGGGAAAGGTGTTGGTTATCCAATAAATGGTTGCCGGGGCGGCAGTTCCCAAACCCGCTTCCCAAATTGAGAATTTCAATTCCTCCTAATCCCAAAGTACGCATGATCGTGGTTCCTATTACGAGTCTGTCCTGTCAAATCGAAATAATAAATACTGTACATATTGGCCTAAGGCAATTTTGAAAAAGAATCGTCATTGAGATGGACAGATTGTATAATTCCTCAAAATGTTTTCCCATAAGAATTATTAAGTAGGTTGGTATTGAAGAACATACTTACAAAATGTATTCGGAATAATTTTTTGTTTTGATTCATTAAATGAAACAAAATGAGAAACATACTGCTGCGAGATTTAGGTAGTTTTCACATAACTACTGTTAAAAGTTTGTTTTGAAGACGAAAAGCCACAAAAATACATAGATTTTTTAATTTTTTCCAAATACAAGCATTTTATATAACAGCACATAACTTATTCAAATCATTTTCAACTAGGTACCTTCTACAACAATTGTTGACTTGAGTCAGATTTTGAAATCTTTCGACATCATAATTTTTTTTTAAACACGTTAAATTCACATTTAAAAAATAAGGGTGAGTAATTTTCAATCAAAAAATTGCATCATAAATTTGGAGTACCAAAAACTGAATATTTGACGGATTATAAAATATTTTATAATGCATTTTTTTATCTACCATATCAAATGTAGGGTAAAAAAAAACTTATTTGTACATCATTTACCTAAAGCCGACCCTGAACCAATAACAAACCAGCCAACAAGAGTATTGAATATCAGCCTTTATAGTTGATAGTGAACTTGCGCAAGCCTTCCATTAGATGGGATTTCTTGCGAATTTGAAATATGATACAATTATTCAGCACCTGGATTAATAGGTAGTCAATTGTCCAATTAACGATTGTATAAATATTATAATCTCAACTATTTGATTAAGGCAGAATAATTGTGTATTGAGTAATGAAAACTATCGAAGTCATGGCCCAATGCGATTTCGATGGTCTCCGTGGTCGAGGGGTAAGGCTCTCTACTAGCAAGCCAAAGGACGCGGGTTTCAATGACGATGTGTGCAAGTAATTATTTTTTTATTAATTTATATTACTTCACGTAAATTTGAAATAATATATAGTGTTCTCGCGACACGTTCCAGAGTAGAAGATATTCACAGTATTGTCCTCGTGAAAGACCACAATTCAGAATTGAAACGTTGGTTGAAATGGCTTTAGCCGTGTTTGGTGACTGGAACTGAATGGCCAGGTATTCCCACTACCTCCAGCCTCACAACATACCCTAATTGACGATGCCATAGTCTCACTGACTCCAGGCGATTGGGAGTATTTGGGACACATAAACAAAACACAGTTTCTAAACTTTAGACTGTTTTATTTTATTTCATTATGAGCTGCAAGGCATTGAAATACTCTTTAAGGGTAAAAGTAACGTGAGTTATAAACTTTTTGCAAGTTATGCCTTAAAATATTAAGACGTATTATTTATTTCATACATCCGCAATATGAATATGAATAAATAGTTTTGTCTCAATAAAAAAGTCATATAATAATCAAATTAAAGCCATCTATAAATGCGCAGATTATAACGTTCGTTACGTTCCAAATGCCTCTTTCTGTTAGGACCCTACCAAGTAATTAATTAAAAATGATGTCAAAAACAGAGCGACTATTACGTTATATCACAAAAGAAATCATAACAAAAATAATGGTACACGATTCCTCATTAGTTGCAGCTGTACAGTCCGCACAAAGCACAGTACCGCTCCCAACTAGAAAGTAGGTTAATAAATAACTGAAAATTGATAAAATACACTATTGTTGTCACAATTATTCTCCTACACATTGTTGTTTTGCCAAAAGATTGCTTAATTGTTTATTTGCTGGATTACGTGCGTTTTGAGGCTCGGTTGGTGGTAACTACTGAAAAAGGGTTAAGTACATAGTAATTGCTTCAATCAAATTTGGAAAATTGTTAAATATAAAAAGCAAACGAATAATTTTGATTTCTTTTCTATGGAAATGAACGGCTATGACAAAGAAAGTCAACATCTTAATCTAGGTGAGATAAATTTAACCGTGTGTGTAATTACCTGCTTATTTGTATGCTTGTATTTACCTACAATAATTATTATTTTATAGCAAAGAGTAACAAGGGGAGAACTTGCTTCATTATGCAAAACCTGATACAGCTAGTGAGGACGCACCTTGTTACCAGGTGTTTGATATTTTTTCCTTTCATATTTAGAGCAAGTCTTCAATTAACCTCCGCCAGGTGACACCTTGCGAGGCACGCTTTCCTCAAATCACATCTGCCCGATACATTCGGCACCACTTGATAAAAATATCAATCATTTGCTGAACCAAAAAAAATGTACGTGATTTAAATATGACATTTTTACTTGGTGGTCACACAAATCACATCTGCTTGATTTACAACCATTTTGCAGAAGAGTCCTAAGTATCTTAGTAGATATCTCATATTTACATAATGTGTTAAAATGGCCCCCTTTTCTTAGTGGTGTAACAAAGTCGCATCTGCCCGATGCGTTACGTGAAATTTCCCGGTGTTTTTAATAATAGAAAGGTTGAATCATTCTCAGCTTGGTTTATGGGAGTGATTTGGCTCAAATAGCACCTTTTTATGAACTGTTTTGCCAAATCACATCTGCCTTCCCTGCAGTCTGCATTTACATATTAATATTGTCCGCAGAATTTCGGCATAAAAACAAGGAAAACATTCATCAAAGGAAAGGTTTGGCACGGGTTGCGATATTACAGGGGTGGTTAATTTAATATTCTAATTGTAATAAAAATACAAATCTTTATTTAAAATCTCAAAAACTAAAGTTACATACTTAAAATTTGATAGTTAAATAGTGTATTCGAAAATATTATTTGTCAGCATTTAAGGTCAGGAAATCGGAGTAAAAATTCTGTCAATAACCGAAATTTTATGTTTAATTATCATTGAATTGTAAAACAACATTATTGATTAATATACGCTTACCACTTGAAAACATACAAAAAATGCAACATCTTTAAATATTTATCGTTAGGTGTATTGTTCCGATTTTACTTATCTCCTTTTTCTTTTGGCAAATAGATTTGTGAAAATTAAATCTCGAATTCATATAAAATTAAAGTCGCTATCTGCGTCTGTCTGTTTATGAGCTTCTGTCTTCTGAACTACAGAACAATTTTTGATGTAGAGTTCATTTTTTTTTTTGTTTATTTTTTTTTTCTTATTTATTCAAGAAAAATATTTACAATGTGTGATATACATATACATATTCCGCTTGTAATAAGATAAAAGAAATTACGATATAATTAATATTTATTATTTTTCAATGTTCTCCCATAATAAGCAATTGCTTGTGTGTATGGGATGAGGTATTATTTGTTTAGTTTCTTAGATTTATTTATTTTATTTTTTATTTATTTATTTTTTTCTTTTTTTATGTTTTTTTATTTAGTTTAAGTTTTCAGTATATTTTTGAATTGTGTTTTGAATTCTTTGAAACTATCATTTAGTGATCTTATATTTTCTTATATAGAGAATTTCTTCCGGAAGCTTTATCTATATAATACATGTATTTGAATTAATAGAATGTAGAGAAAAGTTGATGCTTTATAATAAAGTAGTAAAACATATATTTTCGGGCGCTCACATTGCTAACGCTGGCTAAACATTAAATTATGGAATTAACAATCTCATAAATTTACTCCAAACAATTAATAACTCTGAGCAACACCGGTACAAGTCAAGTAGTAGAATAACATAATGTGTACTTAAATGAAGGCATATTTTAAAAATATTAACAACAAATTTTTTTACATTTTGAGGGTAGGTTGAACACCCCTGCCCACGAATATCGATCTCAATCGACATCTGCATGAGCATGTGCGCTTTATCTATTGTGTATCCTTTCTAGATCAAAGGGTTTAGAGTTATTTATCCCTTCTGAAATCACGGCGTATTTCTGTGACTTGCTGCGATGATTACCTTGCTATACATAAAGATTACATTACTGTAGAGTATTCGACACAACAATCAATCTATAAAAATATACTGTTTTCAAAAAAGTTAAAAATCTTTTTTTTTCTAGATCATGTATATCCTTCCTCAAATATGCTCTTAGGGGACCACAGTTTTTTAGATACTAATGATTTTATTTCAGTAGCCCGTTTGTCCTCCAGTGTTATTGCAGCGCTTCAGCAATATTTGCTGCAAAGTCTCAAGGAAATACAAAATCAGTGCAAAAGCTCTTGAGATCTGAAATCATTTAGCGTGAAAGGATCTAACGTCAAGGATTGAAAATCAGCCTCTATCTAAAAGTTACAAACATGCAATATTATAATAGTGTTTGTTGTTTCAAAAATACCGCACCAAAAAGGGTTAACAGTTTCCAACCAAAGAGTGGATTTCTTTCAAATTAGTTTTTTTAAGTATTGTGGAAGTTAATTTCAGAAGGAATGGAATATGCCATACAATATCTAATCCTCGCAAATTTTTTTCTTCAAAGCAACAGTTTTGAAAATTGCCAATGTTACATAACTCGCAGAATTTATTGCACCTTTGCCTACAGTGCGTACTTCCAATAATTTAGGCAGCACATTTGAAATACGCAGCTTGCTGACGAACTGCAGATGGACTTTCCCAATTCAAAAAGTAACCTTATATCATTGTATCTCTGTAAATATTGAAAAATCATCCACAATCACATTGTGCAAGCCGATAAAGGGTGGAGATTGTAATGTCTGTATGAGCACGTGGAAAATAAAACACCTTGCGACTTTACAGCTGATTCTTCTATTGTGTATTGTATTCTTATATTGGTCCGCTCTCAATGAATCTTGATAAACTGAGAATTAAGAAAATTTTATTTTTTTTAATTTTTTTATTTTAACGTCCACGGAACTTTTACATATAAACAGTATATATTTTGGAAAAATTACAGTAAGCATGAGATGAAAAAAAAAATTCTTTAACGATTGAATAGCCAAATCATTTTATGGCATCATTTTAACTAAACAAAAATAATTATTTTTATAAATCGCTAATATAAATAAAATATATGAACGTATTTCAGAATAAAAGAACTTTATCCTTATATTGAGAAATGAGTACCTAAATGGTCAAAACAAATCATAAAAAATGTACAGATAACATTAACTAGGTGGAGGAAATTAATTAATTCATTGTAAAATAATTATACCTCCAAAATACATTTATGGCTGTCTTTGCATCCTGTGCAACTTTGATTCTATGAACTCGAATTAACTTTGAATTTAAGTTTCGTTTTCAAATTGGAATTTTTTGAGTTAAAAATTCAGCAAACGTTAAAGTGTGTAGAGTTATAATATTTTAATAGAAATTATTTTAGTCGTCATTTTCAAAATTGGAATTTATTCAAAAGCGGAATGATATAAATTGAGCGGTGAAGATGGTGGGAAAGTACCTGGCTATTCAGATCTGATCACCAAACATGGCTAAAGTCATTTCAAGCAACTTTTCAATTCTAAATGATGAACTTACACTAGAGAGATACTGATAGTATCATTCACTCTGGAACGTGCCGCAAATATATTATGCATTATTTTTTAAATGAATAAGATGTGTTATAACACAAATTTATCGAATAAAATTTACTTGCGTAAGCCACGATTTGAACGCGCGACCTCCGAATTGCTAATCAAGAGCTTTACCCGTCCACCACAAATGCCGTCAATCAGTGTTGATTTTAAATATTTACCTGAAACGAAAAATAAAACAAAGGATAACCTATAAAGGCAATGATAATATAAAATAGTATTGAAAACATTTGTCTTTCAAATATTAGAAAATAAAATATGCAAGGTAAGTGCAACCAAAAACATGTGTAAAATAAAAAAAAATTATAATATAAATTGAAAAATTAAAGTACAAATCAGAGAAATTCTGAAAAAAACATAAAATTGACGATGGAATGGTAGACTCGTACATTTAAGCAAAGCTCACTCTAGGTAGTTCAAATAAAGCTCGCATCTTAAATAATTTTCTAAGGCATTAAGATCAATTATTTACACCATTGTATCGTATTTCCAGTACTAAAAATAATTAGATTGCACAATTTACCAGAAAATTTGCAAAATAACAATGCACTATGTAGGCAAACTTGAAAATGGAAAACGATACATTACTTCAGTCTAAACTAACTGAAAACATTCCAAAACCCAAAATAAGCAAAACTTTTTTCAGTTGACCATTGGACTGTGAATGTTAAGAAATGGTTTTCAAGACCGTCGAGTGATTTTGTTACTTAGAAATGTAACAAATGATGGTTTTGATTTTTTTTAGGTTTGTTGGGCAATGTCGGCAAATTCCTGCACCTTGCGATGTAGGGCCTTGCAAGCATTATGTCGTAATGTTACCCGATCTATCAAATAAGCCGTATTATGCGCAATTCTGTGTCGAGAAGGGGTAGATATTGTACAACCCTTCAAAGCGTTTCTGCATACCCCTAAAAATACAGAAATAATTTTTTCTACTCAAAGCTTTTTCTTCTGAGGATAACTTTTACATTTTTTTTTGTGAGCACTAACTGCTTCAATTCGCCTGAAGCCAGTGAGACTATGGCATCCCAAATTTGGGGTAAGTCGTGAGACTGGAGGTGGAAGGGAGGCGAAAGAGGTGGAGAAGTGGAAGGCGGGATATACAGATCTGGTCACTAAACATGGCTAAAGTCATTTGAAGTAACGCTTCAATTCTTAATTGTGGTCGTACACTAGGGCAATACTAAGAGTGTCTTCTATTCTAGAACTTGCCGAAAGTGTCCCTTATTTTATTCAATATTGTTAAATTGTGAAAAAACATAAATCAATCAAGTTAAATTTACTTAGTGCCTAGCGCTTTACCCCCCAACCACGCGTAAGGTCAAAGGTTAAGGGCCTTATTAATAAACATGTTTTAAATTTTACACAATTTTACTGATAAAAAACCATTAACATAAAAACAACCGATTTCAAAAGAAGTATTAAGATATGGTTTATGGACACCGAAAGGAAGAATATAGATACAATGTTGCATTCTAAATAAGATTAACGCTTACGTTATATTTTTTCTTCTAGATACTACTTGATAATTTTCCTTTAGTAATATTTAAGCATACTTGAAAAATAAAAATGCTCCCAAAAAAACTTGACCTAATTTATAATTCATACACAAAATCATGAAGCTTCAATCTAGTAACATGAAAAAAAAAATATTTTATGTACAATTATAATTAATATAAATGTTTTATGATAAGTAAGTACTACAGTAAGTTTGATAACAAATTTATTGATATGTTTTAAGTGTAACTCCATAAAAAACTAATTATTGAAACAAATTGTAGAAACTTATTTGGTTCACCTTTTTATCTATGGAACACTTTCTTCAGAGTATCGAAGGGTTTATTTGCTAACCCTTCGCGCGCCATTGTGTCCGGAATGAAAAAAAATCACAATGTTTACCGGTGCACTTGTGTGGAACTATTCCTGTTCACGCTGGTTTGGTTTTGGCTCGAGACCATTTGTTTTGCTGCGGTCAAGTGTTGACGTCTAGTCGTCAAGGGGTTTGTGGTTTGCGAATTGATTTTCGTCGTTTTTTTTATGGCGACTATTGTGCAAACATTAACAGGGAAATCGTGTCTTACAAGCAATTGAACATGAAAGAAGGAATAATCTGATCTATTTTCTGTTAATGCTCTTGGTATTTCCACGGGATTGGTAAGGTTAGGCAGCAATATTACTTTTTTTTAACCCGGTAAGCGAAGATTTTGAAACTTCTTTAAACGAAGTAATTTCATAAGATGTCGTCCTTCGATAATTATTTTGCGGCTTGCTTGCTAAAAAGGCCAATTTCATTTTTAAATTTAACGAGGCCTATACAGAATGTTCTCTTTTTAGCAAATTTAAATTTTAGCAAAAACTGATTTTGTAGACTTTGGCTCCTAAAAATCAAAAACCCTTTTTTGAAATCGAAATGCTCTTTTAGAATGCGGAAGATGAACAAATCTCAAGGCGAAATCACAAAAAATAATAAACGGCCTGCAATGCTAAATTTAGCAAAAATTTGAAAAGATTCTTTATAAATTAGCAACACTCATTTTTATCGACGTAACATGGGAATGAGAATTTTACTGTTTTATAATTTGTCTTTGTGGTAGAAATTTAGTTTTCAAAATACCTGCTTTAGTTACATCAGATGTGATTTACAGTTTTTTTTAAGTTTTAAAAATTATTGAACAAAAGATTAAAAAAAATTGTTGGTACCAAAGTAACCTAACTTTGGGAGTTTTTGTACAGGTAGGTACTACTAAAGACTCAAGAATTTCCATAATGAATCTGTAAAACTTTGTGATCTGCATTTTAAATCAGGTTTGTAACTTAAGAAATCGTATTATCTCATATCAACTTTTAATCAGTTTTTAATTATTTCGGTAACTTGTTTAAAACCCAGGAGGCATTTTAATTATTACTGTATGAATATTAAACATTTCAAATGGGTTGTAGAGATTGCAAATTGTGAATGAGATATTATGGCACCAAATAAATGTTGAGCAGTAGATCTTCGAATTCAATTATTTTGTTTTAAACTATCATCCTATCAAACTTTTTACGAAACAGAAGTATAAGTTTAGTGATTGTTAATTTGTAAAACTAATCAAATGCCTTCTCGAGTCGGATCATATCGAGAGTTAGAATAATGGAATAGTTTGCACGAGACGATGTATGAATTTGAATAAAGCAAGGTTTGTATGCAAAGACAGAATTGTATGGCAGTTCATCCTGTGATAGGTAGTTTAATTTAAAACATACTAGTATTTTATCAAATAACAAACTTCGCCAGTGCTGTGATAAACTTAAACGAATGCCTTGAATGAAAAATGACATGGAATCATGCGCTATTCTACCGATTTACTTATTTTATACGTGCATTCAAAAACACCTAAACACAGGTATTATAAGAAATGATTTTTTTTAAACGTTAAATATCTTAACATGAAGCTTTGTGTAATATTCATGAAAACTTCTCAAGTAATCGGGTTGTTTCTCCCTTCAAATAAATGTGAAACATACATTTGTCTATTTATTTCGCAAGCTTTTGAGATATTCAGATACATCCATGAATTCGAATAATGTAATCCAGCTCAAAATATAACCCCGCCTACATAACATTTCTTTGCCAGGACCCAGTCAAACTGACCGTACGAAATTGATACAATACTTCAATTCAAGAGCTTTCGACATCTCCGGAACAAAGGTAATGTATTTATCATATTCGTTCTACTTTTCTCAACCCTTTTCAACTTCACCGACATTCACGTGTTTAATATCTCCCACCTTTTCCATCCCTTACTTCAAGGTTTTACTCTCAGGTTTCTCCTGACGCCACCCTGCAAATAATACAAAAATAAGGAGGGCAAATATCTGGACCTTGCGGAATCCCCTTTGTTGATATCTTGGATAGAAACGCTGAATTCTATTTCTTCATAGTTTTTTTATCACTTTATGATTTTAGTTTCCAGAAGTAAACTAGTACAATGATTCTTTTGTGGTCGATTTCAATAAAGTAAAAACATTATTACATTTTTTTTTTCCAACACGCACCGTGCCGATAATTGATTACGTCTATCTAAAATTAAATCCGATTTTATATATTAGCAAAGGATCGTTTCTTATCCATGCGTTGATGTAATTTTTACTATATAAAATACGTCACAAATAAGCTCGATCCGAAAAATTGCGCTTACGTAGGTAATTTTAAATGACAAATATACAGGTGTAGTTCTTTTAAAATAATCGATGAGCGCCCGGACTGATTTTTGTATTAAATTTATGATTTTTTTTAAAATATAAAATATCATCACAAAAAAACAACCCTTTACAAATTAATATATTCCAAGATGATTTAATGCATTTAAATTTCAAATAAAGTTAATATGTGTTTAAATAATACGTATTAGCTAATAAATTTGTTACATAATAACCATAACTTAACTGACTCTGTAAAAAGCGGTAGAAATCTTTGTTTTTAACCAAAAGTCATTATAACACTACACCCGTTGAATAAATCACACAACTTGTGGTAAAACACGCTGAACAAATTCCTTTAATTTCATTTGTTGAATCTAAATCATATTTTTTCAACACGCTCAGAACATGATGAAAAACAAAAAGAGATAATGAGCAATGAGCAACAACTTGATCGATTGTGTTTTTATGCACAAAAAAATGAAATTATGTTATAATAACTCGTGTTTCAGTTCATTCTTGTAATTGTAATGTAATTTTGTTTATAAAAATGCAATGGTTTCTACGCGATGCCCCTAAATAATAATATTATGCTTAATAATGTCTTAAATAAACTTAAACTAAATATGTCGACATTCAAGTTGAATATGTTTGTAAGTGTATTAAGGCGAGAAATAGGTGCGTGTGCGTGATAGTTAGACCTGGAATTGTTATTCAAGAATAATATACTTTGTCTGGTTGCTCGATTTATTAACATAAATGTGTAGAAATATAAAATACGTGAAATCAACACCACAAGGGCATGTGCCTAGCATTGGTAGTGAAATCATTACCAATGACTGTGTAGGGTAACTTATAGGGAGTTCACATCTCCCGAAAATAACAATAATATGTACAGTTCCCTACATTCACGTGCAACTGGCAACATTACAACCTCGCGCGATATGACCATCAATTGAAATTAATGAAACCATTTAATTCTCTCTCCAGTGGTCTAGCCGTCGGTTTAGCCCTAAATCTCCTCTGATCTGTTTTGTTCATAAAATTATTGTAACGTGAGTTTTGTTAAAATAAAAACTTATTTAAAAATATTAGAATTCTCTTTTTTACACACCGAGAGTAATCACGCAACATTGGATTCTGCGGATCGGAGAACCACAGAATCATTCAGCCAACAACCCATTTAAATTGGCGATACTCATTATAAAAAATTCATAATGCACCAAAAAAAAAATTACATGTGTTTTTATGCCTAAAGTACATTAATATGGATTAAATTATAAAATAGAAGAAAGCCAGAGTACTACACGTAGATTTGAAAGGAACAAAATGAAATGTGTTGAGAGTTCGTTTAATTTTCGATTTCATCATTATGAAGCAACCAAACAGTTGTATAATCTTCACCGAGTTCAATAATCAGCCGTATTTGTGTATCGTATCTGGCCAGTGACGAGATGATATAAAGCTCGCGGCTTAGAATTTTAATCTATTTTTATCACACGATAGACGAGAATAAATTGTGTGTTAGAACAAATTGTTAAGTTTTACACTTCTGGTTTACATGTCTATTCACTCACTCACTACTCTTAGACTGAACTTAATATATGTTTTTACTTTCGTTAATATAATCGAAATTGTTTTTATAATCAAGGTTTAAAAATTTATTCGTGTAAATATTAGAAGATATGGAACTATCAAGTGAATCGAACACTAGAGTCGGTTCATGTCAAGAGTCAAAATAACAGAAGAGTTTGTATGATTGTAAATGAAGCAAGGAGCTTTTGCTAAGAAAGAGTTAAGTCGTGGTTTATCCAATCCGTTCAACCCTTCTGGGAAACTTTTAGTTTTTACTGGCTGCGCCAATGTTATTTAATTATTCAATGAGGGGTAGGTAATTTAGTTTACGAAAATGTTCGAATTATCATAACTCTGTTCTTTTCCAGATGTAGTTCAATGAATTAGTATACATAGACCGACTTGCGAGAAGCGCGGGAGGAGACGTGCGATGTGACCGTCCCAATTTTTGGCGATTTGTCAATAAATTAATCTGACAGTGTACACGCAACTCGGATTGTAATATCACCACTTGATAACAAAAACAAAACAAAACGAAAACAAAATCTGAGAATGGTCTGGTTATTTCAATATGCGCTTTTTGGTGGTCAATGCACGATTGATGAATTTTATTATATACTTTATGTAATTAATTTTTTTTTTCATTTATTTATTTGCTTAATTAATTTCATTCATTTATTTATTTGTTTAATTAATTAACTTAATTTATTTATTTGTTTAGTTAATTTTTTAAATTAATTTACTTAATTTATTTGTTTAATTAATTTATTTGTTTCATTAATTTATTTATTTAATTAATTTACTTAATTAATTTAATTTATTTATTTAACTAATTATTTTTTTTTATTTTTTATTTAATCGAAGCAGTAATTTTGACTCCAGCTCAAACTCGTCGAAATAATACACTGATTTTGTGTTAGGGCAAGTCTATCAATTTGAATGCCTATGATTGGAGAATCAATTTATAAAATATTATTTCGATGATGGATTTGAATGCTGCAGATGTTGTTCTAATATTAAAAACCTCATATATTGTCGTCTCACTCTAATACTTAGTACTCATAAATCAACTTGAACCATTGTTCCTATCCACAAAGCTCATAATTTAGATAGAATGCTTATACGTTTTTCGTTATTTTACGGTGTATTTATAATGTAAAGCTAAAACCGATGGAACCATTGAAATCATTATATCAGTTATTTTATCTTTTACTTCACATCAAGGCTTACTTTTTTAATAAAGAAATATGGCAAAGTTCCAGATCAAAAAAAACTTAACATCATCTAAAGGTCCATATATTGTAAAATTATGTATGGAATTTTGTAGGTATGCCTTATTCGGCTAGTTGTAATTCAAATAACGTATACTTGCTTAAAAATAATGAGACTCATTACGTAAGGTAAACAAATTTTGGGATGTGACAAAAACTTACCCTACGCACTGAGGAACCTTCAAGTTTTTATTTCAACACCTAAAATAGTCGTACGTTACAATTTTAATGATGTCTTCTTATAAGTATATTATCACAATTATTCACAACATTATCGCTTTTTTATCTGACCTATATTTCTGGACAAGTTGAATTTTTGACTGATTTTTGATGTGGGTGGATAGATTAATAAGATTTTTTTAAAGAATTCTTTCTGAAAAAAGGATCGATACTAAATATTGTTGAAATATTCATAGATCTGCGGGAGTCACACCACGGGTAGTTTATATTTCCACCACAGGGCGCCAAACTGTTGGCGCTTCCTACATATTCATTTATTCCAAATTCAAATTTCAAATAGCGCGTTCGTTTTTTAAAATTTGAATATTTTATTGCGTGTTCTATTGTACTGTTTATTTGTTATCTTTTCATCAGAATGTAAACAAGAATTATTTGTTTATAAATTGGTGATTTTTACTGAACATTTTGTTTAAATTTATTTATATTAGTAAATTTACAGTTGACAAATTTTAGGAGATTGATTAAATTGTTTATATGATATTTTCGAGAAGTTTTTACCATCTGATCTTTTTGATCATCCGTCGTTAGTATTATGGTGTTTTTATGCTTCCATAAAGTAATAACACGATGATTTTATAGCATGGCTTTGTCAGCCGGCACTTTAATTTCTGTTCTGAAAATATAATTTTGCATTCTTCAACTCGGTTTTAGAGGTGCAGTATATTGCACGGAGCCTTTGCGGAAACATATTTTCGAACTTGTTAAATCATTTATCAAGTATCATTTCTAATTTAATTTTGCATCGATACTGAACAAAATTGTATCGTAAATACTGGGCAGAAACAAAATTAATTAAAAGCATATTGTTTCTCAGTTAACCCCAATTTTAAGTACTTTAAGACGCTTCTTATGAGGTTTTAATTTGGCATTTCAATGGGGAACGTTCTCAATTAATTATATCATAGAAAAGTAGTAAGTTTTTAATTACGTGCCGAAATTACACAAACACGGAGTGAAAAACATCGTCGTATTAATTTAAAGTTCATTTAATTTTTAGAAAATGAACGGGATCAATTATATTATTAGTCAAAAAATATTTTTTTGTTTTGTTTAAATTTTTTCAAGTGTCTGCTTTTTTTCTTATGTAAGCTCTCTTTTCAAAACCTTTAGAGAAAAAAGGAAGCGTTTTAATTTTTAATTCGTTTTCAACGACTTGATATTCCACAATTTTAATTTCTTCTTGAGCAATCGTGGCCAGTACGTAGCTATCAGGTTATAACTCTTCTCGTCATACTAAAATAAAGTCGCTATAATAACGTCTGTCTGTTTGTACACTTAGTTCTTTTAAACTACGAAACAGATTTTGATAGGGTTATACACTATCATTTAGAAAAAAAAATCCGGAAGGTTTATATATTTTTAAAATGTGCATAGAAAGTAAAAAAAGTCGAATAACCCTGGATATACATCAGCTAGTTTATAACAGTACTTATTAAAATATATATATATATTATGGGTAGGTGTACTTCTGCAGCCCCCACCTTAACCCTACTTAGAAACCTGTCCAACCGGGTGGCGACATAGTTACTCTTTCGTTACACCGTGCAGATAGGGGCGTTCTTGCGAGGCACAACATAAATAAATAATATCAATAAAAATGTTAAGATGAACTTCAAGTACCTACAACCAATTACCAGAGGTGGTTAACCATATTAAATATTGTAACCAATACACATCTAATCAGATTCAATTAATTATTTACGTCATAGATAGTAGACAGATCGTGTTGATTTATCGACAGTATTAATAACAATATTAAAATCAATTTATATTTACTTTGACATTAATAAAAAAACGAAAGAAAATTTGATCATTATTATTCATAGGAAATCTAAGATCAAATAATAATAATTGCACGAAGACGGAACGGCGTTCGTATCGGTATAATCAACAACATAGTAATCAACTGATCGCGCGTAATTTGATACGGTAGTGGATTTGTTTAGGCCACTTTGACTGATACGAATCAGAATTATTATTACCAGGCAAGTTAAGTGTTGGGTAGTTGAACAATAATGAACAATTGAGATGAGTAATGGATATTTGGGAATCAATATACAATATGCTGTGCCTTCTTAGATCTACGGAGCTTTTGGACTTGCATTCCTAACTTCATTACCTTTATAGGAGAGCGGTGTGTGTTTCCTTTGTCGGAAGCCGATTGGGCCAAGTAATGTTATGACGAAATCTAGATTGAAAAGAATTCAAATGCTTCCCAGACAGTTTGTGACATGCATAGTTTTTAGCATTCTTTAGATACGTACCTCTTTTTGGAACCCATCTTTGACGGACCGTGAAGATACGACGGCCTCCGTGGTCGAGGGGTAAGGCTCTCGACTAGCAAGCTGGAGGTCACGCGTTCGAATCCTGGCGTCCGCAAGTAAATTATTATTATATTAATTTGCATTATTTCAAAAATTATTAATTTGAAATAACATATTGTACATTTGCAACACGTTCCAGAGTGTAAAATATTCTCAATATTGCCCTGGTGTAATACCACCATTCAGAATTAAACGTCGCTTGAAATGGCTTTGGCGGACTAGGTTTGAATATTCAAATACTTCACCACCTTCCTCTCCCACATCTCGTTTTTCTTTTTTCATTCTTTCTTCTTATGGTTACCAATAAATGACATTGAAAAAAAGTTATTCTGAATATTTTTTATCAAGAATAAGTTGATGTTGTTGCAGTTTTGTGTAATTCTGTATTGAACTTATTGAATAAAATATCCTGTCTTATATTTATTATAATATGATACCTTGTCTTGATACGACACAATCAATTACATTACAATAATAAGCTTTTTCTAATTTATTTTTATTTTTTTTGATTTCATAAAAATTTTAATATTTTTTATTCTCATTATATTGTCTAATCAGATAAATCCATATTTGGTATATTTTGGCTATACTACACATTTACAAAATCTGAAAAAATATAAACTGTCCATTTCCCGAAACCAAATAAATAATTAGTTATAATTATCAGATTCTGAATAGCCAGGTACTTCACCAACTTCGTCGTCCCCATCCCTTTATTCTTTAGCCTCACAACATTCTCTAACAATTAAGGATGCCAAACCTTACTGGTTACAGTTTCCAGGGAGCAGTTGAGGCTTTTGTGCGGTATTCACATAAAAAAATAATAAGTTGTATATTTAAATAGGATATTAATTTTTAACACTACGAGAAGGTAATTTTTGTTGATTTTTAGTCGATATCACGTATAACTTGTTTAATTTTTAAATAAAAAAAATCCTTTTGTTTTCAAAAAACCTTTTAAAATTTATGATAATACATTTTATGAAAAACACGGCCTTTCGATATACGCTCTTTCTGTTTTATTGTTTTTTTTTACATGAATACCACACAAGAGTCTCAACTGCTCCCAACCATCTGAATCCATTGGGCCAATGGTTTATAAGTTATCACTTTTATTAATTAATTGTGAAACAACACGAATTGATATTTGAATCAAATTCACTTGCAGACGCTGGAATATCGACACGCAATCCCCTCAATCGAGGAGGCCGTTAAAAAACGTGTTTAAATAAATAAATTTAATCTTTGAAGACAATATTAACTACTCTTAAACGAAAATAAAAAAAAATTGAAAATATTCAGTTGCATTTAGGAATTGAACCCAGGACCTCATCCTTGCCGTACTACTGTACCACTAAGCTAAACGGAACAAAGAGCTACATCGTCTTCATTTTCGTTTTTTTTAAGATTGTGTATCCGTTTATATATGTCAGTATAGATTTTTTAAAATTCGGATAGTTTGTGAACTCTTTAAATTAACGATAAATGCACTAATACATTACACTACACGAGTGTTTGAACGATCGTCACCAAAGCTCCCTGTAAGAAAGCTTGTCACGCGAGCTTTGCCATAATCCCAACGCTTTTAATTAGCAGATAGCTCGCACGGTAGGTTAACCTTGTTCATATGATTTGTATTCCTGTGTCGGAGGCTGGAATCGGTTGATGTCATCAGTTTCCGCTTCATCTCAGGCTAATCTCCGCTTTGGCAGCTTCCGACGCCGATTTCGCTCTCCGGACCCCTTTGACGGATGGAGAATCAAGTTGTTATTGATCGACTCTGATTAAAATTATTGAGAGAGAACTTAATTAGTACTTTTATTCACAATAAACATACTTTTTGCGGATAACGACCAAAGCAAAAATATTAACTGTTTTTAATTTGATTTTTTTTTAATAATCTTAAGAAGAATTTGACTTTTTTCATATTTTGTGTTTAAATAATAATTACAAATAACGAAAAAAAATCAACCCTTTAAAAAAATATATTATTTTACGACAACAACTTTGGTTTTGACAGAGAAAGAATTTTTCCGACCCAGAAACTGGATTCTATATTTATTGCGTATATTATTTGCTGTAATGTCATTCAATTTCAGAGAGATGCGTATATATGTCTGCATGTATGTATGTGATTACCACTAATTTGATAGAATGCATTGTCATCGACAACAAGTCTATCTGCCGAGTTAAAGCTCGATCGGAAGTCGGGAAGTGGGTTGATTTCCGATTCCAAGATTTGCATCCATTCATTACCGAAAACAAAAATGAAATTCAAACTAGCACAGGTGTCTATCTACAAGAAGCAATTAAAACACTAGAAAAGTAGAATAAAATTTTCAGATATTAATTCGTTCATTGAATTCACAAAAAAGTTACAAAATAGGATAAAAAGAATATGAAAGAGATAAGAAAAAGAAAAGAATATTGCAATAGATGTATTTGATGTAATAGGTGTTGTTAACAAAATCCAAATCCACATGGAAAAAAATTGATAGCAAGGGCAAAGAAAAATACTAAAAACTAATTATTATAAGCAATAATTAGTCGTCTGCAATATCAAAACAAATTGAAAATATCTCACGAGTAAAAATAAATGCTGCTGACGAGAATTGAACCCGCGCCTTCTGTTGTCCGGTCAAACTCTCTGGACCACTGAGCGACGTCGGCTTATATCCAACGACTTCAATCAACAATTACTGCTTGTTATATTTTTTTCACCTGTAAACAACCAACTTAATTTTGTATTATCCTTTCTCCTATGCATAAAAACCTTGTCTTATAAACATTCGTTTATCATTAAAAATATAACTAAAAAAACTATATTCATATACGTGTCCGAGAACGTACATTTTAAATTCAACAATTAACTCTTTTTTTTTGTAACTCTACAAACAATATGGCTACTTTGAACACTGATTATAACGTTGTTTTACTTTTTTTCTTAAATCAGTAACGTTCAATCATTTATTATAAAATTAGTTAAAAACTTTACCGTTATCCGTATTTTATTTAAATAAGAACGCTTCCACGCGAGAGATATGAGATGCCAAAATATGGACTCATATCACGACAAGTTAATTAATAAGAAGCTCCGAAATCCGCATGATATCTCTTATTACGCGATATAAATAACATTATTATATTCGTTAATTAAAGTAGCATTCCCTTTGGCATGACATGACGTGACCACCGGACGAAGTACAGGTTATCAAGGGATCCCGGGGGATTGTTAGGGATTCCAGGCAGGTATCAAAGGGATTTCAAGTCATGAAACAGTTATTTGAAACAGAGTTGTCAAAGGAATTTTTGTAGATTTTTTTAAGGAATTATTTTTACGGCATTACCGAATCAATTTGGGGGGCGGATATGGGTACCGCCGCATGGAAACCATTTATTGGATAATCAAAACCTCTGCCATAAGTCGCACCAAATGGTTCGCTACGCTTGGTGACTTAGCAGGGGTGCCTGGATTTGTGGGGAGGTATTTTTATTGAAATCTCTCGAGCCAATCGCCTGCACTAGGGATGGATTCATATCTCCGTCACCCCTGGGACCACTGAACCCCCACTTCCTACCCATACAGCACCCTCAAATTAATAAGCCATGTTTTAAGAACTAGTATCATGAGCAGTTCCTTAAATGTGATTTGGTTTAGTAAATATATTTTTTCATTCACCAAACCTTAACCTACTCACTTTTCCGGGTCTTCCCTATGCTGTTAGGCTGAAGAAGGTAGTGGGTGATGGTGAAGAGAAAGGTGGGAAAGTAGCTAGCTGTTCAGATCTGCACCATATACGGCTAAAACCATTTCAATTCTGAGAATGGCGGTCTATCTCCAGGGCAATACTGAATCTCCAATATATTATTATAAATTATTAAATTTTGAAAATAATACAAAGAATGTATTGCGCACACCGGGATTTGAAACTGTAACCTCCAAATTCGTAGCCAAGGATCGTTACCAATTACCCACGGGGGCCGTCGATATTGAAAGACTTAAAACTTAAGGCGATGCACTACGTAGTGTAATATTTTAAATTGAGCTGCTATCAATAAAAACCCTTACGTAAATGACGATAAAGTTTAAATTCCCGCATAACACCATCCGCCTGTTTTGATTTATGCAAGAAAAAAACATGGCCAAAAAGTGACTTTTATTTTTACTCTAAGTGATCCAGCCAATATTGAATATGGCGTACCGCAAGGAAGTACACTAGGTCCCATATTGTTTAATGTTTATATAAATGACTTATGTAATACTTCATTTGCAGACCACATTATTACATTTGCTGACGATACAGTACTTTTATTCGAAGGCAAAACCTGGAATGAGTCTTGCATTAAAGCTGAATTTGGCATAAACAAAGTTAAACAGTGGCTACATAGTAATCTCCTCACTCTAAACTCGGATAAAACGAAATTCATCTGCTTCAGTTCAACTCAAGCGGGTCAACCACAAGAAATTATTAACATTAGAATACACCATTGTTACGACACTATTACATGTAAATGCAATACCTTAGAATGTGTGGACAATATAAGATACCTAGGAATTATCATTGATAAATTTCTGAGATGGGACAAACACATAGCCTTTACTTCCACAAAGGTCAGGAAACTTACACATCTGTTTATAGCAATAAGAAATATTCTATGTCTAAATGATTTGAAACGAATTTACTTTGCAATGTGCAATTCCATACTAGACTATGCTTCCTTAGGTTGGGGAGGTTGTGCTAAAACCATACTCGATCCCTTAGCTAAATCCCAGAAATCGCTTATAAGAGTCATACTGAAAAAACCTTTCAGGTACCCCAGCGATTCATTGTTCGCAGAGTTTCGTGTTCTTGATGTAAGACAATTATATATGAGGAAAATCATATTACATACTCAAAAACTGAGGCACTACTTAGCTTCCGTAAACCACTGTCATAATACAAGACATGCAAAAAAAAACCCAACAGTTCCGCCCACCACTTCCTCATCTTTAGCACAGAGACAATTCTCATACTTAGGCCCTAAACTGCTCAATCTCATACCTGACGCATGGAAGGCAAAGAGTACTAATATTCTGCGTATGCAGGTAAACAATTGGCTTCTGGTCTTGGGGAGAGCTGAATGCGAGAATATGCTAAAAAACAGTAATTAAATTGTAAATTTTGTTTTCTTTACATTCTTCTTTACATTTTAACTTATATTGGTATTATATTAGCGTTACAGGAACTGTATTTTTACATAAAGAAAGTTCGAAAATTGTTCAATTTCTTCGTGATATTTTTCCTTAAAGGAAAAGTTCCTTCTTTACTTTCATTTTTTATTTTTTGTTATTTTTCATTTCCTTGTTTTATCTATTAATATTTCTTTAGTTTATTATATCAGCTAAACAATAGTAAAAAAAAAAAAAAAAAAATGTCGTGGTATAACTGAAAGTATACTAGATTATGAATATACATTTGTATTACTTTACCAACAGAATTTCTTCAATTCAGTTTCATTTTCAAATTCATTTTCTTGTTTTTATCTATTAATATTTCTTTAGTTTATTATGTCAGCTAAACAATAGTAAAATATGTCGTGATATAACTGAAAGTATTCTAGAATATGAATATACATATGTATTATTTTTAACAAAAGAATAGTCAACACTATAATTTACTATAATTTTACATGTAAAAACATTATCATATTGGAATGTCCTAAAACGGGCAATCGCCTAGTTGGACATTTTAAGTTCATTAATTGTATTATGTAATATTTACAAACAAACAATAAATAAATAAATAAATAAATAAATTTTATTTTGTGGATGTTCAGGCATAAGTATTAAATTTTGTTTCGAACATTTTTAAAAAACTTAATTTGCCACATTATACAATAAAATCATAACCGAAAATGGGTTCGTAAGTAGGAGATTTTGAACTTTAAAGCAGTTTTCATAGGCCTTTACCCTATTTTTTTCTGGGCTTATAAAAAGACTTATCTAAGAAAAACTCGATTTTTTCAAAGGCCAAGATGTATTCTACTCGCAGTATTTAATTAAAGCATCTGAAAAATTTCTAGGCGACCAAATTTTCAAACCAAAAACACATGATTTAGCATTACTACGTATGGCATCGCCTACACTTTTTTCTACTAAATATTAAAACTCAGCTCTTTATTAATGTTGGGAATCATTATATTTTCTACATATGACTGTATGTGTCAACCTTAGTTTTTTCTATCGAGAGTTTTTCATATATATTATTTTTCAACTAGGCATCTTAATAGAGATTCAAGATAATATATCTATGATAATATGTCAGTAGAAATTCAAAATGCAGCAAATCAACGGTTGTACTGAAAAAATTATGCGAATGGAAACATTTTTTTTACCTTGTTTGTTTTGGAAAATTTAGAAAAGAAAACTTTAGTGGTTTAATTGCATTTTCAATTAACTCCTTCCCGTCAGATACAATAACGATTTGGTTCCAAGTAGTCCATCAGGTTTAGTATGACCGATTACATCCGATAAGTAAGGTATATTAGATTGATGCCATCCTGAGCAGGGATGGTAATGATAGCAGGCACGAACGGAACCTTAATATGGCATCAACAGAGCCTTAAAGAGCCGCTAACGAAGAGCCTGTGTAATTTCAATCAGTCTTTATGACAGCTATATAGCATCTCAGTGCGAGATTTCTTTAATTAACTGAGCTTGAATGCAGATTTGTGACGATCCTGAATTAAGACGAATCATTAAAAATCAATGTTCGAAAATTGGAGTATAATATATTTATATTGTCGTCATAATTTGGAACATGTTCAATTAGCTCAAATTACTTAGCAAATTATGTTTTTATTGCTTGGATGTGTGACAATTTACGCACCTTCGTCAAAAGGTGAACTGAATATATTGTGTATAAGTAATCTTCGTGTTATAGGTTTACGACCCTCGAAAAACGCTCAAGGATCTCACTCTTGGTATGTAGCAACCTGTTTAAATAAATGATAAATAAATTCCAAATGTTTATTAGTAGGCATTATAACACAAACCTTTAAAAACTGTAACCATTCACGTAAAATTAAATAAAATTCAATTTCGTCTACGTCACTTCCTAGAAAATCATGGCTCCGCATCGGGCTACAGGACTTAATCACTTAACCCCTCCAGATTTTGAGAGTTATATATGACCGGACGTCTATTTTTTTTCCTATACGTAATTTTTTGCCGTTAGAAAGAGGAATTATAATTCTTTCCAGTTTACTTCAAATATTTACACTGAAGGCCACCAATAATATCTTAAAAATAGATTAATTTTTATAATTCATTTTTTTGCGCCGCTACTTTAAAAAATATTTCTTATTTTTTTTAAATATTAAAAAGAAAAAAGTTAAGTTTAAATTTTTCTTACGAATTCCCCAAAAAAATCGAATATATTTTTTTGAAATATCGAGATCAATTTTTCTACGATTGGATTAAAAAATTATGTAGAAATGTGTTTTAATTAAAATTTTACTATTTAGAAATAGTAATGTTTTTTTTAAAATATGTTCACCAGAATGATAATTTTATCTTATTTCTAAAACAGTGATTGTTTTTATGGAAAATTAAAATCTAAGATGTATACAGCGCATTTGAAATGCACAGAAAACATTGCAATCTGAACAAAAGTGTTGAAAATACTGAAGTGCCGTACCTGTGGAAGTCCAGCACATTGGAGATCTACCACTGTTTATCCTGTCTTGAAATATGCAAGAGTTTTACAACATTTTTTAAGACAAATAATGTTTCAAATGCAATTTAACTTATTAATACAAAAAAGCCGTCATTGTTTGATACCTAACTCTTCAAGAAAATACTGTAAAAATACAGAGTGCAGTATTTCCCAGATTAGATTAAGGTAAAAAAATTAGGTATTTAAAATAAGGTAATTTTTAAATGCTTTTCAAAATATTATGTTCTTCAGTAATTATAAACATTTAATTCGGAAATTGGACTTAAAAGCTAAAAGTATTTGCGAAATATTACAGAATTTAGATGTTGAGCTCAGATTTCGTAGGATGCTGTTGTGTTATATGGTTACATTTAAAAAATAAAGTACTCCGGTAGTTATGTTGAGTAATAAAGAGTAGATGTTATTAACCTGGTTTTTTCAACCCTTCTCTTTCCCTCCCTTTATCCTATCCTCCCACACTACAATCAGCCTCAATGCGTCATGTCCCGTCGGCTCCTGGCAAGTATTTTTTACGCGGTCACCCATTAATATAATTATATTTTTTCTCACGCGGCCATGAAAATCGAAAACAAAATAATTGTCAAGCCAAACCGTCTTGTCGTAAGGCAAATAAAACAATTACCGACCACCATTCGCCATCAAATGCGGCCACGTTCGTTAGTATTAATTCGGCTGTAATGGCTCTAAGGAGACGTACCAGGACAATTCTATAACCCATCCTCCTTCTCATTAACATCTCTAACATAAGCGAGGACGTCCAACTCCAGATCGCGTGAATATAGTCAATTAGGGCATGCGAATACTTAGCTGAAATGCCGACTTCGAAATACTGCTTTCGTAAAGTATTCAAATTATATTATTCAAGGGTCTTGCAATATGCACCACTCACAACTGTTTGGTTGATGATGAGTTGTGAGTTGTCATTGTTAGATGGCTGTTTTGTCTCTAGCGTTGATCTAAATGACATGCATTGTTACAAAATGTCTGATATGAGTGACGCAGTGTTTAAAGTCTCGACGACGTGAGTAGCGAGGACATCGCCCGGCTGGTTGCGGGAGACTGTCGTCGCCGACGAGTTTACAAAATATTGACCTAGACGATGCGCTGTTCTCTAATAGATTTAAACGTCGAAATTACACTGACAAAATCTGTGAAATTTTTTTTCGGAAAAAAATCAGGAAAAATCTAGTGAAATACCACTATTTTAAATCAAGACGTTACATGGTTGGCTTTAACATCATCTTGTAACTATAACTGAAAAGCAAGCATTTTCCTTACCTCTCAAATTTGCTTTAATACCTTCCCCAATAGGAGTTGTCATTGGCTCAAAAAAAAAATGACACGACCTTATGACAACAAACAAAAAGGTTTGTGTTGTAAAACTGGGGTTTTTGAGCGACCAGAAAATAAATTTCAAGTAATGGTTTTTACTAACCCGTCCACGTAAGTTGAAATAAAGTTTTGTTTTACTGTATTATTGATTCAAATGTTTGATGTCTAAATCGCATCGCTCGCAATCGAAATTCAACACGGTCCAGTAATCTGTTTTTATCATGACTCGAAGAGTATTTTAGCTGAAATGTAAAATTTGACTTTTAAATAAAAAATAAAAGTTTTTTTTGTGGCGTCAGTATTATAGTTAGTGCGTTATTATTTCACTTACAATAGCTAAAACACACCAATTCTCAGCTCACAATTACTCTTGCTAAGCATGTGCTTATAATTTATATTAATGGAGATGGATTCTACATTCGTGTATGTGCTCTTGATTGTTAAACTTCAATTTAATAAAAAATATAAATGTTTGATTTTAAGTGCCATTTCACGACACACGAACCAAAATGGCGTATTTATTTATCATCCAAGAAAGTGGTTGCGGATATGAACTAAACGACAGCTTTTATGAAACACTTAAAATAAATTATTTTAGAACCTGAAAGTAAATTACATTTATTTATCATTATTCAATTTAATGTACAGGGTTTTCACAAAGTTCGTTCTTTTCTGAGGCACATAAAATATTTAAGAAAATTGACCCACCAAACAAAGCGTTGTTTTTTTTATTAAATTTATTTATTGATTTGGATGTTAGATATTCAAGGAAAACTATTCAAGGAAAACTATTCAAGGAAAACTGAACTAGAGATAGTATCCCTAAAATGGGAGGAAGTATGTTTGTATGATTTGATCGTGATACTAAGAATGTGCAATTAATATATTCGTTCAAGTGTATTGACTTCCATCTAAAACCGTAAATTCCTAAACTATTTGATTTAGGCAAAGACTCGTAACATTGTAACCCTAATAGCCACAGACATATTTTAAATAAAAAAAAATCGGAAAAGGTTAATTTCTTAAGTAGGATAAAGGGAAAATTGGACATTAAAACAACGATATTGGTAATCTTAAACAAACCCCAAATTAAGAGAATGGAAATAATTCAGAACATAGGCACGAGGTCGATACTGTGTTGTAGCACGTACACCAGGATAAAAACCATGCAAACGCAAACTCAATCTCTTAAGTGTGTGGCAACGATTAGTTAACAATACTTATTATAATATGTTAAAGAATGTTTGAATTAATAATACAGTTCATTTATATCCTACAAGAAACTGCAACGATTTTAGGCTTCCTAAAACAAATTTATCGGGAACACAAAACAATATTTATTTTAAAGGTTTTAAAATGTTCAAAACTCCCGGTAATTGTTAAGGAAGCTAAAAGTCTTGCTTTTTTTCGTGGATTATGTCTCAATGTTTTGAAGTCCAAATTTTAGTATGTAAGTAGTAAATAATATTATAGTAGTCCTAAAAAGGAATATATTAGATATAAGATGTAAAATTTTATAACAAAATAAACATATTTAAAAAAAAAAAGTTTTCATCGAGTCCCCACCAACGGGCTGGTGTGACGTCATAAACACCCTCCGCACGTACATAATGCTTTACAATAAACCGTTCTTGTTTATTCCTGTACTAATTTTAAGCTATGTTCTGTACAATAGCCAATTTGTCATAAAGTTTGCTAAATACCACCATGCTTAACAATAAACATTTCATATATATTTTACTAACCATCAACAATGTTACTTAATGCGATGCACTTCGTCGTGTAATATTTTTAATTTAGCCGCTATCAATAACAACCCTTACGTAGATGGCGATAAGGTTTAAATTCCCGCTTAACACCATCCGCCTGTTTTGATTTATGCAAGAAAAAAACTCGGCCAAAAAGTGCTTTTTATTTTATTCTGTGGATGTTCAGGCATAAATATTTTTTTTTTCCTATCATTTTATAAATAACTTAATTTTCCATATTATACAATAAAATCATAACCGAAAATAGGTTTGTAAGTAGGAGATTTTGAACTTTAAAGCAGTTTTCATATGCCAATACATTATTTTTCTGGGCTTATAAAAAGACATATTAAAAATACTCGATTAATTTAAAGGTCAAAATGTATTCTACTCGCAGTATTATTAAAGCATTTGAAACATTTCTAGGCGACCAAATTTTCAAACCAAAAACACATGATTTTGCATTACTACGTATGGCATCGCCTTAATATTGTTCCGCTACTACTTTCATAGTACCTTAAGTTGCTATCTTGTACTCTTATTATTATTTATTGAACAACTATTACTCGAATGTACAACAATACCAAACGATAACTAGTGCTGTACCTACTTATATTGTCCGTACTTGGCCTATTATGTTATGTAATATGCGCTCATTTTTGTACTTCTGATCAGATTTTCTTAAACATTGTATACATGTACAATCCTTCATGGTGTGAATAAATATATACTATCGTTTTGGCGGCAAATCAAAAATTAAATAAAATAAATCAATTCAAAAAATGCATCGGATTAATGTAAAAATTAAACAAAAATGCTTATTACTTCTTCAATAATATTAAAATTAATTTATGGCATGTGATTATTTTTTCCGACAGTAAAAAAACAGTATGAATATGCTAATGATTATCACCTATTTAATAATGGGGTTGGAGAGGTAATACACTTACCTAATCTATATCTGATTTCTCTTGGTCTTCCAGCACACTCTTCCCTCCGGGTTGGTTCCGGCTAGGGAATGCAATCCCGCAAGAAAATGTCAATATCTAATCAATCGTATAATAAAGACCTAATACCTCGATCTAACAAACTTGTTTTTAGACTTTTAAATTTATACCTATAATAAAACAAGTTCTTTGGGACATTTTAAATGATTTATTAATAGGTATACCTTTAGTTAGACATCGGTAAATTTTAAGTCATAAATTGGCAAAGAATATGATAAGACAAAAATTTACATAACATATTCGCCTCGGAACAGACTTTGTCTAGTGAGGTGGGTAAAAGAAATCTATGTACACAAATGAAAATAAAATAAACGCCCGGATTGCCGGCACTGAAACTGAAACTGAACTGAAACTTAAATTTAAATAATAACGTTCACACGATAAACAATAATCTTGTACAATGAAAATCATAAGTTTAATTAAATATTATTTTGGAAATAGCTTCGTAAAAAAGTTAAAGTATTAATTGTGTCATCTGATAAACGGCTTCTGATATTAGACACAAGATAACCAGCTGGTTGGCACAATAATCATTAGCGCATTGTAAGTGAATTGAAGGTATGTGCCTTTTAATCCACCGGACTCGAAGTAATTCAGAGTAAGTGATGGTAAATCTGTAGTTGCTCTCTTTCAGCTTTAAAAGATCTTGGATAACCATCATTTTTAGTGTCTTGCCGTAATTCATAACCATTAATTTGATTGAATTAGACGATGTTGTAAGTTAAAACCCCCGGCTTTAAAAAGATCTCGCAAATCCGACGAGGTACAGAAAACTCGGAATGGTAAACCATCTTTAGACACCATTCGTGATACCCTGGTTGAGGTTCACAATGAGCCGATGTGGAAGAACTGGACGTTGATGCAGTTGTAGAAGCTTCTCTGTAATCCCGCCAGTCCAGCGGGATCCCGCAAAATTTTCGATCGAGATTAGTCCCGCAAAATGTCTGCGGGATCTCGGTATTTCGGGATCCCGGTATACCGGGATTGCATTCCCTAGTTCCGGCTGACGCATCTGAAACAGAGTATCGAGTTCGTAGTAAAATCTTTGGATCTGTTTCACGTACTCGAAAGCAGTAAAAAACCAAAACAAACTTACAGTATCACCCCGGAACTAGTCAACATCGAATGGTTGCTGAGTTTTACTCCGGAACGAGACAAAATATATTCAACTATGTATTCGGTGAAGTTTGTAATTTCCAGTTATATTTGTGTTCATTCTAGAAAACAAATTCAGTAAAAAATAAATATGAACTATTGTCACAATTTTTTTGCTTTCACGTAACTTCGTGCACATCCCGTATTATAAGCGTGCCATAAGACGAAGGTTATAAAGAAATAACCGAATTTGGATTTATATGCGCTCTTTATATTCAACATGCGCTTAATTCGGTACTTATATTATTTTGGAAATGCATATTTGTGAATATTTTATATTACACAGTTTTACACCTCATTTAATTTTATGACGTTATTTACAACACATTCATAACTACAGAAAAGATTCCCAAATCTTTGTTGGCTATCATTAAACTTGTAATCTTCTGTCTTCATTGGTAATCTGCCAAAGTTTTAGAGCTTTATTCTTCTTTTATTGTTCTTTCATCTTTTTATTCAGACCTCCAAATAACTATACTCTACACACTTTAACATAACTATTTTTCGAACAACAAATGTTTATTTGGACTTAAATATGTTTAGTGTGGTAAACTTGTTAGTTTTAGGTCTTGTTTGTACTCTGGGTTCTTGTAACTTCAAAAAATATTAATGACGATGTAGTTGCGGGAGTAGATATATTATGTTCCACATTGTTCTATTTTACTATCAACCTTTTCCATAACCCTAATACAGTAATGGTATTTCTTGCAAGTTTGATACAAATTTTCATCTTTCGTGTTTTTGATAATCATCAAATGTACATTTGATGAATTCAAAGGATTCTGTTTGACAGACCGCAGTAGTTCCGTGACTCTAATATACACATTACACACCAAAGAGACCGTTTATTTGTTATCTCTAGACAAAAAAAACTCTCGTATTTATGGGTAGTTACAGCTATTCCTCATCAAAACTTTGGAATGAAATACAACTGTCTATTTTAATATCGTGTAACCGGGTAACTCAAGACAGTGATAATTCAATACACTCTTGAAAAGTGATATAAAGTCATTAAAAATGGAAAGTGAGGTTAATATGCCCTTTTCCTTTCATCACTTTCATGACTTATCAATTTTAGAAGTTGAGTTGCCTTAGAACAGAATATCGGCACCGTTGCAGTACTTCAAGAAGCTCTGCAACAACTGGTTGTTGACTACTCTAACTAACTAACTAACTAACCATCACGCCGTTTCCCCGCAGGGGTAGGCAGAGAGGACGGACCGCCAAACAACTCGGTCTTGGCACACACTCCTTGCCTCATTCACATTCATACATCGTCTCATACATACTCTTCTATTATTCTGACTCTTGACATGGCCCGACTCGAGTATCTGATTCACTTGATCGTGCCATGTCTTCCTCGGGCGTCCCCGACTTCTGCTACCATTTACATTTGCATCATATATCCTCCTTACACTCCTATCTTCGCTCATTCGCTCTACATGCCCAAACCATCTAAGCGTCCCTTTCTTAATCTTACTCATTACGCTTACATCAGCCTTGCACTCTTTGCGGATCTCCACATTCCTCACACGATCAAACATGGTTTTACCACACATACGCCTCAGGGATCTCATTTCAACAGCATTTAATCTACTTTCATCCTTTCTTTGCCAGTTCCATGCCTCACTTCCATACATCAAGGTAGGTACCAGCACTCCGTTGTGGACTGCTAACTTCGCTTCTTTGGACAATTTTTTGTTAGCGCCTACGGCGTTTAGTCCTCCATTAACGGAATTACCTGCATTTACCCTTCTTTCGATATCTCTGTCAGCCTTCCCATCTCTCGTAAACATACTTCCTAAATACACAAACTCATCCACCTGCTCCAAGTATTCCCCATTCACAATTATATTGCACACTGTTTTCGTACTCTCTCTTTCAAACACCATTACTTTAGACTTACTTACATTCATCATTAACTCATTCTTCATGCATACTTCGTTCATCCTAGACACGAGAGACTGTAGATCATCTATACTATTAGCAATCAGCACCGCATCATCAGCATACAACAGGCAACATACTTTAAAATTATTCAAATTCGCGCCCAATCCCACCTCTTTCAATTCTTGCATACAATTATCCATGTATAGATTGAATAACCACGGTGACATTACGCAGCCTTGTTTAACACCTTTTGTGATATCAAACCACCCCGTAAAACCACCGTTTACCCTAACACATGCAACGCTTCCCTCATACAGAGACGCAATTGCCTGAATCAGATTCGTATTCACTCCATACTTGGACAACACCTTCCATAGCTTTTTCCTGTCGACTCGGTCGTATGCTTTTTGTAAATCTACAAAGGCACAGAAAAGTTTCTGGTTTTTTGCCAGAAACTTCTCAGTGAGCATACGCAATGAGAAGATCTGGTCCATGCACCCCCTTCCACTCATGAAAGCACCTTGCACATCCCATATTTTATCCTTTGTTTCCTTTCTTACTCTTTCAATCAAAATTCTACCATACAGCTTGCCAACTGAACTAAGCAGGCTAATAGCCCTATGATTCCCACATTCCATACGTGACCCTTTACCTTTGTATAATGGCATGATCACAGCCCTTCTCCAATCTAAAGGCGTGTAACCTTCCTTTAAACATTGGTTAAAAAGATTGCACAACCATGTGAGAATTACACGGCTACCTCCTTTAAAATATTCAGCAGCAATATTGTCAAACCCAACAGCCTTACCATTCTTCATACATTTAATCCTAATTTCGGTAACATTCACTCCATCGTCATTCATATCTGATTCGCCGCTGGAATCACTGTCACTCACTTCGCTTTCGAAGACTTCCTCGAAATAATTCATCCATCTCTCTTTTATTTTTTCCTCATTCGTCAACATTTTTCCATCTTTTGATTTTATCACTTTCATGCTTCCGTTTTCTGGGCCACTCCGGGACCTTTTGACTTCTTTCCAAAACAACTTAATGTTTTCTTGGAAATGGTTTGTCATTTTCATTCCTTCTTCCTCTTCCAGGCGTTTCTTTCGTTCTTTCACTCCAACTCTTACTTTTTTCTTACATTCCTTATATACTTCTTTCGCTCGATACTTCTCTTCGCTGGAAGCACTGCCAGCCGCAATCAGACACAACCATGCTTTCTTCTTTTCTGAGACCAGTGCTTTAATCTCATCATCCCACCATGCATCACCTTTCTTCCTACCTTGCGTACTTATTCCACAAACCTCCCTAGCAGATTCACAAAGACACACTTTTATGTGGTTCCATGTTTCGTCTATGCTTAGACCATCCATTTCCTTCGCATTCAATCTTATCTCTGCACAATTCACATACTTACTTCTCACATTATCGTTTTGCAGTTTTTCTATTTTGACTCTTGTCGGAGCTGGTACCGTTTTCACTTTAGAGCGCCAACCGCGAAAGAGGTTTACTCTCGACACTACAAGAAAGTGGTCAGTTTCGACCTCAGCCCCTCTGAAAACTCTTGTGTCCTCGGTAACAGCTCTCAACCTAGAGTCAATTACTACAAAATCAATAATTGACCTCTCATTTCCTCTTTCCCACGTATATTGGTGGATACCTTTATGATCGAAGAAAGTATTCGACACAAACAGGTTCCACTCTAAACATACTTCAAGCATTCTGTTCCCGTTGTCATTCGTTCTTTTATCCCCAAACATACCTAAGACCGAATCAAATCCGTCACGTCTAATTCCCACCCACCCATTCAAATCGCCTGCCATTATAATCCTTTCGTTCATATTTTTTAGTCTCATTACAACATTCACACCAGTCCAAAAATCATCTTTCACTTCATCGCTTTCAGAATTAACAGGGGCGTAGCAAATAACAAGAAACACCCTTGTCAAACCGATTTTAAATCTGATCCACATTATTCTCGGACTTGCACATTCATACTGCAACATACATTCAATCATTCTGGGAGACAGTAGCGCTGCAACACCTTGACAAGCCCTCTCCGTATCTGGTCTCCCAGACCAAATGACGAGCCTATCATTATGCTGCATTGTACCGCTACCTTTTTTCATACTCTCTGTTATACAAAGTACGTCCAAACATTTGCTCACCATAGTATCACACAGTTCGTTCATCTTTCTTTCCATTCCTCCTCTAATGTTCCATGTACCAATTCGACATTGATCACGTTCCGTCCTCCTCTTTGCGCCACCGAAGGGTTGGCGATGTGATGGATAGCGAACCTCATCGACATCTTTGTCGGCCATTCCCTTCCAAGTATTACTTAAACATCTTAATTATACAACTTATCATATCGTTACACACATAAAACAAATAATACATATTTATACGCTTAATATAACATTTAACTTAACAAATAAACTACCACTAAAAATAGTTATTTTATCACTATATAATTGTTTTAAAACACTCCATGTAGACAGCAAACCAAAGAGCGCGGGTTCATTCCGATTTCATCCTTCATTTCCGATGTCATTATTCCACGCGCGGAAGGGCACGAGCGGTGGGGAGCGGAGGTTGCGGCAGGGGTTGCATGAGTCGCCAAATGACTCTTTTCTTGTGCGGGTTCAGGGTAGATTCCGAGAAACGATGATTCTGTGGCCTAAGCAATGTCATATGGCCCACATTCTATAACGGCACTGAATAAGCACTGTATGCGTCGGACAGCGGGGTTTGCAGTATTGGTGCGGGTGGACGAGGGGCAAGGGGCAAGGGCCGAAGGGATGATCACATCTGGTGAATGTTCAAAGCACTGATCTCGTATTATAGGCACAGGAATTCACACATCTTAGGATTAACAAAATTATTTGTCACCTTTTCTTAAAGTCGTTATACGTCCACACTGGTCACAGTAAAATTAGTTTTTAGTACACTTAAGCAACTTAAATACAGTAAGGAACATGTATTGACACTTTTAAGGGCGGAATATATGAAATTTCACTTGTAATTGTCGAAGAAAGACGAGACCGACCAAAACGCGTCAGGCTGCTCCGAGAGCCCGACCTATATATTGTTGACTACTCAATCAACCATTACTTAAGAATATCTACTTATGTTTGTGATTATATTACATATTTAATATGAATTTTATTTGCTTTAATTAGGACTGGTTGTTTCAAAGAATTTGAACAAATCATCAAATTTCGAAGTTATTTTTGAAGTTCTGTGACAGTTCTATTCATGTTTTGTTATTATTTGAAGTAACTGGCGCTTAACTACATAAAACAACTTGAAAAAAAGCTATTTGATGAAACGTTCAAATTCTGTGAAACAACAGGCCCTTAGAATTTTGGTGATTTAACTTATTTGGAATTATTTATTATGTACACATTAGAGTCGTTGAAAAGCAGCTACATTCCGAAAGAAATCCGGAATGTACAGCTAAACAGTGACCCATTTGTCAATATAATCAATATCATCAAAGAAAATATGTTAAAATTGTCAAATAATTTTTTTTAACAATTTAATTGTGATAATTATTTGGTTTTACGCCCAGCTGTGCTTTTAAATATTGTGCGTAAGTTTATACTAAGAATAATTTCTTCCAAATGTCAAAATAAATAATCAGTTTAAAAGTAACAATAAAAAAATACTGTACGTTTTGCTTTGGTCTCGTCAATAACAAATTGCTAATTGGCCAAATTAACACAAGCCATTCATTTGGCAGATTATATCTGATGGTGTAACCTGAGATTCCCCGTTCCTGTGACTCCGCATCGCGTCACAGCATCTTATTTGCCCCTCTTGTTACTTCTTGTTCTCCTGGCACATATCGTTTATTCTCACGACCTGAGCCGCATGGGCAGACTTAACAAAGCCACAACAATCCTGTCCATTGATACGAATTTACAAGATTGGTAACATTCCAAAACCATCAGAGTTCTACTTCTGATCATAACGCGACTACAAAATTGCTCTCTTAAAAAAATGAATTATGTTACGCTAAAATTATTTCCATAAAACTCAAAAACATATTTATTGCTTTAGTTTTCAGATACGGTTTTAAAACACGGCGATAACAACAACAATTAAAAACAACAACGAAATCTTCCGTGTTTATTTTTGAAATCTCTGATAATTCGTCATGATTATTACATTTAATTAAATTTCAACATGTTTTGTAAGGCGGATCTTATTCTCGAGGGCAACACATCAATCGCCCTCAGCGATTCTATCAGTGGCCGAGTGTCGATTACTGCGGCCGGGAGACGCGCCGGGACATGCGCCCGTCGAGCAAGGTGACATTTATTTTATCGGAGTGGATTTCTTAACTACCTTCTGGCTAATTTAAATAATAATCGATGTTTTAATAAATTATTGTGAGATTGTGCTGATTCTACCTGATTTATAATATGAGTACCTACCGACGTTTTAGCAAAGAAAGACTAGTTAATTTTGTGATATGAAATTTTTTTTTTGAATTTTCCTATAGATTTTTTTAATTAGCTCCACACAGGAGTTCTCGAGGAAAACAATTTCTCGCAGGGCCTATGTCATCTTTGGGGATGCTGTGTTGAGGTTTTTTACCGGAAATGAAGATTTGGGAAGGAATGAAGTGTGGGTAGAGATCTGGGGGTAAATGTGTTCAGAAGTGACGGACGTTTGAATTCATCCCTCCCACTGTGGTACAAGGTAATGAGTCGAGAGAGTCCTGCTGGGGAGGAAAAAAAGATCTCCCTCAGCCAGCCTTTCCAAATTCGCAGTAGGTTGGCTGACGCATTCGCCACCAAGACATAGACAATCCTCACCCATTACCCTGTTAAGTCACCAAACGTAGTGAACCACTCGGGGTGACTTATGGTCAAGGTGATGGTTATGCAATGAATGGTTCCTGGGGCGGCGGTACTCATACCCGACTAAAAAAAAAATTAAAAGGTAATACAACATTTTATGGGGAAAAACCCTTTCGATGGTCAATTTAAGGGTGTTTATGCTCTACCGTGTAAACTCATTACATATATGTATATCGAATTTCAAAACCATTAGTGCTTCCCATAGGTATTTATGGTTTGAGTGTTTTAATTTTCAAATTTGTGTTATTAATTACCCACTCATTCTTACGGTTGAAAACTTGGCTGCCAGATTGAATTTTTCTCTCTCCTAGAACACGGTTATCTTCAAAACCCAGGATCCTTTCATGATCATCAAATATTCTGCACACAGCATCCTAAATCATCAGTCTTCCTATGTAGAGTAAATGTATACAAAAATTGTACCAAAGATAGCAGTTGAAATTCGTTCAATTTCACCATTTATGTGTTAACAAGACAAATGTCTTCTATCTACAATATATATTTAGCTTAAGAAAATAAAGGACATCGAACACAGAAGACAAAAAAAAACGTGTAATCCTACACCAACAAGAAGACATGATTTCAGTGATCAATGATTCTCACAGAACCACTTGTTACATGAGATAAACTAACATGTGTAAAGAAGAGCTTCTCTGAATAATTTACTTCTGTAAAAATCGCGTGAGGTATCGGATTTCTGAACATCTCAACACATCGCCACACAAATAACAAGATGCCAAATTGCTAATCGGATTTTGAAAATACATTATTGAAATAATCAATGACTTACCCTTATCTTACATTCCTTTAACAATCAGAAAGAAAATCAATTTTCTAGTAAAGAAAAACAAATGACGTACTCGTAGGAATGTAGGTACTAGTACTTACCCACTTCGTAGTTAGAATGATGGTTTAAGAGCCTTTTTTTAGGTGGAATCTCAACTGCTCGCAACCGTCCGGAGCCAGTGAGACTATGGCATCCCCGAACGCAGGAAAAACCTGGCTAGTTAGATCTGGTCACCAAACCCATTTCAAGCAACGTTTCAATACTAAATGGTGGTCTTATTTACCAGGGCAATACTGAGAATATTTTGTACCCTGGAACGTGCCGCAAATATACATGTATTATTTAGTGTAAGTAATTTTTTTAATAATAAAAACGATCAATCCCGCACGCCAGGATTTGAACCCGCGACCTACGACTAGTCGAGATCCTAACCTATCGACCACGGAAGCCTTGTCTATAGTGTGGCCTCCATCGTTAAGGGAATGGTTATGAATCTCAGCTACGAATCCGGAGATTGAGGGCACACACATATTCTTTGTATATTTATTTTTGTCATACACGAATGAGCGTTTGAATAAAGAATTTACTGAAAATATATTTTTTTTGTTACTTGCCACATTTTCTGTTAATAGAGACAATAACGTATTTATATATTTGTAATGTCGTTTAATTTATAACAGATATCATTATTCAGAGTTTGTTGGGTGATTTACGAACCCAAATGAACCTATCTACGTTCTTAAGCTTACATCTTCTGCAGTATATTACTCATGCATTATGAATGACTTATTTAATGTTTAAAGCTCATGCATCCTTAAATATATATTAACAAACTTACAGCAGTGGCGCCTCGAGACCCTCATGTCATTAAATACTTTTATTTTATGTAATCAAATTTGTTATTGATTTATTCGACTGCCTTCTTGGTCCAGGGATAAGGCTCTCGGCTAGCTATCCGAGGATGACGCAAATTAAATTTATTTTATGAATTTGTGTTATTTCACAATTTATTAATTACAAATAATATGTAATATACTTTTTTTAATGATATACTAATGTTTATAAGACAAGAATTTATGCATAGCATATAGGATAACAAATAATTATAAGCAATAATTCCCGTTAGCGGCATTTATTTTTACTCGGGAGATTTGTTTTAATATTTCGGGCGATTAATTATTACTTATAATTATTTGTGCAATAAACTTATTAAAGTGGAAGATATTCTAAGTGCTGCCATGGAGTAAGACCACTATTTAGAATTAAAACGTTTCTTAAAATTGCTTAAGCCGTGTTTAGTGATCAAATCTGAAAAGCCAGGTACTCTCCCACCTTCCAATTCCCCTTCTCCTTCCCCTCTCCCTCACAACATACTCTAAAATTGGATGCCATGGTCTCACTGACTCCAAATTGTTTGGAGCAGTTGGGTCTCTTGTGCGACATTCAAAAAAATAAACCCCCAACAATTGTGTAAGTATATAAGCTACTGACATTAATTTTAATTTACCTTCGGTGAAAATTGACTCTGTCCCCGATGCTCAAGGATTCAAACATATTATCTGCTTCTGTTCGCACTTACCTACATAGTCTTTTTTACATTAAAAAAATGTGACATCATGTTCACATTGCGCCCTTGGAAACATTTTTATTAATAACATCAAAAATGACACATTTCAAATTTCTTACTCATTTGCATATTAATATTAAAAAATTACAAATATATATTTTACTATCGTCCTCTAATTTTTGTAAATAAATTTTGTATTATCACCACGAGCCGTCCCTGACAATCTTAAACTGTAATCGGATTAAATGGTAACATTGACATCCGATGGTAATAGGTATAATTATTCAAGGGAGATGATATCGTGTAGCAGGATACATTTTTAATATTATGTGTTATTGTTGCTTGTTTGCGGTATACACGGTTCTTTAGATTTGCATAATAAAAGCGCGCTTACATTATCTGTTTTGTAAATCCTCCTAAATTTACACATTATCTTTATCCAGCCCAACTGATTTTCTACCAATAACTTTAAGAAATAAATTACAATCTTTGAAAATTTTGTGTTTCTGTGTTGTAATATAAAAGTGGTGTTACAGATACAATACTATCAAATATAAAGGAAGTTGTTCGTCAACTTTTTCTTCCTTTTACTCCGAGGATCATTCACAATACAAATCTTACACCAAAATCATTTTTTACCTCTGTTAGTTATATATTTCTTAAAAACCTATTAAATCAGCGTATAAAGATTCATCTTATGTTACAAAGGGATGAAATATTTAAATAGTCTTCCCAAAGAAGCAAAGAAATTACAGAATTCGTATTATTAAAGGAAAAATGTTAAATTATTTTTAATAAAAAATGAACACCCGTAACATCATTAACAAAATGCATTAAACTTCATTCTAACCATATTTATATGTTTTAATGTTACCACATCCTGTATTATTAAAGACTAGGATATTTCTTTATTTTCTTTGATTTGACACCAAACACAAGAGCCAGTTATTTTCATTGACGTAGAAATTAAAAAAAAAAAACATTTATAAAGCCATATATTATGTATTCTTGTACACGGAGAAAACTTTCTGATAAAAATTATGATAATTTATTAAAAATTACATCAAATTATCCGTATTTTTGTTGAAAACGGGATTGTAGGCAATTGACGAATGAATTGAAAGGTATCCTAATAAACTTAATAAAATACCAATGTTTTGTCATGATATCTGAACACGTGTCCATAAATTTTGAATTTGGTCCTATTTTATTATTAAGATCAATACAGGTGAATGAACATGTGTAAATTATTACGAATTTACAAACACTTTATTCGGAAGCGGCTAACAGTCTCGTTTTTAACTGGGTGACTAATAATTTGAAGAGATTTTCAATACATCAGCAATACTCATTTTCTCCGTGTAACAATAAATTAAATTTGAAAAAATTTGGTCAATTCACTAATAGGTAGTATGCACTTCTCATGCTTTATTTTTGTCAGTTTTCTTTCGTATCCTAGTGTCGATATATGTATCTTCCTAAACTAAATTGCAATGGTTATCAGGTAAACATAAATAATTAAATCATCTTTGACTTTCAAGCTAATATTTTTTCAATTTCTTTTGAAACTGATATTTCATACTCTGCTGCTACGTTAAAAAATAAAAAAACTACAAATTTTCAGCACAATGTAATTAAAATTTATTAGTTCAGTCCCCGATAAAGACAATCATGAGTTGGCCTTCCATTGATATGCTTGGTGTAACTATAAGTGACCAGCTCAGGTACGGGGGCTCCATCGAAGCCAGAGTGAAGATGGCCTCTCAGAAGCTGGGCGTACTGTACAGGGCCCGCAGATACTTTAATAGTAAACAACTGATGACCCTGTACAAATCGCAAGTGCGCCCTACTGTCGAATTTGGTAGCCATCTCTGGTCCGGAGCCCCTAAATACGTGAAAAAAACCCTTGACTCTGTGCAAAAACGGGCGGTCCGTTTGATAGATTCCCCAATCTTAACAAACGGACTGCAATCTTTAGAGCACAGGCGTCAGGTAGGTATGCTGTCCTTGTTCTATCGGTATTACAATAGAAGATGCTCTGAGGAACTAGCGTCATTGATCCTTTCGGCACCGGAGCGTAGTCGGGATACACACCAAACGCGCGCCCAACATTTGTACACGGTTGACATTTTTCACATGAGAACGGGTCGCTTCTACGATTCGTTCTTAAGTTCAACAGCTCGGCTGTGGAAAGAACTGCCGGCCTCTGTGTTTCCTCCCTCCTACAACATGGGACTCTTCAAGACCCATGTTCACTCCTTCCTCTCCACAAAAAGACCCTCCACACAGCATCCCCAAAGATGACATAGGCCCTCAGGGAAATTATTTTCTTCAGGGCCTCCTGTGTGATGTTAATATAAAAATAAAAAAAACCTACTACTGTCAAGTATATCTACCTATCTATCATTTTGCTTAAGGTAAGTGTAACCCTAATTAAAATTTGTCTTTAAATAAGTATAAATCCTATAAAATCCTCGCCCAACTGAGAACCAAGTCCAAGATGCAACCATCAATGATTTAGGCGTTGATTGTTTAACGGCCTCTTATAAAATTAAATTAAATGAACTCTTAGATGAAAGGACTCCTCTAGTTATAATCGATTGTATTTTATTAAAAAAGTGCTCATAGGGCTCCGTACTGGCCTTAGGTGTTAGTCATTACTTGTTTTGAAAATTATCTTCTTCCTTCTGAAAATCCTCTTTCGTAAAAAAAAAACAGGATTTTTATGGAATACTTAAATTATTAGTCTCTATTTCCTATACCTACATACCAAATGATGATTAAGTTTCGTTAACAACAACTTACACAAATGAGTATATGTTAAGAATAATAATTGATTGAAAAAAACGTGATTCTGCTCGAAGTGTCAACAAACCAAATATAAATTACATTTATATTAGACCATTTCCAGCCATAGTTTGGCACAAATTCTATGGAACTTGAGTAGTTTGCCAACTTCCATTCGTCGATAACCTTTGTACAGATCTGTCTTTCACCTTTTGGGATTAGGTGACACTAAAGCATTATCCGGGCGTTTGGAACCAATGGAAACTAACAAACAAAAGAAGAATTATCTTTACTCCTAAAGTTTTGGCACGAAATGATCATAAAAGCTTTTTTTGTCCAGAGCGTGCGCCGAACCACAATGACACATATTAAAACCACACGGAACAATGTTACACATATATTCATACGTTCATAACTCCAAATATAATTCTTTATCATCATTTTATGCGGAAATCCGTCTTTCCGTATTTCAAAGGATGCTTCTACGGAAGCTGTCGAGTGTCCGGAACAATCGGAATAATAGAATTTGCAAAGCACTTGAATCATTGTTGTAAAATCTTTTAAAAATTATTTCGATCTTTTCAAAGATCCTTGAAGTAAACTTGTTTCTTTCATTTTTAATATGTAAGATTGTTTATAGTAAGTTATTGAAAATGCCGTGATGAATTGACAGATCTATAAATGGTGCCGTTTAGGAATTTGTTCTTTTGAGTAAATTTCTCATCCTGTCACTATTATCAATATCAATTTACTTCAAGCTGAAGATTTCCGCGTGCTGTAAACAAATTAAAAATAATTTTAATATGACCCTACTACGGGGCAAATCAAACGGTCAACATTTCAGCAAATGCTGGCCGTTATCAAAAATAAAATAAATAAACTGTACGCAGAATGTAAATTTTAATTTCAAAATACATGGCTACCTCACGAGAAGCTGTGGAGATTTTAGAGTTCCAAAAAAATTTGTCGGGAACCCAAAATAATATCGATGTTAAAGGTTTCAAGATATTAAATGAACTACCGACGGATGTTAAAGAAGCTAAAAGCCTTGCTGCTTTTCATCTGTTATGCCTAAATGCTTTAAAGAATAAGTTTTATATATAGTGTAAAGTGTGCCTAAATGTCATAGAAATAAGTTGTTTGATGTTACTAATTCTAAAGGTTTATAATAGATATAAAAATGCATTTTTTTATAAATAAATAAAAACATAAAAATGGATGCCCCGACAGGGAATAAGTTTCTTGGGGCATGATATTTCATATTTGGGGATAAATGATATACAATGAGGTATAACTCAAGACTAACAAGATAATACGAGTAGGTATATCCAATTTTCTATAGCCCCCCCAGTCGTCAAGGTGTCAAAATGATACACATTGAGGACACAGAACTGGGAAAAAAATATTTGAAATTTTTCTGTAGACAGAAAATGTTTCTTGTGCAGTAATGGAGGACTTGGCGAGCATTTTATTGAACTCAAGATTCCTGGGTGAGAATACGACGCATGTTTAGACTTGGCTTCTAGCCAGTTACACTCCTAGATACGAAGCTTTCCGTTTTGAACAATCGAAAAAATTTCAATTTAAGCAAATACTATAAGGATTTCCGTCTTAACATTGTTGGGATACAGACTTTCCGAAAAATATAAATCAAAAGCATTGATTGATTTACCCTCTGACCTGGAATCGATGAACAGATAGAAAAAGACATAATAAGAGGCATAATACCCCAAAATAAATCACGATAATACTTTTGGCTATTATCTATGGTAGTCCATTTACATTATGTTCTCAAACATATTTATCTATCTATTTGTCACTTGGAAATAAATATATCATTAGGTAATAATTGGTTTTATAAAGTAGTATTATATTTCCAACTCCGAAATATAACAGAATTCACGGAGGTATTTTTCATTACAAATAACCGCGTAGATCTTCCCTGTTTTGTCCAGATAGTAAAATATTTCGTTTTAACACCTCAGGCCTTAGGTTATTAGGGAGGTTGGAATATTTCCGCTTTGGAATGGAATATTTCTGAAAGTATTCGAAAATTAAAAACTATTTTTGAGAGAAAGTGAAATTCTATTACAAATCATATTTCAAAAATTTTTTTTTAAATATTAAAATTTTAAATGCAAACATATCAAATAAACAAGGAACCTTTGTTTTCATAAAGGTGAGTATTTATTTTTTCTGTGGTTAATTTTTAGATTTGAATATAAAGCGTGGTATTTTTTTCTTTCTGACACCGTTGTGATCATATTTTTCTCCGTGACAATAAGGAAGATACAACGATTTCTGAGAGACTAATTAGAATAATGTGAGCTTTTTCACCTCCGATAAAAAATCAATGATAAAGAATTTATCTCTGATATACAGTATAATACCTACGTCCTTTTCGCAATTCATCATTATATGAAACCCACTCTAGAGCGGGTATCTTGAATACTTGAAAAATATTTATAAAATTTTATATTACCAAGGTAAATAAGCCATTTCTTTACTGGAGGTCTATTACAATCCACTTCGTTACGATGGCGGCTCTCATTAAATTGAAGTAATTAAAAAAATCAAGACATTTCATAAAAAAATCACAGGCAGGTCCTAACTGTTCGTAAACGCTTCACTTCCGAGACATTGATGAGAAAAACACGAATGAGATGGCGCTATGGAATATTATTAAAATTAACTCTCCATCTGATCTTTATACAGCACAGTTGTACATCAAGTTGAGAGAACAAGAGTAAGAAAAACTTCTTCTCAAAGAGAGTAATCATTCAACAAAATGGAATACTTTAATCTCTCTGACGAAGTTGTAAGCAATGTTTTGCATGGAGTCAAACCACCTTATTTAACTACCACGTAATAAAAATGTTAATCAATATTAAAAAGAGGATTATGTTATGTTCAGTAGTACTCGTTCTTCCTTTTGCGTGAGTGTTGTAATTTACCTGCAAAATTCAATTTTATAGCTTTATGAAATTGTACCATTAGGTTTGTGCGACGGCTAATTATGTGTTTTTCTTCCTTGAGCCCAAACCGCTGTTAATAAGCACGCAGGGTAAGTTTAATACCCGCCGAGGATTTCATTAGACCTCGTAAAAGAGGCAAACGGGGACATAATAGCGTGAAATATGGATTCACATAAAAGATGTAGCGAGAGATATCCCGATCTTAGTGTCAGAGGACCGGGAACCACAGACAAAAATATCTTCATCTAAGTTCTTAACCCTCTCCCGCCCTAGTATATTTTCAGGATCGATAAACATCTATTCGTATTTAAAAAAAAATTTGACATGCACTGATTGAAAAAAAATCTGACAGGCCTGGTGGTTGAGGGGTAAGGTTATCGGCTAGCAAGCTTGAACCGAAACCAAATCCAAAACCAAAACTTGATGTGCGCAAGTAAATTTTATTGTGAAATAATATAATATTATACTATCGGTACGTTCCAGAGTGGAAGATACTCTCAGTATCGCCCTGGTGTAAGACCACCATTCAGAAATGTAACGTTACTTAAGATGGCTGTAGCCGTGTTTGTTGACCAGATCCGAATGGCCAGATACTCCCCCACCTTCCTCTTCCCCGTCTCCTACCCACTACCTTCAGCCTCGCAAGATACTCCATTTGGGGGTGCCATAGTCAAACTGGCTAGAGGCAGTTATGAGCAGTTGGGACTCTTGTGTGGTATTCACATAAAAATGGGGTATGCTAGGAATATCTTCAATTCTGGAACGTGTCGTATATATTAACTGAAAGTATGTTCCTCCTTCTGCCTATTGTTTTTAAAATTGATAACCACCTGTTTTCTAGTGTTAGATGTTTTGGGACAAAAACTTCATCGGTTTGCGAAGGGTTAATTCTTCGTTATGTAACAATATTTATTAAGATTATGTTAATGATCCCCACATAAGTATGATGGGCAGGTACTCTCTCGTACATACCCGTACTTCCATTTATTTTAACCACCCAAAATCAGTTTTTGGAAAATAAAGTCAACAATTTATTCAAAAATGTTCTGATTTTGATTTTATTCTTGGCACGGTTTAATGTCTTAATTAAAAGTACCCACGTTAAAATACTTGGCATAATTTTACTGAAAATCTGTAGGAATTTAGAGTGAGCTTATTTCAACAGGTAATTTGAGATTAGGTAGTAAGTGAAATTGTTACTGTTGGTATAATCATGAAACTTTAAGGTAAACAAAAAACAGGTTTGAGTATTGCCCATTTTAGTATAATCTGTACTTTGGTTATTGAATCGATCACAATAAAATATTATCTAAATTTCCTAAGTTAAAAAAATGTTATAAGCGCTGTAATTTGGCTGGAATCTTGAATGAAAAAATTGTAAAAAAAACATAGTATACTGTAAAAGCATAGTAAGTATTTTAGTTATTTTATTTGAAATTATTACTGTGGCAAACGTATGTCTGTCGGTATGAAAGAGACAGGCATATCTGAGTGGGACAGTATGACCAAGAAGTATAAAAAGGCATGTCTGTTGTAACTCGTCCTCTCTTCAATAGCTCTCTTCATCAGCAAACTTTTATATTATCTATTGTATCAATACTTATAGCAACCCAGAATAAAACCAAATAGTAACGGAGTACCTACATCCTTTTATTACTAAGAAATCTGGATAATCGGCACGGAAGATCACTACAATTACGACCTTAATCGAAGAGCTGTTGGCTATTTTGCTCTGGGCTCTGAGGTCACCACATATTTTTTTTTACATTAGCTCTACACAGGAGCCCTTGAGGAAAATAATTTATGCCTTCTTTGGGGATGTAGTATGGAGAGGTATTTTTAAGGAACGAAAGGAAAGGAAATTCCGGAAAGGACAGATCTAGGTCAGTGTGTCCAAGAGTGACGGATTTATATATCCCAGCGCATGGGTCCTTCTTGAAAAGTCCAATGGTTTCTCTCAACCAGTCTCTCCCGATACGGCCCACCACGCAGTAGATGAGCAGACGCTTTCGCCGCCAAGAAAAACCTCACATCATGAATCCAAGCACCCCTTCTAAGTTATCAAATGAAGCGAACCACGCGGAGTGATCTGCGCCTGAAGTTTTGGCTATCCATTAAATGGTTCCCGGAGTGGCTGTACCCATACCCACCTCCCAAAGTAGTCAATACTCGATTAGAGCAATAGAAACACATCAAAAGCCACTACAATCAACTTGTCTGATTCTGAACGGTTGTCTTTAATCGGGGCTATACAAAGAGCATCTACCACCCTGAAAAAACGTAAATTGTTTCCAAGAATAAAATCATTTTCCCTGAATCTATGAAGGGGTAGTACAATGTAATGCATTCGATATTTTGAAATTATACCAAAAAAATAGACAAGTAATAATACATGTTTGGGGAATGGTAAGGTGAGACGAATAAAAGATGTTCTGGTAATCACAGCGTTTATTGAAGGCAGTGTTGTAGTCGTAGTGAAAACTCCGAAACGATGCTCGATGCAGTTGGTGGGCATGATGAGTGGCGAATCCTCCATGCCGAAGATCGACACCGCGTCGGTGGATTCTGTCGACGGTGAATCCTCTAGGTCGATGGGCAACACCGGATATACCTATCGTAGTTGAAGGTGTTGGAGGGGTCATGGCGATAAAGTCGATGGCTCCACGTAGACCGGACTTGTATTTGATGTTCAGCGCTGGTAAAGACCATGGGTCTTCCAGAAGCCGAAGGTACGGTGAACCTAATCGGCAGATGAGAGTGGTGGACTTGAACCGCGCGAGCAACACCGGGTCGTATGTACCCGCGGCACGATGCGGGAGCGAGTTGCTGGGCGCGATTGAGTACAAAAGACTTGGTAGTGGATGCGGGCTTACTTATATACGGTCCCCGTTAACTACAGTCGGGGATGTTCTAGTTGCCTCCGTAGTGCGTTCTAGTGTATTCTCATGGTATTTGTACCAATAATCCACGCTGGTCTCGATTTCGAGCGTTCAATGTACCATGAATTATTCTAGTTGCTACCGCTACACAATAAAAACCTAAATAATTAAAATATTCCAAAATGCAAGGAAAAGCCATTATGGAGGATATTTGACAGTCTCCCGTCTCCTGTCGGGCTATCAGGGGGTCTCCATCCAAGAAACTATGGCACTGATGATGGTAGTGCTCCATAAGCTTCCTATGCGGTGGCGGAGATGTGCTCTGAAAGAGTCACTCTTACCTGCAGGAACATTTCCGTTCCGCTACTAGCGAATATCTGGTGATTATAGCATCACTGTAAGCGACTTATAGCTCGTGCCATTGGGATGCAGTGTAGTGTACACAAAGTTCTTACTTAAACAGCGATATGCAGAATGCGTTGAATAGTATTATTAGGACGTTTGTTATACTGCAAATATGAATACGTATTGACACCATACCTACTAAAACAGATATCGCTCTTCCTTATCTTACCATATTCTCTATATCGTTCAGGTCGTCTGTGATAATTTATGACAGGTAGATACTATTTCATAATCACCACCACCCAAGATTAAATCGGAACGTTTTATTACTATCCGTGAGAACTAAGTTATAATGTTCCAATGTTTACATATGTACGTTTTAATCCATAACATGGAGTCATAATGCAATCAAATCATGATACAATAAAATCTAAATTACCCGAATTCAATGAACCCATAAACATCTAGTCTCCTTGCAATCGGGTTTAAATTCTAATTAAAATTTATTAAATATTTTCCTGTTTGTGAAGTCTCTATTAATTTATAATTTATTAGCTTTAATTTTTGATAATAAAATCATTGGGCGTATTTATAACAGAATTTGGACCTCCGTGCTTTGGGAGCAAAATCGTTTGTTTGAGGTCGAAAATTACATTGATTTTAATAAATTCATTGCCAACCGGTTTGGTTGCAAATATTGCATTGATTGTTGGAGTAGTTACCTTATCAGTAAGGGATATCTACGCTTGTAATGTTGCTTATGAACATTCAATTTCTGAGAATTTGTACGTAGTATATAGCTCCTCGTTTAAAATGGACATCATTATGTTTTCAAGATTATTTTATAAATTATTAGGTAGTGGATACCTACCCTACTCTTATAATGTATAAAAGCGGGTCTTCAGGAACAATATTACCACAAACGTTGAATCAAACAAGAAAAGAAAAAAAGTTGTGGCACCGACACAATAATTTTGTTTTTGTCCGATGTTTTGAAAACATTTGGTCACTTGAGACCCGACTTAATACTAGCGCAGAAGCGTGAAATATGACGGTTTTCTGAATTTGTGTCAAATCTGTTCCAATTTTTTAAATAAAATGAAAAAAATTACCTTGTATTGTACTCAAGTATTGTATTACTGGTAGGCTCTTTTTTATTTTTCGTATTTTTCACATTTTATCAGTTCAAATTTTTTAAAATGATACTTAAATTTGAAGCAAATTCGAGTTCATCAAACCAGAGTTACGCAAGCCACACATACAACCAAAATTGGTATTTTTGATTGAATGGAATGAATATACAGGTTTCCGGAAATTCGAAGTACATGCTTGACGTCACCAGTCACCAGTCTCAAAAAGACTACTATTTATCCAACCGGTGCCGTATTTTGTACAAGTGTTCTTAAGATTACCCGCTAACATTGAAGAACACTGTAAAATGTTGGCATACTGAAACTATGGTTATTGTATTTATTTAAAGTGTAAAAATTCATCCATGACCCCACCTGATTTACAGGTATTTTAAAACATGCATTTCAAGATTTCCAATGCGTATGTTCGCAAATAACCTTAATAAATGAAGAGATATTCCAATTCCCCAAAAGTTCCTTTACCTTCAACATGAAACAAAATTCTTTGGCATTTATTTTTTATTTTCTAGTTATTTACGGATTTTCTCTATTGTTAAGGCTTTAAAAAAAGACTTCAATGAATATAAGCTGCAAAAGATCACGAAATAAAGTACACACAATATATTGTAAATATTATTTTTGAATATGAATGGATAATCAAGAAATATCCAGAATCCACGTATTTTCCCCACAAAAAGGTTCGCAACAAAAAACCCAATTCTTGAAAATTCTTTGAAATTCCTCGAAATATGGGGAATTATCCACTAATATGCAACCATGATGTGGATATTTGTAGACCATAAATATATTACATACGTAGACTGGTTGTGATGATTCAGCAAATTCAGTCGTACCAACAAACGGTGCGTTTTAATTTGATGGTGTTTTATTCGTTTTTGAATAACAATTTATAAGTTCTACGCATACTCATCAAATAATATGTGATAAAAACCTATATATTCAGAATCAGCATTTGTTGATATGAATACACATATTTTAGGTCATATTTTTTTAGGGTACGTACGAATTTGCCAAATTTAATTCAGCAACGCTAATTTCTTAAACCTACCTAAAAGTAATTAGTAAATAGTAAACAACACAAATCATATATTTTTTTCAAAATCAAATCATATAATTTCATTTTAAAAGTGTTTTATAAGTTATAAAAATCATATACCTGTAAATAAGCATGTAATTTACGACGTCAACAATTTGCTATCTCAAAGCCATGAACGAAAGGGACAGTTCTATTGTCTATTTTTTTGCCAAAAACAATAACTTAAATCTTCTTTTGCGACAGGGGGGTCCGAAATAGTTTACACGATCTTTCAGAAACCACACAGGGTGAACCTGATTTATTCGTGTCTACTACTAAAGTCTTTTTAACCAACTGATAACAATTTTATCACCCACAGAATTTTCAAGGCCTTAACTATTTTTAACTAATGTGTTTTTTAGCGATTAATGTCGTCGGAACTACATTTAAAAGCTTAATTAATGCATCAACAATAAATTTAATCAATTAAAATTTTTATGTATTTTCTCATTAATGGATTAAAAATTAATTTGTTGTGATTTTGTATTATCCTTAGATTGTAAACTTTTTATTGAATAACAAAGAAGTCAAGTTAAAGATACTTACATAAAAATGCTGGAATCTGAAGAAAAAATGAACGAGCATAAAAAAAGCATTAAAAATGGGTGTTCTGGAGAAAATTTTGCATTTATTATATTTAAAACACCTTTATTAAAAACCTAATCTTGATTCTTGTTTTTGCTGTGTGCCCATTGAAGAATATAATATTAAAATATAAAATTTAAAATTGCTGTTCGTTTAAACCTATTGAACCACAAACCAATCAGGAAAATGATCATTTTACCACCAAGGTTGTCATATAACGCATCTTCATCATATTTTTTTTCAACTATAGGTAGATGCTGCAAAATCTTCACACTCAAATTCACGTAAGCCTTGCCGCCAAAGTGCGACAGTTAAAGCCTTATGATCTTGCGAGCTTAAAGCCTGTACTTAAGGATGTAAAAGAAAATTGAATCAGTATCTTTTCACACTAGTTAACGCAGTTATACTTGAACACGTATCCATAGAGCGTTAACCCATAGGATTTATAAGTATAAATCGCACTTCTGATGATTAGCAACGCAACGCACGGGTGACCAATGACCGTCTACCCTTAAGGGTAATGAAGACATAATATACCCCTAATGACATTTGTATTGGTATCGTCCACGGGGAGTTGAATGGGGTGCCTTATAAGTACATTTGAATAACCATGAAGTAGGCAGTAGAAAGAAAGCCATCTTTAGAGTGGTAGATTAGTCACGGCTAATGGATTTCCCATAGATCGAGGTGGGCGCATGGAGGTGTCGCTCTTTATGGTGACGCCGCTGAGTGGGTGTTAAACAGTAGTTAACAACCAGTTAAAACGGCTGTTTATTATCTTCAATGAGTTTAACTTAGCCTACTTCATGATAAAAATAATAATTTATGCATGTTTGTAGGTATAATATGTTTTTGAAGAAGGCAGATTTTTTTTGCATCATCTACAATTGCCTACACAATATAAAAACTATGAAGCACACTTGTTTCATTGATTGAGAGAGATTCTTATTCAATTTTTATTATTGAAACGTTATCAATAATATTCAAGGAAATTAAAAATATTAATTGAATGTGATCATGTGTTATCATGTGCATCAAATATTAGAATATATGCAAATAGGTGGAAAAAATATTATCCTTATAAAACTAAAATTTTGTTTGTGCGTCCCAATAAAAGCTCTCTGTGAACTCAAACGTTATAAAATTAGTGATGCTCTTTCGGTGTAGAATTTAACAACGCTACGTTAATTCCACCACGAGTTTGGTGAATAAAACTGTTTTTAAATATGACATCAAAAACATATTATTATTTTGTCTAAACATTATTCTTTACTCATGGAGCATTGTCAGATTGTATCGTAAATTTACCCTAAATGATCTGTCAGATTAATGATTTATATACTTATATTTTCAGTAATAATTTGTACCCTGAAGATGCTTGAGTAAAGCGAAACCGGTCGGTTCTAAAAATAATTAAAAACTCGTCTTTTTAAAACAAAAAGTATTTTATTTTATTAGTTATATTTCCGGTTGACATAAATTTTCAAATAGATTCGCCAATTTTGAAGGTATTCCAAGGTTGATTTTACTTCATTATTTTTCGTTTCAAATGAACATGCATTACGTTACAAAATTTGACAAGTATTTTTCAAGCATGTATGCATTAGCGGTGGATGACAAAAATACTCTACTGCTATACTCGTAGATACACCGGGAACTAAAAGTAAAAACCATAAACATCAGGTTAAAAATTAATGAGAAAAAGATTATTTTTTAATGATAAACTAATGTTTATAAGAGAAGGTTTTTTTATGCAAAGTACAAAGGATAACAAATTATTATAAGCAACCTTGTTGGTTGGTTGGTGATGTTGGTAAGTTGGTTGTTTACAGGTGAAAAAAATATAATAAGCAGTAATTGTTTATTGAAGTACTTGAACATATTGAAGTATTTGGCGGGTTGGAAATAAGCCGACGTGGCTCAGTGGTCCAGAGCGTCTGACTGGATATCAGAAGGCGCGGGTTCAATTCCCGTCGGCGGCATTTATTTTTTCTCGGGAGATATTTTCAATTTGTATTGATATTACAGACGACTAATTATTGCTTATAATAATTTATTAAGAAAAAGATATTTGAAACTCAAGAGAAACTGGGTAATAATTAGTAGAATTTGTATAAAATAGTAGAACCAAGTTAAAATCTTGAGTGTGAGGAATCCAAAATAAAGCTGTTTTACTTTGGGTGGTTGACGACGACTGTCTTCAAGATGCCGCCCTGTGTGTATTAAATGTTTGTCACACTAAAACTCTATTAGGGTCCTTTCTACAAAGGTGTCAACAGTAATTGAAAGCACATAACGGTAGGCCACCCTCGTGGTGCCACCTACCGTCCATACCCATCACAAACTATTAAGAAAATAATTCCTTGAGGTCCGAGACATTTTCACATCAAATTCCACACCATTGTTGCTTGAAGAAATAAAAAACTTCTAACCATCATAATTTTGATCAATTTTTTAAAAATCTAAATTAGTTGCGGCAAAAATCATCACAAATAAAAAATACATTATATTATATAACCATTGTTGTTTTGAGATATGTCGTGTTTATTGGTTACGCCATATCAAAATCATTACACATCGTAAATTTAATTTGACTTGGAATATTATAGAATACCTCTCAGCAGTACAAGGAACTTTTATGAATGGAATGCTTTTCAGTTCCCACGCAACTTTTTGTAAGCAATTTCATATGAATATGTTTCAATAACTTGTGTGAAATATTCCATTTAAGATTGTATTGAATTTGACTTCATTTCAAACGATCACGTAATTTGATTGCAATCAAAGCAGTTTGATCAATAAAGCTCGACTTGATGTAGATTTATAAGGAGAGCAGATGAACGCTTTAATCATAAGTAGTTCGCTGGCGTAGTGTTAACTATTATTTGTGCAGAATTATAGAAGTAAGAATTGATTTCTCGGTAGATCAGAAGTTAAGGGTGTGAAATTATATCATACCGCTCTCAGTTAGTAGTTAGTATGTTGATTTAAATATTACGTCATCATTGTGGAGAGCCTTCATATGCTGATTATGATGATTATTTTCATGTTTTTGCCATTTTTGGTACCTTGTGCGGTAAAGGGTTCCTATCTCAATAAAACACCATAAAGGGTTAAAACTCATTCTCAATAGTTTTTAATTGCAGAACAGTTTTTGAATTTTCATTTGTGAAAACAACCACTTTTAGGACCGGTTGTTTCGGAGAATTTGAACAATTCATCAAATTTCAACGTTAATTTGCGAGTTCTGTGAAAGTCCTATTCAAGTTCTGATATTATATCATTATAGGTTAGTTGCTTGACATAACTGAAATAATAACAGAACTAGAAAATATCTTTCACAGAACTCGCAAATTAACGTTGAAATTTGATGAATTGTTCAAATTTTCCGAAACAACCCGTCCTTAAATGAGCATCATCCATTTCTTCACACCCATTTAGCCTCAAACTAAAATTTTCAATCACTTGCTGCATTTCTATTAAAAATGCATTGATGTCTGTGATTATTCACTTTAAATCATTCAAATGGTGTAGTAGTGGGTTGAAAACTTTACTTTTTATGTAGCCTTATAGGAAAAAGTCAGCAGGCGCTTAATCTGAATTCCTCGGTGGCTAGTTGATTTCTCCTAGGCGACAAATTACTCTTTCAGGGAATAAATCGTGAAGAGTAGCTAAAGAGTCATCCCCATCTTGCTGGAAAGATGTGTTACGGTTGTAGCCAATCTGTTTTTGCGTTTCGGTGCCAAAAATGTCCAGATAATATCGATCGAAATGAAAAACATTTTGAAACACCCATTATTAGCACTCGTAAAATATAATAAACCCGAAGCAATCACAAAATATCATACTGGTAAAAGTATCTACAGTAAAAATACATTTCATGATACAAAAAAAATAGAATTCTGTGATTATTAGGCATCCTTAGCATGTCAAGACTGTGGTTCGTGCCTCGAGTAATTGCATGTCACAATTTCAAATATCACAAACCAGTTTGCAGCCAAATTGCTAACAATAATGTCAAAATTACATTTCAAACAGCACCACAAATACGGGAGTAATGATTTAATTACGTCGTGGGATGGAACTGCAAATGTTGTTACCGGGAGATCAAGATATATTCCAGAGATCTGATGGAGTCTGTATGAGTCCAGATGAGCGGTGCTCCATTGTCATTAGTGAATGAATCGTTTCGGATATTTGCGTGAATGGGCCTGCGATTGTGAAGGACTATATTAAAATGCATTCAAGGAGTCTCGTGAATGATGAAGTACCGTGTTAAATAACTTGCTTTTCATTTTTGTTTCGGGTCCCTTTGTAATGACAAAAAGGTGTCCCGCAAGGTCCATTGTTGAGTCCTTGCAGGTATCTAAATCATAACATTTTTAAAAGGTCTACAATATCTGATCCCTCAGAGTACTTATCAATGTATTTGGATTTGCCCTTTTGTGTAAGGTCCTTCTAACTTGTTTGAAAAAGACATTAAAAAAATTACAGGTTTTACAATAATTCTTGCTATATCATTTGAATGGGCAAGTAGCCTTTGCATCTCTTTGGGCATTTTCTTTTAGCGTGTGAGAGACGTTATACCTACGTCAAAAACATGACAAAACCCAACTTTCAATCCTTCAAATTTGATCGATTACTTATTATTTTCTTGGTATCTTTTATAATACGAGAATGTAATCATTTTTATTGGAAAGAACAAATTTCTGTGGGAATTTGACTTAGAACATTCAGAAATATTTGATAAAATTTTACATGTGAATATAACTTATCACCGTGCCATTTATCCTAAGACATAACCAAAGATGATGAAATGCCATATATTTTCTTGAGAGCGCTCCTTGCTTTATTCACATTAATACTCATAATTCGCTCACCAATCACAAGAACCAGTTTCTTCTTTGGTGAGATTTCGATTATAAATATATTTTGTACCGATATGTAATTTATATAACACCACAGGACCTACTTATATCTATATTATATAAATATATATTTTTTTACATATATATATATCCTTCCTCCACTCCACTTCTATTCAATAGCCTTCCAAATCAAAGTCGTCAAATCCTTGTATACATTTAAAAAGAATATTAAATTATTTGTGCTATTCGATGATTTCCAACATATGCTTTCATACAATGAAAATATATAATATTATTTTAGACCACTTTCATTTTAATTACACTCGTTTCGAAAGCACCCTTCCTTCATCAGGAGAATATTAAAATATGTGGCATAATATTTTGTATATGTATATTTTTTCATCCTTTTCCTTTTATAATGTAATTTTTTTTTCTCTCTCTTTCTGTCTCCTTTTTAAAATAATAGTTTGTCATATTTTTTCTTGCAATTAAATATCAATGAATATCATGGTCAACCTCCATGTTTACTATATTAAACAGTAATGAATTGGCTGGAATTAGATTAATAGGTACCATGTAGGTTAAAAATTTAAAGTAAAAAAAGATACAATGTAAACAAACAATAAATATACCTAACATCATCTCATACACACTGACTGCGACATGAACAGAATCTACCCATGTTTAGTACCTACCGATTCTTACATAAAGGTCATAAAATATATTTTTCTTAAGATTGTTTCAAAACGTATTAAATACTTCCGCCTTTAGTTGATAACGCCGCCCTTTATGATGTTGTCCGGTTTGGTTCAACCATTTTATTACAATTTAATGATTTTCGCACGACGATTTTTATTTAGTCTCGGAGCCGCTCTTATCATTTGTCTAGCCTGATCCTAATGCTATTTCTATGTAGGCACCTCAAAAGCCTAACTCGTCGTTTGCTCTAGAAGTAAGACATCATTTCACCATACCAAACCTTTGAAGCTATTTTAGGACAACTTTTGAGATAAGGCCTTTGAGATTATTATTTGCAGACACTCCGGATTCAATGTCCTTGATCCTTTACTTATCAAAAATCCGTTAGGTTATGTGGAGTTAGATATCATTGACATTCCTTAAGCGATAAAACCTTTTAATTAAGAACCCTCTGAGCCAATGTTTGGTTTGGACTCAGATTAAGAGATTTAGAGTATTGCAAGAGTCTTATCATATTTTTTGCTGTTTTTCCGTTGTTCAACAGTCGGGTTATAAAAAAGTATCAACCTGTTCAGTCTAACAGTTTAGTTATGCAACACCTTTAAAGATAGGTCTGGTTATAAAAGTGTTACCAAAGATACATTAATAGTGTGCCTATCTCTACCAACGGCAAACGTGATTATTTTTTTGTCTGCGAAATCCTCAAGTGTAGTAAAAAAAATTATAAATTTTATTAGGTAAATTAAAAAAGATACCCTTTTTACTAAATATTTATTTTGTTGATGTTAATAATTAACTGTTATAACTGGATCTTATTGTTTAACTCATTATGAAAATGACAAAGATTCCAAAGCCTTGTATGTTCAGACATACGTACTATCTACAAAGATAATTACATTGTTTTCTTTAAACATAAAAATAATGCGTTTGCCAAATTGTTAAAGGCTTTCATGCAATCCGACCAATTAATTCGAAACATCATAGGGTGATTAAAATATATTTCGATAACGTTCGTCTCTAGTACATGCAATCGTATAAAATAATTTTACAAACAATTTCATACTTTTTTCTGCATCCGCGAAATTGAGAAAAACATTCCAAATTCGCCGCGAGAATTTTATGAAACTGTGCTTTCAATTTAATAATAATTATGCCTTCCGTCAAGTTCATGAATGAAACCGAAATGTATGTTCATATTATGTAGGCATTTGCCGAGCACATTTATATGAATTTCATTCTGTTGGGAGTAAAACGCTGCCTTTCTCAATGAACCCGAAGGTATGTCCCCGGTACAATATTTTTTACTTTTTATAATTGAATCTTAACAATGCTCTTCCGTTGTCGGAGTGGGATATTTTAGTGCCGGGAGGATAATCGCCCGTTCACAGTATTACGAAGAGTAATTATTGAAATGATAAAAATGATGAAGTTTCATGAAAAATAATTATTTGCTTTTTTGTTGTAAATATTGCATCAGAAGAATTTAAAACTTCGAGACGTTGGTGATCGTTTCAATGAGAGTCATTTAATTTTGTATGGTAAAAACATATTTCTAGGTATATTAGTAATGCAGGGTTACGAAAATATTGGTTCTGTGATAACTCAACACAGTGACAATTCAACACACTTTTAAAAAGTGATATAAATTCATTAGAAAAGATGAAATTTTTTTTTAACCTAACCTACTTAGCCCAGTTAATAAAATTTTTGTTTCATCACTTTCCACGACTTTATATAACTTTTTAAAGATGTGATGAATTATCATTTTGATAACAATTATTTTTATAAGCAATAATTATTAGCCTGAAACACTCATCCACATTGAAAAATCTCCCGATAAAAGATACATGACGCCAACGGGACTTGAACCCGTGTCCTTTCGATTTCCGGTACTAGTGTTTCATTCATACTAGTGTTTCATTCAACAATTACGGCTTGTTACATTTTTTTTATTTATTTTTATTTTAAATAAAAAGTTGGTTGTTTCAGGTGAAAAAAGAAAAAAAATGTAACGAGCAATAATTGTTGAATGAAACACTAGTGTATATTGAATTATTTCGCGGATAAGAAATAAGCCGCCATAGCTCAGTGGTCAGAGCTATCGACCGGAAATCGAAAGGACACGGGTTCAAGTCCCGTTGGCGTCATGTATCTTTTATAAGGAGATTTTTCAATGTGGATGAGTGTTTCAGGCTAATAATTATTGCTTATAAAATAATTGTTTTTTTTATTATGCTTCCGATTTTGTTGTCCGGGTTAAATCTTCCCCATAGGAAAAACTAAACCCTTCCACTCACTTTTCCACAAATGATCAGCTAGTCAATCAACACTATGTAAGTGCATTATATAAGTAAAATAAATACAAAACAATACAAGAACAACAACACGTCAACTCACCAGATATCAAATGGGAAAATAATTCACCGTCTCCAGATATTTTCATATCAGAGGGTTCGGCTCGGTAGAACTTCTAACAGGGCCTATAAATCCTACTGATCCCTCAACATAAATATTTAAAAAATCTTTTGTTATCCTACATGTATTCAAAATGACCGACTTTTGCATCTTTATATATAAATTTTTTGATAGATCTAATACGCCTAAATTTTTAATTAGAGAGCTAGGTATAATGCCAGTAGCCGAAATAACGAATGGTAATATTTTTATAGTCTGAGAATGCCAAATTCTTTTTATTTCATTTCCTAAATCTGTGTATTTTCTTATTTTTTCGCTAACAGATTTTTGAATATTACAGGAATTTGGTATAGCGACATCAATGATATAAGTTATTTTTTTAATTTTGTCATGTAAAACTATATCGGGTCTATTATGACTAATCGCTCGGTCTGTTAGTATAGTTTTATCATAATATATTTTATAATTCGTTTTCTAAAAATGAATTTGGTTCGTATTCATAATATGGTACTATATTACGGCAGTCAATCAAGTTATGTTTAATTACCAAATTTTGGTGAATTATTTTATTGAATTATATAATTATAATTTTACCCTTTGAATTATCATTTTGATGATTTATCCGGTCACCAAAATATTAATGGTTTAAATTGTAGTTTCAGGGAAGGTATATACTTCTCCAATGCATGGGAAGCCTATCCAATATTTTATCATTTCACCAAGATTGCCGAACTCCGTGCCAGAGTCGTACGGTATTTGGCTCCGATCCCGAAGGTCGTGATTTCGTTTTGATTTCAGTGCAAAAACAAAAGTTTACATCTTAGCCGCGAATCAAAAAAAAAATGAATCAAAAGATCGTTTTCTCGGGACTGGCGGCTCCATCGCTATCATATTCATAAAGCTTTCATGTGTTGAATCTTTAGGTCAAATCATTTTTTTTTCAACTAGCAAATCCATTTATATCACGTTCTGTCGAGTTTTGAGTTATTAATAATTATAATGAAATAAAATTTGACGTCATGTACTACTTTGCGTCTACCACTGTTTTAATTTTTAGAGAAAACAGTGTTGATATGGTTGTAATGTTAGTAAGTGGCTATGCACATTTTATAGCAGAAACACATCAAAATTTTAAAAAAATATGTAAAAATATATTTATTCGTATACAAGTTTTCGTATGATTTTAAATTACCAGAAGACTATGCATATATTGCATATGCACATATTATGGTAGACGAAATTTGATGTTTATTATGTACTCAAACTTAATAAATTAATAAAAAAAGATAAAATTTAGTTCGAGTAGAATCTTGCGATCATACATAAAGAGAGAAGCCAATAAAAAATGCGTTAAAAAATGAAGATAGTGTCGATAGTTTTTATTCGAAGCCGAAGGAAATAGGGACGGATTAGCGCAGCGGTTAGAGGAGCGCCACAGTAACGCGAAGGTTCTGGGTTCAAGTTTCGAATTTTTCTGTTTCAAATTTGCATTTGAGAATCTCTAATATTGTCTTCAATAGTTAAATTATTACAAATTGTGGTTTTACTTATCAAGTTATTCCAAATATAAATAATACATTAATGTTCCTATGCGTATGAATAAAGATCTAGAGAAACTTGTTGAAAGAATGGAAATGGAGATGTTAAAAATGTACGAACCATTAGCAAAGTTCACCACCAGTTACTTTACAGGCTCCTGCCTAGCACCTAGCGGTCAGAGGTAAAACTAGGGCTAACAGATAAAACAGATGTTTTGCCTTATCAATTGGCTTTCTTTTACAGTGTTTGTTTACAATTAGCTTGTCAATGTGTTTTACTTGGTTAGATTATAAAAAGCCTCGCCGACTGGATTCCTTCTTCTTCTCTCCTATAAAATAGTAACAAGCAGTCATTATGGTCTACAGACCATTAGTAAAAGTGTTTTGTCCGGGTCGGGAATAATTTAACTCTTCGTAACATTAAATAAAGTGAAATGCAGTTTTGTGCAGTAAAAACAAAAAAAAAACATGCGTCTGTTATTGAAGACTTCATCAAGCCCAAACAAATCTTAACAGGAGATTAAAAGAGGACAATTGATTTTATAAATTATCATTGGTTATTATAGTTAAACTTATAAATACGAGTACATAGATGAAAAATCTGTTTTTACTTTTTCAATCAGTTCTACTCCAAGACGAGTTTTATAAGTAAACCCTTTGCTTTAACTAGTTACCGGGAAATGTATCAATTTGAAATCTTAAGTAATTCCCGTACTACTTTGATAGCCAATTAAACCTGTTGATATAACGGTATTAGAAAACTCATTATTCCTCCTTTTTCAATTGATTAAACAACACGGTGTGACGGATTAAGTCTATCAAACTTAACTGACTTATAACCCCAAGTCAACGGAGATGATTTAATGATGGAAATTGCTTTGTAATACTTTTGATGATTGGATTGAATGTTGAATTGAACATTCTAATACGACATTTGATCGTAAAAGCTCCACTACTTAGGGAATATATGTATACAGTTTACGTTTTTTATAGTTGTAATTAGTAGCCGGGAGCCAGTGAGACTATGGTATGATATGTTGTGGGGCTGAATATAGTACTAAGTTTTCAGGGAGGGGAAAAAGATGGGTAAGAGGAAGGTGGAAAAGTACCTGACTATTCAGATCTGGTCACCAAACACTGCCAAAACCAATTCAAGCCATGTTTTAATTTTTAATGGTGGTATTTTGGAGAGTATCTTCCACTCTGGAACGCGCCGCAAATATACTATATATTATTTTAAATGAAAATAACACAAATTAATTAAATAAATAATTTTACTTGCGCATGCCAGGATTTGAACCCGCGACCTTCGGCTTGCTAGTCGAGAGCCTTACCCCTCCATCACGGAGGCCGTCAGATTTTTCTAATTTAATTTAGACGAATCCTCCAATCAAAGAATTACACAATCATACCGTGATAGTACAATGTAGTAGTTTTTAATTACACCGGTTTAAAACAGATTATGTATAATATCATTAACGTTTCTGACAAGCTGTAGGTTTTGCTATTAACGTCATCAAATTTAAACAAAAAATACATATTATGAATTTGCTTTTATTTTTAGATCTGATTGAACTTATCGGCAATTCTTTTGTTGGTCTGTCTTATCGCTACGAAAAGAAATCATTATTCTCAGTTCATTAGACAATTATTCAAATCAATTCAATGGGAAACTTAACATCTGAGTAATAGAACGTTGACAACCTGATAGACAAGCTGATACTGAATTAAGTATTTAATACAGAGTGTCCTGTTCATACTATGTATTCAAAATGTATGTATTTTAACTGTCGATGTATGGTACATATTTTTTTATCGAATAGCTTGTCATAGGTTTTTTATGGTATTTAGCAAGGTTGCGATTTAGCTTCAGTAGAGGTCTTTATCACCAATTACCAGTGCAAATGGTAGCGACTGCTATGGTGTTCACAGTGTTTACCTGAGAAGGAAGAACAAATACAACACGACCCTGAATTACTACCAAATTATGACTAACCGCCGATAAACTTAAAAAAAGCGAAACTTAATGCTAAATCATTAGTTTTGGTTAATATTTACTACGAATTGGTTAACATAATGAATTCCAACAAAATGCTTCGGTTAAATTGAATCTTTTCTATCGTTTCCACTGATTAGAATTTACTTCAATAACTTCAATAAAACCCATATTATGGCTAAGATTATCTGTGACAGTCTTCCCTTGATTAATTTTTTTTCTTTCTTTTAAAATTATTTACAAATTCAATAAGAAAATCACTTTTGCGCTTAATAAGAAAATAGACATTTTTGCTTGTGGTTTCCTCTTAATTACATTTGTAAGATGTTCACCCTGTGATTTTTATTTCTCAATTTTGATATAAAATGTTGAGTCTCGTAAATAAATTGGAACTTAAGTTGCGTTAGAAAATACAAAAATATTAAATTATTAATAATAATAATAATTAATTTTTTAATTTTTATTATTTTAAATATTTAAAATTAATAAAAAAAATTATAAAGGGAAATTTTGTGAAATCATAGCGTACATTTATTATTTTAGAGTAAATGGACTTCGTAATTAGGTCCGACAATGTTTGTCTACTAACTGTATCAATAAATTAGTTAATTATGAATGTTATAAATTATTTTACAATTGAATTAATTTTCTTTATAATTTATTTTTAAAAATATAATAATTTATATTTTATATCTGCTTTAGAATGTATATAAGCAACCGATCGAAACAGATAGGTACCCACTACCTACTTATACTTATAATCGTATACGAGACTATAGTGCGCCCCACTGTTGAATTTGGCTGTCACTTCTGGTATGGAGCTCAAAAATTCGTTGACTGTGTGCAGAAACGGGATAGATTACCCTATCTTAACAAACGGAATGCAATCTTTAGATCACAGGCGTCAGGTCGGCATGCTTTCCTTGTTGCACCGGTATTACAATGGAAAGTGCCCCGAGGAACAAACGCCATTGATCACTTCGGCACTAGTACATAGTTGTAAAACACGGCAAATGCCCTCCCAACATATGTACACCATTAACATTTGTCACTTGAGAACGGGTCGCTTATACAACTTCTACACTTGAGTCTTGCTTTGCTGTGGAACGATTTGCCGGCTGGTTTCATCTATCCTAAAATATGTTCACTCTTTCCTCTCCTCAAAAGGACCCTTTACACAGTATCCCCAAAGATGAAATAATTCTGTGTGGAGTTATTAAAACATATATAAATGCATCTAGCTGAATATATAATAATATATGACACGGTTAACCGCACACCCTGTAATAATACAAAAATAATCTGACCACATATCGATATCCGATGTAATCTTGTCCTACGATACGAACGGCTTTACAAAGAGATTCCTAATTGGAGGTTTGTATTACAAGTTACAAGACGCTTGACATTGCCCAGAAGTGACGTATTCTCACTGTCTTTAATCACTTTTACTTCTAGGATTAAGCTCCGGTAAATGTCCACAGTTAATTATTTCTGACGTCTAACAAGCATACTTACTTCACATTGATTGAAGTGGGAAGGTACCTACTTATTATCTTCACATTTAAAACAAAGCCTTAATTCAAGTTAGGAATATTGAAGTGACAGTAGTTTAGATATAAATTAATCGGAATTATGGTTGTATAAAAGCTATATTCAAACTAAGTCATCTTGAAATAAAATTGTACCGTATCGTTAAACAAACAAAAAAACACTAGGCACATTTTACGCATTTACGCATTGAAAATAATTAATCTAGAGAACCAATCGTTTTTCAACATTTAAATTTAATCTTTAGAATTGTTATTTATTTCTCTTACCCATATTTTTACTAGCAGAACCCGATATTATGAGGTACGGTTGTACATGATGATGTTTGCAGTGAAATGGTATTTGTATTATGTACGTTTTATTCTTTTATGTTATGAAAATTGCCTTTTTTGTTCATTAATCCATCTTTTAATTTTGTATATGAAAAGTTTTTTTTTCCTCACTTTTTATATCGAGTGAAAGATGGCTGAATGTTTTTATTGCATTGTATTTGTGGTGTTTTTTCCAAAGTTTGTGTTTACCAAAACTGTGGTGAAATAAATTATTTAACTATGTTTATTAAAACTGTGGTATAATAGAATTTAAAATCTCTACAAATTAAGATTCTTCTGTAGAAACATAGTTAATTTTACACTTGTATGCAATTAATGCAACATTTAACTGACACATTTTTTCGTCGGGAAATAATGAATTTTATTATTATTATTATAACAAGTTTAAAATTATTTACAGTTTGCATTCAAATGCAAATAACATATTTATAAAAAAATATTTATGAAAAATATTTGTTAATTAGTAAAACATTTTTGTGTGTTTGATTTTATTATGCAGTATGTAGGGTGTAGAGTGTAAAGTAATCAACTAAAGTTTTATTGTTAGGGTCTGTGTTATGTTTGAGGGATAAAAGAAAGATGCCGATTAATCAGTCACTGGTTTTATTTTCATTTTTCTTCCAAACTTAATGCTATTAAATATTAAATAAACAATCAACTATTTACTAATGTCTTCCATAAGAGCACGGTGGATAACTTAGTTTACTGACTAGATAACAGGAGAATAAACTATTTTGTACACGAATTGAGCAGTCTAAACGTCTCTAACTTATTCTGCTTTCACAAAACTTATAAAATAAGGCACCGGTGGATTGAAGGCGAGAGAAGGCTCTGGTGGAGCAACTCGGGAATGAGATTGATAGAATCTGTAACAAAATAGAAAATTAATTAGTAATGAGCAAAAAAAACGAGTAATAACATAAAAAAATGGAAGTCACAAGACAATATAATTTAAATTATGGGGTTTTTATAAGATTTGTAAGTCACATTATTAACAATATAGGATTTTTTTATACATTGAGTGTAGAGATTAAAAAATCTGTAACAAAGTGTACATGGAATAATGAGGAACATGGTAAAGATGTTTACCTGGTAATTATTTTTGTTGCCACCAGGAAATGACATCCAATAGTTCCTCGTCTATTGGATTGATGGTTTGGTGCGGGTTCTCGTATTTCTCGATCGGGAAGCAGCTATTCATGGTGTATCCTGTCGAGACGTCTGATGAATAGGAAGGAGCGGGAGAAGAGGAAGTTTCAGATGCAGGGGGCGTCGTCTGGTCCAGCAGGTAGCCATGATCCAGCCTCTGTGAGACATCCATCGGTATAGAACTGTAGAACATGTTGTTTTCTTGATTTTCCGTCCTGTCACCGCAATTTTCCATTTGTTCGTCACTTTCGTCGAGCAGTTGCTGAAGGTATCTGATATATTCTACAACCATTCTTAGAGTATCAACTTTGCTGAGTTTTTTGCTGGCTCCTCTACCAGCATTGCTGGAAAGTGCTGCAACTACAGCTGGAGGAAGATGTTTTCTCAAAGCTGCAAATCCGTCGTTCACTTGTTTCACTCTGTTTCTTTCGCGGGCGTTTCTCCTGATGATGGAAGCGGACTGATGTCCTCCTGTATAAGCGGTCGGCTTATAGTTCATCTTTTTCCTGCACCTCAACAACTCAGCGGTGATATTCTGCTGAAAATTCGTCATTTTCACAGGCGCGGGTGCGATGGGAATAGCTCGCTTTTCCATTTTTATTTGCGTATTAGGATAGCCAGTAGAGACGATAACACAATTATGTTGACCGGGAATAACTTGGATTTCGTTCAACATTTCAAAACTGTCGAAAAATTTTTAAGTGTTTTTTTTCACGATGTTTTTGGTTTATATTCGATGGGGGAAGGAACAAGGAACACACTTGCACTCGGTCGGAGTTCCCGTGAACAACTGATGAACTGATTGTGCCGGTGCCGGGGTCGGGCCGTGGACGGAAAGCAGTGGCAGTGGGAAGGTGGCGCAGGTAGGAACGATCGCGGCGGACGCTCAAACTAGTATGAGCCCTTCGAGTAGCCTCCCCTTATTTTGTAGACACACTTTTCGGTACAGAGGGCCCGGCCTTTTGAATGGCTTGCACCTGGAATGGTACACCTCTCAAAATAAACAGATCAAGTACCGCAAGCTAGAAAAAGGTAAGTGTTTTTTAGCATACTCATTAAAGATAAAAGATAATGATACATTATCATTTTACAAGGTGTGAGATCGATGATTGGAAATGGGGAAATTCATTTAAAAAAAAAAAAATTATTATATTTTCAAATGTAAGGAATTATGTAAACGCGTTATAATTTTTACCTACATGGAGAAAATGAGTATTGCTAATATATTAAGAATATCTTCAAATTATTGATATTCCGGTTAAAAACGGGATAACGAATTAATTAATTGGTTTCCTGATATATAGACGAATAAATTATCACGATTTCAGAACACGTGTTCAAAAAACATTATGTATTAGCGAGGTAATTGCAGGTGCATGAACATGCCTGCAATCCCGTTTTTACCGGATTACCAATAATTTGATTATATTCTAAATAAATAAGTAATACTCATTTTTTCTAAATGAAGAAGAAGCCTAGGAAGGTACTCAAAGCGCATTATAAATGGAAATGCTGATAAAAATAGTGTTTATACAATACCATTTCAAGTTGATCATGACCAATTGGTTACATTTTATAAATATATGCCAAATCAAAAAGAAAATCAAACAAAATTGACAAAATATAAAGAATAAGTTTGCTACAACATAAGAAATTGTTACCTATAACGCTGTTTTACTCAAAGTAATGGCAATATTACTAAACTTGTTAAGTTAATTCAAAATTGTATTTAAGTCCTTCGGCATCCAAGTGCCCCTCAGGTAGATAGGTAGGTATCTAGGTAGGTGTAGGTAGGTACCCGTCTATTACCCCCACCCCTAGGCGGCCCGTGTTCGGCGCGCGACCGGCAGGTGATACCAACCCTACTTGTATAATAAATTATCATTGTACGCACCGTCACACGGCGGCCAGCCAAACACTACCTAGCCTGGGTAATAATAAAAATAATAATTACTTTGGTTATTTTAATTCGTAAATTCGTAAGTCATGTTTATTACGCAGTTACTTGGGTGTATCGATCTACCGGTTCCGAGATCACCTGCATTGCGAATTATAGGTAAATTTTAATCGAATAGTTTAATTTCGGTTAGAAATTAATATGTTCTATCTTTGAATTATTTTCTAACCAGATAACTTATATCGAGAAGGGTTCCATGATAACTCAACACAGTGACAATTCAACACACCTTTAAAAAGTCATTAGAAACGATGAAAACAAAAAAAACTAACCTAACCTAACCTAACCTACCCAGTTGATATTTTTTTGTTTCATCACTTTCCATGACTTTATATAACTTTTCAAAGATGTGATGAATTATCATTTAGATGATTTATTCGGTCACCATCGAGAAACTATCACCTTAGTATAAATAAACAATTGAATAAATCACTTGAATCGAAAATGAAGAATATATAAATATACATTTTTTTACATAAACTCCACAAAGGAAGCAAATAATTTCCCCGAGGGCCTATGTCATCTTTGGGTATGCTGTGTGGAGAGATTTTTTGAGGAGAGGAAGGAGTGAATTGTACTAGTGAGGAAACACAGTAGCCGGCAAATCGTTCCACAGCCGAGCTGTTGAACTCAATAACGAGTCGCAGAGGCCACAAATGTCAACGTTTTTTTTTTTTTTTTTTTTACAGTAATACCGCACAAGAGTCCCAACTGCTCCCGTGTGGAGCCAGTGAGACTATGGCATCCCCAATTGGGGTATGTTGTGAGGCTGAGGGTATTGGGGAGGGGAGGGAGATGGGGAAGAGGAAGGTGGGGAAGTACCTGGCTATTCAGATCTGGTCACCAAACACGGCTAAAGCCATTTCAAGCAACGTTTCAATTCTGAATGGTGGTCTTACACCAGGGCGATACTGAGAGTATCTTCCACTCTGGAACGTGCCGCAAATATACTATATTACTATATATTATTTTAAATTAATTAATTGTGAAATAACACAAATTAATCAAATAAAATTTATTTGCGCACGCCGGGTTCGAACCCGCGACCTTCGGATCTGTAGTCAAAAGCGTATACCACTAGACCACGCCGGCCGTCAAAAAAAACGTTTGAAAAAAACGTCAAATCTTTGGCCTTTTATTTATAATGATGATCATCCTGTAAGCTTTGGTAAATAGGTTAATTCATCGCGGGTTTAAATCTCAATAACACCAATTAAAATAAAATATTTTTTTCGGTTAAAATTTTATATAAATTTCATAATTATTGATGTTTGCTTTGGTGTATTGATTGACTACAATTTTTTTTTATTAATTCATGTATTCATATGTCGTAGAGTGATAGAGTGGGAGAAATGAGATGAAAGAAAAGGAATGTCTAAAAAAATGGTTTTTCACTTAGAATTACTTTACGTACTAAGTTAAAGCCATTTCTCATATTTACCTGGGCTAAATGCTTAAATCATCATAATCTATTATTTATTTAGAGATGCAAAGACAGCGGCACTAATATATTAATGTTGTTATTCCTATTCGTAATCGCTTGACAAGTTTGTTACAATCAATGTCACCTACCTTCTTGTATTATTGAATCGAAAACACATTGAACGATAAAACGCGTTTATCTTTGTAATGATTCGCTAAATAGTTTGAATTACTTCAAATTCCATTTATAAAAGCAGAAAACAAAGCACTTATTCTGTTCTGCAAAAAAGTACCTCCTAAGCGAACGTATCAAATGTCATTGTATAAATAGGATCAGAGAAAGAACCCGATAAGGTGAAGTGAGTAAATAATGGGGAAAAAACGAACCCTTGCAAAAAATATGCCATTGTTTAGCGTCGTGTTACTCTTTGCTTCTACTATTCACCCAGTTCTCATGGTGCGGCCTTGAAAATATCATTTAAGCTGAAGTAAATGCTTAGTATAGTTGTGTAAAATTCTCTTTTTCCTTCTTCATATTATAATACGGACCTTTTCAAGACACGCATTCATAAATTGCTCCCTACAGCCCCAACATTAACCCACCTCACAACACTGCCCAACTGGGTGGCTAAGTAATTCCCCTAAATTTACATCTTATAGAATGGAGGACGCTTTTGTGAGATGTAAAATGATAATTATTTTTTACATTAGTCACACAGAAGGCCCTTAGGGGAATTATTTTCCTCAAGGCCTATGGCATCTTTGGGGATGCTGCGTGGAGTTTTTTTTTTAAGGAATGAAATGAATAAATAAAAAATATTGGAAAAACAGAATAGGTAAACCTAATCAAAAGTAATCCAGAATTATGGTCTTTCACCGGAGCGATACTAAAAGTATCTACCACTCTGGAACAAATAAAAATATATTATAGCATGTAATGTTAAATGCACAACTACCGCAAATATTCTAAATATTATTTCTTTTAAGTTATTTGTTTATTACAAACAAATATAAAAATAAAGCATCACTTTTATTGAATTACTAAATGACAGCCTGTCATTTATGATCAACAAAAAGGGGGTGTGTTTTTCATTAAATATAAAATATTTTACAACCGCTGACTTTCTAAAGTTTTGTAGGTACAAATTATAAGTCAATTTATTTAATAGAATCCGTAACCTCCACAACTCACCGTAATGTTGTACGCAAACTACTAATCTGTAGAATCGGGAGTTTTGAGTTAGGTTAGGTCTTGAAATGAACTGATATTTTACATACTTGACCTTCAAAAAAGATCACTGTCTGTATAGGATTTCGAAAAACCACCACAATTACCTGTTTCCACCTCTTAAAGCGGAATAAAGCCCGGGCAACGAATGGTGCATCAGCTAGGCAAATTTTATGTAAATATTACTTAGTAAAAGTCGGGGACGCCCGAGTAAGACATGGCACGATCGAGTGAATCAGATACTCGAGTCGGGCCACAATAATAGAAGAGTATGTATGAGACGATGTATGAATGTGATTAGTCAAGAAGTGTGTGCCAAGACCGAGTTGTTCGACTAATTGCTCTCTAACTACCCTTGCAGGGAAACGACGAGATGGTTAGTTAGTTAGTTAATTTAACTTTGACACGTCTTGTAAATCACGCGACGCGCGACGAGAAAATTGTAGTGTGAAGATTAATTTGAGGGATTTAAAAATACCTTCCCACACAAGACTGAATATTATAATATCCCCTCCACCAAATGGAAATATTATTTTGAACATTTATTTATAACTTGATACTTGATATCACACAACAATTTTTTTTTTCTAGTAGGAATCACAGACTTCCATTGTAAACGGTCGCGTCGACAAACGAGCCGATGAAATTCTTCGGTTAATCGCTTGTATTTTTCAAGCCTCATTGGTCCATCAATCATCCGAGACTTAGCTGATGATGGAACCACTGACTAATAGTACCTCGTTGGCCGGGGGTCAAGGTTCAAGGTTCGAGGAACATCGGTTAGTGGTTCGCTTTGCTTCGCCGACTGGAACTGGAAGATCTGACGAACGATGAAATTGACTGAAACTGTACTTACCTGTCAAGTACCTTCTTTATCATAGGTTCTTTAATTGAAGTAGGTAATAAAAACTTCAGAATCAGAGATATTTTTAAATCGTTTGGAAAACGGGTAATTTCCAACTAGAAATCAACCCAAGAATCCAATTAGTAATTTATGTATATTTCCAATAAGATTTTTTTGGTCCAGTAGTTTTTCTCTAATTATATTGATTCTACTACAAACGGCATACTGAGTGGTAGATCTTCTCAGTATCACCCTGGTGAAGGACCGCCAATCAGAATCAAAACGTTGACTGAAATGGTTAATATCATGGTACTTCCCCTCGGTCATGCGCTCCATTACCTTCCTCAACTATGACTTTTTCCTTATTTAAAGTTGCATTATTTAAATTTTTTTTGCACACCGTTAAAATTAATGTCCATCTGTACTCACATATATATTATACAGATATACACGGTGTCCGGAAACGAATGGTACAAGCGGTAAGCCGGTGAATCAATATCATATAGAAAACACAAAAAAATTTCGATCCGAACCAATGGGTTAAAAAAACTTTTAGAGTCGTGTCTATGCTTTGACGAATTTTAAAATACAATTAGCAGCCGATACTTACTACGTAGCGTCCGGTTTTTTTTAATCAAATTTGCTCGAAATTATTTTTAAAAAATGGGTTTGTGTGTCATTGTACTACTATTGCTACAAATCTCGACTCAACCTAACTTATCAATTCATTGATAAAAAGCTTTTGTAAACACAGGACACGTGGTTAGGACATACAATCAAAGCACTCCAAAGATAGCGTTGAGGTACTCATACTTGAGCGCTTGCCTCAAATACGAGCGCCTTTCATTATCTACCCATTCCACGATTCGTAATCCTAATCAGCCGTGTCAAATTGAAAGTTTCAAAAAAGTACAAAACTGAAAACCCTCATAGGAATAAAACCCTTCAACAACAAAGGGAGTGGGTTATATTATGGTCCCTAAGTAATGCGTCAATGATCAAAAATACCGCGGAGATTTATAAAAAAGAAGCAAGCTATGAAATCGATTTGATTGATCGCTCATTAGTGTATACATATCAAAAGGATATTTTTTTATTTCTTTATATCTTTTATATTATTATTGTTTTCATATTCGTGGGTATGCGAGGCTTATGCGGAATTTCAATTGGAAGGTATGAGCCGAATCAAAAGTGGACAAGGGCCCAGAGGTTGAATATGTCGAATTTCTGTCATATCTGAATTAATTTCCCATCGATGCGAAAATTTCAAAGGGCAGGTCCGACGCAGGAGAAGCTTTTATAATAATTTTGAGACTTTGAGTTATCACTGATAATCAATCGGTATAATTATTGTAGATGTTTAGTGACGTTGTTCACAAATTTTTGAACGATGAATCTCAGGCTCCGATGAGCCAAGTGATTTGTTCAGTAACGTTTGATTCGCCTGTTTCCTACCATATTTACCTTTGATTACTCTAAGTGGCTCTGTCCACTTTCATAGACAATAAAATGATATCAAAGTAAAAACTTTCAACGTTAAATTAATATTGACGAAATAATTATTGTATTTATTATTGATGCATATATATTTAAAAAAACGTATGTAATATATTAAAAATAAATTGTTAGCTTCACTTTAATGCCACCCTGTTTTGACGTCGTGAATATTTTTCACTCTGTCGACACTTTTTATAACTAGTCATTTACTGAGGCAAGCTTAATCCAGTAGTTTGAATTCTTTAAGTTGATTGATCGCTCAGTCCTCAGCTTTCCGTTAAATAAAGCGTAGTTGTGCGTTTGAGCAGTGTTGAGCCAAAATTTCGGCTCAACAGTTGATCAGTTGGATTGGGGACAGCGGTCGTAAGTTGTTGTGTACCTGTTGTATCTTGAACCTTGTACTCGTGCCACACGGCAGAAGAGATATTCTAATATACAATAGAATTATTAGAGGAATGGTGCTTGCAGATGAAATATGTAAAACAATAGATACCTTTATTTTTCTCCTTTTTAAATAACCTTTGACCTTTTTATATACCTATCTACCCAAATGTTAAAATAAGAAATCTTGCACCTTTTTTTCAGTTTCGTTGCCGGTAATCGGCGTTTATTGAAATATTCTTAACAGTTTCAAACACTATAACATAGATAAGTAGGCGCCATATAATTTAATTTTCCTCACTTCTAAGGTTTCGGGATGTTCCGATGCTTTATTGGGAACCCGCTTGCACAGCGCGGGGGTAAACTATACACCCGAAAGTTTAAGTTTAGACTTACGGAATTCAATACTTCGAATGTGTGAAAGCATTATAAAACTTCTAAGATTTACATTAACATTTTTTTATTTCCCTACTTGCTATGATAGCTTGCATCGTGTTATAGAAAGTAGTTTACAACTTCATTTTGAGTAATAGGAAAACGAAAAATGAAACTTTTATATTCTTACATGTAATGTTGATATCTACGTATGTAATATATCTAATGATGCTGTATCTAGCGATTTTCAATAACTGTCTACCTGAACCTACAATAATTTAAACAAAATAAAAATAAAATATATAAGACGACGATCGTACTTGTTTCAGAGTATCTTTAGAAGGTAGATTTTGGAGCAACAAAGAAATTTGCATGATAAAAAATAAGTAGTAGATACTTTCCTGTAAATCCGCCAAAAAACATAGAACGTAGGTACAGTATTATAACACATAATAAACTAATACAGTTATAAGTATTTAACAGTTTTATTTAAAATACTATTATATTATGACAACCTGCTCCTTTCCCTTAACTTCAAATCGAAGCCATTCATCATTTTTCATTTAAACTTATACACATATTCAGAAAATCGCATTTGAAAAAACATGTATCAACATTCTATCCGGAGGTTGGCCTACAATGCTAAATAATACTCCTCGCACTAAGCGTATCCTCGTTGCTACGATCTTATTATGAACAAAACGATCGAAAACAATGGAAAAAAAATAATAAATTGATTTTGTAAGCACGTGGAAAGATGTTTATCTTTGGTTGCTAACATCAAAGATCACTGGTACCAATCTTTGTCATCGATAAGACGTTTTGTAGTGGGAAATAAAGAGTCACAAGGAAATGTTTTTTCGAAATGCGACATATTATATTTGACATTTATAGCCTCCTTGTTTTTGTACCGGACTAGCCTGTGTTTATTCTCAGATGCATCGTATTTTTCAACACTTGACTATACACTATTTTTTATTGATGTGTTGTCTTCTGCCAAATCACATATTATGTAAGCTATTCTGGTTCATTCGTCTTTTTGTAACCTTAATATCGTTTACACGGAGAAAAATGAATAATGCTGATTTATTAAAAGTGTTATAATAAAATTGGAACACGTGTTTATCCACCTGCGATTGTCTTAATAATAATATATCATGACAAAATGCAAAAATGTTAGGATTTTTATGAAAGCGTTTTCGGACATCGTGACAAAATATTGGTATTTTACTTAAAGTTTATCGGGATACCTGTCAATTCGTTTGTTAATGGCCTAAAATCCCGTTTTTAAGGAAGAATACGAATAATTTGAAGAGTTTTCTACATACATTTGATATGGCGAGTTGTGTATTGTACAGGGCACAGTGCAATCCCCACACTCTTATATTTACAGTTAAACTAGCTGACACAACGTAAGTATGGTGAGAAAGCGATTAAAAACAAAGAAATTTTTTATAATGTTAATCCTTATGTTATTCTGCGTGACTACAAAATCTCTCTCATAAGAAAATAGTGCTCAAAATTACAATGATTTGGTCAGAAACATGTTTTAAAACGTACGAATTTCTTTTATTATTATATAACAGATCGGCAAAAAGAATTCAACTCGAGGGTTCAGATTCAAGGAGCTTTGTCAGAAAGCTTGAAAACCTAGAAGAGATTACTCAAATACCTTGCTGTCAATTTATAAATATCACATTTTCCGTGGATTTTGAAAACATATTAGACTGCTCGTTAGCCTTGGCCCTAGGACCAAGGTGAATTAATGCTGTTGGCTTTATTATAAATGGGCCGCGTATTCAGTCCAGATCAAAGGAAAGACGTGTTATATATTATTTGCAAAAACGTGTCGTCTCTTCGTTTGAGGTGTCGGGAATGTCATTGTTTCGTTTGAAAGCCATAAAAATATTTTGAATTGTAGCAAATTCTGAATTAACTTTTAATAATATATTTTGTATAGTGAAGAGGTCGCGCATTTTCCATCATATAACTGAAAAAAACTGATATTATTATAAAAATGTATACACTATTTTTTGTACAGCTGATTTGGTAAATAAAAAACTGAATACTAATTATAGTCACTGACAAAAAGACAAAAAGTGAAAAAACATAATGATGATTTGAGCGCTTTTGCGAATATTAAAAAAGACATTTAATTTATTATTTAAGCACAAAAAAGAATCCAAAATTGTAGCCAGATAAAAAATACATCACCTAGTTTCAGCAGTTTTACTTCCCAGAAAGATGTAAGTAATACCTATGCTTAGAAATACAGTTAAAACTAAAATATATTATTTTCTAGCACTTAAAAGTTTTAGTTAAACAAATTTATTAATAAATCAAGACTTATCATTATTGAAAAGTACAATCTTTAATATGACTCGGAGGAAAGTCTTTCAATAAACATTTGTCTTGATAAATAGGTAGGTACTTATAATTTCTGAACAGTGGTTAGTGTTTTTATCAGCTTCCCCGATACTCATCTCAACCTCACTGGGAAAGTAGGTACCTACTTATGCCTTTATGACCAGCCGTCAACAGTCGATATCCAATACCGCGTCGTTGACTGTGATAAATGATTGTTGTTGCATATCTCACCGTGAGTTTGATCCATTGTTGTGCTTAGGTAACAAGGAAAGGGTAAAATACTACATTATTATTCATCATTGTATTGTTACGGGGGTGATGATCGGCAGTTGCGGCTTGCCACTGCGTTCATGTCATGTGATGTAGTCTGATTTTGAATGAATGGGTTCCCGTGGAATTTGTACGATTTAAATTATGAATGAAGAATGTTCTTATTGTAAGTAGGGAAACATCTGTAGTTATCTAAGTATTTTTATCGCAAATACAAACCATTGTTAGTTGAAATGTTATCATTTATTTCTTCTTAAAAAATTACAAAAGTCTATGTTGCACCATTTCTAAATAAGTAATAATTAAACACTTCTGAAATATGTTGACATGTTTCGGGACCAATCAAATCAATACCCTTTAGTAGTTATATAGAGAAACAGCTCGAAATTTCTGAGTTTTCAGTTGATAATGCCAAATTGTAACGAAACTCTCCTTCTTCATATTTCATTAAAAAAGGTAAAATTCCACTTACTTTATAGATGTTTAACTATAGAACCGGTATGGAAATGGTTCCTGCCTAAGATGAATTAACTATTGGGGAAGGGACCATCAGTCCCGAAAAATGTAAATTTAAACAGTGGTCAAAATAATGGTATATGGTATTTTATAATTTTTCAATAATATTGCCTACTTGTTTTTTTTTTTGGATTTTTGAAGGAATACATTTCATGACCTTTTCGTACCCAACTTCTGTCCTAAATTAATATTTACATATATTTTAGACGTATACGACATACAGCGCTATTTCACAAGTTTAAGGCGATGCCATACGTAGTAATGCAAAATCATGTGTTTTTGTTTTGAAAATTTGGTCGCCTACAAATGTTTCAGATGCTTTAATTAAATACTGCGAGTAGAATACGTCTTGCCCTTTGAAATAATCGAGTATTTTTTAGAAAAGTCTCTTTATAAGCCCAGAAAAAAATAATGTATAAGGCTTATAAAAACTGCTTTAAAGTTCAAAATCTCCTACTTATGAACCCATTTTCGGTTATGATTTTATTGTATTATGTGGAAAATTAAGTTATTTATAAAATGATCGAAAAAAAATTAAAAATTTGTGCCTGAACATCCACAAAATAAAATAAAAGGCACTTTTTGGCCATGTTTTTTCCTTGCATAAGTCAAAACAGGCGGATGGTGTTAAGCGGGAATTTAAACCTTATCGCCATCTACGTAAGGGTTGTTATTGATAGCGGCTCAATTTAAAATATTACACGACGTAGTGCATCGCCTTAACTATGAAGCAAAAAATATCTGATTCGCCAAATAACCGTGCTCTTCATACATTCAATAATATTGCTCAAATTTAAAAGGAACATTTTTTAAATAATATAACTTGTTCAATGCATATACATATACACTCACACATGAACACACACACAATTACACTACACTCGTCACCCGGTAACAACTAAATATAAATACCACATATCACAAGGAAATATATCGTAGGTACCAACATTGAAATATTTATTATCTGTAAATTGTTTCATTACTGTAACCAATGTACTGTTTATTTTTAGATAGTAAATAAGATGACCATAGGAAAATGGCAGTGTTTTCTTGGTGCTAGGTATAAAATAATACTACTTATATTAAGGAATATTGTGAAAGGATTCGGGTTATGGTCATTTGGATAGTTTTTACAATAAATATAAAGCCATATTACGGAGTTAGTAAAGAGAATAAGGAAATGTATATATATATATTTGTTAGGTTAAGATATATTTTAAATGTGAAAATACTAAAAAATGTTTATTATGCTCTTGTCCACTCCCTGCTTATTTACGGAATCATAGGTTGGGGAGGATCTTATAAAAACAACCTACACTCAGTAAAAGTCTCACAAAAAATTATTATAAAGGTAATACTTTAAAAAAACTCTACTTTCCCAACAAAATTGCTTTTTAAATTGTTTCCAGTACCAAATATTGATGATATATTTAAGCAAACTTCAATTATAAAAATGTGTAAAGAAAAAAATAACACAGAATATCAAGAATTTTACAAACTGATGAGAAATGGAAATCAATTTATTACGCCAATCTTTAAAACAACTCAAATGCAAAACCATTATATTTACCAAGCCATAAAAAAATACAATAATCTCCCTTCCGAATTGCGCTGTATTACGAACCAACAAGAACAAATAAATAAAATCAAACTTTTTTTCCAAAAAAACTTATATTAAAAAATATATATATATTTTACACATAACATTGAATCTAAGTAAGAATCGTGGCTCCCTTCATCGGGCACAAGAGCTCCTCTTTTCTGATAAGGTATACATGACCAACTATGTACCTAAATATGATATATTGCAAAATATGTATGAATTTAATGTAACTATGATCTATATTAAAATAATAAAAAAAAAATAAAAAAAATACATACATTTAAATATCTTCTTATTCCCCAGGTGTTGATACTTTGACCCAGATGAAAACCAATGACAATGAAGCAAAATTATGTAGGTAAGATAACCAATTTATAACATATAATATATCTCCAACATTATTTATTGTAAAAACCAATAATACCTATAAAAAAATATTATGTAGTTATGAGTATACTTTACCAAATCCTACAACGACTTTTGTTGGAGGGAAGCGCTAGATTGACATTATTTCAAAATATGAAAATAAAATATTTTTGAAGCTTTCTATTTACAGAAATAACTTTAAATGTTTTATAGTTTATCTAATTTATCTTATTGAACAACATTACATTTTGCATTAATAAACCCATCTCGTTAGCAACACTATAAAAACGCTCATTTTTATTAATTGAATATTTTTATTAAAAAAAGTAAAGGGTAGAAAATTTAGGTTCTTTTGTGCCAAAGCCGAAATAGAAGGGTGAATTAAATCCGATTTTAATATTTTAACGTCAATAGACTTTATGCATCATTATTGTGAAAAGGTTTTTTTGTAGTAGTAATTTTTTTAGAATGACTGTAATAATTTTTAGAATGACTTTGCAATTTTATTTGTCGACCATTTTTTTAAGGAAAGGTCAGATTATATATTAAATAACTTCCGTGAGTTCAATTAATCATTTTGTATAAATATTTGAAATCTTGATCAAAGAAATTAACTGACTTTGATTAATCATGATTTTCTACCACAGAATTATGCGGTATCTAGTCTTTCTTTCAGTAAGCTGTTCCCACGTATAAATACTACGTTGATAAAGGGAAGTTTTTTTGAATGATGGAATTTATATGCAGATGTCGTGTGAAGGGAAAACTGTACAAAAAAGCATGTACAAATGGTAGGTCAGTGTTGATAATTGAAGTTACTGTAAAAATCTCGACCAAACTATGATTTTTGATTCTGGACATAAGGTGAATCGTTTTTATTGCATTTTTTTAAATAACATTATGAACACCACACAAGAATCTCAACTTCTACCAACCATCTGGAGCCAGTGTGCGCCATTGGCATCCCCAATTATTGGGGTATGTTTTTAGGCTGAAGGAATTGGGTAGGTGAAAGAGTTAGGCAGAGTAGGAAGGCGGGGGAAGTATTTGGTTATGCAGATCTGGTCACCAAACTAAATCTATTTCAAGCAGTGTTTAGATAACTAGGTAAATCGAATCAGTTCTTAGGTGAACAATAACATACTACTAGCAGTTAAAAACCCGCTCCGCGGGTTATTTCTGCTAGGCCCTGCGGGCGGCTCTTCCTTGGGCTTCGCCCATTTTAAGTGATATTAACAACAGTTACATTTAATAGATAGATATTAGAACATTCACAGAGAGAGGGTGAGTATATATATTGTTAAAACACGGAACAGGAAGGAGTTAATTAATAATAACATTCTAAATTTACGCATAATAAGAATGACAGTTGTTTGAATAAATGAAATTTTACGTATTTGTGATGGATTATTTCAAATGAAACACTATTATTGACTACATGTCTACAACTGATATTAACTGTTATCGTACCTAATATAATTAGCTCATAGGAGACTTGCAGTGCTTAAATATGTGTGACAACCGTCAATGTCTATAAGTTGAATCAATATCGTTTAGTTTGTCACAATTAAAGATAGTTTTAACAAAGTTGACTTAAATAATAGATTATTACATATTGATTAATTGTACCCGTGTTTATGAATAAAAGGAGGGTAATTGTGCGATGACATTAGCAGTCGGTTTAATTAAAAGGTGTTAATTTTACTCCAACTGGTGGTAATTCCTTACCTACAACTGTTACTGTATCTAATAAAGTTTAAAGCTAGATTATATATACACCTTCATCAGGAGAGTAAAAATCTATATATAAAGGTAGATTATTACAATATAGCGCCCCTGAGGTGATATCTCACAAAAGCGGCGCTATGCAAATTGTCCAATAAATAAATAAATATAATGTTTACATTTTATTGTGTATACACCGAAGTCAAAAATTAAATATAGATTGCAATTGGGAAAGAAGAAGTGGAAGGAGGGGGGAGGAGTAAGAGTAGGCTGGGTTTATAATAATTAGGAATTACAATATCGTTAGACGGGAAAGACCAGTTGAGTGGGAAAATATTTAAAAGAGAGTTTATAAAAAAAATTCTTGTTAATTATATCTGCTTTTATATTAATATGTTTCCTCATTTCTAAAATTTAAAAATTATTTATAGTGAAGTATTTTAAGACCTGAAAAAAACAAATAGCATATAACCATAAAACAATATATTCATAAGACAAATAGCATTTAATAACGGTTATTCTAATAAATTGATAGTTGAAATACTAAATAAAAAAATTAAACACATTCTCTTCAAACGGTCTTTCTAAAGATAGAAATAAACAATGGCGTAGAATTCTGTTTGTGGATAACGATACTTCTAAAATTATATATATATAAACAATCCTGGTACCATTCAACTGGCGTTTTACACTAATAACAATGAAGAAATATATTCTTAATAATAATGATAGCAAAATTCAAACAAAAAAAAACAGGAGTTTAAAAACTCAATTGAGATGATTGTAATTTCTTTTACAAAGGTAGAACCAATAGAAACTTTGAAGTCAGAACTAAAGAATATCGCAGGGCTATAAATGGAAATAGTGAATCTGAGTTTGCAAATAATCTTTTAAATAATGATCACACTTTCGATAAAAATTCAGGTCTTAAAATACTTCACTCAGGATATAAAGCATCGCAAATAAATAATTTTGCAATTTTAGAAATTAGAAAACATGCCAATATAAAATCAGATATAATTAATAAGAAAAAAAAATATAAAAAATAATGATAAATGCCATTACAAAGTGATAAGCTTCCAGAAGAAATCTTCTTATAAAACGCTTGTTAATGGTAAGTAGTCAAGTATTGTTAGCTGCATATTTAAATATTCGCGCCAGGCATTTGGTTCGTTTTTAAACCGCCAGAGGTGCGCTCTGTCGGCCATCTTGAAGAAACGCGTGAATTTTTATAAACGTCAAACATAATCACGTAACTGTGGAGAATTTTCATTGTAATGTAATTAATCCAATGGATTATGAACTTTCTAAAACATATTTTCTTCGATATTATCCAAAAATTATATGAGCAGAAACGATGCTTATGAAGAAATCTCGTATTATTATGAGGCGATCCTATTTTAGTATGGAATTGTGTCTTAATATTCAAGTTACCCGAAACAGACAATTTAAATTTGACCAATCAGAGGGCCTACACCGTCCAGACGCTGGGACAATAATACTATCAGATTTACAATAAGTTTAGTATCCTTGATATCAAATTTAAAATCTGCTATTTGTCGGCGACTATAAAATAACTTAATTTGACGCCCTTAACCATATGGTATATGATAAACACACGTAGCTCTAAACAAATCAATGGTCTTTGTAAACTAATATGCCGAATCGTATAATGTTTGTCTGTTATTGTCCTTTGTTAGTCATCTCAAATTCGGGATTATTTACACCAGGGGTCACAAAACGATTGGTTACGAACCCCAGTTGTTACTTTAATATTTTGACAAAATAACGATCTCGAATGAAAGCGTTAAAACCCCGATGCTAACAGGTGTTTCTGCAATTTATCTTTTGGTGCTGCCTCATATTGGAGATAGGCTATCATCTATGCAATTTATCAGTAAGACTTATAAATCTTCAATTGAACTGCACTCGTACCATCGAAGTATATGATCACGCTTCACCTTGATTATTATATAGGTAACCTTGCCCTACCCCTCAAGTCAACTAACTCTATTTGTGATTCTTAAATTCACAACCTTGGAGAATTTTATGAACAACCACCAATGATAACTTGCAAATCTCCATGTTACTATTTGGGGTATTTTAAGTTTCTCTCTAAACCTTTATTTAAAATGCACTTTATTTAAAATTTTTAGAAGCGTTTCGTAGATATTACTTGTTATTTTGTCATGAATAGATTTTAAAAAAAAATTCCGGTATTTGTCATTCTATATATTTTCAAATGTTGTCCATCTCATCGCTGTCTGGTTTTGTATGTATTGATGTGTTAAATTAAAAGGAACAATAATGTATAATTGAATTTAAATATCTAACAAAATACTTAGGGTGAAAAAAGTCAATCACGAATTTCTTGAAATTGTTTAACTTGTTTATTATTGCCAACCGATGTTAGTTTACAAGTGCTACTAATCCGTATTTATTTATGAAACTGCAATGATTATTACTGCAAAAGAGAAGAAATATGAACAAAAATGTAGATACCTACTAATTTACCGCTTGTATGAATTCTTGAGAGATCAGATTGAATTTCGAAAATGATAATTAAAATAATTTTCGGTTTTAAAAATATTTACCTCAATCCAAAACACTCTCACTCAAGCATTCAATTAACACAAGTCAAAACAATTGGAACGATCTCTTTTATGAAAACTGGTTTATGATCCCTTAAAATTCGACTATTTACAATCAGACAGCATCACAATACAGTTGTTGTGCCTGATCCGTCTAATACAGAGCTTAAAACCACGTGCCGAAAGCTCATGCGGGGTGCATTAAGGATTACGAAGCTCTTCTCAAATGAATTACAGCGCCATGATACAGCAAATTCTATTTGGGCGCTTTGTTCCAAATACTCATTGTGGAAAAGGCCTACAAATCATTCGGAGCTTTAAGATGGATGGTGACGGATACGTGAAATATTTATTCTTTAACATGACGCGACTCACGTATTTGATTCATGGGAGTTTGGAGGCATTTTAAATTTTTAACTGTGCCTATTTAAAGTTGACAAAATATCCGGAGTTGGCAGCACTGGCAGATCCCAAATATTGCAAGTTATAGAGGCGGAAAAATTACGGAAAGAAGAAAATAAAGAGTCCATAAGTAGCTACCAGGCTACACAAAAATTAATAGATAAAAAAATATATATATCAGTTTGAGTTGTTGCAATTCCTGGCTACGAACCCGGAGATGTTTGGTTTATATTTAGGGGTTCACAAGTAAATTTCATTTAATTAGTAATATTAGTATGTGTTTCTTAAGCTACACTTGCTGAAAGATGGAGTTTCATTTCGTCTTATACCTAATTTAAGGGTGTTAGGTAGATGAATACAGAATAAGAATTTGAGATGCTCACGTATTAATTTAAAATCTTAAGCGTTACTTCTGTTCGATATTTCTGAAGGTTATTATTAAGATCATTGTGAGGTTACGTACATACGCGGGGAGCTGAAGACTTTTTCTAATATTGGTTTTACATGTGCGCAAAGGCAATAAATTGAGTTTTCGTGTTGTTCTTGACAGAAAAGATGTTAAAATTGGCTTTGGTGACAAGATTTGAATAGCCAGGTACTTTTCCACCTTCCTCTTACCTGGTTCCTTCCCCTCCCCCTACAGTTTCTACAGAAGGTTGGGAGCAGTTGGGACTCTTGTACGGTATTCGCATCAGAAAACAATATATATACCTAAATCTGAAACTATTTTAAGTATCATTTTAATACTGAGTGACAGTTTTTCGTTAGGATAATACTAAGAACATCTTCCACTGTTGAGGTAGTAAAATATCAACGTATTCAAGGTACGATTTGATAACTGATGAATTCATTATGCAGTTTATGAGAGTAGGCTTAAGCGTAGGAAGAAACACGAAAACATTTAAGAAAGGTCATGAATTTGATTTTATTTAAAAGATTATATAAGAGTAATTAATTTAATGAAATCTCAACTGTCGTGGGTGTGTATCAGTGCCACCTTTTCCATTAATACCACGTGTTTAATTTATATTTTAAAATCAGCTCCGGTTATCTGCATCCACGTTTACACGTGTATATATCTAATCAAAACTGATTTTGATTTTTTACCGATGCTTATCCAAACACAATGATTAAATTGAGTTAAAATTGTATCGAGATGAAGGTGCCGATAATCCTTCAAACAAGGAAGTTAATAAAAGATTTTATTATACAAACAAATTAAAACACAGTGTTATCACTTTTCTAATCAGAAGATCTTCGGTAATCTCTTTGTTAAACAAACAGAGAACTTAATTAATGTCTGTGAAAAAGGTAAATATTGGAAGAGGTGTGGTTTATTTGATTTAGTGTTGTGGTCAACCGACAGTCACGTTCAGGTAAGGATTAATTTTATATGAAATATAATATATTGGGAAAATAAAATTTTATTTATACCTATCACTAATTTATTGTTAATTTTTACGCCTTCCGATTTCGCTGGATATAATCAGCTGCCAAGATTGTAATGCCCTGATGGTGTTAAGCTGTGCATAAACGATATAAATATAGAACTAAAATACTATTCGTTTTGTGAACAGTAGATCTCGCGTTCGAAAAAGTGGTTCCTGATTTTCTCTTAAAATTTCTAAGAACTACCTATTTAAAAAAATTTCAAACAAGGAATTATACAATTAGTTCAGATAAATGACACTATCTCAATGACATTTTTTTCAAACATTTTTCAGGCAGGTAGATACCAAAATATTGAAAAAAATGCTAATAAAAAAGTTAGAATAAACACATCGATTACACATTTAAAAAATAATCTTTACTGTGCCATTTTCAAAGTTAGCCATCCAGTCAAAGCACGGCTTGCTTTAATAATAGATAGTGGATGCAATAAATTTTCTAAAATGGAAAAATAACACACCCACAAATTTATAGACGGACGCAATGCCAAACGGCCAAGTTAAAACAGGACCTCGCTATGCTCACAAATACCATACAGAGAATACTTGTTATATAATATAGTCAATTTATTAAGAATCTTTTAAAAAAGTATTCGCATTCCTGTTAAAAACGTGATTGTTGGCCATTAACGAATGAATTGATGGGTATCCTGATAAATTCTAAGTAAAATACCAATATTTTGTCACGATATCCGTACATGTGTTAATCATAAAAATCGTAACATTTTTGCATTTCGTTGTGATATATTATTAATTCAAACGCAGGTAGACGAACACGTGTTCCCATATTATCATGAATGTATTAACATTTTATCAAAAAACGGCTTACAGTCCCATTTTTAACAAGATTACCAATAATTTGAAGAGATTTTTCTAATTCAGCATTACTCATTTTTTTCCGTGCAGTATCAAGTCACCTTGTTAAAAATATTATATTTAATACAATGTTATAAATGTATGGCATAAAATTTCATAAAAATGTAACCATCAATTCTCTAATCTCAGAACCAAATAAAGTCGTTTGTTAGCTCAAAGAGTAGCCCACCGATATCTCAAACAGGAAACTCATCAAAGTACACAAAAAATTACAGCAATTTTTTTGCCACCATTACATCAAATCCGGTTTCAAAATCATATATTTCGGCTGGAACCGCATTTTGACAGAAAACGAGCAAATTTCCGGCGTACGCCTGCAGCCAATTAGGCAAATTTCTCACACATAATTTATCAAACGAATCGAAAGGATATCGATTATTCTCCTCGCGTTTGAGATCGATTTTAAATTAGACTCTATTGCAGAACTGGTCCTCGATTGGCGGAGGCTGTTTCGGCAATCACACAGATACTGGAGAGGATGTGGACAGAATAAGTAAACCGATTGATTCTCCGGACTTCATTGTATGGCAGAGGAAATGTATGTGAGATCATTGCCTATTATGTTTTTTGTATTTGAATTATTCAAATATTTTGTGGAATGTTTTTATCTCAGGTATTGAAGAAGGTATTTTTACATTTGCTACTTGTTACAAATTTGTTCACTGTTACTGCGACGTACTTTTATGTACGGTGAAACTAAAGAGCATGTTAATTTATATTAAAAATAATATAAAACAGCACTTGATATTATTCAGTTGCCTACCTAGTTTGTCAGGATTTCTTCGTTTTGATGAAAATATCGTTGAAAAACTAATTTCAGATTATAAAGAAATTACAAAGACTTTTGAATTGTTTTTTTTCCTAGAATTCCTTATTATTTTTTTAAGCTTTCGTTTTTATTTTAGTTTGTTCATATTAAATCAATTTTGTTGTAAGACCTACTAAGAAGGCAGAAACTAATAGTGGCAAGGAGAAATACTCTGAATATTTTCATATGATTTGAGTTTTTTCACGGCCAAAAGTGTTACCGTGTTTAATGTTTGGGTTGCCGTGTTTCCTAAAATCTGTAAAAAAACTGCTAAAAAGTAATACAGCTATTGCGGGGACTATTTACAAAATTAAATATGTAATGCCTTTAAAAATAAACTGAAACTGAACTAAAACCATGATCCAAGAATGATTTTCTTTAAGTCATATAAAACACATCTAAGTCTGCAGTAGGTAATTGAACCAGGTACCAACAGTATGGGAATGTGGCGAATCACATGGACTGGACATAGTACCTCTGTTAAAAACAGTCGAATGTGACTTTTAAGACATTCTTGCTTAACATCACTTAAGTCATTTATAACAACATGTTGTTTATTAGAGCTATAAGTAAATAATATTTCATTGGCGGTATCGACAAATTGAATATACAACTTTCGTATCCCAATCTGCATCCCGCCGGAAGTACCTGTGCAGTGTGCATCTCGATATGGGAAATAAAAGCATCAGAAATGACTCTCTTTCTCTCTCTATCTCTAAAGGGAAATAACAAAGTCTTACGACGGGACTTGGAACTAACGTCAGAACTCAGAACCCAAAACGTAAGAGTCAATTCAACTGATAGTTTCGTTAGAAGACAACTTTTAATTAAAATATTCCTCTAGCCTATTGTACTGTGACAAAGAAAATGATTATTTTGTCTTTTCTAACCGGAATTTTGTAATTTTATTGTCATTTTAGTAGTTAAAATTGCATAAAAAAATATTAACTACGGCAAGTTCCAAAAATTGCCGAATATAACAGTTGAAACGGAACTTAATACATATACTTTTTAATGCTTTCAAAGAAAGACGAACATTCCTGGGTTACGAAAATGTTGCTCGTATTGGAATTGAGGACTTAGTTTAATAAAGTACCTAAATCAATTTAATAGTATCAAAGTAACAGCATTGAAAGCCACAACAACTGTCAACATTATAAAAACTAAACTACTAACAGAACTTACGAATAACTTTATAAAATTTGACTTACTTAAAATTAAAAGAAAAAAAAGTGGAATTCGATGGATTAAACATATTAAAAATAAATAAACTAGGAAAGATTTAATAAAAACAAAAAAAATAATTTGTTGCAAATAAAAATCATTTAATTAATCCATGAACTCATTTGGAATCATGACTAGAAATATCAAAACTAATAGATTTTTGTCTCAAAACGTACTTACAAGACAAAAGGTGTTGTAATAATGTTATTATTATCATGAGAATTTGGTTCCATCGAAAATGCAGTAGGATTGGTTACCAGAGTCCAGAGAACAACGTATGTCACGTCAGGCCGGTCACCCGGAGACAAAAACCTGCCGAACAGATTGATGAACCTATCCGCCAATTGGATGGTGGTCCAGGAGTCGCAGGCTCTGATGGATGGACACTTCAAAAGGCAACTCTGGACCTGTGACACACTGCGGCCCTACCACCCTACCAGGGACCGCGACTGCTGAGAGATGGGTCCTCTCCAGGCCATATTTGCATGAAGGATTGTTTAAGGATGAAGCTGCAGGCGTGAAATCTTTGTTGAGTTTGGTTACAACGGCCGATTCTTTTTACATCTCGTTTTATAAGAAAAATAGGTTAAGTTCTCGAAATTCCCTTCACTCTTTATCCGTACAAACTTCTATTCAAATAAGTAACAACTTAATGAAAATAATACAACTATTTACATCGATGGTGTTGGAAAAACTTGTATAAACCCAACATACCGTTACAGTTAACGCCCCTAACGTTGGAATCTCGTTGATAAAATGTGACATTTGTCGAAATCGGTGTTGCTGATAATGAACCTAAAAAGCTTTTTAGGTCCATGTTCCTGATACAACAACATGAAGTGAACTCAACGTGGGAAATACCGTGTATTTGTATTGATTTTTAACTAATTTTGAACATTGATGCCTTTTTATACGTCTCCTTCGACGTAACTAGTTGTTTCTTGAATTAATTACGGTGAAGCGAAGTGTTATTTTAATAATTTGTGCATATCAAAACTGAAAGGGAATTTATAAAAAAAATGTTTTTCGAATTATCTGTTTCATTAATATTGCAGGTTCTGTCAGGCAAAGCACCAATTGAATTTATTTCTAATGAATTAAATTCCAGATTAAAAACAGAAAATAATAATACGATACACAAAATGTAATTTGTGAAATAATTAATGATTTTTTTCTAAATCAGCGAGAATTTTTATCGGTGAGCTTTGCAACGTGAAATTTACATATCTATTTCTGAAACGTCTAGTCCATTGTAACCTTTTTCTGCTCTTGAAATATAGAATCCACCATGAAATATCCAGTTAACACACATCAACAAATTAGACAAGATATTGAATTGTTTATTCCTTCAACGATTCTTCAAAATGAAAAAATTTCGAATTCGATTTCGAAAAAAATGTGGTATGATATTTGTGCGATGCCGGGTAACAACTACTTCGTATACATACTAGGTTACAGTAATACGCGAGATGAGACCGTTTTGCCGTAAAATAATTACGAAACCGTCAAAGTACAGTAACCTAACCACTAACCCATACTTATTGAAATTTCACGTTTGCGAGGAGCATCTTATAAAACACTTACGATTCAATAATTTTATCCAGCGGCAAGAACACGCATCTCAAATTTCACAATTCACACGATGCATCAAATTTCTACATTCACGAGAAAAAGCTACCTTTACCCGACAATAAAAAAGCCACATCCATCACAGGTAAAAAAAACACTTATTCGAGATGTAAAAAACTATTTCGGGTTAACATTAATCCATATTCGGCGGATAATATCCCATATTCGTTAGTTCATTGGCACCCGAAGTTCGATCCTATCCTCAAACGTGTTTCGAAGGACCAATTTGTACGTGTATAAGTAGGTAATTATTTGCTCGTGGAGGAATACAAGGATGTTTTGGGATGTGGACTCGGCGCCCCGCTAAAACCCGCGCCCGCGGCCATCACGCGGTTACCGGATCTTAGGAACACCCTGTTTAAGTATTGCTTTTCTAGTTTTCATTAAATACGTATTTCTTTATTTATTTATTTACGCCTACATAATATTGCACTATAATTTTGAAATACTAGCGCAGACCCGTGAAAAAACACGGAAAATTAATGAAAAAAATAAATCTATTGAATCTCACTTTTGTTTTCGGTAACGAACGAACAAAATTTTAAAAGCGGAAATTAACCCACTTTGCGTCATCCGATCGAGCTGAAGCTCGGCATATACACTCGTTGCCGATGAAAATGCATTCTTTCAACTAGCAATGACGAACACACAAGCGGACATATTATCATTTCTCTGAAATTATATGATATTACAGCATTAATAATGACATTAATATACGAAATAAATATCGGTCCTACCCGATCGGCATTCAGCGAGGTTAGTAGAGGAGTCCACTCCAGTTCCCGTGTAGGAAGTAATACTCATTCAAGCCATTTGTTTTCATGAATAAATAGACATTTTTAAATGTATGTATTATAATTAAAAAACACTCTGCTTTTTTACGGGATGATTTAAAAATATATAAAACTTGTTTCCTCGTTACGTAATTTTTAAAAATTAGAACCACTGAGCAACAAATGTTTATAATAATAACCAAATGGAAATACACAGTCATATTTGTGTGCTTCTGGTATTTTTTTCTCGTAAGCCGACACACGTTTTGACGTTTATTTTAATGTGTATACTTGTTTATGTAATTTATGGTCAATGCAAAAATGAACACAAATTACTCTATAATTTTTTCTGTGCTCCTGGTATTTAATTTGTGTTGACGTTTTAAAGCCAAAACTAAACCAAGTAAATTTCAAAATCACGGGTTGACTGAATTTTTGACAAATGAGTTCTTATTTTGAAAAAGTAAATTAAATTAATTTTCTATTAACAATATTATATTTACAGAAAATAAGTATGTAGATATTTTACTGCTAAGAGGAATCAAAGAAAAAAAATCCCAGAATATTTTCGTATCCTAGGGAGGGGGGAGTGGCTGAAGAAATTCTGCATATAAAACATTACCAGACCTCGGTATTTGCCGCCCCCTAAGCGAGCCGCCCGCGTGCGGTGCACGCCCTGCACGACGGCTAGTGGCGGACCTGCTTATAAACTAACAAACTTTTTACTAGTGCACTATGATTTGTAAATCTGTGTAGACACCCACTGTTTCAGATGAATAGTTAATTTCAAAGCGTTTTTCAGTTTTTAGGTGTAATTACATATTGATAGCATTTTTAATCAATGATTATACATTAAAAAAAAACAATAGTATCTAGTTAGTATTTCTAATAAAATTTTTTACCTAATTAAAATGGTTTGTGTAATTATGCGATAATAATGAAAACTATTCAATTGGTTAGTTGTCTTTCGGACAAAAATATAAAATTAGCTCGGAAATTATTATTTTTGCTCTCTGAAAATCGTTGACGGTTATTAATAACTTAACCGCATTGCGAAAAAAATAAACCTAAAAATGATTAGTTAACTTGACTTACTCTGTCTAAAATATTAGTTTTTAATGTAACATCATGTATAAAAGACCTGCAGACTAATATGACTATGATTAATAAACCGACATTTATCATTTCATATCTGAAACCCAACAACCTATCTCAGTACTTACGAATCGGTTCAAATTTATAAAGGGGAACAGTTTATCAATATTATTCTAAAGTTAAAAACGGTGTTATTTTTGTGATTTGACCTGAAACATGAACCCGTAAATTGTCGCTAGCAAGTCATCGTCAACAAAATTGCAGTAGAAATTTTTCGTTTTTGGCTTTCGATTTGAGTTCAACTTGCTAGCCTACCCGTGCAGAATTTTAGAAATTAAAAATTATCGCAAAAATTTTGAAGTTGTATATTTTTGACTTAAGATTCCATTTTAGCACTCCCAATAATAAATACTTATCTCTAAAATGAATCTCATCATTGACATGAACATTATATTACGCTTTGCTTCAATTAAATAGATTGTGGGATAACTGGATAGTCTGCCTTGAGCACTTCACAAAGACTAAAGACAATTCTGAGTTGCGGTTAGAACTTATACATAAGAAATATTATAAACAATCCACAATGAACAAAATTTGATTAAAAAAAATATTGCATTTAAACTTTAAAAACACATCTGAATACTCCACTGCAAACATAAATACTCAACCAGGGTTATTACAAGCCAAATATACTGGATACTTCCAGTTTGAATACTTCTTTTGGACAAATATGTATTCAGATCAAACAAAAATATAACGAAAATTAATATAATTAAAATTAAAGTAAAACATAGCTGAGAGAACAGAGGAATAATCAAATTGCAAACATTGCGAAGACAATGTAAAGAGAGCTAAAAACTAAACACAAAAATATAAAATAACTACAGGCCGCCTCAGAATAGGAAACCCTTATAAGAAGGACTGCAAAAACTTTGAATTTTAACATGTAAAAACTTTGGCAAGTAAACTAATAAAAATAATCATTCCCTAAATTAAAAATTTCCCAAGCATTTTTTTTTATTTGCGCTGATATGGAATCCTAGGACATTACAAATATCAGATTGTGTCGATTATTTACAGACGTGTAGATGATTTAAAATCCTTTTGCCCAACTTTATGTTCAAGAAGAAGGTATTTTTAATATTTTTGAAAAAAATTGTTTTAAAATATTTTTTTAAAGCAACCCTAGTAGATGAACCCGGCCCAGATTTATCTGTAAAGCTTCGTATTTTAAGGATGTGATATATTTGAAATGGTAGGATGCAGGATATCTGCTCGGAAGGATGTATATTTTGGTTCAAAGGGTCCGCCAAATTATTATTGTAGACACCTTTCCAGCGATGGGAGCTCGCCAAAAACACATGTTATTTCCTTGTCTCTTGCGTTTTGATTTGCAGACCCTAAAAACTAAAATTATCTTAGTAGAAATGGTGACTGTCAATGTTTTTTTTCTTCGACAATATACCACACTACGAGATAATGTGATTAATATTCATACGATATATGAAAATTTATCGTTTTCTACCACAATTGATATATAAGTGAATAAAATAATATTTTTTTAATACTGCTGTAACCTTCAGTTTATGTGGGTAAGTGCCTTCTCTGAATTAGAGAAACTAATTCTTCTCATCGTCATTAAAAAAATAAATGTGTTCTACAAATTTAAATAGGTACCTGCTCCAGTAAGGGTTGGTACCTTCTGTTTTTTACTATTAAATTCAATATTCTATAAAAAGGTTTACGGAAATAATTCTTTGAGTAATTCAATATTTGCAAAGATTTATTCACCGGGTCCCAACGCAACGGTACCTTTTCAACAATCGTTATTGTAAGAATAATTGAAGAATAAAAATAATATACAGTTATGGGGTTTCAATCGAGATAAAGAAATGTGTTAACATGATATTTCAACGGTAAAAAACCTTGAAAGCAAAAAAAAACTGAATAGGTTATCAATAAATAGTATCAAAATGAGTTAAATGAATTTGCCAGCCAAATTTCGGGTTCCATTTTTAAATCTTTCATAAAATTAATCGAATTAATACAGTTGCAAAACAATTTTTTAGCGCTATTTAAATCCGCTTACATATATTGATAATAGTTTGCAACGCTCGCATAATGTGCGGATGCATTGTACTAAACATAGATGCGTCAAAAAACTGACAATCGACAGATCGCAGCGCGCTGCCTGCGAATGCTCGTAGCATGCTTTCAGTGGTAGCATGCTTTGATGCTGTGCGCAGTTCGTGCGCACAGTGACGTACACACCATGATAAATTGTTGCAACCTTTATTGCATTGCATGTTGGGTTACTTAAATCACGTGTACCTACCGATGTGGAGAATTCACTAATAGTTGATAACGGCAGCATCAGAACGAGTGGTTTCTGTGGCTTTTAATACATTGAACGTGCTGCAAATATACATACTATATATTTATTGAATTGATTAATTTATGAAATAATACAAATTACTTGCGCACACGGCCTACGGCTTGCTAGTCGGAGACCTTACCACTAGACCGCGGAGGTCGTTATAGTTCGAAGGTATATTTCCTCCCAGCCTCAAGAGGAAACAAAAACTTATTAATAGAAAACATATCTAGTAATTACTGATATTTGAAAATGGGTTCCGTGATCACTCAATACAATGATAATTCAACACATATTTAAAAAGTGATCTAAAATCATTCGAAATGATGAAAAAAATAACCTAACCTGTAATAACTTACCCTATTTAACCTAGTTTTTATTTCATCACTTTTCATGACTTCATCAATTTTTGAAGGTGTGTTGAATTCTCATTTTGATGAGTTATCCGGTCACATAATAATAAGATGGAGTGTGCTGAAGTAGACATTTTCCTCGATAGTTTATATAGTTCAAGAAAATATCTTGCCATTGCTCCAAAACACAAAACAATTGTTGGGCTAATTATAATATTATACTTAAGTGAGAACATCTGCAGGAACCAAAAACTCGTACAAACATTTATAGCAAATTCATTATTTTTTTCGTCACAAATTAACAGAAGTCTATAAACAAAGAATACTTCAAGTTTAATGCCCACCTAAATGAGGCGAGAAAAGAAAATCGATCACGCAGTATGTTTTCTCGCACTTAATTCTGTATCGGGCAGAGTTATTAGTAATAAGAAGGCCGCTATATCGCATAAAAAACCGACACTGCATAATATTTTCAAAAAAGCCTTTTATTTTTTATAATCCTTCAAAGATGCTTTTGAAAGGTTCGTGGCAGAAAACATTGACCAAATTTTGTTTCAGAAATTGATCGACATTTTTGAGCAGTAATCACAATAATTATATATTCAATTTATAATAACAGTATGTTCTATTTTCTCTCAGAAAAAAATCAATAATGTGATTAACGAGCAATAGTTTTAACTGCCCGAAGCCAGTGGAACTATGGCATCTCAAAATGGTGTATTTTGTCAAAAATAGGGACGTGCTTAGCTTTCCAGATGTCGAAAGATGCATATACACATACGATCATGTGCCATATAGGCTGCAGACTGTTCTGCGGTAGTCACATAAATAACATAATAATCAACATTTATATATATAATCAGATTTCTTACCTACATATTTTATAGACTCAAGGAAATTTTAAACGCTGAAAAATTTAAAATGATCTACTTCTCCCTGGTGCAATCTGCAATCACTTATGGCATAATAGGATGGGGTGGTGCACCTGATACATTTATTAAGCCCCTACAAATAATTCAAAAACACATAATTAAAGTCATATATAACAAAAATAAATCATTCTCGACCTACCTATTATCCAAAGAATCTAAATTATTTAGCATTCGTAAATTATTTATATTACAAACTATGAAATATTTATTAAAAACAAAAATAATTTCAAATTAAATGAAAACAGAATGAGCAAAAGAACAAATAATATATTTTACACCCCCCAAACAAATACTAAATTAATGCAGACACATAGCAGTTTCATTGGTCCTCGTACATTTAACCTTCTACCACTACAAACTCAAATGATAAATAAAACAATAGAATATGTTAAGGAGGTAAAATTATGGCTGAATGACGCAGATATTGAAACGCTTTTTATATAAATTTATTGATCCTTTCTACAACTCACTTGCTGAAACTTTATAAACTATTGTACATAATGTTTTCTCTTTACTTTTAAAATAACTATAAACAAACAAAAAAAACTTTTTCTACTTATATTATATATTATACTTAGGTACTTGAACTATAGTAATGGTTTTATACTACCCACACTCAGGCAGTGCCTTAGTGGGTTTTCATTTCTTGTGTATACAATTTGGTAATATATATTATGTTATTATTTACTGTCTATTATTATGTATAATATATGTAAAGAAATGAAAATAAATAAAGTAAAAAAAAAACAGATAATTTTATACACCATATTGGTGTTTAAGTAAATCTGGGATACACTGATCCCCAGATTCCTACCTAACCCTCATTCCTTTTTCCCTCCCAGAATTTCCACTCCTCCCTTTCCTTAAAAAATCCTCCACACGGCATCCCTATAGATGCCATAGGCCCTAAAGGAAATTAATTACCTCAGGGCCTGCTATATGGGGTTAATTTAAAAAAATATATATTGTAATGTTTTATTCCACTTCTTTGCGTAGAGTTAATAGCGGCTTCAAAAGGGTACTCAAAATGATGAAGAAACAATAACATAAGAACGAGTTTGTAAGTATCAACCATTGTACCTTATTTTACACGGTATTTTCTTACAAAAGGTGGATGACAGTAATTTAAAATTTCACCTAATTCTCGAGCCATTACCATTTTTTTCATCACGTATGAATGTGGGTAATTTGAGTCGATAACAAGGTGACGCAACCAATAATTCAGTTCGCCCGCCCAATAATGGGTTAGATTGGTCTTTTATCTTTTTAAATTAATAGTCCGGGTTTACACGTTAGCACCTCGAAGGTGTTAAAATTGCTATAATTTAACACCGCACACTTCCCTAACTGCCGAATTCGATACAAGAATAATTTGATAACATAGAAAAAGATGTATTTTAAAATATGTAGACTGATGATTTTAAAGCCTTCAATTTTGTAAAATCATTTGATGATGTTATAAGAAAAGCGTGATAGATTAAGAAAAATTTCTTTATGATGTACTTATCGTTAATTTTGCGACCTTCAAGTGACGTTCTCCTACATGCCTGTATTTGTTCATTGTTGTGAATCGTTACTCCCACGTCAAATGCACTTATTTTGGGCCTTTGCCGCATGAAGAATATAAAATTGTAGGTATTTTGTAAATGTTGCACTGAATGTGACTAAAGGTGCACAAAAAGTTTGCACTAAAATAAACTACCAGGTAAGTATGGTACTATATATTCCAGACATATTCCATATATAGTTAGTAGATCATTGTAGAAGTGTATTATATATTTGTACAGCCCCCTTGAGATGGTTTTGCACGAAAACTGCGCCATATAAATCATCCAAATATTATTATTAAATGCATTTTTATGACATTCTACCTCAAGTTTCTTTCTTCAAGTCAAGTTCTTTATCTCTTTGGTTAAATCATATGCAAAATATTTCATAAATGAGGCCTTAAAGATTCTGATTTGTGTGAATGTGGACATATTCAAACAACAAAATACATCGTAGAGGAAAGTCCGCTACAGAAGTTTCCCTATGGTACATCTGTGCTGAGCCAAGTGGCTCCCGATGCCATCGTCGTAGGTATCTATAATTCGGATTATTTTATCTAAAAGTAAAAATCATTTGAGAGTAATCCACTAAAACTTATATTTTTAATTATTTAAACTCCCGACCTATTACGGTTGATGTTTCCAGGATCTCACACAATCAAATTCAATAACTGAAACATCTTCAACGTTAAAGCGTCATTTATTAAGAAGAGATCTTTGTAATAGTGCATAATTAATAATGCCGAGATGCACATTACATTTAACATACAACTTTGCTGGAATATAAAGAATTAAAAATAAAGGTAGGTATATAAGAACAAATTCAAGCTTTTGATGAGTTTCTTGAATAAATTAAGAAAATTTCTCAAATTACGTCAATATTATTCACATAAAACACGATATGACTTTGATGAAATTAATATTGATGTGAACTACCATCTTTCTAGCCTCTACTAGGAAAAACAAGATGCTGGATGCTGTCTCTTAATGATAGTAATCTTAACTAGCCTCGAAAAGTACAGAATGTTTTAGTATTAAAGTCTACTCAAATCTTACTACGATGGGGGTTATTTTATTTTGTTTACCCATTCACATGTTGTATCTATGCCTTTTCATTAGTAATGTACATGTTTTTAACCTTAAAATTTTGTATTTTAAAAGTTTTATATGTTTATTGATGGTTACTATCCGGTTACGTCCGAACTCTAACTCCATTATTGGAAAGATTTTTACTTAAGGCGATGCACTACGTAGTAATGCAAAATCATGTGTTTTTGGTTTGAAAATTTGGTCGCCTAGAAATGTTTCAGGTGCTGTAATTAAATACTGCGAGTAGAATACATCTTGGCCTTTGAAATAATCGAGTATTTTTTAGACTAGTCTTTTTATAAGCCCAGAAAAAAATAATGTATAAGGCCTATGAAACTGCTTTAAAGGTCGAAATCTCCTACTTACGAACCCATTTTCGGTTATGATTTTATTGTATAATGTGGCAAATTAAGTTATTTATAAAATGATCGGAAAAAAATTTAATATTTATGCCTGAACATCCACAAAATAAAATAAAAGGAATTTTTTGGCCATGTTTTATTCTCGCACAAATCAAAACAGGCGGATGGTGTTAATCGGGAATTTAAACCTTATCGCTAACTACGTAAGGGGTGTTATTGATAGCGGCTCGATTAAAAATATTACATGATGTAGTGCATCGCCTTATACATTGAAATTCTGAAATTTTTGAAACGGGAAAAATTACGTTTTTTTAATATTAAAATTTGATTTTTGAAACACTTCAATCATGAGCTCTATATTTCGTGATTAAATTCGTGAAAATAATTACTTAATTACTACGTAAAACAATATTTTTAAAACACCGAAAGTTCATCAAAGTTTATAACGTTGTGGTTCATCGCTCTTAATATTTTAGTAGGTAGCAAACAAATCATCAGCTTTCAGGGAGGAGCTGTTTTTAACACAAATTATTGTAAATATTTCATTTAATTGCAGGTGTTATGTCAAAGTATCCGGTTATTATCAACATTATTTTTTAACTTACTTTTCTCAAATTGTTGTTCGCAGCTTCCTCATGAGATTTCTCGCAATTATTTCTCAAATTGATGTGTACTTATAGTATTATTATACAGGAGGACTGATCCCAAAACGATGCATTATTTATGGCCCTTAAATTGTTTCAATCATTCATTGCAGTCTTATCACGTATATCAATTTGATACTCGAGCCCTCCATTATCTTCCAAAGACCTCAAATTTGAATAAATACCCTTCTTTGGTTACTTGTTACCTTCGTTGTTCCGTACAACTTCAGAATTCTTCAAATCAAAACAATTAATAACAATTGATGAATCAGTTACACTGTGATGAAACGAAATATAAACAATGCAAAAAACCTTTTTACAAAGCTCTTCGATTGAACCAGATATCTCTAACAATAAAGTTTTGCAGTAGGAACAACTTCAAATTTTCAGAGTTCTATATTTATTTGAAATATTTTATAAAAATGTTTGGAACATTTTAACTGAGGAATTTCAACACTGTTAGTATGATAAATGCCATTTTTATTAAGTGCGCAATGCTGATTTCTAGTGGTATTTCATGAATCGGCGGTCATTTTGGAGGTACTGAGATTTAAAATTTGCATAATTGTTTTGAAAAAAGCAGAATTGGTTTTTGGATCTCGTACATTTCTTTTGAACAAACAAATTTCTCCGACATGAAACGTGTACCGCCGATATTCAATCAAATTGTTAGCGCAATTTTCTTCCTTCAGAACGTTTGTACTGGATCATTTCTGTGGAGCAATAACTTAGCCAATAATAGTGGGGTTTGATGTCGGGAAGGTGTGATCGATGGCACAAAGGGCGGGAGTGCTTTTAAGTGCTTTCGTCATCCGAGAGCTTCTGTTGTTTCACAAATCTTATATTTATTTTTGGTTTTCATATTCCTTTCATCCACTGATTAAATTTAACAGCATATTTACTTTTATTTAAAGTATAATATTGTTATAATAGTAGTATAATAGTATTAGAGTTATACTATTTTAATGTAATAATATTTTACCAATTTGTTTGCCATATTTAAAAAAAAGAAATAGGTTCTCTTGAAATAAAGACGATTCTACATTTCTACATGTTTTTCAATTTTATTAAAGTATTTCTTGTAAGCAATGCCCAATGAAAGATTTAATATTCTTGGAAAAATGAATTAATTATATAAACTGTTCAAGTATCGTTGCAAATGACACATAATTAACTGTTCGTGTAATTATATAATTAAATAATTAAGTTTCCACTCTGGTGGGAGGTCTTCATATTTATCAAAATGGCGTTTACTAATTTCGCAATAAACGTAGACCTGTTGTGAATTATATTTTAGCATTAATCTGAATTATCAGCCACCGGATGGTTGATTGGATATGGATATATAATTACTTGAGTCTTAATCAATACAATAATAATATATATTATTATACCTTAAATTCGCACTAAACATTACGCTAAATGCGAAAAAATACCTGTATTATAAATATTCCGTCAATACGCTGAATTTATCACTACTTCTTTTTTTAATGACAGTAGGTACGATACCACTATAGCTCGCTTCGAAATTCTATTGCAAAGACTCAAGTTAACCTACTTAGTGCTTCGAATCTATTGGATGACGTAAACTATCGTAAAGCGTTCTTACTATCTATACTATACCTCTAAAAATATTCAAAAATATGAGAGTTATTTATTTTTATTTCATGTTACAAATACAACGTTTTCTACCTTGCATTTCGTAAGAGTAATAGTGTCGTGATATTGCAAATTAGATTATTTGTAATTATTCCCAAAGTCATTGCTGGTTAACGTTACTCTATTTACTGATTCAGTTCCACGAGCTCAATCAGAAATATTTTACACTCTGGATAGATTTATTGCTTTCGTTTATATGTAACTTTTCTCTATTTTCGTTAAACAGAATCAAATCGAATGTGTTTTAAACATAAAATGATACCCGCGTTACACTTATGCTCTCCCCGCGTAGATTGTTGTAACTGACACATACGCTTTATATTTTTCACATCGCCAATGTAAACTATTGTAAAATCACGTGAATAAAATCAAAAATGTTAAGTACGCTGTAAAATAATATTTGATTATTGAGTTACGATAAATGTCATTGTGAAAAAACCTCTTTTTTTTGTCTCCTACATAAAATTTGTATTATATCCAAACTAAATACTAAAAAAAACTATAAATGCCCATGTTGTTAAATACGATAGTTTACGTAGGAGGGATCAAGATATGTTTTAGCTATCTTAACGGGCGACAGTTTCAATAACCTTTGCAAACAGGGGCATAAAGGTAAATGAGTGATTTCTGCAAATATCGTTATTATTCTCGTATAAACGCATAGTGTCCAAAAAAGTTTTAAATTTTAGGAATTTTTATAAAATTAATAATCTCGCATCTTATATAATTTGCATATCTGTAAAATAATTCTTATGTCATATTATTACCAGAAAAGCTCTCCCCAGTAATCTGAATTAGTCTCACTTCCATCCGTCAAAACATTTAATAATAATTGGAATGAAAACACCACGAAGCAAGTAAAAATGAGACAATCGGAATGTGGATGAATGATGTGAAGGTAGCATTTAAAGTGAATATAATATTATTAATTACCCCAGTTATTTAACCTCACAGATAATAATTACAAAACATAAGAACGAGCCCCACATTTATGACTGTAATAACATACTTTCACACAACTTGACTGGTTTGCCACGTGTATAGAGATACATATTTGAAAATATTACACGGACTCTGAGGTTTCATTTACGAGGGAGGAAATATTCGACCACGAGACTAATTAGCATGGGAGTTGCCACACGGCCATCACATTTAACTATGAATGTGATGTCAAGCCGCAATCAGACGAAAATTTAATTCTATTAAATATCAATGACAGTGACTAAAAAGACTCCAATAAGTATAGCACGTATGATCGATGTAGCTTTATATCATTACGATATTGACAAATATTAGTATAGGATCAGTTTGCGATTCCGATTCCGACAGTCGATAGACGAAAGCCGCTACTTTTAGCTCGGCCTCCAAGTTGTCGGATAAGCTGTCAATTTTTGGATAATGTCATCCGTTATGCAAAATAACTGGCGTACTTCTGAATGGAGATGAACTAAATAAGCTCTTATAATTGATAAAAGATCATGCACACGATCCATAGACTTAATTAAGTCATCTAAGATGGGTTTATTATTTTAGTATAAAAAATACATGTTGATTTTAGTTATTATTTCAATTCGATATTGTAAATTTGTTAGTCATTTTAACTTTTACATAGTTGTCTGACATTTAGGAATGTCACTTATACTTAATTTGTCAATGTACACTTCATACATAATTGTAAATTTCCTCGGTAAAAGCCCGAGAGGGCGTCAATGAATAGTAATTAAAAAATGGCTAACAGCAGCGCGATCGTGCTCGGGAGATATATATATATATATATATATATATATATATATATATATATTTATATATATATAAAATTAGTTGCAATAGTTATGCCATCAGATCAGATATTGTAAAGTTATCGATTTCACTTTGCTCGACCCCCAGGTTACGTTGTTCACACAATCTGAAAACATTACTTGTTGTAATATCCACTCTAATCATTTTTTGTGAAATAAATAAATAAATAAAAATGATGAATTAACAAGACTAGGGGAATTAGATTGAATTGATTCAGTGCTATGAATAGATCTGTCCATGTCTACCGAATACACTAGTATGGTCATAATTGATTTCATACCCTTTAAATTGGCCTTTAGACTGCAATTTAACTATGTATTTGCTAGTTGAAAGCTGAATATGGTGCATTGTGTGGCCTAGTTTGAATGTAGGCATTTATTACCACTAATTAGACAGTTTTCAATTTTATTGTAGTTTTCGTGAAAAAAACTACCTTGTTGCATATCTGTAAGGATTTTGTAATAGAGTGCATCTACGTTAAAAAAATACGTATTTAAAGTACTCAATATGAATCGTATTATTTTGACGTCTCGACTGACGGAACCGTAGTAAACGAAGGGTTCATTATCAGTGTATTCTCGTCAAATTACCATTATATAAACTGAAGTAAGAATTTCCTGAATATGAACCGCTCATCGTTTTTACGATAGACGAATTACATAAGATTTTACAATCGGCCACAAACAATATAATATATTGCTGCGATGATTGATGCCATAAACATAAAGATCTACTTCAGAAGTTGATGCCGTCGCGGGGTGTTTTAATGAAATGGTGCGTGATGTAAAAAACGTTTATAAACCACAAAAAACGTTTGTGGTTTATGTTCCAATTCAGCACCATTTGAAATGTACACCTCTCAAGTTTTACTGTATTTGAAACATCTTTTGACTAAATGCACCATCTTCTTAAAAGCTACAAGCCCCCGTATTCCAAATTTCTATTGATTTATAACATATTTTTCTTGGAAACTTTAAGTTTAAAAGTTCCTAAAAAAATATATGCTGTTTTTGAAAATAATATCCATACATTTTTAGAACCGAAACGGTAAATATATTAAATTCCCTCAATAGAATCGCAAATTCAAAAAAAATCGAAAATTATTAAAATAACATTATTAATTACGACAAAATGCACAGTGTTTCTTAAAATGTAACTTATGGATTTTTCGACAAATTTTAGCTGTATTTTAAACGAGTCGTATTTTATTAAATAATTTCATAATGTTCGCTTAATTGTAATCGTTTCCTATTAGCTCGCTACCTCAAACATTAGTATTTGCATATCTCCCTTTCAATCCATCTTCTTCTTCTTTTTAAAACTTTCTACGGAGCTTTGAGACATCAAATTCTGAATTTCTACCGACATACGTATAATATAATTTAAAACTTAAATAATTTGTCTTTTTACCTTGCTTTACAAAATTATGTTTGTTTTCTCTATTCAGATGCCGAGTTGAAAAGATAATTAGTTATATGATATATGAAAAATAATATGAAAAAAATCGCATATTATGCTACAAAAATAACAAAAAAACACCTGGTTCTGTTATTTAACCTGCTATAGGAACGAAAAAATTACAGTGTTTCTTTAAATGCTACTCTAACTAAGATTTTTGCTCTATTGTAAATAAGTGATCATTTTCATGGTACATAAAAGATATTTTTTTTACATTCGAAATCGTCGTGTTTATTTTGACTTTTTTATTTGTATTTTTGTTCAATATTACGGTACAGAAGAAAGTTTGAATATCAGAATTGTCATTTTATTTATTTATTTATTAATCTTTAGTTAGCTCACATCTTTGTGTGTGCTAATAGTTTTATAAACATATAAATATGTACATTGTTTGGCAAACATAATCTTTCTTTAAATATTTCAATAAAGTCACAAAAAAGAAACACATTGAGATAGTAAAGTTTCTTTGGACACATTTTATAATTCTTTTATCAACAAAAATGTTACGTAAAATATATAATGATTTATAATTAAGTGAGCAGATATTTATTTGAGTAACTACTTACAAATCTTGTGTTTTCAGAGAAATTTTGGGTTTGATTTATAAAATACGAAAAATTGGAACCGGCCATATTTTTTTAGATGCGAGGTCTAAACTGTTCACAGAACTACAAGCTTAAACCACATCTGATTTACACCTTCATCACAATCTTTGACGTGAGGTGATATAGATAGCCCTCATGGGTTATAGTAGTTGGACTCTATACTGTGGTGCTGTAGAAATTCTGTATATTTCTACCGAAAATGTTCTGAATCGTCTCTTGAGCGGTATTTTTCATCAATTTGGAGAAACAATGTGCCATAAACGCACGTTTAGTCGGTCCAAATACCTGTTCTAGACAAACAATTTATTTCCTCGCACGCCCCGCGTTACCTGGCCTATAATTATTATCATTACCTGGTCTGGTTCGTTAGTGTTTGGAAATTGTTTACCTCCCATTTTAAACTGTACCAATGGTTGAGGCTAATTTTCAATTTCAAAATTGGTAATCCGGTAACTATATGAACCTTTTATTTATTTTTGAAGTTCGCTTTCATTTCATGGTATTCCTGCATCGATTTCATCGCACACTTTAACAAATAGATAACACGAAAATTATAAAAAATATTTTCGTTTTACATTTTTGGGTTATTACGCCGTGTTGCTCTATCTCCTTCTATAGACAACGTTTCGGACATCGTTACGGTGACCATAATCACGACAGATAATATGTAGATTTTGTTAAAGTGTGTGTTTATGTATCTAGAAGTGATCGATTTAGCAACGTTCTTAGTGTGGTTTCTGCGATTAGTTTTAGTGTAGCCGTCTAATGTCAGATACCAAGAACTATTGGCTTTGCCATATTTTTGGGTTTTTTATGGATTCCAATTGCTAGTAAATTTTTTAATAAGTTAATATAAAAAAAATACTTACACTGACAGATTACCGATTGGAAATGTAGTTATAAGTCTGAGTTTCATTTTATTGAAACCAGAAATTATATATTTTATTTTATTTTACATTGGTCCTGCCAATTATAGATGACTCACGATTATGTTCATAAAGACTTATGGACTTTACAAAATGGGTTTACTTAACAATGATGAATAATTTAACAAAAAACCTGAAACAAAAGAAAGCTGAAGCAAGAAAGGCAAAAAAGTTGATAAATGACCACTCAAAAAATTAATGATAATTTGGAGGTATTACAGTAATTTGGGGTGCCTTACACGGAATAAGACAAAACCTCGTGTCAATTATGTATACAAGCTGACACCAAACAATCAATCAATGTTCCTTCCGACAACTGTGGAGCCATTTATTTATTGTAAATAAAATCTAACAATTTTCGTGAAAACAATCAGATCGGCTTCATCACTATGCTACACGTAAAAAAATGTAGCAATATATTTATATTCTAGTTTGCCCCATAAATAATATAATTAAAAATTGAGATATTGTGTCTTATTGTTAACCAGAAAGCTTCAAAATTTCACTAATATATATATTTACTGCTTTGGCAATGTAAAAATAATATTTTTTTAAATATCAAGCCACAATACTCGTAAATTTAATATGATCATGATAATTATGTTGTTCCGAATATTCGCAAACCAATTTAAATAAAGGTTGTTTAACTGTATTTGTGCACACCGACAGTGGTTCAAATTGGTTCTAATTAATTTAAATACCATTCAGTTCCATCTCACTCTGCAGTCGTCCAACCATAAGTACAGGAATACACAAGCAAGAATCTCTTAAAAATGATTCTCCAGTATATTATTTTAAAGGTAATTTCCCAAAAAAATACTATCCTTAATTGTGGTGTTTGTATCTTCATTATTATCTTGTTTATACAAAACGCTTCCGAATCGGCCACCCCATCACGACTTGTGGTTCAATACTTTTCACTGACCCTGTAGGGGTAATTTTCATAAGAGCCAATTAATTTAGAGTCGAAAGATCAAGTCAAACTCCAGTTTCTGCGTAACAATGTATCACGAATAATCACTTAAACACCTATTATTTCACGGCCCGAAGGTTTTACGTAATTTTAAGGTTTTTTTTCCGGAAATACTCGTAAGAGCTGTCCATGAGCAAGTTGAAATAATCAATGATTTTTTAAAGAGACTTGTTAAATGAATAATTCCTAAAAGAAAATTTTAACTTTCTATTTCTGTAATTGTCTGTTATGGACTTCATCAACAGAACTGACTTTGTTTGACAAATTTATTTTTTTTGTTTGTGGAAAAAGCTTCCCACTTGGTGAACAGAGTTAAGTAATTTTTCTGTTTAAGGTAAATGCTATTTGTTTTCTTTGGAATATAAGACACGTGAGTGGATAAAAGAAGAAATAAGGAGTGTTTTACTCAGAAATTGCAAGTCCGTCGACAGTGATTCTGGCAAACAGTAGGTATTGGCCTATATTTGTGCATGGTTGAGTAACTTGGGTAACCGTGCGCAATTTTTAAATTAGTGTTTTTTAAAGATTATTGATTGTTTTTTGACTAATACATATATATTTTTTACATTAACTCCACACAGGAAGCCCCATGGAAAATAATTTCCCGTCTATGTCATCTCTGGGATGTCGTTCTGATGGTCTTTATGAAGAGAAGAAGAAGTGAACATGGTTCTTGAAAAGATTCATGTTGTAGGGGGGAGAATCACAGAGGAGCCCAGCTGTTGAACTCAAGAATGAGTCGTAGAAGTGACCCGTTCTCACGTGATAACGTTCTCACGTAACACACGTCAACCGTGTTCATAAGTTATGTTGGGCGAGCAATTAAATGATTTTTAATGATTGGTATCTCAAACAAATACAAAATAAACCTAATCGTAACTCCAAAAGTTAAGTAAAAAAGTTCATATTCATGTTGAATGCGTAGTAGTGAATGCATTTTGCCTTCAATCTGCTCTTCGGTGCTAAATGATATATCCTGATGCTTTTTCACATAAATATGCGAGAGGAATTTTGCACTGCAAAAATTAAATAGGATATGGAAATATGTTCAAGCTTTTAATTTTTTTTTAGATTGGTAAATGTACGCACTTACATAACCACGTAGGCTTACCTTATAACATTTACTCACCGCGCAAACACAAAATAAACTTGAAAAACCGATGAATTGGAATTGGGTCTGCACCCGTGAAACTAATATTATTTTACGTAAAATTGTCAAAATCCACACCGTTATGTCACAATTAGTTATAAAATAACACCCATCGGTAACAGAGGCGTAACAAATAAGCAAAAAGGTAAAAACTACCTAATTTAGTTAGGGCTCACAGTAAACACAATCTGATTCAAGGTGACCCAAAGCACTATAGAATTGAGGAATGAGCGCAGGTGAAACATGCCCGAATTTGTCGCAAACATCGTCACATACACTTACCCAATATGTACAGTTACCCCGTGTGACTCTGCACGTGCATTTCTTGTGCTGGCTGTTGTAGTCAGTGCGAAGATCGCTCCTGCAATAGTCAACCTCTAATAGGAAATCACACCAGACTAGGAACTTTACAGTAATAACATTTCGAATTTGTCTTTTATCTAAAGTAAAGCATATAAAATGTTACAGTTAGAAAAATATCTCACAGAATATTATTTTTTGTTTCGGCTTAGAAGCCAGATTGAAAGATTTTGTTTATGAGCGTCCTGGCTGATTAAATTACAAATTTTAATATTGACTAGCTAGTTTATTATGGTCAATATTGGTAGTACAAGATTTAACCCTTAACAGCAACCTGCATAGTTAGGGGTGCCGTCAGACGTTTTTTTGCCTTGCCACTTAATGAGAGCCCTTGTTAGCGGTTTTATGGAATTCCATGGAAATCTGACTATACAGGTCTTGTCTCAAACTAGCGGCAATAAAACTTAACGAGGTACAAACTAGACTTTCCAGCAAGGCAGATACGTTTCACCGATCCATCTTAGTATTTGAAGGTTTGACCAGGCGCAAAAAATAGCCACTATTTACTAGACAAGGAGTGGTGGAGGATGCCTCAGAGCTTCTGAAAGGGCTGCGGTTTAGACAAGTAGGGACCTACTTGCTAAATTAATATTTTTTTAAAGTAAAATTAAAATTACATATTTTGGTTATTACATTCGGCACCTGTGTTGCCTAAATATATTCCATTTTTATGTTTAGGTGTTATGAATATCAGAAACAACATTAAAATAGATACCTATGCATGTTTTTAAAATCTTAATCCTTTCGTTAAAGTAGAAGTTATCGGTAATTAATTCATACATTTATTATCTACAAGAACAACAATTGTGCAGTACATACTTTGCTTTTTGTCAATCACTAATACAGTATGGCATTATAGGATGGGGTGGAACATATAAAAACACACATACAATCGCTTTATACAGGATAAAAATTAATATTAAAAAATCAATTCTATTTAAGCCATTTACATATTCATTACAACTTTTATTTAAAGAATTTGAAGTCAGAAAACTAAATACGTTATGGTTCTATTATGAAAAATTACAAAGATAATATTTTCATAATAATGCACCTTTTAAAAACAATAGATTACTCAGACAAACGTCAATAACAACTCTGAAATATAAAAAAAAACAATGGGGCAATTCAAATTTAAAAATCTTTTTTTTTTAAGTACCAGAAAGCTCAGAAACATAAATAATTGCAAAGATTTTAAGCTTCACGTTAAAAAACACCTTGAAAATATAAACTGAATTCTGTGGCATATTATATACATAAAAAAAACGAACAAAATGATATCCCCATACGAACAAGCCTAGCTTTATCATTGTGGTACAACTTATGTTTAAAATTAGGTGAAATAATTACTACTATATATTCTGTAACTTTTTTTTATGAATAAATTTTTAAAAAAATATTTATATTTATATTAATATGATGTACCTGTTATTTTACTACTACTATTATTTTAATAAGTATGCAAAACAAACATCAGTTAATTTTATGTTTTAATCTATTTTTATTTTTTATTCTTTTTTTTATTTTTCTTTCTTTTTGTTGTACAAAATATGTATGCTAATTAGTCCAAAATTTGACAGTCTTAAAACGAGAATTTCTTCTAGTTGGACAGTCAATACATTTTACAAATGTACAATTTGTATTTCCTGTACTAAAAAAAAATGTGATTAATAACCTCCCTACTAACAAATGTATTTTAAATTTTACACAATTGATAAAAAATCATTTACCAAACATTAATGGTTTTTAATCAGTTATGTATGCTAAATGATTGTTTGTCAGTTGTGTAAAATTTGAACCTCGATTTTTAGTAAGGGGGTTAGTGTTTTACAGATAAGTATGTACCTATATGCGTGATCATTTCTGTTTCATGTAAATCCGTTGTATTATTTTGTCGAGGGTACATGAATAGTTATATTTTATGGGACCACATAAAAATAGTATTATTTCCATTTCTCATTTTAACATATGTAATAAAACTCATATTATGATTAAAGTTGTTTATCATTTATTTCGGATTGGGTGGGTACTGTCAGTAACGCCCTAGTGAACCATTCTGAATTGAAACATTGAATTGAATAAAACAAAATTATTTAAAAAATCTTACCATTCATAAATTTTAACTTCTTTCCAATATTTTATAATAAGCCATATTCTAAAACTTCCGGTAATTGTTTGGTTTCGGTTATCTCCTTATTGTACCTTTTTAAAGTGTCTGCTCAGAAAATTCTCATTTCTGAGCACAAACTGCCTCCTGTTTTATAATATGTTTTAATTTTAATATTCTTGTTTTGTCCTGTCCTGCTGTTATTGTTATTCTAAGTTTTGTCATCACTTTGTATAAACAGTGTATTCAGTGTTATAATATTAGATCTGTATTGGGTAAGGCACACTGTACGAATAATTTTAAGAACCACTAATGCTGAATTATCATTTTTTAAGTTTGTTATACGAGTAGTTAGGCGCATTTGAAGTGAAATGACACTAAACTGCGCTATATAAATGCCATGTTATTATTATTAATAGTTTAAGTCGTGTTTGTTCACGCGATCTGAAAAATTAGTTCTGATGTAGGTAGATCTCAATATTACTCTGTACATCTCCTTCCACTTACCAACCCCTTCAGTCATACGATATCGAGAAGGGATTTTTTTTATTCTCGATAAGAAAAAACACAATTATGGTTGTCTATTTTATTTGTATTTTGATTATAAAATTTTCTATAACCTTCTAAAATTTAACATTTTCGATTTGCCACCAAAACGACATGTTGGTTTTTATTCGAGAATTCGGCGGCGTTGACGTCATGCCGGGCAATGATGACAGCCGTCTTACCAGCCATTGGCGGTTTTTGTCATAATGACTTTGTAACCAATTAGAACCGTTTCGGAAATCGGTTAAAAAAATAACAAATTTTTAATACACTTTTCAGATTCAGAAAAATGAACTTTAAATCTTCTACACATTTTTACACTACGCATAGTTTGTCAAACTACCCCATTGGGGATGCATAGTCGAAATAGCGCCGTGCAGTTGGGACTTTTGTGCGGTAAATTAACGACAGCCAAACAACAAGTACAAAAGTAATGAAGTAGACAGTTACAACAAACAAAAACATTTATTTAAAGTTTATCTGTTCTAATAATATCCCGAATCTCGCATTCCAAAACATTGTAACATCTTAAAGCCAATGATTGGCCGATAAAGCCGGCCCACAAATTCCGGTCGTTAAGAACCCAGAACGCGAATGCTTTATAATAATTGTTACCGGCGGTAATAAGTTTGCTGCGGCCATACGTTAAGATCAGCTGGAAGGAGAGGTGAAAAGGTTATCCATCGAATCCGCGCAGAAAGAACTGACGGCTAATTGTTAAAATATTTAACGCGCAGGTTTAAATGGACCTTATCTTATTATTTACAGATTTACACCGCCTTTACGTTTTAATTCAACGAACCGCGATCATGTAGATGCCTTCTTAACATTTGGTAGGTGAATTCATTTGTAAGCAGACTTAATTAAAAGGATTTCCGATGCAAACCAAATGTTCATTGCTTTGTTTTTTCTTTATATTTTTAATCTCGCCTACAATAATAATATTAATATAATTTAAGATTTTCACGGCAAAAAGTATTTTTGTTATTTGTTTTTGGGGTATTATGCCGTGTTGCGCTAACTCCTTCTTTAGCCAACGTTTCGGATAGCATTGCAGTGTCCATCATCAGGGCAGATGTGTTATTTGAGGTTGTGTTAAAATGTGAGCTTATGTATGAGGTTGTGATACCGTGTTGCCAGCTCCAACCCTCTGAGCTAACATTAACGTATCATTTTTTTATATTAAAAGTGGTTTTCTTCGTTTAGCTCTGGTGTATCCGTCAATTACCGGATACCAAGAACTATTAAGCTTAGCTCCATCGTCTCTATTAATGTTTACGGGATTTTTATGAATTTCAATGGCCTCCGTAATCAGCCGTGCTCTATAAGTTTTCGGTCTCCCCAGGATTTCAGGAACAAATCCAAAGTAATGCCCGGTGTCAATCAAATGCTCGGCAATTGCCGATTTGTCAGGGTGGCCGAGTTTACAAGCTCTGAAGTGTTCTGAAATCTTTTTGGAGATAGTCCGCTCTGTCTGGCCTACATAGACCTTGTCACATCCGGAACAGCTGAGTTTATACACTCCATCTGTTTCCAGAGGAAACTTAGTCTTTGCAGACCTCAGTAAGTCCTGTATCTTTGTTGTTGTTCCGAAGACAGTCTTGATATTTTCCTTTCTGAAAAGCCTGGCAATTTTGTCTATCACATTGTGCACATAAGGCAGGAAGGCACAGCCTTTCGACTCTTGTTCAACTCTGTCTTCGTTTGGTCGAGATTTGGCTCTTATGATTTGCCTTGTCTGACTTGCTGGGTAGCCGTTACGCTCCAGTGCATCGGTCAGCTTCGTAAGTTCCGCTCCGATTTTATGTTCTTTACATATTCTGGTCGCTCGGGTCACCAATGTATGGATAAGTCCTCTCTTCTGCGCTGAGTGGTGGTGCGAATCAGCGTGTAAGTACCGATTCGTATGGGTTGGTTTCCTATATACAGTATGCCCTAGGCTACCATCGTGTTTCCGCATCACCTCCACATCTAAAAAGGGCAGGATTTTATCTTCGTTTTCCAGTTCCATTGTGAATTTAATTTTGCTGTGGAGAGAATTAAGATGGTCCAGGAATTCGTTTAGTTTCTCCGTTCCATGAGGCCAAATGGCGAAGACATCGTCGACGTAGCGCCACCATACTTTAGGGACAGCCGAAGCTGTGTCGAGTGCCACTTCTTCAAACTTCTCCATAAAAAAGTTGGCTAGTACTGGCGATAACGGACTGCCCATCGCAACTCCCTCCAATTGCTCAAATAGTTCATCCTGAAACGCAAAGTATCTCGTTTTGAGGCAGTGTTCAAAAAGTTTGCAAATGTCTTCCTCATATATCTCCCTGAGCATTGTCATGGAGTCTTCTAGAGGCACATTTGTGAAAAGTGACACGACGTCAAAGCTGACCAGAATATCTCCTTCCTCAGTCTTAACCTTCTTGAGCTTACTTATCAGATCTGTTGAATCCTTAATCCACGATTCAGTTTTACCAGTTTGCATCTGCAGTTATTATTATATCCTGATGAAGCTTGGTCTAAGCGAAACCGGTCGATGTGTAAAATAATAAATATTCGTGGTTAAATACAAAGTGTTTGTTACATTTAAAAAAATATATATTTTAATTCTTCATTTTATCTTAATAAATTACAAAAATAGGAAAAACTAAAAAAAAAACTTATGTAACCTAAATATTACCCTACTACTTTTTTAGCTCAAAGGTACACAATTCCAGTCGTTATACTATCATATTGGCTATTAATTCTGTTGGTGATTAAGGAAGGTAATAAAATGTTATAATTGTGAGATATTTAAGAAAAAAATTCCATATATTTAATAAATGAAAAAGTATTACCTTTTTTACGTTAACACACAGGAAGCCCAGACAAAAATAATTTCCCTCGGGGCCTGTGTTATCTTTGGGGAAACTGTGTGACGAGTCTTTTTAAGGAAAGGAAGGAGGGGAAGTTCTGGAAAGGTAAAAGGTATGAAAATTGGGTAGGAGTGTAGGGGTTGGTGTATCCAAGAGTGACGGACGAATGAATTGGCATCCCTGCGTAAGGCGATGGGTCGAGATACCACTTGGAGAGGTCAAAGGGTCTCCCCAAACCAGCCTCTGCCAATCTTACACGCCACACAGCTGGTTAGCAGGCCAATCCTGAACACACCTCATCCGATGAACCCGGGCACTCCTGCTAAGTCTCCAAACGTGGAGGCGGTAGCGAAACCCGCCCACCAAATCGGAAGCCATGGGTACCAATTTTTTTTCAATGATTTTTTTTTTATATTTGTGTTTCTGAAAAGATATTCTTCTCTTTTCCGTTCAGAATCAAAATTTTAAATTTAATATATAAGTATAAAAAAATTGCGACCAGATTTGAATAGCAAGGTACTCTTAACATTCCTCTTCCTCTTATGTTTACGTTTGTACACTTGCTTTAAAGCTTTACAAGATAAACATAAATATATTATATTATAAACAAGCCATAGTTTTACCGATCCCCGTAGTCGATATTCTTGAGATTGAGTTGTTGCGTGCAAAATGTGATTTTATTAAATTCCAGAGTTGAAAAATTGAGAAAATATAATTTTGGCTTCAATGATAAAAAAAATTTGAACTGAGAACAAGAAGAAAGATTTATCTTTGCGTCTTAGCTATTTGAGGCGTTCGATACTAACAATGTTTTGAACTTTTTATCCATTATGTACAGAAGCTTTATAATGGTTAAAACTGTTCGTCATAAATAAATGTTGATTGATCATTAGCCCCAACCGATGAACATTAAACATTTGAGTAACAAGCGAATCAAAGTATAGTTAGCGTTCTGATTAATCATCGTAAAAACCATAAATACTTCTGGAGCGATAAAATACTAAGTGGCCGAAACTGGGTCAATTTCCCACGAGCATCCCGAGCCCAAAGCGGAGAAAAATAACAAGTACTTAAACGTATGAAATATTCTCACATGTATCGCCATTTCTACATTAAAGGAGAAGCGTATCGGTATGTGCTGGGATAAACTCGGATAAGGTGAGCCTAAAAAATCCCTATACGATATTTCAACAAAAAAGTTCTGACATCAATGTCAATAAAGCTTTTGTGCAGTTCAATTAAGTTTAAAATTTCAAAAAGTACTGATTGATTCTTGACAGCATCTGGTAGCGATTGGAGTAATGCATATTAACTATTGAAAGTGGTTTTTGTAATAGTATCTGAAGTACTAATTGGCCTTTTCCTGGAAATTAATATCTTCGACTACTTTGAATATCAAATTTTTTCACAAGAGACGATTTACAAATTTATATCAGCGCGCGTAAAATATTTGCGTAAGTTTAAAAGCGATATTTAATCATAAAGCTGCAAACAACCGTGTTTTGGTTTTATTGAAATACCTTACAGGTGGTCGGCAATTTCCGTGTTGTTCGTACTGCTCTCAACATATGAATATAAATACAGCAAAATCATTTCACCACAGAAATGTGGGTCTTTTGAATTTTGTACTACCAGAGGAAGTGCAAACTGCTTTAAATCTGTTCAACCGAACCATTCCAAACAACTATTACAAGGCGTGGCACCATGATCTGCTAAGCCTACCACATTAGAAACAGACGTGTTGGCTGACCACAGCATGAATTGGGAATGGTGCTGCTAAATAAAGTCCCTCTTGACATCTTCATCATAAACAAAGGTTTTAATAGACATGCAAATAATGCATCTTTATTCATTTCATTCTGGTTATCGTTTAGGTTGAAATCATATATTAAAATATTTTTGTAACATCTCATGTTTTGATATCGATTTATTATCCTCCTCTAGTATGGTTACAAAAAGATAGTTGTCTCTGACAGAAAATTAAAACTAAAAACTGGTGCGTCACAAGGAATATTTCAATCTTCAGTATGGCAATGTGAAATTGATTTTTAACTGAAATAAAATATCACTCAACTGGTAATCCAGGGTGAGGGATGAAGATTAAACCTATTATATTTTAATTAGTTTCTACGGCAAAGATTGTACATGAAATAAATATATAGTGAGAACATGATAATAAATTCAGAGTCCTCCTCACTAGGGTTACCTGTTCTGAGCCGGCCTATAGTTATTATGTTTTGTATTTAGTTTCTAGTTGTCTAAAATGTCTTCACAATGTTTGCAAGTTGTTTATTTCTCAACCCAGCCATGATTTTATTGTAGTTTTATGTACATTAATTTCATTTTACAGGTTTAATTTCGTAGAGCATTATATTATACACAGCTTTGCATCATGAAATTTAATATTTCTCTGTCCAAAAGACGTATTCAAACTGTTAATAGCAAGTATATTTTGGCTTATTACCCTGGTTCAGCAATTTTGTTGGGCAGTGGAGTATTCAGTTACGCTTTATGTTGAAAACTTTTCAATCTACTCGTCGTAGTTCTAACCGGAATTTGCACAATTGTATTTAGTACTCCTTTTTGGGCTATGTTGAGCTACTCCATATGAGTGCTCAAGCAAACTCTAATTGTGATTGACACAAAGCAAAGTAAACTTTCTTAATTTCGTTTATGTTGAGTATATATTACAGATGTTTTTAAAGAAGTACATGTACTCTTATATGCAACCAACTTCCGATGAAATACGAAGAGAAACATTGTAAACAAGCGCATGAAAACGTTATCAGGGTTATACAGCGCTCGCTAACTTTGTAAACAGATTTATACTACTCGCTATTTGAATTGTTTTTTTACCCACCCAGTACCAGCCACGCTCCTATACAATGTGTAATAAAGGCAAACGTCAGAAAAGAGGTCCCTGCGGCACCGGGTACTATATTGTAAAATTAAAAACAGATCAAATCCGCGATACAACAGTTCCAAGTCTGCTCGGAGCACCCCAACAGTCCAACAGACCAACAGACCAACGGACCAACAGACGGAGGGATACCTTCCCAGGGCAGGCCATACTTCATTCTGCAGAGATAATGTCAAACATATAATTGTGCAGTGATTTGCCCGGAGATGCGAGCGCACGTTATGTTATGCATTCTTCATGCGTTGCTAATGATAAGAATACAGGTAAGGGTGTAAGTTATGGAACATTTGGTTATTGAGATGAGTGGGAAATATGAATATTTGAAGACTTTTGGAACGAACCTTTGGCCATTTTGACAAAATATGTATCTTTAAATTTCTGAAAATTTGTAAATAAATCATTTTCAATCAATTGATTTGGATGATTATTGGATTTTCTATCAAATTTCATTGTTATGAAATGGTTATTTTCAGTCGAGCGGATTTGAAAAACAAATCTTTAATTCAATTTTTAACGGAGGTCCCTGGGACCGGACAAAATTTTATTTAATTGTGAAGAGCAAAATATTGAGAGCGAATGGTTTATAGGGAACCAAATATTATTTCTGAATATTATAGGTACTAATTTCGGCTGTCTGTGATTTGAAATATTCATGCCTAATAAATTAAAATTTGCTTTGCAATTTTTAAAATTTGAAACAAATGACTGTGTGAATTCAGAAAAGCGAAAAAGTAGGTACTTACAATAAGAAATTTTTTTTAATTAATTAATAATTATTTATTTGAAACGTGTATTTCTTGGGTTTAAGTTTTTAAGAGTTGATTTTTCAAGCTTATTAACGGTGTTCATTCGAAAGGTTAATTTCTGACACTAATTTTTCGAAAAAATATATTAACTTAGGAACATTTGTCATTTCAATAGGTATATGTTCTTTTCTCACTGTCCAGGACTAGAATGACATAAATACTTTTTTTTGCTTCTTATTATGTATTTATAATTTTAACTCCCTCCAAACACGACGTCTAATTTTTGATCAAATCCTATTATTTAAAATCCTAAATAATGGTCTGGACTCACCAGAACTTACCAATTTAATAAATTTTCATATTCCGTCTAGATCAACCCGACAATCTGATTTATTTTATCTACCCTCGTGTAGAACAAACATTCGAAAAAAATCCCCAATTCCTCGTATATGTGCACAATATAATAAAAAAATTTACAGCATTGACATTTTTGGTAATAACCTAAAGAAATATCGATATTAAGTAATGCGTACGATCGATTATTAATATGAGAGTATAGAATGTATCGGCAGCATCTCCTATCCTCTTCCTATTTTCCTCTTCCTATTTTCCTCTTCCTATCCTCTTCCTATTTTCCTCTTCCTCTCCCCTTCCTTTAACTTTTAATTAATTATTAGCTCATAAAAGTTTATATGAACAAAGGCATAATGTTCCATACCTTTATCAAAATCTGAAAATCCTCTCGGTAAGAGCAATTATGTGGTATAAAATAATTCTTCAGCACATAAATAGCCCTATGTACATAAATAGACTGGAACACACTTACAATACTCGTTTTACATTAAATGAAGGACTAATCGTACCAAAGCATGTAAACAAATATGGAAAAAGAACGCTAGACTACATGATACCAAATTGTTTAAATATGTTACCTGCAGAAATCAAAAAATGTACAAATATAAAAAGAAATTTTTTGTTGAAAAATTGGCTAGCTGAAAGAAATAGTTTGTACTAGACTCTAATACAAACTATTTCTAACTGCATACGCTTTAATTGTTTTTTGTTTTTATTTTTATTGTATTACACCTCTCATGATATGAATGTATACATTTGATATAATCTGTTTAAGTTAAAAGCACCCAATGACAAACTACTTTAAAGTAGTTTATTGGGACTTTTTGATTTTTGTATATTATTTTGATATTTAATAAAAAAAAAAAAAAAAAAACACCAAATTAATTTTAAGAAACTAAAACTTCAGTTCTAATGCACTTTAACATAAGAAACTTCTGTGGATTGACTTCAGTTAACTTGTATATTTATATCTATCACTGCATATTATATAAAAGCTGTTTGTTTCTTACAAAATAAATAAATAAATTTATAAAATTATGAATGCATAATTGATACTTTATGAAAATGTTATAACATTTCATTCTTTTATTAAATTAAACTTTTTGTTGCGTCTTCGGAGTTTCTCATAAACTTTCTCATTAAATAAAACTCCAGCTTCAACAAAATATTAGGACTTGGTTTTGATATCGTAATTTGCAGGCGATTGGAATAATATGGACCCTGTTTTGGAGGTTCCCACGTTATTTATTATCCACTCGGTCTACACAATACTTGACAGCTAACGCCATCTATGGGTAGAATATAGACTAATCAAGTATTTTTCTTTTATTTTTATTTAAAGATGTACTCTCCATAAAAGCAGTTCTTGTATTTATGGCGAGGGGGGGGATAAACATTGGTTCATAGTTTCTAGTTTTTTAGTATTACAAAAATGGCTGTAAATAACCGTTTAATCCATTTAATATGAATAATCATCTTCTGCCGCAATCTCAACATTTTGGAACAGTTTATTTTTGAACGCTTAAATAATACGTTTTTTAATTCTCCACACCGTTACCCACACGCTGAAGCAAATATCGCACGTCTCGTTAGCGGCTTGATGCATGTAAGTCTACCCCGGAGGGACTGCAGTACAATGGCAGGCGTGATAGCTGTTCCAGGAGGCTGGCCCTCTGTAAATAATGGTGTTTATAGCTCGGGATCTGTAATCTGTCGGCGATAGCAACCAACTCAGAGGCGAGATAATAATATCACCTCTGCAGATCAGACACGAACAATATTTTATTCTTGTTTGGAGGGGGTCGTTTTTGTTTGACCTTGATCGTGAAATTTAATACAAGGGTTGGTTGATGAATGATATGTGATTTCTGTTGGTTAATCACCTACAGGCGAATGAAGGACTGTTTCAATCGAGTAATTTTGAAATGTTTTACATTATTACTTATAAAGCTTCGAAGTATTTTTGCTTTTGCATTATTTAGAATCATGATAATTTCTAATGGTATCTACAATCAAATGAATCAAATAATTGTGTCAGGTCATGTCTCTAGAGGCAGAATAGTATTTTAAAAATCACAAGATGAATTTCTTTATATATTCTATCTATTCTTTTCTGACTGCGAAGAAATGGCTGGTGGTAGGTAATTTAAGTACATATACAGGGTTTTATCTACGAATCAAACGAAGTGGGTGATAAGGGAGGTCGTTTGACTTTTTCAATTAGAAGAATTGCATATGAATGTAGGTACGCTCTTTATATAATCCTGTAATAATTAAATTTAACAAATGTTTTACTAAGTTTTGTTAGCTCGATTAATATTTTATAGTGATGGTGTTTTGGCGTTAGAAGCTATTTTCAAAGTGTCACTTGTCGTGGAGACTTCTCAATACTTATTATGTATATTATAATTATATGTACAATAATGAAATCATCAATCTTATAACCGTATTTTATCTCGATGTCTTATTCCACGAAAGTCTGTAGGTTAACTTACACACCGATGAAACTACAAGCGATGCAATGAGAATGCTCGGTTTTATTTTGAGAATGGGGGCAAAGTGTAAAAATTTTTAACTTTAAAACATCTATATTGCTCATTAGTACGAAGTAAATTAGAATATAATTCAACAGTATCGTCACCGTTCTACAAAGTCCATTCTCAAGCCTTATAAAAGGTACAAAATAAATGTATTCGGTACATCAATTTTAAAATGAATATTTCCATCGAATTTATAAATTATATTAACTTACGTACCGAAACCAGACTTCGGACTTCTATCAGATAGAAGAGTTTTAATTGATATTTTATTTTTATTCAAAATTATAAATTTTCTAATTGACAGCCCTGAATTATTGGAATTAATTTATATGAATGTACCTGCCAGACAAACTCGAAGCAAAGACACCTTTAAATGTAACAATAACCTCAATACTAACTACTCTATGTATTCACCAATTCCAAGAATTCATCACCTTGCAAAGAAATACTGTGAACTTATTGATATATTTGGTGTTAATAATTGTGTGAGTTTCAAAAGGCAACTACTTTCAGACCTATTTGCTAGTTATTAACTTGTATTATTTATTAGTTTTTTTTAAAAGTCTTATCTCTATACCTTCCAACGTTTAACTCACACACTCCTTAGTTTATTTGTTATTTTTTTGACGCATATTAATGACTGTATGCATGTACGGTCATCGGTCATACTTGATATGCATATAATACTTTGATTTACTTTACCATTTCAAGTACTATTATTTAAATTCGATATTAATTACGGCGTTGGTATTTTGCCATTACTTATTAGTTTTTTTTCTATAGATACAACAGACATTATTTTTATTATTTTTCTAAACATTTGTTTTGTAATACATATCAGTATATTATATATATTTATTTTCTACCTACCTGACGAGTAAATTATTTTACTGTTTTCAGTCTTACTGGTTTTGCAACAAACATGAATCATTAAATGCATATACGAATGCACAATGTACATAATTACTTTATACTTGAAACTTTTCTTTATTTACGATATTATTTTATTTTGATTTTATGTTAATAGTATTAGCATTTGATTTTTATCTTTTTTGTATTTAGTTATGCTATTATCCATGTTACACTTACATACGTAAACTGTCCCCGATAGGGCGTTAATGAATAATAAATGAATAGGAAACCGCACAATAGATCCAACCTTTTAGAGATAATGTAACAATGGCATCGACAATGGAGATGGAGAAGAAGAAGGTGAAGTAGTACCTGGATCTAGTAGTACTTCAGATCTGGTCACCAAACACGGCCAAAGTCATTTAAGTCAATTCTGAATGGTGGTCTTGCACCAGGGCGATACTGAGAGTATTTTCCAGTCTGGAATTTGTAAAATAACACAAATTAATCACATGAAATTTACTTGCGCACGCCGGGATTTTCACTCTAGCTTGCTAGTCGAGAGCCTCACCCCTCATCCACCGAGACCTTCAAAATTAGTATAATTACCTAAAGGATCTTTTTTTAATCAATTAGCTCCACCACATTCACAGAAACAGGTTAAATGACCGAGATGAATTGTAAATTTATCATTTTAATTTTTTTGAAATTTTGGAAATCTTTAATCCTTCATACCAAACTTCTGCTTCTGAAGTAGCAACAAAGCTACCAAACTACAAAACGCCTGCCGAATTACTTTTTTAGCTCCTAACTCCGCCACGCAAGGTGTTTGGAATAATAAAAACAATGTGTGTTACGCTGCAACTTACCCCTACTTACAGTCAGGAGACTTCTGTTATCCAGATCTCTCTTTGTTTCCAGTTCTCCCAAAGCTATCGGCCGAGCATTTATTTCTCAGACAATCGCCGATCAGGTTCCATCTATCCCATTTATCTTGTGCTTTACCAACGGAGGGCGGGAATTATTTATTTGCTTGCATATTTCAATGTTAATCTGTATCATATGTCGATCTAATGGGTTTTGTGCTCATAAATACTGACAAAATCAGACTGGATTAAAATGATTTAAAAAAAAACACAAAACGAATTCATTAGGAACAGCCATTTTTAATATAAATTGTGCCTTCCTGTGGGAAACGTCAATGAATTTATATATTTATCGGAAACAGAAGAATTGTCAATTTTACATGACTTGTAATGACACATGTTCGAACTACCAAAATTCTTATAAAAAAACCTTATGTCGTTAATTTCAGCGGACAGTATGAGGCACGAGTAAGTTTTAAGATATTCCCATGAGAAAGAACTTTCAGTATTGCCATGATATGCTAGCTGATCACAATAGAATCGTTAGTTAATTGAAAAGTAAGACAAATGATGGGATTTTTGTAACATTTAGCTCACACAGGAGGCCCTGCAAAAAAATAATTTCCCTCGGGGCCTATGTCATCTTTGGGGATGCTGTGTGGCGGGTATTTTTAAGGAAAGGAAGGATAGTGAACGAAAAAGGAATGAAGGGTGGGTAGAAATCTGGCGGTCAGTATATCCAGGATTGACGTATGAACCCATCCCTTCCACTGCCATGCAAGGCGATGGGTCGCGTCCAATTTAAGACGTCAAAAAGTGCCTCCTTTAACCGGCCTCAAACTATCTCACTCGTTACGCAGTTGGTCGGCAGATGCATCCGCCGTCAGTACCTGGATAAACCTCACTCTATGAACCCGGGTACCCATGCTACATCACCAAACGTAGCGAACCACTTGAGGCAACCTATGGTAAAGGTGTTATCCAATAAATAGTTCTCATACCCGCCTCACAAATTGTAAATTGTTTCGTAACCAGAATATTAAACTTCCACCTCCCTTAACTTTCCCTTAAACCCTTGCATATAGAAAGAAAGGGCCTTACATTAAATTTACTTGAACAATTAGAAATCAATGAAAGAACCTATGATTAACCTAATATTACATTAATTAATAAGGAAAATTATTTATTACCCGCTTCTAAGTATGTTCAGACTTCAAAATACCCCCACAGAATATGAAATCCATTATTTTTTATAATTAAATCGGTTTAATCGGTAATAAATCATTTTAAATCGGGAGGGGGTAAATAGAATCATATAAATAAATGGTCTAAACGTGGTTAAAACCACTGTTTGAAAATGGCACTGAAAGCCGAAACAGCTGTAACAATAACAAAAACCAAAAAATACTTGCAGAACTTAATAATTATAGTATTTAATTTGATTTAAATTAAATTTAAAAAAAAATAAATCGCGTTCTACGAATTAAACACAAAAATAAAAAATAGCAAACTTTTCAATCTTTCTTCATCCACTCTCTTAAATTCCCATTTCCCCTGGCCTCACAACATTCCTTGTTTGGTTGTGGCATTGTCACACATAGTATTTTTTTATTAACGATATCACTAAATTATTTTCTCACACAAACTCTTGACTTTTTGCTAACCTTACAAGATCCTTAAAAATTAAATCCTACCATGACTGTTTTCTTTACAACCTGATTTTATTGATTCAATAAATACTAAAATAATAAACAATCAACATGGCCCATGATCCTGAGATTACATTAAAAATGATTTTATTAGCAAAAGATGTTAAGCTGCAATCTGCTGAATACACTTAAATACCTTTGAAAAATTATTACCAACGATTTGCAGTTTTCATAAATCAGTAAAAAAGAAACCGAAGTTAAGTAGTTGGTATGTAAGGGTTAAGAATCGTCAATTACTATGCATGCGGATTATTGTCCTTGGTGATGACTGTCTCCATGCGCATGTGCAATACGCAATGTGCAGTCTGCTTATGAGCCACCTGTAACAGGTGATAACCACGCGTCTCGGTACCTAGAACAACTTCATCGATATACCCAGGCATCAAATAATTAATACCGATAAAATTCCACTTCGGCGGAAAATACCTTTGAGGTTTACATTGTCACCAACAAAATCAGCCTTTTTCTGACGAAAGGAAAGATTTTTTTTCCGTTTTAGATAACGATGAGGAATTGTATAGTTTCGATATTCATTTGAATTCAAATCGTGTCTTACCGGAATACCTGAAAAATATATTATGAGCATTTTATCATTGGTGTAGAAAAATCTTCACCTCACGTAGGATATGCTTATAGTGTGATGTAGTATTGCTAATTTATGTAAATTCTGTTAAAAACGGTACAGCACGCCGTTTTTCATAACATGTTACTACTTTCCTAATATATCGAAACACGTTTTCATGCTCCTGCGTTTGCTCTGTAAATATAGATTTTACAAACACGTGGTTCGTCGTCGCGTTAATACATTCTATTTTTACTAAAAGTTGTAAACATGAAACCTATCAATTAATTCGTTTAGAGCCTACAGTCGCGTTTTTAACGGAATTACAAATAATTTGAAGAGATTTTATATCTGTAAGTTTTCTCCGTGCATCTAATGGAAAATTCGAAGTGTACGTCTAGAAATCGACAAACAATCTATATTTCACGGAGTCTAGCACAGTGAAATACATTTTACTATAACTTTACAATATCGGATCGACAAGCGTAACTATCGACGATTTTATAATGATTTTCCAAGCACAGTCGCGCAATTTATAACCAAACCGAAATTGGTAAAGCAATCTATGAATCGACATTTCGTTTAATTTAATGTTTAATTGAAATACTTACCTAAATATGCATTGGCAGTCGACATTTGTTTTTTGAAACTAGGATTTAATTCGTTAATGAGGTCTTTGTTATGTAACAACTTGTAATGTATCATTAGCCTGACTGGATTCAATACGCCGCGCATACAAATTATTTCAATTCTAAGAGTTTTGTCTATTAAATTACGTTCATTAACAAGCCACTTATTTTGCGTAACGAATGACAGTATTAAAAAAAGATATGTGTATTGACAGTTAACCGAAGCTTATCTGAAATTTGTCTATCGTCGGTCGGAATATTAATTATCAATCGTTTACCGTGCTCGCAAATATCGCTAACTGACTATAGATTACGGACAACATCCTATTAACGTAGGGCTTTATCGATCTTCCGTGCTAGACCTGAGTGATTCACAAACTTGACATAGTCATAACTTCAGATATATTCTGAATGACTAAAATTTTATTGGGAAACGATCATGCAGTCACACTTTTAACAGTAATTTCCTGAAAAAAGGCTGTACTCATTTTTATCCGTGTAAGTCCCATATATAAACTTTTGGCTTAAACCCGCTTAGTGAGGTGTCGATTGCTAATTTTATTTTATCTTTAAGCGGATATTTTATTTTATTAACACTGATATTCAAAACAAGTAAAAATATAGAAAGATGACCTTAAACAGTAAGACTATAATATGTGAAAAGGTCGCCTACTCACCGCGGCAAAGTTACAGTTTGAGGCTTTTTTGTGCGTGAGAAAGGTTCTGAACTTCGTCATATTAGGTCAGAGATTACATAAACGTATGTGAAATATTTAGCATTTTTAACAGATTTGGTCCGACCGAAAATACGTCAGATAACGTGCCATCAATTATATTTTCTTTCGTATTCAAAAAAAACATTTACGTGCTACTAATAACCAGAGAATATTTGAAAATCTCATACTATCATACTGAAATGTTGCCTGTGGTATGAACCACAACTTGTGATGACTTAGCCAGCCGAGGGATTGAACTCACGACACCTGCGTGGGAACCCGACGTGTTTCCAACTCAACCACTGTCCTTTTAAGAAATGAGACAATACTTTTCAATCAGATCTATTAAAATATGCAGTGAATGTAAAGCTTTAAAAAAAATGCTCCCCTATTATTACACATTGCAAACAAACTATGCATAGTAGTCTAAGAGAGAGAGCTCGTACGTGCATCATCGACGATTATGCTCTTCCTTCTCACACGTTTAACAAAAACAAGAAGATTTTTTATTATTGTAGAAAGCAATCACATAGTGGTTTGACATATTTAATAAAAATAAAACAGTTATTTTGTTTAAAACCATGATTTTTTTATTTATTTATTGACCGACAGGTTTCGTTTAGCTCAAACATCATCAGGGTGCAATTAATACTGTAGTACTACATTTATTTTTTATTTTCGACCGGTCAGTGGTTGAGTGGGCATAGCGCTTGGGTCTCACCCGAGCGTCGCGTGTTCGATTCCTCGGCTGGCTAAGTCCTCCATCACAACACAAGCAACATTTTCGGCTTTCTGTGGTGGTAGTAGGAGATTTTCAAACATTGTTGGGTTATTCGTAACCCGGGAATGTTTGTCTTTCTTTTTAAAAAATTAAAAAAAAAAAAAATTTTAAAAAAAATTTAAATTTATTAAAGAAGATTTTTTAGTAAGAATGGGATTTTCCGTATTACCATTTCACTATTGCATATCAACGCACAATCAAGAGTGCGTGCCAATTAATGTGTTCTGCTTTGGGTTGGTCCAGCTGTTGGATGCTGTCCTTGATGACGGGCATGTGCACTGCGCACTGAGCATGCGCACTATGACAAACAGGTGCACCAACGCCACACTCGCGTCAAACTGCCGCCTCCATCGTGCATACCGGCACATCTAAATTTACGCTAATCGTAAGTGGACGTAATAACGTGATCAGAATTCTTCGAGAAACTTGATTTTTTTCCCCTTTTTTTCCTATCTATTTTAACGTTTATTTTTGTGTCACATTTTATAAAAGTTCCTTTTTTTCTTCGTTCTTTTTTAAAATTACTGTGATGTTCCGTCTGTGCCAATCTGCAGTGATCTGCTGAACTAACTTGTGAAGAACTGGGTCCTGTTTGCACATACTTGTATTCTTCTGTAGAGATCAGTGGATGATTTCAGTAATAAAGTGATGGGTAGGTTTACAATAGTACTCAAGGAATAGGTACATTTTACTTTGAAGAAAGCTACTGGTAAAAAGACATGAAACAGAAGAAGACAATCATTTATTCCAATCGGTCTAGTTATGCTATCTAACTAACTAAAAAATGCTTCCGTGGTCTAGGGAAAAGGCTCTAAAAAGCTTTGAGGTTTTAAAAACAGTTATATTAAATTACACGAAGAAAAGTTTCTTAACATGACTTACTTTTTAATCAAATAATAGCTTCGATAATCTTTCGTTTTGGAAAAAATTATTAATTCCTTCAAATATCTAGAGTGCAACCACTCGCCCATCACTAGTTCAATATTTTAAGGAGTCTGTAAATACTCGTACTTCAACCTGTTAAATGTAGGGTTCGCGGCGCGACAAAGGTATTTTTGATTTCATAATATAAAATTAATATCAATATAAACCTTTCTGTAGGCAAGGCTTATATATTTATCCAATCCTTAATGAGTGATAAAACAGACCGTAAAATTCTCAAGTATTTCATTACTCGGTTAATACAAAAGACAAAACGGTGCTCATAAACTTTTTACTGCCAGAGCTTACAAAAAAGCTCCGGTCACAATTTGTACTATTAATGAGGTCCCTGAATGGTTGGCGAAATTAACAAGGATTTAAGCAGGTGAACTCCATTTTTCAGATCTAGTCATTCACGATTTAACAAGTCAATTGGCTAATTGATATAACAGAGAAGGAGATGTGCTTTGATTACTGAATGCCACCTAACGAATTGTATGTTGTTAAGCAGAAACTGACCATTTCACTAAAAATATTTGAACAATCTTCGTCAAGCGATAACTTGTATTGTGTGTTGGTTGTGTTTTGCTTATCTCTTTCTAATTAAGAAATCTTCGCTGCATTTTTAACGAGTAAAAAAAAGTTTTAATTAATTAGTTTAGAAATCTCTCAATGGACCGATTTTTTAATTGTTTCGCTAATCATTTGATTCGATGTTAGAATGAATGAAAATTTTGTCATTTAATTTGAAGCTTTTTATGTCGAGGAGTCTCTCTGAGCTTTATTTAAACTGATTGTATTTACATTTAAATGATATTTGAATTTTGCTTCTTATTTTATTTTTACGTCAATTCACCGTAAACAAATTACGAACATAGTTAAAAAGGCAAAAACAATGGCTAATTTTTAACAAACGGTATGAAGGAATCTTTGAAAGGACGTATATTTTATTGAAAGATTAAATTTATTACATAATTATACCTAGAAAAAATTCGGACAAAAGTTAAAGTGATTTATTTTTGGGGATTATGCCGTGTTGCACTACCTCCTTCTTTTGCCAGGATTTCGGACAGCATTACAGCGTCTAGTATGGTTACATCTGATTACACATCACAGCAGATATGTAATAAGATGTGTACTGTGATGATTACACATATGCCCTGATGATGGACTCTGTTATGTTGTCCGAGTTGGCTAAAAAAGGAGATAGCGCAACACGGCATAATACCTCCAAAATAAATTATTATAATTTTAGCCATGAAAATCTCAAATCATATTAAAAGCTTAATTGGTTCGATATTTTTGCTTTGTTTCACTTACCAATCTTGTGTATTTTAAATCAGTAGTTTTCTATAAAATAATATTTTTTTATAATAACGTTTGGTTGCCACTTTTATCATTCGGATGATAGATGTTTCTTGTTGCAAACTAATCAAATTACGAATTGAAACTGAGCATATTACGTTACTTGTAGAATACAGAATCAGAGGTTTTACAGTATATTTGGATCAATCCAAATATCAGAAACATATAGTCCCAAATATCAGATAAATGCAGTCCCAAATATCAGATACGTACAGTCCCAAATATCAGATACATACAGTCCCTAATATCAGATACATACAGTCCCTTATGTCAGATAAATAAAGTCCCAAATTGACATAAATTCAATGGAAAAGCTGTTTAAAATAATGATAAAAGATTAAAGTTATATCTATGAGTTGGTGTTAGAAGGTGCTGCTGGCCCTTTGAAACACATTCAAAATACCAGTCGAAAAACTTTGACTGCTACTGACGACTGCAAGTGTGTTATTTGGGACAATTAATTTATTCCTAAACACCCGCTAAACTCGATGGACATGTTTTAAATCCGAGCTTCTGGAACATTAGATAAGCCCGGAATGGAGTATAGAAAAAAGGACTCACCCGTCGCAGTTGGGGCCACAAGCTTCTAGATGCTTCACAAGTTATATGAATTGAAAATTTAAATAGAACTTAGTTGTTCTTAAATATCAAAAGGAACATTGTGCAGAACTGTGTGGCATATTTATTGGCGAATTTACACAGAAGTCGAAAGAAGAATATAAGGTTTTTAAGATAAAAAATCTAAGAAACTTTTATTTATTGTTATCGAGTTTTATTTTAAGTTTTTTCTTTTACTTATTCAATTTGAACTAAAAAAAAAGTTTACTCATTAAAAAGTTCTGCTGTATAGTTATTATTATGCGTGACAGGGGTTTCGCCAAACTATCATCAAACAATGCCTTCAGAAGTTGTTTGTAAATTAAATAATCATATTTTTGCATATATCTATACGAAAAAAAAATTATAATCCCAATTTTTGTCCCAAAGCGCAGAATAATAATGAGGAGAAAAATTATATTGCCTACAAATAAGTATGGATATTATATATTAGAATAACGTTTTGAGCACTTTCTAAATTTTAATAAGCAACACCTCTGATAATAATCATATTCACCTCCGTTACAACAAGATTACATTTTATTCAAATTTATAATTTAGTATGGATCCGTCGTTGTTGAAAACGAGATCAAATTTAATATCTGCCTCATTTGTGACAAGACAACGGAAGCAAGGTGGGGTCCATTTTTGACAAAAACTACAGATAAATCCTTTGGGGGCTTTTACGAATTATACCAAGAACGCGCGCAGAATCCTTAATCAGGATCAAAATTATTCATTCTATTTTTTCTCTAGATTCCTACCTTTTTTTTCATCTCGTTTATGGAAGCAAGTATGATGTTAATAGAGAAAAGAGGTGGACATTTTTATCACCGTATTAGACTAACTAATTATCTGTAAAAAAAGCTGTTAAATACGCCTTTTCTGATGAATGGCAATCACGTTAACATGGCCTAAAAACTTTTAACGGTGATCTTATAATATATAGAGATGACGTCCCTAAATTACACAATGCATTAATTCATAAAATAACAATTGTTTTTATAATAATTTTTTATTCATAAAAAATATATGTCTTACATTTTTAGCATATAAATACATAAGAAATAACTTCTTAATTATTTTTTTTATGTACTCAGTATAAATATTTGATACATCTTTCTTAATGTTAGTTAATACCTCCCTAATTGAGAATAACTCGTGTTTAGGGAAATAGGTAGGTACTTCCCAACCTTCCGCTTTCCTATCTGATTCCCTCCTCACTCCCTAAAGCCCCACAACACACCACCATTGGGGATGCCATAGTCCCACGGATACATGGGAGCAATTGGAAGTTAGAACACTAATGCACTATTCGCATTTAAAAAAAACACAATGAAGATTAGATCTACAACTTTCGGAGCTAACTAGATAAATATGATCTTTATTACAATGATTTAAATAATAATACGATGATTTAATTTATTCAGTCAATTATGAACCGATTATTAAACAAATAAATGCACTTATGAAAGGAATTTCCAATCTTTTATTGCGTATCACGTTTCACACGTTGTGATATCATTGCAAATTCACCTCACGATCCGAGTGGAGCACATAGTCCTATAAAAGGACACATATGATAATAATATGACCGATGGACCAACCGTAAATTTGGCCTATAATAGGACCTGAAGAAGAGGCTCATTGGGAATTCATAACATGGGTGGCTTCTGGCTTTGTCTAGGCTCTTTGTATGTTTTTTTCTGTCTCGTATTTGTTGTATTTTGTTGTATTCTATTATTTTAACTGAATGCAGTAAACCTAACAAAATATGTATCGAGAAAAATAGGTAATATTGCTAGATTATTTTTCATAATCTTATTAAAAGTAGGTACCTTCTACCGAGATATTAATACTAAACCCAAATGTCATTTCTATAGAAATAAAAAAACAATCACTAATTTTGCCTTATTCTAATCCTTTATTCATTAATTTATCGACCATATCACAGTTTTTATCTTCTTTCCAAATATATAAATTTACATATCTTTTATTTTCATAATCACAATTACGATGTAACCATTAAATATATTTAAAAAAAAATTCTAAGCTCGAACAGAATACATTGTTAAGCTGTTATTTGTTCCATATAGTGTTTATAAATCATCAGATACAAAATAACCCATTGTAAACCTGGTATGATATTATAAACAAAAGTTTTATTACTTAAAAAATATATGTATGAAGATTTTAAAGTTATTAAATATATGTTTTTTTTAAATCGTTAAAACGGAAGAGGTTTCGAAGAATACAAAATTTGTAAGACTTTATCGTCGCCACAAATTGATCAAAATACCACACGGCATAGATAATATTATCCATTTGATTTTTATGTGGAAGAATATGTAAGTAAGATATGTGGTTCTTGCTTTGAAGGTTGTTTTCAGATTGTAAAAGGTTTGCGTTTTAAAAATAAAGTAAAATAATTTTAATAATCTTATTTATAGAAAGACAAAAAAAAACAAAATATATACAATACATGTAATACTGACATCGCAGTACACGACCAAATAGGTGATAGGTATGTAAAAAAAATTTCACCATTTTTTAACAATCTGGATAATGTAACGATCTTTAATGTTTTTTTGAACAAACTGATTTTGAAAAACGTTGTAAACAATAGAATATATCATTTTAATAGTCCACCTTCGTGTTAACATTTTCAAAACTGTCAACTTCCAGTGAAACGGGTGATGTTTTTGCTCTCGTTGGATGAAAACTAAAAAGAATTATTTACAAAAAATTCCATTTCTTGAAAAAAACCTGCATAAATATTATTTTTTATACTTTGCTCAGATAGCTCAAAACTATGAAAATTTCCGCACAGTAAAAACGCATATTGCAAAAAATGTATCAAATCGGAAATTCCCAATAATAAAACAGCAGACACCTGCTTAAGGAAAATAATGTTAATGTTGTTTTCTCGAAACTATAAAATATGACGCAGCTAGACAACAGTTTTATCGGTAACCTGTTTGGAATCCCAGTTAATTATTTTATTAAATGTAAAACTACTGACGATTACTGATAACTGCTGTCAGAGGTAAACCTGCCACAAACCAAAGCAATGTACATGGTATGAAACAAAATACAAAGTAATGGTTTTATTTATCTACTCCCGTATCATGAGGGTAATACTATTGTTAACATCTTCCTTCTCTACAAAATATACAAAATGTTCAACTTTTACAACTTCTACAAATTTAGTTGAAAGTTCATTAGTGTTGCGTATTTGGTTCTGATAGATCGGGATACAAATTATAATTTGAATTTATTTTTTACATAATAAAAAATCTTGGGTATTGTTAAGATTAATTGCTTTCGGGAGGTTTTCAGGGAACTTGCAATGATCTAAATACCTATTAATATTTTTGGGATAACATAAAGAGTAAAACCTCAAATCGTAATATTTAATCATTTAGGACAATATTAGAGCGCCCCGGAAAGGCTATCCTGAGTTCAATTCTAAATCGCATCTTTTTATGATATTTCTGTTTCAAATTTTCGTTTGAGAATCGCTATTATTGTCCTCAATGAAGAAATAAATACTACAAACTAAAAACGAAGAGTTATAAAATCCCTCGGCCAGCAATAGATATGATTTAAGCTTAAACATTGATGTACGAGCATTATATTTAGATGAAACACGAAGCCAAACAAATTTCACCTCCAACTCTCCCAACGCTCTAACTAAAACTACCGAATCTGGTCTACACTGTCTACACGCACCGCTAATTGCGTTCTTATAGTGGAACAAGTTTCGACGAGATAGTATTCAGTAGCGCCTGTAATTGAAACTTTCATAAATAGTAACTTTGTACTACACCTAAATATGGCTAAATAAATATAAATACGAGAAAATTATAAAGGTTTATGAAGATAGGTTAAGTACTAAATACCGTGGAGATAAACAAATTTAAAAGACAACGACAAAATAAGTAAGCATGAAGATGAAGAAATCATAAATTTAAAAAATAAATGTAGACAGCGTAGGTATAAAACCAGCACAGTAACCAATACAGTCTGCCACGGAATAGGAATCCTGAGTAAAGAGTATTATGAATATAAAGAACCTCTCTCTAAAACAATTTAGTTTTAATACCACTTTATTTGAGTATTGTATACTCGTACAAACCAATTTCGATTCGACCTGAGCCTTCATCAGGGTTTTATAAAACATACCTCTGTTATCCCCAAAATTATTAACATTATAATGAATGATGTTTTTTTAATAATTTTATATCACATAATAATGGTATCTAAAAGATAGATAAGAGATTATTTTGCCGATTAAGCAAACTTCCAAAATTAGTTATCTACATTCTTTACAACAATCTTCTCTTAAAACTGTGTAGTTCCTTAAACATTCAAATTCTACTTAATATTGAAATCCGGCAGTGCCCTTATATCATTACCTTAACAATTCTTTTCATTATAATGTTGTAATAGGCGGGAATCATGCCCATAGTTGAGGTCGAAATACACTACCACACGGACACAGTCTTCAGAGCCAAATATTGCCAAAACTGGAGACTTTATAGGAAATACTCTTTAAAAGGTTAAGTTCGATTGTCAGGTTAGATTGCTACAAATTTACTAACTTAGATGTTGCTCTATTCAGGTGGATTTTATCAATTATCTTCTTCTAGTCAAACTTCAGCAATATAATATACTTAATGTCTCGGATATTAAACTGATAGTGGAGATATTTTAGTGTTACCAGAAGTAGTAAGAATGTTTATATTATGATGGTGCGAGACGCCACGAGTAAACAGCCAACAGCCACCATGTCCTGGAGACTTGTCTAGAGATGCGGGTAAAATCATTAATTAGTTATACAGGTGCAAGTGTTTACCGACGTATTCCGTACATAGGGGGACCTCCTGCAGATCTAGATGACGAATAAAGTAGTCGACAGAGTCGGCTTTAGGAAGATTTTATAACAAATAGTAGAACTGACAAATCAAATACTTTTAAAAACGTCAATTTCGATTGTTCGATATTTATTTATTTATAAGTACATGTAACATGATTAATACATTTATTTAGAGAAGATACATCAGAGCACCATACTAGGCAGCTGAATGTTTCATGTTGCCCAATGGAGGAATGGTTAGTTTGAATTTATGTCTAGTGTAAACATATTTTGGTAGAACTATAAAAAAAAAATTAAAATTGGTAAAAAAATGTTTTCAATAACTCACAAAAATTGCCAAAAATTTCAATCGAATTAAATTCAATTTAGTTTATTATTCAAAAGCATAGCAAGATTTTTTTACATTAACCCCACACAAGATTGCGTTTAAGATTGACGATTGATTTTAATAATAAATAATAATAATACCTGGATGACTTTTATAGCGCCGTTTTTGTGCAAAAACACCTCAAGGGCGCTGTACAAACTTATAATACATTTCTACAGTGTTATTACTTAACTATTTATGGAGAAAATATACAGTACAATACTTACCTGGTAGGTCACTTGAGATTAACACTTAATTAATATTATCTATTTGTTTATTGGCGAAATTTAGATACAGGGTTTAGGACTTAATTGAAAAATTGAATATGACTGGACTTTCTCTTAGGATTGGTATATTTAATTTAAGGGTACGACAACTTAAAAAGGTAAGTTTTTAGTTTAGACCTGAATTCTGTTGGACTTGTTATGGATATTTTTTTTATTCATTAATTTCATTCATTCAACATATATATCCAGCAAACAATAAAACACCCTAATATAATGGAACTTCCTTCTTCTTCTGGCGTTAGTAAGATTAGATTGTTAATATTAATTTTAGTTGTAAGTTGCTAAATATGTAAATACTCGTATATATGTCGTTAAGATAGTAGTTATAGGCCTTAGTCGTAAGTCACTAGATACAAGTCTTAGAGATAAGTCAGTAGTTCTAGTATTAACTATTTAAGAAATATATTTGTACAGCGCCCTTGAGGTGATTTCTCACGAAAACGGCGCTATATAAATTAGCCAAATATTATTATTATTAAGAGGCCCTTAGGAAAATAATTTCCCTAAGGGAATATGTCATCTATGAGGATGTCATTTGGAGGATCTTTTTGATGAAAGGAAAGAGAAGAAGATCTAGAAAAGGTATGAAAGGTGAGTAGGAATCTAGAAATCAGTGCGTTCATGAGTGACAAACAAATGAATATATCCCTCTCACTGCGGTGCAAGGCGATGGAGATGGGTGGAGAGACCAATTGGAGAGGTCAAAGGATCTCATCGAACCAGCCTCTCCCGATCTGCCACGCTACATAGCTCGTAGACAGGCGTACCCTGGACACACTTCATATTATGAACCCGGGCACCCCTGCTAAATCACCAAACGTAGCGAACCACTTGGGGTGACTTATGGCAGAGGTGTTGGTTATCCAATAAATGGTTCCAGGGGAACCCGCAACTCGAATCTCGAATTGGTATTTAAATGCATATTGGCATACGATAACCGAATTTTCAAACCATCCAAGAATAATTAGTATATACATATTTGTATATTTTTTTAAAATTTTTTTTATAGTTAATACCTCACAAGAGTCCCAACTGCTCCCGTCTGGAGCCAGTGAGACTATGGCATCCCCAATTGGGGGATGTTGTGAGGCTGAAGGTAAGTGGGGAAGGGAAAGAGAAAGGTGGGGAAGTACCTGGCTATTCAGATCTAGTCACTAAACACGGCTAAAGCCATTTGGAGTAACGTTTCAATTCTGAATGGTGGTCTTACACCAGGGCGATACTGGTAGTATTTTCCACTCTGGAACGTGCCGCAAATATACTATATATTATTTTAATTAATTAATTGTGAAATAACACAAATTAATCAAATAAAATTTATTTGCGCACGCCGGGTTCGAACCCGCGACCTTCGGAATGGCAGTCCAATGCGTTACCACTGGACTATGCCGGCCGGACTTTGTAGTGTGCAAATGTATCAGCAATCAAACAATTTTCTTTCATTGGATGCGTCACGATGGATTAAATGATAGATGTTCATGAATTTGTCTGGTGGGCCCATGGAACAGATAATCAATTGGTCGAAACATGTTCCTGATTTCAAGTTTCCTTCTAAAATAGCTGGAAATTTTTATCCGCCTATATTCGTTTGCAAGGTGGAGGTTTTTATAAATCGTGAAACAGTATGTGAAATGACGAAGCAAGGCGCGTTTGAAGCTCTTTGAGAAAGCTCAGTACTTTAAAGCTGTCATCCAGTTTGCGGAAGAATGTGGTTGATAAATAATTTGATCTTTCTATAGTCATTCAAATTGCTAGGTGGCCAATCAGTAAAAGGGGGACGAGCCAAGTTGTGTGAAATGCGGGACGCGGAAGACCTTCTCCCTTTCTATGATTTTTCAATAAATGAATCTGACGGTCATGCGGTTCGTATAAAAGCGAACATTCAGATTTTGCATAAGAAAGTCCCACAGAACTTTACTTTCTACATAGGATCTGTTGATGTGAATGTGCGCTCTTCAGCGGTCAATGCATGTCTTCAGATGTCATTGTTCATTCTCAAACCCTCCTGGTGCCAAAATATGGTCACATGTTTTGTCTCCAGCTTGTCTAAATGATACCCAGATTTCATGTTAGAGTAAACCTATCAATTTGTTTGTCCATGATCTGTTAAACTATTATTAATGAATCATTTTGTAAAAAAAATACAGTGTGTGGCAAGCCTACGCACGACGGAAGTGAAACTTTTAGTATTCTTCTCTCTCTCTTTTCATTTATTTTTATTATTATTCAGAATGCTGTACATTATAGTTTTAAAAAGCATAAATTTATTTATAGGCGTGTTGTTAACAAATGAACGTTTAACTAGATTCCTAATATTGACATATTTATAAGTAGCATGTGATAAAAAAAATTAAAAGTTATAAAAATATGGGATTTGAACCCGGGTCCTGCATAACGAGTGTCGAACGCTCTGCCTCTAGACCGCGAGGAGAGGTATCTCGCGCGACGAGAACCGCGTATACAACGTGTACTCCTCAATTGACTTGTCCCGCGTTTATTTTTATAACGGAGTTTGTATATGATATTATATTACGATACAAAATTCGCTTCCTTCAATCGATCGTTTCAAACAGAATTAGAAGGTTCGATCGCAAAAATTCTAAAAATAAATTACTCAATAAAAAAATATAAATGTGCATTTTTGACAAAAATCATGTAGATATCTTCTTATATGTATGCCTGACAAAGTCGCAGCACGAGAACATTTTATCACTTTTCCTCGTATTAAAAAATTCACAAAAAGAAAAAAAAAATAGTTAAAGCGGGGATTGAACCTCGGTTCTTCACGACGAGAGTCGGGCGCTCTGCCTCTAGACCGCGAAGCTGAGATTGGAGAGTGACCTAAACTAGTTATATAATATTAGCTAGGCTCCTATAGCGAAATGATCACGGTTTTTCGTAACGGTCATGAGTCGATTTTACTCCGGTCCTCGAAAATGCATAACGCGCGTAAAGAAGTTTCACTTCAAAAAAAAAATCCATCATCCAATTGCTTATGAAAGGAAACCATAACTAATATTTGAAGTACCACATATCTACATGGGTAGATACAAACCATTTTTTGAAAGGGCCAACTGGTAAAATAAAGGTGTTCAAGAAAAAATACCGATACTTCTTTAGCATTAAATACGCCCTTGTACCGGTCCTGCATTTCTATTTGCTTATTGAAATAATTGGTTATCACAATACTTCCATTTTTATTGATCACTTCGATCTAATGGAGAAAACCGTTTAATTGACTCGGCGAGGACGGAGATTAAAAACGCTATAAAATAAACATGTAAAGTCGGCAATAGCTCGCTGACCCTCTCACCTGCCACTCCGAAAAAGGTTAATAGTATTGTTGCTTATGATATTTATTTATTAAAATTTTAATTGATTGATTTCTAAGGTTATTTGACAAATTTGTATAAGTAGAACGGAAACGGCCGCATTATTACAAACACCGCGTAGTTAGTGATATAAATGTCATCGAAACATCTGTCATTGCGTAAAAGATTTCTGTAATTATTATTTCATGACGGTTTAATGTTTTTGTGAATTATTAGGTACTTATTGAACGCTTCCGCAAAAACAAACCTTTTCTGGTACTTATAAACGCGATATATATATATATATATATAAAAAATTACGACATGTTACCTACCTACAAGAATATAAGTACTAAGTACTGTGGACGAAATTCGTGGCAGAGGGTACATAAATAATCTCCGTGCTCCAGTAGTAGGAAATTTCGCGAAAGAAAATAATTATTTTCGTTTTTTTTCAGGAACGTCGGGAGGATACTGCAATCCCATTTATACCATATTCCTAGTACCTATAATATATAGGGTGGTAAGAGACGTCTCCGACTTAGGTATTTAAAAATTGATTCATGACATGAATATTGCGAATTTTTAAAAAATATATAAATTAATTTTCTTATTTTGTTGACGGTTTGGTTGATTTGATCTTTCCATTTTTAGGTTTTTGTCTATTATTATTCCTAAGTATTTAATTTTATTTGAAATTTTCAATGTGGAACAGTTTATTGAACAGTTTTTTTTTAAATTCTTTCACGTGTTGTTGTCACTTCAGCCAAGTAACAAACACCCCAATCCCACCTGACCTTAACTATCCAATCCCTAAATGTTTATTATTTAAAAAACAATTTATCGGAGACGAAAATGTCAATTGCATTTTTTACTCCAGAAAACCCCAGAAATCCCATAATTTAGTTAGCTGTTTAAAACGCAAAAATATAAAGACATGATATTATATACCTAAAGACATTATTTATATCGCATACCTTTCCATATCTTGTCTGGACCTCTAATACCTTAAAAAACCCCTGACTTGCAATCTTTAGAGAACAGACGTCAAGTAGGTATGCGGCCCTTGTTTTACGGATATTACAATGGAAGATACTCCGAGGAACTACCGCCATTGATTGGGTGCCGGTGCATAGAAAAGAAACACGGAAAACGCAGGCCCAACTAATGGACATTTGTCACATGAGAACGGGTGGCTACTACGTCTAGTTCTTGAGTTCAACAGCTCGACTGTGGAAAGATTTACCGGCCTCTGGGTTTCTTACCTTCCACAATATTTAACATTTTCACTCCATTCTCTCCTCACGACAAAGGCTCTGAGAGAAATTATTTTCATCATGGCCTCATGTGTGGAGTAATGTAAAAAAAATAATAAAACATTAATACCTACTTAATTTCCATAAAAAGATTCAATCCCTTGACCAGATATTTTTTTTCAACTATTTCTTCTTCATTTATAAAAAACCTATACTTAAGCATCGAATTTCTTCGTCCATGTACTGAACTTTTCAATCGCCTAGAAAGATTACCTTAACCTTACCTTACAGCGCCCTTGAGGTGATTTCTCACGAAAACGGCGCTATATAAATTAGCCAAATATTTTAAATTTTAAGGGCGACGGCTGATGCGCGGCCTTTTTTATACTAACTTTTAATTTGGATTTGACTCCAAAATACTAAACCAAACTAAATAATTCGTTTTTTAACCAAATGGTGTAGCAAAAATCTATTGTGAATATGTGGTACTTTATTGATTTGTGTTTTCAAATTATATAATATTGGCAATTAAAGAAATCGATTTTTAACGATTTTAGAGGCAACTTTGGCAATTATTTGTGACTTAATTATAAGTACTACAAAAACAATCTTGTCTTTTTTATTATGCAAATATAATATTAAAATAACGATATGTTAAAAATACTTTTTTTATGGGTTTAAATTTAATTTTCAAACGATAGATTTCCGTTGGAACACGAATTTGTCGTTTATAAATTTTAAATCCCGACACAAAAACGCAATTTTTACGATGTGTTTTATAATTTTATTTGCATAGTAGAATAGGAAAGATAATTTAAAAATTACCATTAAAACTGTCAAAGTTGCCTCTAAAATCGTGAAAAAATTATTTATTTAATTGCCAATATTTTTACTAATTTAAAACACAAGTAAATATAGCAGCAAATGTCGTTTAAAGACATTTGCTATAATTCTTGATTTAAAATAAAAACAATTAAATAGTTTCGTTAAGTATTTTGGCTTCAGATCAAAATTTAAGTTTTGTATGAAGAAGGCCGCGCAGACGTTCCTCTTAACCGTATTTTCTTTGTAGAATACAATAACTTCTTTTAACGACATAATACTTCATAATAAACCATATAATTAATTTCAGAAAAACGATGACTTCGGGTCTTTTTTATAAACTTATTAACAATATAATATTATCATATCATTTTTTCATACGATGAACCATACAAAAAAACATGACACTGGAATTTACAACGTAACCTGATATTTTGCCATATTTTATGTTTTATGACGAACTAAACGAACCTCGTTAAATTAAAATATTTTTCTAATATGTATTTTCATTTATGATTTAGAAAAAACTCAAAACATAAATGCTCCTGTCGAAATGGCGGCTTAGTTAGTTAAAATAACGTTGACCGGTAGTCAAAATTACAACGCCGATAGTCAAATTACGATTCCAATCGTCAAAGTTACGACGGGTGAAAATTTGCCGCTAGTTAGTCGGAGAAGTCTTGGAAACCCATAAGTTATAGAAAAAAATTATATGAATATTCAATTGGAGATATTAAAACATCTTTTTGTAATTTGGGGCAACTAAACTCACATCGCTACCGCTATCGCGCACCGTAACCATAATATTTCATCGAGTTTTTTTATAGAAAAGTTCATAAATAATGACAATTTGCCAAACAGGATTATTCGTGGAATGTTCCAGTGAGTTATTTGCATATTATATTGGATGAAGGTGCCTTAGGATTTTTTTTTATCAAACTGCCGTAGTAGGTAGAGCTTATTAGTCAAATAATAAATAAAAAAACATATAATTAATCATTGAAGAAAAAAATAATACTTATAAATCTAATCGAAACATGAAACAGTACGACAAATAAAAACAATAAAAAAACAAGGAGGCAACGGTCGCAACTGGGAATTGAACGCTTGATCTCTGTCTAACCGCGACAACCTAACCTAACCTAACCACTTATTAGAATTGACAATAATATCCTCAACTAAATTTTCCCTACTTTTTGTATAATTACAAAGTTCTAATAACCTAGATAATGTCTCGGATGTACCTATCCCTATTAGAACTTTTGAGATCGGCTAAAATTGCGATTAAGACTCATAATGGCCGAGTGATTAGTAAGAGAGAGATCTTGGGTGCGCTTCCCAGTTGCTATCGTTTAGGCCTTCTAACATTTAAGCAACTTTAATTTACAAACGCACTACATGAATTATAATTGTGGATATCTTAATGAAAATATAAGAATAGGACCTTGACTGTCAGAGCGGCACGAACACTCGCATTCAAACCGGACATTGATTTAAACACCCGTAAGTAATACCTGCATACTGGTTAATTGGAGCCTACACATCTAAGAGATGCATAATTCAAAGCGCGCAAGTTAATAATAAGGACTCCTGATCATGCTTTCAATTGCTGGACTAGTACTTACCGGGATGATGTATCGTCCACTATGCGGGACAATAAAGACAACAAGAAGCTTAACTCTAATAAAGGGTGAAAAAAAGTGTCTGAGCTGTCTAGTCACTTAAGAAACATTATTTTTAGGTATTTAAGTCCAGGGTTCACCTAGAGACCTCCTACCCGTATTTTGTCTACATGCATCAGATATAGGTAATGGGATGTATACAATTTACTGGCTTGTACCTATTCTCTTTGAAATCATAAAGATTTATCCATGATAACTACCTTTGAGCTTTTGGTTAGTTAAAACATTACTTATCACTATTTTAACATTCGATACGGTTTAAATGTTCTGAATACTATTCTTTATTTTTTTTTTTTTTTTATTTATTTTTTTATTTAGACGCCGTAAAAGGCTTTTACAATATACATGAGTTATGTTTACAGTGGTTCACAGGAGCGAAACAGTATTATGTTAAACAGAATAATTACTGAGAAATTATGTTGAAAATTAAACAAGAATAACATCTGGTATACATAGGTACAATAGCATTTTTATTTTCAATCCGTACAGTAGTTTAGTATTGAGGTTATTGTTACCTTCAATATTGGATTTGGTTGAATTTGCTGAGAACTAAGAGTTAGCTCTATTGAAACAGGGCTGTCAGTAAGACATCTCATAACAATTTTGGGAAAAATTATAGTTTTGATTAAGTATATAAAATTATTAGATAACACTCTTCTGTCTGATATCTGATGTAAGTGCATAGTTTAGGTTCTGTGATAACTTATGAATAGAATGGTATTATGCCTAATAACTTTGATAATTACGACAGAGGTATGTTATTATAGCCTTCTTATAACTATATTCCGTGCAGTTGAACACATCTACTACTTCTGAGAAAGCATTGCCAACTGCATGCAATCTAGGTGTAAGCGAGTTTCTAAATGACTCAGTCCTGATATTGTTATTGAAATTAAAAAGAATTTTGGATCGAGTGGTTCTAGTGGGTATATGGAAGGTAATTAGGCTTAATATATCAGGGCTGTCTATAATACCATTGACAATTTTAAAAATAAAAGTCAAATCGGAAATAAGTCTTCTATCTGAGAGTTTAAGTAAGTTTAATTCTTTCATCAAGTGATTGTAATTTATTGATTCTATAGGTAGACCGAGTTTATAGTTAATGTATCTTAGGAATTTATGCTGAATTTTTTCAATAGAGTCGGAGTGGATTTTAAAGTAAGGACACCAAATAGGAGAATTATATTCGATTTGACTTCGAACAAGTGAGGAATATAAGATTTTTAGTGTTGAAATATTTTTAAAGTCTCTGCCATTTCGGAGAATGAAGCCGAGCATTTTTAGTCCTTTGTTGGTGACTGTTTCTACATGTGAAAGAAAGTTAAATTTTGAATCGAAAATAATGCCGAGATCGTTAATTTCACTTACAGAGGCGAGAGAAACATTATTAATTTTGTATTGATAGTTAAGGGGTTGTGTTGTTCTAAAAAATCTTATAATGTGGCATTTACTAATATTGAGATAAAGTTTGTTAGTTTTGCACCAATCTTGAAGTTTATTTAAATTTAATTGAATTTGAATACAGTCATTTATTGTTTTTATAATTTTAAATAGTTTAAGGTCATCGGCAAAAAGTAGCACTTCAACATTTTTATCAAATACAGTAACAATATCGTTTATGAAAAGGAGAAACAGTATTGGGCCTAAATGTGACCCTTGGGGTACACCGCTAGTAGCTATGAATTTGTGTGAAAGGTTAGAATTATTTTTTACTTGTAGATTTCTATTTGTTAAGTAGCTTTTTATCCATTCCAATAGTTTACCCTCAATTCCGATTTGACTAAGTTTATTAAGAAGAATTTTATGGTTAACTTTGTCAAACGCTTTTACAAAGTCTGTATATATTGAGTCGACTTGGGTTTTGTTTTCGAGTGAACATGCTATAAAATTTTCATATAAGGAGAGATTTGTTAGTGTGGATCTGCCTGGCATAAATCCATGTTGATTAGTTACAATGATGTTGTTAATATGTATGGAGATTTTATCGAGGATAAGTTTTTCAAACAGTTTGGGGATAGTTGAGAGCATGCAGATGGGTCGGTAATTAGTGACATCATGAATATCGCCTTTTTTAAATACAGGTGTTAGATAGCAATTTTTCCATAGGTCGGGGAAGCATCCAGAATTTAATGATTGGTTAAATATATGACATAGTGGATTGGCTATTATTGATGCACAGTTAATTAGAAAGGCAGGACTAATTTTGTCAGGACCCGCTTTTTTCTTTAAGTCGAGTGTTTTTATTTTGCGTATAACATCAGGAACATTTATATGTAAAGCGGGAATGTGGACCGATTCCTTTGGATGAAAGGGTGGAAGTTGAACATTTGGGATATCATTATCGTAAACATTTTTGAAGAAGTCGGCAAACAAATTAACGATGTCATTAGTATCACTACTACTTTTCCCTTCGAAATACATGTATGTTGGTAGGTTAGGTTTGTTTTTTCTTAGTGAGTTTACATGTGTAAAAAAGTTTTTGGTATTTGAAGGAATAGACTTTTCTGTGTTGAGTATGTATGTTTGATATAATTTTTTGGAGAGCTTTTTACAGTCAGTTCTATATTTATGAAATATTTTGTAGTCTGAGATAGAGTTGCTCTCTTTGAAATTTTTGTGCCAGATTTTTTTGTTAATTATTAAGTGTTTTAAGTCATTATTAAACCATTTGGGGAACTTTGATGGTTTGAATTGAATTAAGGGAACATAATTTTCAATAGCCGTGTTGATGATGGAGTAAAAAGATTCAAGATTTTGGTTAACATTTGTGTTTTTGTATAAAAAGGACCAGTCTGTACTTTCTAAGTATTTTGTTATGAGTGGATAATCTGCCCTTGCAAAATTGTATGAATATTTAGGAACACTATTAGAGTAAATGTTTAGGAAGTTGTTAGTAATGGTGATGTTTAAGGGAGGATGGTGGGAATCTTCGGGAAGAAGGGGGTCTATGGATTTACATAATTTTACTGAAGGATCGCTACTAAATGCAAGATCTAGTAAATGGTGATTAGAGTTGTATACATTATTAATTTGTTTAAGACCTAGGAAATTTGACATATTTATAATTTCACGAGAATTAGCAGATGTATTAAAATGAGTTGTTGAGTTATCGCTATGGGTAATCCAGTCTGTATTGGGAGTATTGTAGTCGCCGATTAGCAGCATTCTAGCTTCCGGATATTTGAGCTTGAGGGCCTCTACATCTTCAATGTGGCTTACGTAAATTTGTGTAATTGATCCGGGAGGAATATAAACACATCCAAGAATGATTTTTCCTAGGTTCGTCTTGAGTAGTAGGAAAATTTGTTCTATATTTTTGTGTTTGCATTTTAGCCTGGATGAAATTATAGATTTGGTGACTGATATTAATACACCTCCTCCTCTTGATTTGGTGCTGGTGGCGGTACTTCTATCTAAGCGGTAGGTGTTGTGTGAAATGAAGCCTAGTTCTTCTGTGTTAAAGGACGGATCCAACCAAGTTTCAGTCAGGAAATATATATGAAAGGGATGGATTGGAATCGATGATCTTAGCTCATTAAGTTTTGTGCGGCAGCCTCTGATATTCTGATAGTAAGCCATGATAGGTTTTAGTTTTTTGAGTTACTATTTATAATAACGGTCTACGTGGTTGAGTGATACGATCCAAGGGTCGGCTTCAATTAAAATTTGTTATTTCACAATTAATTTATTTAAAATCATATATACTATGAGACACGTTCCAAAGTTTTAGATACTTTCAGTATCGCCCTGGTACAATACCAGAATAGAAACGTTGCTTGAAATGGCTTTAGGCGTGTTTGGTAACCGTATCTGAATAGCCAAGTATCCTCTCCTCACCCCCTTCCCCTCATCATCAACCTCACAATATACTTCAACTGCGGATGCCATAGTCCCATCGGATGTAGACGGTTGGGAGCAGTTGGGACTCTTGTTTGGTACACTCATTTTTTTTTCTAAATCAAGCATCCATTTTTCTGTCAGTCCCTTGCTGTCTTCATCTAGTTCTATATTTTGGTGTTGACTTTCACACCATCTTGTCACCTTACTCACTTGCCTTGTTTCTCCCAACTTACATTTATCCTAAAGGCTTAAGAAGCCTATTAGGCAGAGGGCTATCTTACATCCTTGAGGCATGCCGTATAAAACATATTTTTGACGACTCTTCGAACGGACTATTTAAATACCTAAATTAATTAGTTATGCTCGAATAATTTCTACGATGTCACGCATTAAAATGAGCAATGCTACAATCCAAACACGGGTTCATGCACCTCGTGACATCGTGGAATACAAAGGTATTTTACTAAAAACTCATTAGGAAACCCACTAATTCATTCGTTAATGGTCTGTAATCCCGTTTTTAACCGAATTATTAATAATTAGCAAACCTTATTTTTCTCCGTGCCATCAAAGATACTTCAAAGATTTACCAACTAGAAATTATAATGGTTAATAAATAAACATAAACGCAACATACGACCTAAGTAAAACGCTTGTTTAATCTTATACATCGTTTTTTGTATTGTATATCCTAGAATTTTGTTACATAAATTCGTTTTCACTTTTATTCGTCCCTTTGATTCTATCACGTGTCGCCTTCTGTGTGCATACTGAATAACCAATTCATCTGAAAACTTCGGGTACGTGACAAATGGATCCAACTTATATTAAACAAAAGAATCATAAGTATGTGTGCATTTAAATTAATATTTTAATGTATATATAAAAAAAAAATAATTAAAGTAACTCTAACAAAATAAATGATAATGCATGTGTTAACATTCTCGCCATCATCAAAGTTTGTGAAAAACAAAACACAGCAATATTATTATCACTGACTGAGCGTAGCGAACAGTTCTTTTAACTCGATCGTTTTGCATTTAGTCTATTTGAAAATTTGTTTGGGTTATAATATTTTAGTAAAGCTTTTTTTTTATCATCATAATTTAAAATCGTTGTTTATTTGGGCTTTCTTATTGGCGTTTTTTTTGTATATTATGATATCTACCTGGCTGAGAAAAGTTTGAAAAATGATTTGTCATTGCGAAAGACGAAAAATTGAGGTTGACGTTTCTTTTGTTATTTTATATGAAACCGCGCGAGTTCCAATTGCTTCCAACCTTCTGGAGCCAGTGCGATTATTGCATCCCCAATTGGGGTATGTTGGAAGGTTGAAGGTAGTGATTAGGGGAAATTGAGGAGGAGAGGAAGGTAGGAAGGTACCTGGCTATTCAGATGTGTTCACCAAACACGGATCTTTGGACAAATATTATAATTTTTTATTTGAAATTTAAAAAATTATACAATATATTTCATTTTATAATTACGCCGGTAGATTTTTTTTTATTAGTAAAAAAAAGATACACGAATTACATTACACAATATAAAACAGTTATTAATTACATAATATAATATAATATAATATAAGTATTTAATGTACCCCCAAAAATAAGCAGGGCTTGTGTGTATGGGGGGTGTTGTTATATTGGTTTATATTTGATATGATTCAGTTCAACTGTTCGGAATACTTTTTAAGGTGGCTTTTGAATTCGTTTATATTTGCATTCATGTTTCTAATTTTTTCTGGTAATGAGTTAAAAAATTTAACTCCGAGATATTCCTGGTTGAACTATCCTATTGTCTTTTTACGTTTAGGAGTAGGAAGTATGGACGTTTGTCTAAAATTTCTGTTATTTTTAAAGGGTGCAATTTGATTTTGAATATTGTTTTTATAAATTTGTAATGTTGCATGGTAGAAGTATAATGCACTTAATTTTCTGACCTTAAATTGTTGGAATAAAAATTCGGACGAATATGAATAGGGTTTTTTTAATATGGTTTTTATTATTAGTTTTTGCGATATGTAAATTGTTTGTGTTTGATTTTTATATGTACCGCCCCAGCCTATAATGCCGTATTGTATAATTGATTGACAGAAAGCAAAATATGTGGTTCTAAGTAATTTTTCGTTTAAAATATCTCTTAAACATCTAAATATGTTAGTTTCCTTATTCTGTCGTTCAGAATATTTATATGTGGGTACCATTTTAAGCGCTGGTCTATTGTTATGCCTAGGTACTTAATATCGGTCTTGCTTTCTATGTTTGTACATAACATATTGCTTATATTTAGATATTTAAGTACTCACTCACAGATCTTACTGATTTGATTTATTAAATAAGAGAAAAGTGGAAACACAATTTCTTAGATGCAGTGTCTACAATTGATGAATAAACTGGTAGTTTAAATCCTCAATGAATTTATTTATCCATAGATAACTTACTTACGTGACGTACACTTTGTATTACTTGGTTGCATTAATGATTTTCCCTGCGTCGATTGTAATTAACATGTAGTACTTACTATATTTGTAGGTTGTACTTATCTACCAATTTATTAATTTATGCCCTTTAGGATACCACTTATTTTATAAACCAATACAGTAAACAAATAAATCCATTTAAAAGAGGTGCCTGAGGCATACATTTGGTACAATGTACGACGTAATCTAGAATGAGAAGATTTTGCGGCGTTGTAAGGGTAATACACAAGTTTATGATAGGTGCGCTTAGATTGTGGAAGTTAGTCGCTGACATTGGTAGAGCGGATAGAGAAAGAAAGGAGTTTTAGACGAATATATTACCATACAAAGATGGGAGTGAAGTCGGGAATACCGGGACATTACAAAGATGCGACACATCCACGAAAATAAAATACTTAAGAAAAACAACCTGTTTCGTACAAACTTATATTAAATTTGGATTTAAGACCAAAATACCCAGTCAAAATAAATAAATATTTTTTAATCAAAGGGTAAAGTAAATAATTACCTTTTTTGTTGCTTGTTTTTGGGGTGTGATACGTGTGAAGATGTGATCTTCGGATCTACCGGATCTGCCCTGATGATGGACACTGCAACGCTGTCCGAAACGTCGGCTAAAGAAGGAGTTAGCGCAACACGGCATAACACCCCAAAAACAAACAACAAAAATGCTTTTGGCCGTGAGAATCTAAAAACTTACCAAATAAATACCTTGTATGGATTTAGTGCTATGTAATGTATTTGTGTTTTAAATTATTAAATATATCAATTATTAAATATCGATATCTCATTATTTTATAGGAAACTTTTTTTGAGAGTTTTTTAGGAAAAAATAAGCGTTTTTTAGTGTAAATTTAAATGTAAATAAAAATTGGTCATTTGTATTTTAATGTTAAGCTCAATTCATCAAAAAGCGTTAGTAAAAAAGGGAAAAGTCCTTAATTTTAATACATGTCATCAACTCACAAATAATTTATTAAATTGGCTCCAAAATCATGAAAAAGAAAAAAAATAATGACCTGTATTTTACAATTTCAAACGTATATAAATAAAAATAGCACATATCCGTACTAGATATGTATTTTAATAAAAAGACAAATAACTTGGTTTTTAACAAAGTTTTTTGTCTTTTTATTAAAATAAATACTGCCATCACAAAGTGAAAACCATTCCGAAGAAGTTTTTTTCGAAAAATTAGATATTTATTATTGGTATATTGGTAATTCGGTTCACGTCAAGAGTAAAAAAAATCAGAAAAGACGTAAAAAAAAGAACTAATGCGATTTAAGTATTGTGTGTCTGCTTAAGCGGAAATGTGTATCTTTCAATTCTCTCTGTGAACTCTAGCGGGGAAAAAGTGTTCTCGAGTTCACAAAAAACTATCAAAAGCTCAACATATCTGCATTCTACATTTACGATTGAAGGTTGATTCTACCTTCTTGGACCTTCACTGATTCCCGTTGAAAAAACATATTATTAAAATTAAAGCAAGTTAACTATAAATTAACTTGGTGATTTCCAATTTAAGGCCTCCAGATGACCTCACAAGATATAATCCAATTTATCCCATGTTTTATCAGTCTCATGCAATAATTAATTATAAATTGCGCGTAATTTGCAGTGTCAAAATATTGAAAGTTCTGCGCATGCGCGGTCCTCTTTACAATTATTTTGGTACACTTTTATCTTTAATCCGCTACCATCGCAGTTTTGTGATTTTTTATGTTATTTTTTTAATTTTTAATTTATTTAGTTCTACACCCAGCCGGGCTTCTACATGGATTTTAAGATAAAAATATTCTTAATGAGCTAACGAAAACAAAACAAAAAATAAATAAAGAATGATATAACAGTAAACTGATAAACTGAAAAACTGAATATGAAACTATTCTAGTAAAACATGTAACATTAACATAAAATAATATAGAAACTAGAACAATACTAGATATATAAGACAAATCACTAAAACTACATTACCAATGCTACTTAAATTTAGTTGAAGGATTCAAAAAAGTGCTGGTATAGATTACGCTCAATTCTATAAATGGAGTCAATAAATTTATCAAGAGTACCCCTAAACTTGTTGCCCAGATCATGCATCCTATTGGTTAGTGAGTGTATCTGATAGTTGGTTGTGTATGTATTGCAGAAGAAAGTTACATTTTTTCTCGTGTTCTTAGTGTAGAACCGAATTAAATAGTGGCAACCATGGCAGGACTGTCAATTAAGTTGTTGATGATTCTGTGTAACACAACTAGGTTTGACATAATTCACCGGTATATTGTAAGTGTCAATAAGATTCTGGAATTGTAAGATTCAGTTCGACTTATGCCATAATCCCATTGGCCCTGGACAGTTGAGACTCTTGTGTAGTATTCCCATAAAAAATTGCCGGTTTTAGTAACCAATTTAATGACCAGGTACTGTCCAACCTTCATCATCCCCTTCCGACTACCTTCAATTTCATAAGATACCTAAATTGACAAATGTTTTTTTTAAATGTGATAAATATTAAGTACCAACTGGATTCCCCTTCGTTACATGGGCTTTACCGGTTTCGAAACCAGAGGTAGACAGTAATTTTCTTCTTATTTTTAACGTCAAGTGTGCAAAATTTCTTAAAGAAATACCAAAATTTTGCCATTTGCCAAAATGGGAAAGGTGTAGCTTTTTCTAAAATAGGCATTGACCTTCCCCCTGTTTTGAAAGTCAAGTGTACAAAATTTCGTAAATCCGGACTTAAACTGTGCACACACCTGGAAATTCTTCTTGGTAATATATATTTGCTAAGTCCCCGATGTTGTCCGGGCAATCAAATCAAATCACAGAGTTTTTCGAAATCAGTTATAGACAGTTACAAATTGCACTTTGATTACGTTCATGATACAATATCTTTATTTGTCTTTATATTTAATCTGGTAATAATGTAGGTATACTTCACTCCTTTTCTGTATATAAGTAAAGCAATCTGTAGCCTGTAGTATAATTTCGTCAAAATGATCACAGAGACCGCGAATGACGGTAACAAGAGTTGGTGCAAAAGCTGTTTAACTAAAACATGTTTGTTTAATGTTGGTACATATTTTCTGATGAAAGAACGTTTCTCACCTCGTTAACACACTATTGAAAACGCCTTGGGAATCTGAATTTTAAATAATATAAAAAGACGAAAAGGTGAAATTTAATTCGGTAGTGTAAATATGTGTTATTGGAACCACTGGTATAAATGTACTCTCGTAAGATTACCTCTAAAAAATTGGTAATATTTTTTTTCAGTTAGACTATGAAATCCCCTTTTGGGATATGAGTTGTTTGGTATCAAAACTGGTCAGATCCAAAATTAAAAAAAATAAACTAAGTATTGAACTGTGTTCATTATTAACAAAAGAACAGTTCTTATTTTTCAAAAGCAGTCATATCCGCATATTTTGTAAGAGAAACCGGTTTAAAAAGCGGCTGTGGTATGAAAAATAGTCAAATCCAGCACTTGTTTTGGCGTTTCCTGAAAATTCACCTAAAGTGGAGTTGACCAGTTTTGATACCAATGGTCACATATGTTATGAGGCTAAAGGTAGTGGGATGGGGGAAGGAGATGAGTAAGATGGAGGAGAGGAAATACCTGGTTTTTTAGATCTGGTCATCTGGATTCAAGCAATGTTTCAATTCTGAATTGTGGTCTTACGCCAGGGCGTACTGCAAATATATTTTATATTGTTTTAAATTATTAATTTGTTAAATAAGACAAATCCATTATATGCGAACATGATAAATCATATGCATGCATGACAAGCCCGCCTTCTGTCTTGGACATAATCAATGATTACAGAAAATCAAATTTTCGACTTACTTAAAGCGGTTCCTTCACCTGTTCATCTCAGACAGCGCGTATTTAACCACGAGTGATAGTCACCTTCGCAATGTCACATCAATTTGCATGTACCTGCCTTGATATTAAGAGAGATGTCAAATAAGAAGTCTGCAGGTTTTGTCCGCCCGAAGGATCCAGTATCCCAGCTTTCATGGCCTAGTAGGTATTTTTGAAGATGTGCTCTCAATCAACATTGCAATTTATTACAAATTAGTTTAATGTTCTTCGTGACGGAACTTTGCAAATTCGCGGGTCGTTAAAACGGGAAAATTGTCTTAATGGCCGCCTTCACACAGGGACATTTCTTAAAATGCAATGTGTCGACCCGTACAAGGACGCATCAACGCTAAAGCAAAGAGAAAATTATTATAATTACCTAGGATTTTATTCTGATTTCGGGGCCACTTAAATTATATATATAATTACAGCTTGTGTTGACGTGGTACCTATGATTTATTTTTGAAAATTATGTGCTCGGTCTCTGGTCTGCATGTGTACGAAGCATTAATTTTATTCAGAGTTTTAACTGACAGGAGATAGTAAGACTGACGCATCATCGTTTGAGCTACGTTGTGAGTCTTAAAAATTTTGGGAACGGTAAGAGATAGAAAAGCGGAAGGTTTGAAAGTGCCAGGCTTTTCAGATCTGGCTACTTAACACGGCTAAAGTCATTTCAAGTAAGATAAATCGTAAATTGTGCATTCTGAGAACATTTTTACTAGATTGTTGACGCACTTCCCAATGCTGCTTTTATACTATGTGTATTCAAGGTGAAAAATGATTCTGTTGAAAAAGCATGCCGACTCTCTAGGCAAAAATTTTAGGCATTCAGAATATATTGAAAACACGCGTTCTTTTCCTTACATATATCATGACGGAATGCAATAATATATCAGTATGTCAATTTCAATATTAGTATTTGTATGATGACTTGATCCGCCGTCCTCATAAAACATTCGCTTTTGACTGCTACTTAGTTAGGAACTAATTCAATTCATTTTAGGCCTGCAGTTCCATTTTTTATAGGAAAACAAATTCTTTGATCAGATTCTTAATAAATTTAAAAAAATAAAAATAAAGACAAACATTCCCGGGTTACGAATAACCTGACAATATTTGAAAATCTCCTACTACCACCACAGTAAGCTGAAAATGTTGCTTGAGTTGTGATGGAGGACTTAGTCAGCCGAGGAATTGAACACACTACGCCTGAGTGGGACCCAAACGCGATGTCAACTCGGCCAATTATAAGTATTTTTTATCAGTAAGTTTTATCTGTGTATCATTTTAATACTATTTAAATGTTTCAAAACACTGTCTTTCACCAGGGTGATACTAAGATACAGTACAGATATGTACCTACATGCAAAAAAATAGGTAACTTACGTTGGTAAGACGTGCCATTCAATGATTAAGTCACCTTCTAGGTGTCCATAAATTACAGCTGCGGCTCCCGTTCCCTGTTAACTAAAATTTTATATTCGTGTTTCAGAAAAATGCATTTTTTCTTCGAGACATCTGCATATTGGTTGACGCTATGCCGAAGGATGTATAAGCGGTATTTTAATTTGAAGATCAAAATTGGACCACTTGAAGGATAGTGGCAGTAGCTCTCGGTTTAAAGGTAAACGGGCTTTTTGCAATAATTATAGTCTAAAATATGGAACGACGAGTCGTCATTTATAATTTTAATAACTCTTTTTTGAGTAATTTTGCAGATTAAGGCCTCTGCGTGCTAAGGTTACCTTCCGTATGTGATATTTAATTGTGGGACAATACGAGATGGCGTGATATGATCGTACTTCGTTTCTTCTTCTGTGAACTGGATGTAAAACTGAGTGCTAATGACCAACTCATTAGCTTTTTACAGTTTCTTTACGAACAATTTAACCGACAACTGTACCCTTAAGTGTTAAATGAATCATTTTTTAATCTCTTGTCCTGGTGGCTTGACGGCTGTTTTTCTGATCGTTTAAAATGGTTTGATATGGAAAAATAAAAATAAAACTTACATGTTTTCTTACCTACCTGATATATTATGTTTATTTTATGAGATTCCGCACATGATTTCCAGACTATCCGGAATAACTATTACGATTTCATCCCCATTCTGGGGAGTGTTGTGTGACTGAAAAATATGAAAGGGAAGGTGAAGTATAACAGAGAGGCCAGAAAGGACCTGGCCATTCAGATTTTGTCACTAAAAATTGCAAAAGTCATTTCAACCCGTTTTTCCAGTTTGGGTGGTGGTATTTTAAGGATTAATTTCATTCATTAAGGATATCTATGCTTTTTTATAAATCCAGCAAACCCATAAGGGGATTTTTTGCACCCGTGTTCGAAAATTGATTACGAAAACATCTAGAATAACTCGTGTTTAAAAATAATATGTATAAAATATGTAAAATATTATTATTATATATGTTATGTATACGTATAAAATCCTCAAACTAATTCGACTCACAGCAATAACTTGCAGAGACCGACATAGTTTTGTTTATAGTTTTTTATTATTTTTACCTTATCAGACTTCACACGGACGACTAGGAAAAATCCAAAACATGTATTCTGTGGTGTATACGTAGTGGTTGTAAGTCACTATCTTTATGCTACAGTTGTTGTATCAGACATTAAGTCAGTAGTTATAAGTCACTAGATAAAAGTCTTAAATATAAGTCACTAGTTTTGAGCAAGTGGAAATAAACCTCAGTCGTAAGTCACTAGATTTAAATCTTAGAAGTAATCACTAGTTATTATCGTGATTCTTAGTTATAAGGCAGTTATAGCTATTATGCAATATAAATTTGTACAGCGCCCTTGATGTGATTTTGACTAAAACAGCACCATATAAATCAGCTAAATATTTTGATTATAATTTATAATCACTCTGGAATGAGGTGCAAACTGAATTAGTTCATGGAATAGTAACCCATGATAAACGCATTTTAATGTATTTGCCTCCAACGGGTTTTAAACGACCTCTCTCGGTCTGGAGCCAAGGGGTTTACAGCTCACCAAGGTAATATTGTACCTCATTGCACGTGTTTACTACATGCACTAAACTCATTTAAAAATATTACACTGTTTTATTTACGTAATTATAATGATTTGAGAAGGTATTCATATTTAACTTGCGTGTTAAGTTCCTTGGAAGCCCACGATATTGTAAGTTATTATGTTATCGACTACATATCGAGGCTTTGCGGGACATGATATACTGGAGCCTTGTCATGTTATTATAATGCATTATGTTGGACGCCATTAGACCTCAAAGCGCACCCTTGTTCGCACAACTTATTATTTATCAATTTATCTCACACACTTTTAAAATTCACCTTATTTATCTTACAAAGTATTCAGCAATTATGTTAATATGAGATGTGCGCAGAATGACAAGTGAGCTGATTTGTTAGAAAGGGTAACTTGAGGACATGGTAGGCCATTATAATACTTTACATGATTTTGTAAATAGGCGCCAACGAATTTTTGTATAAAATGCTTACATTTAATGCAAAGCACTACAAAGTAAAGCAAAATAATATGTTTTTGGTTTGAAAATTTTATAACTTACAAATATTTTAATTAAATACTGCGATTAGAACACAAGTTGGCCTTTGAAATGGTGGAGTAATTTTTCAGTCTCTTTATTATCAAAAAACAATTAAAAAATGTATTAGGCATGTAAAAACTGATTTAAAGTTTAAATACTCCTACTTAAAAACCCTTTTCGGTTTTTAAGTAGGAGAATTTAATGTGTAATTTCCTTAGAAAATGATTGTAAAATATTTCATTGTTTTTGCCTAAACATCCGAAAATAAAATAATACACTTTTTCGGTGATGTTTTTTCTTGCATAAATTAAAACAAGCGGCTGATGTTAACTGTTCGAAGTTGTGCATCGCCTTAATTCTTCTTTGAAAGAGATGACATGAAAGCGAGATATATAAAGAGTGTGCATTATTTTCTAGTATCTCTTGATCATCACCATCGAAGATACTTATTATCTTGATTACATCATAATTTATATCAAAATATCACTGTAAATCTTTTATGTAGTGTACCATACGAGAAGGCAAAGAAATAATATAAAACATTCAGGATGAGCTTTTGGGTAGTCGGCCATCATGTTAATTAATATACAGAGAAAATTAGTACCTATTTCTCATTTTTTTGCAATGGATTTTGTATTTCAAAATCCAATGTGGTATAAGAGGTAGAGGGTTAAGTTGAGGTATACAACCATATTTTGATTTGTGTAGATTTAGTCGCCGAACAAGCCGTGAAACAATTCGCCCATCTACACCTGGCTTTGGGAATTAAACTAAGACAATCTTAAAATACGTTGAAATTAAAATCGATTCAACATAAACACTAATAAATATATAATAAAATAAAATACTTTTTTGTTTTAAAACCACGATATTTATTAATTTAAGAACCGACCGGTTTCGCTTTACTTAAGCATCATCAGGGTACAAATTAATACTGTAGTATTACTTAGTGCTGTAGTAATACTCAGTACTGTATAGTACTGTAGTAATACTGTAGTAATACTTAGTATTAATTTGTACCCTGATGATGCTTAAGTAAAGCGAAACCGGTCGGTTCTTAAATTAATAAATATCGTGGTTTTAAAACAAAAAAGTATTTTATTTTATTAAATATGTCAAACCACAAAGTGATTGCTTTCTACAATAAAATAAATATATAAATATCATTATATCCTTTATATGAAGGTACAATTCCACCAAACTTCGAGATGGAAAAATATTACTCATCTGATGTCTGCAGTTGCACGTCGTAAGAGGAAAAACAGAGCAAATGTACTAAATAATTGATTAAATTTTATAATTTCTTTACTTTGAGATAAGCTGTATAAATTAAACATTAAAAAATGCAATCATTCTTACCTAGGTTAATTTGTAAGCACACGGAGAAAAATGATCCGGTTATAAACGGGATTGCAGGCCAATTGCTTATTAGTAAATTCTTAATATATTGCCTTGTTAATATGTAATTACAAAATGCAAAAATATTAAGATTTTTATGAACACCACGTCTTCCGACATTGTGGTAATACATTCGAAGTTTACTAAAAGTTTAAAATGAAACACTATCTATTATTTGGATAACGAATAATTTGAAGAGATTCTTAATAAATTAGAAATACGCATACTTCTTTAAAGAAGCACTCAATTAAAGTAAAAACGGTAAATTAGTTAAAGTTATAACCACAGTATTAGTTAACTCAGTTAGAGGAGTTATATGACCACACTAATAACACGGTCATCTGATTTTTAAAATACCAAATTTATGTGAAGCGTGTAAATTTCGTACCGACCGATCTTTTGTGCTTTATTTGAACGGCAGAATATTGGCAAACATTGAAAAATGCCGAAAGCATCGTGATTTTCGTGCGAGGAGTCTGAAATATGACGCGTAGGTATAATTTGGGAGGTAAAAATATTTATTTATCTTTCGATAAATAATCTCCGCGATATACTGGAAGATAATACGTAAGCTATCTTGGCAAAACTGGTTCATTGATCGATGGATTGCGAGATGCTATTTATCGGCGATTGAGACTGATTGTGATAATTCAGGCGTCGTTGTTTATTGACGTTTTTTTAATTTGATTTAACCAAATTATTCCGATATAATATATGAAACCGACATATTTACATAATATAACGCAATTCAGTAATGACATCATCTCAAGAGCATTGAATAATTTGTTTTAACAATTTCAATTACTCGTAGTTAAACTTATTGAGAGAGTTTTAACATAATATAGAATAAAACATATTGTTCTAGATTTTTCATAGAAACACCGAGAGTCTAAATGTTTTTTTAACTATGTTAGCTATCCTAATGATGCACATATTGCCCTTCTGACGATCCATTTGCCTTTACTATAAGCAATCTTTCTATTCAATCCTTCCTCTTATTCAAGTCTTCTTTCCACTACAGCCTCCTTAGAGTCCTCAGGCCTACGGCTTTGGTCTACGTAAATATCTGACCAAATTGCTTTTTTTATAGGTAACTGCTATCTAAACGACTTAATGATTTGTACTTCATCTCAAATCAAATGACAAATTCTTTCTGCCAACAATTCAGCAGTCAAATTGCTAATTATGATTTGGTATTAGATCAAGGTCAATGTCATCTTTCACCTCTCAAATTTTCACATTTAGGAATAATGAGATGTATTGCTTTCTCAAATTCCATTCTTTCCACCGTTTATAACAACTCAATATTTTCGAAAACTCTAACAGCTTTACTAAAAAACGGGGTGATCATGGTATAAAATTTATAAACAACCGTATATGTGAAATCCTTAATACGAGTAATTGAAACGGAAAATAGAAACTGACAAAAACAGTAATTGGAAAGATATATGCAGTGCTATTTTAACAAAAGTTGTGAGACAGAAAGAGAATTGTTCATCTGTTGTATAAACTTAAAAAAATATACATTTCCCACCTAATTTCGGAATTTATGCAAAGTACTTTAAATGTCCTATATATTTCTTCATTTTGCAGATGTCGTAAAAATAAATACTATTTTAGAAACCAGATTGACCTTTACATATTTTCATTTTAAATATAATTTAATATTTATTTTGAATCAGTATTTACCTACGTCTATTAAAATACGTCACTTTAATGGAAGTTTTATAAAATTCACACGGTAAAAGTCGATGAAAAAAAATCAAAATTACACTGATTCACATCATGACATTATTCATGGATTAAAACTGACGAAAAATAACACAACTAAAGCTTAATATTTATAAATATATATATATATATATATATATATATATATATATATATATATATATATATATATATAAAACCATAAATATTGATCAAGACTAATACAATGGTGAATTGGCCAATACAATATAAATTTGAACAAAAACATGGTGTAGATCTTAAATTACAAATCAAAACTGTAATTTTGATAGCAAATTGACTCGCGTTTCGCATGCGTAAAAGTAGCTAATGCTCGTAAGTCTACCCAAATGCAATGATGCGGTTGTTCTTTCGCAGCGCAGCCAAATTTTTTTTAATTAGTAATAATTCGAAATAGAAATCTTATAGTTTTTTGTACAATGTGTAACAAAAGCATCTGTTAACGGTTGTGAAGTGATTTTTCAATAGTAAGGCTGTTTGTATTTTTGCTTGCCGCCCTGGATAATAACGGCCGTCTCGTTACGAAATGTGGCCAGACAATTTGTCAACTGGAATAAAACACGAATTTTGCATTTAGGTCCTAAAATATTTTAAATTTTTCGTGTTGGTAAATTAGTCAGGAATGTAACATGCAAAGCAGGCAAAATTTTCACTATTCCTTTTTGGTGAGGCTTTTGGCCCTTCCCATTTCTTTTGTTGAAATTCCGCGATCATGTTGAATTTTACCAATCCGCGAGTTTTTTCCATACAAACTGAAAAATCAAAAGCTTTTATTTTAAAGCCGTTTTTTTACTTTTTCCTTTATTTTAGCATTTTTTAAACCGGACAAATGAATCTATCCCAAAGTTGGATTAAGCGAAAATGTTTGGGTTGAACGAATTTGGTTTTATTCTTACTGCATATTTCATTTGAATAGCTTAATCACTGAAGAGGGTAGCAACGTAAATACTAGTAAATTCTGTAATAAATTGTGTCAATCTTCTTACAAACCGCGAAGTCTTCGAGACGAATTTAAACTTTTTTTTGTTAAAATAATATAAAACACAAATGAAAAGAGCAAAACGTGCAAAACTTTTTCCCCAACCAAAGGTGGGGAAATTAAATATTTTTAATAAAAAACTTTTAAACATTTTTTTTTCTAAACTTGAATACCGCACAAGAGTCTCAACTGCTTCCAACATTCTGGAGCCAGTGAGACTATGGCATCCCCAATTGGGGTTTATTGTGATGGTGAATGTGGTGGGGATGAGCAAGGTGGGGGAGAACCTTTCTATTCAGATCCGGTCATCAAACACGGCTAAAGCCATTTCAAGCAGTTTTTCCATTCTGAATGGCGGTCTAACATCAGGGCTATGCTGAGAGTATCTTCCACTCTGGAACGTACCGCAAGTATGCTAAATATTATATCTTTATGATTAAATTGTGAAATAACACAAATTTTAACTGCTGAAACTGTCAAAAGCCTCACCCCTTTACCACGGATGCTGTCGAAATAAAATCTAATTTAATAAAATCTAATTTAATAAACGTGATTTATTGTGTTTACAGTATCTATCATTTCATTTTAGGCATCGAAGGTAATATTTAACATTAAAAATGTTTCATTAAATAATACCCCCTTTCGTCGCATTCATTTGTCTACTTCTTAGAAGTAGTAGCGGCTTGTACTCACAAAAATGGGTAGTGCGCTAAAAATATTACCAATCAATCCTTACCTACTGATATGATCGGTATGCGAACTGTAAACTAAGGTGGAGCTATCACAACGAAGAGTTTAAGAGGCATTGACGAGCGCCGTTCTATGTTTCGGACAAATATCAAAACGATATGGAATTCGATCGCACCACGTGACTTACGACACGTGATACAAATAACAAAATTCGAACTCTTATTTGATTTTATTTTCAATGATATTATTGTTGCGTTGCTCCAACGGTCCTCAGAGCTAGCTGCCGCTGGTTACAAGCAGAAGTTATACCAATTAAATGCTTGAAAATATGTAGATAAAGTGATGTAATGATTTAATTATTTTGAAGACATTATTGGATAATAAGTGGACATAACGATGTCCGGAATCGTTGGAATTTTTCCAGGTCTTGGCGTAGCGTTGGATGACTGCCCACCAACTGCGTGGAGGGACGGATTGGGAGGGCTGGTTGAGTGAGACCTTTCGACCTCTAAAGCCAGATCCTTTAGACCTGTTGCCTTGCACCGCAGTGCTTACCTTTTTCCTTCAGGAACTTCGTCTTTTTTCTCTCCTTAATAAGATCCTCCGCACAGCATCCCCAAAGTCTTAGGCTTTATTACCTGTAATTGTTATAAATAAATGTACAAATTATATATATAAATAAATAAATAAATAAAGATGACGTAAATTATTTTTTCTCGGGACCTCCTGTGTAAAGTTAATGTTTAAAAAAAATCGTACCCGAATCATAACCGTACTTTATATGAACTAGAAAACCAACCAAATATTGAATAATTCTTTTTTTTTTAAATATGTCAGTCTATCTTTAAATATATGTACGTTATTAGAAATATCCATTCACGCAGACTTATTCATTCTTCAAAGCATAAAAATTCCTAATGGATATTTTAATTTGGATGCAAATGTCTATAATATTAAAACTACTACCTTTTTACCCTTTTCAAATACAACATAGTATTATGCATGAAACAGTTTTTGTAATGTAGATAGGTGATCAATAAAATCACTTCTTAAACACCGTGAAACTCAAATACAGGCCCCATCTACTTAAAGCATATCATCATGGAATTATTTATTAAAAGGCCTCATGGTAAAGGGTTTAGGGAATATTCAATACGGATGTATTATCCTAATTTCAGGGCCTATATTTTAAGGCTCCTTTGAAATTATTCACCGCAATTATCAAGGAGCACGGTTTTACGAATAATGTTTTGTAATTAAATTTTAAATGTTTCAGCAACTAAAATAACTAAATCTTTCTACATAATGTACATATTTTAATGATATATATTATAATAATAAGTTACCTAAGTATTTTGTTGAAACAAATCAATATGAAAAATGAATTTTTCTTAGAATCATACTAATTGCTTAGTTTTGTTTCGAAGATTTATATATAAAATGTAATATTGTGAAAAAAATTAATAACATAATTTAAAAAAATATATATCCACAAATTACGTAATAATTATTATATATTAATAGTTTGACACTATTTCAATACTTTGCCAATATTTCATACATTTTTGCGACAAACAATATGAAGTCTTATTTTTAGAAAATTTCGATGATATTTCAATTTTCACGACAGTTGTGACTGATGTTTCAAAGGTATATAGCTGCATTTACTTAAAAAAATTAATTAAAAGAGAAATATCTAAGTATGGTGCTTATATAGCCAATGCTCACGGTTCAAGAGCATTGGATGTTTCCGATATTTTAAATTATCTGCCTTACATATTATAAGAATTGACGAAAAGAAAAAACTTTAAAGGTTTCATAAAATACTATTAGGAATATAGCTCAAACACGAAATTTTGATGAATTTTATTCTAGAATGTTAAAAATGTGAGTGTTTTTGTAATGTAAAACTTTAAGTTCAAGATATTGTTACATAGTCAATGCTGAAACATAAAATACTACATAAATGTTCAAATTAATTTCAGCACTAAAAAATATATCTAAATTTATTAAAAATTATTTTTAAAAACCTGCCCCGGGGCCTATTATGTACTGCACTGTCATGTAATTGTTTTCCTCACTTAGAAAAACCAACTTCCTTTACCTCTGGTCCTATACGCTATACGTCATCATCATTAAACCGCTTAACAATTACTATCATGCCCAACGAAATGTTAGATATTATTACATTTTTTGTTCAAATATTAACGAGACCTTGTTAGTGTAAGATGCTCCTCAGGAAATACGAAATATTTATTATATCTCAGCTCGGTTATCCACAGACCAAATTCATTAAGTTGTGTACAGAAACCGTTTGTGATCATGGTTTTGTAATTTCTTCTTACACAATTTATCAAAATGCCTTCAGGAAATGGTGATTTTCGTCACCTCATAAAATATAAATTATTCTAAGAGCATTTCAATTGAATATTATAACAGTCATTTAAAATATTATCAATTTTCATCGTCCTTTAAAAAACCCTTTATAGTTTTTTTTATTCCGAATTCGTTAAAGGAAATTTAGAGAAAATAGTGAGATTTTTTAATGAAATATGTACACGATTTGGTTCATATTTTACTATGAGCGTAATTTAATTTAATGGGTGGGTACCCGATGATATAATTTGAGTTATTTTGATATATAATTAATTGAAGTGACATATGGAAATAAATAACTTTATTTTTTTATTAATTTACGCCATAGAAAGAGCTAAAAACTATAAATTACAAATGATAATATATAAATATATATATATAACAGTCAATACCAAAAATAAAATGTATTCAATAAAACAATGGTTCCATGCTAAACACAGTGACTATTCAACACACTTTTGAATAGTGATATAAAGTCATTTAAAACGATGAATTTTTTTTTTAACCTAACCTAACTTAACCTTCTTAACCCAGTTAATAAAGTTTTGGTTTCATCACTTTCCATGACTTTATATAAATTTTTAAAGATGTGATGAATTATCATTTTGATGATTTATCCGGTCACCTAAAACAACAACCCCAACAAAAAATAAAGAACATTAAATGTCAAGTCATTTTATAACAAGAGATTTAAGAAATTTTGTAAAGTTCTAGAGACTATTGCCATGCAATGTCCTGAATCTTGTGCGCTATTATAGTCGACACAGTCGCACAAGAAGTAGAGAGAAGGTTTAGTTTGGTTCTTTGGAAAGGAATATGGAAAGTTTCGGGTTTTCTTAAAATAGGGTGATTGATTTTAATTTAGATTGAGTCGAGAAGGGTAGGATACTAATTTACTATTTAAAATTTTTTATGTTTCCAATTTTAAATTTTCTGGACGTTTCTCATAATAGTCGATAAGCAGTTCTACAAACTAGGTACTTTATACAAAACACATTCCATACCTAATTATATTTATTATTTTTAAGAATTATACTGGTAAATACACTCTTGGATATATATAGAGGTCAGCAATTTATTATTGTTCTGTAAGAAAAACTCTTGAGCCAAGAAAATGCATTAAAAGGCATGAAGAAAAAACTATAAAAGACTAAAAGAGACTAGAAGAGATACGAAGCGCCGGTAAGAAGAAAAAAGATTCAAGAAGATCCAAGAAGAGATATGACTATCCTTTATGCAATAAAATGCATGAATAGTTAAGAACAGACATTACAAGCGAGAAGATTAAGCGCACTTCAAGTGAAATGACACTAAGCTGCGCCTTATAAATGCCAAGTTATTATTATTATTAAGATGCAAGAAGAGACTTGAAGAGGCAAAATAGGGAAATAGGAGGCAAAAGGAGAGTAGAAGAGACAAGAAGAAGCGGTGAGACGTAAGAATATGCCTGAAGAGATAAGAAGAGCTAAGAAGATGCAAAAATATGCAAGAAAACCCAAAGCAACCCAAGAAGAGGTCAAGAGAAACAACAAGAAACAAGAAGGGACAAGAAGAGACGAGAAGGGACAAAAAGAACCAAAAAGAGCTAAGATGAGTCAAGAATAGATAAGATGAATTAGAGCCAAAAATAGGAAAGGAAATTCATGAATAAGCAAGAAGAAGGAAATCACAAAGAAGAAAAAATAACGGTGAACCAATTCATTTATTCCTACCCATCCTAAATTCCAATACAGGCTTATTAGGTTACCACGTACACCGGTCGATTAAACTCCAACCTCCTCCCTATCCTCAGAGCACGTGTTCCAAGTCCTAACAAAACAGTACCCCCTGATCTACCGGTCGAACTCATGAGTGCTCCTGGCTGGGGCGGTACAATCGTATCGTATCGTTATGTAAGAATTACTTTTTTTCCTCTTAAAATCCCATTTCAATTATTATTTTTTAAATATTCACAAAAAGCTCACACCGCTAAAATACAGCTTCACTATTCAACTATTAGATAATTTGCATAGCGCCGCTTTTGTGAAAAATTACCTCAAAGGCGATGAATAGAACATATCTACATTACTCACATCCTAGATTACTTGACCTTGAATCCAGAACATTAAGCGTAGTAAATGTAATCCCTTCCTGGTAGAGTAGATAATTTGGATATAATAAATTCCTAATGTAAAATGAGCACCACTTTACGGCGAGTGCCAACATAATTGAGCTGTGGCGCCGCTCTAGGATTATACGGTCTATTGAATGATGGGGTTGGCGTGGCTTTCACGAGTTAGACAATGGAGAAAGTATTCATATTTATTTAAAGTATCTTTTGAATAATAATTGGAGAAAATATGAAATGCGAAACAGAAAAAGTAACGGTTGCAACTGAAAACAGAACTCAGAACCTTTTTCTCACTGAGACAACACTGTACCAAAGTGAGCTATTGAAACCTAATTATGTTTGCCAACTTATCGATCTCATATTTCTATTTAAGGAGACGTAAGACTCTAATAACGGGGGTTTGCTCGGTGATTCCTACTTTATTTGAGAGATTTGATAGGGCAAATTAAACCGTAGGTCTGAACAATACACCAGAGCTGCGTGTCGCATATTTTTGTGCACGGCTGCTTCACTTACGTCGTTAAGATTCTGACTTTATTTTAGTAATAAAAAAATATATAATTAAAAGTAAAAATGTAATAAGATGTGTAGGTAATAAAAAAATAAAAATTGGATATTTGAAAACGTCGATGAACAAAAAAGCAAAATTAAAATTAACAAATAAATATTATAAATAATATCATCTTTTGGAGTTGTAGAATAATTAGAAAAAAATTTTTTTTGTTTACTATTATAATTTTGAAATCTTGTACTATTTCGTAATAAATAAATATTATAAAGTATTATTTTTTCTGCATTTATGATTCAAATTAATTTAATTTCTACATGGAGTGTTTTTCCTTTTTCTAAAACGATAATTCTTTATTTTTTTATCATTGGAAAGTCGTGGCCAGTCATTCCTATAATATTATGTCCGCGTCAACCGGCATTTTAAAATAATTTACACCCTTCCGGTGTACCTCTGGAGACGTACTCTTTTTAAAGGATTTTTATGTCAACTTTTATTCATGCATGATTGATAAATTTATATTGTTTTAAAAAATATGAAATAAGAACTACTTATTGCTAGGGAAAATTAAGCGTATAAAGGTTGTTTTTTGTTTAAATCCATGAGATTTATTTCAATAGGATAATTTTACTTGTTTTGAATCGGCAACTTAGACCCCAAAACCAGAGCGTTTTCCGCTGTGCTACATATAGCCATAGACAACTTTTTAAATAAATTAAAAATAATCAAATAAAAATTAAGGCCTTGTGTTCATGAACTGGATTGAAGACCGATATGGTGCTGGTATATATCACTAACATGTCTTCTAGGATTGAGTACCTTATTACCATATCATATGTCCACCCGAACCTGTTGCCTCGTGCGGGCAATGATTTTAGTAATAAATTTTAAGGCTTTTAAGGACTTACTCGCTGCGTAGGTTGCCACGCGTTGTGACTATAAATAGATTACATTACAATCAGATCATCTCGTAAATAACGTTGCCTTGAATTAGAATACAAGATCTTTCCATCAAGGGTCTACTTGGTCCTTCTATCCTTCAAGACTACAAAATAAGTAGAAGGCATTCAAATAAAATCTTATCTTTGTAGAGGTACCTAGTCCAAATATGTTTGCCTCAATCAGCGATTCCCGAAATTGACCACTATCTTGTTTCATTTTAGAGTTTTACCATCCAGATATGATTTCAGACTTTCAGGGCCAAATGTATTACGGTGATTTATTTTTGGGATATTACGCCGTATCGCTACGTTTCGGACAGTATTACAGTGTCCATCATCAGAGATGTATAATCGAAGATTGTCGTGAAATTGTAATAGTATGTACACGTGATACCGAGTAGCCAACTCCAATCCGCTGAGAACTGGTATTGTAGTATAATTTAAAATGGTTTTCTGCGTTTGGTGTTGGTCTAACCGTCAATTACCGGAATCCAAGAATTGTTGAGCTTAGCCCTGTCGTCTTTAATAATATGGGTTTTTTTATCAATTTCAATTGCCTCCATGATTAAACGTGCTTCATATGTATTGGGTCTTCTCAGGACTTCAGGAACAAATCAAAAGTTTGACCGGTCGGTGGATGAGTTGATATCGCGTTTGGATTCCACCCAGGCGTAGTGTGTTCAATTCATAGGTTGGCTAAGTCATTTATCACAACACACACAACATTTTTCCGCTGACTGGTGGTAGTCAGAGATTTTCAAATATTATTAGGTTATTCGTAACCCGGGAATATTTGTCTTTCTATTAAAAAAAAATAAAAATAAATGTGGCCGACTTCAATGAAATGCTAGGCAATTTCTAAGCATTAAATTTATTTGTTAACAATTACTCCTCAGAATAGAAACTAATTCAAAATTCGCTGCCACAAAGTTGAATATGAACGAAAAATACCCTAGGTATATGAATTTGAAAGCTGTAAGGCTATTTTTTATCTGTTTTTTTACCTTATTCCGAAAGCCCAGAGGGTACAGTATCGCCGTGCTCTAATAAAGGGATAAATACGAATATAAGTTTTTTTCTTTAATAAGTAACACATTCAGCAACAATTAACAACATATCTACGAAAATATCTGGTTTTAAAATTGTGGTGAATTTTAATTATATTTTGGAGGCATTTACATACGTATTTGCTGGTCTCCATAAATTAGATATTTCGAATACGGGGGTCGGTCTTTCATGATTCCTTCTGAATTAAACCTCTTTCTATACCCATTTATCTTGGCAGAGGGAGTTTTTGTGACTTCAAGAAAAAAAAATTTACTCATTACTCAATTTGACTTAAAAGGAGTCAGTCACCTCATCAGCAATACAAACAGCACGGGTGGCACAAAAAAAGTAATTAATGGCAACAAAAAATAACATCGCCAATGAAATCCGCTCAATCTATGGAGCTCTTAATTATATACAACTTGAAGCTGGATGAGCTTACTAAATTATTGTTTAAAGATAGGTGTTTTCAACCGTTAAAAGATTTTTCAATATACATAACAGGTAAATAGAGTGAGCAGTGGCAGTTTTCTCTAAAGTGGTTTGGGCAGTGAGCCCCAAAGAGTAAAAAATTATGAGACAAACTTGAAAAACATTAAAATTCTGCCTCTAAAATCTACGCGACTGAAAAATATGGTCAGCAGCACAACACGATATTCCCGTGATGTGCGTTATAGAATCAGCATAAAATACTTCATACAAAAACAAAACAAAAAAATAGAATTTTCCCGACCATGAAATCTTATTACCTATGCCAAAACAAGACGGTCTTTGTTCGCCGCAATAGACAATGTTTGATGAAATGGTCAAGTTAAATGCATTTTTTTTTAATTTTCATTAAATATTTGTACTTTATTTTCTTGTTTTGCTTTTAATAGCATTTATAAATTTAATAATAAAACAGATTTTGCCTCTTTCCTAAGTCACTAAAATTAAATATTGTGTTGCGCTTTCTCTAGTTTGGTTTCGGTTTTCGACAATTAAACAGTTGCTTTTAATTATTTTTGTTAGTTCTACCTAATGTTGTATAGTAGCAAAATATAGTGTTGCTAACCGAAAAAAATAACGCGATTTAAAAAAAGAGAGAGAAATTTATAAAAAGAATAGGAATGTAAAATTTGATGAAATAGGAAAACAAATATAATAATTTCTCTTGATGTTCTGAACTCCGAGTGAAAAATGATCTAAAGTAGTTTTGTCTTAATATTGGCTCTGCCCTACTCTGCAATCTAAGGCCACTGTGTTCTGCAATGGTCTGAAACACACGGTAAGAAGAAAGACATGAAAGACAGGAGACAAGGGGTCTGAGGTACAGGGGACAGGTGTTCGGCAGGTGAAGGCACGCGACCCCTACCCACGTGACACGCCCGATTATCCGTCGCCGCATCATCCGCGCTCTCGATCGTCCTAGCCCAATTATCCGGAAGTCGATGTCGTCCAGCGAGTTGATCAACCAGTATGCGCAGTTTTTTCACGATTGCATAATTTAGCAGTAGACGTTCTGCCGTTTAATTGGTTTTTTAAGGTGGAATGTGTCGCACGAAATGCCTGCACGCAATATTTCAAATCTTCAGCTGTTAGGCACGCATTTGAAAAACACATTTCGTTTAGAAATTGTTACATGTTTATGGAGCGCACGAGCGTTCTGCCGGGTGTAAGAAGAAAATAGATGACACCACTTTAAAGATGAATCAATCAGTTTAAAACTTGATTTCAATAATCGATTGGCTGCTCGAAATCGATGGAATACCTTACAGCGTACGGGTTTTATACTTGACCACGCGTTGAGGATCTAATTTGATATCATTAAATCACCTCGTTATTCCTTTAATTAGCCAATTTCTCGTAAATATAGGGGCGACAAATTAACATCGGTGATGAAATAAAATGTCTTTAAGCTAACTTAAATACTAACACCATGGCGCTAACATTTCCTTTCGGAAAAGTTATTTGAAATGGGTTTAGCCCGATCTGAACAGCCTGGTAGTTATAAAGATAGCTCTTTTGGTTCTTCTCTTCTTCTTCGATGGCGCTACAGCCCATATCGAGCTTTGGCCTCCTGCAACAGTCGCCTCCAACTCCTCCTGTCCTCAGCGGCTGACTTCCAGTTTGTCACCTGGAGAAGCTGTGCTGCATCCCCTCTTACCTCATCTTCCCACCTTTGTCTGGGTCTTCCCACTTTTCTCTTTCCACCTGGGTGACCAGTCAGAATTATTTTTAGGACGCGTGTATCCGGCATTCTCTGTACATGCCCAGCCCATCTCAGCCTGAGGAGTCTCATGTGTGCAGAGATGCTAGGGGCCTTATATATATCGTACAATTCTATATTGTGCCGGATACGCCACTGTTCGCCCTCTTTCACGGGTACACATATTCTTCTTAGCACCTTTCTTTCAAAAGTATCCAGCATTTCAGCCATCTTTACCGTCAGTGTCAGCGCTTCACATCCATATGCCAATACAGTTCTTACAATGGTCTTATATATGGTTATTTTGGTTTTTCTGTGGACACTACGTGACTTAAACACTGGCAGCAAAGAGAAGTATGTTTTGTTGGCTGCTGTGATTCTCCTTCTGATTTCTGCTGGATCCTCGTTGTTCTCTGTCAGGCTGGAGCCCAGGTAGGTGAATTGATCGACCATTTCGTATGAGTAGTTGTCTTTAAATAGTGCACTACTTCTTCTTCTGTGTGAAGGGTTCCTGCTCTGTACCATCATTTTTGTTTTGTCAACATTAACTCGCAGTCCTACTTCCCGCGCCGCTGTTTCTAAAGGGTCGAAGACCTTTTTAATGGCTGAAATTGATCTTCCGACAATGTTGATGTCATCCGCATATCCGACAACTTGACTGCTCTTGAAACAAATATTGGAGCCAGTGTCTATTAGTGTTTTTCGTATTACATGTTCGAACACAATGTTGAAGAGAGTGGGAGCCAGACTATCCCCCTGTTTAAGTCCCTGTGATACTGTAAATTCTTCCGACAATTTTCCGTCTATTTTGACCTGACATCTTGAGTCTGACATTGTGGCTTTTATGAGCCTAACCAATTTAGGTGGAATCTAGAATTGTAGTAGTATGTCATATAGACACTCCCGATCTATGTTATCATATGCTTGCTTGAAATCAATGAATAGTTGGTGTATGTCTATGACAAATTCCCAGCACTTTGCCAAGATCTGTCTGACGGTGAACAGTTGGTCTGTTGTGGATCTACCGGTGCGGAAGCCTTCCTGATACTCTCCCAGTAGGTTTTCTGCATATTTATCAATTCTTTGTTTCAGTATCATGGTGTAGATTTTATATGCTGTGCATAGAAGTGATATGCCTCTATGATTTTCGCATTTTAATTTGTCACCTTTCTTGTGAATTGGGCATATTATGCTTATTTGCCATTCCTCTGGGATTTTTTCCAGTTTCCATATTTTAGTTATTAAATTGAGTAGCAGATTTCTCAGATGCTCATTTCCATATTTGAACAACTCTGCCGGGAGGTTGTCTTTCCCAGGTGATTTGTTGTTTTTAAGTTTCTTTAGTGCAGCATTTATTTCTTGCATTGTTGGTGGATTCGCTGATTCTTCATTACTTGATTCAGTGGGGATGTTGATAGGGTGACTTCTCAGGTCGCTATTAGGGTTGAGAAGTTTATAGAAGTAGTTTTTCCACACTGTTTTTATTCGTTCCTTATCTGATATAATTGATCCATCAGCGTCTTTGCATAGTGTTGTATTCGGTTTGAAACCCTTCTTGAAGAAGTTTACTCCCCTATATGCTTCTCTAGGATTATTATTGACAAAGTCCTGTTCCATTTTTAGCAGTATATCATTCAAGAATTTTCTTTTCTTTCCCCGTATCAGCTTATTCGTTTCTTTTTTCACTTGTTCGTACGCCTGTCTTTTGTTTCTTGTTGACTTTTCCAAGTATTTCTTTCTGAGTATATTCTTTTCAGCTATCTTTCTTTCACACTCTTCATCAAACCACGGGTTCCTGGGCGGTCTGGGCATGTTTTCGACACTTGATTCCACTGCTCTTACAATTTTTTTTTTATTTTTTTTATTTTTTTTATTTAGTAGCTATATTATACATTTTTTTTACATTTTTATAAGAATATATATATAAAAAATAGATGTTGATTATATTCATAGTCCTCCTCACTAGGAGATCCTGTGCTGAGGGGGACTTCTTTTATATCATTCCAATCTGTTTCGAGTGATTCTTGGGAGTTCTGCTCAGTGATCTGATCTGGTAGTCTATTTACAAGGGCGTTGTGATAATGCTCTTTGCCTTCTGGCGTTTTTAGAGCTTCCGTATTGATTTTTGGAATAGTTGGTGATTTTCGTGTCCTGTTGTTTGCGATTTGGCTCCTATAGGTGGCCACCACCATGTAGTGGTTTGAATCACAGTTGGCACCCCTATACGTCCTTACGTTTGTGATGCTCGTTGCCCCCCTTCTTTCTATCAGGACATGATCAATTTGGTTATGGTGTCTACCATCTGGCGACGTCCAGGTCCGTTTGTGTATGTCTTTTCTTGGAAATTGAGTCGAGGCCACGATTAGGTTTCTCGATTCTGCGACATCAATCACTCTGGTTCCATTATTATTAGAGTGCTTGTGTAGACTGTTCATTCCTGCAATGTGTTGGAGCAGAGGATCCTGTCCTATCTTGGCGTTAAAGTCCCCAATTACCATCTTAATGTCGTTCGATGGTAATGTGTAGTAGACCTGTTCGAATTTCTGATAGTATTTATCTTTCATTATGTCCTCTTTATCTTCCGTTTCAGCATGTACGTTGATCAATGTTACATTGAGAAATTTCGTTTTTATGCGTAAGCTGCACATGCTCTTTTGGTTCTCCTAACCTGAAACCACTAATTTTGTCTCACATTTGCCCCTTTGTCGTATAGCGCACCCTCTGGGAAGGTCGGACACTTTTTGGGAACAGTAGACCTCGCATCCGAAAAATTGTGTTTCTAATTTTCTCTAATTTAATAAATAATATTAAAATACGAACAATAAACACTATATAAAACAAAATAATAAATTACACACCAACACAGTAAAGACTGATAGTGGTTAACGAAGTATAGGCCTTGAGGGTATATACAATTACAATATCCTTCCCGTTAACCTGAAAGCGGAGAATCAAAAAAATATATATTTTTTAAACTGTTCTTTCTTAAGATAAATAAACAAAATTATTACGTACATTTAATGTGGAATAATTTTGTGAAAATTTATTATTTTTATAATTTTGTTTAGCTTTTAATTGTCTAGTGAGAAAGCGAAATATTTTTTTGAACAATAATAAATCAAAATATCAGAGAAAATAGAAATCATTAGATGTAAGTACCTAAGAACGTACTTAAATACTCTGCTACTCTCAACTTCATTAAAAGCCACATTTAAAAAAAAATTCAAATTCTGAATTATTCAATTTGTCCAAAAAACGCCACTACCTCAATTATAATTATTTTTTTTAACTTTTTTCAGGCAGGTAGGTATTATTATTATTCCGATTCGACAGGTTAAAGAGCGAAGCGCGCATGAGAACTCTGATGGGATAAAAATGCAATATCCAAAACCGCCACCATCTTCAAACGGTAAATACAAATAAACTTACAGACCAAAAAAAATCCAAGCGGTCGAGATAAAACAGGACTTTGCTATGGTCAGTCAAAAACCTGACTCAAAGTCCGGACATTTGTTTTATCTCAGATCTATTAAATACATTATAAAATTAACAACCTAAGCAGTTGCTGATATGTATATTATTAATCCGTTGTCTTGGCTCAGTAAGTCAATAAAATATTCTGACACAACAGGTCCGAGAAATGTTTAATTCATTAGGCTGCTATCGCCTTACAATAATAAAATACAGCTTCAAAATATCAGAGTCATTAAGTATGTTAGTCGTCTAGTTACTTTGGCACGCGACAGTACACTTTTTGTCACTTGTTCCATCTGTCTACACGTCTCCCCATTTGACTCTCCAATCACGTCTATTCGAGTATTCTCGTGTTATCCCCTTTTTACGGCAGTTTTTTTCCGCGGATTCCGATAAAATCGATTGTATTGAAATTAACAAGTCTGCATTTAAATGTCATTTCTCCTTTATTCATTGGCTATTTGTAGGTAAACTGCATACTCGAAATGCAGATGGTGTTCTGAAGCCATCGTGTCTGGGATGAAAAGTGCATCTTGTTTACGTTTCGCCTTCTGTTCCATATACTGCGTCTGGCTAGACAGGGCGAACGTGCCTCATTTAATATATTCCACACCTTTTTTTCCAAGTCTTCGATTTATTTCCGTCCTCCAATGATACAAGGAAAGATATCTGATCGTACTTCGCCAAAAATTTATGGCGATACTATCAATGTAAGGAACTTTGTTAGCCACTAATTGTCCGGATTATTTAAACCCGTATGCCAACGTAGAAGCTGTATTACCTAAATGTACTCCTTTGAAGTAAAAATATGTTTAAAAAATCACTATGTAGGTTAGATAGTTATCCCCATCAGACATTTCTACCAGCCGACTCCTGCTCAGAATCATTCTGCTACGTATTATCTAAAACTTCCCAGGATACCTTGGACTGACTTGTTGGTAACTGTTTAGGCATTTGACTTCGAGTCCGGCATTGATCGTTTGAGCATTGTGATGTTTTTTCAAGTTCGGTGAGTACAATAGATACCTTACTCTTCTTTGATAGTTGATTTCAGGTCAATTCAAAATCACTAGTACTTAGTTAAAAGTTTAATGCTATTTATTCTAGTTGTGAATTATCCTAGATCCGATCTTTATTAATTATCGAAGATAATCTTTGTGACTTGACATAAATAATTGAAATGAAAAGTTACTTTGTTTTAAACACTTTAATATACAATTTTAGCCGAATTATCCGAATACGGGAATTTTAATTAGTACATACCATACTTTTGACAAAAATACAGCGGTGCAAGTCCTACATAAAAATATTTAATTTATTTTAATATATTATTCCATATTATGCTGTCTCAGTTGAAGTCACAGGAGGAAATCCATAATTGGTTTTATTTTACTGTATAATAATTATGTTCAAACTGATTAAATGTAAACTGTCAATTTCCCGAAAATGAATAAATAAATAAATAAATAATGGGCTCGCGCCTTAATAACTTCGAGGCATTTGAAATTACGAAAGCAAACAAAAATAATAATTGTTATATTTTACATAAATGAGAAATTACATAAAAATTCAATTTTAAAGCTGGTCCCTTTCTCCCCCAGTAGCCCCCACCCTCCTTCCACCTCTCTACCTAACACGCTCTGGTGTTCTGTCCCCCTCATTTTTTTCATTCTATCTTTTTATTGTTAACCCTATATATAATATAAATGTAAGTGTCTGCAGGTAATTATGTAACATTGTATTATTACGATCCTGAAAAACGTTAGTTATAACTAAAATTAATTGACTATTTACTATAAAAAATTGTCAAATAAAGTGTTTAAAACAAATGAGTTTTTAATTAAAATAACTAATTTTATTGCATTCCAAATTAGCAAAACACTAAAAATAGTTTAGGTAAGAAGTTAAAAATATGTTCAAATCGAGTCCGCAAATTATGCAGGACTATCGATTAATTAGAGGAAATTATCAATGATCAAAAATAACATTAAACGTAATCTCAGGTATCGTGAAATAAAAGCAATAATCTCAAAAATAATAATATGCTTTTTAAACTTTTCTCAAATTTGTCTACTTTAATTCGGCCATTTAAATTCATAAGTAAATGGTATCGCCTGTCCCTGTAATCATGTCAAAGTGGCCATTTAAGATTTACGTAATAATAACCACCAAATAAATGGAATCACCATCCAAACCCTGGTGGTCTAGTATTTAGGTAAACATTTAGTTTATTATGATTATTAAGTAAATAAAGTTTAACTAAACAACGGTTACACATTCAATCAAGGCTTTACAAGTGGATGATTAAATTTTTGTAAATAAACAACCTTTTCTGAACGATGTGTTCATGGAGCAGCAATTTTGAGCATTTAAATTAATTCTACAAGAGACGGAAACGAATCATTAAGTTGACTTAAAAATGTGGAAAAGAAAATAAAATAAATTTTCCTTCTTAAATGTGACCCTTTTAAAATAAAGAGGTCAGTGTAAAAATATCTGGTGTATTGTACACCCATCAGTGAAACGGTTGTCACGTGTTGTCAAGTTTTGACAACACGATAAGTTATACAGGTCACAATATTCATGTGAAGTTGTTAAGTGGGTAGGTTACCTGAATACAGATTACCTAAAAGCATAATTAAATTAACGATTTTTTTACACTTAAAAGAATTAATGAACGGATCTAATTATGCCACTATGAGCTTAATATTAAAATTATTGTTCACTTATGAAATTAATTACATTTACATGGTGTCATTTTAATTATGTAAAATAAGAAACTTTGTTTAGACCACTATTTAATATAATATATCAACATGTTCCGATTCCAATTTTTCTTCATCAGGATACAAAGTATACTGTATATTTATCAAATAGGTTAGGAGAAATTAATTGCTTATTAACTATCCCGCGGCCAAGTGGGGGAGTAGGTAGTACCCAAAATTACTAGCCTCCTTATATTAGCTTAAATACTTGACATATCATTTTAGTAATATACGTATTCCTCCGCAAATGCATAAGTTACCATTAATAATTGACCGAATAATTGGGATTTCTTTTGTTTAAAAACCCATAACACAGAATAATCATGGGGTCGTTGGAAGACCCACTTGGTTATAAACGTTTTGTTTGGCATCATGGCCTGTCAAGAGTTAAGCAATTATGTTAATAAATCATTGTACAAAAATTAAAAATCTTGAAATAACTACCATTACTACTGACTACTCACTAAACTATCCTCACCTAGTTTCACTATTCGTTTACTAAAACCTGAGCTGAAATGTCATATTTTATGACAATGTGAAAAATTCTGCATATTGTCACACTCTTTCAACTGCTTGGCGTATAGCGCAAGGGAACAATATAATATATAAGTAAGTAATGCAACTATTTTAGTGTAATTTATATTTTTGAACACGCCCTAAGATGCTGATTTCCTTAGTAAGGTGTTTAATCACCATAAAGCGCACGAGCCAGAAATCGTTAATTCTTATGGTGGTTTGTTAACGTTAAAAACATAAACGAGGCAATGAACACGTGCTATTATTCACATTAACTTTTAGCAAAATGGGTATGTTTATGTATATTTCCTTGGAATTGTTTATTTTTAAATGATTAAAAGTATGTCGATGACCTCCATGACAGAATCACTAGCTCCTTGTCATATGTACAAAATTGTCAAGATCTAAGAATATAATGCATTGTAAGTACATAATATATGTTGATACGTACTTCGTTTCAGAGAAGATGAGATTATCTGATATCGCCAATTGCGTCGCTAGAAATTGTTTTAGAAATGTTTTATTAACTGATTTGATTACGAAGGTAAGTTGCAGTCTTTCCCTCCCCCTCTCATTTAAATTAATCAACAAACGTTGCCAGTCCCTCGCGACCAGCCGGGAGATGTCATCGCTACTCGCGTCGTCGAGAATTTATACATGGCTTCATCGTTTTTAACAATGCGTGTGCTTTAGACCAATGCCAGGAACAAAACAGTAAATGAAGAATGACATAATATAAAGGTTATATTTGCAGTGTACGGACTGTGAGCGATTAGTTGTTTGCGACGTAAGTACACAACATAAGTAGCGGATACTTGTGTATCCCTGTGGACGAAGGGCCTAACGGCGCGTATTGGAACTTCCGCAATCCCATTTGTGGATGAATGTTATTATCAATACCAATTGTCTACAAGAAGCGTGCCATTTAAAAAACTTTGACTGACTACGCAGTAAAATAACGTTTACGGCTGTCAATGGTCAAACGTACCTTGAGGACAGTATTTTTCGTTCAATCAAGGATCTATACCCGACCCGATATGGAAAATTTATGAAACTGCTTCTCCTTATCTGGTCGAGATGGGAAGGTTGCAGAATTTACACCTGTCAACTACCCGGCATCAATTAAGCCCGTCTACTAACAGCTAGAGATTGCAATTCGGAAATCTGGATTTTTTCAAATTCAGTTTTTCGGATTATTCACAGTGGAATAAGAACTTGGATTTTTAAACATGAAAATTTTTGAAAAATTTATTGCAAATGAATTAAACGCGTCTAATGGGCAATCTTTAAGATCTAAGGCATGGATCAACAAATGTGTAAAAATGTGGTTCTCAACCAAATAATCAAATGTCAAATTTACTCCATGCATATGGGGGCGCCGCCTGCGCTAATATAAAAAACAGGATTCGGCTGTATAATATGTTCTACTACGTGATCAAATAATGTTTTTATATTGAAGGGGATTTAAATTTTCAAATAATCCGGATTTCGAAATTTAAAGAAATTCGGATTTTCCAAAACGGATCTTGATTTGCAATCCCTACTACCAGCTGACTTAAGGAGAGCCTCCATTACAGCCTGATTGTGGAGTTAAAAGCGTGTCAGGCCCATATTGATTGCCTCAGAACGTGACATATTAAAACTACCTCTGTGCCGAGATAATTACCTGCCAACTTAATGATAGCCAACAGTTGTTTTAAAATATTTAATCGATCATAAGTGCTTGCCATAACCTGCCACGTAAGTAGGTAGCGGATTTAATAATTATTATTACGGATGATAAGAAAAAGGAATAATAATTAAATACATTCCAGTGCATTATTTACACTTTCTCTTGATCGTCAAAATTGTGCTGTGGTCCCTGGTCTCAAGTACGAAACCTTGGAATCGAATTTGACAGTAAATTCAATTTTAATTACCACGTAGAAAACGTACCGTCTTACTCGTAATATATAATTCAGGGGGGGATAATAACGGGTTAGTAGTAAACGTTACTCATCATCAAGCGTATGAGTACTGCGTATATCGGCTGTTATACGACAGTATTATATACACGAGAGGCATAGAAATCTATTACGATCGTATTAGGACGGAGATCGCAGACTCTGTTTGATTTGAAAAATATCGATTAATCGCGCTATTGAAATGTAAAAATTAATCATTTGCAGCTCAATCACAGGAATATTTGAAATCGAAATGTCGATTTACCAAAGTAACTACTGAACGCATAATTGGCCAAATTTGCTACAGTTGAAAACAGACAGGATCAATGACATTGCAAAAGTTTTCTGAAGAAACAAGAAGTTAACAACTAAACGCGATATAGGAAAATGATTGGGTTTTTACGTATTGGAACAAAGTGGTGCCAGTCTAAAAAAATCTTGCATGCACATTATTATAAGTAAAGAGTTTAACTAGGGCAATATACGGTCTTCTTCACCGAATATCTATACGAACTCTGCATATCAGGGAATCTTTACAACCACTCGAACGATTTTTGGCACACTATGCAAAGTTTGCAAAAACGTTTTGAGCGATCACCAGCCATAGTGTGCCAAATGTAATAGAACGGTGAAATATATATTCATTGACTTTAGGCCGTAGTGAGCATATTAATATTTTGAGAAATGGTGTTAATTAAATAATGTGGTAAATGTATATATTTGATAATTAAACGATCTCTCGAAAAAACCTAAGACCGATAGTGTTCAGAGCATAATGGTTTCTTGGATGTCTGCATCGAGTAACTAAACTATTCAAAAAACCAATGTCTCTCAAATACCTATTTACATCGGTAATGGGGCACTTTCACAATCTATGAATACCGTCAAAAGAAGAAAGTGTGGAAGATTTTAAGTTTTTTTTTAGATTATGATTATCGTGACATTTGTGTAATTTTATTTTTTCATTCATAATTATACATTTTAAAAACGATCTAAAAGCGCACTTTCCGAAAGGGTTCCAACTACACAGTCGATGGTAAATCTTGGAAAGAAGTCTCTGAAAATGCAAATAAGTGCACATCCATTGTCAAAGAATGGCTAAACCAAAACCTTCTAACTCTGAACTGTGAAAAAACTATTTATATTCCATTTTATAATACCAAAAGGACGGCACCCTTAACTCACCTAAATATAAGGTTTCACAACAATACTTGCAACCCTGTTTCCTGTTCTAACTGTGTAGAAATGAATTCGGGGAACACAGTTAAATACCTAGGAATTACTATAGACAGCCAACTTAAATGGACAAATCACGTAGAAAAGCTTGTAAATAAACTAAGGTATTTAACTTACATTTTTAAACCATTAAATAACATAGTTGATATCAAAAGAATGAAACTGGTTTATCATGCATTGGTACAATCATCAATATCTTATGGAATAATTGGATGGGGGGTATCTATAATATCCACATTAAGCCGCTAGAAATAGCTCAAAAATTAATACTAAAAATAATGTTGCAAAAAGATGTTATCTATCCCTCCTTGCAATTATTTCAAGAAGCTAAACTCTTAGATATAAGAAAAATTTAATTTATGCAATGTCTGAAATATATATTTTCCCGAAATGTACATTTTACAAAAAACGAAAATCGTTCTAGTAGTAGAGTAAATAATGCATATGAGGTTCCACTATGCAAAACTAGGCTTGCGCAGAGACATGCTTTTTTCATTGCCCCAAAAATCTACAATGCACTCTATCTAATCTACAATGACTATAGAAATTAGATCTAAAAATATATCGTCTTACAGCATATACAAAAATGTAATAAAGACTTGGATCACTACCATTGACACAAATACTTACCTACTATAACATCCTACCTTTTGTAAATTTACAAATCCTTAATTTTTCAATTTTTTAACCTTTTTTCCTTAATTGTAATTTTGTAAAAACGGAAATATTTGTTTTATAAACTGCACTTAACAAAATAAGTATACCCACAAACTGGCGATGCCTATGTGGGATTTTTTTTTGGTATGTATGCATACTATACTATTATATTTTTTATTTAATTGTATAATTTTATTTTTCTTATCTTAAAGCTACCTTTTTTTTTATAGTACCTTCTTTACCTGTGAATGAAATGCTTTTTGTAATACTATAATAATTTTAATAATGTAATACTTGTTTTTGTACTACTTGATTTTTGTAATTATATTTTTATGCATGTAACAAAAGAAAATTATTAATAAAAAAAATAAAATAAAAAAAACAGGCTAACATAATATTTTCAACTGCCTCCGTGGACTAGGAGTAAGGCTCTTGACTTGCAAGCCGAAGATCGAGGGTTCAAATCTTGCGGCACGTTCAAGACTGGAAGATACTCCCAGTATCGCCCTGGTGTAAGACCACCATTAAAAATTCAATCGTTGTTGAAATGGCTTTAGCCGTGGTTCGTGACCAGATCTGAATATACAAGTACTCCCCCCACTTTCCTTTTCCCCTCCTTCTTTCTCCCACTACCTTCAGCCTTACTACATACCCCAACATCGGGAGAGGCTGATTTGGGGAGACTCTGTCGCCTTGCACGTAGTGAGAGAGAAATATTCAAATGTCCGTCGCTCCTGGACACATTCCTGGATTCCTTCTCAACCCTCACACATTTTACCTTTTCAGAACTTTCTCTCCTTCATTTTCTTAAAAAAAACCTCCACACGGCATTCCAAAAGATGACACAGGCATTGAGAGAAATTATTTTCCTCAGGGCCTCCACAGTGGCCCATTGGTTAATATTAAAAAAAACTGTTGTAAACCTCTATTGAATAATTAGTAGTTATTCTTTGATATGTATTTATATTTTTTTATGTTAACTCTCTTTCTGTCTTTTGTTGAAAAATAGTGTTTTTACGGTGCTACATTGTACGTATTACATAGTCATATTGTAGGGCAACAGATTTGGCTTTATTGTGGAAATTATAATGTTTCGTAGATCATTTAATTAGTTAGAAATAAGATAGTTTAAAAGGCAGCTTGCCGTTCTACCGAGAAAGAAACGGCTTTTAAGTGGGTACTCCAAACATCAGAAGGCGTGATGCTTCACAGATTTATGTTAGTGGGTGGATTATTAGGGGTTTTATTATCACTTTAACTACGATAAATGATAAGAAAATAATCTTAGACTAGGTAAAGAGCACATATTTTTTGCATCATGATTAGGTAAATGTGTTATCGTATTTGTAAAAGCCAATAATAAAATGCATATAAAAAATTACATAACTTTTGTAGAATCCTTTCTATAGTACCTATCGGTCAATTAACCGAAGATAATGCAATAAAGATACACTTGAAGTGAATTGTGCTCAAGACCAGCTAGCCTTGAATATTATAGAAAAGGGGGAGATTAATTAAACATTAATTAGCCAGTTCTCGAATTTCCCAACGTATCATTAATTATTCCATTTCTGACTTCGTCAACTGTTAAAAGTATTTCCTATTCATTGTAGTCTCGAACAGTTAACGTGTTTTATTTGCACCGCTATTGGTAGCGAACTGCGAAAGGCTTCAAAGGTAGAATTCCAGTTGAATTACTTAAAAGACAGCGAGAAGTATTTATTCTACTGAATATAGAGAGATTTTCATCCGTTTCGGGCATAGTCATTACAATACAACAGTGGAACTTAAAACAATGACAAATAAATAAATAAACACTGTTTTACAACCAAGCAGTTACATTTCCTAGGGTAAAATTTATGAAGAGTACTTTAAAAACTGTGTACGATTTGTAAGGTTTAATAAAACTGGAATTGCGTTGGAATGATTGAAGTCTTAAATTGTTTTAGCGAAAGAAAAAAAACATTTATATTCCAGTTTGGCTATAACTATTGTTACAGTAAAATTTAAAACAATGTTTTATAAATACTGAATTGCAGCTTAAAAACAAGGTAAACAATGTACCGATTTAAAATATCTGTCATAATACATCAAGAACGAGTAGTAGCAATAATTTCCCGTTTTAAAGGTGTTTTGTGGTGCGAGGACAAATAATTGATCACCGTTCGGTTCCATATATCATTACGTGAGTAAAATGGTGGAGGTACATGAAACAAGTATTGAGATATGCTTGACTGACGGGATGCGGGATTATTCAATGTGGAGTTACGTCGGTCACGCGTTTTTGGAGAATAGAGAACAACGAGTTAGTTTACTCGAACCGCTGATAAAGATATGCTTGTTTGGCGGGATGCGGTGTTATTCGATGTGGAATTACGTCGGACACGCGTTTTCGGAGAAAAGCGAACAACGATTTAGTTTACTCGAACCGCTGAAAACTCTAGAAATGCCATTTTCCAAGAGGATTTTAATATCGTATTTTGTAAAATTTAAAAATATTTTTTTACAATCAAACTACTTACCTAAAGTCTACTTGAAGCGTTGGCACACGTAACAAAAGAAACGCTATCTATTAAATAACAATAACCTATGTTTTGCGTGGTACTAGAAAAAGTGCTAAAATGGCAAGACTCTTTAAATCGCTTACATGGAAAACACTAGACAGCTTATTTACTAAAAAAATATTATGTGTCTTCATTTTGTTCAAATAAGTTTACAACATGTAATGCAACAATGGTTGCAACAAATTGTTGCCATGATGCGTACGATGCTGTGCGCATTAACTGCGCCCCAAACGGGCATGAACACTGTTAATTTGTTGCATTACATGTTGTGTTGCTAATACCTATACACGGCTTTTTAAGCCGAGTGATCCCATGCGTCGTGGATTCAATCCATAATTGAACAAGCATTTTTTCGCGAATGAAAGTAGAGAGACTTAAAACAAATGTTAATTTTAACTCGCGAATTTTTGTGTGGCGTTAAATTCATTCTGATAAGATAAAGGTGCTTTCGTTTATTATAAGGTTCATGGTAATGTTGAGCTCTTGGAAATCGTTGTTTCTTTAAGTTCAATAATCATCAGGGCAGAAGTGAAATTGCGGAGGCAATGGACCAAATTTGAATGGTAGTCTGTCACGAGGGTGATACTTAGAGTATCTTTCACTTTAACGCGTTGTAAATTAATTCAATTTTTAATTCTTTAAATCATATAAATCATTAAAGGGACACGTGTGTAAACCTTCAATCTTTTAAAAAGTACATCAAATCTTGGCTAAAAAACACTGAACTAGATATTTTTTTCTTATAAGTTTTAGCAAAGCTATCTGTAACATTTATATCCATGTATACATTATTTTTTATTATTTCACATACATACAAAACAGCGGATATATTTTATTGTTTGTAATGCTTTGTCTGCTAATTCACTTTTTAAAATGTCTTCAAAAACTAGTATTTATCTTATTTTTTGTGTTATTTTTAAAACTTTTACAAATTACATGATTTAGTTTCTTGTATTGCATCTCTACAGTAACTCTTTTAAAATAACTTAAATTTATATTTAATATTGTATCTCCACTTAAACCATAGAAATAAGATAAAAATACTTATAATACCCACACTCAGGCTTCGCCTTCGTGGGATTTTTTTTTTAATTATGTACATTTATTTCAATATTTTTTATACATTTTTCAATGTTTTATGTAACCATGTATGTATAAAAAAAAAAAAAAATATATATATATATATATATATAAAACATTTAAAAAATTCAACAATGTGAGTGTGATTTATGCCCATTTGGAAGTGAACCGATTTCGGTAATTATTTATAAGACCTTTCTTTGTATGATTAGTTTAATCAAAAGTAAGGCGAGATTGAGACACACACACACACACACACACACACACACACACACCCTCACACACATTATATTATATACTACTATATTAATTTTAATCGTTGTATTTTTCTATAGTTAGTGGATCATTGAAAATCGGACTTGATCAAAGCTCTGCAACATCTATAATCTATACGCCTGGCTGAAGGAAATGCCTTTATGGTATTTATATTATGTACGATTTTGGGGACTTGACCGACAAAGCCGTTGACATGACCGACGTACGCAACATTTACGACATACTAATAAAGCGAGTGCGTCGGACAATTTTCAGCTCCTTTACGGATTTTTAATAACTCTCATATCGCGACTATCGGCCGGATTGGCTGCTGCGAAATAAATAGTGTAAGGTACTGCGGAATAAGGCATAAGAGAATAGAGAAGCTTGTCTGTACCACTATACGAACGTTATTATGATAATTATGAACTGTTGTAAATAAAATAAAATGAAAAACAACAATAATTGAAAAAAAATTATCTTAAGGCTTATGCCATCTTTGGGGATGCTGTGTGGTGGTTTTTTTTAGGGAAATGAGTGAGAGGAAGTTCTGGATAGGAAAAAGGTGTGATGGGTGAGAAGGAGTAGTGGGTTAATGTGTCTAGAAGTGACCTATGAATCCATCCCTACCACAGCGATGCAAGGCGATGGATCGAGAATCTGGCTGGAGAAATCAAAAGGTCTCCCTCAACCAGTCACTCCCGGTCCAGTAAACAAGATCTAGACACACCTTACTCCATGAACCCGGGTACCCTCGCTAAGTCACTAAACATGGTGAGCCACTTAGTATGAACTATGGCTGAGGTTTTGGTTATTAAATAAATGGTACCCGAGGTGCCTCCCAGATTGATATAATTTATTTGAAGATAATTATTTAAAGCTCGTTATAAGATAATAATAAAAAGGCAAATAAAAAACAATAGTAAAAAGATTATTCTATAAATTAATAACACCCCGCGTAAACCCACGCCCATCTTTTTGTGTGGTACAACTTTGAATTGCAAATAGTAGCGCCTTTGAGCTGGTTTTTCACAAACACGGCGCTACAAAAGTCATCAAATTATTTTAATTATATACCTAATTCTAAAAACGAAACTTTACACTTTTTAGGGATATTTCCCCTTGCTCTAGATAAGCTGTCGAAATAATGCTTAAAACATTTTTTTTTAGAAATCAGAACTAGACATTTACCTTCCTCTTATTTTCAAGGCCAAGTGTGCAAAATCAATCTTGAATTAAAAATGTACATTTGTGTAAAAAATGTGTGTCCGCCATTCGGCCGGCCGCGTTAGTCAATATACTTATCGCGGACGTGCTTAGGCAATAATGCTTACTGCTAAGGATGCGTCTTATTTGAAGGGACTATATTTTTCTAAAAATTAACTTTATTCAACACACAAAATTTATCAAAATATTAAGGAAAACGCGAGAGGTGTTTAAGTAGGAATCACGTGTTGCACTTCAAGTCACCAGGAACAGAATAATTTTTCGCCAAGGGCTTTGAAAATTCACCGCTGGTTTGCCGGAACGCGCATGCGTTGCAGTGTGGCGAAAAACAAGAACTTGCTAGTGTCTAAAATTAATAGTTCCATAAATTTGAACAGTATCTAAAAGTAAATCATAAATCTAAAACTTCCGTTATCCCACGAAAAGAGCTTTGTTAGATATTAAGAGGGTGGCGAAATACACCCTGTCCCAATTAAATATTCTCCGAGTAATAAATTTCTTCAAATATGTAAGCATAACAAATAAGCTTAAAGATGATTTACGAAAGAGCAAAAATCCCTCGATCTGTAAACGTTGGAGTTATAAAATTCGCACAGTTTAGCTTACAGAGTATTAAAATAGGGTAAAGGAGAAACTATCCAACACCGTGAACGAATAATCTTTTTCGTACTGATGGCTCTAATTTTAATGGTAGCGACTCCTCCGTCTGTAGATGAGTTCATGTCAATTCGTGCAAAAACTCTCAGTCCTCTTCAGTTTGTAAGTCGTGGAAGCTCGCGAGTACCGCTGGCAGGAGGCGCGTGCAGAAAAGCACTCTTAATCATGAACAAAAACGGTTTGACGGGTTAATTTCAATAATAAATTGTTATGGCGCACCAGAAGTGGGCCACACCAATTAACTTCGGATGCCGAATTAATTACACCATTCTGATGCCCGCGCTAGCTTCGGGCTGCGATATTACCCGAGTGACATTATCACAGCCAGCGATAGCTGTGGTGATTTTATGACCATCGATTACAACGATGATTTTATAAACATCGATAAGCAAATAAAAAACCTCACTTGTTTCTACATAAGTATCTATATCCATTTTTGAAATAACTACCCCCTTATCTTTCTCATCACTTCGTGCCCTTCACCCCCCCCCAATCTGTCCCAACCCTTCACCACCACATATCACAGCGATCACTACGGTGATTCGATGACCATCGATTACTACGATGATTTCAAATATGAAAATAAAAAATCACTCGTTTCTTCATAAATATCTATAGACATTGTCGAAATAACTACCCCCCCCCCATCTGACCCACCTCTTCAACGCCCCTTATCCAACATGAAACTGGAGTAACATTATCACAGCCTGCAATAACTGTGGGAGTTTTGATGACCTTCGATAGTGATTTTATGAACACGAATAATGCCTACATATCATCGATTCCGCGAATGTGACTACAACCTACCCAAAATTATATCTAAACTCGTTAGCTCCGAGAAAACATTTGCGCTATTGCCTCCATACGTATTGTTGAGTGTTGTGTCCAATGGGAACTGGATCTGATGATTGTACCCAAGATGCCTGGGTGCGACTACAATAACAATGATTGTAAGTAAGTAATTAAGGTCGTGTGAAGAGTTAAAGTCTAGCAAAAGAGTGAAATATTTTTTGAGATTACCTTGTCATTCAACTTTCATTATTGTAACCACAAACCAAGGGGTTTGTTATTCTTACCCATATTGTACTTATATTATCAAATTATTACAAAAATGTTAAAGTTAACATTTTTGGTAGGTTGATTGACTAATTGAAATACGAAAAATTGACATTTTATTAAAAATCCATATTTGCCATTGCTTTTCAAGGTACCTGGCATCAGTGTCAGCCTCGTATATAATTAACCATGTCAGTGGTACAATACTGGCGGCCGGCCAACCATTTTATTTGATGCGACGATCTTTCTCCTCTATATACTTAAGTAACGTCTAAAAATTGGTAAATATAGTTGTATTATTTAAATCTTAAGATTAAAGTTAAATGTTGGTATAGTTTGTTATTTTTTTCCTATCTTCATTGCTTGGTATTTTAATTTTAATTTTTTTAATTTTATTTTATTATGTGTGGGATTTGCCTGTCTCACTAGGAAATCTTGTGCCGAGATAGACTAGTTTACAAATATTTTATAATATTAAAATAAAGTACATTTTTCAATAAAGCAAAAAAATTTTCAGATTGGTAGGTAGTGGTAACAATAATGAGATTGAGGATTATATTTGGGTGAGGTGACTAATTATTGGACGACCTTTTTCGATAATCCATTGTTTGATCAGGATTTTGTATTTGTTTATATTATACGATTTTCTTGTTTTTTCAGGTAGATTATTGTATATTTTAGACGCAATGTATATGAAATTTCTTTGACCAAATTTTGTGTTTGTTTTAGGTGTTTGTATGAGTTCTTTGGTTTTGTGCATCCTGTTTACAATATTTTAGGTATTTTCATAAAATATATTTTTAAACATATGAGTAAAGATAGTTTTTGTGTAAATTTGTCGAATATCTAGTACATGGAATTTGAAGAATATATCTGCAGTACTTATTTTTAAGGAAACTTTAAGAATAACTTTCATAATTAATTTATTTGCCTTCGATAGTGAATCTATACCTGATCGTGTTGCACCTCCCCATGCGATTATTCCATACTAATGATAAATTGATAAAGAGAGTAATAAACAATTTTCATAAATTTGGAGTCTAGTATGTTTCTAATGTTTTTGAAGAAATAAATAAGTTTATTCGTGATAAGTAAGCAATGTGTATTCCACTTAAGATATTGATCAAATGTAAGACCAATGTATTTGATATGGTCATTGACAAAATGTATCGTGAGTACAAGAACAAAATGGAGTAGGGAAATCTAGAATTCTAGTGTAAAATAGAAAGTTGACCTTTGACTTCTGAGATACAGAACTTGTAACGATTTTTTTCACGAGGTTAAACGACCCATCAAAACAAAAAAATTATCGACATAGTCACCACAGGATCTGTGAAATTATAATCTAGGAAGGCACCCAAAATTGTACATACCATGGTATTATTAAAAGCGCATTAGGAGTTGTGCTTCATCACAAAAAATATTATTATTTAACGTTATTTAAGAAGTTAAATTTATACAACATTCATTTCAATTTCAATTTTTTTCTTTTATAATAATATTATTAAAATTATCAAATTAAAATTATACTACCAACCATGTAAAAGACCTCTGGGCGTTTAATGAAAAAAAAATATTACAGCAGATATTAAAAAAAAACTAAACAAGGAATATTTTTCAACAATACCAACTTACATTTTATTCGAATGATTTTACGTTTTTTTTTAAGTATCAAAAAACCGAATGTAAAAACTGATAATAAAAAAAAATGATGATCTCCTCGAATACGTTTTTACATGAGAATGCCGCACAGGAGTCCCAACTGCTCCCAACCGTATGGATCCAGTGATACTATGACATCTCCGATTGGGGTATGTTATGAGGCTGAAGGTAATGGAGAGGGGAAGCAGATCAGGGAGAGGAAGGTTGAGAAGTACCTGCCTACAGATCTGGTCACCAAGCTCCGCTCAAACAACGTTTCAAACCTGAATGGTGGTCTTTCACCACGGCGATACTGACAGTAGTTTCCACTTTCTAAATCGCCAGAAATGTACTACATGTTATTTTTATATAAATTATTTTGAAAAACACAATTTATTTAAACAAAAATTACTTATGCACGCCGGGATTTGATCCCCCTTGGGGGGCGTCAGGAGTATACCTAAAGACACCTAGAGTTCATTTTAGGCAGTAATTGGAATAAGAAATGAATTATATATATGAATATTATCACTACGCCACTGTGAAAATATTTCTTTCGCGTTCGTGCGAGAAAACTATATAAAAAACAGAAAATTCAGCTTCATTCCGGAGAAGTATTTTGATAAGTCGTACGGTGGAATGTTTATGCAAATCAGATTTTGTCACGGACGTGCAGGTTTTATGAATTAAGAAATTACTATAGAGACATTTAATATGATAATATTAAAATCGTTCAGTAAAAGCACTGCTTTTAATGAGGCAAATATTTGAAATAATTATCGCAATAAGACATACCGTACACCAACAGGTGAAATTATTTTAATAGGTTAGTACTTGTGTATTCAGATGGTACCGGCCGGTTTACGTATTGGAATTCTTTTAGAAAATATTCAATTATGTTAAAATATTCAATTAGGAATCGGTGCGGTGTGATTTCCCAGCTAAAAAAAAAATCATTGAAAACCACCTTTATTTACAGGGAAATTGTCACTACGCATTACACACCTCTGTTGGGGGAGCTAGGAAGATTGCTCACAATACATCAGAGGTTTTCAAACATTTTTACCCTGTAGACCACTTGCCAACTTTTTTTTTGCGTAGCCCCCCTGCCTGCCGAATATTGAATTTTCCTAAAACTAACGTCCAATATGATAATCGTTTTTTTCGTAAAAAGATTCCCTTCCCTTGCCTGTAGAACAACCGGGTGGCGGTATAATTCCTCTGTATTTGCATTGTGCAGACAGGGACGTCCTTGTGAAGTATTACACCAAATGAAAATGAAGCAGGATAAGCAACGGGAATTTTTTTCTGTAGCTAGCCCTACAGAACTGCCCCTTGAGTTCTTTGTCAGTGCTTATTCCGGTAATTTCTTCTTGTCACATGATTTCCTATTCTTTGACGTTCCATTTCCATAGTCAAAATGTCCTTAAACTTTTTAAGTCAGTGTGAAGTACATTTAAATGTTAATAAACGTTACCCCTTTTCAAAAACAAGTTGAGGATCTAGGAAAATTTGTGGCTTCCGATGTGCAATGTTTTGCTTCAATATTTTAATTCTGACGAGAAAAGGAACGTATATCTCTTTTTATATACCTCAATAAACAATTTTACGAAATATAAAAATACAAATATCAAATAAGTAATTACTCAGTCTAATATTAGTATTACGTCAACTGTGTTATTAGTATTAGGTGTATTGTGTCATTTACGGAACTGCTAAATGTTGACTTAAGGTAAATGGGGGTCGGCTCGTATGTACCCCTCATTTTAATCTTGTAGACCCTTACATTTTTTCTCGCTGACATGACATATTACCCCCAGGGGGTCGATATAGACCGCTTTGGGAACCCCTGCTCTACATCAAACTTTTTTAAACAGTTTTCGGTTTACCACTTGTCATCCAACTTCTAAAATACTGAACAAAAGATCTATGGCAACTCCAATTGTAGAACATTGTGAGGCAGTTGCGACATAAAATATATTTGGACCTTATACTGAACCTTGAGAAACGCCTGATTTTTCTTTGATGCTAGATTATTTTAATGAACCTTTGTTAGAGTAAGTAAAAAATTGTAATTTCATTTTTGTATCTGTAACTCAGGTACTATGAATTCTAAAACTCGGATTTGCTTTAAATTGAAGTGTTATTTTCAAAACTGGAAATGTTTGTTTGAACAAAAGCAGACAAGCGATAAAGTACATAATCTCTTATTTTTAACAAAAAAATAATTTGAATTGTCTTTATTAAAATTGGAATCATATACGTGATTCTACACGGTCTGCTGCGCCGGTATTATTATAATTATTTTTCTAATGCTAAGACTTTTCCCAGTATTATTTTTCTCTGCCTGTAATTTTCTAAACATTTTTCTAATCGAACAATTAAATAAAATGAAACATTTTAACTGACAGAATTTTCTTATGGTGACCAATGTTCCTCCTGTATCTTATTGGTTCGAAATTTAAATAAATTTAACACCTTTTGTCCGGTTCATCTCCAATATAAAACAAAAGGCCCGACTGAAAGGTAGATTATATCGCCAAAAATATGCAAATTTGTTTTAATGAAAAGAGCGGTGTTATTCTTTAAGAGGCGACCAAATCTGATAACGACTCCGCAAAGAATCCAAATATTCACCAATCGGCATTCGAATCCAATACCTCCAGATATCTTATAACCAGTGCAATGCGCATTCAATGGCATATCTTTCGTGAAAGTCTTAGTATTTTTTTTACTCCTCGTTGTTAAGTAAATTATGTCGGTACTACGAAGATCGAAGCTTTTAGTTTATAATAAAAACATTACTACACATAACTGAATTTATAAAACACTAAAATATTATTGTAAATAGAAACACATAAAGCACTCAGTTTATTTTCTATTAATAGATAAGATTCCACGCGATTGAATTCGTAACAATTCTAGCATTCCAAAGCAATTGTCAAAGAACAGTAAGCCAAACACACCAACACCTTCATATCCAAAATATTGTTTAAGCCACAAACTACTTCCTGACAGAAATCCTTGCGCAATTTGACTTTTGGCGGTAATCCGACGGTGTGACTTTTTGCACTGAAATTCTTAATTAAATGTTTTCTTTAAAGATAAAAATGAATATTGCTAATGTATTAGGAATCTCTTTAAATTATTAGTAATCCGGTTAAAAACGGGTTGCAGGCATTAACGAATGAATTAACAGATACACTTTTAGTAAATTACGAATATATTATCACGATCTTGAAACACAATAATAAATCATGATGAAATGCGAAAATACTCGAATTTTCATGGACACGGTTTCCGACATTCTGAAAATATATTCATAATTTACTAAAAGTGTATCCCGTTTTTAACCGGATAACAAATCATTTGAAGAGATTCTTATTTATTTGCCCTTGAGGTAATTTCTCACGTAAACGGCGCTATATAAATTAGCCAATAATTATTAAAATGTTGCTTGTGCAATGCCTTATCTAGCAGAGAACCCGCGATACAGATTTGGACCACTCGGTTAGAAAAAAAACTACTACCAAGCGGTTAGTAAAATCATCTCATCTACGAACATCTTAATTGAAACAATGTATTAGAAATAAATACAGTATGCAGAAAACGCCCTTGTATAATAGTCGGTAGGTTGTAAATAAAGTCTCTTCCGGCCAATCAAAAACGCATTTTATTTATTAATGAAATCGAAAATCCACAATGTATCCAGTAGGTGTCGACCGCATCACTTAATGAAAGTTCCCATGGTGTTACTCCCCAAACACCTGTAGTAAGTCCTGCAGACTTTCTCACACAGTTCCGTGATTGTCGCCGCGACTTCCTGCGCCCCTCACCCCTCCGCCAACTCCTGCGGATCGGACAAAGGGTTGTGACAAAAGATCGCCTGCTTGTCCCTTTATTGCACACTGTTCTGTGTGCCCAGCCAACGGGTTAGGTTAGATTCGGACTGGGTCATTAACCAACCAAAACGTTTGTGACACTGCTACACAATGGGAAGGATCTTACCCATATCGTTCGCTTATGACTTTTCCCACAAGAGGAGGGAGATTGATTCCCACGTTCTGGAAAAGATCAAAGTGACAGTTGCTGAAATTGAGAAATTTGGTCACTGTAGTTGGATTCATGTGCGTGGAGAAAAAATCTCGGTTTGCAAATGATGTTTTCATAGCAAGGCATAATATAGAATAAAATCAGCTAACCCAATTGAGCGTATTTTTGCACCCGTGGTCTAAAAAATTATAAAAAAAACTAAATAAATTTTTATATATTTAAAAACTTCTTTCTTCTTATAAAGGTAACATTAAAGTAACAAATAACAATAAAAAAATAACATCTGTAAAATATGTGGAATATAAAATTATGTAAGTGTAAAATTCACAAACTTCTTCTAATCTCAGATATAACCCACCACTATGTTACCTGTTTGTACCTATACATATAGATTTTCATTATTTATTTTTATTTTGTATTATTATTAACTTATCAGTCTTACCACTGACAATACTGTCAAAACCCAAAAAATCTATTTTTGAATGTAAGTATGTTAGTTGTAAGTCTCTAACTTTAAGCCACATTGTAAATATGTATGTAATTAAGTCACTAGTTTTAAGTCTTAGATGTAAACCAACAGTTTTAAGTCAATTAATTAAGTAATTTAAGCCTTAGTCGTAAGTCACTAGTATATTTTAGATGTAAGTAGGTAGATATTGATTTGAAACTTAGTTGTAAGCCAGTAATATTTATTATGCAATGTATACATTTAAGTAGCGCCTTTGAGGTGATTTTTCACGAAAACAGCGTTTTTAAATGTGATTTTTTTAAATGTAAATACCCCACAAGAGTCTCAACTGCTTCCAACCATCTGGAACCAGTGAATATGGCATCCCCAATAGGGGTATGTTGTGAGGCTGAAAGCAGAGGGGAAGGGATGGAGATGGGGAAGAGGAAAGTGGGGAAATACCTGGCTATTCAGATATATATTAATCAGCCAAATACTATTATTATAATAGTGCCTTTATCCAACTAGTACACTGACGCGATCGAACGGTTAGTATTGACGAGAATCGAGTGATTGCTTAAGCGATTACCATCTACCGACAAAAAGCAACAAAATCAGTTCATTTGAGCTCTGCCAACTCTAATTTGGTTTCGTATGGTAAATCTTTACTTTCCAATAAAAACATACTGGAGCAAGAAACATAGACTCCATTAACATCATTAGGTATAGTTGCGATCCATTTTAATTATTATTTCAGTGGTGCACCGTTTCCACAAGTAAATATTCAGTAGTTCAATCAGATGTAATTTCGATGGGAAATCGATAAAAATAAATCATACATAAATAAAATATGTCATCTTTCATTATTCTTTCTGGTGGGGGCTTAAAATCAACATTACGCTAGCTCTGTCTAGGGCCATTGTGAATATGACACCCCCGATAGGAGTAAATTTTTGGTTGTGAAATTTCACATGAGGTTGCTTTCTAACAATAACTAAACTTCCTGTCATTAGGTCAACACTACCCTCGATTATCGTACTTGCGGTAACCTGGAAACGTGTTCTGAAAACATTATTACTGAAAAGGAACTAGCATTATTAGAGCCCTTTATAAAAAGGGTTATGATGGTCTCTCTTTCCGTGAACATCTGCATGATCCAGGTAAAAGTCCTTTCCGTAGTAAAGAAAAAATCGTGGGCTTTAAAACCTGACGAGGTGAGAGGTTGATTTAGTATGCAGGTGACAATATCATTGTTATTATTAGTTGTATAGCTTTCAATATTTTTACGGAAGTGATGGAATTGATTATATTTCGCCATAATTACCTTGAGCAATACCCGTCATTAGCAAGGGGTGTTCTTTATCGAATTAAAACTGTTGGGCGTAAATTTTTGAAACGGTACTGAACCTTTTCACATAATATTACATAGTTTCACCCGGAACGGTTGACAGTTCACCGGTAATGACAGTATTTTATATAATGTTGCTGAATAGAAATAACTAAAATAGAATAAATAGTTAAATTGAGTTTGGCCTTTCCATGATTCTTTACACAAAAACGAGAGATATTTAATAACTATATATGCTATACTCATCAAGCGTCTTTGAGCGTGGCCAAATCGCTCGCCATACGAACATGTCACACCAGACAGATCTGTATAAGATGATATGCCGTGATCTGATAGCCAGGCGATATTTGAAAATGATGTGATTTCCACTCATTAATTTAGGAGCTGACGTGGTCATGCGTTTTTCAGATGTCAACGTGACAGCTGAAAATAAATGATATTCCATGCCCTCTCACTCTCCATCTAGCACATATTAAGGGAAGAGGGGAGAGGGAGATCTTCGCGTAGCACTAAAAATATAGTATATATATAGTCAGTAAAAGACACGCCAAAAAAACGTTAAATACGCGTAGCCTAGTCTGACCCAGGCATTAATGCAACAGATTTCAAACACAATGGTCAAAGTTTCTTTCGTTATTTCTATTTCTCTCTTTGAAATCTCTCTCTCGTGGTTTTAATGTTAATCTTTTTCTTGAAAGACTGTACTTTTGTTATCGTAATAAGTAGGTGCATATCTTTCAATAAAACAAATTATGTGTGTCTATGATTTCCAAATAAATAATCGGTTTTCCGTGATGACTGTTATCGTTGTTTGGATAGGTTCTCATACAATTAAATCATTTCATTATCATATATTCGGGATTCCTTCGTAATAAAACAAGGTGAAATTAAATTAGCTCAATCACGATTGAGCTATATTGAAACACAGAATACAAATATAGAAGAACATTATCATGTACCTCAAACAATTGTAGGTTTCGATCATTTTGTCTTTTGTACTGATTCTTTACAATCTGTTTGAATCGGATAGCGTATATTATACTGGAAGGTATCTCAATTTTGTATATATTTTTATTTATTTGTGTGAATACCGCCAAAGCGTGACCTTTGCCCCGAACCACCAGTTTCAGTCAGTTGGACTACGACATCACCAATGATGTATTTTCACTGTTTTATTTAATTCTCGTAAATAATAATGAAAAAAATTGCATCTTTTAAATTTTAAAATTTCATTTTATTTTAACGAATAAATTTTCTATAACGATTTGAATTCTTCCATTTTTGATTTGCCACCATAAAGACATATTCGTTTTTATTCGTTAATTCGGGGGCTTTGGCCTAACGTCACCGCTGGAGGACGTAGGTTACAGCTGTTTTACCAGCCAGAGGTATTTTCCATGTCATTATGATGTTGTAGCCAGTTAGAACCGTTTCGGTATGTGCAGTTTTAAATCATTTTAAAATTAATGATAATCTTAAAATGACACATTTTTAGCACAGTGAGAAAAATAAATGTCCACACATTTTTAACGGTATTCTCTCTAAATCTGGTCACTGAACACGATTAAAGCCATTTTATGCAAAGTTTCGGTTCTGAATGGATGTATTTCACTGGGCGATGTAGGAAAAGGGTGGAAAATCACCCTTTCAAAAAATGTTATGAAATATTTGAAAAAAATTATCTGTTGATCTATATGTAAGTTAGTGCTTTAATATGCGTAGTGTACACTGTATATTTATGGGTATACCATAATATTATCATCTTCATTTAAGTTGTTGGAAATCTCAGAATGTTTTACGCTGCTGTTATTTTGATTTATGATCTTGGCTTGAGTGATTTTCTGCAGTTGGTTTATAACTTAATTAATATTTTCGAAGAGTTTTTTTACCTTCAGTATTAATTGAGTTATCAAAATACATGAGGTATTATCTTAAATCTTCTCTGAGTTTGTTATTTGCGGTTATTGAATCAGTAATACTTTACACAATAGTGTCGTCCAATTTCCATAAAAACAGGTTTCTATCAAGGAATTCTTTTAATTTGTGCTATTTAAAAAACTCTTTCAACGCTAATCCGAAAATTATCATATTATTTAAAGATATAATTATACAAAGAAAATATCAATAAAGTGTAATCACGTATTTATAAAACACACGTTTTTGGTGATATACCTACTAATACAAAGCTAAAATAAAACGTGCAAACATGTAACAACAAAACAAGAATATGAAACACATTCTTGGCTGAAATTTTATTTAACGGTACTACGTATTATTTAAAATGATTGTACGTACGTGCAATCATTTTAATACGTAAACTCACGAGGAGGCCATGATATCTTTGGGGATGCTGTGTGGGGGGTATTTTTGAGGAGAGGAACGAGTGAATACGGGTTTTAAAGAAACACTTGTTGTAGGAGGGAGGATGCACAGAGGCCGATAAATCGTTCCACAGTCAAGTAGACGGTGTTATAACGCTGATATAGAAAAGTCATATTAGTTACTATGATTGTATTGCTAAATGAACAAGTACTCATCCAATTGAGACCCCAGAAAGAACTAATATTAAATATATTTCGAGCGAAGGATTATAAAAGAAGTAATGTTTTAACAACAGATTTAATTTTTTGTCCTTACTTTCATGCATTTTTAATTATACCCTTTGAATTACATCAATCACATTTTTGCTAAAATAAAAAAAATCAACGACCTAACCATCTCAATCGGCAACAAATTAATTGCTTGGGTCATAAAAATCCACTGGAATCTTACTCGGTTCCTGTTTGAAAGGCAGAGGAACAGCTGATGCGTCGGGACCACGTGTGTACGTGTGGGTGCACGTAATATTATTGGATGTGTTTGTGTGTGTGCTTGTTGTATATGATGATACATGTTGCATATTATGCGAGTGGATACTTTCTTTTAACAATGCAATTTTCACAAACAGCTGCTGTCTTCTCAATATGTGCGTTGATCTCAAAGTTTTGAATCAGTTAATTTTTCAAACAAATACACCATCATACTGTGATTATTTTTAAGGTTTTATGCCGTCTTTCTTTTCCTCCTTATTTAGTCAACGTTTCTAAAACTATAACGCTCCCCGAACAGTTGGCTAAAAAAGAAGGAAGAGCTATACTGCATAATAATCCAAAAAGTTCACAAATCATTTCCATATACAACATCATTCATACTATGAAATTGTGACAACTGTTTTTGTGCTAGAATGAAAGGGAATCAAGACGAACACTTTCTCTAATATGCAGGTTACATTTACATATACTTATTGTCTCCAGCAATATTTTCCTATTATGTAAAACAAACTAAGAGCAGTAAAAAAATAAAAATTTTCTGCAATACATACACAACCAATCATCAGACACGTTCACTACGCAAAAGTATGCATGATCTGGATAACCTTTAAAAAAATGTTTGGGGGTACTATTAATATATTTACTGACCCCATTAAGCTTAATATATATAACAGCTCTTGGCTGAATCATAAAACTTTCAATAGCGTTGGTAATGCAGTTTTATTGATTTGTCTTTTATGTGGTATTGTTTTTGTTTCTATTTCATTTTATGTTTCTGTTACACGTTTTACAATTTTTTTGTTATTTAATTTATCAGAATAACATAATTTCACGCTTCGAAAACTTTTTGTATAAATAGAATAAAATAAATGAAATTCTACAGCCCCTTTGCATTTAATTATTCATATATTCAAGTACCTACTCCAAATATCTTATTTTATTCCTGCCACCGAGAGCTCAATTGCAAAACCATTGATCCACGGTTATTAGGAAAAGAGAAAAGTTATAACGGAGCTATCAGCGGTATGCGAAGAGCTAGTGGTTGACTTATTCTACTTGATTCAGACTTCATTTAAAGTTCCTTCGATTTTCTGTTTTAACAGCTTCCTATTGTAATAAGAAATTGCAAACATACCTTCCAACTTCTTTATTGAGTAAAAAATTCTTCAACTTTTCAATCAATGAATATTGCTTTATCGCTAAATTTTCTATTTTCACAGATAATAAAGAAAACGCAAATTTAATAATATAACTGTGAAAAAAATGTTCATAATAACTTATCTCAACATTTAAAAAGCTCTGGTCTAAAGCTTAATTCATGCCGATATTTGCGTACATTTGTAAGAGAGTCTGCAGCTTTCTTTTATATATATTTGAATGATTTGTTTTTATTTTTGCAGATCATTCCTCCTTCGCTCTTTAACGACTCGGCTTAATGGACACTCCTCAGCCAGAAATCAGAACACTGTCAAGGTGCGAGCATTTGGCACAAATTCCCTTGCTCGAACTTGAGTACCGACTTAAGTAATTCGAATAAGTGAGATAAATTTATCTCTTTCACGTGGAAGTTATGTTTTAAGTATCTGGGCTGGGGGACATTTAATCTCGGTTTTATTATTTAACCAGTTTCACAACCCGAATTTATCCAAGAATTGAACTAACAGTATTTAAAATTATCATGTTTAAATGAATAGTGATTTAGGGGCTTAGTATGATTAGTGATAAAAATACCATACAGTAAACTGTACAATCGTATGGTGTTCGTGTGCTTTGTATTTCTCACACTCATATTCCTTCTTTAATATACACACCAAAAGGAAAAATAATAGTACATTGTGGTGGGCGTGTCGTGTGATCGAATTTCTTTTTTTATCTTACTTCTGATCAACATGATAAAACATTTTGAAACACTGAAATTCTTCATTGAAAATATCATAAATTACATTAGTTTTGTCTGGTGCCTGGGGACCTTAAATGTTTTTATAAACTGACAACGTTTTTATAAATCAGTTTTCTTTCAAATCAATTTTAATCACACTTCAACCCTCTATCTGACATTTTTTTCCATCCTCAAAGATAGATACCGCAATCTTTGGGCAGAGTATTGGCACTTATTCTTGTAGTAATGTTAGTCATTCCAAGGGAACTTGCTTTACCTCAATACAAAGGACTATCCCGTCAAAACCGCAATTTCAATAATTCCTCCATTTTCCAAAAAAATAATTTTCCTCACTTATTCGAAAGAAAATTGGACATTGTTCGGTTGCCTCTTATTTTTTTGATGCACGTGCTTGACTCCCCAGATTGTGCATTCTGTGATCTAAAAGTGGGAATAGATATTTTTTGGTTGTCCCTCTCTAAATAAAAATCATCTCTTCTATAAAACCTTATCTAAAATTGCCTCCGATCCATTCGACATATCATCTCTTCTAAGTCTGAACTCGACAATCTTCCAAATGATTTTGAAATATTCACATTTAAATACAATTAATGTATGAATGCACCTTCTTTCTCTCCATAAATTGAAACAATTTCGTAAATCACACGCGAAGACAATAAACTAGGATCATTCTAATGAAAATCATACTTCAATTTTTTTAAAACACGTGTATTAGTTATAAACATCATAAGCGAGGGTTGTGTCGCCATCCGACCACACATTGCAATAATTCATTCATCGCAAACACAAAACTTCTTTGGCAAATCACAATCGATCCGTATCGCCACATTTCGTACCCTTTTCTTCCGACAAAACCCTTCCCGGGCGAATAATAACACTTTATGATAATCGTGAATCTCCTCGGTAGACATTATAGTACGCACCTTTAGTGGTCGCCCATTTTATAACCATTTTATAACCATTTAATAGTGACATCTGCTACAATTTCAATAACTCACGGCACATGCCAATATCCGACCCGAGTGTTTATTTCTCAAACACACCTTTTATCGTACCAATCCTTGAAGAGCCACTACCGAAGGTAAATAAAAAGTTTCAATGTGTTATTATTTATTCAAATATACTTTTCTGGGATTTCACCCCTTCCATTGTGTGTTTACCTCAGACAATGATGGCTATTCTATTCAGGGAACCCTTTCTTGGCGCTTGCACCCGTGTCGATATCTTCATAATGGTGACATGGCGAGGGGAGTAATGACAATTTGGGATTGTGCGTCAAAAAATTGATAAGATTTTCAGGCGCCTGTAAAAATAATTTTCTATATAAGTGAAGAGCGATTCCTCGAAGGTTTTATAAAAAATATATTTGAAAACATTTTTTTGTCATTTTACTGGAAAATTTCATGAATTGCGGTGTGCAACTAATTAAAAAAAATGATGAGATCCAAAGGAACAATTTTTCTTTACCGTACGTTATTATTACACAAGTTGTCCGGAAATAAAGTGCACTAACTTCGAGAGGTTGTTCTACATGCTACAACACAAGTAAAAACGGAGAATAACTTTTTTGGAAATTCCTATAATTAAAGGTAGTGTTAAGATTAAAAAGAATTGTTTGTATGATAAAATACATTTTGTTTTCGGAAAAAACATTACAGAAAAAAGTATATTTTTTATTGTGTAGAATGTACGAGTACAGAAGTTTTGAATCACCTCCCACTGCACTTTAAACCCGGAAACCTTATATATTATTTTGCACATTATCATATTATGTAGTATAACAGAAACCCTTACAATATCTTACAACAATTTATAACGCGTTGCAACTATTGTCTTCTCATTGATATAGAATAAATTATATATGCAAGAAATTCTGATTATTTCAACCAATACGACAACTATGTATTAAACATATTTTAGACAAACAGAGAAAACCTATTCATTCTAAGAGAAGAGAAAAAGTAGTCATTCAACCTCTATTGAATATAATTAACATCTATCTGAGCTTTAAAAAAATAGGTTAAGTTGAATCTTACCGACATAATAAAACATTAAAAATTGGTTTAATTCGAAATCTACGTAACCTGGCATAATATGCACCATGATTCAATAAATGTTAATAATGGTAAAATCACTATGTTAATGTAATGCAACCTTTTTCTTAAGACATTTTCTGGAAATTTCCATTGTTTTCATAATTTAACAGTCAATGTTTACAGGGGTGTACTTAGATACTACATGTTACCTACCGAATTTTAGTTTTCTTTATAAGGCTATCAAAATTTGGTTTTAAACAAAATTATTATTTAGTTTTCAAATCTGTTATTTTAAACTTATCATTATTAATAATACGAACTATTTACTCATTTCAAGCAAAAATATCTTTCATTAGATTTGTTCATTTTTTCCTTGTTAATTAATACTGAAGGATTATGGAAGTAGTTCTAATGCATTTTTTATACAAAAACTACCAGTCAATTTATCTTCAATTTTATGCTTTTTTTCCAAATATCTCTTCTATTTGCATATTTACATTTTTAACAAAATTGTACGTACTCTACTTCTTGTAAATTGGGTTTGCTGTCAGAAATGGGATGAAGATACCGATAAGCTATACCGTCTATACTTGCTGTTCAATTAATACAATTAATATAGTTTTAATTTGAATTTGAAGTTATATCCATTTTAAGAATATTGTATTCTCTCAGCCAGGCCCAAGTTTATGGTCCAGCCGCTCTAACACAACAAAATTGAGGCGTTGGTAAAAAAATTCAATAAATTACATATACTATCTCAAATAAAAAACGACTTTGGTTTTTATTAAAATGTTGTCTATAAATATATAAACATTAATGTTTCTTTGCTTGTACCATATAGACTCCAAAACTGCTGGACAGATTTCGCTAAAAATTTCAAAGTTTGTTTTTATTAGTGTCAGGAGTGTTTAGAAATGTAAGTTTAGAGTTTAAATAATAGAAGAAGTCGGGGACGCCCAAGGAAGACTTCAGCATTATCTCTGCAAGGGAATGAGATTCGAAGTCGAATTAATGTCGATTAAAATAGTTTTTTCTAAAGTAACAATGTTGTATACAGTATTGATTGGTAAAAAAATGTCAGGGACGGTCGAGGAAATACGAATGAAATAATTATTTTTATTAAAATGAGGCGTACGTCATAAATGAAGAAATAGGTGTAAGAAAAATGTTTGATGTGTAAGAGAAAGGTAGAATAAGTCAGAGACGCCCGAGGAACGCATGGCACGATCAAGCGAAACAAATACTTATGTTTGGTCAAAACTGTACTCCAAACCATTCATATCTCCGTGCAACGCCGGGTGGTCGTCAGCTAGTTTATTTATAAAAACGCCCTGTCCCGATTATGTTCCTTTCGTAGTGGCTTCATTTACACCGGGCACAATTACGGGACACTTGCAGGCCAACGATATACTATACCTGTGCGTATTTGTGCACAGGTATATAAGTGTGCGTGTGTAGGTACCACGCTGCAGCTACCTACGGCACCGGCAGTTGGTACATTTTAGCACAAGCCTTTATTAATAATGTTAGCTTACACCTTGCGCAGAATTCAGCTGTCCTTTTTTATTATTATTCCAAAGGCCATCTCTCGCCGTTGCCCCCAACTAATGAACGCATTAAACGAGAGGCATTCTTAATGTCAACGATTACGCCATTTCTGTGCTATTAAAAAACAGTAACGAATCTTCCACGATTAATGACTATTAATCTAGTTAGACGAACATGAGATGTGAGGTTCAGTTTGCATATTGAATGATAAAACGTAACCGAATCGTCGTTTGAATATTCATTACGCACTATTTTGACTTGTAATAAAATATTGGAAGATAACTTTTACGGTGAACGGGCATACCTACATTTTTAATGATTCTTATAGACAGGTGATAGTAACTATAGGTAATTATTTCATTATTAAATTCCTTATTTGCAAAATAAGCGGAAGAATTTCAGCATCATCATCAGCAACATCACTGAAGAGTCAATAGTCCATTAAAACCTAATAATTGATATGCCCAATTTATTGAAATTTTTGAAGATAGTTGAGAGGAAACGAATTAGAAAAAAGTGATGATTAAGAAGATCCTTTTGAACCTTACTAAATAATAAAATATGAAAAAACAATTCGATTTTGAATGGTTATCGATAAAGCATCTACTTAGAAACAAGAGGCAAGTACTCGTAGAATAGAGATCTGAGACCAGGTGAAAAAATACACAATTCATATAACAAAACTTTATCAGAATTGATTGGACATATATTTAGTGACTAGATTGGACCAGATTCACCCAATTTTCTTCCATACTGTCACCTTTTTTATGGCATTTTACATTTTAGCGTTATTTTTTATTTAAAATAAAATATGTGAATACCGCACGAGAGTCTGAACTGCCGTCTGGAGCCAGTGAGACTATGGCATCCCAATAGGTTGGGTATGTTGTAAGCCTGAAGGAGATAGGGCGGAAAATGAAGGTGGGTAAGTACTTGAATGTTAAGATCTGGTCACCAAACACAATTAAAGACATTCTAAATGGTGATCCTTTACCGGAGCAACGCTGATAGTATTTTATTAGATAAAACTTACTGATAAGAAATATTGTTAAAATACAAATCTTATCAAATTATACGTTTTCTTTCTAATAATGGGACTGAAATGAAACGGCCAATAATGAATTGATTCACAAGTTTCATAACAAACTATCAGTAAAGCAGTAATATGTTATGAGGAAGTCGGAACACGTGTTCTTCAAAATGTGAATACTCACATCTCGTCCATGATAAAAGACATGAATCTTACCTGGCTCCTCACATATTCAACATGTTCCTAACCCAAACTAAAACTTACGTCTTACGAAATAATTTGAATTGGGTGTTCAAAAGATTTGTAAACTGGTTGATGGTAAAACAAAGAACAGATATTAGAAATATTCTAAACATCTAATGCATTTTACAAACCATACTGCACACAAATTCTAACAAAATTACAAAATTTTACAATTAATTATAATACGAAATACTCATTTCATATTTTTATACATAATTCTTCAACACATTTAATACTACACTTATTTTTTTTATTTTTATATTACTCATTTATTTACTTCTATTTTTTTAATTTTTTTAATTTACTATTTTTTACTAAAATTATGGTTTATATATAAATTGTTAATTACCAGCCTCAGAACAGACTATGTCTAGTGAGGAAGGTAATGAAAAAAAAACATCTGTACAGAACCAACCTTAAATAAACGCCCGGGTTGCCGGCACTGAAACTGAAAACTGATATTAACTCGGAAAAGCCGCCTGCATTGAACACGTGATAAGATACATTCTGATTGGCTAACACATTATTAGGATATGGTTTTTCAGTCACATTTTAACAGAATCTTGCATAGTTAAAACCGTACTCAGTTTCCTCCGTGCATGCATACCAAATATATTATATTTTTAATTGATTAATTGCGAAAAAACAAATAAATAATAAAAAGAAGGGATTTGAACCCGCTACCTCCGGTTTCGTAGTCGAGAGCCTTACCTCTTAATCACGGAGTCAGTAAAATTTCCCGTTCTCTAATATAACATTATTGACGATGTCGTGGTACCTAACTCAGACACGGTGCAGTGGTTCAAATCACCGAGGGTTAAAGAATTTTGAGTAACAAGTTAAAGACCACCAACAAAGAGATATGTCCTTGTTACCATGCCACACAATTTTTATAAAAAAATTATGAAAGGATTAAAAATCGTACAAGAATACATCTCCAACAGCTTAATTACCATGTCTAACAACTAAGAGAATAATTAATGGTAACTACAACAAAAAGCTTGGCAAGTGAGTCAACTTCAGTAAGATCGCTGAACTCTAGTTTCAAATTCAAACGTAAAAAATGAATGATTAAAAGGATGCCTTTAATTAATACCGAAGATTGCGTATTTTAATGACATCTTTCACAGATAAAACGTGAAAAAGTGGTCCTACCTTCTCGCCAGCTTCCAGACTTCCAAAGCTCAATCTAAATGGGCTATTATTTACATAATATTATGTTTGTACGAATAATTTTCTTTTTGATGATTATTCGCATTAAATAGGGGAAAACCAGATATTTTAAATAAAATGCCAACACAATCGATTTCTAAGTAAATCGGTTTTTGCTGAAAATATTATTAAACATTTTATACACCATAAAAATTAAAATAGGGCAGAGGTAATCAAAATCATATACCTGAGTTTTCGTAAAGTGGTATAACCTTACTTTGATAATGACTTCTTGAGAGCGCCGAAAGTGTTGTGACTTTAAAACTTAAATGCTTTCAGAACTTTGTAATATACTTAATAAATTTATTATAAGCAATAATTAGTCGCCTGAAATATCCATGCAAATTGAAAATATCTCCCGAGTAAAAATAAATGCCGCCGACGGCATTTATTTTTACTCTTTTTATATATTCCATAAAAGCTGATTTATTGAATTACTTTTAATTATCGGCGCTAATTTTTTTTTCATTTCCCTGATAGTTATATTTTAATAATGCTCCATACTCCAATACGGGTCATTATGTAGCGTATTTTCTGTAAAAAAACCACCTTTTTTTCACTAAGATTCTACTGACACTCGGCTTGTAATGGCTTCGCAGGCATAATTCACCACTCAGAAAATAGTTTCTTCACCATTGTTTTTTTATTCTTTCATAATTACAAAACCGAGATTCTTCCACGTCTGAGGACGACTAATTAGATTTATTAATTTACATAACATTATAAACATATTCTTGGAATTTTGTTTGTGAGGATCGGTTACCTTAAATGCTGCATACTGAGTGGCACTTCTCCTTACACCCATATTTACGTATTTTTATACATTATGCATTATATTATTTTGTGTCATCCTTTTCCTTTCAAGAAAACTTAGTGCTTAACTAAGCTTTCCTTTAACAACTTGGGTTCAAATCCCGGTGTGCGCAAATAAATTTTAATTGATTTATTAATGTTATTTCAATATATAGTATATTTGCGACATGTTCCAGCGTGAAAGATATTATCAGTATGTCCTGTTCTCTTAGACCACCATTCCGAATTGAAACGATACTTGAAATGGCTTTGATTGTGTTTGATGACCAGATTCAGACCCACTCTAATTGGGGATACCACAGTCTCACTGGCTCCAGACAGTTGGGAGTAGTTGCACAACAAACGCAACTTGCACAACTTTAAATAAGAAAGTATTTCTTTCTCAATTAACAATCCCGTAACTGACATGATTTTTTTAAATAATGAAATCTACAACATTACAAGAAAAAAATCAAGAGGTCAGGTTTATAAACAGTGTCCTAACTCATTTAAATTGGGCTTCACACGGATAGCGTCTAACAAGAACGGCTTCCATGTAGCTCCCAAATCTAGTTTCCATTTAATGCGTGTATCGAACGGGGAAATATTTATGTAGATCGACTAAGTTGGAGTTTATTTGAATTTATGTCAATACACCGATTCAAATAGTTTGTCCTGTTTCAAGTAATTGATCCGTTAATCAAATATAAATAAACGGCCGTTTTGAAGTTTGCCGCTCGATCACAAATTAATTTAATTTGTTTGCCATACACCTGAAGGTTGCTTAACTATTTCATCTAATGAATGCACGATTAATCACAATTAGAAATTAAAACATTGAAATTAAGGTTCGTTGAACTATTTTTACCGAAGAATTCAGATTTTATAGGAATACATAAGTTATTAGACAGAGTTATGTGTGCATGTACAGTTGTACACGTTTGGTTCATCTTCGACAATGTGATCAAACGCGCTTCTGTAGTAGATTAAAATCTTAGTATTTGAGCTCGTTTTCGACAAGTTAATTTTTCTATTTAATACCGTTTTCATCTTAGATTTTCTGTGATAGCTCCTACATTTCATCGATGAAGTTGTTTAATTACAAAAAGGCCGTCAGCAATTTATGAATCTTCCTACGTAAATATTTGAAATCGAACATATTAATCCCATACATTTTTTCAAATCAGATAGGAATTAGAAATAAGTGATAAAATATTAAAGAAAGATCAAAGGATAGAGAAAAAATGCGTAAAATATGCATCGTATCATCACTTAATTTTAACGCCTTTATCTTTGGTATATTTTGATCGGTGTAGCGGTCTCCAATTTCTATAATTTTTTTAGATTTTTTACACATGTAAACGAAAAACCAGATAAAAACTTGACGATACGATTATATACAGTTCCGAAATGTTAGAAATTTACTAAAAGTTTATCGGGAAACGTCATGCATATCCCGTTTTTAATAGGATTACCAATAATAATAACTAACGATACTAGTTTTTCTTTGAGTAGAATACGGTAAAACATAATTATGTTAATTTAAAATGAGTTATGTTATCATTGTGTATACCTGAAAAATGCTATTAAAAACAGATTACATCCAAGCGAAAATCAATAAAAGTAGAAAGATGCTTTTGTTGCATTATGTTCTTACTTAGTTCTAGGGTTGATATGTTTCAATCTACGTGTACCTGTTCAAAGCCGATGCTCAGTCCATTTGAGCTTACGATCAAAATGTGATCAGCTGACAAAAAATAATAATATAGTGGTTAGGATTTGTCAGTATTTGATCGAACGCTGAAGCGCGCTGAGAATAGAGAGTTAAAAGACAAACTTCAATAGCACTGATAGTATTAATATTTTGATCGAGTTTGAAAAAACCCAACATGATTATCTTTAGAATTTGTTATTATGATTTTTTATCATTAACCCCTCAGGCTAATTTGTTCGCTTTCGGAAACAAACAGCCATTACCCGTAGAGTCAATTTGTTCGCTTTTCGGAACAGCTCTTATGATCTCATAGAATTCGTTGTGCCTCCCTTACCTTCATAGTTAGAAATATTAACTACACGGTGTTAAAACGAAAAAACAACACTTTACATTCAAATATAAAAGTTAACCACAAAATAATTAATATGTACACCTCTATGAAACTAATTGTTTCGACCGCAATTTAAGAATATTTATGAACGTTTTTTTAAAACATTTTTATATTAAACTATAAAAAAGCGAGGTGGCATTAACGTGTATAATAAATGTGTAAAGTAATAAAAAAATAAATAATAGTGTTAAGACGCGACATTTAAAAAAATGATATGTTCATTTCTAAAAATAATATTTGAATGCGTATTTTATCACCTTTCTAAAACAGTTTTAGCTTTCGGAAAATTATTAGAAAAATAAAATATTTTGAACTAACTAACTAACTAACCATCACGCCGTTTCCCCGCAGGGGTAGGCAGAGAGGACGGACCGCCAAACAACTCGGTCTTGGCACACTCTCCTTGCCTCATTCACATTCATACACCGTCTCATACATACTCTTCTATTGTTCTGACTCTTGACATGGCCCGACTCAAGTATCTGATTCACTTGGTCGTGCCATTTCTTCCTCGGGCGTCCCCGACTTCTGCTACCATTCACATTTGCATCGTATATTCTCATTACACTCCTTTCTTCGCTCATTTGCTCTACATGCCCAAACCATCTAAGCGTCCCTTTCTTGGTCTTACTCATTACGCTTGCATCAGTCTTGCACTCTTTGCAGATATCCACATTCCTCACACGATCATACATGGTTTTACCACACATACGCCTCAGGGATCTCATTTCAACAGCATTCAATCTACTTTCATCCTTTCTTTGCCAGTTCCATGCCTCACTTCCATACATCAGGGTAGGTAACAGCACTCCATTGTGGACTGCTAACATCGCTTCTTTGGACAATTTTTTATTAGCGCCAACTGCGTACAGTCCTCCATTAATGGAGTTACCTGCATTTACTCTTCTTTCAATATCTCTGTCAGCCTTCCCATCTCTCGTAAACATGCTTCCTAAATACACAAATTCATCCACCTGCTCCAAGTATTCCTCATTCACAGCTATATTGCACACTGTTTTCGTACTTTCTCTTTCAAACACCATTACTTTTGACTTACTTACATTCATTATTAACTCATTCTTCACGCATACTTCTTTCATCCTAGACACGAGAGACTGCAGATCATCCATACTATTAGCAATCAGCACCGCATCATCAGCATACAACAGGCAACATATTTTCAGATTACTCAAATTCGCGCCCAATCCCACCTCTTTCAATTCTTGCATACAATTATCCATGTATAGATTGAATAACCACGGTGACATTACGCTGCCTTGTTTAACACCTTTTGTGATATCAAACCACCCCGTAAAACCACCGTTCACCCTAACACATGCAACGCTTCCCTCATATAGAGACGCAATTGCCTGAGTCAGATTCGCATTAACTCCATACTTGGACAACACCTTCCATAGCTTTTTCCTGTTGACTCGGTCGTATGCTTTTTGTAAATCTACAAAGGCACAGAAAAGTTTCTGGTTTTTTGCCAGAAACTTCTCGGTGAGCATACGCAATGAGAAGATCTGGTCCATGCACCCCCTTCCACTCATAAAAGCACCTTGCACATCCCATATTTTATCCTTTGTTTCCTTTCTTACCCTTTCAATCAAAATTCTACCATACAGCTTGCCAACTGAACTTATCAGGCTAATAGCCCTATGATTCCCACATTCCATACGTGACCCTTTACCTTTGTATAATGGCATGATCACTGCATTTCTCCAATCTAAAGGCGTGTAACCTTCCTTTAAACATTGGTTAAAAAGATTGCACAACCATGTGAGAATTATACGGCTACCTCCTTTAAAATATTCAGCAGCAATACTGTCGAAACCGACAGCCTTACCATTCTTCATACACTTAATTGATCTTTCTATCTCATCCATGCTTATTTCGGTAACATTCAGTCCATCATCATTCATATCTGATTCGCCGCTAGAATCACTGTCACTCACTTCGCTTTCAAAGACTTCCTCGAAATACTTCATCCATCTCTCTTTTATTTTTTCCTCATTCTTCAACATTTTTCCATATTTTGATTTTATTGAAAAGCTAAAATACTCACAAATTCTTTGACTTTCTGACAGCATCTCTTAGAAATATAACGGTCAATATGCCAGAAGCCTGAAAAGTTAAAAACAAACGGGTACACAACACAGGTGAACTCCTAGCGTGGAGGACAATATACTATACCTTTGTAATACAAATATATTTAAGAATAAATAAATTAAAAAAAATAAGTTTCGAACAAAGCGAAAATAAAATAAATTACTCCCCCGATAGGGGATACCATTTAATCGATTGAAAAGTGGATTTCCTGTAAAATTAGTTCGGAAGTAAAAATCGTCATGCTATCAGTCAGAGGTATTATATATACTAGTATATACGTTTTTATGTGAGTTATATTTACGGTGAGTATAATCGACACTTCGTTTTTGTCTACATGTGCTGAGATGAGTTTTTTTTATATATATTGTGTGTGGTTCAAGCCACCGGTTACCGAAACGAAGGATCTAAATCATCCCCACCACTTCGCGGATAGAATAATCTCTCTCAAACAGCTGCTTTCGAGTTTAATGACTGATTCAGATTAAAAACTGTATCATGCATGTTTTAAGTTTTTTTATAGTTAAAATTAAAAATTGCCACCGTAAAGGTTATTTATTTACAGAAAATAACGGTTGCTTCACGAATTGTGTTTGTTTCGTACGAGGATGTACGAATACTAGTGGATATAGTCTATCATCGAAATATACTTTTTGTTTACTTAATCAAGAATATTAAAATAATTGTATGATGATAATTGCATATCTATTAACCAAAACGTGCAGACTCTTGAAACATCACGAAATCTGACATTTTTTGTTATGTTCTGTTTCAGTGACATGAAATTTACAGAGAAAAAATAGTATTGATAGTTTATCAAGAATCTCTTCAAATTATTTGTAATCCGGTTAGAAACGGGATTTCACGCCACTAAGGGATAACCAACACCATGTCGTAGATCACAAGTGGTTCGCTACGTTTGGTGACTTAGCAGGGGTGCCCGGATTCATGGGGTGGACTGCCCACCAGCTGCGTGGCGGGCCGGTTCAGGAGAAACCGGTTCAGAGGGACATGAATCTCTTTAGCTGGACTATCTCAACATAACGCATTGCAACGCAGAGGGAGACATGATCACATACGTCACTACTGGACATCTTGACTCCCTGATTTCAATGTGTGAAAACCTTACTTATATTGACGTGGAATCCCCATTAAAAGAAAACCCATTCCTCAAACCCTTTTAATTCTTAGATATCGCCTTCCTTCAGTTAAAAATACCCTCCACACAGCATCCCCAAAGATGATACAGGCCCGGAGAAAAAATATTTTATATGGGGCTTCCTGTGTAGAAGTGTTTTAAGGATTCCTGTGTTATGTCAACATTTAAAAAAAAAAGGTTTTGCAATTGGACACTGATGGTGACAACTACAAAAAAACGGCTCAGGAAATTCAAATATTACTAACGATTAAATATTTAAAACCTACGTGATATCACACATATTTTGAAACTTTTCGTACAATTGGGAATTGGACCCGAGTGATATTCATGACTATAGAAATTCATATATTAATAAGATTAAGGCCCTTACTAATAAACGTGTTTAAAATTTTACACATCTGATAAATAACCATTAAAGTATTGTTATTTAAAAAATACATATATTTTTTTTTTCTTTATTCATAACATATATTTGAATACAGTTGTTTACATGCTTTTCGACTACCACACTAGACACATGTCCCTATTATGGTAGTCGAATATAATATATTTAAATATATTGTAAAACTAATGTAATAATGATAGTATTATGTTCTACAAGTATTTATGTTTTTGTTTATTATTGTGACAGCTGTTTCGGCGTTAAAGGCAATTTTCAAGAACTTAATAACTTATAGCAATATTAAATTATATTTAAATTAAGTCAAATTACATGGGGTAAAATTAAAAATACATTTAATAGCTGGGGGTAAATATTTAATTCCTCCGTGGTGTCATAACTCCCCTATTTCGTAACTCATCACACAGTACAAACGGAATAAAGCAAACGTTATTGATGAAATATGCCTTATGGACTCAACGATAAGGATGCTTTTCGGCTGTTGAAATTTAGCACCTTGGACGTTTAATCGAATATGCCGGAAACAGGTGACAGTGAATATACATACTGTACGAAATGTGTAGTAATATGCGTATGGAGGTAACAAGAGTGGGTACTACATACCAACTCTGGAGGTACTAAGTACCTATCAACAACCAACGCGATTACACGTGAGGCTTTTACGCGTTTGATCAAAATTTACACATTTTATGAAGGTCGGGTACGTAGGAACCTACCTGGAGTTAATTATAATATCGGTACTCTTTGAAATCAGATAATATATACAGGTAGATCGTAGGTAACTACCTACCTAGTAAAAAGGGTGTTTCAAGTCATATTGACCATATAGAACATTGAACGTGAATAATTTTACGCATGAACAATGCATCACAGACAGCCGAAATTAGTGTGTTTGATTTTTTAAACGATTGCTTTTCATTAACCACTCTAACTTGGCAATCTAATGATTAATTATTTATCAATATTGAGGTCAATAATGTTAAACCATTGGTATTAAAATCTATAACTAGGTACATACCTAGTCGTTAAAATCTTAAATCGTTTAAATTGTTGCATTTTATGACATATACGTTTTAAGTTATTACATACATTAAAAGCTATTTCTCCGTCGGGATAATCATATTAGTCTTACTAATATAGATTCCCTAACACGCCGTTGTAGCGTTTGTATAGTTACTTGGTTAAGAGGGTCGTATACTGCTCCGTTTTAAATCTTTACTCGTGTGATATTCATGTAAAATTGTTTTAAACTGGTATCACTTTGTTAAAATCTCAAAAAAATTGACATTTTCGAATTTCGCGTTTTGTTGCTAACTTCACGTTTCTTCAGATGACACTTGTTATGTTACTGACTCGGTCTGTTTTGAACTACTTCGAAATTCGGCCAATTCAATTTTATAAATGCGTTCCGTATTTGCTTTGGTAAATCAGTGTTTCGATTTGTAATATTTATTTTTCTGCAAATCGGTATAACTGCGTTTTTTACATTTTCATTGCGCGAACAATCGATATTTGTCAAATCATCCAAATTTTTAACAATGTCCGCTATCTCCGTTTCACTACGATCATAATACGATTCTAATCCTGGGGATCGGGCGGTTAAAATTTTTGTCAACTACTAATACTGTCGTATTACGGCCGGTACGCATGCGCGTCATTATGATTAACGTTTTCTACTACCCCGTTCTTATCCCCCCGTATTATCCACCTCTCTTAATACATATATTTCTTTTTTTTATATTGAAAGAGATAAGTAGGAACATTTTTAGGACCTCTTCAAACATATTTAATATGTTACTTAACAGAAGATTGCCGGCTGATTGACGATACTTTTCTATTGGGCTAGCTCATGACAAAACCCAGTACAGCAAAGTTTGTTTTATCCCTAAACTCCCTACATAAACATACATTATTTTTTAACAATTATGGAATTCTTCAAATTTTATTTGAATATAAAATTATCCCTAGGGAAACGATTATCAGCGAAGTGACGAAGCCCGAAGAGAAGGTGCGATTGGATATACAAGCGATGCAAAATAAAGCACACTGCACAGTGCACACGTCTCAATTGTCGGTCAGTGCAGCGAGATGGAGGAAGGTGCAGGGAAGTGTAGGGAGGTGCATTTGATGCAATATGGAATCTGTTCCCGAGGCGGTTTGCTCAGCGAACACTTTACGGCTTGGGAAGCAAACAGGGATTTATTGATTATAAAGATCGGTTTACATTGCGCATTAAAACATCGAGGCGTACCAACGTAAAAACCGTTAAAAGAAAAGTGATTATTTTGACGGAGTTCTTAGGTAACTACAAGAAAATTTCATCCGAGTTTTAGATGACATTTAAAAAAAAATATGTATAATTAGCTTATTTCTAAATTGTTTCCCTTTTTTACAAATACAAGAGCTAAATCTCGGTGCATCGGGAATCAGTATTGCTAGGTCTTAAGAGCATGCTCCATTGAAATACCTGTAGAAGAGAATCAGCAGGCCTACATTGCATCTGTACATTAGATATGGAAGTCGTTCTGTTAACAACGGATTATCAATCAGACTTACCGCCCTGTTTTGCACATAATCATCTAGGGTTATAAAGTATTGTTGTGCTCCAGCCCAGAAGTGGCTTCTAAATACAATTTATGGGCGTACTTGAGATCTGTATTAGGTTAGCAGCTGGTCATTATTGAAAAATCTGCTAACTCTTTACAAAATGTTCATTGCAGTTTCTAGCAGTCTCTATCGCAAATGACAGGACATTATTAACATTGCTTAGATTTTGTTCTTTCAGAGAAAAATAATATTTAATTATTAGATAAACTTTCCATAAGGGTTAAAAAAAACGGATAATATTAACTTTACTCCGGAATAGTATTGACTGATATTTTTTTATATTTAATCATAAAAACACATTTTTTACCATATTTTTAAACATACTGCGATATCCTTGATATTAGTATATGAGCTCACCGATAGATGGCACTAGATTCGTCTATTATTTTATCCATAGATGGAGTTAGCTGTTTAGAATAATAGGATAATAAATATGATGGCAACCTCAAGGTCGGGGTCCAGATTATTCCAACCGCCTGCTAGTTAAGATATCAGAGCCGCTACAATAAAAAGTCCCAGTGTTATATTGAATATACACAGCCAATAGTAAATATGATTATTTTAGTATGTATATTAAGTATTACCTAAATCACAAAAAACTCTTTTTTGGTTCAATGTGCTAAAATAAATTTAAATTCGAATTTCGCGGTACTGGCGAGGGGTTAAATATTAATTACCCAGCAATGATCGCGCACCTAAGATATTTAAGACGAAATAATTATATCGTTGTTTTTCCAGCCGATAAATATGACACGGCGTATTTGCTTAAGGGATATAATTTCATTCGCCCTGTGCCGCTTAATATCTCGCCTGTATAAATATTATTCAAAATTGAAATGTATTTATCAGCTATCGAAGACCCCGCGGGCTGTTTGGCAAAGCGACCAGAAATACTAAGGTAAAAATAAAATATTCAGAAATTCGTCAAAAATATTTTTGACGAATTTCTGAGTAAATTAGTATTTTGTAAGCAAATCTTTTATTTATGGTCATTATTTTTGTTTGTTATTGTGCAGTGTTTTGCTTCTTCCTACTTTAGCCAACGTTTCGGACAGCGTTGCAGTGTCCGTCATCGGATCCGATAGATTGTGGTGAAATGTGGTATGTTTATGCATGTAGAATTGATACCGTTCTGCGCGCTTTAATCCTCCTAGGGCAGGTTTTTCATTATAATAATATGAGTGAAATGAATGTAATTTTTGGCATTTAGTTTTGGTGTAACCGTCATGGGCGTCATGTTTCGGAAAACCAGAAATATAAAGCTTAGCCCTGTTTTCCCTATTAATAATAGTGGGGTTTTTTGATAGGCCTTACGTTGATGTGATTCAAATTCCATAAAATCAAAAATCAGTGCCATTTTTAATGTTTCACATTTAAAATATGTCGACTACAGTAAGATAGAGTGAGCTGAAGTAGGCATTTTCATTAATATTTTAAATGGATTTTTAAAAAATTCTGTTGTTGCTAAAAAATATGTTGCACTAATTATATCATGTATTACTTGTTTCTCTGTCGTCTCTCGCCTTTCTTTGTACTATTTGTCATTTGAGTGATCTTTTATAAAATTTTGTATTTTTTTTATTTTTTGTGTTCTTGTTTCTTTTTTTATATGTATGCAAATTAATTTATCTTATATCTGAATAGTTTTTTGTAAAAGTGCCTATTTGTGTATTATTTGAGTTTTTATAAATAAATTGTTGTCTGTAAAAACCCAGTAAATAAATAAATAAATTCAATTAAATGGTTTTTATTTATGTCAATTATCGGCCAATTGACAGCTGATCAAAAGTTAATTAAAATTTAATTAGGCTGAGAATCGGCTTTTCACGGCATAGGAATAAGAACGTGCGCGATTTGAATATATTTTTCACAGTTAAATTTTAAAAATGAAGTGTTGAATATTGGTAGGTAGTCGGGGAAACTAGTAGTTATAAAACTAATATTTGTTATTGTTGGGTTGCCAATCTCTGCCCCTTTATAAGATAAACTCCTTTTCACAAATTAAAATCCAAACCCATTGAACAAATAGCCAGCGCCGCCTATAAATTATTATCAGTGATAAATATATAAAAGGCTTCGTTCCCCGGCCGAGGGAAAGCGAGGCATATTCATTATGATGTTATATTAACTGTAGCAGTTCATCAGATAGGAATTCGAGCGATTTGTTTACCCTTGCCAGCAAGCCTAAGGGAAGTTAATTCTTCAAACTGATCTTAACTTACTTAAACCTATAGAAGTGTAACTTAAGTTCATTTTACCCCCGCTTGTTGTGAATAAACAAACGTTTTAATTTCGGCTGTCGGTGATGTGTTTTATTCATATTCAATTTAATTGAATAATTAAAAAAACAATAAGGTATTTATTTCATCTGCCATTTTCATAACAATGCAAACAAAAACCTAGCTAATAACTTTGTAAATTGCCATATCAACATAGGCGTTTCACACGTAGTGCGATTGGAAATACGTCACTACTGGTCACAATTGTAAATAAATGCAATATTAAAACAATTAATACAAAAATATTTAAAAAAAAGAACATTTAAAAAATGAAGTGTCATATTCAAAATTTCTGGCGTGAAGAATAATTCAGACAAGTGAAAAATTATGTAGGTACCTACTTGTCCTACCTATAATATAGTATTGTGGAATTATAATATCCCGTAATACAATATTTTTTCACCGCTGACAGAAATGAATTAATTTTATTGTAAATAAACACATTTACATAGGGAACTCTACTTAGATCAACCGTCACAATATTTGGCATTACGATTATTTTACATATAAATAAACGAAAACAATTTATTATTCCATTGAGAAATAATATTAGTGTTAAACCTTTGATTTTTTGTATAGCGCCGTTTTTGCATAAAATCACCTCAAGGGCGTTGTACAAATATATAATATATTCCTAAAATGCTCTAGCTTATTAATAACTATGGACTAGATTTACTATTACAACAACTATGGCTATACAACTTATATATCTTATGGTTAGCAGATTGCATCCACCGGTTCGTCGATCAATAGCACAAAACTGTCTATAATGAATGTACACGTATTATTATTTATTTTATTTAGAAATAATACAATGTCTTCATTTCAAGACGTAGTTACCGTCTGTTATTGTAGAGATGTATTGATTTATTAAAAAAAAATAGAATAAATAAATAATTTGGAAATACACATAGAGACTTTTTAATTTAATAAACTTACTATATTATAATGTAATGTTCAAAATACAATAAAAAACAGCCGGAAATAAGTGTTTTAAAATGCTTCATATTTGCCAAATTTTAAACACACCCATTAAAATCCTTACAAGCATCCACTTCAAACGCCTTCAAGTGGCAAAACTCGACAAAAATTAAAAACCAACACTTTGGCAAAGTCCCTGTGAATCCGCCTACTTCCTCAAGCGGACCCGACAAAGGGACCGCTGGTGGCACATAGGCCCTTGTATTCCAAAAATAGTGATTTCTAATATTCCCACACCCTTTTTGGAAAAATTCAAATCCCCAAATCCATTCTTAATTTTAAATTTTGCCCGTAAATAATTTCCAATAACACGCTGTACAAATAGGAATGCGCAGAAAGCAAATCTTGTAGTTTTGTTTAGGTATTTATGCTTCCTTCCTCCTTATTTACTCGCGTCTTCCGCTTATAGATTTCTTGTGGAGGGACGTGGGCAGGGGTATCCAAATGGGGAGCAAGGGACAAAATACTTAACACACGGTTAATATGAAATAACCCACGTGAAAAGTATTGATAATAATCATAATAATGATTTGGATCATTTCAATGGCGCCGTTTTCTTGAAAAAAATCACCTTAAAGGCACTTAACAACTTAATTTATAATTCAACCTATTCCCTACCTAAGACTTATAACTTTAAACAATACCTACATGTATGATGGAATAATATATGTGTGTAAACACCTCAAAGGATTCGGTGGTTTAATTAGGTATCTACTTGACATTAGGGGAAGGGAGGGCAAGATGGAAGGCTTAACGTTAAGATGTAAAAAAAAATATAACAACATAATATCAATCATTTATTTTAATAAGTCTTCGGAGAGATCTTACATGCTTATAAAATTGAGTTATTAAAAATAATTAAAGTTGAGTATAAAATCTGTTAGGACCCATAAAAGAAAAACATGAAATATTCCATCTTGCCCTAACCCTGAGGGCAAGATGGAAAGCTTATAAGGGCAAGATGGAATGAATAAGATATCCATAAATTTTACAGTTGACACATAAAAGACAACCGTTTTCTATGTCTGAACATAGTTCATGTGCCCAACCACAACACTGTGGACACTGTACCCAGTCCTCTGTGGGCGGTTCCACATATGCTTCTCCACATAATACACACAACACATAGTCTTGTGTTGACTGCTCCGGATGTTGTAGTATGTTCTCATCTTTTTCTGTCCTTTTCCCCTTTCTTTTACCCTTTCCTTTGCCCTTTCCTTTGTTTTCCTTGCCATTGATGACCGGATTAAGGACTAATTTTGGTTTCGCTTTCAGCTCCTTATTTTTTTCAATAGTTTCTTGGAATGAAGAACTAGTTAGGATTTCTGATTATTTACATCTCAATTTTCGATTCTTTATTGTAGGAGTAACTTTTGGTGATGGAAGTATTTTAATTGGAGAAATTTAGTACGAGGTGGATGGTTGTTCCAAACTCTTATCAATAACACCTAAACTTGTCTAAATATACTGTCTTCTGACATCGTATTTTGTGTATTATCAAAATTAAGTTGCACTTCTTCATCCTGTTTTTTTTCATAACCATCATGGACAGTAGATGTTTCATTGGTAATATTGTCTACAATATTGACGTTTATTGACGAATAATCATTTGTGTCGGTATTTTTGTCTCCCTCAACAGTCGCAATGAAATTTTGTTCGCCTTCAATTACTGGAGCGTTTTCATAAAAAGTGGCCGGTGCAAAGTCAAAATCTGTAAACAAATGTCTCTATATGGGAAGATGCCAGCCTTTCTGAACCCACTAGTGGCATTTTGCACAGTAGCACTTTTGTTCATAGGCGATGCATATAGCCTAGCTATATCAAACTTATTTAATCTTCTTCCAGGATGATTCTTTTGAAAAGTGTCTAGGACTTGCTCAAAAGCCACTTTGAATGAACGGTAAACCGAGACGTCCAATGGTTGCAGCTTGTGGCTTGGTGGGGGGGAATACTGACCATGAATACATATTGTTCTCGAGCTAAATTTAAAGCTTATAGATTTTGATGAGTAACATAATTATCTGGAATTAATTAAACAAGTCTATCTGCTGTTGGTCTTGTTTTCTCAATAAATATTTGTAGCTATAAGCTGCGCGTATTGTAGTAGTTACAGCTTCGTCCATCCTATGTTTCTATTTGCAATATACTTGAACACCATCTATAAAGAGAATCATTCTCAATTAGTTGAAAAAAATTAAAACAGAAATCAAAATAATTGAACGCGGGCAAAATGGAAACTATTCCAACTTGCCCTAAAATGCAATTTTCCATCTTGCCCATAAGCTAACTGCCAATAATAATATCAATTTCTTAGAAAATCCTTTAATTTTTTTCCTCTTTAAATATCAATTCATACAATCTATTCCTTATAGTTAGTGTTTATAAAAACAAAATGGTAGTATTACTTACTTTCTATGAGTAGTCACACTTTTAAAGTCAACTGATTTTGTAATAATTCGTCGCGAAAATACAAAACACGCGTGCAAGTCGCTTGGTGGCGCGAGCCGAACCGAGTCACCGGACATAAATACAACATGGCCGCTTATATCTGTGTGCGTAGAGACACGGGCACTTTGTCGAGTGGTTGGCGATAGGTAGATAGTTTCCATCTTGCCCGCTCCTTCCATCTTGCCCTCCCTTCCCCTAAACATCTATATTTTTTTCCTGTTTTGCTTACGTACAATTAATTATTCGAGTGCTTTTTTTTGTAAATTTCTCGAGATTCTTATTACGTACTTATTCAGAGGTGGCCTTCAGTCACTGCTTCTGCCCTTTTTAGGTTATTTAAAAAGGTGACAAAATGCATCAATAAATATACCTACATTTTTTTAATCACTTTTTACTGCCTGAATTTTCATTTTATGATTAGTGTGTAGAACTTCAAACTGTTAAAATAATTACCGTTTTTGCTATTAATAGGCAGTGGCACATACATATATATATCTATATGTATGTACCACATATATATGTAGAATAATGTTCTCGGTTTACCCGCGTAAAGTAGTCCTTAAAGGGACTTTTTAATTCCTGACGTTTCGGACAGATCTCACTGTCCATCTTCAGAGGCCTTATGTCCTGAATTTTATCTCAAACTGAACGCTTTCGCGTGTCTGTTCGGTCCAGAAGTTAAGATACAAGTGGGTGCTTATCAATTATTATGTCTAGGACGAAGTATGCGTGTTGATAGTGATTTGACGTATATATAATATATTAATGCGTGACGCCTGCGATAAAAGAAGGTACCTACCTACATAATAACTGCAATTTAGTTAAATATTCAATAAAATTAAAACGTCTTTTTTATTATTTTTTTTGCTACGTCGTGCTTCTGTAATGAACAGTCAAATAAAATAATGAAACTTCGGCAAGCAATCTTTCAAACTCCTGAAGCACACTCCAATAATAAATTATCGAAAATCCCAAAAAAATAGTGGAATGCTCCCCTTAAAATCTAAAGGTATCAGAGGTATGTCCCATAAAAATGTAACCAAAAGCTCGGCGAACTTTGAAGCTAAAAGTCGAACTAATGAGTGTGTAATTTAATCGTTCTCAGGGGTGGCGGTCAGACCCGGCGGTCTCTTCTGTTTATTCAAGGGATGATTGTTGGGGACTGGAGTCAAGGTCAATTGGAACTTAATATCAAGGAATCCGTTACAAAATTGAAAGACGGAAGAAAAAAACACCCAGAAATTTTATAATGAGGCGTCTAGCTTTATGTTTCGGGTGCCACTATAAATTTTATTATTACAAAAATGTACCTTAATGGTAATATTTTTATACTGTGATGCATAATGCAGGTATATCTATTTTATTTACAGAAGTTTCTGTTTCGTTATTATTTAAACATGTTTGTTATTACATAATTATTATTAATGAAGGTTTTATTGTTTAATGAACCTCACACTAGATCTGTGATAATGAAACATTTTATTTGTTATGAAAATGATGATCCTTTTTGTTCAATCTGATGGAGTTTATTTTAAGTCTTAATTTTTCTTATTTTTTCGTCTAAATTAAATGCCAATAATCAGGTACTGCTTCTATAGTTGTCTATTCGACGAAGTCACACCATAGTTCAAAGAATATTTATGTTCAAAATTGTAAATGGTAGTATAGACAGTCCTGATTTAATTAATTTCATTGAATTTCATATACCTACCAGAGTTACTCGTTCCAAAAACATTACAAGGACTGAGCATTTCAAACATTCGCTTGTACCTAAATTATATGAAGTTAGTAATTAGTACTCAGATGTGGACGATCTATACAGGGTGTCCGGAAACTCGTAGTACAAGCGGGAAACTGGTGAATCTACATCACATTTGGAGTCGATTTTGTAGTATATATTTTTTTTATTTGAGCTTTCGTTATCGAGTAAATCGAGTTTGAAGTTGATTTTTTTTTTTTTTTTTTTTAATCAAATTCTTATAAATTATTACTGAAGATCAAAGTACCCAGCTAATTAAAACTATTTGAAAGTAAAACAAATGAAGAAACTCGGATTTGAAGCATTATTTTGAAATCACCCTTCATTTAACCCGGTGTAATCATAAAATATTTCTGCTCTGCAGGGTTAAAACATCTGTTATTCAACCCTAAACACCAGAAAAAACTTTAACCGTAAAATAGCCGAAAAATATTTTTTTTTGGTTTTTTTTTTTTTTTGATAATGCTCAAATCAAAAAACTTTATGTTTTTTTGGGTTCCCCATGTGGTGTAGATTCTCCAGTTTCCCGCTTGTACTACGAGTTTCCGGACACCGTGTATAACTGCATGGAAGGTAGGCATAAGTAGGCTTAACTATCATATATGTTTAATTAATATTAATTAAACCTAAGTCTACTAATGCTTGTTTATTATATTTTGTGTGTACTTGTATCTCCTACATTTATATGCTTCTAGAGGTTTAATTAATTGTAACTTTCTGTTGTCAATTTACGATCAAATTGTACAGTTAATTGTTATTTTCGATTACATTATTTGATTATGTTTATATACTGAAGTATGCATTTATTGTGTATGGTATATTTGTACCATGGATATTAAATAAATAACAATATTGCTATAGGTAACTAGCAGGTAGTAATAAAACAGTGAACGACTCTTTAATCATTAACTGAAATGGGTTCATCAAGAAAGGCATTTTTAACTACTTGTTCATTTTCAGGTAAGGGGGTAACAATTAAGATAAAGCTATTTTTAGTAAACATGGAACTATTTAATCATTAATAGACACGGAACGATCAAAATAATGAAATACTTGTGTCGGGTCACGTCAAAATAATAAAATAGTTTATATATAGATATATTCAAGAAAAATGCAATTATCCAAATTTATAAAGATAATATAATCAAAAAATTTGAAACCCACTTATCTAAAAGATATCAATACAATATCAAAATTCCAAAATGTAATACCAAACAAATGCAAAATAACTATAAATATTTAGGAATAAAGTATTTCAACAACCTTCCGATTGAAATAAAGAAATTAAAGGATATTAACATACTTAAACTAAAACTGAAGTTACTCTTTCAGAAATAATTAACTAAATAATTGCCTGTTTTTCCCTTCATTGATATTTATTATCAGTCTATACTCATCTCCACTGTATTTAGATTTTGTCTCTTTATATATTGTTCCTATCATATATATACTTACTTATAGCATAATGATTCTATTTTTCTTATAATTAGTGTATCTCTTTCACCAAGCACAAGAACCAGTTTCTTCATTGGTGAGATTGCGAACATAAATATATTTTGTCATGTAAATATATTTTTTATGTACTCATATTATATCCTGTACCCACTTTATATAGGTATATTAAATTTTTAAAAAATTGGCCTCAGCACGGGTACAGCACCCAGTGAGGCTCATATTACCAAATAATACTTAAATGAGACGGTTATATAACAATGAATGTAATATGTGAATGAAGCAAATATGTGAAGCAAGCAAAAATGTGTGGCAGTCTATTCTCTCACTACCGCTGCCGGGAAATTAGTTAGTTTTTAATTTATTGAATTGTGTAAATTATAATATTTTTATATTGTTTAGATTATATTTTTATTTTACCTATCTACTAAATATCTACAATACACCTTTAATCTGTTTTTATTCTCTTAATTCCCACATTAAAATTATGTTTTTCTTTTTACATTTTTAATTTTAAATACAAATATATGAATTTCACATTTATTTTTACCTTGTCGATGACATTAGATTCCATCAACTTTTGGTGGCAATGACATATACGCATTTATCTGAAATCGGACGACATTAATGTACTAAATAAATGTCGGTCTTACCCGAAAGGTATTTGGCGAGGTTGGTAGAGATGTTCTCTAGAGATGTTCTCTAGAGATGTTCTCTAGAGATGTTCTCCAGTTCTTGGATAGGAAGGTTCAATCGTCAATCAAACCATTTTTTTTTTTAAGTTTTGAAAGTCATTTTATAATTGATGCGGATGTATTTATGCGTAAACTTTTCTGGTGCATGCAACGCAATAAACATTTAATATTATATAAAATACATAATGCAAATACGTTAACCCAAATTGTTTTCGATGTTATGCCCATCTCAGAATATTGGTTGCTAAGCAAATAATATATTTTTAATTTAAACACTCAAACATCCGTGCAATTATTTTAATAATGAACTTGAAGGTTCCTTGAATTTACCCGGTGGGTAGGTGGTTGGTTAATGACGGTGATCGATTTACAGGGGCACGGGGTTCCGATTCCCGTCGGATTCCCCCACAAACAAACAGACACTGACATATTACGCGGTGATAAAGAATCGTTATATGGTTTATAGCAGTACGAGTGGATCCATTAAACAGTATTGCATACTGGGTACATCAAGAAAATGCCATACATCTAGTTTATTTGGACCTGCTTGGGAGCCTAAAAAGCAAATACTTGTTAACCAAACCAAAAAATACGTAATTCAAAAAAAAATAATACATAGTTATCTATTTTTGACCTGCGCACAAACTTTGAAATCTGCCACGGTAGATCGACAAAGGGTTTTTTTTATAGTGAATACCTCACAAGAGTCCCAACTGCTCCCGTCTGGAGCCAGTGAGACTATGGCATCCCCAATTGGGGGATGTTGTGAGGCTGAAGGTAAGTGGGGAAGGGAAAGAGGAAGGTGGGGAAGTACCTGGCTATTCAGATCTAGTCACTAAACACGGCTAAAGCCATTTGGAGCAACGTTTCAATTCTGAATGGTGGTCTTACACCAGGGCGATACTGGTAGTATCTTCCACTCTGGAACGTGCCGCAAATATACTATATATTATTTTAGTTAATTAATTGTGAAATAACACAAAGAATCATATAAAATTTATTTGCGCACGCCGGGTTCGAACCCGCGACCTTCGGAATGGCAGTCCAATGCGTTACCGCTGGACTATGCCGGCCGTCGGTTTATCGTTTATCGATAATGTGTCGTCTATTTTGGATCATGAAAAATTTTTCAATCATGAAAAAGACAGTTAAATGACAATTTACGGCCCAGACAACCGAAATTAGTAAATATAACCTTGGTGAAAAAAATGTTTGGCTTATTTTGTGTTCAAACTAATAGTTCTTTTTCGAAGGGTTTTTCTTATATACTAAAAGTTGTTGCAAAAATGTAGAAACCCGTTTTTTTTAATACACATTTTATCAATAATGTGTTATATAAAATTACAACTTTTTTGGTCACCCAATACAAATGCTCCCCGGTAAACACCTCTGGGGAGATGAAGGAATGTGTCAATTATGTGAAATAAAGTTTGATATCAGTGAGGCGAAACAAAGCAGCGAATTTATATGGGAAATTGTACCCGGTGGCCACAATTATCCTGACCCTACTGAACAATACCGGCTATCCTCCGTGTGCCATGTAGAAGTTGTTAGTTGTTAACCCTTGATTGCAATTTTTATTGTTGTACATTCTTCATCCTTTATATTTCCCTGATACATGCACCAAACAAACACACCCAGCTTCATCTCCAACCGCTATTGAATCGAGCTAACCGCAAAAGTGATTCTTCCCAATAGATTGTTTATACCCACATAGCCCTGATAGATCAAAAAGACAAATCGCACGTTTCTGTGACTGAAAAATAGACTACTTGCTGACTTCCTGAGGTTAATCTCAAAGTAGAGTCCTTCTGTTTCGATCCATCAATTGCAATTTCGAATGATAGGGAGAAAGTAATAGAGTGATTTAATTTTTTTTATAGAGTTTATAGAGTACCATCTTATCGGAAAACTTTTTATAGAGTTTGTTAAGTACCATCTTATCAGAAAACTTTTAAATATCTAAAAAAAAATATATTTAAAAATATACTAAGTAAATTTCGCTTTCTTTTCGTGGATGAATTTAAATCTTGGAATTGAAAAATAACTCAGTTTTCGACTTCCGATCGAACTGAAACTATGTAATATTTACAAATTTGTGGTATAATTTATTCACTGATTAGAGAATTTAATCATTTTTTTTTTAATCGTAATTTTATGTCTTCCTGAATTATAATATTAATGAAGCTTACTGTACACTGTGATCACTAGGCACATGCAACATTAACAACTACTGTTAATTTTTTTAATGTTTTTGTTTTTATCCCCCTGAAATAACAATCGTGATGCAAACATTAGGGTGGCCACTTCACGAGGATTTTGTGGATTCTGGTGGGATAATTACAGTAGAACAACTGTCACAAAAAGCATGGGAAAAATGTTCTCATGGATATTTTTACGGTTTCAATAATTGTTTAATCTGATCGATGAGAGCGGAACGTCTGACAATTTATAAATAATTTAACAACCATAAATGACGTAACTCACGTAGGAAAACGTATGTAAAAGCCCGGCTAGGCGTAAAACAAACAGAATAAAAAATAAAAACAAAAAAACCATAGTTGTCGTATCTGTATTGAGTTTTTATACTGTCCTGAAAAATCACCACTGTATCGTAAACTAAAACTGATTTAAAATATAGTCTTTTCCCTCACACAGCAATTATATAATTATTTATGAAGCGCAGTATTTTTAATGGCAGGTAATTGCTTAGTTTATTTTTGGGTATACAATTCTTATATGAAAGTTAGACTTACCATTCAAGGAGAATGTTTCGACTTTATTTAATCTGTAGGCTCACAGAAACTGTTCGAAATTTCAGAAGTTGCACTCGACACAAATGAATTTCTGAACAACGCGCGACGTAACTGTTGCTTCTTCAACGAGTCGTTAGATTATGATAGCAGAAGTTGCGTCTGGTACAATTTTTTGATTTCGTTATTCGCGATGTTATTTAGATATAGATTGAAAATAAAATACATAATATAAACAATAAAATAGTGTACGCTTACCATTTAAAATATAATTTTAACGAGTTCCAATATCGATATTGATCATAACAAATAATTAGTCTCCTTGTAGGTCTCCTTGTGCATATCACGACGAAATGCGCAAATATTCGGATACTAATGAACACGTGTTCTGACATCGTGATAATTTATTCGTAATTTACTAAAATTTTATCAGGATATCTGTTAATTTCATTCGTTAAGGCCTGCAATCCTGTTTTTAACCGGATTACCAATAATTTTAAGAGATTGTTTTTAAATTCGTAGTACTCATTTTTCATCGTGTACCAAGGTAAGTATAGCGTAGCAATTTTTAGGTAAATCATAGGTTATATAAATAATTAATTTTGAAAGAGTTTTGTAAAGATGTTAATGAGATTTGTAGAGCTTGTCATTTGTCATGTATTATCACAATTTAATCATTTTACATGAAATTTTGGATAACAAAGCTACGTAATTAAATATTCCCTGGGCCATGCGCTAATGGAAATTTGAGGCTTTTAATAGAACGACACAAAAAAGTGTTTTTTGCAGGTTAAGCATTATTCATATCCGTGAATTATTTCACGATTCACATTACTACATGCTTGTAGCAAGTTTACTTACGGACTATTACGACGAAGAGTATTTTCGAGGCGTTTGGTTAGAGTTAGCGGTTGGCGCACGACGTCCGCATTTTATAAATGATTTACCTATATGTAAAAATACTTTTTTTAAATTGGGTTTTAACGTTATGCTTATAAAGAGTCACTTATGTATTTTGCATAGCTTATTACATGTTATTATCTATCCTTCGTTGAATTTTATACCGTTTACAGCGTTCGCGTTCGCCCAATTTCGTCAAAGAATATCCGGCGTTCGCGGTTTTAAGATGTTCTAGGATTAATCCTGCTTTGTGATTATGACTTTATTACCTCTGCCTCTTCACAAATAACCGTTGGTTATTATTATTTGACAAAAAAATGAATGCAAACACAAATAGACATCAGACAGATGATTCTTGCTATCGCCAAATGTGCGGGCGGAACATCGACTGCGTGGGTGAAATGTCATGAAGGGATTCCTTTCAGTATTTTGAATCAATAATTCCTTTGTGGTCGTTCCCAATCTACCGTTTGTTGGTTTTATAGAACTAACGGAATTCAAAGACACGAGGTAGATCTAATTTGAACTAGAGTTTTGCCGCCCAACGAGCGAAACCATGCAGCGAAAAATTCCGCGCGCCGCAATCATGTCGAAAATAACAGCTAAAAATGGCACTTAAAAATAAAATAAAATTACTGACAGAAGTTCAAAAGATTGCATTTTATATATCAAAAAACAAAAAAAAATTTACGCTGCGTTTCGCTGTTTTTTTAAGCGTGTCCGACCCAAGAATGCGTGAAAAATTGGACGTAAAATCTCGCTAATAGAAATCATGGTAGTACCGCACCGTTAAATTTGCTAATGCATTTTTAACGATTATTTTAAGTTATGGCAAATGCTCTCACTATTTAAAACCATGTTATTAATTTAAAGAAATATATAAAAATCAGTAGTCATCTTCAATCTGGGTGATTAAAAATAGTCATCAGAAGGATTCTACAAAAATCATGATTTGAAATGCTTATTTGACACTTTTCGAATGTGCTCCATGTCTATTGGTCTATGAAAATGTGTTTATATTTCTCATCATATTAAATGTGTTTGATTTTGAATCACCTTCTCCTTTCTGAAGTTCCCTTGAAATGCTCTATTTATATTTCCGTTGTCATAATAATATATTATGTACCAATAAAATATGAACGCCATCTTTGTTGATTTACCAAAGACCGTAAAATTAATAAAAATGTTGATTTAATCAAACCGTCTAAATTCCTACACCTTTTACAATTTCCTGTGCAATAAATCTAACATTTATTGTAAATTGAATGCTCGCGGATGTATTTGCAATTAAATGCGCATCGTTTAATTATATAAATGTATAATGCATGTTGTTAAGATACTAAAACACAGAACACTAAAACACATTCAGAAAACTATCTAAAATACATTTAACAGCACAAAATGTCATCAGACTATAAAATTGCAGTTTATTTTTACAGCTAATTATTGAAAATTTACAAAACATAAGAATCGTAACATGTCAAAGCAGTGTTTTTTAAGTGGCTTCGGAGTAAAAAGTTGATTTTCTGTATGGAGTAAAAGCTGTTCACTCGATTTGCCGAATTTAGCGTTAAGAAGCTGGTTTACTTTTGTGTCCAATAAATTATGATATCTGGTCTTTCAAAACAATAAATGTTGACAATCATTCAAAGTAGTAATGTAACATTTAATAACTTGTCCTTGGTTAAAGAGCATGGCGAAAATATGTTAGTTTGTAATACAAAAAAATATACACCAACTTATCTTACCAGCCAATACATCATTTCTTCATAATAGTAGGCAGAGAGAATGTAACGTCGCACATTTCTCACAATCGTCATTTTCTGATGCAAAATCTTCTGTTACAGATATACTCTTGCAGTGGCCGGACTCAAGTCGCAGTAAATCCACTATAGTTGATTCTGCAACATGTTCCTGGGGCGTTCCCACTCGTTTTCCATGATATATTTTGTTAAACAGTCCTTTCGTTCCATACACTCAAATTTATGATAATTTAACAAATTATTATGTCATATCCTTACCGGTTTCACTCTGCTGCGGCAGAATGAAGATGTTCATAGCTGAGTGTCACCTGTCCGTTCTTAATAATATTATGCAAGTTGAAAAATATTATAGATTTTTGGTAACATGTTTTAAGATATTATCGAAAAAATTATCTGAACCCATGTTAGAGATTAGAAATACATTGCATACATAGAGGATACAACATCGAGGGAGAGATTTTATCTATTTCAATTTCTTGGATTTATCGTATTGTGTCTAGGTGTACCAAGAAAAATGAGAATTGTTAATTTATTAAGAATCTCTTCAAATTAATCGTAATCCGGTTTAAAACGGGAATGCAGACCTTAACGAATGAATTAACAGGTTTCCTGATACATTTTAAAGTAAATAATGAATTCATTACCACGGTGTCGGAACACGTGTTCGTGAAAACCGGAATATTTTGTCATGATATGTCATACATGTCTTTATATTTTTGACAGTAAAACAACTATTTTGTTAACAAATTATTATAAGCATTAATTACTCGCCTGAAATAACCATACACATTGAAAATATCTCCTGTGTAAAAATAAGTAATGAATAATAATTATTATTTGTTATCCTTTGTGCTATGCATTAAAACTTTGTCCATAAACATTAGTTTATCATTAAAATAAAAATTATTTTCTTATTACTAAAATTTACATATAGAAATTAATCACTAATTAAAAACTCGTCTTCATTTAGATTGGATCCACTGCCAATTTCAGTGAAAAGTCGACGAGTCACGAGGTTAGCCAAATAAGGCTTCGTTCCATGCGAAAACGTCGTTACATTTTATTTGGAAAACCTACAGCGATAATATTTTATAATGTATGACAAAATATGTATTATTATTCAACCAATAATAGGTTTCCACTGCTGTAAGTGCAAGAGCGTCGTTCCGTCTTTCTACCCCCCTAGGCATGCCAAAAGATATTGCACATAAAAAACAATGAAACTGAACAACCGCTACAAAGCTTCTAAAATCTAAAAGTTTTAAATTTCTTTATTTCATAAAAATCTTCTTGGAACTTTGGTAATATTAAAATATGTTTCATGTTATTTGGACAGCTGTTTTACGGTAGACCCCGATTTATACTATCATCCACACTCTCCTCTTATAATGTATCTATTTCAGCTCTTCTCTCATCCGGTTATATGTTATTATATTGACTTATTTAATAGTTTTACAACAAGTTTTGTTATTTCTATCATTAGAAGAAGTGGTATTATTTATTTGATCAGATACAGATCGATATTTATTTGTAGGCGCGTGCTTGAATCGTCAATCAGATCAAAACAGTTATTAAACCCTCAAAACAGCTTTTGATACGTAATTTAATTAAATATACGGGCTTAATGGAAATAGTTCCTTTTATTTCACGTAACGGTGACTGGAGGCTGATTTTACATCTGCCTCCTACACCTGCCCAGGGTCGGCGATTGCTCACTACTCTCGGAATACTTCACAAGATGAAAATGGTAGCCGAATACGCCGGAGTAATTGGTTCACTTATTTAATTAATACACTTACACTGTTGTTGCTGTAATAAACATCCTAGATAAGAGGTGCGGCCTGAAAAGCGCGCCATCAATAAGGAAAACACTCAATCAGTGATAAAATTATCAAATAAATTAATGTAAAAACTTTCTTCATCTCCTATTTTTATGTGAATACTTCTTCTATATTCTTCTATACATGATTTTTAGCCTCCCTCGATGCGACACTAATTCTAAGCAGAATTCTTTTATCTATCGTGCGTCGAACACTTTTAACACACACTATTCACAATTTGACATATAACTCTGCACCACACTGATTAAAATCCCACAGACACTCTCTCGATACCTTACAATAACAACAACTACAGATACCATCTAATACAACCACCACTTTATTAACTTCCTTTATACATACCTCAACCTAACCGATCCCTTCTCATCCTACCCCGTCCCTATTCCCCCCTAAATAACTTTTTTTTCTTGAAATGTAATTTTCACTTGTATATAATACCTTTTTTTTATTTTTATATTTACTCCACACAGGAGGCCCTGAAGAAAATAATTTCCCTCAGGGCCTATGTCATCTTTGGGGATGCTGTGTGGAGGGTCTTTTTGTGGAGAGGAAGGAGTGAACATGGGTCTTGAAGAGTCCCATGTTGTAGGAGGGAGGAAACACAGAGGCCGGCAGTTCGTTCCACAGCCGAGCTGTTGAACTTAAGAACGAATCATAGAAGCGACCCGTTCTCATGTGACAAGTGTCAACTGTGTACAAATGTTGGGCGCGCGTTTGGCGTGTATCCCGACTACGCACCGGTGCCGAAGGGATCAATGACGCTAGTTCCTCAGAGCATCTTCCATTGTAATACCGATAGAACAAGGACAGCATACCTACCTGACGCCTGTGCTCTAAAGACATCAAACCTATGTGGAAACCTGTAAATGGTTTATTTACTGTAACTAAATTATTATTATGATGTTATTGATTGAACTGTTGGTATCCCAAATAAAATAAAATAAAATAATAACCTAGGCTTTTGGCTAGGAATTTGAATCTCGCGGGTTCAAATCTCGACGTGAATAAGAATAAATTATTTTATGAATTTGTGTTATTTCACAATTTATTCATAAAAAATAATTTGTGGTATACTTGCGGCACGTTCCAGAGTAGAAAATACTTTTAGTATCGCCCTGGTATAAGACCACCATACAGAATTTAAATTGCTTTAGCCGTATTTGGTGACCAAATTTGTATATCCAGGTACTCGCCCACCTTTCTCTTCAGCACCTCCACTCCCTCCACACTACATTCAGCCTCACAACATACCCCAATTGACAAATATCGTAAGGCAAATGCATCCCTTATTGTTGAGGAAGGTAATAGGTATGTTACGAGGCTAAGGGGGTATTTCACTACGTCGGGCTAAATATCTGACTAGCTATCCGTTGGCTGGCTTTAAAGATCAGAATAACTTCGTTATTCAACGGCGACCGTTTCACCATTGTTTCGAGCTTCCGGATAGATAACACTCGAAATAGTCTGGCAACATCGCAAAATGTTTGCAGTTACTCCATCTACTACCACGGCTGTCATGCGTCACAGTCCGCACACCGCGAAGTGTGCATTTTTTTGGTTATGTTATGTTGATTATCAGGTCATTTTAGATAGATTCGTGTCGAATTAATACATTGTTTCTTATTTTGAACATAATCAAATAATTCAGGATGGATCATACAAGCATTCAAATTCATTCAACAAAATTCGACTCACTTCTCAGCTGTCAAACTCGGAATGTTTTGACGCCATCTTTGATTCGAGGAATAGCGCCTAACGTGAAGTTCGAGCACTGATTAGTCAAATCGAACTTTAACTCGAGCGTTAGCGTTATTCAGATATAGTGAAAACGAAAAAATGACTAATCCGCGGATTAGTGCTTAGTCAGAACATAATCGACGGCCGGCGTGGTCTAGTGGTATACGCTTTTGACTACAGATCCGAAGGTCGCGGGTTCGAACCCGGCGTGCGCAAATAAATTTTATTTGATTAATTTGTGTTATTTCACAATTAATTAATTTAAAATAATATATAGTATATTTGCGGCACGTTCCAGAGTGGAAGATACTCTCAGTATCGCCCTGGTGTAAGACCACCATTCAGAATTGAAACGTTGCTTGAAATGGCTTTAGCCGTGTTTGGTGACCAGATCTGAATAGCCAGGTACTTCCCCACCTTCCTCTTCCCCATCTCCCTCCCCTCCCCAATACCCTCAGCCTCACAACATACCCCAATTGGGGATGCCATAGTCTCACTGGCTCCAGACGGGAGCAGTTGGGACTCTTGTGCGGTAATACTGTAAAAAAAAAAAAAAAAAAAAAAAATAATCAGAGATAGTGAAATACCCCCTTAATATTCAGATCTGGTCACCGAACTCGGCCAAGCAACGTTTCAATTCTGATTTTACCAGGATGATACTGAGAGTATCAACCTCTCTGGAACATTTATAGCCGAGAGCCTTACGCCCATGGAACTATGATTTCCACACTCTTAGCTTATGCCCAACTTTTCCCAAGGCATATTTTTGACAACTAGTTTTATTAGACTTTTATGTTTTCTCAATATCTATGACTAGGACTATTATATTATAAATTATGCAACCAATATAATGTTTTGCATGGTTTTAGCATATCGCACAGCACACCGTCTTTCGCGTTTTATTAGATCGCTATAAATCCAAAATGTGTGCTTTGCTTGGAATGCCTATATGAACGCAACTAATTTTAACATCCGACGTAATAACATATTATTCATTCTTCAAAGTTTCCTAAATTCAATTGTTTAGGTACTTAATTTGAAGAAACTGTTAAAAATACAAAGCTTATTTGTTGTTACCCGGTCTTGTAGGTACTGTCCTAAAACGGGAAAATATTCCAAATTAGACGGTCAAATTTTCCTTATAAACTGTGTTTGTAAACTGTGTTCCTTATAAACTGTGTTTGTAAGATAGAATTATAATTAGAGGTGCTATGCGTACTAATATTTCGTCAAAACTTGTTCTACATATTTTTGAGCGTTGGGAGAGTTGGAGATCAAAAAAAGGAACCTATTTTCTCGCTTCTTGTATCATTTAAATGGTTTGTAATGCTTTCTGTACCAAAAAAATCTACATGATTTCTTATAAAACGTCTCCCTTTACAGTTTGAGATCCTCCGGGCTGATGTATATAGTGTAATTAGGTTAGTACTACTACTTACTTCTAGGCGCGTGTGTAGATCTTTAAACATGTGCGTAACTACGAGTAAATCAACAGCGGTAACTAAAATCATATAAATTGGTCGTCTCCTTTTGGCCTACCCATGATTCATCGTGGCTTTGAATGCTGGAACAGAGTTCGCAGTAAAATTAATTGAACCTAGTAGAACTTAATACTTATCACTCAATTAGAATTATAAAAGTATCGAAGTATCATAAAAAAGTTTTAGAAGGTACTAAATTTAAATTTAATAATCTAATTTAGATTTAAAGAGTTCTTCATAGAAAAGAAAAAGTAAAAGTAGATTTTTTTTTAAATAATCGACTTTTTATTTTTTATCAGTTTACACATGTAAAATATAGCCAAAAAAAACCAATCATCGATTTCCTCCTTGTGACTGTATCTCTAATAAGACAACATGATAAAAATTTAAAAAATATAAGTAAATTTAAAAAAACCAAAATAAAAATTGATCCGGAAAGTTAGAAAATATTTATTTTAAGGAGATTATTCTGGTGTAATAAAAGGTGTCACATTAAAGACAATATATCATATTATAATAAATATAAAAATAGATTATAAAACTAATTAAATTCAATACAGAATTTTATGAAACTACAACCACAAAAACTTCAGATTTTTTTATTTATTAATCAACCTATAATCACGGTTGCCATTTATTGGTAACCATAAGAAGATAGGATTTACATAAAATTTCAATTCGTAACGGAATTATAAATTGTATGAACAAAAGAAAAATTACATACTCGTGATATATCAAACATATACTCTTTAATGATTTTTTTTAATATTTGTTAAGTTCGTAATTGAAAAAGTCCACTATCGATATTATTTATTATTATTTTTATTATTACACTCTGTTCAAGCAAGAATTTTGTTTAAAGTGTATTTTGCATTGATCTACTTTGAACCGATTAGTGAAAATAAATCACTATTTAATGATAATAATCGACATGTTTCGAAAATAATTTGTATAATCACAAAGGTTAACAAATTGTCATACACAAACATTATCGTAGGCTTATTTTAAGCCGCCAAATAATTAAGTAAATACTAGGATTTTATTCTACAACGTAGCATAAAGGCTAGTGCACCCCACCGGCAATCGGGAGGCTGGGGGTTCGATTCCGGTCGGCGGTATTTATTTTTTCTCTTTAATGGTGTTTCAGGCTAATTATTATTGTTTACAATAATTTATTGATAAAATAATTTGCTTTTTTTTAATAAAGGTTAACTTATTATAGTGATTTGTTTTTGGGGTATTATGCCGTGTTGCGCTACCTCCTTCTTTAGCCAACGTTTCGGACAGCATTGCAGTGTCCATCATCAGGGCAGATGTGTAATTTTTGACAATGGATGGACACTGCAATGCTGTCCGAATAGTTGGCTAAAGAAAGAGTACCGAAACACGGCATAATACCCCAAAAAAAATCCCTATAATACTTTTGTCCGTGAAAATCTCAAATCATACAAGGTAAACTTATGTTCCCCTTCTGCGGCATTTATTTTTACTCGGAAGATTTTTTCAATTTATATTTGTTTTTCAGGCTAATAATCATTGCTTACAATAATTTTTAAATTTAATTTGAGATTATTAAAGAAGAATAATTAGTATTTTTCTTTCTGTGATGTACTGATAAATCGAATTTCCTAAGTATTGAAAAAAATATGTTTACTGTGTATTGTTACCGTTAATAAAACTGTATTGTCGTTATGCGGACAAAGTTTTATGAATAGAAATATAATTGTAACATTAAAAAAAAGTTCAAAATCACAATGAAAATAAATGCACCGTAGTATGTTGTAAATAGTACAGGCAAAATAAAATTAAGTGTCATTTCGGCAAAAAAAACCGTGTTTTACATATTGAATTTGTTTGACAAGGACTAGCTTCAAATAGCCACAAAATGTTAGACAAGCAGTTTAACCTTTGCCTTTAGCGGTAAAATCTCCAAGGGATTATCGAGGGAAAAATGCCGCAAATTTAACGCCATTTTAAGACCGACCAATTGACTGCATCGGACTTAAAGTTGCAGTACAAAAAATGTCGTGAAGATTTTAACGATGTTTGACTAGTTTATTAGAATGGTTCAATAATATGTTTGATAAAAAAATGTTGAATAAAATAATGTAAAACAGAAACATTTTGGTGTTAGGTTTGTTTACAACTAGGTTACTAGAGTGTTATAAGTGTTACGTAAAAAAACATACAAATAATAAAGACGGTATGTCTCTAGAAATATAATATTTACGTTATTCATCTGCTTTTATAAAACTTCTCCCTTGGAGCAGTATTAGTAGGTAGGTGTACACAACCCGGATAAAAATAGATATTAAAAATTATTCGTAATCCATTTAAAAACGGGGTTGTAGGCCCTCAACGAATGAATTGATAGGCTTCCTAATAAACTTTTAGTAAAATACTTATGTATTATAACGATGTCAGAAAACGTGTTCATAGAATTCTAATATTTTCACATTTCGTCATTGTTTATTACCAAGCAAATGCAGCTGCATGAACACGTGTTCCGATATATTGGGAATTTACTAAAATTTTATCAGGAAACGGCCTGCAATCCCGTTTTTTACCGAATTTCCTAATAATTTGAAGAGATTTTTTTTAACAAATTAGCAATTATCTTGGACACGGGTTTGAGTACCGCCGCCCCGGGAACCATTTATTGGATAACTAGCATCTCTGCCATAGGTCGAACCCAAGTTGTTCGCTACGTTTGGTGATTAAGCAGGAGTGTCCGGGTTCATCGGGTGAGGCGTGTTAAGGATTCGCCTACCCACCAGCTGGTGACGTGCCAGATCGGGAGAGGCTGGTTTGGGGAGACAATTGTCACTCCTGGACATACTGATCCCTAGATTCCCTACCCAACCTTCATACTTTTTACCTTCCCAGAACTTCCTCTCCTTACTTTCCTTAAAAAATACCCTCCACACAGCATCCCAAAAGATGACATCGGCCCTAAGTGAAAATATTGTTAAAATATTGTTTTGTAGCTGAAAACGTTTTTTTTTCTAAAATTCTATTATTTTCACGGCCAAACTGTAATTTCCTGAAAATCTTCATAGAAAAAATGGAACTTTAAAAAATTATAAAAATCATTTCCAGCAGTGATGTCGAATTTTTCAAACTTAGCACTCTATCACACTGAAAAGTCACGAGCCGCCACTGTTCTTAAGTGATTTTTTTTAGTTTTTTTTTATAAATATTAAATTTCTCACATTATTATTCAATTTATAGTGTATTTATAAACAAGATCTGATGTGTAATATAAAATAATATAACTTATACCACAGACATGTAATAATAATTACCCTAATACTCTCACACAGTACCTATTTGTTTAATAAAGGTAGGTACCTAGGCAAAGGTAGGTACCTAGGTATTTATTTATATAAATAACTATTCCAATGACACGCATTACGACCATTCAATATAAAATATTATATACCTACATAAATTCTTACAATATATAAGCAGGTACTTTAATAATAATACATACTTGTATTTTTTTATTCAAGAGAGACAAACATTTCCGACTTACGAATAAACTGGCAATATTTGAATGACTCCTACATGGATATAAATGAGTATGAGTATAAGTACATTCAGAATATACGAAACACGTGTTCATGCAGCTGAGCTTATCTTGTAACTGTGTTCCAACGCCCTGTAAAACATTTGCGTTTTACTGATAGTTTGTTAGGAAATCTGTCAAATCATTCGTTAAAAGCCTGCAGTCCTGTTTTTAACAGTAATTCGAATAATTTGCCCAGCTTTTAATACATTTGCAAAATTTTATGCCAGCATTTTTTCTCCGTGTACCTACTACCATCATGCGAGTAAAATATTGTTTTTGCGTTCATGGAATACTTAAGAAGGGTTGTTTCACAAAATTTGAACAATTCATCAAATTTTCAAAGTTCATTTTGAAGGTCCGTGAAATTTCTATTCAAGATCTATGATTATTTCAGTTCTGTGAAGCAACTGGTACGTGTTAATATAATAACAAAACTTCACTGGATCTTCACAGAACTTGAAAATTAACTTTGAAATTTGATGAATTTTTCAAATTTCTGAATCAATCCGTCCTTAGGAATTGAATGTTGACTTCGCGATGCCTAGTTGGGAACTCGACAATATTCATTATCAATTACCGCTACTCTGCATTATATTTTTTACATATTTATAATTACATGTTACATGATTAATACATTTATTTAGAGAAGATACATTAAATCACCATACTAGGCAGCTGCCTGTTTCATGGTGACCAATGGAGAAATAGTTAGTTTGAATATAAGTCTAGTGTAAACATATTTTGGTAGAATTATAAAAAAAAATGATAATTGGTCAAAAATGTTTTCAAAAACTCACAAAATTGCCAAAGTTTTCTATAAAATTAACACAAATATATAAAATAATACACGTTTATATTTTTTTATTATGTAATAATTGAACAGTTTACAATGTATAATAATATTTGCTAACAATAATGATATATAAAAATTAGTTTTCACAATTTTTTTTTTGAATTTTTTTTTGTTTCTCTTTTATGGAAGCAGACGCTTGTGTCAAAAGAGATGCTGAGTATCGAGATGAACATTATTTATGTAAGTATTCTTATTAATAATTTAAGGAGTTAAGAATATTAAAAATATAAGTGTATATCAACAATGTACAATTAAACGATTTATAACGTTAAATTATTTAACTGACGAATTTCGTTATTTTGATTTTTTACATTGAAATGTTCTTTGATCGCTTTGAGTAGGGTTTTGTCGTCTTCAATTTTTCTGATATTTTCAGGTAGATTATTAAAGTATTTTTTGCCTAGAAATGTGTAATGATGTTGTGTAAATGAGGTGTTACATTTTTCTATTGGAAATATATGTTTTTGACGAGTACGTCTTTCAGTTGAAAAACTGTGATTTTGTTTTTTTTTATTATTTGAATTATTATGTTTTTTCGGATAAGATCACTAAATTTTAGTACTTTAAATTCTTCAAATATAAGTTGAGTTGGATAATCTCTCGGTTTTTTCAATATTATTTTTACAATCAGACGTTGTACAATTTCAATAGGTAGGAGATTAGTTTTGTATGCGGATCCCCAACTGGTTACACCGTATTGGAGATTCGATTGTACTAATGCGTAGTAGACTGAAGTTAAATTTTCCAATGATAGAAAGTTACGCAGTTTCAGAAAAATATAAATTAATTTCCTTATTTTGTTAATGGTAAGGTTGATTTGCATAAATGCATATAAATATACATACATACACACAACATACATATATTTACATACCTGTATCTTCTTCCTCACACATGTAAACAATATACACCTCTATCTGAGTACGAGAAGCAGGTTACCGACACTTTCACACTCACTCATCAAGAAATCCCCAAGCACCTTCCTAAAATTGTCGTATTTGGCAATTCACTTTATTTCTATTGGTAAATTGTTGAAGATTTTAGGAGCAAGAAAATTAAATTGTGACTGAGCCATTGAGGTTCTTGTTGTTGGAATAGTATAGTTGGATTGGTTGAAATATTTTGTGATATAGGTTGATTCAAAAATATTTTTTTTTGGATGTTTGAATTTGTAGTAGGAGGATAAGTGTAAGATGTATAGGGATTTTATATTGAGTACTTTTAAGTCCTTAAATAAGTCCTTTGTGGGATTAATGTAGTGTACTTTTTAGATTGTCTGCATAATCAATTTTCGAGCTTTAATTAATGTATCTAATATAGTTTTAGAGCATCCTCCCCAGAATACTACACCGTAAGATATAATTGATTGACATAGGGAAAAGTATACTGTTTTGTTTTTGTTTAGAATATTTCGTAATGATCTGAAAATATACGTCAGTTTCAGTATACGGTTTGTAACATTGATTACGTGATCTTCCCACCGGAGTTTATTGTCGATTATTACACCCAAATATTTATAAACAATAAACGATAATATTACAAATACAAATTTAGTAGTGGCGTGCTATTCATAGTGTCAGATAATTATTTGAAACTACAACAATGTAAATAATAATATTCTCAGTTATAGTCAGAAAAAATTGTGAAATAGGGTGATGAAATAAGTATAAGGAATATGACAAGATAATTAAGTGGTTTAAACATGCGTTTAGAAGATAAGAGTCATATTTGAAGGGTAAAAGTATTTGCTTTTCGTAAATGAAACCCTAATAAATAAAACGTACTTTTATAAAAGCGTGCCCAAACTGGAGGGCTTAGGATCACAGGGGCCTAACTGCAAAAACTGGTGTTTTGATTTAAGCTTGGTTACGGTAGTGCCATTTTCATAGTTATTAGTGAAATACAGCCCTACCTCGTATATACAGCCGTTTAAGAGATACAATTGATCATATCAGTCATTAAAAGTAATGAAACCAAAATTAGGTTTAATAGTTACTTATATAACCTATTAAACCTAATTTTGTTCTATCACTTTTCGTGACTTTATATCTTTTTTGGAAGTGTTTTGATTTGTCATTTTGATGACATACCCGGTCACCCAGTTGGGCATATAGTTGGGCATAAATATGAGCATTCCAATCTTTATTTGCGTTTATCTCAAAACTATTTTTTTGAAGATAGGACCCTGTGATCCTAAAACCCCTAACTGCAAGTGCGTCTATATATTACTAGCTGATTTTTACCCGGCGTTGATCGGGGGTATGAGTGGTTTAAAGTAAAATTTTGAGTTTGTGAATTTTAGAGTACCTAAAAACTGGGTTTGTTTTTAAAATGGAAATAATATTATTCTAAAGAATTGAAAAGGTTAAGTTTTGGCAGGTTAATCGTCCATTTACCTAGAGTTTATGATTTTTTTTAATATTCTTAGTATTTGGGAATTGGTAATATAAGAGTGGTTAAATATATCTACTGTTACAGTATTTTTTCAATAACACATTCCATTTGTCTTACTATGTTGTGCTAAAACATCTGTTCTGCCGTGTGGTATCTTGAACAAGTCTTGATGACAAGTGAGCTATGAATATTGGGCTATGCACTACAAACTAAACAACGCAAGATTTGGGTTACATCTGGTTTCTAGGCTACGTTTTAAATGAAATGAAATTAAATTACTATTTTTTTATATAAAATCTAATTAGATTAAAACTTATTATTTTAAATCTGAAAAAATCAATGTAATCTAATTAGGTTCAATATAATTAAATCTGCCTAAATTAATTCCAATTAAATTATATCTAATTAAATTTAATTTTATCGCGGAGGTAGAATTTAGAAGACATTAAATTTGCAAAATCGTGTTTTTCTGCAATGCCTACGTTTAGCTCCTAAAAAATCAAATTAAGTTTTTATTGTTTGTTAAAACTGAATTAATTTAATCTAAATAAATTGAATCAAGATACAAACATAAAAATCTAGGTAACTTTTTTTCATCTAATCATTTTTTTCCAGGGATTTATTTCAGAATATTGAGCATAAACTTTTAGTGTTCTGTATAGATATAGTGATATAATGTCATCTGCGTATCGCAGGCGAATGACTTGTGCATCAATAGAGAAAAACAAATAAATTTGTCATGCCCCGCCCCTTCCATAAAATGGCTTCTCGTATAGCTAGTCTTTATATTCTTGAAAGAATAAATAATTTAAAGTGCGTACTTCATTATGATTATTACTGCTTGCAGGTATTTACAGAGCATTTAAATATATTCATCACCGGAGTAGGACTTTCCTGTCCGCAAGTGGTCATAAAACGAATTTAAATTAAAAACCAACCACCTTGAAATAACTGCTCAACTTCTTTCACAAGAGCAGTTGCCTTAATTAAATAATCTAATTAGATGTTCACGGTGATTCAAATAATAATATAAGCAAGTTGTGAATCAAAATACGTTTGTTGGTCTTTTCAATGAAGAGGATGCAGGACTCATTTCAGATAGTGGTTTATTTTAGATTTTTGCCAAGCCATCATAGTGATAAAATAATATTAGGGCCTAATCACGGGGTAAAACGCAATTAAATGTTTTGCTAAGAAGCTCATTTATTAGAGTATGCTTACATAACTTATAAAATTATGAATATGCTTTCTAAAACCTCGCGGGTTCACATTGGTTCAGACTGGTTCACACCGGTTCACACTTCTTCACACTGGTTCACACCGATTCAAACTGGTTCGCACTGGCTCACGCCGGTACACCCTGGTTCACGCTGATTTACTCTGGTTCACGCTGGTTATATAATTATAATATATTATACACCGGGAATGTGTAGTATAAGCGGGAAACCTTTGAATCTACATCATATTTTTTGGAGTATTTTGTGATTTAACTTTTTTGATTTGAGCTTTCTTTTAAGTAAATCGGGTCCGAAGTTGTACTTATTTAGGTCAAATTTGAATATAATTATAAATCATAACAATATTCAAAAATATTGGAATATTCATGAACACATGTTCTGACATCATAAGAATATAATCGTAATTTACTAAAAGTTTATTAGGAAACCGGATCAACCGGATTACCAAAAAATTGAAGAGAGTCTTAATAAATTAGCAATGATCTTATTTCTCCGTGCATGTTGGTACATAGGGGGTATTTCACTATGTCGGGCTAAATATCTGACTAGCTATCCGTTGGCTGGCTTTAAAGATCAGATAACTTCGTTATTCAACGGCGACCGTTTCACCATTGTTTCGAGCTTCCGGATAGATAACACTCGAAATAGTCTGGCAACATCGCAAAATGTTTGAAGTTACTCCATCTACTACCACGGCTGTCATGCGTCACAGTCCGCACACCGCAAAGTGTGCATTTTTTTGGTTATGTTATGTTGATTATCAGGTCATTTTAGATAGATTCGTGTCTGACATCGTTTCTTATTTTGAACACAATCAAATAATTCAGGATGGATCATACAAGCATTCAAATTCATTCAACAAAATTCGACTCACTTCTCCGCTGTCAAACTCGGAATGTTTTGACGCCATCTTTGATTCGAGGAATAGCGCCTAACGTGAGGTTCGAGCACTGATTAGTCAAATCGAACTTTAACCCGAGCGTTAGCGTTATTCAGATATAGTGAAAACGAAAAAATGACTAATCCGCGGATTATTATTAGTGCTTAGTCAGAACATAATCAGAGATAGTGAAATACCCCCTTAGTCAATATAATTATTTTAAATATTATGCAATCATTCACCGGGGAGTTACTATGTAAAAAATGGGTGCACTTGATTTTAGGTTAAATATACTCTCAAAATTATTTATTATTAAACCACTATTATTTATCTATATTTTGAAGGTATTGTCAATGATTTCTTTAAATCCATAGTGTTTTCTTTTGACTAACTCCTAATAACGAAGGTGCTTATAAACATTCTATCTTTCTTTCTATCCACTTTCCTTTTGCTTCAAAATGGAGTAGTATAAAGAATAACAAGTATAGTATCAAAGGCATTTTCTTCAAACACAAATCCTCTAATATTTTTGGAGCACCGTTCAAAAGCACTTATTAGGCGGCGAAACCAATTTTACACCTTTAACTCCACAGTAAAACAAGATTTCAATTAATCTTCTAATTACCAATTTATCTGCCTTTCTTCGGAATGAGGCGAAACATTAACGACGGTTAAATTTATTCGTTAAATCCAATTTAGTAAATGAGCTCTTATCTCCCAATATTGTGTTATATCCCAAGACTGCTCATGAACCGATTAATTTAATAATCATGATAATGGCTGACACACATTTTGTGTCTATTTTTACATATTAATATTATTAAATCTAATTTTTAACGTTATTTTAAATTTTATTTGTTGTTCTTCGAATTATTATCCCGTTGAACCACAATTAAGCAGTTTATCGACAGGACGTATATGTTCAATTTCTGACATTACTAATTATAAATATATAGATTATCGTCATTCTATTATAATTATTTTTTATTACAAATAATTTTAAATAACACTATGCGCATGCTAACGAGTGGCAACTATTGATTAATATCGTTTAAAGTACTTCTACTTGCAGCCATGTTGGACTCTTTATACTCTAGGGTTCGCTGTCCATATTTATGGTTATGTTTTGGAACAAGCATGCCTCGATTCTTTGTAAGGAGAGCTGAAAATATAAAATATATAACTATAAAAAGTGTCATTCAAATTGACACACTTAGTAGTTATCTTTGAGCATTTTTAAAGCCGCTATTTATCGAGCTCGAAACATGACTTTAGTTCGGATATTTTGTAGTTTGATGATTGATTTTTTTGTTTAATTTTTTTATCTAGCTATGCTCAGCAAACATCGTCTTATACGAAGGACCAATTTTTTTCAGATGGACTCTCGCTTCGCGTGATGAGAGAAACCTTGAAATGAGAACCAATGAAAAATAAATGTCTTCAAACCTTTCTTTATGTAAGTATATTAGGTTGTAGGTGCAATTAAATTATAGCAATTTTCTGAAGGTACACACACAAGGCAAGATTAATCACTACAATTTTGCCATACTTTCTAACATCTAAAGTTTTTTTTATTTTATTGCCGTTTTATATCATTTTATTACCTGAATAAAACTTATTCAATTTTGTGTTTTTTTTTTTAAACATTCACGCAAAGTAGCTAACTTGAATCACGCATTATTTTACTGCCATTGTAAGACTGCTTTGATGTGACACGGTGAAATTAATGTGCTTTTATAAAGATAAACGCACGTCGTAACATTACAAGAAACCCCTTATAATTTGTTAACCAGCACGTGTAGCGTACTGCATATTATCATCAATCAGAGTCGAATCTTCCGACGGTCTCATTAAAAATCGTTATCATATCGGTCACGTGTCGCGTGTACGCATCGCGCAGATGACCACGTGTAACACAGTTTTTTCCCACCCGAGTGCATCTCGATCAATTTAATAATATCCTTACAAGGAGCTGGACCTCATCAGGGTATACTCCCTCTAGCATATCGACGGGCAGACCCCGCGCGGGAATGCGGTTCGATCGAAAATTCCACATCCTTAGGAGAAGCAAAGCTCTGTCATTGTTTAATATTGATCAATAATTGACGGACATACCGATGGCCAAGTTCATTATTTCCGCCTTTTAATTAATATCGTGTCCGAATCCCGAAAATTGATACACTTTCAATTAACGTCTTTTTTTCAACAAGGGATTCAAACCCGTTTTCAATACCAGAAAGGGACACTTTTAATTATTGCACACTGTTACAATACAACAGCAAACAACCGATTCCTTCAAGAATTTAACTAATTAACTAACCACTGCACTATTTCTTCACAATGGTAGAAAGAGAGAATCTAACGCCATATTACACTGACTTGACACAGTTACCTATTGCCAAATTGCCATCGTATCCACTGGAGTGAAATTTGCAAAAACGTTTTGACCGATTGCTTGTCATAATGTGTCATATTACTAAAACCAAGAAATATGGAAAAATGGTCAAATCTAAGTGAACTAATTGGCTTTAAACCGCAGTAAGCAGTTTCATATATTTCCATATTAACAATAGATACATCGCCTCATACAAACTCTTTTAATCTCTTACATTGTCTCAACAGGACAGATCTGACCGGGCGTCCATACATTATCAAAGAATTTTTTTAATACCTTTTTCTGTAGTGCGGAGAAATTTGATTTATTCGTCATGGGAAAGAGAAATAATTATTATTTTAAGTTGGTCTCAAATATTTACATTTGATTATATGGATAAATTTTAAAAAATATATTAAAAGTGTATAGTTACAAATTAGTGGGATTTTTTCGTTAAATGTTGTTTTTTGTATAAACGGCGTAAAAGTAAAGTGACAGTGTTCTTGCTAATTCCCATACAAAAGGAATGTGGTTTCTTAATATCGAATTCTTTCAAAATTATGAACGTTTCTGGTAAAAATAATTAGTTTTAACATAAGTTACTTTCATATTTGATAATGTGTATTTCAAATACAAAGGTCGCAAAGATAGTATTTAAAATTGTATTTCTTTTTACGACAACTAAAAAATAAGCAATATATAGCACATTTAAAATACCTTGGAAGCATTAAGAAATCGCCTTGCAGAATTGTTGACTTTATTAAATTATAAAACCAGCCTTATCATTTTGATTTGAAAGGAAGGATATAAAAATAATTCGGTTACAATTTTGAAATGAATCAAAGTGTTAATAATAGCAAGTCGCATTCTTCCTTGGCTTTTATGGTCTTCCTTCCTTGGATTTCAATCTTATAGGTTTGCTCAATCAATCGTTCGCCAGAAAAGTAATTAATTTAAAGGGAATTCAGGTAAATATCAGAAACGCTTACGTACAATAATTACCAGGAAACTTTTGATATCGAATTGACTATCCACCGTGAAAATCTTAAATTAGTTAAAATAAAACAATCAATTTGTGAGTCACTAAAATTCACTTAACGAATGTAATCGAATGTATTTACACCCTTATTACTTGTAAAGACAATATTAATTTTAAAAGCTTACGAAACTTTCAGCACTCATTAACTTCAAATGCACAAAACTTCGTAGATTCTTTCGAAAGATTCGTTTGATAGATTTGTCTGATAGATTCGTTAGATGAAACCGATCGACAGATTTAATATATACATGCCAATGCTACTATGACATTAATGATTGTTGCGAACAATAATCGTGTGAGGCTGAAGAGTGAAAGAACCGAGGAAGTGGAAGATCGTTAGTAAGTACCTGGCTCCAGATCTGGACCCTGAACATAACTTTTGCTATTTTAAGCAACGTTTTGATTTTGAATCGTGCACTGATAAAAATGAGTAATATTTATTTATTAAAATTCTGTTAAAAATGAGATTGCAGGTCGTTTCCTAATAAACCTTTAATACAATCATAAAATATCAGAATCCGTGTTCATGCACCTGCATTTATCCTGACTGTCGACTGTGACGAAATTCACACGTTTGTGTGAACGAAACGCAAACTGTGACGAAAATATTAGAATTCCGAAGTGCGTCACGATAACGCATTCGTGTTTTACTTAAAATTCATTAGGAAACCTGTCAATTCATCATTCTGCAATCCCGTTTATAACCGAATACAACGAATTATTTGAAAAAGATTAGAAATAATATATCAATAATTTTTCTTCGTGCGGTCTTTCACCAGAGCGATACTGAGAGTATCATTCATCATCATTAGCCACTATCTCTGCAATGCAAGATGAAGCATTTCCTGGTTGATTACCCTTTCTTGCGTTGCCCTGCTAAATATGTCCACCATTATATGATCGTGAAGGGATGCCTTGACATGCCTCACCATAGAACCTATGTTAGGTACCTATGTATCAAAAACATAGCCTTCTAAAATTTTGCGCTACCAAAAAACACAACATTGCACTATTTTAATGTTTTTTTCATGGGGGTATCAAATCGCAACCCAAGGGTGTTATCTACCTGAAGATAATGGCAATTGATTGGATCACAGAGGTGTAAGACTTCACCCTTAGCAAAACTTCGATACCTACATGACTTGGCAGAAATGCCCGATTCCTCCTCGATCCCCATTAAACTAGCAATTTAACGATATTATTTTGCGATTCATTGTTATTTTATTCACGGTTTGAACCTGCCCAAAAAAACAAAGCGAGCCGTTCTAACTCCGAATATAAAACGCCGTTATGTATTTTTTTGTGTTTTTGTTGTAAATTTTAGAGTGTTCCGCCAATTCCAATGTTTGTTTTATTGATAGAAGATTTTAACACACCGATTTAAGAAGAATGCATCAAATTTCACGATGTTTTATAGAAAATGAGACAAGTGCTTTAGTTTTTTTTATGGAGTTCCTAAGAATTATATTATCACGATCTCGGATCACCAAAACCTGTTGATTCATTCGTTAGGCCTGCAATCCCTCTTTTAACCTGATTACCAATAATTTTAACAGATTTTTAATAAATTAATGAAAGTGTTTTTATGAATTTACATAATTTTATCGTAGAAACGATATAAATACGGATTCAAGTACTAATTGTCTAATGTAATTTCACGTGAATCAAAATGTCCTAGTTTTTGAAAATAAGTAGGCTTACAGGAAAAATATTGATCCCGTTTATCACTGCATCGGCCTTTTTACATACGCACTAGGTACGAAGGTACCACTCAGTCGAGGGAGGAAAAATACGAGGAATTACCTGCAAATTGGTGGATGAATTCCTCATTCCCACAGATGGGGTGATGAAGAATTTGATGATTGCAGCAATATGCAAATAAGGATTGTTTACAAATTCCAATAATTCGCATTTTTTATCGAATGAAGAGAAATTCCGTGATTAAATCGATACATATAATGACCATTAGATTTTATCACGAATTTCCCTCTGATAAAATATGTGGACTGATGCATGCAGTCTGGTCTCTAATAGCGACTTTTGAATCTCTCGTTAAACAAGAGAAAATCTTGTAATTATTGGGTTAATTATTGTCACTACAGCACGTCATCGCGAAATGCAACACGTTTTACAATGAGACGTGTTTCTCGACGGAATTGGAGCATTCAATGAGAAAAAAAATAATTGATTAAGGAAACACTTTGTGAAGTTGTTTACATCATTGTATTGAACTCGTAACTGTTGTTTTTTGAGCTGTACGAATAAAGCAGACACGTCCGAGAATATTAAAGGTTTATTATTGGGAGTAAAACCTTAATAATATTTTTTATACATTCGTCTTTAACTGTTTTCGTAACCCTTCAAAGCCATAACAGATTTTTTTAAATATTTTAGTTAGAATTTTATACTTAATTTAATTATAAACGAGATAAAAAGTGAAATAACAATACTTCAAATAAAATGACTAATTTGTTTTGAATTCTATGAAACATTTTCCCCCTTTTAATGCTTGAAATTAAAATAATGCACTTTTTAGATATGAAATTAAAATAATGCACTTTTTAAATATGAAATTATATTTCAAATACATAAATCAAAAAGGTAATTTTATGTAGTACCTAAAATAATACTTGTTTATACTACATCTTGAAAATGAAGATAAATGTGGAAATTTTAAAATACCGAAATTTGATGATAAATTATTATTATTTAAATTTTATACAACAAATAAATAACTCCTTTGACTGGATAAGCAATATAATATATATATATCTTATGTATCTTTCCGTGAACCATTTTATGTCGTTTTCTGTTTTACGCTTCAATTAGTAAGGTTTTCACATACACGGTCGTGTTTCATCAATTGAATAAAATATTTACCATGGTTTTAGTAAGACCGTATGTATCCAACAATTAAATGGTATATTTATACGATTAACTGGTCTTCACAAGAGATACTCCGTGACATATTATGGTATTACATTTTATGTAAGTTTGGTTTAGTTGATATAAGATTACATTTTTAATAGAGATTTTATATTTATTTTCGTTACAAATAAAGATATCTACATGCGAGACAATTTTATTAAATGTTGAACACAGTTTTATAAGGCAATGATTTAGAAATTAATTCGTTTTACAGTGTTTATTCTTTAAAAATATTGGAAGTACTTTCGAAGTTTAATTATAATAATTTACTTACTGTACTATTTTTATATTTTCATTTGCTTGCTGTATTATTAATCACTTTTTACAATTTTCATTTACTTGTTTACTGTTATTTTTGTTTCTAATATTGACCGGCTCGATAGGTCCAAAGCGGTATATTGGCACAGGCGTCGCTGTCCTCCACCATTGCACAAGTATCACATAAAATGGACGGAAGTAGGAGGGGTTGAAATATTTTCAAGTTATTCGTACACATCGAATGTTTTTATTTCATAAAAAAAAACGTTAAAAAAAATAATGCCGATTAAGAGTTTGACGAGACCAATAAAAACTTTATCTTTATTATGTTTTAATATGTATATCTTTTGTTATGAAATTGCGATGAGTATTGCGAGCATACCTGAAACCAATACTTTAATATTTTATGACCCTAAAGTAACAAAGCTATTAAAATATAATAAAGCCATCTTGGAATATTTTCTGCTACCAGGGTCCCATAGAGAGGTAAGAGAATTAAAACGACGTAATAACGAATAACGCAAAACGAAGTAATACAAAATCATGTGTTTTTGGATTGAAATTTATGGCGCTTAGAAATACTTTAGATGCTTTAATTAAATACTGCGAGTAGAACACAAATTGGCCTTTGAAATAATCAAGTATTTTATAAGCCCAGAAACAAAATAAAGTATCAGGCTTTTAAAAACTCAAAAGTATAAAATCTCTTAATTCATATTCCTTTCTAAGAAATTTAAATTATGCTGTCTCAGTTAAAGTCACAAGGAGGAAATCCATAATTGGTTTTATTTTACTAAATAACACTTATGTACAAACTGATTAAATGTAAACTGTCGATTTCCCAAAAATGAATAAATAAATAAATAAAATCTCTTACCTGCGAACTCCTTTTCGATTATGGTATAATTTTATAATGTGGCAAATTAAGTCCTTTAGAAAATGATCTGAAAACATTTAAATATTTATGCCTGAACTTTGCAAAAAGAATAAAACAAAGTTATTGGTTTTTCTCCGGTTTAAATCTGGCTGCTGTTGTTAAGCGGGAATTTACACCTTATCGCCATCGAAATAAGGAGTTTTATTGTTAGCCGCCCAATTCCAAATAATACAAGACGTGGTGCATCGCCTTAAACTTCTTTATTACGAGTGACTTTTACATAGCGATAAAAAACGTAATGGCCAATCCCTTATTCTGAAATAACCCTTTCGAGGACCATGGTGACAACAAGTAGAACTAACATAAACCCTTAACAGTAATTTGCCTGAATCGAATGTATATGATTATACCTTTTTATTTCTTACCTACGATACTTCGTTATTTGTTCATCAGAATCAAACTAATTAGATGGATTTAATTGGCAGACCACCGACGAAGATAATATCATATCAAGGAGAAGGCTTTTTCCTTTTCTGTCATTATTTAATAGGTAGTTACTTAGCAATCATTTATTAGGAATCAAAAGCACCCAAGGAAGGTCGGTGAACGATGCTTAATATGTAATTTTGGAAACATATTAATTTTGAATCCAGTATTCTAATGAGGAATAGTTGATTTGTTAAAAGGGGTTATGCCTAAAGAGATAAACCTCGTAGTTGATGTCGGTTATTTTTGAAATCGTACGGGTTTAAATTGACGTTTATTATTATTGGTAATGGTAGGATTATCTATCATAAATCGGGAACTTTAATTGCTTTCATAGAATTTAAAATACTAATTTTAAGTAAGTATCCTACCTAGTATAACATGAGATGATTTGTTGGTGATCGAGTCGTTGAAATCGTCAAATTTGTGCACATACGTCATACAGAAATAAGAAATTACTTGTTTTTCATACCTAAGTGAGCGTAAGACAATTGCAAATGTTGTTTTGATGGATAATTCGTGTATAGTAAGTTTTGTATTAAAAATGCATTTATTGAAGGCAATTTTTTTTTCAAATTTGGATTTAAGAATTTAAACTACAAAACATAATTTATTGAGCATTTGAACAGCATTTATTAAAAAGACTCATAAATGTTCAGCTCAATTCAATAATAATGTTATTGGATAAATATCCAACTATATAAATATATAGCGCCATTTTTGTTAAATCCCTCGTCTGAAACCCACATTACAATGTTCATGTACTGCAAATAGAAAAAATAATAAAATTTTTTTTTTTCTGTTTCTATGTTTTTTAAAATGGGTATTCCAGCAATTTTGTTGATCCACCACAATCTTTTGAATGATCTTAACATGCTTAAATTATCAGACAGAGGATTTTACTGACTTGGTATTTCTGTAAACAATTCTAACCGATTCATTTGATAGCCGAGAGTTACACTGCATATAATACTAGAAGGACTTATTTCGGTGTAGAAATTCTGTGACTAACTATTAGAATACTAATGCTGGCAAATAATTTGTGCCGAGTCAGTGGACATCTTTAATTGTTAATAAATATATACAAAACGTTGTTACTTTTTTGTTTTTTGTATTTTTATTTCGTTTTCAAAATACGCCTTTATGTCTATTATAAACCTTTTAACAACTTATTTCTATGACATTGAGGACACTTTACAATACATCTAAAACTTATTCTCATTGTTACTAGGGCTGTTTGTTCAGTTTTAAAAGGAAAGAAAGTAATTGTATAATTGTTACTACTCCTATGTAAAAGTCCCATAAAAGAACGTTAATAATGAAATAAATAAACATGATCTCAAGTAAACTCAACTGCGTTTCATAATATGTCCTAAAGTCAAATTTACGCTTAATCTCCAAATATAATTAACTGTATTTCTTACATCATATTCACAATTAAATAATTTATCATCGTCTCCACTAAATCGTTTGAGTTTAACACTTTTTGATATATTACAACATTGTCTAAAGCACAATCAAAACTGAATAAAACGATTAACACCTTTAATAGAAACCACCAACATTGAGAAATACAACAAAGACCACCCTTCGGGAAAACTAAATAGCGTAATCTATCTACAGCTCAAATAAGGCCACCAAAAAGCAAAATATCAAATTTCTACAAAATAAAAAAAAAATCCAGACATTTGTTTCACAAAGTTTAAAATGATTTCCAATACAATAATCATTTATCAAACTGCTACTATTAAAAGTGAAAAAATGCGGGCCGTTATATTAAAAAGTTTGATAAAATCAAAATTTGGTAATATTTTATAAAGAAACGGGAAAAAATCTAAGATCGTGTTTGGATAAACACCCTCCAGTCTAAATATGGAATAATATTTGAGGTTTTGAATTGTTTCGCTTTAGCGCCACGGGGGGATCCCATACTCCTGGATGACAGAATGATGAAATGATATATCCAGTTTCAGTGACATGCCAAAATCAGAAACTATCTCTATTACGGTGGTCCACAGGGAGATGAATCTATATGTTACGTCAAAATCATTTTAATACGTCCTTTATGTTAAATAATCTACGATTTGAATATATCCGACGTTCTTTCTCTATTAAGATTGGCCGTACGGCTTTTGTTTTTATGGATTTCAACATGGAAAAAAACATGGGATTCTTACTTTCGAATTCATAAACAGATTTTTTCTGATCTTCAAAGTCAGTCAAAGAATTCTGTTTTAAATAATGAGGTATCTACAGTTTTTTAAAGGAATTCCTCAACTCCAAATATGCGATTTGAGTGCTTTTTTATTTGTATCGGTACTATATCACATTATATTATATATACATATTCTCAAATTTACGGTAATTATGTTTTTAATGATAAACTAATGTTTATAAGGTTTTGTATGCATAAAACACAAATATATTTAAAAAATATAAAAAGATATGAAAAATATATAAAGAAATGAAAAATATTTAATAAAAACTGTCAAGAATGCGTCCTACCGAGCAAGCAATTTTTTTTTAAATCAAAAATTTATGAACATCATAACTGATGTCAACTGAATCAAAAAAATAACAGAACAGTGAAATTAAACCAGGCGACGATACTATGGAGTATAAATGTCATGCAATGGGACGACTATCCTCGATTGGAATCAAATCAAAATCGGTCATATGCTCTTTACATGTTTAAATAAATTTGTAAGGTAAGCCTTTCGAACCATAAGACAGCCTCCACGGTGACAGATTTAGATTTCCACCTAATTCCCTAAAGATTGACAATGCTTACAAATCAAAAATAACAATACGAAATCGCGCATGTATCGATTTGAATAATTGATTGAGAGTTATATCGAGACATCGGCTTATCGGAAATGGCCATCACATCGCATGGGAACCAATTTAAAGACTTGAACATCAGATATAAGACAATTTGGGGCTTGGACATCAGATACAGGATATTTTGCGTTTGGACTTCAAAACCAGGACAATTTGCTCGCGGCCAGAACCGTTTTGTCAAAGTTTGTGTGTTCGGACAATGGAGAAACAATACGGGGATGCCATCGGACGTTTCGAGATGGAATACGCAAATGTGATGGCGATGCCGGGACTCGATGTGTTGTTATACTCCTCATTCGTAACTGTCAGCGCCGAGCGGCGGGGCTGAGCGATCGCCTGCTTGTCGCTTCCAATCAGCGGAAGAGCTCCACGTAGAAAAGGGATAGGTAACAAATATCATTATATATTGAAATAACCACCAAATAATCACTTGGGTAGCTTTTGCAATACGTTAATTAATCCCAATGCCATACCCACACAACTAGGAATTGAACCCAGAGCCAGAATACTGGCCATTCGAGTACTCTCTAAGAAAGATAATTTTGCCCTTGTGAGTCAACCTCAGATATTAAAAACAAAAAGATAAATAATTTATGAACAATATTTAGGGTGATTAATCATCTAATAAGTGGCCTCTTTTACAGCATAACACGATCGACTGTACGATGACTTGTCCACTTTTGTATTACCTTTCTCCTACTACCTAGGTACTAGATAAGACTATTATGATACGTTTACATACGCCAGCCAAACTGCTGACTGAACCTCAACTTATGGGAAAGGAACAAAACAACCGCAAATGGCGAGAAACGCCGCTTGCAGTTTCTTAGTTCCTTTCCCGTAATTCGTTTCGGTTCACAAATGTAAACGTACCATTTAAGAGTCAGGATCGCTCCCTCCTTTCACACAACATCCCTAAGAGTCCTAAAGATAAACCCAAAGAAATTGTACATAGAATTTAGAAATGTATTAAAATTGACTGTTTTATACCGATTTTACTCGTTGTAAGACAAAATAATGTCCTTTCCTATTTTGAAAAGAAAAAAAAATGTTTGAAAATCTTCTTAGAACCTTTTTACTTCGATCCCTTTAAATTAAGAGCAGTATATCAAAACCTGCCAGGGGATCAAAAAGCATCGGGAGGATGGCGGATGTAGTAAAATTTAGACAAAAAGCGGCCTCGGACTTGCTCTCCTATCTTCCTCCCGATATCACAATATCTCCACGGTAATGCGGCTCCTATACTGAATATGCAGATTGTACATTTAATAAATACACTCACTCCTCAATAAAGGGACGGGGAGACCGTTGAGTTGCGTGACTGAATTCTTTAAGAAATCGTGAAACATACATTACCATTTTTGCAACCATTATCCATTGTATCTTTTAAAAACAACGTTTCGAGTAACGAATAACCTGTAATATTAAAAAATTGTAGTGCTATAACCTCCATAATGATGGAGGAAGATATTAAAACCACGACGACGCCTTGGTGGGAACCGGACGCATTTTTCACTCGTCTACTAACCGGTCGATTCTAGGCTTTGATATCTAAACCTACATAAAAAGAAATAAGAGGAAAAGTTAGCATCGGTGACTTCCACGCTATGGCGCTAATTTCGTTGTCTTAAATTCAAAGGGAACAGATTCAACTTTGACAGAGGACAAATAATAAATCATATCTTATTTGCGCTTTCATGATGAACATAACATTCTGAATTGAAAAGTTTCTTCAAATGGTTCAATTTGTATTAAATTTGCTACTAATTAGCAATACACCCTTTTCTTTCTTTTACTATTTCATTTCCCGATACTCTATCTGATCACAACATCCTCCAATCCAATATGGTTTGCGAATTTATCGATCCTTGTCATTTGGATACTAGCTCCTGGCGATTGGTATGTGCATCAACACACTTGAGGTGATGTTTAACGAAACTAATACAATTGAAAAATATTAGTTAGTTTGATATTACTCGAACATCTCCCATTTTCAATACTGCAATACAAGGTTGATTTGCACGTTCAGTCCTAGTACGAAAGCGTCGCATTCACATCAATGGAGAAAGGCTCGCAGCACCGCTTTGCATTTGTTCATATATCAAGATACTTATCACGGCAGCAGATTTACAATAGTTTGTGTATGCAACATCAAAATTTTCCTTTGTGACAGTCAGATCTCTTCCTCTTTGTGGATATCATTCATGCTACGCAATCATTTATATAGGTCCTCACCGTACACAATGTTCGGTGCATTCCTGTTGCATCATCTAAGAAATAAATACAAAGGTACGATTTAAAGTAGTATAATGTAAAGATAAAATTTATTTAATTTATATGTGAACGTGTTATTTAACTGTAATTTAAGCATTAAACGTCGTTAGCACGAAATAGTAGATATCATTTTGACCCGTTTACAACAACAGTTTCGTTTGTGTTACTGTAACGAAAGCGATATTATACATTTAGGCGTCACTTGAAGAATTATTATTAGTCAATTGTACCTAATATAGGAATGAAAATAGGTTTTTTCAGATTTTTTTTAAATGCAATTAAGTATCGACGTCCGAAACAGTGTAAAAAGGAAGATACCCATATTGCGCAATCACCATTGGACAATGTGTCGAGGGACAAGATATATAGGAAAAGATACCACATTTTATTATTCATTATTAAAATATTTGATTACATTATGATTAAAACTTATCTTACAAGATGGTAATGAAATCATCGTGAATTAAATGCGAAATGATTCAAGCCAGTTATACGGGAACCTGTAGGTATACATCATTCGCACTTGCACTAAATCACGGTCGGTTTAGACGTTTAGACATTTGGTGACGATAGGACCTCGGGCCATCTCGCGTCGATTGCCGCAGGATCATCGATCAGCGATCACTCCCATTCCCGTGGTCCTTTTGCGGCGGATGTAAGCGTATACAGCTTTGTTTCGGCAATTTTTTGGTATGCAAATACTCTCGCTGTGCAAAATGCAAATATGCAGGGCCCTTGATGCACCGAAGAACTGTCCAGAATATATAATATATTGCACTTGCGGTGGTCTGGATACGTCATGGAGGGGACGTTCCGCAAGGAGATTTGTTTTAAATCCGACAATAAAAGGATTTATGTGTTGCTGAGAGTTTTTTCTGGCTTTGTCGAGTACCGCATCAAAATGAGAAGAAAAAGTGCAATAATTATTAAAATTACAAATGAAACATAGATATTCAAAATCAATCATAAAACTTAAATCAAAAACCTAAACAGCTTAGACATAATATTATCTACTGTCAAAATTAAAACCAAAGTAATAATTGTGGTTTTTTTTATCGAAAAACTATTTTTATTTAAAACAGCCATCATGTAGGTACTATTAAAAATATTATTTTCCGTAACATAAAGCAACATTACCATGTTAAGTGTTGTTGTTCAGTTGTAGATCAAATAGTCCTTATGTAAGAGTACAATTTGGGGAGGCGGGTTTCATGGGAAGAGATTTGTCAAGGTCTCGGTGACTGTTGAGGCTGGTTGTGGGAGACCATTTGACCACTCCAGCCGGACTCAGTGGGAGTGTTATATTTGAACGTCACTCCTGGACATACTGGCCCCCCAGATTCCTACCCATCACTCATAACTTTATTCCCAAAACTTTCTCTCCTTCCTTAACATAAAAACACTCTCCATTCACCATCTCCAAAGATCATATTAGGCCCTGATGTAAATTATTTTTATGTTTACCAATATATATAAATTACCTGTAGGTTTATGTCATAAAAAATCACTTTATACTAATAACTAACATATTAACCAAATAAAAAGTTAGTTCTTTTCAGTTAAAGTTTAATTAAAAGTTCAACCAGTTCAATTAGATTGATAAAGTTTACCAAATATACCTAGGTACCTCCTTAAACATTGTAAAATATAACCATAGTTTGCTCACTTACAAACTTTATCTGAACGTTTCTTTTTGTATGGTAGTTTCCGTGATTTTTTCAGGAAATAAAACGTGACGATCTGTTTCGTATTGACATGCCTACAAAGAGATTCCTTCAATCGAAAAATAATTCAATTAGGACTGAATGAAGTGGAGTAAGTAACGATTTCCTCCGAACCTCCTCTCAGCTGGCAATACATGTGTTTTGTCAATTCCGCCTGCCAACTCGCGTGTAGTAAATACGCATGGGACGTTCCGTACATGATAGCGGGCCCACTCGTAACATATCTCACTGGAATAAAAACTGTAAGAACATGGTCAATATTGCAACAGATAAAATTTCACGAACTCGTAAGAAAAAAACCCTTTCATGTTTATGATTATTTTCACCAGTTTTACAGTCGATTCGATAAAAGCCTTTAGAAATCATTTATGATGTGAATATCACGCAAAAGTCAATACTGCACGGAGCCAATGCAAGATTCGCCGGCCTTTGTGTTTCCTCCGTCCTATAACACGGGTCTCTTTAAGACCCATGTTCACTCATTCGTCTCCTCAAAACGACCCTTCACACAGATTATCTTAAGAGAAATTATTTTCTTTAGTGCATCCTGTGTGGAGTTAATGTAAAAAGTTATAAAATTGCAAATATCATATCACACCACAAGCGTTTGCTTCCTATGAAGAAAATTTCATGTTTTCGTGCAATCCACACATCTAATAAATAATATACATATATATATATATATATATATATATAATTACATTTAGGTATGTACCTACTTAAGATATTAATTACATGTATCCTCTTTGGATAAAGCAATCAGCTATCCAGAAATATCATTAATTTAAAAACCAGTCACGTTCCTATACAAAGTAATTACCTTCTTGTGTCATTTACCATCCGCTCATAATATGAGGTGCAGAAGGTATGGGAGTATTTTCATGACAGTTAAATAATGATTTAAATAATAAATAAAGCATAACGATGGCTGCGAAGAAGTCAAATAACTATGTATTCATAAGAGGGGAACCTTTATCGAAGATTGTCTGACCACCTGATCCGAATAATAAATAATAGGTATTCTGTACATACAAATGGGATTAAAAAATATCCAGAGATGATAAAGACGTCAAATTTGAATATAAAGCTTTTGCTGTATTTTTCTTTAGTAACGTTAAGGAAGTAATGGCACCTTTGTTTTCTTACAAAATCGACAAGGACACAGCAATAATCAAGACTGTTATCTTACCTATTTTAACCACATGTGAATATTACCAGGCTGTATTCTTCTCATTTGTTTCGCAGATTTTTGTGAGTAAGAAAATCGGAACACTTTTTTTTTTTTTTTTAATATTTATTCACATTTAAACCCGCTAAACTACTTGTGTAGTTTGTCAGCAGGGACATAGAGACAACATTTATACACTCATAAGATACAATTTGAACGGTACATAATTACATAAATTGGTTACATTGCAGAAAAGTTTAAATAGCAGCATAAAAGCCTTATATAATAAGCAAGTAAAAATAAATGTATGAACAAATTAGTATTATCAACATAAAACATAAAAGCCTTATAAAATAAGCAAGTAAAAATAAATGTATGAACAAATTAGTATTATCAACAAGTACATCAATAGTTTCATAAATAGAGGTAGGTAGTCAGGTATTACAAAATAATTGTTTTTCCATTTTCTAAGAATATGAATTCCATTTCAGGGGCATCAGTATAGATCATTATTATCCAATAACCATTTCCTTAGATTATATTTAACATTAGCAGTATACATGTTATTATTTTTAATTGTCATTGGTAATAAGTTAAACATTTTGGGTACTATATAGTTTAAAGTTCTTTCACCATATTTATTAGTACATTTCGGAACTACCAGTCCTTCATTTTGAGTGAATCTTGTGTTATGTTTATGGCAAACTCTTTCTCTATACAATGAATCAGACAATATAACATGTTGACTTACAATATTATAAAACAATAATCCTCTGACAGGTAAAATATTCAGAGACTTGTATATTAATTTAATGTTACTTCTGTGTTGATTGTCATATTTATGGATTAACAATTTTATAATGGAATTATATAACTTTGAACGAAAGTCTTACATATGTAAAATAATTATTAATAAATGAAACCCTGTAACCTTCAGTAACCTAACTATATTTTTTATTCGCCGACTACACCGAATACACCGACAGGTTTCAATAAAACCATGTCTATGGTTGGGATGTAACTAGATCTTTAACGAAGTATACGAATACAACTACAAGACACAAAATGTTCGGGAGAGCAGAAGAACTGTGTTTTTTTTAGCAAATCTCTCGCTATTTCCACAAATATTTACAGAGATAATTGAAACAATGTATGTATGTACATATATTAAATTATCTATCTTATTATTTGCGAAAGTTTATTAAATTGCAAGCAATATTCAAAAAATAGTTTTACTGCTCTCCTGAACATTTTGTGTTTTGGAATTGCATCCGTATGCTTCTCGGGTAAAAAAATTAAGTCCACCAAATCTTGGTTTCAGAGAAAATGATAAAAAGAACAGACGAGTCTTTAAAAAAAACATCGCCAGGAAAGTTATTGAAAAAACTCTACTCAAATCTTGAAGTTGAACCATAGAAGTCGATGAAAACCCTCGCCTGAAAACCTAATTCGCCTCTGCACTGGATCTCCTAGTAAGGAAAACTAAGTACGCATTCTACATGTAATCGTTGAAGAGGAATATATTACTAACATCTAAACGAAATATGAAACAGAACAAGACACATAAAATAAAAAGGTAACGGTTGGATTATATTTATTAGCATTATCTTCATATTAAATGATTAAATATTTCAATGATGAAAATAATCTTCCAAAGTTATTCCATAAAATTTAATATTCTCTTTATATTTTATTTTTATATATTACATGTTATCTTCTTAATATATAGTAAACTATAAAAATGTAGCTAATGGGTTATTTTTTACAGATAAAACAATGCTGTGCATTTTTTTTGTTTTAAACAAAAACTATCTAACTATCACGCCATTTTTCCGCATAACAAATATGTTCATCTTAAGATAAAATACCAAAAACTTGTTTTACAACCTTTATCCGGAATCGAACACGATACTACTTGTTCAGAATCAAAGCTTTTACCTTTGTTGCCAGTGCTATAATGGCTATTTAGTATGCATACAAAAGGTTGGTATTTAGGTGGATTTCTACAAAATAAACATTTATTATGATGTAAATACGAAATGTATTCATACGGACCTATCAAAATATGTAAAAATATTTTTTTTAACACATCTTAATCTTTGTAAAATTATTTGTTTAAGAACAGCGGCCTTCAATTATAATTAGCCTTTTACAAAGATGTTGTATAAAATATTATCAACCTAACTTGAATACATAAGAAGAAAAAATAGAAAAAAAAACATTCACACCTCGACCTCCTGGAGGTGCTGAGTCCTGTTTAGCATTATTCAAAATATTATATTTCATCGTGAATGATTTATTTTAAAATTTTTCACCATTTTTAAGTAAATAGAGAGACACCTTGTATATTATCCGCGTTAAAAATATTGTCTATGGAGTCATGCTGCGCGCTTTTATTGTGCTTTTAAAAGCACAATAAAAGCGCGCAGCATGACTCCATAGACAATATTTTTAACGCGGATAATATACAAGGTGTCTTGGGGTAATGTGTACAAGCTTCGGGAGGTGATTCGACATGATAGTAGAAGTAAATAAATAAATTACTTTTTTCCCCATAAAAATAATTTTTCCATTGAAGATTATTATTTTCTACTTGCAAACAATTTAAATTTTGTATCTGAAAACTACCTTAAAAGTGGTTAATCTTTTTTTACAATATAAGTAGTGTAGAATCACCTCCAGAATTTTGTGCACTTTACTTCCAGACATCCTGTATATATGACGGAAGCAAAATACAATACAATTTATTTTTCGTACAATTAAGATTTAAAATGAGCATTTTAACCCCTTGCGGCTTTCGTTTGAAGTATAATAAAATAAAACTAAAATAGCAGAAAAAAAGACCAACAAAATCTCTTTTTGATTCGATTTGAATTATTCACAATCGGAAGCGAAGATTTCATGCAAAATTTCACAATCATGAACCTTAAAGGGTAGCTCCTTTGCACGTGTGTAAGAAGCCTGCTTCCGGTCGCCATTTCTGTGTTCTTTATTCAAACACTCAAAAATACCACCTGTACTTGAATTTGCAAGGACCCCTTGTTGAAGTTTCGGCGCGCGAAACGTTTCTTTTGTATTTAAAGGGATCAATGCATTCCGCGATGCGTTAAATTGTCATTGATAACTAATGTACCTACCTCTTGACATTTCTCTAACAGTGGTTTTTTTGATTTTTCAATGACAGGTTATATTGTGAATATCTGTTTGTGGATTGACATTTTAGCCAGCCTGATTTTTTTTAACATTAACTCCACACAGGAGGCCCCGAGGAAAATAATTCTCCTTGGAGTCTGTTTCGTCTCTGGGGGGCAGGGTGGAGGGTCTTTTTGGGGAGATAAGGAGTGAACATGAGCCTTGAAGAGACCTATGTTCAAGGAGAGAGGAAACACAGAGACCGAAAGAATAAATTGATACTCGTAAATGTACGCAGGTCTAACAGTAGTCTAGCAGGCAATACGTAAATGTACGCAGGTCTAACAGTAGTCTAGCAGGCAATACGTAAATGTACGCAGGTCTAACAGTAGTCTAGCAGGCAATACGTAAATGTACGCAGGTCTAACAGTAGTCTAGCAGGCAATACGTAAATGTACGCAGGTCTAACAGTAGTCTAGCAGGCAATACGTAAATAAATTTGCGATTTTGACGATATCGAATATTACCTACCTCGAATCCGGAAGAAAGACGTCGCTGGTTCAAATTCCGGTATTTAGAAATATTTGTAATTTTATTAATATTTTTTTCATCGCATTTGATTAACACGAAATAGTTTATATTATGACATATTTGCGGCATGTTCCAGAGTTTTTCATTCTTTCAGTATTGCCCCAGTTAAATTCCACCACTCTGAATCGAAATATGGTTTGAAATGGCTATATCTGTATTTGACGACCAGATCTGAATAGTCAGGTATTTCCCACCTTCCTCTCTCCTTTCTCCACATGGAAGAAAATGAGTATGCTTATTTATTAAGAATCTTTTCAAATTATTCGTAATATAGGTAAAAACGGGATTGCAGGCTTATTGATAGGTTTCCTGATAAACTTTTAGTAAAATACTACTTCACGGACCACGTGTACATGGATAAATTAATAATTTATTTAGAATCTTTTCAAATTATTTGTAATCTGCTTAAAAATGGGAATTGACATGTTTCCTGATAAACTTTTAACATTTTTTTTTACTTTTAACGAATGTATTAGCACGATGTTGGAAAAAATGTTCATAAACATTTTCGCATTTTGTCATTATATATTTTCAAGGTGCATGAACAGGTGTTCGAATGTGTTAGAAATTTAGTGAAAGTTTATCAGGAAACGGCCTGCAATACCGTTTTTAACCGGATTACCAATAAGTTAAAGAGATTCTTAATAAATAAGTAATAATCGTTTTTCTCCGTGGAGTCTCATAACCATAGTTGCGTTGCATTTCCCCAAATTGCGAATTCTAATAAAATTCGAAAGATTTTTAGAATTTTATTAGAATTGGGTACTTTGTGGGGAAATGCGGGTATTCTGGGCATTTCTTGATAATCAACCAGATATATTTACAATTATATTCTTAAAATGACCAAATAATAAAAAATAATGCTAATTTCAATAGAATTTGGTCATTTTGGAGAAGTTGTGGGGAATTTATTTATTTATTTATTGGTAAAGGTAAGAGACAAACAGCTTATACATAAAATATAAATATAAATATATACATGTTAAAAACAGTCAAGCCAAAAAAGTCTCCTATATTAATATTGATTGGAGATGGAGTTTTATTGCATAAAAAAAAATATATATATATATATATTTTAGGTGAGGAGGGGAGGAATAGGAATTTAGGATGAGGATAGGAGATGCTCTGGATACATTCCATACTATAGTATTAATTTTCGATCGTACGAGTTACTTCTAATCGATATTTGTGAAGTGTATTGCTAAAAATATCTATGTTTTGAAATTTAGTATTATATTGGGCACATATACGTGGAATGGGTGAATTTTTTCTAAAGTTAGTTCTATATGTAGGTAAATGAAACAAATGGGATTGCCGTGTTGATCTTGTTGGAATATGAATATTTATTAAATTCATTAGCTCTGGTGAGTCGAGACCATTGTTAAGAATTTTAAATAATAAAATTTGGTCAAAAACCAAACGTCGTGTATGAAGTGAGTTGAAGTTGTGGTAATTAATAGAATCGGCGTAATTTGAGAAATGTAAGTTTTGTTTATAATTAATGTGTTTAAAATTCTTTTTTTTTAATTCTTTCCATGCTTTCAATGTGGGCTTGGTAAAAAGGAGTCCAGATCGGTGTGCAGTGTTCTAGGTGGGGACGGATGAACGCTGTGTAAAGGGAATATAGAGTCTTAAGGTTGCGGAAAGGTTTCGTTAAACGTATTATAAATCCTAGCATTTTGTTGGCTTTGTTGATGATTGCATCAGTGTGTTGAATGAAGTTTAATTTCACATCCAGTATTACCCCAAGGTCTCTGATAGAATCTTCTTCTTTGATTTGTGTCCCTTTTGAACGTCTATTTTGAGTGTATCCCTGCTAATAACGTATCTACCCTAATTGGTGATATCATAGACCCACTGACTCTTTGATTGATTGGAGTGGTTGGTCAAACATGTGTAGGGAAAAGTCTTCAAGATACGGGATGTTATTATTTTATAATAATTTTTGTCAATACAAATACAAAAAAACACTTCCAAAATCGTTATATATATCAAGTATCAACTTGACTATTATAATTATGAAATCGAGGTTGACAGAAACAAGTATTTAGAATTTATAAAAACTAAAAAAATACCAGATGCAGGTCTTGGAATGCGTTCGATAAATATAAACCTGCAATGGGTGTGCGCTAATTTAAAATTCTGAACAATTATTATTGAGCTAGGCCAAGAAGAAGTTCTTGATTAGTAGTCACTAACTGCATACCAATATCCAGATGTTTCCTTTATAAAAAAAGCCTGATGCAGATATAAGAATGAAGCTAATTTATATGTTTTTATCCGAATTGAAAAGTAACCAACAACATGTTAATTAGAACAATAAAAAATGCGGTTGGTCAAGAACGAGATAAGATTTTTTTGTAGATATAGTTTGAATAAAAAACACTGTTGGTTTTTTTGTCGGCAGATGCAAAAATCTATGAATGCAGTTATGCAGGTACTCGTAAATCTGCGTTTATTGAGACTGTGCCAATGTTTAAATTTAGAACCATTGGGGCAGGTCAAGAAATTGTTAGTTTTTTTGTCACACTTTTTTAAGAGCTCGGAGCGAAGGAAGCGTACGTATTGGCAATAATAAGAAATTGAAGGTTATTGGTTAACTCTTTGTGAATGCTTGACCACTGTTTTTATTTTAATTTTTAAATACTTGCAAAGCAGCGTGAAAGTAATACTGAGCGATGTTTTTGTATTTTTGTAACATAGTAAATATTTTATATTACTTGGTACTTAGGCATACTATTTTGTTGGAATTGCGCTTAGTGTTAAATATTTTTTCTTGTTTTAAAAAAGCTTCTGCTAATTGTAAATAATGATTTTTTTATTATGCTAACCACATTTGAGTGGTGCCCGGCGTCAATTAGGCTCTGATACAAAAAAACGATGCGTTGGACTTATTTTTGAAACAATCTGGCAATTCAAATCTAGTCACAAAACATTTCTAATATCATCGTGATTTTTTTGTTGTTGGTATTATGCTTTAGCCAACATGTCCATCATCAGGGCAGAGGACAACTTAACGCTGTCCGATTAAAGAAGAAAGAAACTCAACACGGATAATACTCAAATTATAGCTGACATCTTCTATTACCATTTAAAAATCTGTAAAGGCAAAAAAAGGTTTAATAAATCAACCCATCATTTTTTCAAGCTCTATTTGGTGTATAATTTAAATGGTTTACATAGATTTTCCGATATTTCTTCCACCATATAGATCAGTTTTCATACAGAGCATTTTGCTTGAAAAAATACTTCATGACTCAAGATATCGAAATGGTTGACCCCGAAATTCTGAAAAAAAATGTGTCAAAATTTCGTGACGCCAGAGTTCACCGTTCCATAGTCATTGTTGCATCACATATCCCGCAAACAAATGTTCTGCTTTGAATTTATGATTTTTTACACCTCTGCTACGTAGGTACCTACTTATAAATAAAAGACTGGTGAGCATTCAATTTCGAAATTGTCTACTATGTATAATTACAACTTATTGTGGTTGATTTAAATATGTATTGGAAAAGTGTTTGAAATTTGAAACAATAACATGAAGACTGAGCAAATTCGAGTTTTTGTTCTGAAATAAAAAAAAAAACAGAAGAAGTTTTGAAGTACTGGAAGCAAGTTGTTTGTGGTTATCGTGTAAATCATCTTTGAAAAGAAGGAGGTATTGAAAGTGCTTAATATTGTTTAAGTATTCATTTGTTGTGTTGTGGTGACATTATCACGAGTATCGTGGTGGAACTATTATAAATTATATTGTGTTGTGTGCTGCTTTTTCGTAAGTGATTGGTCTCCTTCTTTCCCATATTTCTAAACCATTTTTATCCCTACACGTATGATCACCCAATTCCAACAAACGACATTAATTTTTTATCGTTTAAATTCATATAGGTCCAAAATTGATGGTCATCTGAAGCTGTAAATTGAAAGCAGCTTTGGATTTAACAACAAACATAATGACAAAGTGTACAATTGCCGTCCAATCATAGAATGATAAACATAATGACAAAGTATACAATTGCCGTCCATTTATAGAATGATAAACATAATGACAAAGTATACAATTGCCGTCCGGTCATAGAATGATAAACATAATGACAAAGTATACAATTGCCGTCAATCACAGAATGATAAATAAAAGAAAAATTAATAACAATTAAAAAATTATATTAGCTAACTTAAAATGCGTATTATATTCCTAAGAACAGACTTAAATGTTTACTACTCACCAAACTCAAAAATTAGCTATTTGTATGAGTTTAAGTTTTAATAAATACGAACTTCACGGTCGACAAAAGCAGGCGTGACAGGAACTATGTTCTCGGATGCTGGCTTTACGTTTTTTCTCATTTTTATTATCAATATATCTAAGCTAAAGAATCCACATCCGATCTAAAAAAAGATGTGCATTTACAAAAAAATCCATGCTTTTTATATATGCCACTGAATTCATGGTCTCCAAATTTATTACTTTCATTTTCTGCCAGAGATATACGAGTAAATCCCATTCATGAGTTTGGGAACATTGTCCCGAATAATTGTTAGGCTGGTATCAACCCTTTGACAAAAGTTCTCACAGAACAGGTAAACGTTTTTTTGGAACATTCAGCGAATTTCAACATTTTCGGATGGGGCAGAAGAAGATATTTTGGTTATGGTAATGTAATAAACCTTTTTTAGTATTTAACTGCACGGAATGTAGCTACACGAAGGCTATCCTAACCTAACCTAATTCTACTTATATATTTTTCTTTTATAGATGTTATAGTTTATGATTTATTTTTTATAAATAATACCGTTGATGTTAAATAAATAAATGTTTTTGACAAATTTGTTCTTGTTATTATTTTTAATTAAAAGTGCATTCAAAATTCAAGACCTACTTCATCATAAATAAGCATTAAATTTGAGTCACTAGTTATCTTATTATCTTATTAAATAATAGTTCGTTCCTAACTATAATTCTTAGATGTAAGTCACTGTTTATAAATCTTAGTTTGTAAGTCAAAAGTAATAAGTTTTTGCTATAAGTCATTAGTCGAAGGTAAGTGTAAGTGAGAAGTTATAAATTTCAAAAAAAAAATTGTGATTACAAAAACGTTGTAACAGAAGTAATTGAATCTTTATTGAAAGTATGAATGTATATTATATATATGAAGTAAGTGTACCTTGATTTATATCGAAAAGTTTGAGAAACGTTTCTTGGCCCTTTTAGTTTCATCCCACATTTTGCACGTGCGATTTCAAAAACACCAACTCATTTTTTTAACGTGGGAACTATGAAAGGCTCTTGAGTTTATTGAGTCGAGCTTATTCCATCGTTTATTCACTAAATAAACACGCATCCTCCCAAGTGCCGGGGATTTGCGGATATCACTATTATCTCACACCGAGAAGCCGAACGCATGGAGCCACACACAACGATTTTTATCCGGTTCTACTTGAAGTAATTCAAACTTCCCTTCATGTTGGTGGTAGTTGTAGTGGTAATAAATCTATTGATAGCCCAATTCTCTGGCTTATACCTTCCTGAAAACTGCAGCCATGGTTGTCAACATGACTTGCTCAGAATTCCAGATCGTATTATTATTTTATGATTTTTCTCCGAGGTCGCCGAAGTCTACAGTCAACATTTTAATAACACTTGTTCTGTTAATGCTGTCAAACAGTTTTGGTATAGTGCTGCTAAAACATAATATCATGCCTACATACGTGGCTTACTGGCAAGTGTAAAGGAGAGAGAACACAATTCAGAATTCAAACTTTGCAGAAATAAACGTCGCCATGCAGTTACTCAGTATCTACAGGCAGAAAAAAGAATATTGCTAATTAATTAAGAATCTCTAAAAATTCTTAGTGATTCGGTAAAAAACGAGATTGCAGGCCGTTTCCTGATAAACTTTAAGTACAATCGTAATATATCGGAACACGTGCTCGTATATCTGCATTTGCCTTAACTATATATAACGATGAAATGCGAACATTTTAGGATTTTTATGAACATGATAGTACATTCGTTTATTTTAAGTTCATCAGGACATAATGTAAATTCATCCGTTAAGGGCCTGCAATCCCGTTTTTAACCGAATTACGTATAATTTGAAGAGATTCTCAATAATTTATCCGTAAACACATCATAGTCAGTGAAGTCCACTTGAGGTTTAGTTTTGAATTTAAAATCGAATTCATCCGAATCGTCAAGTTATATTTTAGTTTTGAATACATCTACGCAGAGTCTAACCACTATTTTAATTTATTATTATGTAAAACATTAAAATGAATATACGAGTAAAAGTAAAGTTATTCCTCATGTAGCCTGGTAGTAACAATTTCACTTTTACTACCATTTGAAACTGCAGTTTTTGTAGTCTTATTCTAGTGGTATTTACGTTCCGCGTTGCGTGATAATTTACGAGTTCTGTGGTCGACGGCTCAGGATATTTTTTCTGCGTTAGCTGCTATTATTGCAGATGTCGAGTTCAGGGCCACTCTGCTTGTACTGCATTTTTGCCTTGCAATGGTGTTACAATTTCAGGTGACATTGTGGTGGCAAGCGGCGCCTGTGCATCGGGAGGTACCTACGGCAGACCCTCAGGTGCATTATTTCAAACACTCACTTCAAATAGCAACTTAATTCCTGTAATAACTTGACCTGTTTTCACGGTGTAGTTATTTGCGTTATATTTAAAAAAGTTTGTTTTTATATTCGCTTCCTTCCACAATCAGACTTCTAACGTGTTCAGTATAATAATGGGTATACATAATACAGTACAACTCACCTTGGAAAAGATTCTCAAAGTAAGTCGTGGTTTAAACATAGCAACCATATCAACCATAAGTTAATTAAGATTTTTGTATTGACAGACGATTGTCATAATATTTTTTCATCCTTGTCCTTTCTTAAATAATAAGATTTTAAATAAGTCCCATTTGCTAAAAACTGAATGTCGCCCTATTTGTCTTTATTATCTACTTTGCTTCTTCTTTTGAATAATGATTAATGATTAGTTATGGTTCAAATATTGTTACAATATACTGTCAAATTACCCATCTGGTAACACATCTAAAACTTATTTTTTGTTTAATTTTGAAATATTTTGTGTTTGTATGTGGAATTACTTTATTTTTGTGATTACTCTTATGTTTGCTTCACTCAAATGTAAATTTTTATCCTCGATACGGGCTTAGTCCTAGTGTGGTTGATTTTTATGTGAAAAAAAAACGTGTATGGTGAGATGCCATAAATAAATAAATATCTCCCCATTTATATGTTGCTATGTTTATAAAAATAATTTTACGAATAGTTACGGCAGCACAACTTAATTATTTTTTTAAATACAATATACGAATATTTGTATACATATACATACACATGCATACACATGCATACACATACATACACATACATACATACATTCACATATGCACGTATACACACATATGCGTACTGGTTTATTGAAACATCCATTCAAACATTCTTTATATTTTCATACAATTAGAAAAATAAAATAGAATCCGTATTAACAGAATTACGATACAAATAATAAACTGTGAACTTACAGAAACAGCAGCAGAATATAATAACTATACATAAATTGTAATATGTTACACAGAATTTACACTAATTCCTTCACATCCTTACCCTGGAATTCGTAATAATGTACGCGATTTATTGTACTGTTGCAATTTTATATGGTTAGTAGAAAATTTATTTGTTCATTTCCAACATTTTTTTTTCCAAAAACTTACTATATCACCATTATCTGCGTTATTATCGTGATTGAAAAAGTATAGTGAATTCACAATTAAATGAATCTAACATGTAATTATGTACCTAAGTCTTATGCATAATCTTAAATCTGAGTAAATAAATATAATAAAATTAATAATATTTTTTATTCGAGGATGTCGGGTGGTTAGCGCAATCCCACACGTCCTATAAAGATATACATTTTTTTTGTACAATAGATTATGTGAAAAATGCAAAAATATTTTTTTTTTTTTTATAATATTTAATTTTTATTTAATATTAAATTTACAATTACATGTTATTACATTACATTAAGTTTATTTTCTTTTTATTACAGTACATCGTGATACACCTTTTTTTAGAGCAAATGCTCGTGTTAAAAAGGCGGAGAAACGCGTGTAAATAGTAATTTAACATATTTTTTCAGAGAGTGTAATGATAATGAAAAGAATTTTTATTTTTTAATATAACAAAATAAAAATTTTATATGTAACAAAATTTTATCAAATAGAAAAGAGAAAAGGATGTAAAAGAAAGAAAGAGATATGAATAAGAAATAAGAGAAAAGGATTTCAATATAATAATAATTGAGAGATTATATTGTCTTTTTAAGTATAAACGATTTTAATATGCTATTGATATAGTGCTTTTATTGAGCTTTTGAATTTTTTATAATTCATTTCCAATCTTAAGTTAAGAGGTAATTGGTTAAACCATTTAACACCAAAATATTTATAAAATTGTTGGGCTGTGGTGGTGTTACAGCGCGGGATAGTTATAGAGCCAAGAATACTTTGTCTATTGCTGTTCGAAAAAGTTATTAAGTTGTCAATGTTGAAACAATCTTTATGTATTTGAAAAAGAGTTATTTTTTTATAAATAATATGAAGTGAAGGGACTTTAAATTCTTGAAATAATCTAATTGTGGGGTAATCATACGGTTTTTTCTAAATTATTTTTACTAATATTCTTTGGATGATTTCTAAAGGTAAGAGAGAAGTTTTGAATGCTCCACCCCAACCAACAATTCCGTATTGTAATACTGATTGAATTAGTGAAAAATAGATGGTTCTTAATAATTTAAAATTTAGTATGTTTCGTATTCTAAGAAAAATGTACAATAATTTTCTTAATCTTTCTACTATTGCATTGATTTGTAATTTCCACTTTATGTTACTATCTATAATTACACCTAGATATTTTACATTAGTTTTAACAGTAAGTACAGAGCAATCAGGTTTACATAAATTTGAAATTCTATTACAATTACATTTTTTTTATTTTTTTTTTATTTTTTTTATTTTTTTTTATTGTTTAACTTATAACATTGTTACATTGTACATAAAATAAGTTTAAAATAAGTAATAGTGTAAAACATATGTTGTTGAATTTCTACTCCAATGAAGAGTGCTAGCTCTTGAGCTTGGCGTAGGAGTTATTTGACAATTATTTCATGTTTATATCAGTAATTAACATTATTACAGTACAATAAATATAAACTTAAAAGAGGATTGTGACGTTAATTTTGGTTGAAACATGAATTGAAGTTATAACATTTGATAGGTGATATTAATTTTTTTTAAAGATAAATTTGACCTTCTTTTTGAATAAAATAAAATCTGGTATTTTTTTCACTTCTTCGGGAAGACTATTAAAATATATTATGCCTTTGTAAATGTAGTTATTGTGCATTTGTTGTGTTGAAAATAGAGGAATTTGGATGTTAAAATTATGCCTTAAGGATGAGTTAAATTTAAGTTTTTTTACTACAGTTTCTTTATATATTTGTAATATTGCATCTTTTTTATAGAGGTCTTCAATTTTTGGTACTTCGAAAATTTTGAACAATGATGCTGAAGAGAAAGTTGGTTTTTTTTTCAAAATTACTTTGATAATTAGTTTTTGTACCACTTTAACAGAGCTTAAAAATTTTTCATATGCACCTCCCCACCCAATGATTCCATACTGAAGTAATGATTGGACTAGTGCGTAATAGACTTTTTTCAGGTTGTTTATCTTGAGAACATTTCTTAATCTAATGAATATATAGATACATTTTCTAATGCGTTTAACAAGTTCACATATGTGTCTGTTCCATTTCATATGTTGGTCTACAATTACACCGAGGTATTTTATTTCAGTTGTTTGGTTTAGTATGGTACATGATTCATTACAAACATCTTTGTTACATTTTTTGTTGTGTATTATTATATGAATGTTGGGGTTAGTTTTGAATTTATTTATTGTGAATGGTATATAAACTGTTTTTTTTGCGTTAATTGTAAGTAGATTTGTATCGAACCAGTTTTTTAGGATTTGGATGTCGTTATTTGCATTTTCATTTACAATTTTCCAGTCATTACCCTTAATTATGATAATTGTATCATCTGCGTAAGATATAACTGTTCCACTGAGGTTTTGTTTGAAAATATCGTTTACGTACATGATAAAAAGTAAAGGACCCAAAACAGTACCTTGTGGTATCCCAAAATCACTTGTGAGTGGTATACATGAGTATATAACACAAGTATACACTCATGTACACATGAGTGTATACTTATCTTTAAATTATCAGGGAATGAATTTTTATTAATGGTGAAAGGTAATATATAGAAGAAGAATAAAATATATATACATATAATATTTAAACTCCCTTTCTTCTTTCATATACGACAAATCCATTTTATGAAAATTAAGAAAGCAAAAGTCATAACCGATTATATACATAATGTATGTATATACAGTTCCTGAATAGTTTTTTATGAACTCCTAATATTATTGTTAGTTGGAAATTTCACGTGGTAAATCTAAGGCATCACCACATTGTTTTGCGAAACAAATTTATTTCATATCTCTACAAATACATAATTTTTTTAACGTTTAAAATGTAAAGCTACGAAAATGTATTGACACAACTTACGAGTAGGTACATACCTCTTATATACCATCGGTTTCATGCCTTTAATTTGTACCATTATATTTGACAGTATAAAAGTACCTGCAGATGACACAATTCCAATAAATACCTGCTCTTTTGAGGACATAAAAATGTCATCAGTGTAATAATTATTGTATTTAAAGTTCTCATCCAGGACAGCATGTCGCATCTGCCCGCTGCGTGATCTGTCATTGGCCGGTGATTCAATCGAACTTTTTAATGATAGTGGAGCATGTCGCATTATTTTACAAACCACCCTTGGGAATAAAACACCCCTTTGTTTAATCTGTGAAATTGTAGCACTCTCACGCATATTGACAATTGAATAACCGTTAAATTACTGAACTCATCGCACGGAAATGTAATAAATAATAATAACTATTTAATTTTTTGGGGATGATTTGAAAATAAACATCATATATCTATGTATACACTCAGTATACGGTTACATTTTTAATTCAAACTCCACACAGGAAGTTAATGGCACTCAAGGCCTATGTCACCTTTGAGGATGCTATGTTGAGGGTCTTTTAAGGAAAGGCAGCAGAAAAAATCTGCGAAGGAAAATGGTGAAAGGGATGTGTATCTGGGAATTATTTTGTCCAGAATTGATGTTTCCCGCAGTCCTATTGCAGTGCAAGGCATTGGGTCGAGAAAATCCGGCTGATGAGGTCAAAGGGTGTCCTTCAGCCAGCCTCTCCCGATCCGGCCCGCCACACAGCGAATCACTTGGAATGACATATGATAGCAGAGGTGTTGGTTATATAAAGAATGGTTCCTCGGGTGGCGGTACCGACACCTACCTCCCGAATTGAGGCGTAAATGATATCTTTATGTATTTAATCCCAAAATTATAAATATGTCATTATACAGCGTAAACGTAAATAATCTCTCACTTATAACTAATCTCAAACTGCTACAAGATTGTTTAGCCTTACTTCATTGTAATTCTTACCAAATCCCCTTTAATATAAATTCAAATAAAAAAGTAATGGTTTGTATTCGACATCTCAGTGAAAATGAAAATAACACCTGATTATTTATGAAAGGAATGATTTAGGGAAATGGAAGAAAAAAATATTTTTTTAATAAAATACTGTAAGGAAAATACTCAGTTTCTCAATTCACTGTTATTTAATTTTCTTGGTTGGTTTTAACATTGGTAAATAGTCAACTGTACTTACATATCAAATAGGTATTTTAGATTGAAATTTTATCACCCTTTGCAAATCACCCTCCGTGTTCAATAAAATAATATTTTTACATTGATATCATTATTAAGGGAGGTTTATCATTGATCCGTGATCAATTCTAGATAGGGAGGTTCTACAGAATTGTGTTGTTAAAAATGTATGCCATTTGCACGCGATCTGTGTAGGCATTTTTTACTTTGGTTCAGGTGTTTTAACGTCATGGGAAATATCACGCAGTTTGGTAAATAGGTCACTAATCATTGTTTGTTGTACCATAATTAATGTTATAAGTGAGAAAAATAGTACCTACGTACTTATGTTAAAAATTTTTAGGAAAATTTTTCAAACTGAACGCATTGATTGACGTATATAATAAACAAGTGATTTATGAATATAATTTGATGTATGAACGTATATTGTAGATATTCTTCTTTCTAACTGTACCTAACTGTAACTAGTATTAGAGTAAAATTGCATCAAAGTGTTTAGGACTGGAATTCAAAATAATCATTACTTTATGATTGACACTATTTAAAAAAAAATAATATAGTATTTCCAGAAATGATTATCATTAAATGTTTTCCTAAAATACATTACATAGTGATGGATACTCTCTAGTGCATATCGTTCTAGAAGTGTTATTATTATTTTTTCAATGATAAACTAATGTTTATAAGACAAGGTTTTTTTATGCGTAGCACAAAGGATAACAAATTATTATAATCAATTATTAGTCTCTTGAAATATCTCCCGAGTAAAAATAAATGCCGCCGACGGGAATTGAATCAAGAGACTTTGTTCTAGTAGTGTCATAGCAAACTGAAACCGGTAGGGTAACACTGATGCGGAAAAAATAATTAGTCATTAAGCTTTTTCCCCTCATGGACAGGCAGAGATGGTGAATGATGGTCACTCTGCTATTATAATGGCGCTCACTCCACGCTTCGTTTACTATCATACGTTCGTATTTTCATTCGCACCTGTTATTAATATACCATTTAAGAACCCAATTGCCCAACTCATACCCAAGTTCATGCTAATCCATAGAAACTTTTTTTTCTTCAATCATAGCAACTTTATTTCGTGGCACCATTTTAACTAAAAAAATAATCAACACCAAGTTTTAATTACTTTTATTGTTTAGATACAAACAATATGTTTCTAAACAATGCTCTATTATTCAGGGTTTACTTAAAACCAATGTGAATATAGACAAGATGAGATGGGGGTAGAGAAGGGGATTACTGGGCGTAATCATATAAAAATAAGAGTTCCTGAAACTCGACAAGTAGTCGACCGATAGCGCTGAAATTTTCAAACTTTGTTCTCATTAGTGTCAGGAGTGTTTTGAGAGTTGTTTGAATAGTAAAAGAAGTCGGAGACGCCCGAGTAACACTTAAAGCTATTTATCTGAGTCAAATTTAAGTCATATAATGAAGTTTTTAACAGTATACAGCAGTGAATCGTGGAAGAAGTCGGATACATTAGCAATAGAGACACTAGTATATTGTACATTTAAATTAATCATAGACAATATTGTAAATTGAAACAAACATTTCATGTTTATTTTTACAACAGTAAAGTTACTACATTTTGCTCTACAAACTTTCATAGTACCTTAACTACGTATCTTGTATTCGTGTTATTATAAATAATTATTTTATTTTTTTGTACAACAGAATATTTTCCATGATAACATTGTATTTTACCTACTTATATTGTTCATACTTGCCTTATTATCTTATATGTAATCTACAATTATTACTTTACTCCTGAACAACTTACCTCTAACAATGTATACATGTACTAGACGTCATGTCATGTACTAGACGTCATGTCAATAAGACAACTTTACGCCAAAACTGCTCTCCTACACCTCATCCATAATTATCTTCATATTACAAATCAAGCAAAAGCCATAATAAAAACCAGGTCTTCAACAAATAAAACACTGAACATTCCGATAACACACACCACACATGGACAAAGACACTTTCAATACTACGCAACCAAACTTTTTAACAGTATGCCCATTACTTTGAAACAATTATTGACTACAAACACATCTACAAACTTTCTCAAAAAACAAATCGTAGCCTGGATAAAAAATCAAGATATTCACTTTATTCAAAAGATTATAATTCCAAACCAAACATAACCAAAATATAATAAGTAAAATTAAATATTATACACGTTCTTCAAGAATTATCCAAAAATACATACACTCACATATAAAAGTGTGTATTTATGTTTCAATATATGTCTGTGAAAAAAAAAAAAATAATAATAACTTTCTACCACAACACATAAATACCTGTCACATTAATCACAAACACGTTAACACCTCAGCACAGGTTTTCCTAGTGAGGTGCTCACGTTACATATAATATCACACACACACAGTTTTACCTAAATCAACCTATCTTCTTCATTTTTTATACTTTTTTTCTGTACTTTTTTCTCTGTACTGCAATATAAACCACTGTAATAATTTGTAAAACGTGTATTCAAGAATAGACATAAATAAATAAAATAAATGTAAAAGCATTCATGTCCTGAATAGATAAAAAAATTAAATTGTTATATTTCTACGATAAAAGCGTTTTTTTTTAATTTATTTTATTACTATTTTTCATAAAAGTGTCCGTGTCTGTACAGGAGAAATATGTTGCCAACCGTTTGAGCAGCGTTGTGAAGCGGGTTAAGGTAGGGGCTGTAGGGAGGTTGTACTACATACAATATAAGAAGAAGGAATATCGCACAATACTCGATTTTTTAATATCCTTGATTTTAATGTACGAGCTCACCCATAGATGGCGCTAGATTAGTCTATTGGGTTTCCCATAGATGGCGTTAGCTGTCGAGAATAATAGGATAATAAATTATTTTGCAACCTCAAGGTCAAGGTTCAGATTATTCCAACCGTCTGCTAATTAAGATACCAGAGCAATCTTTTTTTATTTTACATCTTTTAATTAGCAATAAAGCATTTTTATATATATATATATATATAAAACATGTTATGGTTAAGGTTTTCACGGGTGTAAGATGTAGAATAATGTTCTCGGTTTACCCGCGTAAAGTAGTCCTTAAAAGGAAGGACTACTTTACGCGGGTAAACCGAGAACATTATTCTACATATATATATAACAATATTTACAAAATTATACTCGTAAATAGTTCAGGAAATGACTGTTTAAAACACTTGCACAAAAATAAATATAAACTAAAAATATTATTGAATTTGATCCACAGAGTATGTAGGTACAAAATATAAAAAATCCAAAATATTTTTTTTCTTTCAGCTGACAAAATACTGCAATGTGTGTTAATTTAAATAGCTTTATCAAAATATTCCCCTACTTGATGAAAAAACTTCAATAAGGTTTGCTCATATATATTGAAATTGATGTACTAAATATTTATTTATTTCTAAGAAACAAACAGCTTTTACATAATATACAATGATAAATATACAAGTTAACTGAAATCAAGCCACAGAAGTTTCTTATGCTAAAGTTAATAGGAAAATAAGCTTTAATATCTTAAAATTAATTTAGGTTTATAGGAAGGGGATAGGAGGTGGAATATAGGAAGAGGATAAGAAATGCTCCCGATACATTTCATACTCTCATATTAATAATCGATCGTACGCATTACTTCATATCGATATTTCTTTAGGTAATTACTACAAATGTCAATGCTGTAAAATTATGCATTGTATTAATATTAATATTAATACATAATATATTATACAATATTAATATATCAACAGGAACGGAGTATTTGTTTTCTATCTGTTGAATCCGTCGCATAGGAGGGTAATATTGGTACGTTGATGTAGAATTGCTACAATAATGTGGTAGGTACTGTCTTGTAACTGACCTGCTTGTAGTATGAAAAGAGATTACATATAATAAATCAGGGGAATCAAACATTGAATTAATGATTTTATACAAACAGGTTAAATCGGAAATGATTGAAAATTTTCAATCTTTCACAATAAAAGTCCAAATTGTGTTGTGTTGCAGCCGGAGTTTTATTAAGAGAGTTTATGAGAAAACCCCGGAGAGACTAAAGTTTTTATTATTTTAAATTTAAATACTAATTTTATAGTTGTATATTTAACTAGATACCTATTAAATCTTTTTTAAAACGACGATACATAAAAATTATTTGTTTATCATTTTTTAACACTGTGTGGCTTAAAATTCAGGACTTACTTCATAACATGTCATACAAGATACCAATACTGTCAATCGATACCATCTAACAGATTTGTCCCGGTTATCTGGTAAGAGTGTGCCAATTAATTCCACGCATCGATTATTGCAGTAAGAATTCTTCATCGATCTTGATTTACCTAACAGGGTTTAGTTGTTTCAATCAAAGAGCGTTTGATTTTACTAAGTGAAGTTGTTTCGTGGAGACCTACAGAGTGGTTGATTTCACAGATTGGAGGCAGGGGCGAGTAGAAAGTCGGAGTTATATTAAAAATTGTAATTTTATGCAGTTTATTACATAAATTAAGGCTTAGGTAGAATTCATCAGCGATTTCACTCTTGACGACATCATCAAAGAAAGTGTTTAATTATTCAATTTTAAATTCAGGCAACATTTAGAGTCTTTTAAATTATTTTATCCATTATGAGTGCGACAACGTTGAAGTTTAGGTACTTATTATTAAGTTTTTTTTATTTAACTTTTATTTTTTTATTATTTAACTGCAATATAAAGTAATGAAAAAAATATACAATATTAAGTAACATAAAGATATAAAGTGATGTAGTTTGTTCTCAGTCCTCCTCATTAGGTATTCCTTTTCCGAGGCGGACTGTAGGTTGTTGTATGTGTGTTGATCATGATTTCTTCATCTTGTAATTTGCACTGCTAACACTATTAGCTTTTATACCAATAGCAATACTAAAATTCATTTATTCACTTATGGAATAGGTAGGTATCCACCTACTCAGCCAAAAATAAAACTACGGATCTCTTTATTCATATCCCTGATCTGTAGCTGACGTAATGTCAAAGTACCTACCTACGCAGAAACCATTGTACCTAGTTATTCAGCCGACGATATAAATATCGATCACTTTATTACAATCACTGATGTTAAATCAAATGGATTGGTACATATATCAGGCAGTGTGAAAGAGACAGAGCGCACTACAATAGGCTAGAACCCAAAAGGTATAACGGCATTGGCGAGAGTAGATATCTTTTAAATTGAGTCAAACGCATTTAAACTGTATACTTACAGTATACTTTACTTCAGTTATAGTTAGGTAAACAGTGTAAAAACATAATTATTCCAATTTACAAAAAAAAATTACATTAGTTTTACACAACTATGGTTTGACGCCATAGGTATCGTCCAAATATTGTTTAGAGAAGAAACAGAGTAAGTGACCTAATAATACAGAGAGAGAAAACAAAAATATTACTTATTAGCACCTAATAGATGCACTTTTCTCTCGTCATAGCTCATAACTTGTTAGACAGAAAATAAAATAGTTTCCCCGCCTAGGTTATTTTTAAGAAACTTCATCTCTAGTATTACGTATGTAAAAAGGATATATTTTAGCAGTTATAGGTAACCCAAAATCAAAAGAAAAAGTGATTTTTACCATAGTTGTGTGAAATTACGATACTTAATTGACTTCATACTACTAACCTTATCGATTGGTATTGAAACAATTTGATTTTAGTCGGTATCGTGCCTTGCCAATACACCCCTTTTAATTAATTTTCAGATGTACAGGGTGTTCGATCTCTAATCCACGACGTGTCCTGTTTAAACACCCTGTCATACGCTTGAAAACGTGAGTTAATAAACTCGTCTGTTCCGGAGGTAGTGTCAGATCATGCACGTTCTCCGCGAGGCAGTGTCACTTGTCACTTCGCTTTGGAAGCGTGTCATTAATGTGAAATCGCTTGTACGCTCGGACCCAGGGCGATCAAATAACGATTTGATACCAATTAAAATAATATGCAGAAATTCCCGTGTAAACAATTCTGCGAACATTGTCCTTGACAATTTTATATCGAGCTGCTTTGTGAGAATAAATTCATTGAGAATATTATAATCTTTAAAGCGAAACTTTTTTTTTGTAATAACTTAACGAGTAAAACCTCAAATTGTAATATTTAATTATTGATGATATTATTAGGGATTTTTAAAACGAAAATTGAAAAAGAAAATCGAAATAAGATACGTTCGCATCTGTGACTTGAACCCAGGACCTTCGCCTTGCCGAGGCGTGTCCTTTAGTATTGTTGGGTCAACGTCCGAATTTCGTTTAGAGCACCAACAAACCTTATTTTGTTTTAATATTACCTCAAGGTCAGTATTTTAGATTTCTCAGATGAACCGAATTAAGATTTTGCAACGAAGTAGGTTTATAAACAGGTTGGCTCTATAAATTTTAAGATAATATATATTTTAATAACGGTGAGTTTGTGACCAGTAAGCATATTAATATTACGTAAAATATAGCTGAATAATCGATAGCCCACAACAATAATTTCATTAAATGCCTCAAATGCAAAGAATTGATCACGAATAAGAACTCTTGTACTTATTGGCAATTCAAGTAAATAATTTATTTTGAAAAAACTGAAATCACTACAATGTTGTCTATCTAATCCATATTCCTGCTGTGTGATGGAACCCGTTCCATTTTCTTACTGCCATGCACGCTGTTATTGATTATATATATATTTACTTGCTTATTATTTTTATCTCTCTTCCACCAATACAAAACACTGCAAAACCGTGTAGTTATTTAAAAAAATCTTTGTTTCCTGAAAGTATAAAATACACTATTGTCAATGGATATACCGCTGTGGATCCATATAAAAATGTGAAATAAGAAAATCAATTATTTAGCAAACATATATACAAGGTTTCCGGGGATAAAGTTAGATTTTAGTTAAAAAAAAAGTTGATTTTTTTTGTATGGAAAAATAAATATTCTTCTAAAGAAAATATTTTTGATTTGGGAAAAAAACAATGGGATTTCAAAAAAGGTTATTTTCCATTTTTTACTTCTACCATCGTGTAGAATCACCTCCCGAAGTTAATGCACTTTACTACCGGAAACATATATTTGAAATTGTCATTTGTTGGAATTTCAGCTAAAATCCAGAAATCGGACCTGTGAGCCTATTTAATTTATTGGTTATTATTTTAATTATTATTGGTCTCTATTTCAATTCAGTTGGCGTAGTATGTTTTGCTTTTTCCCCGAAATTTTTACTTTTTTTATAACCTTATAATTTCCCTAACACATTTAAAACGATATAAATGTAATAAACTATATTATGGCCATCCACACGGAAAAATTAGAGTCATAAATAATATTTTATTGGCAATACTTACCTATCTCAAACATTAGGGTGCATTCCATCAATGAAAACGTTCATTCATTCAAATTTTAGATAATATTTTTACAAAGCATGTTACCCTTATTATTGAACAGAACTATGCATACAAACACCGAAGTAAGTAGGTAGGGAGAATAAGTAAAAGTATGAATGTAGATATAAAGCACGAAACCAAAAATATGAATCGTAGTCGTTGACATCAAACCCATAAATCTCACCGCATTCAATATTACGATCATTGCCTTAGTAGGGTCAACACTCTTTTTAAACCAGGTGTATGGAATAACATAGGATTGACCGATATAAATGGTAGGAAAAATGAAGAACCGGGCAAAAAAGCACCAACGCAATACTCTCTTCGCTATCCAACACCAAGTTTTTAATGTCTTCTTTCTTAGATATGGTTGTTTGGAAGGGTTCGAGATCATAATATTCCTAAGCATTAATGTGTACACGTATACATAATGCATTGTTTGTTGAGGTTTGTCTGCCTACAAATATCTTTACCTTCTTGCCGGTGTTTGAAAGCTGTTAGACGTCAATTTGAGATAATATATTAATAGGTCAGAAGAAAGTAAAATAGTGCTATTAGATAACTTAATGTTGGTTAAATTAGTACAAATGATTCGTTACTTTAAGATAAAAGTGTAGGAGTAAAAAATAGCAACACATTACTTTTTAGCTATTGCTATAGTGTTGCAATAGGATAAGAAATTTATTTGCAAATCTTCTGTGACTCCCATTTAGCAATATAGATTTTGGTCATCATTGAAGGTGGTAGGTAACGCAATGCATCGGATCTATATTGACTAATTACCACCTACTGAGGGGATCCTGGTGGCACATGTCAGCTATATTGTCTAATTTTACCTTAATACGATAAAATACTATGTTACTATATTTAAAGTAATATAAAGTTTTGAGAACACATTGTTGGATACACAGACAACAAAGTAAAAAAAATAAGATAAATGTCTTATATGTACAAGGTTTTTTTACTTTGAACACAATATTATTGTATCGGAAACGGTAAGCAGGTAAAACATAAGTATGTAGATAGGAGGGACTCGTAACTTCCGCTACACTCAAAGAAATCAGAAAAAACTCTTCAATCAAATCAGTTGTGAGGGCTTGTCTTATCAAGACATCTAATAATAAGCGCCGGGGTCCCTCAAGGTGGTGATCTGGGCCCGGTGCTGTAGGCCTACGTCAATTCAGCCCGCGTCGGCCCAGGTCCTATGGGGTCCATCCACCCCTATCCTTCCATCCTAACGTACCTTGGAGCCTTCAGAGGTACATAGTCCAAACACAGGGAACATCTGCCGTAGTTGGTACCTATCCACTCGCTCCCCGTTTTATAGTATTTCCAACAGACGTGAATTGCATTTTTATTATGGGATGATTGACGAATAGACCGATATGGTATTTGAAAGAGTTTGGATTGGATATTTGTGATAAGGTCTCGATTTTTCATATCGCCATTACATTGTGTTTTAGTTAGTTTCTTCAAAAGGCATATTTATGAAATACCTATGTATATTAATAATAATATTATTTGTGACTCTTGTCTTTACCGAAAATTTCCACTTTCTCTATTTTAGTCTAAGAAACTATACATAATTAGTTGAATTAAATGTATAACTCTTATTTTAATATCATTTAAAAAATGTCCATCATTCGGAATTTTATGAGTTTTTTTTCATGTGTTTATGAATTTATGTTAATTTTAAGCATTTGTTGGTATTTTCGGAATGAATTGCATGATTATTTTTTTCAGTATTGATTGATTAGACATTTAAAACTTCCACACAAAAAATGCTACTGTGGGTAATTTATGTAACATTCTAATAGTCTCAGCATCCAATTTATTTGTAAAGCCTTTTTAACATATTTTTGTCATACTTAGTAAAAAAACAACACTCTCAGACATTAAATTTACTTTACATCTCAACCGATGTGAGTTTGTGAAAACTATTTACTGTCAGGATGTTGTAAAGATGCAACAAAACCACGGTTTCATTATAAAAACACCTCGTGACAACTTTAATATCGCAAATGCCGAGTTTGGCAGAAATGCGCGAGCTTTTGTTAAAATATATGGAGATTTTTCTGAAATTCATGCAGCGTTTGTTGATATTTGTGTCGGCAAAAAAGCTTACTTGTTGCCAGAAACAGAGAAAGTGAAGTTATAATCATGGGAATCAAAAAGTTCTCCCACTATTGCGGCAATTGAAGGAAGAACCAGGTCTCGGAGATGTTTTGAATTTTACTGGGTTTGTATGCAGAGTTGTTTCTGGGCGGTCGGAAAAAACGTCGTATGTGATTTTATACAATATACATATTTTAAATTTAAAAAAAAACAATGCTCTTTTCATAGAAATATCAACATTTTCGACTGCGGCTAACGTTGGGTTTAATCAAACTCTATTAGTCAAAATGGTGTGTTGTCTTTGGTAATTGATGGCACATTACATTACATCAACATCTACAAAGGCGCATGGAGAAAAATGAGTATGGCTTATTAAGTTATTGGTAATCCGGTAAAAACGAATGAATTAACAGGTTTTATGATAAACTTTTAGTAAATTTCAAATATATTATCACGATGTCGGAACAAGTGTTAGAATTTAAATTTTATTTTTTACTTCATAATTACAGACAGAGTCATAACTGAAATCAGTATTTAATTAACAAAACACGTTAAATAGATGAATAACCAAACACCATTGCTTGCTTGCGGTGGTTGTCGTGTACCACGACCCGCAGCATTTAACGATGTATGCAAAGGGTAACATTGTTTCGTTTACAAGGCACGTCCTTTTTCTTTTTTGGAGAGATTCCTCCTTACCTCGAGAAAACCAGGCGAGTTAATTCGTATCCCTGGCAAATGATATCGCCATGAAAATAATCGCTTTATTGCCGGTAAATTGATAGCAACCTCGCAAGTAGGCCGCAGGTTTACTAGGGAGACAGTTCAACACAAGTCTTTTGATTGCCCCTTCAATGAAATTTATTATATTTTGTTTCTTCTTTCTCTTTTACGAATCATATGAAATAAAACTTTAAGGCAGGTAATTGATTGAACCAATACCGTAAAAAAAAATTGTATGACCAGTGATTTTATTTGAGATAATTTAAAGCCATTATAGGTACTTCGATTTAATACATTCTTGCAAACTATTTGATTGACATCTAATAAAACATGCTGCACACGATACGCGTAAGGTTAAAAAGGTAAATCCATCTATTTCTTTTTACTTCTAACTAAAACAAAGAAATAAAGAAAACGAACCCACAAAAATTTGGGTCTCTTTTTTCAGAATTATTTTTAATTATATATATTTGCATTTTTAATTTAATTTATTTTATTTCATTATATATCTATGCATAGAAATATATTTTTTTTACATACTAAGAGTACTACTAGTATTACCATAGAATATATCTATCTTATGATGACAGTTTTTAAAATACAAAGTAATGTAAAATAAAAACACAAAAAATAATAAAAATAAATAAATTAATATAAAAAACCACTTGAACAATACCTGTGCAAACTGAGTAGGTATTAAACTAACTATTTTAAATTATTATAAAAATTATACATAATACTTAGTATTACATAAAGTCTATAAGGACTGGATATTTCACAGAAATTGAACAATTCATTTTTTATTCTGGTCTGTAATGGTTTATTTAAGTTCTGTTATTATTTCAGTTCATGTGAAACAACTGGCCAATAATGATATTATACCAGAACATGAATAAAACCTTCACAGAATATGAAAATCAAATTACAAAATCGATTAATTATTGAAATTCTGTTAAACTACCCGTCTTTATTTATCTAAGAAAAAATATGTAACATTTTATAAGAGAGATAAAATTTAAATAAAAAGAAAATGTATATTTCTGCCTAGGAGTAAGCACTACGGATAGATATTTAAGATTTATACTAAAAAAAATACATTTCTTTTAGAGGGCGAAACAGCTGTTACGCGTAATAATAATTACACAGCAGAACTTGTTTAAAAATAAACTGTTTTTATAAACCCAATAATAATATTATTGTATATATAAAAAAATACATTTCTTTTATTTTTCAAAAGTTGTCAACACATTACATGACATTTTAAATAACTGAAACGAAAATACTTGGTTTTAAGTCACTTTATTGATATATTTTATCTTCTACCGGTTTCGGTACCACCGTACCATCATCAGGACTGTTATGTATTTATTTATTTATACTGGGTTTTTACAGACGATCTCACTTACGTAAGAAGAATCCAGTTATAAAAACTCAGATAACATGCAAATTAGTACAACAAATGTTATAAAAATGTTTTATAACTTATGCTTCTAAATACAGAAGTATACATGTCATATATATACAATTTTTTTCAAAAAAGAAAGAGAAAGTGCATCAGTTTTGGGAGAGAGGTAGGGGAGCAGTGGCGGCCAGCTAATATGTGCTCCCGAGCGCCGAACAACCAATAAGATTTCCGACATGACTAATCACAATACGAAACTCGGTTCGCTTATAATATCTCATTCAAAAGGTACCTACTTATTAAGCGCGCTTAACTTGCAGACCGACTTTGACTTGTGCCTATGTTCGTAGCAGTTCGTTTTCGATTGCGATCCAAAATTTAACTGCTTTGTCGCATATTCTGTGGAACAGTCGAAAGCGTGGGTACATACCAGTTCATACTATTCTTTGCAAATAATACCATATCATGGACGGCGTTCGGGGTTTTACCACCACATCAGAAGGAACGGTTTATTCAGTAGAAAGTTAAACTAAAACGCGTATGTTTAATGTTATTGTCGATATCGTGGTTTCAATTTACCATCTGCTATTTTCAGCGAATGTTTCGCTTCTTCGATACAAGCATTTAAGATAAAATTTGTCATTAAGAGATGAGTGATGGTCAGATTACTTATTATCAGTTTAGTCAGTAGGTACTCGCCGTTGCCGGGCACGGTCTGTTGAATTAAAAAATGTTCTTACTCTGCAAAAGTTTTTAAGTTTAATTGCAGGTTATATCGATCTTGTATATCAATTATTAATAAGGTATATCAATTGCAGGTTATACTAATTTATGATTACTTTTGTGTTTGTTCAAAGTATAAATTAAGAATGAGTTTGAATGTGGAATACATTAAGAACAATAGGTCGAGTTTTGAAAACAAAGTGATAATAAAAAATGCCGGTCCACCTAAAATCTGAACTGATAATAAAACAAGAGTGAAAATCTGGATCGAAGAAGTTTACTCGATCATTTAACAAAACAATGTATAACAAAGCTTCGTAGCTCTGTGCATGTGATCAATTGAATAGTTTATTTTGTTTTACGTGTTTAATTTACGATGTTGATTCAGTTTGGACAATCAGCGGTGTTACTGATGTAACTCACCTTTCTTAAAAAATCAAAAAACATAATTCTTGTCATTTACATTTCCAAAAAGTTTTGAGCTTACAGGTTTTAGGAAAAGTTGACACCAGAATGCAATTGGATTCAGGCTACCGTGCCTAAGTTAAACACCATAATGAGTTATTTAATAAAAATCGATACAGGTCAAATTTCCCAGAACATGATTTCAATGTGACGTTTAAAACGTATGACTTCCTAAATAAAGTTCAGTAAAAGTGAAAGATTTTTCAAAAGCTAACGGCGCTTTATCAATTTTACAAATTTTTTATAGTACTTGTTTATTAGAAGACTTTCCCGAGACTGTGAAATTACTAAAACTTTTGTGCACCATTCATGACCTTTGGAATGACCTCAGTTGAAAGCTAAAGATGTTTCTCAACGTTAAAAATAATAAATCTTTTTTAAACACGTTGAGCCAGGACAGACTGAACGCATTATCAGTATTAAGCATTGATAGAGGTCTTGGCTAAACAAAAGGAGCAGAGAATAGAACTTCTTTGTAAATAGGTGCGTACCTTGATTTAATTTATTTTATGACTTAATGTTGTAATCCGGTGAACCCCCATATATTTTGACCACCGGCCGCCACTGTAGGGGAGGGGAGTGTGGAATAACTGAAGTATTGGGGAACATACTTAGAATTAGGCTGACAGTTAAATTTAATTGATTATCAATGATTTCAACCTTTGAATTTACCGATTTTTTGATTTCCAAAGCTTCTAAATTGTTGGGTCTTAAACCTGTTCCATTTTTGTGTATGACTTTAATTCCTGTATCACGGTTAAAAGTGTGATCTTTATTAATTAAATTTTTCGTAAACTCTGAAAAACCTAAACTAGTTAAGATGCTTAACTAGTTCAGGTTTATCAGAGTTCGCGGAACATTTCCGTGATACAGGAATTAAAGTCCTATACAAAAATGCAACTGGTTTAAGACTGAACAATTTAGAAGCTTTGGAAATAAAATTCGGTAAATTCAAAGGTCAGTTAATTTAAACCTTCTTCCCGATAACTTCAAAATGGAGAATAGAATAAGTAAAATTAATTTAAAAAAAACTGTTAAATATTAAGATAAGTGAATAATTTCTTTAATGTAATGAGTTATTTCAAAGATGAGATATTTATGTTTTTTTTATATTGTGTAAAATTATTTTTTTTAAATAATAATAATAATAATAATTGGATAACTTGTACAGAGTCGTTTTTGTGAAAAATTACCTCAACGGCGCTGTATAATTTATAACAAATTCCTAGTCTCTATCTAATTTTATTACATATTTACAAACGGATTCAGAAAAACATACTTTTTTTATTTACAAACAGATAGGTACAAAAAAACATACTTACCTAGTTGGTCACTTCAGATAAATACACAAATGTGTATTAATTTATATGTATAGCTTCTACATATAATGTAATTTTTTTTATAAATAATATTTCGGGGGTAATAAAATTAATTTATAATATGAGTTTATTTATTACACTGTTATACGTGGTGGAATTATATAGTATTAAAATAGAAAATAAAACATTTTTTAACTTATTTCCACTTGTTTATAAACAAGTGGAAATAAGTTAAAAAATGTTTTATTTTCTATTTTAATAATTTATAATATGTTTAAAAATATATTAATGAAATAAGGTAAGTACATGTTAAATAGGATATACATTAGGTATTTGTATGAAATTAATATTTATGTTTCTCTGACTCTACCGAATCTAGATCAGTTATATCCCGCGGCGATTTTGTCACCAAGTGAACCTAAATAATTGAGTAATAATTTCAGTGTTTGGTTACCGATAAAGAGAAAGTAGTCATACCTAATTAACCTGTTGTTATTATACTCGAATGTTTTGAAGATTTATCTCGACTCCGTCACCAGCTTCGGTAGCCGTGATCGTCTAGTGGTTAGGACCCCACGTTGTGGCCGTGGTAACCCAGGTTCGACTCCTGGTCACGGCAGTGGTAACACACTGTCATGGCGGAGCGTATTTTTTAAACGAATTTATTATATTTTTATTTTTAAATTTCTTAATTTAAATTAAGTTAGGTAACGATTTTTTTAATGTAGATTTTTAAATATAATTTATAGCTGAATTTATAAAGAATTGATAAACTCAGATTAATGTACAGTAAACGGTTGTTTATAAATTGCGTAACATTAACAACGCGTTTATTAGTATTACTAATGTATTTCTATTTATTTAACATTTTTTGCTTAATATAATATTTTGGGTACATGCTGTTACACCTGGTATATAAAAAGTGTTCAAATATTATAAACATAACTAATCATATATTACAGAGCACCAATAGGAGAACCTGTGCCGAGTTGTTTACATATTTCTGATCTAGTTTTGATTATATTGGCTCTTTTTTTATTTGTTTTTGGGGTGTTATGACGTGTTGCGCTAACTCCTTCTTTAGCCAACGTTTTGGACAGCATTACAGTGTCCATCATCAGGGCAGATTTGTTAGTTGTATAAATAACACATCTGCCCTGATGATGGACACTGCAATGCTGTTCGAAACGTTGGCTAAATAAGGAGTTAGCGCAACACGGCATAACACCCCAAAAACAAATAACAAAAATACTTTTGGCCGTGAAAATCTTAAATCATATTATATAGGCCTCGTTCATTTACGGCACGTCCCAGATTGCAAGATACTCTCAGTATCGCCCTGGGGTAAGACTACCAATCAGAATCGAAACGTTCCTTGAAATGGCTTTGGTGACCAGATCTTCGAAATGGCCAGGTACTTATCCACCTTCTTCTTCCCCACGTTCCTCTTTCCCACCTTCCTCTTCTCAAACTCCTTTCTTTTCCTATTACCTTCAGCCTCACAATAAATCCCAATTGAGGATGCCACAGTTTTACTAGCCCCAGACGGTTGGGAACAGTTAGGACTCTGCGTATAAAAATATTTATGAAAAAATGATCTAATGAAATATATTTATTAAAATATTAAATCTCATAAAAATTGGATTTCATCTTCGAAATTTGATTTACAAAAATATATTTACTTCACACAACAAGTGCGTAATTAAATTGCATTGATTAATCTATAATGCAACAAAGTTCATTGCACTTATTGCACATATTGGCACTTTGTATGTGTGCAGCATTCAGGATTGACCTTCGCATTAAATTTATTCTTAATTAAGAGAAGTGACTAGTGTTTGTTGGAAGAACTGGCCGAGGCAGTACCTATGTCTACCTGAGACCATATCGAATATCCTGTCCAGAAAAACCATTCATTCGGATTACGTACGTTTATAAACTTGAACGGAATAATCGCTTTCCAGGTTCAATAAAGCACGGAGAAATGTAGAGGAATTACACAATATCATTTGACAACGGCACCCAAAGATTAATGTATTAATTTTTCAATTTTAAAAGATTTTTTGGTTTTAAGTACATTTACAGCTAACTTTTTTAATTTTCTGTTTCTTGTTCAGTTTCATATTACATTTAGATTTATTAGTATTATTTTCTTCTTCAGTGATTAAATACATACTTGATGGGTATATCATTAAAATAATTATTCACATTAATTATATAGGTATTGATTTTAAGTGTTTATTTATTGCGATACATATACCCAATATCTAGGATTTGCTTTTTTTCGACATTATAAAAACCCACTAAACTGCCAAAGCAGTTTGTCAGTAGATAAATTTCACAATAATAATTGTAACACTAAAGCACAAATATAACAAGAAACTACAATATAGAAAATATAGATGGAAGAATAACTTTACAAGTGACTACAATACAAATACTCAAACACACCAATAAGCATATTACACATAAGACTACATGCATACAATCAATAGAAACTTATGTATAAGCGCTTATCAATAAAAAAATCTTAATCCATTTACCATTTTCAGTTTAGGAATGTCAATTCATATTCATATTCATTCATTCGACAGATGCGCCAGTATTGCCATCGTATAACGATGTCCTATTATATTTCGTGTCAATATCGGTTCAGCTATCTACGGCGCAACCGTGCTCAGCATATTGATATAAAATCATCAGACATTAAGTTTATTATATAAGAACAAACTTTGAAATTTTCAGCGACATTGGTTGATTATAAACATACGTAGGCGGAACTTTTATTTATTAAGATATTTATAAATTTTGCAACAACGTTTTGAAAACTCTGTCTAATGATATTAAAAGTAATGAAGATCTGATCAGCTATACCATAAAGATTCTGCGATACTAAAATACCTACTAAGTTGCAGAGGTTTTCCGCAAGTTACTGTCTCAAACAACATTTACAATTCATCTCACAGAATTGTTTAGCAATTTCATTCATTCAGTTAATCACAGGAGTCGAAACATTCATCTCAGGTATTTAATTTATCTCGAACGATTTTCAACTACTTATATGGGGCAGATAAGAATCCTAATCGTGTGAAAGAAACTGGGCGCTTGTGTCATTTTTAATTCTACTTTCGTTCATCACCTCTATATGGAGAGACCAGAAGTAGGTAAACCTTAAAAGGAGACGAAGGCAAGAGTCATTTTCAAAAGTGCTCTTTTATAATGTTATAAGTGACAACACACGGAAAAAACTTATTAGAGTACTTATTAAACTTATAGAAATTATTCATATCCTTGTTTAAAACGGGACTGCAGGCCTTTAAATGAGGAACTAACCGATTTCCTAACAAACTATCAGTCAAAAAAGGACTGTGTTATGAGGATGTCGGAACACGCGCTCATAAAAATTCTAATATTTTCGTATTTCATCATTATATTTATCTCGATCAGCGCAGATGCTTGAACACGTGTTCCGATATATTCTGAAGGTACTACTATTTTATTAGAAAATGGCCTGCCATGACGTTTTTAACAGGATTTCAATAAATCAGCAATATTAATTTCTTTAAACTAAATCATTAATTCGGAAACCCGGAAAATCATTAATTCGGAAATTTAAACAATACAGTGTGGAAATTTTACAAGGTGTTGAGAACTTTGCCAGCTGATTACAATTTGTCCAAAAGCACCAAGAATCAGCGTCCAACGGGCCTCATTCAAATGTCGGTATTTCAAAATAGCACTGCTCGACGTTTTGGTGGATATCGAAATTGTATATAATGGCGCCATTTTTGGATCTTCTTCCAAAATATTTGGCCAATCAATTATTTTGGACCCTCGCAATTTTGTCCGTCATCCAAACGGATTCTCTGAATGAACCGATGACAAATTATTCGATTCCAATCCGCTGTTGTTTTATCAAAGGGAGTTTTTTTCAAATCGTCTTAGATGGAGTGATCATTAAACGTGTTGGAACTTTTGCTTAGAACTTTAGCTGCCATCATTTTTCTATAGGCCATGCTGTCATAATGTATGGCCATACACGTGTTTACACGGCTTTGATACGGTGTAATTATAATAAAAACAGAGTTAATTTATTGCTGCCGTTGGTGACGATAAGAATACAAACGGTCTAATTATTGGGCAATTAAATTAATTACTTCGTGGATTTATTGTTTTTAGTTTGCTGATGTGCAGTGATCACTGCACTGATGTGCAGTTGTATCCACGAAGGCTTAAACAAAATTTAATACAGAATTTATTATTGGACAGTAAAATTTATGTTCTGCAAGTATGTTCATATTAGCACCATAAGGTAACAATTTCGATTGTTGGTCAATATTACTGTAAAACACTTATACGATAACGATTCCGTGATTCTTGATCCATTGGACAGTTGATCGTTGAACAATTGATCCCTCTACTTCCTTCCTGGTAACATATGTAGAGAGGATATACGGTCGTACAAGAAAAGTCGATAACTAAGGGTAATTATATCTACAAGCGTCTTGAATGAACATATATTAAGATGTCGCTTAGCTATATTATATATAGGCAAGTATAGAGTATTTTCCCTGAGCTGACTTCACATATAAGTTTATGGTCTTTTTCGGTGGTATATTATCTCTGCATACTCCTTTTTATTTGTATTTGTAGCGGATTTATGCTCAATACGCGCGCCTGTACGTTATCAGAGAGAAAGTACTGCGGAAATGATCGTTTGGTGCGTGTGGTGACCGAGGGATTAACTGGCAGAGGGATCAAATGTCCGGTGGATCAACTGTTGGGCGAACAACTGTCGGGGGGATCAAATATATCATAAATATCAAAAATATAATGAATCTGGTCACCGCAATAACGTGTGTTGCATTTTATTGTATTTTCCTTAATTTTGATTTGCTTAGACAATATTGTTTGTAATCGCTCAGACACTTTTTTTTTACTTCAAAAGTGTACCTTAAGACATATTATGTGAGCAAATATAATTTTATTTAAAAAAAATTGTAGACAGAATGAAGAGCTAAAGATTTTAACAATATTCCGGCTACAAGAGATGTGGATATCTAGAATCCTGACTGTTTGGCCAAACTCTTAGAAGAATACCGCAAAAATTCTACACAAAACACAAACCATAAACATTATTGTATTATCTTAATTATTAATAAAACAACGGCGACAGGATGGTTTACGTTCTCTAATCCAAAATACTCAATCGACTTTAGTACTAAAGTGAAAACATCCAATCTCTAACTCAACAGCGTGTTATTTGGTGAGAATTTACCACTGTTTAAACGATTATTACCTCTATTAAGATTATTTTAAAAGTTTGGATATAAATTTTCAACTAGAAACATGGTTGACGCTCATCTTTGACAATTTCAATCTCATAAATGTGTTTTGTAAAGAAGTCAATGGGCCAATTCTGATAATTACTACTGAAGTTTTATCGTGCACATTGAATAATATTAGAATTAAGTTGTGTCTTTATTACTAAACTTTTTAAAAAACTTGCCGGAAATTTTGAATAACATCGTAAAGTTTTATTTGAACGCTACTGACTAATGACCGTGGAATGATTATTTGAATAATAGAACTTGAATTTAGATGAAAATATCATAAGTCTTCTTACTACTTATGAAGTTATAATATCAATGACCTCCGACCTATTTGCAGAAGCGGTAAGCATTCTGGATCCATAAAACCGGCTCGTGGCAAAATAATGTATTTGTTAGGGTTATTTCCATTGATGTGGCTTTTTGTCGGTTATTTCACAAATTTAAATAGTGCAATATTACGTAAAATTATCACATTATGTTGTCTGCATGTTTGAACTTTTACCAAAGTTGAAGGTTTTTTTTTTCAAAAAATAATATGTTTTATTAATTTTATAAGGGTATTTTATTAAGGTTTTTGTTATGTAAATTCTTTTAAATTGACACCTTGTAAATGACATAACGTTTTTGTTTTCAATAAAACACCTTTGACAGAAGATATCATTGACATAAAAAATAATATCTAATACATAACTAATATTATGTTTTATTAGGTACGTATTAGATATTATTTTTTATGTCATTGATATCTTATATATTGAGATTAATATTATTTTTTTAATTTATTTTATTTAAGTTTCTTATCCAGCAGGAATAAGGCGATAGTGTAATCCCAGTCTGCCAAATTACATAAAAATCAGATGAAAAAATAAGTTCTACCGAGCCGAACCCTCTGATATGAAAATATCTGGAGTCGGTGAATTATTTTCCCATTTGATCTCTGGTGAGTTGACGTGTTGTTCTTGTATTGTTTTGTATTTATTTTGCTTATATAATGCACTTGCATAATGTTGATTGACTAGATGATCATATGTGGAAAAGTGTGTGGAAGGGTTTAGTTTTTCCTATGGGGAAGATTTAACCCGGACATAAAATCGGAAGATGAAAAAAAAAATTGGTAGGTACATAATATTATTATCATTAGGTACCTACCATTTTTTTCATATTATTTTTATATGTAATATGGCCGACTGGGATTACACGACCCTTCTAGTCCTGCTGGATTAAAAACTAATAACTAAACTAATTAAAAAATAAATACCTATTCAGTCCGCAGAGAATAAAGTACCTATTAGGTATGGATTTTTTTAATGTGGTACCAGTATATTTTTTAAGAGTTTTTTTTATTTTATTTTAATAGTAGAAAAGCATCTTTATCAAATGCTTTTTTTCAATTTTATTTTAATTGTACAAACTCAGTTTTTTTTCAAGTGTTTTATTTTATTTTATTTTAATGGTAGAAAAAAAGCTTTTTTTCAAAATACGCATTACATGGGAATTCTGAGATTATAATATATCATTAATATAATATATTTAGATATGAATATTTAAAAAAAAGTTTTTAAATATATTATCTACGTGAAAATATTACCATTAAATCATATATTTTTCGAATTCCGTTTTCCTCCGAGCCCCTAAAATATATATACTAAATTATTTGTGCATCCTCTTTATGTAGTTACATATTTATCAGATAAATTTTAACCTAAACAATTTATTTATATTTTTTTGTTAATATATCTTTATCAATCTTAAATGTTTATCAATTAAATAAAGTCCACCTCGTTCATTCACAGACGGCTATTATTTACGATGTGCCTCCGTACATTTGAGCCGGGATTTCAAATAATAATGGGGCAATTCCCTCACGATATCGCCTTATAGGAGATGAACTGAATACAAATCAGTCCACGGAATGAATTCCTGTATTTTTTTTACGTACCGCAAAATATATTATATAAATATCCCCTCACTAACTGGAAGGGTTACAGACTGAATGGTAGACAGAACAGATACGTCCATTCAGAAGTTCTGTTGAGAGTACGGAACAACTACTGAACTTGCTCCCTGTACCAATTATAATATTATTCCCACTGACGGAATGTTACCGGTCAATGGTCGGGATCGATATGATTGTCATGAGGTATAATTTTATTGAATCCGTTAAATATTATATTGGGCGATTATTATTTAACGCCAGAAGTCTTACTTTACGATGATATTGATTTATTTTGAGAACTGTTGGTTTCTTGAAAATTCCATCACTTACAATTTATGGGTGTACCTTATTAATTTATAATTACTGTAAATAACTTAAAAAGTAAACCCCAAGTTGTTATATTTAATTATTTAAGCCAACTTTAACCCAGGTTCAAGTCCTAGATGTGACCGCATCTTTTTCTGATTTTTCCGTTTCAAATTTTCGTTTAAGAATCACTAGTATTGTCTTCAATAATGAAATAAAACAATTTGAGGTTTAATTCATTAAGTTATTCCAAAAATATAATATTGATCCTAGACTTGCAGAAAAAGGCACTAGATGTCGTACATTAAAATAAAAAATAAGATATATTTATCTAAGACACTCTCTGGATTGCATTTAGTTCGAGTTGAATCTTTCGATCATACATAAAGATTGCAGCCAATAAAAGTGTGCGGTGAGAAAATTAAGATAATGTTGGTAGTTCTTATGTATGATACAGTATATGACCAAAGGAGATAAGGTACCATTAGCTCAGTTGGTAGAGTATTGCCCCGGCAAGGTAAGACTCCTGGGTTCAAGTCCTAGATGTGACCGTATCTTTTTATGATTTTTCTATTTCAAATTTTCGTTCAAAAATCGCTGATGTTGTCTTCAATAATAAAATCTTACAATTACTGTTATATTTTCACAAACACTACTCAGTTTACTTTTATCACACGACAATGTTGAATTTGAAATGGTCTTTAATGATCCGAGCAGCGAGATAAGATGCGATATAAACGACGACGACATTAAGAATCAAAAAACATGTGACATATTTATGTAAATTACAATTAAATATCGCTGGTGTCGGTCTTCTTTCTTCCGTTCTTCTCAGGTGACTCTTAGGAAGGAAATGTGCAAAGGAAATGACAATTTTAATGGGACATCGGGATATGAAATAATCACAAAACTGTTTCAATAAACACAAACAATGTCTTAATTTTGAAGCAAAACATTAAACAAAAATCGCAGCCTTGGAAATAGCTGGACATGGGTTGAAAGAAGCTGGACGATATACAAGTTAATTTTAAATTATATTTACGCTCATATTATATATATTTCTTACGAGAAAAGGATATTTTACCTCAAGAGTTATTTGGAAACCACATTTGTAGAATGTTCTAAACAGAAAACGTTAAAACTATCGCGGCAACTTGCAAAAACGCCGCAATCTTCCAAGATTAAATGTTTTATTTATTAGTACTGTTTAAGGCTTTATTTTATACTGTTATTGTTTATTGCAAGTATTGCGGTTGCGAATACTAAATCACAGCTAGTTGGTGTCTGCAATTTTTTCCGCTTTGTTGCGGCTTACCGGCTTGTCGGATTTTACTATTCGATTTAAAATATTGTCCCAATATTTAATTTCTCCATTGTGAAAAAAAATGTTCTCGTTTTATTAACATATAAATTAATCGATTTAATACTGGTTTTAATAAACATACTAGTTACATATACAATTTTGTTTCATAAATCAAATCCATAAGAAGGTGCCTAAGTAAGCGTCGACAACTAATCTAACCTAATTGTAATTTTAAAATACATGATGCTGCAATTATTGATAAAAATTTTAAATACATACTTCATGATACTTGATGGTAATAAGCATGTATTTTATTGTAGTTCTGACTCTTTTTTTTCTTCTTCTGATAATGAATGGTACCTATGTTTAATAAACCGGCTTAGTTCTCGTGACAAAGATCATTCAGATTTTAGGTATGTTACCTAAAATACGGATTTCGGTCAAAAAACGAAAAGTACTTGTAAATACATAATTATAAAATTAAGTTTTTTTGTCATTATTTTTAATTGTTTCGATCTCCAACTATTAATATCAAAACGATTCAAAAATATTCTAAAAAACAAAGAACGTGTTATTTGATTGTCGGTCAAAATATTGTATCTTGGACTCACTGTTGCTTCAAAAAAATATTCTGTTTATTGAAGAGATGAACAAGATGATAGGAGATTTGATGAACCATTTTTCTTATACGTCAAAATCTATACTACTATACTAATTTCCATATGGGAGAATTAACTAGTTCCTTTGAAGGTTGCGACCGGGCAAAGACACGTATAAAGGATATGTTTCTAACACAATATCTTTTTTTATAGATATGAACAATATCTTTTAGAAATATTTATTCAGTGAAAACCTTGGAACAAAAAACATGGCGTCTTGTCTATTTTTGACAAAATAAAAAGATCGTGATAAAAATAAAACTCATCTGAGCAGGTCAAACGTCTGCTCAGAAGATTCTCATTTCTGAGCACAAACTGCCTCCTGTTTTACATTATGTTTAAGTTCTAATGTTCTTGTTTTGTTCTGTCCTGCTGTTATTGTTATTCTATGTTTTGCCATCATGTATAAACTATATATTTAGTGTTATAATATTTGATCTGTATTGGATAAGGCTTTTAACCGTTTTTAAGTTTGTTATAGAAAATGGCACTTAAAGTGAAATACACTAAACTCCGATTTAAAAATGTTATTATTATTTTTTATTGACATCATAGTATAAACATGATTTTTCCATCAAATATATATCGTTGTCAGCTGTGAACTATTAAGTTTGTCAGTTGTCAGAACTTGATTAAGAAAATCTATAATTACAAATATGTATAGTAAATGATTCACAAATTAACTGTCATTTATGTACCACATACTACTTAAAGTATATCTCTCAGAAACGAAAATTATGTAAAGATCCAATAAAAATGAAAATACAGTAGGTAACTACTACCTTTTATTATTACAAGCTGTTAAGAACTAATTATTTTTCGTAATTTTTATCGAACTCATCAATGTTTTCCTCAATTTCTTTTATGCTGTTGTATTTTTTCATTATTTTCTGTGACTTGTTCTATTTCAAGTTTCGTTCAGTTTGTTTAATATTGTGTTTTTCTTCAACAAGAAATGTTTTTAGCTACATGTTTACTTTTCCCTCTACATTTCAATCATCCAGAGTTGCGATAAAAAATAGCTCGTTGTAGTTTACTTATTGTATCGTGTCTCGGATGTTGTATGGAGATGGGTCCAGCGAGGAGTAAATGTTCGTATCTATCACTTGGAATAATATTGATAAACATTTTGATCTCGTTAAGAAACGCGTACTTCCCGCCCGGATAGCCTAGTCGTGTCTGACAGGCTATTCGAGGGGAAGGTATAAAAGGTTCCACGATAAATAGAGTCATGGCTAATTTAACTAGAAATGAATCAATTGTTGTTTTACTAAGATTCTCACACCCAATGCTAAACGTTTCATTTGATGCCTAACGTGATTCGACAACAGTCTTCAATGTATCACCGTAGACACATTCTTCTCTAGTGATGGAAATGCAAAATATGGTAGGTGTCGTATCAAATCTTGTATCATGTTTGTATCACTTCACGTGGGCCGAAAAATCTTCTGACTTCTTATCACGTCAGTAATTTTTTTCTACATTTCCTATATACTCTTAATGTATCAAGTATACCTTTTAGAACATCCAATTTTTTCTTTGTCGTAATTCTCCCCTAATAACTTTAACCTATGATGATTGCTGTATTTCGCATGAGAAAAAATCATCGATATCTTAAACAATCCGTATAAGCTCTTCTATTTGGAATTACCGAGTTACGCGTATATGAAAAATGTAGTGAAACTTAAAAAATGTAGTGAAACTTAAAAAATGTAGTGAAACTTAAAAAATGTAGTGAAACTTAAAAAATAAGCGACAGTGGATATGATTTGAGATTTTCACGGCCAAATAAATATTGTAATTTATTTTTTGGATATTTTTCCGTGTTTCGCTACCTCCTTCTTTAGATAACGTTTCGGAAGGCATTATTGTGTTCATTATCAGAGAGGTAGCGCAACATGGCTTAGTACCCAAAAATAAATCAAGACAAGTCACAATGACATAAAAAATAATATTTTTAAATCATTTTATTTCTAAAACAACACATGAATATTAAAACAACCAGGAACATAGAATAAATAGTAATTGTATCAATTAAGAAAGGTAAAAAAAAACAGTCCCAAATAATGACGAAGATAGATCGGCGCCTCTCGGGGACATGTCAAACAACATGACTGTGTTTTGCCTTTGGCGGCCAATCGCCTAATCTTATCGTGGATAGACGATAGGCGAACACACAGAACTGGAATGGTAATAGAGAGGAATATTCAACAGTGTCCACGACTTGATGTGGGATCATTCTGTGGAGAAAAAAATCCCGGCTATCTCCGCGACACGTCAAGCTGTGTTAGAAGCATCGGACTCAGTGTGGCGGGAATATATTTTAAGGGGAGATAGGGGTATGAGGATTTGAAGTTAATCGTAACACTTTGTTATTAATGATACACTACATTTTTTTCAAATAACTTTCTCTGTGGGTATAAACTACCAAAAAAAAATTAAAAAATATTTTCATATTAAATTAAATGCTTTTAGTATTGACTTGATACATTTTCTATGCGTGTTTCAAATATCTAAGGGTTCATTAAATATCTTTATTTTTTTTAGGAGTACGTAATTCTAGTTACAATTATTATTTCTGTTCAATTAAGATTAGTTCAGGTTAGGTTAGGTATTACAAGAATTACTATTCAGTTTCGCCCAAAATTGGGAGTAAAATAAATTGAAATAGTGTGACCTCTGGTCTTATTTTAGCACGGTTAAATTATTAGGTCATCAAGGATCGAGAGTTTATGGTACTTGGAGAAAACAAATATGTATCCAGTATAGTTTATTTTAATTTTCAAACAAATCGTACAATTTTGTACTTTTTATTTCTCTTTTACCAGAATTTGGTTAAATGATTGTCAAGGCATTAACCAATAATATTGGAACAATAAACCGCAAAAATAAAGTGACTACTACTATGTTGCCTCTTTCTCCCCGAACTATTTATAAACAAAATGTTTTCATCGGAGGTGGTCATAAAGTTTCTACTGATTGAGATGTTTGGTCCACTAGAGATGCATGAGAACATTGTTTTTATCCAAAAAAGCTCTTAAATATTATTCCGTCTGCAGGAACCGAAGACGTTTTGTAAAATCAATGTTGAACTAAGGTTGAAACACAAAAAAATAATTTACAATTTCTGACCACCAAATACGATAACAATTAAAGGTGGAATTTTAAAATTTCTTCAAAGAACGGCAAAACATTGCAATTTATTACATTATTTTCACTCGGCACCAGCTGTTGTCTTATGTGAATATTATAGCAACTGGTTGTATTAAATGAAACCGTGTTCTGTTGAATCGAACATAATGACTAAACTGTTTTACTTTTAAAATAAATTCGTAGTGGGTGGTTTGAAAACATAAACCCCTAACCCCATCTCGAAAAACCCTTCGTACATAATATTAAAATTCCGAAAATTTATGCATATTTACGTTTCTCAAAAATAATCAAATAAATGGAGTATTAATGAACGTATTCGATTTTTTTAAGGTGATGATATTCGCTTTCAAATTTTATTAGAAACAAACACATATTATTTGAAAAATTCAAATTGAACTACAGTTACTGATAACAATAAAAAACACAATATTTGTTAAACAAATGTATTATAAAAATTAGTTTTACCTTATTTTTTGTCGATTCATATAAAGTAACATACAAAAAATTCACAAAGTTTCATAATTTTTTTTCAAATTACGGTCGGAACCTTTGGTTTCACAGAGGTGTACATTTTGATTATTCTGTGGTTAACTTCTATATAAAACTTGTTTTTTTTTCTTTCTAACACGGTTTAGTTCATATTTCTAAGTCTGATGGCATGGGAAACACAACGATTCCTATGAAATATTATGAGCTGTTCTGAAAAGCGAACAAAATGACTATATTGGTAATAACTGTTTGTTCTCAAAAACGAAAAAAATTTCATGGGGAAATAAACTTTCTGTTTTGGAAATAGTATCTACCTTCATGGTGAGCAGATTACCCGCGGTACCTATATTTCACGCCTTTCGTTGGTACTGTATTTTTCTCGTTTATCAAGTTAATTTTACTCAACATGAAAATAAACGGTGTGATAGGGTCTCAAAAGCCAATTTACTTCAAGGCTTTCTAGTGACAGACATTTTTTTGTCAGAAATGCCACCTTACGGCGCGTCGAGACGAAAATGAAAATTTGTGTGTCTTAATAAAATTTTTACCAAAGCAGTCTTTTAAGGCCGTGTCGACCAGGTTCAGGTTTCCATCAAAATGATCGATGAATACGGAATGAATTTCTCGTTTAATTATATACAATTACTGTACTGCATTCATCATTTGGCACGTTCCAAAGGAATGCCTTAATTTGGGAACTGTCCCACTAATTGCTTACGATTTCGGTCCTGTTGTACGGTTCTGAAATAATAATGCGTGAACCAACAGCAAAGCCGATGCTCCTGTCATATCAGCTTGAAAAAGTGTTCTGAATTTCTGTCTCACAATCGCCCAAACTTCGGTAGCTTCTGTGTTCGAGTGCGTGTCACCACGTACCTGTAACACCGATGTAGGAATAACATTAAGGCTTCGTGATGAAATTCTTTGAAATAGTTTCACATTAGTATGGAGGATGGGAGGTGAGAGAAGCGCCACCGAGTAACGTCGGTAAGATCCATTCGTAAGAGCACATATTAGACACCCTAACACAATTCTCCTATTGCCACTACTCTCAAGGAAGACACTGGTTTTTAGTTACCACGGCATTACTGTTTGTGTTTAATATATTAAAAATTATCACCATTTAGATATAAACACTTTTATTGTTTAAAAGCAACCGGTGCCACTGCATAAATTTGCTGTTTGGAAAAGTTTAATATTTCATTATATAATGATGTTCGGTATTCAGTGGTGTTCATAGCCATAGATTTTGTGTTGAATATAACGCATTTGAATTAAAAGCAATACGCAAATATTTCAAGGATGTATATAAAAATAGTAAAATATAACCACTATTGTGACGAAAATTAGTTTGCAAACATGTCAATTGTTTTGATTAAATATTGGTGTACAAGAAGTTATTTTTTTTTAATTAAAATAACGTCATAAAGTGAATTTGCTATTATTAAAAAAGATTATAAAAAAAAAAATTAAAATGTATATTTTTAATGAAATATTTTTTTTTTATGTATTAAAGTATTGGCGGTATTTAGTTGTATTGGCTGACAACTCTGCACGCCAGAGGCGCTAGTGTAATATGGCATGTGTGTTGTAATATGGCAATTGTGTATCAGTGGCATAATCGTGCATGAAACCCATTAAAATGTATGAAAGTAAACTAAGCCTCACAACTCGTGCCGCTAGGAGGAGCTAGTGTAGCATACTGCCATCGGAATGTATGAGAACTGTCAAATGTTGGAAGTATTATAACTACTATTCTACTGTATTTGACATTACTGACAATAAATTATTATTCAAACCACAACTGATAAAGTTTGATTTTAATCTTAAGTTATAAAACTTAAGGCGATGCACTACGTCGTGTAATATTTTAAATTGAGCCGCTATCGATAACAACCCTTACGTAGATGGCGATAAGGTTTAAATTCCCGCTTAACACCATCCGCCTGTTTTGATTTATGCAAGAAAAAAACATGGCCAAAAAGTGCCTTTTATTTTATTTTGTGGATGTTCAGGCATAAATATTTAATTTTTTTTCGATCATTTTATAAATAAATTAATTTACCACATTATACAATAAAATCATAACCGAAAACGGGTTCGTAAGTAGGAGATTTTGAACTTTAAAGCAGTTTTCATAGGCCTTTACACAATTTTTTTCTGGGCTTATAAAAAGACTTATCTAAAAAATACTCGATTATTTCAAAGACCAAGATGTATTCTACTCGCAGTATTTTATTAAAGCATCTGAAACATTTCTAGGCGACCAAATTTTCAAACCAAAAACACATGATTTTGCATTACTACCTACGTATGGCATCGCCTTAAATTAACATTACTTTCCTTTAAATCTTTTATTTAATTGCATGCCTTTAAATAATACACACATTTCTGTTTCATTAAAACTTTGGTGGTTATGTTAGATTATGGTCGTTTTTGCAATACTAAAATTCAAAGACCTTGTAAATTGTAAAATACATCCAGCACTTCGTTTGTATCTAAATAGTTGTTTTATGGACACTGCATCACGTCCACATTACTAAACAACATATAATTTGCAAAGAAACGAGTCCGTTGTTTGAAGTTATATGCATCGCCTCAATTTAACGAACGTGCTAACATTTGATTGGTTCGGCGTATCAATGAACAAATAAATTCCCAAGATTTGACAAACGATACTCGAATTATCTTTTTTGCACTAATTGGGCTATCTTGCACGTTCTCTGAATGGAAAATGAAGGGTCTAATCATCGCTATTGTTATCGATATCAATGGGATAATTGAAATTACATCCTTTTGGAATCCTGGTACATTCATTCTTACAACGAAAAAGCTTTTGACAAATGAAAATCATTAATGTCTTCAATTTAGCGTGCGATGATATTGAATTATTATTTTTTTAAATTTATTATAGATTCTTATCTATTGCCTAAGCAAATTCTGTTGCGCACCGCTACTGAGTTATTAATACGAATTTTGCATTTTATTTCAAATTATTGCAACTTATTATTTTCTAAACTCTGTTGGGACAAATGTTAAAGTGGGTCAGATACCGTCAAAATAAATTATCCTCGTCGTGGATCTAAATTCTAAATGATCAAGTGAACCAAAATTGAATAAAAATAAAATACTTTAATTTCTAAGCGATGCATAAAACTGCAACATCTTTTAGTATTCCTAATAAAAAAAAACAAAGACTTCGAGATCAATACGTATTGTTTAAAATAAATTTCCAAAAGCATTTTAATGGCGTGTATATTGTTATTATAGGTATGTATTTATATAAAATATTTTCGGGAGTTTGTTATTTTGTTTACTCTAGTAATGCAACTTCTTTTATTCCCCATTTAAAACCGCGGTGTAAATAACGCTTTGCGTAAGGTCGGAAGAGTGCAAACTTGGCTAATTGCCAAGGCGTTTTTTTATAGTTAAAGCGGTCTTAAACCGCCAATTTTACCCTTCCAACTAGAGCTGGGTTAATCAAAGATTTACGCAACCCGGGTCGCTTACGATCCATTTGCATCGTGAGCGGGTTTTGCGGGTGCGCCGCCAACCACCGTATCAGGTCATACACGACCCGAAACCCGACTGCTTTCACTTTTGTTTGACGTAGGTAGGTAGAACACTTATAGTGTGAATATAGGTTTTTTTTTATCAAACCTATTACAGATTAACCTTTCCAAAGGTATCTGGAAGAAAAAACGGATCTATATCCTGGAAACTGGAACCACAATGATGGATACTTTTTTAAGAAATCTGCCATCTCTATTGAGTAGACAAATTTTGTCTATCACGAGAAAGTAATTCGAGACGTGGTGACCGATCTACAAAATCAATATGTTATTCTATCTCCCATGGTCGCTCGCCATGCCACACCGGAAGCTGACAATCTATGGAAGTTCACCTCGCCACACCGACACCCAGGTCGCGAGAGTAGGTCGGGAGAGTGGTTCGCGAGACCCGCGGATGAGCGGGTCATTCACGATCGACCCAGGACTATTTTTTTTTTTTTTTTTTTTTTTTAATATTATTTATTATTTATTACATTTATTATATAAGTACATTTTAGTTTATTTGTTACAATATAAGATAAAATATTTCAGGACTCCTCTTCCATAGAAGCATTAGCTTGTGGCTGGAAGAGGAGTGTACATTGTTTTATTGCAATAAGTATGTAATTAAAAATAAAATGATTTTAAACTCATTTAAATGAAGTGAGTTATTTTTCATGAAGTGAGTTATTCTTAAGATTAATTCAATTCGAAACATTTTTATTTTTTGTGAGTTTGTCTTTAAAATATTTTTTTACAGTGCTTATTATTTTGATGTTATCATTAATGTTTCTAATTTCTTCAGGTAGTCGATTGAAAAAAATTCTTGCCCGGTAAGTGTAATAATTTTGTGCAAAGGAAGTGTTTAATTTTGGGTATGGAAAAATATATTTAAGTCTAGTACGGTTTTCAGTTAGAAATTGATACTTGTCTTTTTCTTTTATGATTTGAATTAGTGCATTTTTAATATAAAGATCTTTAAATGAAGGCACTTGAAATTCTTCGAATAATCGATCCGTTGGGTGATCGGAAGGTTTTCGTAATATTATTTTAATTATTAACCTTTGTACCACTTCTATTGGAGTAAGGTTAGTTTTGTATGTGGATCCCCAACTAATGATACCATATTGTAGCGTTGATTGGACCAAGGCATAATATATTAAATATAGGTTTTTTAAAGATAAAAAATTTCTGATTCTTAAAAATACATATATCAGTTTTCTGATTTTTTTTACAATTTGACATATTTGTTCCTTCCAATTCAAATTTTTATCGATAATTACTCCTAGATATTTGATTGTGTTTGTGTTTTTTAGTATTGTGCAGTTTTGGAGACAGTAATTTTTATTATGTATTTTGGAATTGTCATGAATGATGATGTTAAAATTTTTAGGGATGTCTTTTGTGTGTATTGCAAATGGAATTACATATGTTTTATCGCTATTTAGTGATAGCAAATTAATGTCGAAGAAATTCTTAAGAGTATTTATGTCTTCAGTGGCTTTAAGTATTACGTTTTCCCAAGTTTTTTCGCTTATTATTAGAACTGTGTCGTCGGCATACGAAGTAATTTGGCCATGTAGTGGTTGAAAGAAAATGTCGTTAACATATATGGTGAAAAGAATTGGTCCAAGCACTGTACCTTGCGGGATTCCAAAGTCAGAATGTTCTTTATCGCTATTAACATTATTTATTTTTACGACTTGTGGTCGATTTTTTAGGTAGTTTGAAATCCATTTAATCGCGTTGTCTTTTATGCCTATATTATTCATTTTTTTTAGTAGAATCTTATGCGATATGCTATCAAAGGCTTTCCTTAGATCAATAAATATACCTGCACATTTTTTACCTTTATCTAAAGATTCGTAAATGTGTGAAGTTACGTTAGCAATAGCATCTTGTGTGCTGAGAGATTTTATAAATCCAAACTGGTTTTTGTGTAGTATTTTATTATTATCTAGGAAATTGACTAATTGTTTTTTTACTATTTTTTCAAAGATTTTTCCTATATTTGAAATTAAACAGATTGGTCGATAATTTGTTACTTGATGTGGATCTCCAGATTTGTAAATAGGTGAGATTATTGTATTTTTGTAGTTCGTTGGAAATATTCCTTTTGTTAAACTTAGGTTTATTAAATGAGTGATTGGTTTTATTAAATAAGGTTTCATAGATTTTAACATATGTGCCGTAATAGAATCAAAACCGGGAGACGAACTTACTTTCATATCATCTATTATTTTTATGATTTCACATTCTGTTGTCGTTTCAAACGTTGAGAGTATATTACGTTCCTGTAAGTTTTCATTATTATGATTTTCCGGGATAAAAGATTTTTGGATATTTTTCGCAAGATTTTTTCCGACATTAGCAAAAAAAGAGTTAAATATGTTTGCACATTGTTTAGGTTGCATATTGGCATCTATAATTTTGTTATCATGCTCAATATATTTTACGTTTTGTGTTTTTTTTGTATTGCCAATAGCCAAATTAACTGTTTTCCACATTTGTTTTTGGTTATTTTCTGAGGATAATATTTTATTTTTAAAAAAATCTTCTTTACTTTTTTTAATATAGGCTGTTAATTTATTTTTATATTTTTTATATAAAATATATGCATTTTCATTTTGGGGATTTTTTAAAGTTGTCTTGTAAAGTTTTTCTTTGTTTCTAATAGATATTATAAGTCCTTGTGTAATCCAAGGCTTTAAACATCTTAATTTAGATTTTATGTGTGTTGTTGTTTCATTTGTTGAATTTTTAATGTGTTGCGACAGGGTATTTTCAAAGTTAGTCGAACATGTTTCAGTGTCATCACTGTTTAAAACATTGTTCCAATCCTCTTTTTTTAGCTTTTCAGTGAGAATGGTCATATTAATGGTGGATTTTTTAGTTATTATATTATGTTTTTTTTTGTTTAATATTGTTATTATATAGAAGTAAGCATGAATGATGGTCAGTTATGTTAGTTTTCCAAACAATTGATTTTAATTTGTGAAGATTTTGAATATTTACGTTTGTCCAGATATGATCTAAGCAGGATGGAGTATGTTCTTTTATTTCTCTTGTGTTTTTATTTATGCAAGATATGAAGTTTTGTTCAGTCATACAGTTAATGTATTCATTTTTGCAACCATTTTCAATTTTGTCATTAATGTTTAAGTTAAAATCACCTACAATGAAGCAAAGCTTATTTTTAAATTTCGATAATATGCATTTAAGGTCATTAATAAACGTAATTATATTCGAGCCGTGCGTTCTATAGATAGCTATTAGATGGTACATTGATTTGCCGAGTTTGAAATGTATTTCGATGCAGTTAACTAAATGTATTGGGTGTTCAATTATTTTAATAATACTAAATTTATTACTTGCAAATATTACTATTCCACTATTTTTATTGATATCTATTTTGGTAGAAATATAATTGTATTCGGGTAAGCAATAAGAAGGTGACTCAGCATTTGTAAATGTTTCGGATAATACTATGAAGTCCGGTTTTTTTTATTAAATTATTTATTTTTAGAGTTAGCTCTTCAAAATTTTTTTGAACACTACGAATATTTAGGTGCATAATAATTATATCACTGTTGTTTTTAGAAATAATTTTGTTACATGAATCAGTGGATATGCATTCATATTCTTGAATTTTAATATTTTTTTCTAATTCATTATTTATGAAATCATCTGAAATCATCATGAAATATTGTGTTACAGATGAATGAGTGTGCAAATAAATATGTTCGGAAGTATATTTTGTTAGTAATTAAGAACTCGTTTCTATTAATAACGTCATAATTGGGCGGAACAATAATAATCATATACTTATAAATAATAATGTAACTCGACTGTGAGTTGTTAGTACTTAAGTAGATACTGCAAATTTGAACAGGCGCTATTAAACAGGGTGTCGACATTGATATGCTGTAAACAAAGTATAGTTGAGATATTAATTTCTTACTTGTTTTTTTTAATGAATATAGCATTTTAATTATAGTCAATTTTCTGGTAAGCAGATTCTGTCATTTTCTTGACGTAGTGGCACTTGCTGTCATTCGCTCGATGGTTAGAATTTATTTTCCCATTTCTTTTTTTATTAAAGGCTAGACAATTGTAGCACTTTGGTGTTTGATTTTTATTTGGGCAGTTCGCTAGAATGTGTTCTTCTGCGCAGTGGAGACATTTGGGTTTTTCTGTTTTCTTTCGGCACTTGTTGGCAGTATGTTCGAACCACAGGCAGTGGTAGCATTGGGACAATGGGTTGGAGTCCTCTACGTGAACCCGCATAAATCCCAGGTTTATTCTTCCTTTTTCGATTAATAGTTTTCTCATTTGACCGGTTGTTTCTAGGATGTAGTTGGATAGTTGATCGCTTCTTTTGTTTTTTATTTTTGCCATTATTTTGGGCATGTGTTTGCTGTCTTCTTTGGTAAGTTGATAAATGTCTTCATTTTGTTCTATAAAATCTTCGTTAAAATCTTGAATGTTGTAGTCTTTATGTATTCCTTTGATGATAACGTTCGGTTTACGTTTTTTTTATTTCTGATGCAGATATGCTGTTATTTTCTTTTTTGTTTATTTCTTTCATAATTTTATCAGCGTCTTCTTTTTTGGGGCAAGTGATGATAACATTGTTATTAATTTTTTTTTTATTCCAGAAACTTCAACTCCCAATTTCCCGACTCTAATTTGTTTTTGTATGTTTATTTTTATTTGGTCAGTGTTTTCATTATTATTCGAAATTATCTTAATTGTATGCAGCTCTTCTTTTGGCAAGTTTGATTTTCCTTTTTCAATTACGCTAGCGTACGTTTTTTTGTCGTCCGCCGTTGATTGTTGCGGGGGTTGGGAGACAATTTTTTCATATGTCATTAATTTACCCTCAATTATTCCAACCTTGGTACCAACGTCAATCATTTTGCTTGAAAGGGTAGATAATTTTGTCAAAAGTTTAGCCATTTGGTCTTTAGTAATTTTGAGAGATGGATCCGTAATGGCATTATGGATGCCGTCAATGAGTTCTTTTGCTTCATTAATAGATATGAGGGCGTTGTCGTTAGTATTCATGTTGTTGTGTGTGACAGCCCTGCTTGAGTACACAATGTAATAATTACCAAACGATTTTCATCAAACCTTGAATGTATAGTCCGTAAACCTAGAAACCCATTCGCTCAAATACAATTCTGGTTCATCGCTCCTAAAATACAAATTACATTGAGCACTGATATAAAGTTAAAAAATCTATATCTCTTAATACATGTATAAAATTTCTATGTCTTCGGCGATCTTTTTTTAAAGATTACATGAATTAAAAATTACGCTTCACATATTTCATCACTTCTTTAAAAAAAACAATTATACTTCTTTTGTATTGGTCGGAATTTCTTGGGAGCTCTTCACCTCTCTTTACCGGATTTCCAATAATTTGAAGAGGTTCTTAATAAATAGCCATACGTATTTTCCTCAGTATGCCCAAAGGTTAACTTGAACTATCATTATTTTCAATTAACTGAATTTGAAAACAAAAATTCCTACTTCGACAGACTCGTGTTACCTGCCGAGTTTTTGATCACCCTTGAAGAAACAAAACATCTGTGTAATCACTCAAATCGTAAAAAAAAGACTGGCCACCAGAAATCTCATGTAATATGTATTTTACCTAAATATTTATAAGGAAACCAACTACACACGTACACACTTACTCAGTACACACGCACCAAAAACTAAACGCATTGTTATTACCGCCTCTAAAGACCGTCCAAAAATGTCTTTACGATAAGTTCTTATTTAATAAGAACCAGTTGTTAGTACCCGGTGAAAATTAATTATTAAATAATCCAGAGTTGACCAGTCTAACTCAATGGTTAGTATTTGAGATAACTAAAAAATGATGTTAGAGATGTAAAGTTCTGTTTCGTGCGAAGACGAAATGATTTCAACATTAATCGTGAAGGAAATATAACTACAAATCGAGAAAATTACTGACTGTTGGGAAGTTCTAGATTTCTGTGAGATTCGAATTGACAAAAATTGTGACTTTTATCGGTGGACTCTAGTTGAGTATTTAGCTTCCATTTTGATGTGGTCTACGCAGATCAAGATATATATTTATTCACAGAAGGTAAATCAATATATAGAGGTTAGTCGTGTTGTGCTTCCATACACCTTTAAAAATATAAGCATAATTTTATTCAGAAATATTTAGATTTTCTCCAGTTTACCTGCAATATCTTGGCCACAACATAATTTATTTTTATTTTTAATTAACTCATGCATGAGGCCTAAAGAAAAAAAAATCCCTCGGGGCCTTTATCATCTCTGGGGATGCTGTGTGGAGGGTCTTTTTGAGAAGAGGAAGGGGTGAATATGTGTCGTGAAAGGATCTATATTATAGGAAGGAGAAAATACAGAGGCCGGTAAATCGTTCCAACAGCCGTTGAACTCATGGACGAGTCGTAGAAGCGACCCGTTCTCATGTGAACTATGTAAATATGTTTGGAGCGTGTTTGGCTTTTTTCCCAACTATGCACCAATGCCAAAGGGATCAATGACACTAGTTGCTCGGAGCATCTTCCATCGTAATATCGGTAGAACAGGGACAGCATATGTTGTGACAGACCTGGTCATGTTACACAGAGTGATTAACTTAATTGACAGCCCTGCCATGGTCGCCACTATTAAAGTCAATGTACCGAGTAAGAACACAAGACAAAATGTAACATTCCTCTGCAATACATTCACAACTAACTATCAGACACATTCACTAACCAATAGAATGCATGATCTGGGAAACAAGCTTGGGGGAGCTATTGATATATTTACTGACTCCATTTATAGAATTTATCGTTATTAATCAGTTTAACGTTATTTCACGCTTTAAAAACTGTGGATAATTTTTGATACACTACGTATGTTCAGGGGCTCTATTCCTGAATCGAGGGCGCTCGTAATCGCCGTCGAAAGTACGTACGTTGGTCGTCGTTGCTATTCCCGAAATTGGTCGAAGGTACATACTTCGACGCCAAACGTCAAAAGTCATTCCACACAACAACTACTGGGTATAACCAGTAGAAACAGGGCAGCGAGTGGTAGGTTGTTGGCGTTTCTATGGAATTGGCTGTCAAAATCTAGTCTAGCTGTCAATTTTTGTTTTACCGCGCGGATTCCGCAAATGTAAAAGTGGGTGAAAATTTCCCACTTACTAAGTCTTTATCGGAGCTTACAAGCTCAATTAAGAGTTGCTTTTGGCAATTTGTAATATGTCCCGCAGCCATTTCTGTTTGGAATAACGAATAACTGTTGTCTGTTTGACAGTCACACCATAGAAATCCGAAAAACATCAGGAACATAGACAATATTCACAGGGGTGCCAATATAATCATCTCTTCTATCAACTTCGACCGTTCGACGCTCAAGAATACGTAAAATTGAAATATTCGAAAAAGTTAGTCGCGACGACTAATAGTTTTTCACTCGAAGACGGCGCATACGAAAACGATTGATCGTTTAACTCCAGAATCGCAGGCCTGTTCTCAAAATACATGTAAAAGCCCAGCTGATTGTAAAACCAAATAAAATAAAATATCTATCTAACGCCTGTGCTCTAAAGATTGCAATCCGTTTGTAGAAGAATCTATCAAACGGACCGCCCGTTTTTGCTCAAAATCAATGGTGTTTTCAGGTATTTTAGAGCTCCCGACCAGAGTTCGTGGCTGCGAGATTCAATAGTGGGGCGCACCTTCAATTTGTACAGGATCAGAAGATGTGTACTGACTCCAGCGTCGATGAAGAAGGATGGGCAATTTAAGGTCACCCAACTGATAATATAAGTAAGATTGATGGACCACAGAGAAGAAAAGTTCCTAAATATGCGTTCTGAAGGAAAAGAAGAATAAACTACTGAGTTTTCATTTTGTACCGGAAATGCATAATGGCAAACACACAATTAAAAGCTTTCCATGCAAAAGAAATTATAATTTTTCAACGCTTGATGTTAAAAAATAAATTGTTGGTCATACTATTTCACATTTCTTTAATCAAACACTTGGGTATTGGATAGCTCACTTGACCATTTTAAGAAATCTGATATCATGGAGCTTTCATGTCTCTCTGTGCTACCCGCACTGTTTCTGTAATGTAAATTAAAAATTTTAACAACTGCTTACGGTTTGAATATCTTCTTAAGGATTCGATGGCTGTTTATGGTCAACACTTCTTGCCAATAACCGGATATTTGTATTCGTTCGATACGATCTCTGTTCACAATCATCGAAGGCTGATCTTTAATTTTTCCCATCGGTGCTTGTCAAATACTTACCCTATTTTTACGCACTACGAGAACGGTATACGTTTACAGCGTTCGCAAAGTTCTCGTGTAAAGCTAAACAATTGGAACACCTTATCATGCATCGTCGGTGAAGATCGTATCAGGCTATGCTGTAATGGGAGCTTTTACAAAAGCCGTTTCAAACTATTAAAAAAAATAATAATTTATCCGAAATCAATTCAGAATTTGAAATTAAAATGAAAAACATTTTTTCTTCATATGAAGCGGTTACTTTGTGATGTGACATCATAATTTAAAATTAAACAATAACTTTGTAAACATCACTTATAGGTAAATACTTGATGCCGACCGGGTTTCGCTACAACCGTAGCTTCATCAGGGCTGTATACTACTAAACATCTAAAAATTAAATTAACATGTGTTGATATCACGGTAGGTGGACAGTCTGAGCTACAGTGGAAGAGGTAGGGATAGGTGGGAGATTGAGAGGCGAGTAGTAGTATTTACCTATAAGTGATGTTTACAAAGTTATTGTTTCATTTTAAATGAAAAACATTCATACTGTAGGGGGAAAATGTAGTTTTAATGTATGAGTATATATCGGAAAGCAGTTTAATTAAGTGCATTTAATTATTGCGATTTCCCAAAAACGTTATGGTTAGAATTTTTAAATTTCGAAATGAGGAATGCGATATGCCGCCATGTTTCCAGATTATTTGAAATAAATATCGATGTCGAATTTGACAAAAACAACATAAAAATATAATTTTTAACGCTAGTAATATCATATGTATGTATACCATGTACGCATTGTGGGTGTAAATGAGGATGTAAGGTTCTCAAAACATGGTTCCTTTAATTAAACTTTATTAACAGGCCCGCAAGTATATCCCAAACATCTTATTTGCGAATTTTACAAAAAAAAACTGTTTTTCTTCTCAAATTAATGTGAAATAAAGTTAATCTTAATTAATTCGTTATTATCGCAGGAGATTTGTTAGATTTATTTTAAATGTTTCCTTTTTACGCTGGTTCCAACTACCCAAGTGACGCTATGACATAAAGGGTTACATTTTGGAGCAGAAGAAATTGAGATATTAATAGATCATGGAATTTTTTTTTCAGTTTTGATTATACCAAAAATACATTATTCGATTTTTATCATTCGGAAAGTTTTATACCAAAAATTATTTTGCAAAGAATTTTTTTTAGTGTTATTAAAAACCATTAAAATTATTTTAGAAAAATAACCCTTTTTAACGATTTAAATAAATAAATATATTTCTAATGAATGATTTGCGCTTTGCTTAACAAAACATTCGAATCGCCTATTAAAATACAATTATTGGTCACGGAAAAAAATTTAATTCATCTCCAGGCATTTTGAATAACAAAAAATTGTTTTCAGTTGGTACTGCGATCCATATAACATTTTTTTGCATTGATGCAAATGTATAAATCTCCGGGAATGTACCTTTTTTAAATCTTTCACGATCTAACTTTGGAAAAAGTATAAAATATCATTGCTACCCGCCACTACCTTCAATGTACCTACATTGTGTGGCTATAGATCGTAATGTAACTGTACGCTGAGATTCAATTATAAGATTTCGAATAATTGAACCATTCAACGATAAAACAAGATTTAACACGTTCACTAAATTGGAAAAGGACTAAATAACATCTTAAATGTTTTACAATGAACATATTTTAATCCAATGGCATTATTTGCGCTAAGATTCAAAGATCCAATTTAAACTTACATGTTTTAATTGAAATGTAAAGTTTAAAATCGTGTCAATTAATTCAGACGATGTTTACAGATTAAAACTAGCAGAAACGAGCGTTTCGTCTCGAGATGGACTTCAAAGGTAGATGCAGAAATGCCTCAAAGTACTCACGATTCTAGGTATGCAGTTGCATAGTATTATATCTTGGCAAGGAAGATTGATATACTGACGGTGAGGGTACGGGAGTAAAACAATTTGCATGTTGTTAAATCAACAAGAATTTGATAACGAAGTGTTTCTCTGGGAAGAATCCTAGAACAGTGACAGCCTGAGTTTGGTTTAATTGAGACTTGAGACTTAAGCTGGCTTATGTTCATGTGATTGCATTTCAAAAATCAGCGTTCACAAATTGAAACGTGGTGAAAAATAAAGTATCAACAAGGACTTCTTTATCATAATCGCCTTCCGCAAGTGTTGGCGAAGCTTAACCCCTCAAGCATCTTGCATAAGGTCAGAGTATATCCGATTTGGGATAAATGGGTTATTTTTGAAGATATTCGAAAACTTAAAACTGTTATTGAAAGATGATGAAGTATTATTAGAAATTAGCACATAAGTTTCGAAATATTAAATTATTGAATGCAAACGTAAAAAGTTTTAAAAGTGACTCATTTTACGTTTTGTCTAAATAATATTACTAATAATGAAAAAAATACGTTTTATTAGTCAATTATATTCAAACGTTCAATTCGTTCTCACTTTTTGTCGTTTCATAAAAAAAAAAATATTATTAAAAAAAAAAAATTCAAATTTTTTTTAATTGAATCTTTGGTTTCACACAGGAGTAAATTTATTTTTTTCTGCTGGTAACTTCTAGATTTAAACAGGAATCGTGGTATTTCCTCTTTCCAACACTGTTCATACTGCATTTATAACAATGATAGTGAAGGAGACACAACGATTGCTATAAGACCTATGTGAGTTGTTCCCAAAAGCGAACAAATTAGCCTGAGGGGTTAACACGAAACCACAACTGAAAATGATTATGTTTATTAAATGTACCGCATTCTTGTAATAATGTACGCTGTTCATGAGAATTATCACGGAAACAGATTTGCTCACATTAAATGCACTCATTTCAAGTTATGAACACTTTGATGTTACTTTTGGTATCTTCATTCGAGCCTGTAATATAATATTGGAATGTTTATTAATATTGTATTTATTCACTCCAATACTAGTTATACTATGAGTAAACTGGAATAATATTCTGAAATCTTTCAATTTTACTGACAACAGTAAAACGTTTCGTTTAAAATTTAAAAAAAAAATTGAAACATGAAATTCTGAAATTCATGTATTCTCAATACGAACGGTACGAAAGGGTTTAAAAAAATGCAAGATCAGCTGAGATATTTCCGTATTCCCATCCCATAAATCCCACTCTCATACATAACTCAAAACAATATTATAACATTTAAATCTCAAATAAAAAGCTGGATACAAAATATGGGATCAGAAATAGATAATATACTGACACTAAATACAACGGAAACCGCAACTGAATTAAAAAAAACACCGTTTAATATATTTATACTTATGTCAGAAAAAACACTTAAATATATTTAAAATTAATTTATATTGACAGAAGATCCCAGTGAGGTAATCATTATATCTATTTGTAATAAAAAAAAAAAGATATTTTATTTTTACTTATTATTTTTACAGTCCAATATTTTCAATTTGGGAAGCGGGTTTTAGTACCGCCGCTCCGGGAACAATTTACTGGAAAACCAACACTCCACAACAGGTCACTAGAAGTGGTTCGCTACGTTTTGTGATTTAGCAGGGACACCCGGGTTCATCGAGTGAGTTGTGTTCAGAATGCGCCTACCTACCTAGATCGGGAAAAGCTGGTTTGGGGAGACCCTTTGACCTCCCTGACTGATCTCGCGACCTATCGCCTTGCACGACGATGAGAAGTATATGATCATATATGTCCGTCACTCTTGGACATACTCATCCCTATATTGCTACCCAACCCTCATACCTTCCAGAACATCCTTTCCTTCTTCTCCTTAAAAAGACCCACCCACCACTCAGCATCCCAAAAGATGACATGTCACGAGGGAAATTATTTACCCCAGGCCCTCCTGTGTGGTGTTATTGGGATAAAAATACATTTGTTCACCATATCGAAATCGATATCAATCTGATAAAATCATAGCAGTGAATTAATAAGATTTGACGCTCTGCGGACGTCTGACGCTGAGTTTCGCGTCTCGGATAAATGATAAAGTGTTTTGGCTCGAAGGCCTAGCGGGAAGGTTCTACAAGAAACGGAAATTGACAGTTGGAGCACAGTGGAGTGTAGGTACTATTCTCGGCCGACGATCAGTATGAACGGTGCACAAGAATAAATTAAATTAAATATGAACCATGTATCTTCACCGTGAGAACGTTGGTCTTAAGATGGGAGACTTTTATTACACCAGGTAGTTAATAAAATTAAATAGGTATTACGAATCATTCACTTAGATTTATCTTTGTTTTACAAAAACAGATTTATTTGTTTTTATATAGTTACATAGTTACCTTTGTCCTGAAACAATCCCTATACAACATTATTATATATTCTAAAGGGAGTTTTATTTAATTTTTTCAAGAGTTCCTTTTCTTATGAGGTGTACATGACCAAATATGACCTTTTAATAATTTGTAAAATATGTATCTCCATTTATTAATCATATTACAAAAAAAAGTGTCTTATATGGGCATAATTTCCATAAAGTTCGTATATGTATAGTATAATTCTCTTATATGTGTAGTGAAAATGAAAGTTATAATATATTCAATTTTATTGAAATAACATTTGATGGTTTTACCCATCAATATAATTGGCCGTGTTTGGTGACCAGATCTGAATAGCCAGGTACTTCCCCATCTTCATCCTCCACATTTCCTTATCCTCCCCACTTCCTCCAGTCTCACAACATTCCCCAATTGGGGATGCCATGATCTCAATGACTCCAGACGATTCGGAGCAGTTGGGACTCTTGTCAATAAAAAAATTCCTGTCTTCACAATAAAAAAATACCAAAAATCAACCCTCGATAAAACTGAACATTAATGAAATATATTAACATTATTACACTTCTTGAAAAAAAGTATGTACCTATAGCTTATAAGTTCTGAGACAATATTCTCTACCCAAGCGAATCCAATAACGCAATAAATATATTTCACTATTTTGTTTTAGGCCATTTACCATGTATTATTAAAAAAATAATAATGAAAAATCGTCAACGCATTGTTTTCTTATAATAGAAATTTTTTCAATGCCTATGAATTGGCGTTTATTGAAATATAATTTTTATACAAAATAAGAGATTAACATTTATATTAGTTATCATAAGTAATTATCTATATAATTTGATTGTATGTTTTACATTATCTACCTCACTAGGTGTTACCTGTTCTAAGATAGGTAACAGGAATGTACAGTAAACATATTTCATTGCCATGTTATTGACATGATTAGGAGATGTTAAATTAAAATAAATATTGGTGGAGAAGAATTAATTAAGTGTGTAATGTCCTAAAACCTACTGTCCACCTTGTTAAAAATTTAACTATTAGGTTATTTAAAAATAAATTAAATACTTTAAAATGAAAATCCAATACATATAAGCAACACAAAAGTTCTAAGCTGTTAATTTAATAATGAATTAATTACTATTAATTTACCTCCCTAATTGGAAATAGCTCATGTTTAGGGAGGGAGATAATAGTAATAATTGCAGCATTCAATAATTCAATGTGATCAGTGTATAATATTTATCTTTACATCAATAATTATTAACACTTCTTATCAAAAATAATATCTTCTTAGTCCAGTTCCGTCTTGGTCATTAGTTGTTTTGCTGGTCACATCACTGTCATTGGCAATTACCGTTGACATTATAAGTGTCAGTCGTCATGTCAATTTTCAGCGGTTGACATCCTCGGGTGTATTCATTATGTTTTGATACTTTGACTGACATCGGGAGACGTGCTAGGATTTATTAAACGTGTCTAATAAAATATGTGATTTTTGTAATGTATACCTAACAGAAGTGTAGTAAATAGGAATAGTCCATCAGAAACTGTTAATTTTTATCGCTTCGATATAACGTTCTGCTATCAGGTGAACCGATTAAGTTTGATGCTCATAGCGGGTACTGTCTTCTTTCCTTACCAAAGCAATTTTTGTTTTGTGATTGGCACTGGTAGTACTATTAATCTCGGAGTTTATAAATTATTTTGTTACATTAATCGCTTAGGTATGAAATGTAATTCCTCTAAGCCATGCAGTGATATCTCTCACTAAACGACAAGTCCTCATAAAACTCGTTTTACCTCATTTTGTCAGTCATAGTATACTACACACTGGTTTAGAAAGAGAGAACACAAATCTTTCTCTTTTCATTTAAAAGTTTACCATGGAGGCTCCCATATACATAATACGAAATAATTCGGTAAAACAGAAAATCGCCAAACAGTTCACCGGCACAAGGTATGCCGACGTAGTTTGTGATCTTTTTTTTTTGTTTTCAATTTTTTTTAGTTTCTTTCATTTATTCAATTTAATAATAATAAATAGTAGTTAATACTGGTTTTTGCATACATATGTGAATTTATAATGTTAAAAAGCTAAATAAATCTTTCATTTGCTTTCAAAAACATTATTTTATTTTGAGATACGTTCAAAAACAGGAAATCTATTTGAAATTCAATGTCAACCGGGAATATTTTGATGTTCAATTTATTTCTATATTGATTGATAAAATCAATTTAAACGATCTATTTAGTAAATTTATTTATTCTTACCTATTGAAGAGAGCTTAAGTTATAGATTTAACCCCTAGAGTGCCAAGACATCCTCCGTAGATTTCCTAGTTCACCGCACCTGCCTCGATTTTATGCGATTTTGAATATTAAAAAATGCTCCTAACACACAAAAACATCTTTCATTTGCTTATTCCAGCTTTTCGTTTCGTTACTTGTAAATAGGAGTATGTTTATTTATCTGTGAGAAGTGCGTCACAAAATTTCATATCAAATTTCATTATTTCGATTTTTAAAAGTAATATCCAGTAAATCCTCATACGGATTATTTTTATTGTAAACAACGCTTATTTAGCTAAAAAAATTTTTTTTTCTTTATACCTATTATGTTATTTTATAACATTAGGGAGAAAAAACAGTTCTCTGAATATAGTTATCCTGAATACACTACATAAGATGGAAATATTAAGTTTTATAAACACTTTTTTGGTAATATAGTACAATTTACAAAAAAAAAAATTTGCTAAAAATAAGTAAGTTATTACGAAAATAATGTCAGCTGGCGTACAGAGGGCGATTGGCATTTTACCCATGGCTTTGCTAAGGTTAAAATTCATCCTGATGTTTAGATTAAAAATAAAGATAAAAACAACAAACAGGATAGTGGAGTCACAAATAACAGAAATCAAAACAAAATTTCATGTAGCCGAGATTTCCACATATATTATCCAGAGTACCTGAAAATGCTCGCAGTTGTGAGCAAAAGAATCAAAATAACACGAGTAATGAGCTCTTTCATACGAACAGAGGCAGTTAATATGTGCGTGTATCCAAACTATTAAATATGCCACTTACAAGGCCGACCGCGATGTTCGGCCGAGCTCAAGCAAGCGCTCAAGCTCGGTATAGGAGCTTTAAGCTTTATTAAAGCGCCACTGTCGAAGTGTAAAAGTTCAGACCTGCTCTTAAACGAAACTGGGTTTGTTAATTAACAAACATTGCTCATTTTAAATGGCCGCTTTGACTTATTTCTGATCCAGGAGCGCTAAACGAGCTGAATGCGGCTTACTCCATATTCTTTTCATGTAAAGGAGTCGCAACTGACTGTACCCCCGGGAATAAGAAGTACTCATTTCGGGTATGTTCCGAGTTATGATGCTGGAGAGAGTGAGAAGATTAAGAAGATGAAAAAGACGAAGAATGGGAAATTTTTGGCTCTTTAGATTGGTCATAAAATTCACCTATAGCCTTAGCATAGCATAACGATACCAGTTAAAACTTATAAAGAAAAAGGAATGTTTATTTTATTTTATTTATTTGCATTCTTATAACAGTCATTGAACATTTATATTTTACAGTGTTAGAATTTGTTAATATCATTGACCAATAAAATAACATTGTTCCATAGAATTTGAACAATTCATCAAAATTCAAAGTTGATAATCAAGTTCTGTGAAGGTTCTATTCAAGATCTGTTATTATTTCAATTTTGTAAAGCCTCTGGCCAGTAATGATAAAATAATAGAACTTAATTAGAACCTTCACAAATCAACTTTGAAATTTGATGAATCATTCAAATTTCGTGACACGACCCGTTAAAAGAGTTTTTTGTTACATTTTCTAGGATTACATTTAAACATCGAGTGGGAATAATGATAGTGGAAGAAAGTGATGTCATTTAATTAAAATCGCTGTCATTCAATTGTGCTGTTATTCTGCTATTCAAACATATTTTTTTCAATTCAAACTGAAAGCAGAATAGGAAAAAAGAAGGAATTGTGAAGGAAGAAAACAAAGACTATTTAATAATGAGTTTTCTGACATATTTGATCGCATGCTGTTTATAAGGAAAGTCATGTCCATGGGTTAGAGTGTCCTTCCCCTCCCAACGTACCCCAATTGGAGGTTCCATAATTTCACTGACTCCGGACGTTAGAATCAGCTGAAACTCTTATAAATAAAAGGTTTTTGTAAAAGAATGCACCATTTTAAAGCACTAACAAACTTTTTTTTTACTGAATATCATATTATTCATTAAAAAAAATTACATGTATTTAGTTGAATCGATTGCCATACACATATCGATGGCTGAATCTAAAAAATATTATAGGGCTTAGTTTATTACTTTGTCATTAAAAATAATGATTAGGTCAGGTTTAAATGGTGAAACAAATTAAAAGGTATTATTTGTGTGTTTCTTGAAACCTTCAAGGTTCATGTTGAAGATATGAAGAGACATATTGCTTGGCAGCACCACAACCAATAAATCAATTTGTCTGTCCTACCGTGTAGTATGCATAGAAGAGCGTGGTGCCAAGTCCAACAGTAGTTGTTGGGTATAAAACTATAAAACCTTGTACCTAGTAATAAAATACATTTTATTTAGATATTAATTTCTTGCTGTTTGGTTCATTTGTAAAAATACTTAAGACATATTTCCTGCAATCTGAATTAAGTATAATTTTTTTTTTTTTTTGTAATTATTTTTTATTTTTAATAATATGTTTACATGGTACATAATTAATTTTACATCTTGGGTTTTTTTACTACTCTTCCATTGAAAGCATTTGCTTGTGTATGGAAGGGGAGTGTACATAAATGTTGTTGTTAGTTAGTACTTAAATAAGTACATAAATGTATGTTTGCTGTAGTATTTTTTTTTTGATAGTAGTGAAGGATAATATATTAATATAATAAATTTTTAAAAAGAAGTTATGGAAAACTAAGGATATTTGTGAGATAAATTAAGTGACAGTAGTTTTTTTTTCAGAATATTTTTAAAGTGTCTCTTGACAGAGAGCAGTATTCGGGTTTTATCATTAATGCTTCTGATTTTTTCTGGTAGACGATTGAAAAAGGTTCTTCCCTGGTAAGTATAATGATGTTGTGCAAAAGACGTATTTAGTTTTGGGCATAGAAAAACATGTCTAAGTCGCGTTCTGTTTTCATTTAAAAATTGATATTTATCTTTTTCTTTTATAATTTGGATTAGTGAGTTTTTAATATATAGGTCTTTAAATGTAGGTACTTGAAATTCTTCAAACAGGCGTTCTGTTGGGTAGTCAAAGGGTTTTTTTAATATAATTTTAATAATTGTTCTTTGTATAATTTCAATTGGAAGAAGGTTACATTTATACGCGGATCCCCAACTAATAATAGCGTATTGTAAAGTGGATTGAACTAAGGCATAGTAAATTATATATAGATTTTTTATCGACAGAAAGTTTCTAATTCTTAGAAATATATGTATTAATTTTCTAATTTTGTTTACTACTTGACATATTTGTTCCTTCCATTTCAGATTTTTATCAATAATTACTCCTAGATATTTAATTTTATTTGTTGTTTTTAGTACTGTACAGTTTGATTTGCAATAGTTTTGGCTGTGAATTTTAGTATTATTATGTATGACAATGTTAATTTTTTTAGGAGTATCATTTGTATGGATTGCAAATGGAATTACAAATGTTTTTTCATTATTAAGTGACAGTAAATTAGTGTCGAAAAAATTCTTGAGCGTGTTGATGTCTTCTGTGGCCTTTAACTCTACTTTTTCCCAAGTCTTATCACTTATTATTAATACTGTATCATCAGCGTATGACGTAATTTGACCATGTAAAGGTTGAAAAAAAATATCGTTTACATATATAGTAAATAGAATTGGTCCAAGCACTGTACCTTGGGGGATTCCAAGCTTGTAATCTCTTGATCACTATTAACACGATTGATTTTTACTACTTGTGATGGTTTTTGATCACGAAAATAAATAAACGATAAATAATAAACGAACGTGCTCAAAAAAAATTTTGTTTAGACAACGACGGAAGATTTATTGACAGACAGGCCTGGAGTAAACACATTCACACGGGACAGGGCGCAGGTACAGGCAGTCGAGTCTTGAATTCGGATACGTTGACAGCCCCGAGAAATGAATACAAACCAGAAGTGATGTGTGAGATTTCAATTAATTAGTGAATTCAGATGATGTTAGAAAGCTTTGTTGGTTTCTGAATTAAAGTGAAATATTATTGAACCGGTTTTTGTGTGAAGTGAAAGTGGTTGGACTCAGTGAGAAAACAATTAATAATAATGACAATAATAATAATTGGATAATTTGTAGAGCGCCGTTTTGTAAAAACCCACCTCAGGGGCGCCAGGTGTTGTGCAATCGCGATTGTGTTATAAAGTTGTGTTGATTTAAACGTGATTTCGTATACAGTTCGAACTAGATTGCTTGTCTTAAAAACATGAAAATAATAAAAATAATGATTGCGTTTTTAAAACAGAGTGAACGTACTTAAAGGCGGGAAGTGTTTAATCGGGCTAGGTTATTGATTTGGCGAGATGGCATTTATCCACGGAGACCGAAAACCAGAGAAACAAATATATCATTAACTGTGGGTTCGAATCCTGACAGATTAGGGAGGTACAGTTTTATTTACAGGAATATTTCATTACCCTTTTAAAGTCGTAGGGAGGGGACCAAAATGGAACAAATTACAAGGACTTAAAAGGAGAAAATGATTAATGTAATGGAATGCCGGTAGGGAGGAGACCGAAAATTAAACTGATTTAGCTATATAGTGTGTAACCAGGTAAGCTTCACACTAGGATTTGGAGGTGACTAGCAGGGTGAGTTTTTTTTATATTATTTATTAAACAACAGAAGTCCCTTTTAAAGGACGGATACAGCATCCAAGTTTACAACCCCTGTCGTCCAAATAATGTTTCGAAAGGGAATGTGTCAATCAGACTATCTACCAGCTGAAAAAGGGAGACGGGCCGATGACCTTTTCATATATAGGCCGAGGCGCGGTGTACAGTCAGTCAAAGGGGGAGTTTTGCTAGCGTATGACCGCCCAAATAGAAAGCGATCGGATGCAACCAGATAGAACAAAATGAATATCTTTCGTCTGTTATTTGACTTTTCTAATTTAATACTTTTCATCTATTGTTTGACTTTCTAAGTTACTAATTGGGATGCACAAAAACAAATCTAAAGTCGAAAGAGGGAGATGGTAATCTCCGAAATAAAACTACCAACCGAACAACTTTTCTCAACAGGTACCTTTCGAGAGGTAGGCAGCCTCTTTAAATTAAATGCAAAAATCAAACCAATTATCCGGTTATACCTACCTGAGAGGATAGGTATTCAGTAGGAGTTACCCATACCTAATACACGAGGATGCTAGTAACCTCATAAAATAATTACTAGAACCGAATATTAAAATACAGACAGTCCTCATCCTAAATTTGGCATTTCGAGTAGACCTTACATATATCTCACATGATAATTGGCTGAATGGGTAGGCACACAACCTATCGTTAAAAAGCAGGCTAAATGTCGACAAGATCGTCGTGTGTTATCTATGTATTGACCTAGAAAGGGATGTAAATCCCCGACGACGTGGGAGTTACAACGTTTTCTAGAGGTGGCACGTAACTTAGGACCTTACGTGTCACATTTTCGCGACTAGATTCGTGACAAGGGATGTCATGGTTTTCCCCTTCTACACTCAGTAAAGTAGATTATCCTGGAGGTGTATGAGATTGGGGCAATTCTGAAATTGGTGATGAGACCTGGTTTTCTTTATTCTGGCGTGACGGTTGCCGATTTGGAACAAGGGGAGACCCGGCCGGTTGTGATATCCAGACACGCAGATATCGATCGCCTTGCTCAAATTATCATCCATCAGTTTTGTTTGGTAAGAGGAGGAGTCAATCTTAGCTTGAAAAAAAATTCATTCCCTTTCCTCTCCTTCCCCTCCCAAAATATATACATGGATGGCGCCGACAACTAACACCATAAATTTATCGTATGTATATCACATATATAAAATCTAACACTTTATTATACTCACATAATCCTATGACAGGTAGACTCACGTAGCTAGTTTGAAGAGCAGGCGACTCAGAAAAATCAGGTTTATGAGATGGCTTTAAAACATAGTGGTAATGAATTCAACTCACTCTACCTCAAAAGAACCAAGGGATGCCACACATACATAGATAACTAGGTTTCTAAACCGAGAAACAAAAAACCAACACAACGTTCGGTGAAGCCTTTTTATACTGAACCGTCACGTGAAATGAGTACGTTCAAGGTCGTACGTCACGTGGACAAACCAGGATGTACACACTTGAAGGGGTGTGTAATAAAGCGAGGAGCAAAGGCTTGTAGAGACGGCAGGGGAGGAATTTTCCATCCCTGCGAACACATATGCAAAGCCTTAGAAAAAAAAATTAAATATCGATCATAGCCAAGAGAGAAGAAAATTTTATATTGTTTTAAACAAAATAAAAGAATGGCGAAAAGAGGAGAAATATTACATACTTGAGGACGGTTTTTTAAGTAGTCGGTGATAATTCCACTTTACTGGAAATTTTAATATGCTTTGTATCTTCATTTTTGAATAATGAAGATACAAAGCACCATGAAATATATTAAATATTTCATGGTGGGTACCATTAATATGTTTTAATTGAAATGTCACATATGTGGTACCTATGTATATTCAGTAATTGAATTGAATTGTGGTGACGTATGTAGTGTGTAGGTGTGTGGATGCATGTGTGAATGTGTGTGTATATGTATGCCCATTAAACATACATAAAAAACTTTCATCGAGTTAATAATTTTCTGAATAAAATAAATAATTATATATTTTAATGCTTACGAATATAATAAGACGTGTTTTAAAGGTCTGATTACTGTTTTTATTGGGTATATTATTTTTACCAAAATTGGATATTTCACCGTTACGATCTTGGTAATTACTCCAAATTAACCGTTTTTATTACCAATTTTATACCCTATTAAATATCACCAAAATAATTAAATACTGCTAAGTAATGTATATTTAATGAACGAAACGTTAATGCGGATATTTCCACAGCGGTTTCAACTTTTTTTTTTTCCATTATTTCTGGCTTTCACCCTTCAAGGGTGTTCTTGGCCATCATTTAAAATTATTGAGAAAGGTGTATTGAAAGGTGAATTTAAATATTAATTTTATTTAAATAGGCAAATTTCAAAATTATAATGAAAATTGGAGTCGAGTTCAGACTTAAAAGAGATGAAATGTTGAATGGAGGGGAGGCAATTTTAGTTAAGGCTTGATAGAAGAGAGGATATTTGTTTAGAGAGGGACAACCAAAAAATATGTGATCTAAAGTTCCCACTTCTAGACCACAGAATGTACAATCTGGGGAGTCAAGGACGTGAATTTTAAAAAGATGGGAAGGAACGGAACAATGACCGATCCTCATTCGAATGAGTGAAGAAATTTCTTTTTTGGAAAAATGAGGGAATTGCTGAAACCACGGTTTTGATGGTATAGTCCTTTGTATTGAGGCATAGCAGGCTCCCTTGGATTGACTAGCAATGTGCCAATACTCTGACCAAACATTGCGGGATCTTTCTTTGATGATGGAAAAAATGTCAGATAAGGGAATGTGGTTTACGAGGGTAACAACAGGGTTGGACGCTCCTTGTTTTGCCAAGGCATCCGCAATATCATTACCCATGATACCAACATGTCCAGGAATCCAAATCAGAGTTACAGATTTACCAGAGCTTTGAATGGATGCTATCATCACTCGAATAAGGCATACAAAATGATCATCAGGATGAAGAAGAGGACTGGATTTAAGTTTTTGGAGGGAACTGAGAGAGTCAGAGAGAACGAGGGAATGTTCAAAATTATTTTTGATTATATATTTGAGAGATTCTATTATTGCAATGCACTCAGCTGAAAATATTGAAAATTGATTTGAAATTGAATGAAATATTCTATCATTAGAATTATTGTGGTAAACGTTAATACCTATACCACAGTTAGGAGAGTCGGGAGATTTGGATCCATCAGTAAATAAAAGAGAAAAGTTGGGCCATTTAGATAAAATAATGTCATTGAACATATTATTGACAGTTCGGGCCGGGAGATTGGAATGACTTTTAAAGATTCCGATCCCTTCTAATATTGTTGGGGATAGGGTGACGTGACTATATTTTAGTTTGTATAAGGGAAGTAGATCATTTTGGATGATGTGGAGCTCTGAGAGAGACTTAAAATTTTTACAGATGTCAGGAATAGGTTTAGTTGAAGCTCTGATTGTAGATGAATGGTTTGAGTCAATGAACAACGAGACGATGGGGATAACCTGATGACATTTAGAATTTAAACATTTAAGAACAAATTTGTCAGCAAATAGTTGACGCCTTAAATAAAGAGGAGGATCAGAACATTCTACTTGAAGGGAATTGATGGGTGACGATTGCATCGCTCCAGTTATTATTCGCAAAGATTTAGATTGAATTTTGTCTAATTTATTAAGTACATTTTTTGAGGCAGTACTAAAAAGTGGGCAGGCATAGTCGAGATGGCTTCGAATAAGTGCATTGTAAAGCAACTTAATGCAAGTAGGGTGAGCTCCCCACCAAACGCCAGATAATGATCTGATGATATTTAAATTTTTTTCGCATTTAGTAACTAAATTATTAATATGGGAAGACCATTTAAGTTTCCTATCAAATGTTACTCCCAAAAATTTTACTTCAGAAGCGTTGGAGATTGGAGAATTTTTAAATAAAATTTGAACGGGGGGGTTTTTATGGCGGTTCGAGAAGGTGACACACTGAGTCTTTTGGATTGAAAGTTCAAGACCATGTAACGTGAGCCATGTGCAAAGGGCATTCATGGCTTCGTTAAGATATTTGACGGCAAGAGGGATGATTTTGGATGATAAGAAGAAAGCTATGTCATCTGCGAACTCGATAATTTTTATTTGTGGGGGAATAGTGACATGCATATCATATGTGTATATATTATACAGTAAGGGGGACAATACATCGCCTTGTGGTAAACCCTTCCAAATAGACCTACTTTGAGGAGAAATATCTGGAAGTTCAATGAAAATTTTTCTATCTAGAAATAGATTAATAATTGATTGGACAAACATGGGGGGAAGGCCAAGGCCTAGAAGTTTTTTTTTCAGGATTGGGATGGAAACATTGTCAAAGGCGCCTTCTATATCTATAAAGACGGCAAGACAAACTTCCTGTTTAGAAATTGATAAATTAATATCAGTGCTGATGATGGCAAGGTTATCCTGAGTGGATTTTTTTTTCCTAAATCCAAATTGAGATGGAGAGAGAAGCTGTTTACTCTCGACAAAAAATTCTAATCGGTTTTTAATTAATTTTTCATAAAGTTTACTGAGGGTGGATGAAAGAGCGATTGGCCTGTAGTTGGATCCAAAATTTGGAGATTTGTTTGTTTTTAAAATAGGGATGATTATTTGAGAACTCCAGTCATCAGGCATTATACCAGTCTGGAAGATTTTATTTAAGATGCTTAAGAAGTGGTTTAGAACATTATCATTACTATTTTTGATTATGCTGTAAGGTATACCATCTCTGCCTGGAGATGAGTCCTTGACTGTTGATAAACCATTTTTTAGCTCAATTAAGGTGAATGGAGAGTCTAGCCAATGATTAGACATGGGAGTATTATAGATGGGCGTTATTTCATCTAAGTTAGGAACAGAAGGGGGGGCAATTTTGTCCAAGAATTCATCTATCCATTTAGAATGGGACGCTCGAGGAGATGGTGAACTGAAGGAGGATCGAAATCTTCGGATCATAGACCAAACTTCCGAAATTGGAGTGTTTGGAGATACTGAACTGCAAAAGTTGTACCACCCGGATCTTTTTTTTGACCTCAATACCCTTTTGGCATTGGATTCAGCGTTTTTGTATATAAGATAGTTCTCCATAGTCATATTGTAACGATAGGAAAGAGATTTAGCTTTCCGAATTCTTACTACTTTGGAACATTCCTCATCCCACCAGGGAGTTGGAGGGAGTTTTTTGAGAGATTTAGTTTTAGGGGGAGGATTTGATTTATTTATTGCAGTTATGAGCATTGATTTGAAGTTATTATAATCATCTTTGACGGAAAATATATCGGTGACGGGTGAATTTAGTAGGAACTTGTCCATATGAGAGTTAAATTCATCCCATTTGGTGTGTTTCGTTTTAATCTTTGTCGAAATATGAGACTTGTCCGATTGGAAAGAAGTTTGATAAGTAATGATGATCGGGAAATGATCACTGGAGCAAGGGTCGGGGGACACCACCCACGAGGAGAGAGAAGCCAGACTAGTAGAACATATCGAGAGATCCACTGCACTGGGGTTTGTGCTGGGGCGTGAGATCCTAGTAGGAGATCCGTCATTCAAAAGGAAAAGGTTGGATTGATCTAGGAAATCCATCACACTTCGACCATCTCGGTCGGAGAAAGCAGAACCCCAGACGGGGGAATGGGCATTAAAATCGCCTAATATAAAGAAAGGAGGGCTTAGTTGACTTACAATTTGCAACCAAGTTTGTTTATTGAAGTGGGCTGTTGGGGGAAGATAGACTGAAATAAAGGATGTGTCCTTTATTTTAGCTGCAACCATTTGGAAGTCAGCATTGGGGGGTTTGATATTATTTATTGGGGAAAATGATATGGATTTTTTAATAAAAAGGGCAGCACCGCCGCCCGAACCTTCCGGGCGATCGTCGCGGAGACAGGAATACCCCCCCACATTAAAGTGGGTGGATGGAGTAAACCAAGTCTCCGAGATAGCAGCCAAAGAAATAAAGTTGGAATTTAATAGGTTAAGGAGATCAGATTTGTTAGAAATAGCACTTCGGCTATTCCACTGAAGTATTCTGACATCCTGAAGAGCCATTTTGAATAAATGATTTTAATGTGGAAATAATAGTAGCAGCGTTGGACGGTAGATTAGTTTGAGAAGAAATAAGGTCAATTAGAAGAATAATAAGAGTTTGGATAAATGAAGAATTGTCTTGGGAGAGTTTTTCAGAAAGTTTAAGAGAGTTCATTGAGGACGGATTATAATTATTTGCACACCCATTTGTGGCATTTGAAAGAGGTGAACCATTGGGATTTAAGAGCAGTGAGTTGTGTTGTTGCTGATCGTATCCAGGAGCCGGTTTAGAGATAGCGTTTTTGTATGTGAATTTAGTTGAACGAGAAGAAGTTGTTGTAGTGGAGGGAAGAGGGTTGGATGAGGAGTTGCTGGATAAAGCCTCAGCAAATGATTTTTTGACAGGCGGGAATAATTTAGAAGCCTGCAGAAAAGACAAGTTCTGAGAGGCCATAGAAATTTTAATATTTTTTTGGCGAGATTGTTCTGGGCAAGATGTGTTGATAGCTGTATGTGAGCCTGAGCAGTTAAAACATTTAGGTGAGGAGGAAGAAGGACATTGGTCAGCTGCGTGGTTTTCTCCACATTTAAAACATCTGGGTTGAGATCTGCATGCAGCTTTGGTATGACCAAAACGGCAGCAATTGAAACATTGAGTGGTGGGATATGTATACATTTCAACTGGTAATGAGTTGAAGAATAAATATATATGGGAGGGAAGAGATTGACCTTCAAAGGTGATAACAACAGATTGGGAGGGCTTCCAGGTAATTATACCCTCAGAGGAGTCCTTGTAATTTAGCCTCCTGGCTTTTATGGGATTGCCAATGTGTTGGGGGGTTGAAAGTGAAGACAGAATTTCTTCGATGGACAGATCGGTCGAGATACCTCTGACCAGGCCCATGCGAGTGACATTGAAAGTAGGGATATATGCCTTGAACTTTGAATTAGATGAAATGAAGATATTTTTGATGAAACTGTTGGCAGCTGGCCCTGAGAGGAATTCGACGGAGATTCGGAAGCGACCCTCGGCTTTTACACCTCCAGGTTTGATTGAAAGATTCTTGCTATTTGATAGGAATTTGCCAAATTCAAGAGGGTGGATGGTTTTTCCTTGCTCAGTTTTTTGGGCGTATGCTATGAATGGGCCACGGGAATGAGGAGAATAAAAGTTTGTTGGAGGAAGTTGAGAAAGTTCTGGTGGGGACAGTGAAGTCGAAGGCGAGTCAAGTTTTATTGGGGAAGAAGGAGTAAATTTCCTTTTTTTGGTAGAAGTCAAGATGACAGAATCACTGTCAGAAATTTCTACATTTTCCCCGTCTGGGGGGTCTGGAGAGGGATCTGGGGGCTTTGTAGGGGGTCCAGGAGGGAAATCTTCCTCCATTATTCACAACAGTAAACAACTACAATAATAGTATGAAAAATGACAGAAGTAAAAAAGTTTATAAATATCTGGAAATCAGCAGCGAAAAGTGACTCCTGGAAGATCAGGAGGGAGAAGAAACCTCAAGGCACAACACACTACACTTTTTTTTTGCCAGAAAACAAAAAAGAATGGTAAAAAATTAATTTTAGATAGAGCAAAACAAAACAACTGATGACAGCCAAATGTTATTGTTGCAATCCCGGTTTCAACTTAAAATTCCAAAAAATTGGATTAAAAATATTTTATTTGTTATTAAGGCTCTGGTTTTTATCTTAAAATTCCAAAAAATTGGATTAAAAATATTTTATTTGTTATTAAGGCTCTGGTTTTTATTTTGATTGTCAACAACTGGTTTATTGACGACAAATTACGAATTAACAACCTACGCCATCGATTAATTCAGTTTAATTGATATTTTTATGTTTGTCTCAGAGTACTTTGGCGCTTATTCGACCTGTTTTACACAAGTGTAAAAGTCATCAGATCGTCCATTTAATGCATTTAAAGTGTAATTTATTTTAAAATTTATCCATTTCATTTCCTAAATATTTATTAAATTGAAATATTATAAGATTTTTCAGTTGATCAAAAAATACTTAATCTCATTATGGGCCTCGTTAATTAATGATTTAACTGAACAAACAAAACTCTGCACTCAATATGTGTAAGGTTTTATTGATCCATTCAATCGTGTAATAAGTGCATCATTTAAATGCATCTGAAGCGATAATTATGATTATTATTGCAATCGGAAAACAAAACTGCAATTGCAAATCTTTAAGCGCCGGCATTGACATTTGATATAATATTTAATGTATCAAGGAATATGAACAAAACGTTGCCCTGCAGAGATGTAAAAAATACATGGCGATCTTTGGCATCACACATTTAACCCTTTATACTACATTGTGAACTAAAATTGTATCATTTAGATAATGTAAAAAATGTTAATCTACTAATTTATTGAGTAAATACAAATCATTTAACGCCTGGAACATGTCAGCTAGTACCTTTTATAATATATAAGACGGCCGCGGCCCGGCGTATAAATGTGCAATAAACAAACAATTACGGTTTGGGATCCATTCTCTCTGTGCACCCCTGCAGATATTTTTATTACCTACGCAATAATTAGTTCAAAGCCATCTAATTATTGATGTAAGAAACTATCGAATTTTATTGGCAATTACACTGTTACATTATACTGCTCTAATGCACTGAGTACCTTCCTAATTTAATATCCTACATTCAAAGCAGCGGCACTAAGATTTTTATACCGGGAGACGATGGGTTGGTTTGACTCAAAAGAAATCCGATTGAATTAGTGCTCTTAATACCTCGTGTAACTGACAGTCATAATAGTGAATCAGAACCCTTGTAGACTCGATCTGCTTGCGGGACGTCTACTTAATTAATCGTTAAGCTTGTACCAAAATGTACAATAACCGTGAACAGTGAATAGCCAGCACCACGGGCTGCCAACTACAATCACCGCAAAAAGACAAACCAGAAAATCAATATTTGAGCCTTCGATTTCTTGTTTATGTTCCATCGGCAATCGCGAACACATTTCGGCAAATATGTTTTATGGGTTTTTAATGAACTCTCTTTGATGTGTTCATTCCATAACTTTTTTTGCAAATTTATGTTTAGTCGATTGAGTATGAGAACATAATCACTTTAAAAATTGGTTATGGAAATGAAGGGATCGCAGTCAATACCAATAAAATTTAAAAATGTGTCTGTAGCAACCATATTTATTTAGAATCAGTCAATAAGTAACTCGCGAAAAATATTTATATTTTTTATTATCTCAATACGTGGTCGAATTTCATTATAATGATACTAGGTGTACACAGCCACGAGTTGCTGTCGTTCAGTCTATCTGTGCACATAGAGAAAAAATAGCGCATTTTGCTTCTGCGTCCAATAGATGGCGCTGTTTTTCGAAAAAAGCATGTTTGTTCAAGAGGTGGCGCAATTTAAAAAAAAATATGTTTTTACCAGTCCCAAGTAACATCTATACAATATAGGTATATAAAAACACACGCGTATTTGGATGCAACGTTTTGTCAAAATTACAAAGTAATCGGTGAAGAAGTTTCGGAGATTTAAGATTTTGACAAACGAACATTCACATTTTTATTAATATAGATAGATACATAGAAGATATTGAAACAATTTTAAACTTTTTTTTGCTATCGTGACCAGTCTAAAGATACCTATAATAGGTTGAAACCGGTCACGGTCCAAATTTAAAATAAGGGCTTAAAATTATTTCAATATGGTTTCATAACAATAAATATTTCATGAAATCTAAAAAAATCATATTTAAATGTATATATTTAAGAGGACTGCGCAAGAGTCCCAACAGCATCCAACCGACTGGAGCTAATAATACCAGGGCATCTTCAATTGGGGTATGTTGTGCGGCTGAAAGTATTGGAAAAATAAGGCGATGGGGAATAACAGAGTGGGGTTAACCTGTATTTTCCTATCAGGTCACCAAACATGGCTAAAGCCATTTCAAGCAACATTCGTAATGGTAATTTTACACTAGGGCGATAATGAGAGAATCTTCTACACTGGATCATGCCGCAAATAAAATATCATGTAATTTTTAATTAATCAATTATTTTTTTGGAATTAATTAATGAGTGTAGCCTGAAAGGGTAATATGTAATCATTGAAAAAAATATTCATTTAATATGATAGTATCTTATTTTATCTTCAAATATTAAAGGTTTATTAATTATTATGAAACAACACAAATAAACTAATAAAATTTACTTGCGCACACCGGTATTTAAATGACGGTGGAGGCTGTCAAAAATAATAGTTTAAGGTGATAATTGAAGATCACTGTGTAATTTTTGGTCCAATAGATTATTTGGGGTCACCGGATAAATCATCACATCTTTAAAAAGTTATATAAAATCATGGAAAGTGATGAAACAAAAACTTTATTATCTGGGTTAAGTAGGTTAGGTTAGGTTAGGTGAGGTTAAAAAAAAAATTTCCATCGACTTTTCTAATGATTTTATATCACTTTTAAAAAGTGTGTTGAATTGTCACTGTGTTGAGTTATCATGGAACCATTATTTGGATATTGAATCGATTTAAGTTAGTGAATTAGCTTGTCTCATAGAACATTTAAATAATAGATAGGTATGTTTTTAGTACGCAGGTATTTATGGACAGTTGTTGATTTGATTTATTTAACTAGAAGTAAATAATGAACAAGAAAAATGATAATAATTGTGTACATTTTGCCTGTAGTTTAAAGAAACGCTTAGGAAATTACTAACGTAATATGAGATATAATAATTATCAAAAACATCTGCTTTTTTACGAAATGTTGCTACAGTGTGCATTCAATGGATAATTTGACTGTTCTGGAATCTTAGAAAATTATACACATTACGTCTTAGTCTTATAAAGAAATCGAGGCTTTCCGACAATGTGTGTGCATTTACGAGTCATATACATGCACATCTTTTTACTCCTATATCTTTAATTTCCTCCAGGCTAACACGCCCGGACAACAACAGTAGGTAAAAATTACTGCAAGAACACCTTTGCCACCAAACATACACTTACCTATATATTTACAATCGAACCACAAAAATTATCACATTATTTTATAATTAAATTTATGGTCATGCTATAACATAAGTTTTTCCACACAATTATTATACCCGTACAAAATATCATAATATAAATTTTGGGAGGAAAGGGTATGGAAGGAGATAAAGTTTAAGAGGAAGCTACAAGCCAAAAATGTGTATATTCTATACACATTTATATATATTATAAAAATGGTATTCTTTATATTGTAGGTAATAGGCATTAAAATCGCTTTCACAAACGGACTCTAGAAACATTCGATTTCATGCACAAAACTGGTTTTTATTTATTTTTTAAATAATTTTATAAGAAAGCAATAAAGTTAATCAAGTGAAACAGTCACAGATAATCTTAGCTATAATACTGTATTTGTTAAAAGTTGTTTCCTTTATGCGTTCATACATTTCTATTAAAAATACATTTACAATTTTTATTGAGTAATTTATTATTTTATTTGTATTCTACTCAAGCAAAACGATAGGAAAACCTTCAATTTATCTAAAGCATATTTTTTGGTATTCTTATTGTACACCAATTCGTTATAAATATTAATCAAAATAGTGATTTAGCTTTAAGCTTTGCCTTAAAGGAAAGAGGAAGGTTTGATAATAAATAACAGTTTAGATATATTCCCATAATACTTAAAAAAGCCAATTCAGGCAAAGCTTTACCACGTTTCGGTTTTGTATCTCACCTTTCTGTAGATCTCCAGATATATTTTTCTGTAACATAACTATATAATATTTATTTCGTGTAATAGCCCAAAAAAAAGGTATTACCTTTAATCATATTAAGCTGATATTGTGATGAAGCCCTTTATTTAAAGAGAAACAACACTGTACCTACCTAATCAGTGTCTCACCAGTACAGGTGTAACAATAACAAATCGTTTATGAACATATTTGTATTTACCTTTTACCCATTCTTATTTTTCATTTACTTCTGCATGTTTAGCTAATTCATTTTGTTATTATTATGTATAAACATCCATGTATATAAAGTTTTGGACACCATGCCTGTTTTATGAACTCAAATAAAAATTTTAAAAAAGTGTGTAAATAAATAAAATGCGTCACGTGGGGTAACCATACGCACTGAATAAATTTATGATATTTGTTTTAAAACGCTATTTTCGGGAAAAATATCAAGAGATGAAATATGTTTATTCTAAAACATTTTGTGTAGAGGGATAAGTGTACGAACCCACATAACGGCGTACGCTTATTCCCCGCACACTTACCCAATAACATAAGAATTAAGTTTAATAAAAATGTATTAAAAAAACACAGAATTGAAGGAATCTGTATGAGAATTGCGTATCGTGAATTTAACATTATTTAAAAAAAAATGCATACAGGAGAAACAAAAAAAAATCATAAAAAAATAATTTACTCTTAACTTTTATTTTCTTTATGTACGATCCACTGTACACTTAACGTGCTTCAATGCGATCTAAAGCGCCAAAGACTTGAAAAAGGAGCGCAGGTGAAGCATGAACGAATTTGTCGCAAACTTAACCGAGCACACTTACCCACCGCGTACTGTTATCCGCTGAGATTTTGAGAGATTGTCTAAATGTGATTGAAACCATGTGAATATTTATTCACAACAGAAATCAACCCAAGTCTTCTTTGTTTAGAGTCAAATTTATTTAATATAAAAAATATTAATTAATTATATAAAAATATTAATTACGAGAGCCCTTTCCTACTTGCACTAGTAATTATATGAAAACAAATTTTCAGTCTTAATGAAGCAGTATTTCTTCTTTTCTGTATAATCCGCTTATGAAAAGAAGCCCTAAGGTCATAAATTTGTGATTGCTTTATGTTTATTGGTTTATACTCATATTCTTAATATCAACAGCGTATTAACAGAACGGCCTTACGTTGACCATCAAGAAACCTCTCTGATGTGCCGAAAGGAATTTTAGCACAATCTGATTTATGCTCTAATACATGAATGCGCAATCATCAATTTATCAAATGATTTAAAATTTATTTTCATGAAAAAAATATATTATAACACTATATTCTCTGTATATCAAATAAATTGGGGTAGGATACATTTTCAATAAAACAACACGAGAAATATTAGATTAAAATTTACAGTCAATGATTTTTTTTCCACAAACGGCAATTTTTCCATTTTGTATTTCTTTTTTCTAAGTTAAACCGACCCAATTGCTCCCAACTGCCTGGAGCCAGAGAGATTATGGTATTTCCAATTGGGGTGTGTCTTGATGTTGAAGGTAGTGGGGAGAGGAAGAAGATGGTGAAAGGAAGGTGGGGAAGTACCAAGCTATTCATATTTGGTCACCAAATACGGTCAAAGCCATTTCAAACAACGTTTTAATTCTGAATGGTGGTTTTACACAATGGCAGTACTGAGAGTATCTTAAATGAGTAATTCGTGAAATAACAAAAATTAATCAAATAAAATTTACTTGCGCACGCCGGATTTGAAACTTGCTGGTCTTGCTTGCTAGTTGAGAGCCTTACCTTTCTAGACCACGGAGGCCGTTAATATTATCAAATAGTAGTTGTTGACAAGACAAAAAACGTGTAAATAATTGCGAAATAATATCATCCATTCTTGGCAATTTTATTTACACGAAGAAGCAAACAAAAATGATTTAGTGGTGACTATATTTGTAATCTACGTTACCACAAATATTTTTTGTGGTGGGTAGGTAGGTACTATCAGCAGACTTGGGAATGCAGAACCTAATTATTTTTATTCCCAAGAAAATAACAGTAGGCTTCATGATTTACTTTACTGTTACGCGCGTTATCTGAAAATGAGCAATTGTTTCTCATGCGAATGGAGATCTATATTAATTTCTCGTTTCTATTTGAAAAATGCCTCTGAAACCGAATATCACCTTACATCCTGTTTAACAACGGAGTTGCAACCATAAATGCGTATTCCCAAAACAACCACCTGAAACCGCTGTTAATTAATAAGTGAAACGAGTTAGTCGTTCCTTTTAAGAGTGAATATTTGAATCCTGTAAACTGATTATCAACATTAACGATGCAGAGATAACAAGTAGATAAGGTGAAGCCTGATTAAGGCTTTCGCGGCCCATCGGTTACTCACCAACTATTCTCTAGTACAACTTGTTCAGGTTTCGCTTTTAGTGCGTTGAAATATTGTCTCCGCGCGAGAGAAGTCGTCGGATTTGTTTACTACTATCTCAGCCATTAAGCCGGAAAAAACATATTTAACGGTTCATTTCATATAAATAATGCTCACCTGCATTCTGCCTATGGACCAAACACCATGACCGCGACATGAATCCATGATTACGTTAAATAGGTAGGTCATTAAGTTTTATGAGAACCATCAATAACTATCATAACTAAGTAATCATCAAGCCAATTACCCGCAGGGGTAGGCAGAAAGGACGGACTGCCAAACAGGTACACACTCCTTGCCTCATTCACATTCATACATACTCTTGTGTTATGTCGACTCTTATTCGGAATAATTATAATTATACGTTATCGAGATTGGGTTTTCTTCACTAGGAATAGAGTATATTTAATTCCATTCATAGAAAGTTCACTTGATAGTAACAAGCAACCATTTGTGTGATGTTATAATTACACTGTCTTAGCACATGGAAAGCACATAGAAGAAAATGAGTTATCAATTCGTGCAGCTTGAGGAATATTATTTATGATAGATCATTGAAGATAGTATAGTATTTTGGTGATCTGGTGAGGAGGCACGGAATGAAAGATGTTGTGAAGGTCAGAGTGTTTATTTTGTGAGTCAGGGCCGTGATGAGAGTGGGCGTAGGACTGATGTTGTATTCTCCGGATGCTGGCTGTGATGGCTGGTCAAGCGCGGGTCTGTGAGTCGACGCCGGGCGCTGGTGACCGGACTCGTTGTCTGTCAGGCACTGGCGATCTTGGCAATCAGTACTCCAGTGCTGACGAGAATGCTGAAGGTGCGATGGACCTTGTGTAGGCGGTTGAGGGGGGAGCTGGTAGACCAGTGAAGATGCTGCGTGTCCTCGTGGTGGTCATGGTGAGTGGATGAAGCGCTGGTCAGAGACGCTGGAACCAGGGCGCTGTAATCCATGTAGCGTTGGCCAGGAACGGCGATCTGGGCCAAAACGCTATGATGATGTCCCGATGGAGTCCATGCGCAGAGCCAGGAAGAATGTCCTTCGCGCAAGTGAGGTGCGCGGATTATCACTCGTTGAGCACCTTGTTAGCTGATGGCAGATTGATGACTGACTGACTTCTTCATGCTGTCGCTTTTAAAAGGTGAAGAAGCTTCTGGAACAATTTGGTTGCTATGTAGAATTTTCCAAACAAATAAATAAAAGAACATCCAAGAAGCTTGTTTGGAAAAATCGAGACTTCTAGAATTTCGTTCGAATGAAGTAGTTGCGTACCACTACAGTATAATAGCTATATCCTTACACCATGAGAAGTTAACAATTCCACTCAGTTTATTTACCTTGCATTGCCTTAGTTAAGGCAACACAAGACTTTAAAAGCGGGCGGGTTATTCGAGGCACACATTTGAATTAATTCCGACGATTTTCCTACTAATGTATTTTTTTCTTTGACTGATACCCACAGATATAGGTTGTGTTATATTTAAAATTAATAAAAACAGTACCTTACCATTAAAGTATTTTACGTAAATCGTTTTCCAAATATAAAATCATCGGTTAGTTTGTAACTTCTCGAGATAAACATCTGAGATTTTAGTAACGCATTTTGAAGTGAAACTTCTTTAGGCGCGTAATGAATTTTCGGGGACGGAGTAAAACCGAGTCAGGATCGACACGAAAATGCGGGTACCCCCACCACCGCTCACCGTTCACTGTCCCTCTCTCACCATATGCGCTTGTTGAGGTGGGGGAGCCGCTCACGAACGTTCTCTCCCGACACGGGACAACAATCGATGCAGTTTTTGCACGATTCATTAAGGATTTAAGTGCTCATGTATATATCTCGCACTTTAGTTACCATAACCCAATTATCACGACATTAGGAAATGATATTCATGAAATTGACAATGAAAATGGCACATGATTGGTAAATTGTCATTGTAATTTCTTTGTAATTTTTAATTGTAATATTGTTATTTATGTAATATTGTATACTTGTGAATAAATTGAAAATTTTTGAAACTATACATTAATCGAACGTCATTCATCTATAAGAAAATATTAGAAAAAGCAAATCCATGCTTCGTCGTTGAATTATTTAACCTCTAATTTTCAAACTAACCTAAGAGAGAAAATAGAGATGATGAAATGAAAATAGAGAGAGAGGAATACTAGAAGTTTCACTTCTGTCTTGCGTAGGCTTGACACACCCACTTTTTTTCTCTCTCGCAATCAGTATTGTTTTAAATTACAAAGGCTTATTTTTCAGTTTTATTGGATATAATCAAACCAACATTTCTCAATTAATAGGTAAGTACCTGCGGTCAATTGATGAAAATAAGTGATTAATTTTGAGAAAATCTACGAGTATTATTACCTACTGTTTATTTTTCTGTTTAAAATAGTGCACGAAGAATAAATTAATACATGTATAGTAAATTCGCGGCATGTTCCAAAGTGTTACTTTCAGAGTCATAGTGGTGATTGAAATGGCTCTAGCCGTGTTTGGTGACCAGACCTGGATAGCCAGGTACTTCCTTACCTTTTATTCTCCATCTTCTTCACCTCCCCACTACCTTCAGCCTCACAATATACACTATTAGGTTAAGCCCTAGTACCATTGGCTCCAGTCGATTGGTAGCAGTTGGGACACTTGCGGTACTCAAGTAAAAAAATGAGTTGGAGATACTATAACTAGGCATATAAAACCTTTAGATAAATCTAAGTATAAAACCATAACAGTTAAGGGTGGCCGTGAGTTTTGCATTCGTGAAATATATATTACCAAGAATGTTGGTATCTACATATTGTATTTCCCAAATTTATTTGGTAGGTGGTTGATTCAAACTTTTGTGTAACTGTAGCAAACATACCTACATTAGGGTTGCAAAATGTACACATTTAATGCAATACTCATTACGTAACACAGCTTTTAATTACCTGGACGTCTTCAGGCATTAAATGAGTCTACACAGCGGTCCAATTAAAACAACAGCGCTTTGAGATGTTTTAACTTCAGAGTTTGCAGTGGCATTAAAAAAATGCAGATTATTTCACGAAGCCAACCATCACTTCTACGGTTTTTCTTAATGATATTCCTGTGATTACTCGCACAAAAAAATGATATTATTCCTGTTTTTCTGCTGCTTAAAGTTAAACCAGTGCTTGATAAGTAATTCACACGTTTTTGAGGATGACTGAACGATTTTTCGAACTAAATAAATATATTGTATTTATTTATTAAAAAATAGTATAATACAACAAAATCATAAGCTGCTTATCTTACTAGGGAATTCTTGTGTTGACATGTGCATTTTCACAATTATAGTAGATAACAACAACAAAAAATACATATTTTGAGCATAAACCATCTAAATTTTAACACAAAGAAACAGTACAGTTATTAAACTTAAATTACAGCTGGGCAGTACGTTGGCAACAATAACATTCTACTGACTAAATAAGTATTACAAAGAAATGAAAATAAAAATATTCGTCATATTTCGATTTTGAATGATAATTGAATTCATAGTAAATTTCGCGGTATTTTGATCTTTGTTGTTGAGTTGATGTTGATGTTTGAAAAAAATCGTGCATATTTCACCTGTGCGTATTTCTGAATTCTGTAACGCTTTGGATCACTTTTGCTAGTCGTGAGTTACATAAAAAATGAAAAATTTAACTTAATTATCTGTTTCGCCTCATAGAAGCTAATGTTTAACCAGTTGTATCAGAATGGTATGAGTTATCACGGGTGCATAAAGGCAATTTTCAATACCTCTGTTTTTAAAGGTTAATTTATATTTGTGTGATGGGATAAGCGCACGCGGTTATGTGGGTACTTATTAACCTCTGTACATAAAAATGATTTTGAAGCACAGGTATTATTCATATTTCATCTTATTTTCTTTTAAAAAAATCAGTGAAATATTACACGTGTAATGCGTACACTTACACAATGATGTTCGTATTCTTACCCCGAAAATCGGTCAAGTGCACGCAAACGATATGCATCTGAACTTTATTTATTTATTTACGAACTGTGTAAGGTTTTTGTGTTGTGAGATACATAAATAGTCAAACATATTAATAAATAAAAAATATCTTTTCTATTTTCGTAGAAAGCAATCACTTTGTGGTTTAACATTTTAATGAAATAAAACAAGAATTTTTATTAATTTTAAGACCAACCGGTTTCGCTTCACTCGAGCATCGTCAGGGTACATTTTGTACCTGACGATGCTCGAGTGAAGCGAAACCGGTCGGTCTTAAGATTAATAAAAATTCGTGGTTTTAAACAAAAAATATTGTTTTATTTCATTAAAAAATATCTTGTTATTGTACCCCACGTGAATCTAAATATACATTATCCCAAGCGTCATAAGACTCCATAATATCCGTTTTTTAGACCGATACCTACTGAAATAAATTATTTATATTTGAGATTAATAAAAACAGTATCAAACATTAAAATTTATAAAATCGTTTTTCAACTATAAAAATTAGCGGTAAGCACCAGATATTATTCTTTTTGGACATGAATTAGCAACTTCCCAATTTATTCATTAATAAACATCTGAAGTATTATTTTTTTTTTCAATAAGAGAAGATACAATATATTAAAATAATACATAACAATCTTTATTAACTAATTACAATTCCCGGTTAGTGGAGAATTATTCTCGAGTCTAACTGGGTAGTTAGTCAATTTAACAATTTATTTATTTTTGTATTATTATTAAATATTTTTTTAATGTTCTTCAATAATAAGCAATTGCTTGTGTGTATGGGATGAGGTATTATTTGTTTAGTTTTTTTAGATATATATATATATATATGATAATGATTTATAAAATTTCTTGGGCATTAAAAGTATTTACACTTAGCAACTACCAAATGTACTACAGCATACATGTGGACCACACTCGAGATTTAATTTCGTGTTGTGTTGACTTGGAAAATCAAGAAAAAGTTTTCCTTGATAAATGTTCAAAGATTAGACGGCAGTGTAGAAGACTTGAATCAACGGGAAGAGATTTTATTTAAGTTATTAAATGCATTTATTTTCATTATTTCTATATATATTTATTACCTTTAATGCCCAAGAAATTTTATAAATCATTATTAATATCATTACAAATTGAGGAGTTATATTCAGTGGGCACCGTTTTAGTAATCACTTAATTAACTCGCAATCCAAAACCAATTACAAGTTCATTGATTGTAAAAAGTCAATGGCGCAAAGATAATAAGTACATTACCGGTAATGTTTTAATGAAGCACAACCATTAACCGTATTGTTTTACGCCCTATGCAATAATGCCAATAATTACACATTACACCAACAACGATTACCATCCCGAGTCGGTATTGTTCCATTAGTCATGGGAAATAATATGTTCGTATACACCCGTATATACCGTGTTTTAGAGTGGCTTCGGAAAACTTTTGTGATTATTGACGATATTCTGAAAATAATTATATTTATTTTTTTAAATTAAACAATAACTTTGTAAACATCACTTATAGGTAAATACTTAATGCCGACGGGTTTCGCTACAACCGTAGCTTCATCAGGGCAGTATAATACTGATGAAGCTACGGTTGTAGCCACAGACATAGGAATTAATAGACGAGAAGATAATGGCGAGGGGTAAAATCAACTGTTGAAGAACGAAGGACGTAAGGCTGACTGTGATTCGTCAATAAATCAATCTGACAGTAAATAGGCATCTCGCATTATAATATCACCATTTACTTCTTAAAAGTAAAATCTGCTTTTGAATGAATAGACATTTTTACATGGGAGCGCAAATTACTCGCCACGTTATGAACAAATTTGCGAAGTCCAAGATTCGGCAAAAAAATTCGGTTCTATTTTCAGAGTCGAATATTTCGTTTAAGTATTTAGTTAAGACACTTTTATAAATGTTCATAATTTACTTCCCAGCAACCAACCAGCTTTGTGTTTCGCGTCCAGACGTTTCTCGATGTGATAGTAACAACTGATTCATATTATACGATGTGAATATGCTTAAAATAAAGTAAAATAATGCTTATATATGGAATGTAATACGACAATTGGGTTTATTCTCTTTTTCACATCTATTTTTACAAGTTTTCATACCACAAGCCACCATTTTGCCGTGTTATTTCGTAAAATGAACCGATGATGCCTCGACCATAGTTCGCACAAGAATGATGACGTCACGTTTTCAAATTTCACTTGAGGCCATACGCGAGCACAGCCGGCTCCAATGGAACCGGTATGGGGAGTGGGGATAATACGCTTTTAATCACTTAGGGCAGGTCTACTAATATTCATTATGTCTATGGTTGTAGCGAAACCCGGTCGGCATTAAGTATTTACCTATAAGTGATGTTTTCAAAGTTATTGTTTAATTTTAAATTATAATGTCACATCACAAAGTAACCGCTTCATATGAAGAAATTCTATTTATGTTTTCATACAGATCACTTTCACTTTAAAAAAAATATTTAAACATTGTCAACTCCCATTCGTAAAGCCACACATTTTTCTTTATTTATTTTATCATTGTGCAACAGATTTACGTCCATTTACTATTTTTACATTCTCAATTCATGATAATACCCTAATATAAAGTTGGAATCTTAACGGCGTAAGTGAAGAAGTCATGCACAAAAAATGCGACGCGCGGCCCCGGTGTATTAGACAGACCTACGGTTGAATTTTCCCTAACAGATCTCTAACATAAAGCGGGAATCTTAACAAAATAAGCAAAGAAGTCGTGTAAAAATAATATGCAGCGCGCAACCTGGCGTAATGGAAGGAACTACAGCAGAATTTGCCCTAGGAGGCTTAGAAAATTAATCTTTCCGCTGGGTTTATTTAAACTTTTTCTGATTGACGTATTACTAAAATGTCAGATATTTCTAGAGGAATCCATTGGAAAGTTACTAAATTATCGTCTAAAAAAATAAAATCTGGTATTTATCTCTAATTTTATAGTAGATTAACTTTTTGTACAATTTTAAAACCTTTTTACATAAAATATTTTAATGCTAAGGTACCTAGTGCTTTTATTAATCTTAAATATAAATATCTCTCATCCGAAGGGATCGGTTTAAAAATACATTTATGTTATCGGTACGAATTTGACATAATTAATGTTTGTTTTAAGTTTCGAGCAAACCCGCTTTATAAGAGTTATATATCGCCCTAAATTTTGGGAATAGATAGGTATACAAAATATTTTAATGTAATAAAAGAGTAGGTTATGACATATTTCTACTGTGTTAGAAATTACATTTAAAACTACCATTCCTCTATGCTGTACTCGAATTCATTCTTCATTAAGTCCACGACCTCTACACGTCTATAGCCAAAGTTTTCTGGCACGAAAGCTATAGTATTCCAAGATAAATAGGCTATCAATAGAGATATGCAACATGTCTACCAAAAGCCAATCAGACGTTAGGTTACAGTTGGTCAAACTTATATGGCGAGCCAAGAGCTAGGAAAGACCCTGTTTGCGGCAATAACCTACTTCTCTTATTTTTTTAAATTTTTTTTTTTTATAATATTTAATTTTTATTAAATATTAAATTTACAATTACATGTTATTACATTACATTAAGTTTATTTTCTTTTTATTACAGTACATCGTGATACACCTTTTTTTAGAGCAAATGCTCGTGTTAAAAAGGCGGAGAAACGCATGTAAATAGTAATTTAACATATTTTTTCAGAGAGTGTAATGATAATGAAAAGAATTTTTATTTTTTAATATAACAAAATAAAAATTTTATCAAATAGAAAAGAGAAAAGGATGTAAAAGAAAGAAAGAGATAAGAATAAGAAATAAGAGAAAAGGATTTCAATATTATAATAATTGAGAGATTATATTGTCTTTTTAAGTAAAAACGATTTTAATATGCTATTGATATAGTGCTTTTATTGAGCTTTTGAATTTTTTATAATTCATTTCCAATCTTAAGTTAAGAGGTAATTGGTTAAACCATTTAACACCAAAATATTTATAAAATTGTTGGGCTGTGGTGGTGTTACAGCGCGGGATAGTTATAGAGCCAAGAATACTTTGTCTATTGCTGTTCGAAAAAGTTATATATACTTATATAAAAGTTATTTAGTTATATATACTTATATATACTTATCTAATGCATATAATATGATACAAAACGAGATTGCCATTTTTATAGCGATATTAAGTGCATTATTATCCAATTCCGATAATCAGTTCTTAATTTAATATAACAAAATATTTAAAAAAAAACATACTAATTTTGTTGATTAAATTAAAATATTGTCTGAGCCGCAAAGCTTCTAATATTATTATAATAAAATCAAACCATTAAGAAAGAACATTCTTAAATTAAAAAACCATAACAGTATGTTTAAAATCTCCAGTGATATATTTAACTTAATCCGTTTAGTTTCCATACGAATACGACATAAACGATTTCAAAAATTTTATATCTTAATAAAACACAATCTAAAAATCAAATTGATTCTGATAGACCCATCTTTACGGGATAGTTTCATTATGTAATACAAATTAAAATACGTAGGTAGATTCGTACTAAAATGTATACTAAGAAAAAAACACATAAAACTAGTTTTTGGTACTCAAAATAATCATTAATATATTGCGAAAATCATCGCATCCTGTTTATTGCCACCCAAAAACATGATCGAATCCATCAAAAATAACGATTATTGCCTGATGTTTTATTTTAAACTAGTCTGGCACGCAAATTTGTATTTTTTTGAATCACAGGAGATATTCGAAATTAAATTTTTCATCATTAATTTAATTTTAAAAAAATCCGGGAAGGTATGCAGGAGGTCTCGAAATGTGATACATGTTATTTTATTTCATATATGCGTAAATGCATTTATCTAACGACTGCTATACAAAAGTATTAATTTCACAGTCCGCGATATTTTAAATCACAAAATATTTGTAAATGTAAATAATTATTGACGATTTCATGTAAGTAAGTTTCTGTATATATACCACATTGTACATAATGTATTTAGGTAGCCTAGTTAGTAAAATTTGTACAGCACATTGGTCATTTTTCACGATAATTGCATTAAACAAATTTTTCAACAATTGTACTGATTTTCAATTTCTACCTGACCAGAGTCCCAATTGCTCCCCACGGCCTGGAGATAGTGAGACTAGGACATCCCCAAGTGAGGATGGATATAGGGAATAGCAAGGTGGGGAAGTACCCGACTATTCAGATCTGGCCACCAAACACTGCAAAAACCATTCCAAGCAACGATTTGATTCTGAATGGTGGTCTTTCACTGGGACGATACTGAAAGAATATACCAATAAATTGTGAAATCAAATAAAATTTTACTTGCGCACGCCGGGATTTAAAACCGCAATCTTCGGATTCGTAGTCGAGGAACGTAACAATACTTCTTTACCTTCCAAAAAATATATTTTAGGCCAATACAATCAAACTACAATCAAGGTACAAACTCCTTCCCGATGGCCTGAAAACAAAATTTTTAATCTTAAGATAAGTGAAGAAAATTGTAATACACAATTTTAAGATGATATATTATTTATTAATGTTATATTATGCAAAGAATAATTATTGTGTCTTTTTTTTATTTTATACCTTCGAATTATATAGTTGATTAGAAAGCGACATATTTATTTAAATATAATTTTAAAAAATTATATGTGGGGTATGTTATGGTGGATACTTAGTTTTTGTGTTTTCCTTCGTGTTAAATAGTTAATCCATTGTATCCAAGTAAATACTCACTATTTGTGCGACAATTACTAAAGACAAAATCTATGAAAAGGTGTAGTTTTGTGTTGGGCGTGTCCATATTTTTCATGCACCCGAAGTAATGTCATTTTTCTATACTTCTGAAAAATTAATTAAACATTCTCAATTGTCTAAATTCTTTCTGCGATAAAACTCTCAATTTCATTATCCTGTCTGGGGCATACGAATTGAAACGACTGATGTAAATTAGCGACAAGAGTTTTCGTTTAAACCGTTATTAATTACACATCTAAAGAATATTAATTACTAACCACAATCTTGAAAATAGCAGTGGTGATTGTAAAAAATTACTTTTTTTTTATTTCATCGGTAAAAGTTATCAATACAGGTGATTTAAAAGTATTTAAGCTTAATGTATTACCAGCAATCTAGGGACAAAATATACCCTTCCTTTTGATTTATTATCATGTAGAACTATTTATGTAAATCGCCTATATAACTATGTGTTAACAAATAATTGATTAATTTTTATGCGACCGGCATTTAAAAAAAAATCGTTATTAATTTATAAATACAATAACTCAACTCGTTAGAATGTATATTTGATTAAAGATGTTCTATGTTGATAGTTGTTTTTATTGTCATTATTTATTATTGATTTCTGTCCTCCCTCTTTGAACTAAATCCCCTCCCACTAAACACCCGTTCAAATAGAAACTCCTGCAAAATACTCGGTGTGATTATCTAATGATCTAAACAAGGTGCTAATTTAAATACAAGTAACATAAATATGAACTTGTCTGTGTGCATTAGCTTCAGCTGCCGTTTTTTACAAAATCTGTTCTTGAAAGAGGACGAATGCTTGTACGATGGTATAATGAAAGCTAAGCCAAAGTATAAAAAAAATTCTTTACTGAAAAATATTTAAAGTTTATGTATTGATAAAATATGGGGGTCTGACGGTTTACAACATAGTGTAGTAGTAATGCGAAGTTCCGTGGATAGCATATTGATACAAAAGAGTATTGCTAATTTATTAAGAAACTTAATTTTTTATTGATCAACTTTCGAAGACATTTGTGATCATTGAAAAAGGTAGCTACCAAAAGTTTTGGAAAAAATTATTTTTTTTATTTTTATTTTTTTTAATTTTTTTTATTTATTAAATTTAATATAATTACATTTAATACAATATAAGATATGGGTAGTCCCACAAAGCTGTGACAATCAGCTTGTCTGTAGGTTCTACCATTTAATGTTATAACATAATACCCATTAGCTTAAGTTTAAATATTAATACCAAATATAATGTTTAGGATAGATAAACGTTTTGTTCATTTATTAACCACTTTTTTGTCAGTTTAGGGCAAGGTTCCTCATTATTTTTCAAGTTAAGGTTTTCGTTAAATTTGTTATAAATCACAGGTATCAAATAGTCAAGTGTTCTGCTACCATACTTATTTGATATTAGTGGAATTTTTAGGCCTTTTTTATCAGTAAATCTTGTTTTGTGACTATGCACCAATGGCTTTTTGTACGCATTTTCTCCCGCATTATCCATAATTATAATAAACCAGAGAATTGCAAGATAATATTGTTATTTCTGAATTTGTAAAATGAGATCGACAAATATGACGTTTTATAACTAGATCCTAATGGTCGAGTGGTTAAAACGCTGTCCCGCCGAGCCAAGAGGTCCTGGTTTCGATTCATAGTTGTATCCGTTACCTTTTTATTTTCTTTGTCTTGTTCTTTTTCAGGTTACGTTTGAACTCGTTTGTACGATCTTCTTCTTAATGATATATTAATAACTTCTTCAAATAATTTGTAACCCGGCTAAAAACGAGATTGTAGCACCTCAAAGAATTAATGATTTGGTTTCCTGATAAACTTTTAGTAACATACGAATGTATTATCATGATGTCGGAACAAGTGTTTATTAAAATCCTTTATTTTTGAATTTCGTAATTATATTTTATTATCAAGATAAGTGAACATCAAATACAAGTCCGGTCTACGTAGAGTCATCGACTTTATCGCCATGACCCCTCCAACACCGTCATCTACGATATATCCGGTGTTGCCCATCGACCTAGAGGATTCACCGTCGACAGAATCCACCGACGCGGTGTCGATCTTCGGCATGGAGGATTCGCCACTCATCATGCCCACCAACTGCATCGAGCATCGTTTCGGAGTTTTCACTACGACTACAACACTGCCTTCAATAAACGCTGTGATTACCAGAACATCTTTTATTCGTCTCACCTTACCATTCCCCAAACATGTATTATTACTTACGAAATATCGAATGCATTACATTGTACTACCCCTTCATAGATTCAGGGAAAATGATTTTATTCTTGGAAACAATTTACGTTTTTTCAGGGTGGTAGATGCTCTTTGTATAGCCCCGATTAAAGACAACCGTTCAGAATCAGACAAGTTGATTGTAGTGGCTTTTGATGTGTTTCTATTGCTCTAATCGAGTATTGACTACTTTGGGAGGTGGGTAAGGGTACAGCCACTCCTAGAAATTATCACATTCCTTGACCCATAGTTATACATCACCCAACACCATCAAACACTGCTCCCATCTTGAAAGGATTGACCGGAAAGGGAACACACAAACAAATTTACAGACAAACGAAATGCAAAGTGGTTGATTCAAAACAAGAATTCGCTGAAAATTTGTTTTAGTTGCAGAAAGTTATCCAGGGACGGGGCAGGTTTTAGTTACTGAATCACTATTAAACCATAAATATATACGTTTATAATATTTAATTAACAGCAAATCAGTAGATAACCATAAACCCGTATATAGCTTATTCATAGTACTAAGCTCCACAGTGCTTTATATTATTTAAAACAATATTTTTTACATTTTACATACTTGTATAAGTAATAATAATAATATTTGGATAATTTATATATCGCCGTTTTCGTGAAAAACCACCTCAAGACCTCTGTACCAATATATTTATTAAATAATATATTAAATTATCACCTATATATTAGAAACATATATTGTAAAATTAATGCTTTTCAAAGAAATACTTAAAATAATTCATGTATATCCCTGTGAAACCTTATTATTTAATCCTATACACTTGACGGCCTAATTTGACGGCCGGCATAGTCCAGTGGTAACGCATTGGACTGCCATTCCGAAGGTCGCGGGTTCGAACCCGGCGTGCGCAAATAAATTTTATTTGATTAATTTGTGTTATTTCACAATTAATTAATTAAAATAATATATAGTATATTTGCGGCACGTTCCAGAGTGGAAGATACTACCAGTATCGCCCTGGTGTAAGACCACCATTCAGAATTGAAACGTTGCTCCAAATGGCTTTAGCCGTGTTTAGTGACTAGATCTGAATAGCCAGGTACTTCTCCACCTTCCTCTTTCCCTTCCCCACTTACCTTCAGCCTCACAACATCCCCCAATTGGGGATGCCATAGTCTCACTGGCTCCAGACGGGAGCAGTTGGGACTCTTGTGAGGTATTCACTATAAAAAAAAAAAAACTTTGAACTAAGTTTAGGTTGTATGTACTCTCGTACAGTCTTACTTATAAAGATTACCTAATACGCCGCTGCAGCGCTGGTATAAGTTATACGGTGAGGAGGGCCGTATACTGCTCGGTTTAAAATATTTAATCATAATAATATTCATGCAAGATTTTTAAAGACTGGCACAACTTTGATCCAATCTTCAAAAAACGGTCATTTTAACATTTCGCGTTTAGTTGCTAACTTTACATTTCTTCAAATTCGCATTTGTAATGTCATTTACCCGTTTAGCTTTGCATTGTTTCAAAATTTGGCCAATTTGATAATTTTATTTTTTATTTTATTTGATTTAAGACACAAACAGGACATTTAAAGTACATTCTTGTTGTTAGTTGAAAAATAAATAAATACATACAAATATAAATGTCCCTAGACTTATGAGTCTGCAGCATTCACATTTGCACATTCACTGAAAGAACACAACAATATCAGTATTTTTTTTACATAGCTTAAAATTACAAAATTGCAAGACATAATTATTTTTTTTAAATATGTTTAAATAAGGTTTATAAAATAAAATATCAAACCATCAAAAAACAATTTATATATTTATTTTTTATTTAGGTATAGAAATTGTGGAGATATCTCTTGAAACAAGTTATATTATTTACGAAAATATCTATGCAAGAATGTGTTTTAGCAATATCATTGTATGATCCAGACACTCTAGACATAGGATTAAAATAACCAGTGTTATTGGCCAAAATTTCGGTCCGAAATAAATTAAGGTTTCTAGTGAATTTGTGTTCCGCATTTGCTTTGATAAATCAATATTTCTATTCCAAATATTCCTCTAATAATAGTGCTGCCATTTTTTTTTACATTTTCATTGCTCAACCGATCGATGTTTTTCATATCCACCAGATTGTTAACAAAGTCAGCGATCTACAACATAACGATAACGGCTGTGCGGCCTTTCACATACAAAATTTAAATTGAAATTGAGGCCAAAATACCCAACTAAACTGAATTTTTTTTTTCAATCAATGGGTTTAGGAAATATCTAGTTTGGATATATGTCCTATTTTATTTGTTTGTGTTTTAAATTATGATGTAAAGAGCATTAGAGAATTCAATTTTCGACGCAATTATTTTTTTTTGCAAGCTACCTTCAGTTAGTAGTAAAGTAAGTGAAAAATTGCAAATTATAAAAAACGCATTTTTGGGATAAAGTTTTTAATTTATATACTACAAATTTGTGTTTCAACGTAAATCGGCCTTTTGGAATTTAAGTTTTCGCTCATCAAAATGTTTTTTTTAATCACATTAATTTTTAGATTTGTATTCCATCATTTTCATACGATAAATAGAGCAAAATAATTATCATTTACTGCTAACTAATTGCGAAGTTACCTCTTTTAGTTGCCAAGTAGATTTTCTAATGGCCCATATTTTATAATTTAAAATACAACTAAATAAAGTAGCACATATCCGTACTAGAAATTTGCTGTAATTTTTGATTAAAAAAATATTTTGGCCCCAAATCCAAATTTACGTTTTGTATGAAAAGGGCCGCATGACCGTTCCTCTTAAGCCCCAGCATTCCAAAGTTGTAAGTTCCTTAAAAAAATTATGTTATTCTTTAAGATAATATCTATACATTTGTAATGCCAAAACGGTAATTATATGAAATTCGCTCCATGAAAAAAAAATTCAAGGCATGTTGCAAAAATTATTAAAAACCAGTTTTGTTCTGTAATTTAATATGTTATAGTTATGAAAAAAATCACAGTGCATCTTTAAATCCAACAACATACATATCTCCCTTTCAAACCATCTTTGAAAGCTTACTGTGGAGCTTAAATATCATTGTAATACGTCCCTAATCCTGGGTTTAAAAATCTGTCACCAACGTGTTACGTCACTATGTGTAACGTTTTCTACTAACCTGTGTTTATCCCTCCGTATTATCTATTATGAGTTAGACGGATATATTTCTTACAACACTCTTCATAACTTCAAAACATTTTGAATCCCGATTAATGCTGGCACAAACCGCCAGTGAATTTATATATGACAGTGACTTTGGGAAACTTCATTGACTTTTAGTTCATTGATGCCGAAGATATTATATATCCTAAAACTTCTTTCAATGAAACCTGATGCCTGTAGTATTTGAAAAAGCTTGTCAGGGCTGAATTCGTATCACCTCATTAAAGATTTTAACTTTTAAATGAGCGCCGAATGCATTCCTCCATAAATAGTGTGCTAAAAATGCTGATTCTTCCTTACGTATTCTGCTCGTAACAACGGCATACGAGTAGTTGGAATAGAGAAATAGCAAAAAATCTATTGTCTACCGGGAAACAAGTATTGAGAAAATGAGAAAAACTGCTGTGCATTCTAAGGAAACATCTTTGGAGTGCGTTGTTTACATGATTCTATAAACATTATGTAGCTTTATCGCTGTTTTCGTATCATAATGCCAAATCAAACAACGCCAAAGAGATAGTGTTAAAGATACCCTATTCGTTACGTTTTTCATTGCCGTATTGTCTGTCAATGCCTAACGAACAACGTTGAATTGTGAAAACAAGAGTTCTTTGGGCTTAAACTTTTTCAAATTGAATTTTAATAGCATCTGACTTTGATGTCCACTATCGCATAGTGGTATGTGGATTTTTCGTCTAATTCTAATACCAAAACGAGGTTTCGCGATGATGCTTGAAGCTTGATGAACCTTGGATGGAAGGTAAATAAAAAAATGATGCGTACTTTTGGTGAAATTTGATGAAACTTTTGGAGATTTTTCAAATCAAACGTTTTGCGAATTTCGGAATTTCAATTTCAATCAATGTTTTAAAATGTTCAATGAACTCACGATAATTGTTAAGGAAGCTAAAAGTCTTGCAGTTTTTCGTGGATTATGTCTCAATGTTGTGAAATCTAAATTTTAGTATGTAAGTAGTAAATAATATTGTAGTAGTCATAGAAAATAATATATTAGGTATAAGATGTAAACTCTTATAACAAAATAAAATATACATTAAAAAAAAAAAATGTTGTACTATTTGCAGGATAATAATCATACCGTCTAAATGTTAAAATTCTTCGTTAATTGAAAATTTCGTTAAACTTTTACAGCTTTTATAAAGAAAAACCGCTTCACATTGGTTAAACGGTACAAATCGGTTTGTTACACATCGGTTTGTTACACATTGTACAAAGACTGTAAAATCTTAGATTCAACTTGATACTAATAAAAAAATCTTTAACTGGGTACCGAAAGAACCGGCAACTGTCAACTGGCAACGATCCGCAGACTAAGACGTGAAATTCTGGTCTTGAAAAAGTTAGGTTATTTCGGGCACATTATTCTTTAATTGACTGTTACCGCGTGAAATTAATAAGAATTCTTTATTAAGAATTGATATTTTTTAAGAAGACAAATTATTTATCCGTGTGTAAGTAAATATAAATCATAGAAATCAACGTTTATATTGCGGTAAGAATGAATTCAAAATCTATTTTTTTATTATTGTTTTTCCCTGGTTTCCCCAATTTTTTTACTTTTTTATTGTTTATACGAGATTAAAAGCGAATTAGACAGTTGCTGATTGCCTAAATAAAAGGAATATGTTTTCTACATTTGGCATTCTTTAAATTTTTCAACGTTTGGAGTAAAAATATGTTGGTTTTTTTCAACTTTTTTTAAATGGGAAATTAAAATTTTTAAAAATCAAAGTCTATTTCAAATATAAATATCTAGAAGGTAATTTTATTTAGTTTCTTAAAATGATATTTGTTCAAAAGGAAAATACATAATACATTTAAAATACCTTGGATATATTCCGAAATTCGATGAGAAATTTAGTTTATACAACATATAAACAATACTCTTTGGCTGTGTAAACAATGTATCTATGAACTATTTTATGTCAGTTTATATATTAGTAATTTACATACATGGTCGTTTTTTAATTGATTAAAATTTTTACCAAGTTTTTTTAGTAAGACCGTTATTAAAGACGGTTAAAAAATTATTATTCTAGCACAAAAAAACACAAGCTGCCCCGTGTGAACAATGGACATGCCATTGTCCTTTGAATTTCACATAATCCAAAACGATTCAATTATAATGAGCGTTAAAAAGATAACGTTACAGATCGGAAAAAAATTATTTACCAACATAACCGTGAACAAAAAGAAATCAGAAGTCATCAATTCTTTCACTGATGAATTTCAGCCAATATGAATGATTGCTCTCAACCCAATTACGAGCGTGATTTGGTATTCCCACCACAACCTCTGCGACCATTTTCGATAATTTCTTTGAGCGAGTTCGACGTTCTAGTCCTTAAATCGATGCTTTTTGTGCCGAATTTACAATGTCAGAGGAATTTTAACTTTGAACGATAGTACCAAAATGATATAAATTTATAATCATTCATTAAATTTTGAACTACTTATTGTCCACGGAAGCAAGACTTCTTGGAATTCCAGAGTAAGTGGTTGTATTTCCAATAAAATAACAAGTTTTTCCGGCAGATATTCAAGAGGTCAAGACAAAAAAAATTCGGTAAAGAATGTCTGTTCGTGGGTTCAGAAACAGGGGTTTAAAGCTACTGTAGATATTTCTAGTAAGCATCGTAGGAAATGTGTTGTTATTCCATTACTTTTAAGTAGTCCCATTTTCGTCTGATGAGTACATAATTTATATGTATCCATAATTTAAGAAACCTCTACTTTCACAGTCGACGAGAATTTAAATTAACAAAATGTAAAATAAAAAAAATAAATACTAAAAATAAAATAAAATAAAATAAAAATTAAAAAAGAAAAATGATAACAACTAATATTTTGTAGGCTTTTTAAGACAGTTAAAATACAGTTAAATTAAAATAAAAACTATAGCAGACTTAAGGTCATGCGATGACTAGTGTTTTTTGATATAGTGTCCTCTGCGTGCAGTTTTATCTTTTATAAGCATAAACTTTTTAATATAAGTGTGTTTGTCGGAAACGACTTGCCAGGTAAGTATGTTTTGGTATCTTTTCTAAATAACAAATGTAGATCCTAGGAAATAAATTGTACAGCGCCCTTGAGATGATTTTTCACAAAAAACGGCGCTCTACAAATTATCCAATTATTATTATTATTATTATTATTATTTATTTTTAAAGTGACACAATCTTCTTGCACTATTTCTTCAACGCATCTGAAAGGTGTTTTTCCTTACATTTACTCAATATAATTTTGAATGCAATTACCTACAGCCCAACACTTCAGAGTGCTTATTACGGCAATACTCGTTAAACGAAGCTTCATCGAATGAGATCTTGTTAAAACGAAAAATAAAATCTCATTTTCACCTTTCGCACTGTATTAAAAAAATACCTACCTACTTAATAAGGTATATTTAATATTTTCTATTTGGTACCGGGAGCATCAATACTTCAAATAATCAATCCATTTTTATTTTTTTAATAAATAAAATTTAATAATTCAATTCTGCAAGCATAATACTGTTTCAACGTTCAAAACCATTATCAGATTATACTAAAAACGGCTTTAAATGAGCGCCAAAACAGCTTTTACAATTCATGTTTAGAACATATTTACGGAAATTATATTATTTGTATCATTATTGAATTCGATTTATTTTAAATTTAAAAAAATAATTCTACAAATGGAACAAAATAACAATAAATAAAACACCCATTTACCTTCGATAAAGCAGCCAAAAATGCAACCCATTTTCCACAAGGAAAAAAAATGGAGCCTAAAAATTTTTTTTTTATAAAAATAAAATTTGGTAATGTGAACCCCACTGTGTGATTTATTTTGATTTACAAGTGATCTTTCAAAATCCGATTTAAAAAACATCAACGAATTATGCAAATATTATCACAGAATGAGGTTCTAACTCATAAAAAGTCTCATTTTTAATCGCATTTATTTACATTAAGCCAATTTGTAAATGACCCTCATTAAATTTATTTTTGATAATGAATAGTTAACATTATGCAGGATGTGATGAAGGTACATTATCCAGTGATTCCTGACATTATTTCGAGTAATATGACGGCCTATAATTGAATATGTTGGCCTCCGTGGTGGAAGGGTAGGGTGGCCTCTTGACTAGCAATTCGAATTGTGAGGTATTCACATAAAAAAAATTAAAATTTATATTGAATTTGGTTTCCTGAACTTTCAAAACCTACAAAAAATCTTTGACATGTCGTCACTGGTCACTCTACCGAGTAATCTCCGTTGTAACTCATAACAAACCCCCACTCGACCCTAACTGCCCAATACCACCCAAAAAAAACGCAGTGGCCAAAAATGTCATCTACATGTTTTAATCCGAATAACCTAAAAAGTAAGTCAGATACGTCCCTTAACACTCCGTATATTATGTGCCCAGTAAAACTTGTCTAAATCGTTGGAGGCATTACAAACACTTGCTCTAATTTTAACTGTTTACTTTTGGTTGTAAAACTTAAAGCTTTTTATATTTGTCCTCCACTACTCCACAGAGCGTTCGGAAGCTTCTTGGGAACTAAAGTGGCCCAGCTAAAGCAGGAGAGCTTATGCGCATACATTTACATCGCAATATGCCGCATGATTGGTTAGCTGATTCAATGCGCGAGTGTGGCTGGAAGCTGCCATATCTCAGAAGTACTACTTCTGATCAATTATTTTCCAGTAACATTGAGAAGTTTTTAAGGAAGTTGCCATAAATCAGCAGGAAAGGTATGATAATCTCGATAGATGGTAAAGATATTCCTTCCTGTTTGTGGAATTTAACGGATTCGTTTATTTTCATATGCGATTGGTTTTCATATAAAGGAATGAAAAATAATAGGTGATCCCGAAGCACTAAAAGCAGTGAGTTTAAATTAGGTGTAAAATCTGTCCTTTAGGTTGTAAGAGACAAATATGTTTGCGTCATTTTTAAAAACCTTAAATAAATTGAAAGAGAGGATATGTTATTGAGACAATGTGCGTGGTTTCATTGAACCAGGTACAGTGGACACAGTTGAGGTTTACTGCGTTTAGTATACAACATAAGTCCAATCGTCGCTCTAGGCTCTTTGTGTGAAAAAGCAAAAACCAAATGTGATGGAGTTTCTTTATATTCGTTTGTACGGCTGGTGTCAAGATGCACGCATAATAAGAGCAGTTCATAATAATATAGCCTTTTCACCACCACATTCATATTGTTTTAATGGCTATTCCTTTCTAATACGTTTCCTTTTATGCTACGCAGGCTGTTTTATGTAACTATTTCATTTATTTACACATCGTTATTTGTTATTCTTTTCTAATACGTTTCGTTATTTGCTATGCATCTAGAAACAGGAACGTGCTGTATGTTTTTTTCGATTAGTGTGAACATAACTAAACTCGGTTGTGGTATTCTTTTATAATCACGACGCATGATTGTCCATTAATTTATTATTAGTACATACAGTAATGAATACTAAGAATCTAGAAACAAAACATAAAGTTTTGAGATAGATAAAGGGAATTTGGAAAGATTGTGTTATGGATTTGGCGGTAGACTTGTCGGAATTTGAACATTTGTAATATTACCTAATACAAAAAAATAACGAGTTTTGGTGAGAGCTACCTACTTATAATTTAGAATAAGATTTTTGGTGACAGAACTCGCACAGTAATTCACATCAACACCATTCAAAGCTTTAGAACGGAAATCCTATACCATGGCTGACTTTTACGAAAGTATTCATTTTGACACCTAAGTGATCAGAATCTCTTATTTGTACCTTTTCAATTCTCGAATATTTTTCTTTACAAAATAGTGATAACGAGAAATAACTCGACATAAAAAATCAATGATTTGTGTTGACATATAATTTCTTATCGCCTGATGCTGGTTTATTCAAAGCACCAATTCGGCGCTATGTCATAAAGCCTGCCGGTCTGAACTTAGGCCCTGGGCTCAGAGGCACGGCTGCTACCAACTATCAACATCGCCGCCGCGGCTAATAATCTAATCACCGTTGTTAAAAGAGAGAAATATAATACCTAGTTGTAATAAAAAGGGCAATGAAACCAGAAACCACTGCTTCATTATGCCGATAGATAAATCAACAGGGGATAATAAATAGTGTTTTATGTGTGAAACTCGACGAGTTCATGAAATAACTTCGGGACTAGAGTATGTAAACGAGATGAAGTAACTATTGAGGTGTAGTACCTACCAATTACCATTTGTAACATTATAAGTGTATTGACAGCCCCCATACTCGAGGGGTAAGGCTCCCGACAAGCAATCCGAAGATCGCGTTTTAAATCGAGGAGTGCGCAAGTAAATTTTATTTCACAATCAATTCACTTAAAATAATATCTAGTATACTTGCGGCACGTTCCAGAGTGAAAGATACTATCCACTATTCGGAATTGAAACGATGCTTGAAATGGTTTAAGCCGTGTTTGGTGACCAGATCTAAATAAACAGGTACTCTCCCACCTTCCTCTTCCTTGTATCCTCCTCCTCCCTACTACCTTCAGCCTCACAACATACCCCAACTGGGGATGTCACAGTTTTGACATGACAAGACAAAATGACAGCGCAGACCCGGGTTACTAAAGTTACAATGTTTCCAAAGTCAATTAAAATAATTTCAACCTCACCGTTTAACTTGAAACTAATGGCCAGAGAGTTCATTATTTTGCAATATATTTATTTATTTAGACGCCCATCGGGCTTTTACTTGGATATTAAAAAAACATAATAAGGAAAAATGCATATTAAGTTATTCGTTATAAATATATAAAGTATAAAATATTGTACCAACATTTAGGAAAATATATCAACAATTAAAAATGACCAGTTTGAATATATCCGAATTTTAATCGATTTTTATCAATATTAACCAAAAATGTTGCGTCAAATACATTAATACTTTTATAAATTTCAAATAAAGTGGGTATCTAGTGTGTTTTTTGACATTACTTTATTTTCTAATGTGAAATATTCTTCCTTTTTCTATATTTTTAAATTTGTGAAAATTAAACATTATCAAACTAACAATTTTCTATTGTCTGTGGATGGTCTTTATTCCAGCTTGAAATTATTCACGTTCAATTAACTTAAATTTGCTATAAATTTAAGCATTACTTTCAAAATCATTGGAAATGTATCTTTCGTGTTTTTCCTGCTTTGGGTCAATATGCCTTTTCAGGCTTCTATCTTTTAGTTCATCTATCCAACTCTGCCTCTTTATTCCAAGTGACCATTTTATCTCTGGTCACACTTGCTAAGTGCAAGGTGCAGCCCTTGTGTTAGACTATGCGTGTTTAATATTGAAACAGTTTTTTGGTTTTTCCACATCCAATTAGCCTGTTACAGTTGTATTTTTCCTTTTTCCTCTTGTTTCTTAAAAGTCTTACCTTTGAAGAAACAAGAACTAAATAGAAAATTCCGAGGCCAGTTATATTGATATTCAATTGTTATTAATACACCATACATATTTCACTTTTTTATTCGTTAAGTCGCGTAGTTGATAATGCATCTTATCTCGCTGTTCGGATTATTAACCTCTTGAAAAGAACATTTAAGTGTAAATCGTGTGACTTCCATCCGCAAGTTAAATGTTGTCGTATATTAAAAGCAAATAGAGCTGTGTTGTGAAAAATCTAACATTGTGATTGTAGATGGTTTCAAGAGACCAACAGGATTCAAAAGAAACCAATATCATTAGGAGGTAAGTCTTCCCATCATCTCTCCTCGTATTCTTATTGTAACACGATCGAAAGAATTTTTTTTTTCATTTACATACAGTCAATTTGTGCGACAGCCAAAAATATATATTTAATTAAATGAGTCCTTTGCAGTTCTAAAATAAAATCTCTGTTCTCGAGTGCAATAAGTAAATAAAGTAAAATAAAATGGATGAATTATTTATTCACCACTAGTACCTATCATCTTTTGTGTAAGACTTCCAGATCAGCGCTCTCTGCGTTCATCAAAGTGGGATATTTTCAGCAAGTGATCAAAATTCTTTAATATTGTAATCCATTTCGGTAGTCCGAGCACCAGCGGTGTCTCAGAACTTACAAGAGCTGAATGATTTATTAATTTAGATTGATTCTGAAACCATTTAATGCAAAAATATTGTAGAAGTGTTATTTGCCGAAAATTGTAGTAGGTATAATGAGGAATGGAATTTATTGATTTAATGTTATCAGGTTAAACAACGTTTTCTTAGCCTCTGCGTACTAATTCATTCTGATTTATGGAGACATTAGGCATTAACTATCATACCCGGCTTCACCGTATCTAGTTCATACTTAAATCGGAGTCTCCTTCAACACCGAAACGATAGAGTTTGGATTATTTTCATTTAATTATTATTGAGATTTTGAGGCAAATATACTAATTAAGAATATGTTACATACCACTCTCAATTTCCTGGTTAGTGGTGTAACATTCTCGGGTCTCACTGGGGAGTTATTCTTTTTACTAATACTTAAAAATAATAAATGTACGCGGGGAAAACAAAGTGATATGAAATATTGCTAATTTATTAAAAACCTGGTTAAATTATTCGTATTCCGCTAAAGAACGGGACTACAGGCCTTTAACGAATGAATTGTCAGATTTCCTAACAGTAAAGCACGAATATGTTATGAAAATGTCGGAAAAATTGATCATAAAAATTCTATATTATCGCATTTCGTCAATTTATTTATCAGGATAAGGGCGTTGCATGAACACGTGTTCCGATATTTTCTAAATGTACTAATATTTCAATAGGAAATAAATCAGCCATACTCATTTTTCTTCGTGTACAATTTAATTTTCAGTGATATTGATTTGGGGTATTGCGCCATAACTTTCTTTAGCTGTCCGAAACATCAGCTAAAGAAGGAGGTAGCGCAACACGCCATAATACTCCAAAAATTAATCACTATAACATAATTGCTTAAAAATAGTAGGTAAAGTTACAAAAAAATTCCATAATTCAAAATATTAGTAATATTGGACAATAATTACACAAGTGAAAAATCAAATAATATATCTGAAAATATCAGTATGTTGGTTTTTTATAAAGGCGTAAAGCTTTTCTGACTTTGTCTTCAATCATAAATAGAAAATAGCTTTGGGCCTAAGTATTCGTAACGGTGTTGTGAAGCTGTCGTATTGCATATAACGCAGTACATATAACGTCAACGCGACGTGCAAGGGTGCGAATGAACGTATCAGCGTAGCGACGACAATTCGGATGTTTTAAATACTTAAAACAAAGAATTAAGTCTTGCGACCGGTAGGAACATGAATTTATTATAAAATTCACTGGTTGGAAAATCTCTTGCTTTTAGAATAGCTTTATTAATTCGGTTTGTGTTATTACTATCGGTTACAAGTTTTATATCTTATGATGTTATATATCTATTATCCTTACCCATACAATAAAACCATATTGCAACACCGACTGTACCAAACCAAAAATAAACAATTTTCATATTTGAATTTTTTTTTTCGTGTTTAATTCGTAGAACTCCATTTAAATTTTTTTAAATTTAATTAAAATTAAATTTAATAATATAATTATTAAGTTCTGCAGTATTTTTTTTGTTTTTGTTATTGTTACAGCTGTTTCGGCTTTCAAGACAGTTTGAAAATGGCCTTGAAAGCCGAAACAGGTTTAACAATAACAAAAACCAAAAAATACTAGCAGAACTTAATAATTATATTATTAAATTTGATTTTAATTAAATTTAAAAAATAAATATATATAAATAAAATATTCATATTTGAAAGTTTTAGGATATTATGTATATTTATGTAAGTGACTTTCCGAATTCTTTAAACACTATCTGTTAAATCTACATGTTTCTTAAAATTCATATTACTTTATCTGAGGATTCTTACATTTTGATGACACATGAACGATTGTGCACCATCACTCCAATGTTAGAGCTAGGGGCAGGGTCATTATGGTAAAACTGCAATATGATGTTTTTTTAATAGATTAATCTGCAGTAAATTATCATAAAAACATTCCTTAAACATTATTAGTTATCATATTCGCAGCCACTGTCACATCTGTCTATGTTATTCCTTCGTCGATGATAACTGTGTCATTCACACACGAGATAACACTTCCACTAAGAAGGATACTGAAAATATCATTGACATAATATAATTATGAAGAGTATGAGCCCAATTACTGCGCCTTGTGGAATTCCATACTCAGAAGACATAGATTCATCTATTGTATTATTATTTTAAGGTTTTGTTGCCTATTTTCTAAGTATCTCTAAACCAACTTAGTCTTCATGTCGGATTTCTTTCAACTTAGCAACCGACCTAGAATGCAGCTAATGCACTATCAGAAGCTATTTTTAGATTAATACATTTTCTTAGGCACTTCCTACGACTATCCAATTCCCCATAACCAGAGAAGTCAATTTTGCAATGGTATCATAAGTGCCTAGTTTAGTTCTAAAACCATATTGGTTAGAAAGCAGAATTTGAATTTTTCTATACATAGAAGTAGTCTCTTTTTGACTATTTTCTCAAATATTTTAGAAATATTAGATATTAAAGATTTATTCACTTATTGGCAGTATTAAGTCATTAATATTAGTTAAATTCAGATATTAAATTATTAATATTGGCTACCTACCTGAGATTATTATCACATTATGAAAGTGACCATTAAACATGTTAATTTTTTACTCTTCCTTTCATTAATATAAAAATGAAGTTTTTATTTGTTTCGAATGAGTTTTTTTATTGAAAAAAATAATTATTTATGTCTCTTTTTTCCTAGCAGTTGTAGTAGTGATTTAATTTTTGTTTTATTGATAATGGAAACGAATTGTTAAAATATTTAAATTTACGAATTGTTAAAAAAAAATAACTAAATTTAAGAAAAAAAAATTATATGACCAGAAGATCACCCTTTTTACTTTAGCTCCAAACAGAAAGCCCCTTGGAAAATAATTCCCCTCAATCCACTTCTCAAACCTCACCCAATAAACCCGGAAATCCCTGCTAAGTCACCAAATGTAGCGAACTACTTGGGATAATATGTGGCAGAGGCGTTGCACATACGTAGATTTTAATGATTTAGACGGCCAAAAGTATTTTTTTTTAAATCAATATAATGGTAAGGTATCTATTTAATTGGCGAGTCAACAGTTCTATGTACAATATAACATCCCCTCCCCCCTCCTTGGAAGCGCGGGAGTCGACTTTGATCAGTCGGAATTCGATAGTGAACAAGTGTGTACGTGTCGGCTCTCGGCGCTCTCCTAAACTTATAACTTTCCAAACGTGCATTATTCATTTCAAGCTAATATTTCCGTTTTAACTGTGATGGATTGCGATAATACAGGTAAGAACAATTTGTTTTCGTTACAGAAAAATTTAATTAACATTCTCTGTCATTCATTTTTAAAACGACAAACATCACTCTGTCAATTTTTTTTTTTTTTTAATATATTTAAATTCGAGTGCCTTTTTAATGTACTTATGAGTCCGTCCCTGTATTAATTTTTATTATACTATATAGTGCATATATGTAACTAACTAATTCCATAAGAAATAGCCGCGCAAAATCGCGCTTTTTGAGCTAAGCCCTTTTGAAAGGCTCTTTGTCAAATATAGGAAATATTGAGTGTGCGATATTTTGTATTAAAATTGTTTTTATATTTGTTTCAGGTCTACCTACTACCTCGGGTACTAAAGTAGTGACTCGTCAATACATATTTGACCAACTACAGAGTCAAAATTTACCAACTTTAAATGAAAAACTTGACTATTATGAGAATTTTCTCCTTATGCGCTATGGGCACAACAAAGAGGCTAAAGAAGACTTTAAAAAAAGATTTTCTTATGTAAAATCACAAATTAAGCAACGATGGGTAAAGGCAAATAAACACCAAGATGTTTTCCTGAAAATAAACCAATCATGGTTAGAGGGAACATTCGAGATTCCCATTGAATCAGCCTCCTCGCAAGGTCGACCACCCAAGTCTCTTGGAGAACTAAGTGAGCGTAGTAAAAGAAGAAAAACGGAAGAAATAAGGGCCTCCGCAGGTGATGAAGTTATTGTTCACGCTGCTACATCTGTGTTGCAGACAACGGGACATAGGACCGCCTCGAAAGTGCTTAAAGATATTACGAACTCCCCAACACGGGCTAGTAAATATAGAAAAGCCTACAGTAGAGTTACCAACAACGATGAGGTACCTCAATTGACGCCTCTGCAAGCACTTAAGATGTTCGTTGAAGCTGATTTTACGAGACGACAGTATGAGATAGTAAGGGCAACAAATCCACAACATTTTCCTTGCTATGATCTTGTTTTGAAAGCAAAACAAGAGTGCTATCCGCCGAAAGAATCCCTAAGAATTACGGCTACTTGCGCGGAAAGTAATCTACAGTGCTTAATGGATCTAACCGTAACACGATTATCAAAATACCTAGAAGATGTGATAATCCGGCTTAACGAGCAAGAAAGGAAGTCGTTAATGATAATCTGCAAATGGGGTTGTGACGGTTCTCAGCAATCCAAATTTAAACAAATTTACGATAATGAGACTGATTCCGATGCCAACATTTTTATGAGTTCCTTTGTGCCTTTGCGCATTGTTTGTGGAAAAGATGGCAGTAAAATTGTTTGGCAGAATCCAACTCCTTCTTCGTCAAGGTTTTGCCGTCCGATTCGATTCCGATTTGTAAAAGAAACAACGGACATAACTAAAGAAGAGATAAAATGTGTGCAGGAGTCCATTAAGCAACTGAACAAAACAGTTGTTACGTTGAATGAAGAGGAGTTTTCGTTTGGGCACCAACTCAAAATGACTATGATTGACGGAAAGGTGTGTAACGCAGCCACAGACACAAAGTCAACATCCCAGTGCTACATCTGTGGAGCTACTTCGAAAACCTTTAATGATCTATCGAAGAAAAATAGTGTAAACCCTCAAGCTTTGGAATTCGGCTTGTCAGTATTACACGCCCGGATCCGCATTTTCGAAAGCATTATACACCTTTCGTATAAACTGCCAGTAAAAAAATACAGGGAAAGAAAAACCGAAGAAGACAAGGCATTAGAAGCCCAAAAGAAGTTGGAAATTCAGGAGAGGTTTCGAAATGAAACCGGTTTGCTTATTGACATGCCAAAGGCCAACTTTGGCAACACCAATGATGGCAACACAAGCCGGAGGTTTTTTGAAAACCCCGAATTGGCTTCAGCCATCACAGGTATTAACTTTGAACTGATTTACAGATTCAAGGTTATTTTAGAAACTATTTCTAGTGGCCATAAAATTGATGCTGAAAAATATGATAAGTATGCGTACGACACAGCAAAATTGTACGTAGAACAGTATGGTTGGCACCCAATGACGCCAACTATGCACAAGATATTGGTACATGGAAGCCAAATCATAAAAAGTTCGGGGCTCCTTCCAATTGGACAGCTATCGGAAGAAGCTGCAGAAGCCCGGAACAAGCATTTCCGATCGTACCGGCTAAACTTTGCCAGAAAGTTTTCTAGGAAAGAATGTAACTTAGATGTATATTATAGGCTTTTGTTAAGTTCAGATCCCTTCATTAGTTGCTTGAGACAAATAAGAAAACCTTCACGTAACGCATTTCTACCTGAAACGGTTAAACTTTTATTACCTGGTGACCCAAACACAGAGTCAGTAGAGACATCTGGACCTGAAGATAACGATTTTTAATGTAATTTTATATTTAAAGAAAACTTGTTAAATTCTGTTTCCATTCATTTGTATTTTTTAGTGAATTTAGCTCTGTTATATATTACTGTTCTTTATAACCTGACAATATATGTATGTTTTTATAAATATATACCTTTCCTTTATTTTAATTGAACTTAGAACTAAAATAACCCCAAAAATAATTTTGGCCGCCTAAATCATTGAAATCTATCTATGTGCGTTGGTTATCCAATAAATGCTTCCCGGGTTGAATGAACGCCAAATTATAACAACAAAAATGTATGTATGTAAATATAGTTGTTTTTTAAGATGACAACATCAAAGGATCATATTTTGAAAAATGCGGGATATTTTTTGTTTCATAGTTTTGTAATGATCATCTGTTTTACCCACGAGCTACTATTGACCACCTGATTCTATTTTGGTATATTCCAATACTAAGTCTACCAATATAGGATTAAAGTACCACCTCAAAGACCAACCGAATAATTTATTCTGCGAGATGTCTTAATACGAAAATTATTCAAACAAAAATGTTACTGAATACTTAACCGCTTTGCTCGAGAAAAAATGCTTTAATATTAAACATATCAAATAAATAAGAATTAGTTTGTCGTTAAAATTCTAATTGTTCAATTAATTATTATTTTACCGGCGTTATTTCAGTGATTATCATTACATGTTTGCTGTTTTCAATTCATTTCAAATTTATAAAAAATAAAAAATCAATGCATAAATATTTTACAACTTTGACAGTTAGTACCCAATTTAAAAATGGATGATCCTTCCATTACACTTATTAATGCCAAATTTATACAATCATTACTTTGAAATATATAGGTACAGTTTAATAATCAGTCTTAAAATAATTGATCGATTTTATGAGAAAGGCATTAGTAACTAAAATAACTTACTATTTTATCACTGAAGAAGTGGATATACATAATAAATCCAAACGAAAAATGAAACAGAACAAGACACAAAATTAAAAGGTAGCTGTCTCAACTGGAAATCGAACCCGGGATCTCTGTCTTACCGAGACAATGTCTCTAACCACACAGCCAATGGAACCTCATTATTTTTGTCGATTTCAAATTCAGAATTTATAATATTACCCTAAACTAATTTTTCCCATATTTTTGGCTGCTATCTTGTTGAATGATTACAAATTTTCAAAGAATTTATTTGTAACTCAGATAGTGTCTTGGATTAACATTTGCGATTTAATTATGGGTTTAAACTTCAATAGGTAAAAGAAAAGTGATTAAAATAAATAAAAAGTCAATAGGTGTCTCACGTTTGTTTATCTAAAACACTGTCTAGGTTACAAACACACCACAAAAATGTAAGTTTGCACATATGTTATGTTCTATATGTTCTCTCTTATTTTTTGATAGATACTTATTTTATTTATATTTACCAATAACAATTAAGAACTTCTTATCAATATTGATTCAGCATCCGCTCTCATTCCCAATGTATTTTTTTTTATTCTTATTTATTTCCGAGATTGACGTGAGAGTTAAGAGTCTTAAATGTAGAAAAGGCGTTATTGAGTAACGCCTTTAACGTTTTAAAATCGGATCCTAGAGTCTTCCTTAATTAGTTGAGGAAGATGCCCCGCCCTTTCTGCATTGTGTAACTCCAATCAATTTGGACAGAAAAGCTACCAGTTTTTTACGGCGCAACAGCTTGTGTGAATCTGGGATCTCGCCTATTCTACGATTACACATTTCTAAGAATGAACCATAAATAAATGAAAAGGAGTTTTGAAGCGTTCACAGATACTCCATTTCAATTCTTTTTTGTTGGATATATACTGCCTTTTTATCCCCCAGAGTTCGCATAATTATATCCACTATTGGTGTGAAATATATATACATTTACCATATTATTTAATTAATACTGTTCCTCAAAATATTATTATGGAAACATATGAAACTGCTTACTGACATTTAGAGCCAATAAATCCATCTAGATTTCACCTTTTATCCCATATTTTTGGGTTCTATAAATTTGCAAGGCGATTGCTCAAAACGTCTAATATGGATTGAACATTGAATGAACTGTCAAATTGCAATAATCACATTAAAAAACTCCTGAGATTTGTTCTAAATTCTGACGATTCTTTTTTTTCCTTGTGCTGCGTAAATTTTAGGTTCTAGAGGAATTCATAAATTTTATATTGCTTTAAAAATATAATTATACTGGATTCCTACAATTTGTATCCTATTTTAAAAGGCATTGCCTTATGCATCACTGTTCTGTGCAGCGTTCGCATAGCAACTACTGTCGATCAAACGGTTCTATTCTACGGTAGATTCTATATAGAATAAAACGAAAGTTGAAGTTGATTTAGCATTGGGCTTCCACTTCTATCGGACGTTCGATAGCATAGAAAGCCTATTCATATGGCATAGATCATACAATAGATGAGGCGGGAACGCTTCATAAAATAAACTTAGTTTTTTGAGCTATTGGCTGATGCTTGAATAAAATGGATTGTTTGTACACCAATTAAGGCAGGAAAATTAAAAAATATATATATGAATCGGTACAAATTTGAAAAGCAAACCCATACTATTTTTAAGAAAGCCTTTTTATCTCGAGGATTTCAAATTTATTTTAGAAAAATATTATATTTAAAACAATAAAAAAAGTTCTTTCGTGAATCAGTTAATTTTTTGTCGTTTTAGGTGGAATCCGACTGCAATTTGTTTTTTTTTGTGCACTTGGAATCCATGATCCATCTAGTATCGTCTTTTAAAATTAAATACATAATGGATTTTAACTGTATTTTGAAAATAACCAACGGAATTTAAAGATAAAAATGTAATTCGTATCGTACCTGTACAAAATGACACAATAATAAAAAAATGAATGACTATTTGGAATCACGTTATTTTAGAAAAAAATAATGTCAACTTTTCTCTGAAATTATTTTCGGTTAGATTTGTTTATCTGATTTCAAGAAGGTAGATATTTGCCACACGATTTAACTCTAACGTAATGTGTATTTTTTTTAATTTCTACAAATATATCCCAGAATCACTCTTGCCCTCCTGTATGACACATCCGATTAGCGTTCACTCAATTAGCGCTCGTTCAATTTAAATAGAGATTGAACCCAGCACTTTAATTCCTCAAATCATTACAAGTCCTCCTTCCACTTAAGCCATGATCTTGAACATAATTTAGCGTTGATGCTACAAATACTTCTTTACTCCTACTGCGCAAAACCTTACCAGACCAGATCTGGTTTCGAACCAGAAAAAATTGGATGGTTTATTCTAGTATCGTTCTTTCTTCTTTAGCGGCAGTAGATTTCTGTCCATTTCACAATCAGTATTATGTTTGTAGGTGTGATTAGACTTCAAAACGAGCTTTATTGGATCGTTGGTTTCTGATTGGTTAGCTTGTTGGGATGGGCAGAAGTTCATAAGTCAACACTGGTAGTTTTCATTAACTTTTATTTCTATTCTAAATGTGCATACATATACCACACGTATTCCACTCGAGTGATCGTGTCAGTAACTGAAATATGTATCGAGCGATCGTGTTATTTAAGCGATCGGTTTTGAAATTTCCCGCTCTGATTAAAAAGAATCACACCTTTAAATTTTAATACGAAGACATATAAACTGATTAAAGTGATATATTTTCAATAAATTAACCTATATTTTGCTGTGTATTTAATATTTTTTGGATTTGTCAAAAAATATATTAAAAAATCGTAAACTTTCGTAAGGAATTTTGCGTTTTAGTTCTTTTAAAATTGACTTAGGTACGTAAAACTTATTTCGGTAAACAATGAATATTTTCTATTTCTGTATTTTTTTATGTCCTACTTGATAATCACAGATACAAATAAATATTTCAAGACTTAAGTTTTAATCGTAAACAGCTATTCTAAAAGTGTTTTATGAAAAATATTTTATAGAATTTGTGTCATTTTGTGTTATTTTTTTAATACATTTAAGGAGAAAACATAGACACAGACAGCAATGAACAAACAATAGAAAAACTGGGGAATGCGCCTAGATCCTACTATTGGTCACAGATCAATATTATGATGGGAGTATGTACCTACCTACTTTACTATCCGGCTTCGCCCTAGTTTCAACGGTAACTATGGCTTCATAAAAAACTTAAATTTGGATTTGGAGCCAAAATACTCAACTAAATTGAAAAATTATGTTTTTATCTAGTAAGGATATGTGCTATTTTAGGGCATAACTACGAACCAATTTTGACAGTTTTTGTGAGTTATGAATAATTATTAAAAAGAGTAATCTTCGTCTACCTACCATTCAAATATAATAAAAAATAGCACATTTCAAAGAGGTATTTTTGAATGGAAATTTTAATTTACAAGTTTTTTTTAATTAAATTTTTCGCCCATCAAATTGATTTTTAAACATTATATCTTTATATATTTCCTCATATTCGTACAAAATGTAAACTTTTTTTTTTAAATATTCATCATTAACTGACAAATAATTGCTAAAGTTGCCTCTAAAATCATGAAAAATTGGATTCAATAGTGGCCTATATTTTATAATTTAAAACACAAATAAATAACGTAACACATATTAAAATTAGACATTTGATTTACCTTTTGATTAGTAAAATAATTTTTCATTTTGGCCACAAATCCAAATTTAAGTTTTTATGAAGAGGGCCGCGTGACCGTTCCTCTTAAGAGTGTTAAAATTAACTCGACCCCGTACCTCTGCAACGGTAATATATATATATATATATATATATATATATATATATATATATATATATATATGAAAATTACTTCTACGGCGTAATAGGCACAATTGTAACTTTTGCGTTTTTAAATTGTAAATTGTAGTAACTTTTTTTATGTCGTAGTGATTTGGTATTTCGTGACAACTCTACATTTTTAGTTAGGTAAAATATAATCAAGCCAATTAAAAAAAAAAATATATATATATATATATATTTTTTTTTTTTTTTAATTGGCTTGATTATATTTTACCTAACTAAAAATGTAGAGTTGTCACGAAATACCAAATCACTACGACATAAAAAAAGTTACTACAATTTACAATTTAAAAACGCAAAAGTTACAATTGTGCCTATTACGCCGTAGAAGTAATTTTCATTAATTATTGTTAATGAAATAAGTTGACAAAATTTGATCTCTTTCTACTCTTAGTATTAATTGTAGCCAGTGCAAGTATAACGGAAGACTTTTAATGCGGAAGATTGAACCCGCGACGTCATGTTTTGAATCCTATTCCTTCAACCACTTGACCAAAAACCGGCTACGTTTGTTATTGTCATTCTGTTCTATTTGAGTATGGTTTACGTACGCATATTATCAATATGAATTGATTCAACAAGTTTCGTATAATCAATTTATGGCTTCCCTTTTACACAGAAATCAATTTACAGTTAATCGCAATAAATTGAGTTTTATGATTATTACTGAAAACACATAATTTGCAAAAGCTTTTATAATATTAATGAGGTTTCTGTATCTGAACCATTAATTTTGTGAATAATTTATAGTGCCTAGATCTCTCCGTAGGGCACCTGGTAGAAGAACTCTGATAACGGTCATATGGCGTAGGTAATTTGGATGCTGTTGTAAAAGCCCAGTGCTTGCTTGTTGTGATGCTTCTGATATAGGTTACTCGGAGTAATTAAAAATATTGAGATAAAAATGTTGCGCAATGTTTAATGCTGATTTTAAATATTATTTTAACTATTCACATTTTTATCGTCTATTTATTTATTTGTTTACCATCTTTCTTAAATTTGTTTTTTTTTGCCTTTTCTGACCTTGTTAATTTATTGACAGGGTGATATTCACTCTCTCTTCTCTTCCGATTTGTAAAAAGGTGAATAACATTATAATATAATAAAATTAATGTATTAAAAATCATAAAAAACTCAATTGGCAGCCCTGCCATCGTCACCACTACTAAATTTCATGTAGCGAATAGGAACACAAGACAAAATGTAACATTATTACAACAACCAACTATCAGACACATTCAATAACCAATAGGATGCATGATCTGGGAAACAAGTTTGGGGCACTAGTGATATATTTAGTGATTCCATTATAGAATTAATAGTATTATTTTTTAATGATAAACTAATGTTTATAAGACAAGGTTTTATTCATAGCATAAAGGATAATAAATAATCATGAGCAATAATTAGTAATTCCCGTTGGCGGCATTTATTTTTACTCGGGAGATATTTTTAATTTGTATTAATATTTCGAGCGATTAATTATTGCTTATAATTATTCAGAATTAAAAGTAAATCTTCTTGGCAAATAAATGTTTTTATTATTATTATTATTATTATTATTATACCAGCACTTTTTGAATCCTACATATTATGGAGACACAAAACAAAGTCAATGACAGACGTCAAGTATAATTTTGCTCCGTATAAAATAGTGAAATAAAGCGCAAAAGTTTAATGTAAACATTATATAACTTGTGTATCTGTGCATCATAGTGCGGCGGAAATTCTGGAACTAATTTTATGTATGTACTGAATCGCATTCTTAATAGAAACTCATTACAAAAAATTAAAAAACCGAGATTTTAACATATTATTTGGATGCACTACCTACATATGGCATATTTAATCTACTAGTCAATAGATGTCAGTAAATACCTACATACATAAAATTTATAAAATAAACTGAGTTACGCCTACGAATCAATAGATGGCAACGCTTGCAAACTTGCGAAGGAAAATATTTTTAATTCAACTATTGCCCAGTAGATGGTGACAGTGTTTATAAACATCAAAATAATATATATATATATATATTTTTTTTTTTATAAATAATAGAAATCAAAGTTTTTAGTGCACATTGGATCATTTACTAACCCAATATAAAAGTGAATTTAGTTCTTTAGCGGTCTTCACTACGACTCAAAATTTATCACTCGTGTTACGAATTTTGCCTGCCAACAGGCGCAAGGAAAACTTTACCACCTAACTAACCACATAATCACAACATGAATAATTGCAATGCCTGTTCAGAACCCACTCTCTCCGACGAGTCCGTATTTACCTGCGCCGTGTGCAAGGGAATATTCCATTTGCACTGCAGCGGAGTGGCAGAGACCTCATACCGTCGACTCACTAAGGAGCGACGCGCCCAAATTAAATGCAAGAAATGCCTATCTGACACTCCGGCTTTTAATGTCACTGCCAGCGGTGCCTCAACTTTGGACAATGAACTACTATTAAAACAAAACGCAATACTCGACCAAAACACCCAAATTCTCGCCACAATCTCAGCAATGAGTAAACAATACGAGGATATTCTACTTCGAGTCCACGAACTCGAGAATATAAACAAAAAACTTGAAAAAAAAAACTGTGATCTTGAAGCGCGCTTGGAGCTAATAGAAGGACAATTTGAAAATTTAGACAGGGAAAACAGGTCGAAAAACGTAGAAATACGAGGAATCCCGGAAATAAGCGGAGAAGACTTAAAAAATGTTGTTTTCAATATCCAAAAAATTACAAATGCCGGAACAGAAGTGAAAAACGTGGAAGCAGCCTACCGTACTGGACAAAAAACCAACAAGGATTTACAACGGCCAATAATCCTCAGATTCAAAACAAACGATGACCGTGACATCTTCTTAAATGACATAAAAACATTTAACAAGCGATCTGCAAATCGGGAGGATAAATTAAACACAAATATCATAGGAATGGCAGGAAAGAGCTCCCAGATTTATATCAATGAACACTTGACATTTCGAGCTAAACATCATTGGTTTCTTGCACGTAAGGCTACACGAGACAATATTTTTAAGTTTGCCTGGACCAGAGGGGGACAAGTATATGTACGCAAAGACGTTGGGACGCCCGTTATACTTATCAATGAAAAAACCAAAAACCTTTTATCTCCCTCACCAAATAACTTATAATCAATTTTCATCCTTTGGTATACTTTTATTTTACTTGATTCTCCTGTATATTATTATATATTCATCTATATATTACTTGATACTATCTGTTACAAAAAACATATTATTGGATTTTTCTAGCCCAAAGACATTTAACAAAAGCATGTACCCCATCATTGTTTTTAATCGATCAAATAACTTAATACAATCACCTCTTTCCAGTAATCTAGTTTTCTTATCATGTAAAAAATGTGTTATTGTAATTGCATCAAAACCATTACAACTTACTATGCTTTATACAAACACTAAAAATGGAAGAAATAGTTGATCAATTGGACAATTTGTCCATAATTCCATGTACAGAGACAAACAGTCCTCTCGAAGTCCAAAAAATATTAACTCAACCTGCCCTAAAAATTTTCTCTATGAATATCAGAAGCATAAACCGTAACTTCAACGAACTATTGTTAGTTCTCACAGATCTAAATTCAGACTTTGACATACTCATTTTAAGTGAATGCTGGATCAATGAAAATTACATTCCAAAAAACATAACAAACTACACACACTACAATACACAGAATAACCTAACACAGAACGAGGGAGTTATCGTATTCCTCAAAAATCATATATCTCACTCAGTGAACGAAATCATAATCAACGACTCTAATTGTCTCAAAATTGAAATAGATAACCATGTAACTATATTTTCTATATATCGATCACCAAGCACATCTAACATAACCCCATTTCTAAACTCTCTTAATCAATCTCTATCATGTGTGAAAAATTGTGACAATATCCTTATTATCGGTGATCTCAATATAAATATAATTAATTGCACACATCCTCAAGTCAATGAATATATAAACCTACTAACACTACAAGGATTCGTCCCAGCCATTACAGCACCTACCAGGATATCTGGCTCGTCGGTGAGTTGTATTGATCATGTATTTTCAAAATGTAAATTAAAAAACAGATCTCTTGTATACCAATGCACTGTCACAGACCACTACGCTACCATAACATCTCTGTCTCATAAAATACATAAACCACCGCAACACGTAATCACACAAAAGAAAATATCTTACAATACACTTTATGACCTGGTCTCTCAGGAAACTTGGTTAAATGTTTACAAACAGAGTGATCCCAGTCTGGCCTGCAAATCTCTTGTTGACACACTACATATCCATCTAACCAACGCTACATCAGACAAAACTCACAAAACTAAACACCATGATTCTAAACTTAAGCCGTGGATAACTTTTGGTATCCTACACTCTATTCGTAAGCGCGATAAACTCCACGCACTCTGCAAAAAAAATCCCAACGACTATGAATCTCACCTGTTCTACAAGAAATACAGAAATGTGTGCAAAAAAATTACTTTAAAGGCCAGAGAAGATTACTACAAAAAACAAATAAATAACGCAGAGAATGACAAAAAAAAAATATGGAATATCATTAAAGACATATCTTACACTAAAGTAACGACAACACCTATAAACAAGATAAACGTTGATGGTCAATTACTAACAAACACAGGTAATGAATCTGAAAAAATCGCAGATCATTTCAATGAGTTTTTCACCACAATTGGTTCTAACCTTTCCAATCTTATCCTGGCAAAAAATAGTGTTTCGGAACATGAACTTGCAAACGAAATATCCCTGACTCCCCTGAGATATAGTCCTTTCCTTTTCACCCCCACCACAGAATTAGAAATTATAGAAATCATATCAACTTTAAAAAATACTCACTCAACAGGAATAGATGAAATCTCTACTAAACTTACAAAACATTTAAAAATACTTATAGCCAAGCCTCTAGAGCATATTATAAACCTTAGCCTCCAATCCGGTATATTCCCAAACTCTCTTAAACATGCCTCAATTATCCCTATTTACAAATCAGGTGACAGATCTTCCCGAAATAGTTACAGGCCAATATCTTTACTGAGTACAATCTCCAAAATCATTGAAAAAATAGTAAAACTAAAACTGGTTAAGTACCTTGAGGAAAATAAAATCCTTTCAAATAACCAGTATGGCTTTCGCAAAAACCGTAGTACTGATGATGCAATTGCAACCTTCACCAAACTGATATCCGATAACCTTGATAAGGGTAATAAACCTCTTGCTGTCTTTCTAGACTTATCTAAAGCCTTTGATACTATTTCACATCACATTCTCCTAAAAAAACTGCAACAGATTGGGATAGAAGGTACTGCCCTAAATTGGTTTAAAGGCTACCTTACACAAAGATCGCAAACAACTGTTATTCACTCAAACCGAGCATATAGAAGTAAATGTCTATCTATCTCCTACGGTGTGCCCCAAGGAAGTGTTCTAGGTCCGCTCCTATTTCTCATATATATGAACTCACTATTGAAACTGGACATTGATGGCAATATAATATCTTTTGCTGATGATACGGTTATCATATTCACTAGCAAAACATGGAAGACATCAATAGAGAAGGCAAATTATGGTATTAACAAAATTAAAAAATGGCTAGACTCCAACCTCCTCACCCTAAATGTACAAAAAACACAATGCATACACTTTTCAATCCGTAAATTCACACTCCCAGAAAACCTTCCCAAATTAATCATTCACACTTGCTCACAAAATCTAAACACATCCCCACTATCACCCAATAATTGCTGCTCATGCCCAAATCTTAAACCATCAAATGAAATAAAATACCTAGGAGTCATTATAGATAACCAATTACGCTGGGAGGCCCATATTAACTCCATAACTAAGAGACTCCGTAAGTTATGCCATATTTTTTATTCTCTACGATCAATCCTTGATATAAACACTCTAAGAACTGTATATTTTGCTCTATTTCAATCGATAGCAACGTATGGTATTATAGGATGGGGAGGTTGTGCAGCATCCATCCTCTACCCTCTAGTGACCGTTCAAAAACTTTTGCTAAGGGTCATCTTCAAATGTTCCCCCTCTCATCCATCAGAGCCACTCTTCAAGAAACTCACAGCCCTTGATATTCGCCAACTGTATATCAAGATAGCTCTTATCCATATCTGGAAAAATGGATTGATAAACTCTACACAAACGGACATACATACACGCTACTCAAAGCACGGAAAATGCATAATTCCTGTAACAAAAACCACTTTTTCACAAAGGCAATACTCATACATCGCACCTAAAATATTCAACACGTTAAAAAACGACATCAAAACATCAAAAACACTTACTCACTTTGCAACCGGTGTGCATAAATGGATATCTGAAAAGGGGCGAAATTTCTTTAAGGAACATATGAACCTATATCACCAGTAAATAATTTAAATAACTTGTATATTACTAAACAATATATTTCTTTTTCATATTCATCATTAAAAAAAATATATTTACCACCACTGATATGTTTCTTATACTCTAGTATTTATTACGAAAAATATTGTGACAATAATTCCACATTTGTGTACATATCCTTAGCCGTAGCTCAAACGTGGATTTACACAAAAAATTGCCGATATATATCTATACACCTATGTTACCATAACACGCACATGCAAATCGCTCATCAAGATATAACTTATCCCTACTTTCTTACCAAATAGTACTTTCTTTGATTTTATATTGTATTTGTATTCTTTTTTTAGAAATACACTTGTACTTAATGTACTTGTATTTTTACTACATTTTTAATTCTATTTTAATCACACAAATGTACTTGTATTTTTTCTTTTTTTGATACATGCTCCTTGTATTATTTTTAATTCAATAATACGTATTTTCTTTGATATACTTTTTATATTATTTTAAATTTTTCTGTTTTCCACACCTATTTTTTATATTCATATATCTTAAACTTATGTAGATATTTTGCATTATTTTTAATTCCTTTATACTTCATACTTGTTTTAGATGTATAAATTATTTTATTTTATTTTTATATTATTTTGTTTTCATTCAACTTATTTTTAATTTGTATTATTATACTTAACATAAAATTGACCACTACAACACGGGCATGTGCCTAGTGTGGTGGCCAAAAATTTACCCGTTTACTGTAATATATAAACTTAACTGAATAAAGAACATTAAAAAAAAAAAAAAAAAAAAAAAATGGAAGCGTTTATCAGTTAAACGTTATTTCATGCTTTAAAAACTAAATGTGTATAATTTTAAATAGCTCACTAGGTATGCTTTATTCTTATAATCCATGTAAAAGCCCAGCTGGGCGTAAAACACATGAGATAAAATAGTATTATCTTTCTTGTTAGCCATCATTGCACCCCATCCCATCAAAAGAAGTCACCACAAAGGAGGACGACTTACACCCTCATTCCTGACCTCCAGAAAATAGGGAATGACCCGTATCCGTACAGCTAATCTGATATACTCGTACGTACTCATTTTGTTTAACCCGTGTCAACTATTTCACATTCGGAAAATATATTCATTTGCATCAAATGAACAAAAAACATCTCATTATTGGAGAAGAAGATAATTCAAATGATACATGAAACAAAGCAAATAAATAAAAAGTTTAAAGTTTAAAAATTATTTAAAATTAAAAAATTTTAACATTTTAAATTAATAAATTAAAAAGCTATTAATAACATTATCAAATTTAAATAAATTTTAACTTAACTGGCCATCCTACCGAGGAGTAGGTTGATATGATGGACCAACCCATAACTTGCTTCTTGCTTTATTTACATGTATGCGACAGCCTCCGTGGTGGAGCAATTAGGCTCTCGACAAGAAATCCGGAAGTAGCGGGTTCAAATCCCGGCCTGCGAAATTAAAATGTATTTGTTTTATTTGCATTATTTCACAATTTGATAATTTTAAATATTTTAAAAGTACATTTGCGGAACGTTCCAGATTAGAAAAAACTTTCAGTATCGCCCTGGTGTAACACAACACCATTCATAATTGAAATGGCTTTAGCCATATTTGGTGTCAAGATCTGAATAGCCAGGTAATTCCCAAACTTGTTTTTCACTATCTCCTTCCCCTTCTGCCTCACAAAAAACCCCGATTGGAGATGCAATAGTCTTACTGGCTCCAGACGGTTGAGAACAGTAGCACTTGATACGAATGGACAGTAATAATATTTTTTTTGCCATATACATACTCAAACAGGACATTGCAAAATAATTTCAAATGTGTGTATATCTACAAATGTCGTGGATTGTGAAAAAGTTCTACGAATCAACAACTATTAACAAAAAATATTCTAGTGAGATTTTCGTTTTTATCAGATTCTTGGTGGAACGGCTAAAATTCAGATTCATGTTGGGATATTTTTTTTAACTGAGTTTTGCAAAAGTGGTAGACACTAGATATCATAAAAAAACTTAAGTGCTTAAACACTTGAAAGAATGATCGTAGGTCACCATTCCGAATCTTTTAATTATTATTTTAATTAACGCCTTTAATATATTATGATTTGTACAAATTCAATGCCTGTGATCATTTTGATTTGTAGTATCCAGTATTCAGTTTCACCATAGCCGAATCTATCTCGATTCCAATTGGAGCGATTTTAGTTTGTATTAATGTAACACTAGCAACTAATAAGATAAAGAACCAGTCCAATTGAATCAGTGATATATTTGGCAGTTGTTCGGATTCACCTTTACCGATAACACCCTAGATTCTACAAAGTCTGTTGCTAAGTTTCTACCTTATTAGGAGACGATTTATAATTCAAAATCGATTTTCTAAGTTTCAATTAAAAGTAACGATCTGTTTGATAATGTGATCGGCATATTAATTTGTTATCGTTATCGGTTTTACATTTTTTTAAAATTTGGACTAACGGAAAGCTTCCGGAGTTGTCAGGGAATTCAAATAAATTTAAAAATTATAATTAAGTAACACACTTTTATGTTTGATTGAAGAATCAGAATTATGTTTTTAATATTAATTAAGGTTTTTAAGATTAATCAGAATTAAATAAAAAAGCAGAATTAGCTCTATGCACAGTTACAGCTTTTTTTAAAAGGTTGTTACACAAATATTAACACACTTTTTATGACGTAAAACGCATTTCATCCATTCATAAAATATACATATTACGTTTTAGAAACTCTAATAGAAACTTGTCCCTTTTAGTAATGGCAAAAAAATATATACTTTTTTTAAATTTTGTACATTCTTGATCGTGTACCTATTTTTCATATTTATATACCAATTTTTATTACAAAAAATCCTGTTAGAATTATTGAGACTATTACAATGTTTGACCTTTTGGTTGGAACCAAAATAAATACATTTAAAGGATTTTCAGAAAAATTTCATATTTTCGAGTAGGTTTTGAAAAGATTTATGAAAATTCCACACTTTATATTTATAAATTAAATATTTTTTTACATAGTTGTATTAGTGATGTTGGAAATCGAACGAATCAATCATTCGAAGCATTCAGCGGGTAATGAATTGCAAATATAATTTACACCGCTGGTTGATGTTTTGTTTATTTTCTGATTTTTATATGAGAGATCCTCACAAGAATCCCGACTGTCTGAAGCTGGGATTGAGATGGGATAGATGAAGTTGGGGAAGTATCTATCTAGCTATTCAGATTTGGTCGCCAAACAATAATAATAATAATAATAATAATAATAATTGGATAATTTGTAGAGCGCCGTTTTTGTGAAAAATCACCTCAAGGGCGCTGTACAATTTATTTCCTAGGATCTACATTTGTTATTTAGAAATGATACCAAAACATACTTACCTGGCAAGTCACTTCCAACAAACACACTTATATTAACTGCAAGTATATTATAGGTTTTTTTAATTAATACATTAGGAAACCATACAAACATTTGAACCCTCAACCTACAGAAATCGTAGTCGAGATCATTATAAAACTCTACTCGTACTGTGTACGAGTAACTAACGAGTGCGTAACTTAAAATTATGAAAAAAATAATCGTTACAAACTGAATGAAATACTTGCACCAATCTCAGCAAAAGAAAGCTCTGCATCCCCTAGCACAAAAACAGGTAAATCCACCCCTCTATGCAGCACCTTAAAATCAAAATAATAATACATGTGGCCCGGGATGACATGTGCAACTCTGCACCTTCAACATACATACATACAGGCACATTATGAGTACACGTGTACAAGTATGTATAGTGTATAGCTTCCTCCCGAGCAGCTGGCAGAGTGTGTGTGCCACACATGTCCATCGCACACGCCACCAACACACGCGTGCTACAAGTTAAAGCTGGTGATTCTAGCGTCCACCGCCGGGCGGCGCTAGCTACCGGGCCCGAGCTAAAATAATAATATTGTAAAAAGGTCGGCCAGGTAAAATACCTAGGAAAAGTTTACGCCGAAAAAAATCCTTTGAAATCTAGTCAGCTTTGTTGGGTTTTTATATGCGGTGAGAAATATCTTTGTTGACATTTTTTTCGATGAGGAAAAAATGTTAGAATTTTGTTGTTTTTTTTTATTTACCTACGATGAATACGCAGAAGATCGATAGATATTATAAATTCAATAAAAGTGATGCACTTTATAAAATTTACGTTATAAAATACGTGTAGTTAGTTAGGTGGGTGTGTCATATAATTATTATCTTTGATCCCGCGAGCGCAAAGAAATTTTATTTTATGAATTTGTGTTATTTCACAATAATGAAATAATACACAAAATAATTTATAGTATACTTGTGGCTTGTTACAGAGTGGAAGATACTCTCAGTATCGCAATCTCAGTACTCATATTTCTTTAAACTGATAATGTTGGCCTCGGTGGTCGAGGAGTAAGCTGGAGGTCGTGGGTTCGAATCCAGACACGCGCAAGTAAATTTTATTTGATTAATTTGAGTTATTTTACAAATATATTATATAAAAATAATATATAATATATTTGCGGCACGTTCGAGAGTGGAATATACTCTCTCTGTAAAACCACCATTCAGAATTGAAACGTTGCTTGAAATGGCCAGATCTGAATAGCCAGGTACTTTCAACCTTCCTCTTCCTCTTTCTTTTGCCCTTATCTTTCTCTTCCTCACTTTAAACCCTAATTGGGGATCGCATAGTCTCACTGGCTGCAGACAATCGGGAGAAGTTGGGAATGTTGTGCGGAATTCACATCAAAAAAATCTTTATAGGTGGAACTTAACACGGTGTAGGTAGGTACCCAAGTGATAAATTAAAATAATGCCATATTATCGTAAATCAACATTTTTACTGTTGTAGGTGCTACGTACATAAATAGGTTCAGGATAGGTACCTACTGCCACGTAAATCGTGTGTAGTCGTGTTCTAGGTGAATAAAAAATTATGTTAACAAGTTAAATTAAAAATATATCTTTATCGTCAAATTAAAATAATATAAAGTATTTACAAATGCTATAGCTCAAAGGTATATCGTATTTCTAACGATAAACCAAATAATCAATAAGTATTTTACATACGTTATTTTGACGTAGACACTATAAAGTGTATTTAATTTAATCTGATACTGATGCTAGGTGAAAATAATAATTAATATAAACTTTGCTACATACCCATTATTTTAGGGCGTACATAATTTTCGGGGTAAGAGAGGACAGCGGGCGGGTGTTCCAAACGAGTACGAAAAACTTTTTTGAAAATTTCCGTTTATCGGTGTGCACGAATACATTCAAATGTGCATTTTAACAAACATGCATTTTCAATTTTTTTTTATTATATAAGTACATTTTTGTTTATTTGTTACAATATTTGATCAAATATTTCAATAATGTATTATTATTTTGACAATGTATTATTATTGTACTATTTTTGAAACAATTACTATTATTTTTAATAGGTTCATCGTGATTTTGTATGCATCTAACAAATCGAAAATTACATTTTAAGGCACTACAATATTGGCTTCATCTGTTCTGTGCCCTTGGGCAGATTTAAAAAGTAAATGGCGTTAAAATTAATAAATGTTGGGATGTATTTTTTAGATTAATAAAGTAGGGCAGAGGATATTTTTTCGTTTGAATATGATTTATTTATTGCCTTATTTCATCGGGAATACCGTTAAAACACAATTTTTTGCATAAACAATAATATATAAAATATATCAGCATTAAGGTGTCAAATGATAATTATCATTATAATGTAACCTTCTTGACGTATTATTTGTATGGCGGCAATAAATAGTGCTGAAAATCACCTATTTACCGCTGTTGTATGATAGTTGACTTCAAATACGCATTCTAATTATATTCAAGATAGGTATATGAAATATTCGAAAATATGCATTTATCTGACCTCAACATCTAAATTTGAATGAAAGTGGGTAAACAAATTATTTTATCAAAAACTGTAGATAAGACGGGTCAGCTCTGAAACAAGAACTCTTCTACTTATTAATTTATATAATTGACTTTCAAAAGTTAGACACCCTTCATATTAATTTTCGTGCATCAGCCCAGTCTATCTTGGTATAAAAACTATTATTTGTCATTGATGTAATGAGATGTTATAAGTTGTAATTACTTAATGTAAGTCATATTTATTATTTATGTATGTTTTATTTATTTATTGTATCTTAATATGGTATTATTCTTTTAATTTTAATTTATAATAATAATTAATTTCAATAAATGCGCTTTTAGACGCATGCCTGTCTTTAGAGGTTCACTGACCCCACTTTAAGTCTTGTTCCAGTACTAAGAAATCGTCCTTCAAAAAACACGTAATGTAAAATCACCCCTTAAAGTCGGGGGCAACAGGTTAGAATTATTTTCCATCCCTTAACTAAGCACGCGCAACAATGCGTGTTACGACACAAACGTTAAAAAAATTGTGTTATAGTCACATATTCAATTGATAATATTTCAAAAAGCTCTTGACGTGTTGAAAAACGCACCTTAATCCAATCAAAAATCTGATTTATTTATATTTAAAATCAACCGTTTCTTTTAAGAGAACGATCTAGTTTAATTAGAATCAAAACCTAGGAATAAAAATGGGGTTGTTTCAAATACAATGCGTTCGTACCTACATACACGTATTTGTAAAATAGTAACAATAATCAACTACCATCGATTTTTGTAACATCCATAAAACACACTAGAAAGATTTAAAAAATCAGAAATCTTGTCTCGGAGACTGAGATTGAATAAAAGCCCAATCCCCAGACTTCAGAACTCAGCCGCCCGGCTGCGCATGCCTTATTTCTGTCGCTGCTCAAAAATCAACAGTGTCGCGAAATGGCCACGCGTTATGAAAATAATACCGGCGACCTGCTTCATAATTGCCACCCCAAACACTGCCCGCGGGCACCCGGCAGGGGTGGAGGCGGGGAAGGTGAAGTTTTGTGAGGGGGGAGGGGGGCGCACGACCGCGGCACGCGCTGCACTACTTAGCACTAGGGCTCGGCAGCAGGATACTCACTTCGGTAGTAACCTCCGAGCCGAGCGCACGCGTCCCACCGAAAGCTCCCAAAAGCTGTACCCTCTCGCGTCAGACTGTGTCAAACGAAATCTCTCTCATCTCAACAGATGTTTCTATAAATCAGAGTGAATTTTTTTTTCAAGACTTTATTTTTAACAAGTGTTTTTTGTGAACTTTATCGTACTTTTATAAAAGAGATGCCAATGGCAGCCGTGCAAACAATGACATTAGGTCAAGAAAAAATGATCGGAAACGTCCATTTAGTTCAAACTCCCGCTTTGATGAGAAGGATCGCCCCGGCTCCCGAAAGAGCCTCGGTGTTGGTATCTCCTCAAGATTCCATGAGGTGCAAGAAGAAGATCAACTTCAACCATCTGCCTTATACTGGTCCTGGACCTGCCCCAGCATCCGTTGCTAGGAGAAACGCCAGGGAAAGGAATCGAGTGAAGCAAGTCAACAATGGATTCGCAACCCTCAGACAACACATCCCTTCATCAGTAGCCGCCGCTATCACCGGAGGAGGACGTGGAGCATCCAAGAAACTAAGCAAAGTTGATACACTGCGCCTAGCTGTTGAATACATAAGAAATCTCCAACAATTACTAGACGACCATGACTCTGAAACTGGATCAACGATTGGCAGTTCCGACGTTCACAGTTATGACAATCAATCATATTATGCTGACAGCCCAGACTCCTCACCCCATTCGCAGCATTTGAGTCATGTCCTTGTCAACCATACTCCTCCCTGCTCTGAAGCCTCTGTGTCTCCCACCCCCTCCTTCGCTTCAGAGAACTCCACCCTCGTCCACTCCAGTTATGGACAGACGATAGCGTACCAGCAAGACGCCTATGATACCTACCAGCCCATGAGTCCTGAAGATGAAGAATTATTAGACGTCATCTCATGGTGGCAGCAGCAATAAAATTATAAGGTAAGAACAGTTATAAATTACTGCTGTCTTAAAAAGCACAAGGTTTTTGCTTATTTCTTTTAAAATCCATCAAAATTTGTAGTCAACCTTGACAGTATTTTCCATTATTTGATCATCTTGGCGCCTATCTTACTTTGGATATTGTTGTGTAAGAATCGATTTCCGTAAAAGCGTTATTTACTCTTCACAATTTCCAATAATAATTCTCTGGTTATCACTTCTGATGCCAACTGTGTAAAGTGACCGAACAATCATCTACCTGTGTAAGGTTCGATATCGGCTGTTATCAAAACCCTTCTTCCAGGATTTCATTATCAGCGGTTTCAATCCTACTTCGGAAGTATACTTTTTATAAACACTTTAAAATACAAGAAAAAACTCACATGCAAGAACATTTTTTAGAACAACACACGTGCGTCTAAAATCTCAAAAAACAACCTTAAAAAATACCCTAAAAATTCAAAATATGGTTCGAGCAGCGTCACCGAAAAAATCAGTATTGTACCTAACATGAATTTTGGCTGTCTGGTGTACTTTTTAACGCTTTATCAAAAAGAATTATTTTTCTGAAAGGACTATTGCACCCAAGTATGATTTCTGATGAATGGGGAACCCAGCGGTCGAATACAAAAGATTTAGGTTCAAAACCAGACAAGCCGGCTCTACCTATGATTTGATGGATGATGTTTATTTACGATTTTTTTCCAAGTTACTTTTTTGTAAAATTTTGGTAGAAGTTTTTTTTCGCGAAAATACCGTTTCTACTAAATGATTTTATTTTTCTAATTAATCCCTTTCGCTGCGGAGTGTTATAATGCTTTTATACCATACAGCGAAACATCATTAATTATCGCATATTTTACTAAAGCATTATTTTAAACGGCACGGGTAAAGCTCCCAGTGAGGTCCATATTATCAAATAACGTGAAAAAAAGTAATTAAATCCAATAAAAAATAAAAATATACTTTGTTATTATCAATTAACAATGTTCAATATTGAACTTTTAAATAGAAATAATCCGCACTTTTTTTCACAAAATCCCTTTTGCACTTTTAATGTATTTTTTAAAATCCAAAATCTGCATTATTTTTTCGTTGCATTTTTCCGAATTTATAACACTGCGTATTAAAAAAAGCACATCACTTTTTTTCTTTCAATTCCGCTGAAAAAAATATCAAAAACATAATGCCGTCATTACATAAAAAGTCAGACGATTTTTTGTCCTTCAGGTAAACTTGAAAAAAATACACCCCAAAGGTTGGGAGTAGTTCTATTGAATTGGTTTTGGCTAGGTAACATTGCTCTAGTTCCTATACAGCCTTACCTGGCCTATCCCAACAACTCCACACCATCAAAGATCTAAAAGCTCCCATACAATAATGCCGCATCAGTTGGATTGTACACACACGTGTGCGCTGTGTGGATGCACGCACACAAACAAGAAACGCAGCTTCGCGTACTCGTTCATAAAGGCCCGAGAATATGCAGGGTATACCGTGACCATAAAAAAGCTAAATCAGCTTTGTGCCATTCAAATAAAAACGCCACCTTAAATTTTACATCAAGCTCTTCACATTTTTTAAAAAATCGTAAATAAGTTTAAATAATTTCTTATCAAATCGGGATTTTCGATTTTTTTTAACCTAATAGATTTGTTTTCGTGTTTCTGAGAAGAGCATTAAGTATTTATTTTAATTTTAAAATTGAAGCGGGCATCTTGTGCCACCCTATCTCAGTCGCTAAGGGCATTTATTAAGTGGTCGATGCCGGCGCATAGGTGGTGTTTAATAAATCTGGTTTTTATAATAACGCACTGAATGGCTCGGGACTCGATTCAAGGCGAGGATCGCATACTCGGCTAAACACGTACCGGCGGCAGCGTACCCCGAGGAATAAAATACCATTTTTTGCCGCTCCTACAAATATGGCATTAAACTGATTCATAAGACGGAAGCAATACTGGAAATTTTTACTACAACTAGAAATCATTATCAAGTTGTTTTAACAACTCATTCATCGTTCGTTATATTTTTTAACATTTTTTGTGTATTTTTTTAAACTTTACTAACGTTTTCTTCCTTTTTGTCCTCAGATTATCATCAAACTACAAATCACCGGTCAGTACTACAGTCTCTCTACAAGCGCAAATGAAGACATAATTCACTATATTAATTACCAAGAAAGTAATTCGAAACATCTCCGCGGCGGTGGCGTCCAGCGTCATCAATCAATCCAGCCAATAGGAGGACCCGTTCTAACCGGCCAATGGGAGCCAGCCATCCATCATCCTGACATCTCGCCGAGGAAATTATTAAATAATGATTACCAGCGAATCGGGAGTAATTTACATGGAGGAACAAATATTCAATTTTAAAATGGTCATAAGAAATTAAATGAAAATACGTTACTGTGATTCAAGTAAATAATCGAAACAAGTGCCTTGATGCTTGCCTTTAATTAATACTAAACTTTTTTAAGCTTACTTTAAAAGCAAATCAAAAATTCCATTGTTTTTGCAATGTTATTAGATGCTTTTTTCTTCATTTTGTGCCTTATAAAAGACTTTTCAATCATTGAAAGAACTGTTAATTTGTTGTGTTAAGTATGTATTTCTTTGAATTTGTATTGAGACGTTAATAATTATTGTTTTCTAGTCATTAAACCTGTTATTGTAAATATTTGTTGTAAAAATGTACATAATTAGATTAAAGAAAAGTTAAATTTAGGCAAAAGTCCTTGAAATGAGCTTTGATAAAGAATCGACAAAAATACTAATGTTGGGCTTTAAAAAAACCCGCCATATTTTTTCAATAAAATAAAAAGACTTAAAAATGATTTTTTTAAATCATCATCTATTTTTTTATATTAGCCAATGGTGCCTAAATTATATTGTAAATGAATGTTCCGAATCTTCTAACTGCTGAAAATATGTACCATTTTTGTCGTACTAATGGAAGATATCTCCTATTAGATAAAGAATGTAAAATTAAGCCAGTGACTATTTTTATAATATTTTTAAGTAAAATAATTGATAGGATGCGGTAGGTACTTTCTTTTACATTTGTTCTTAGTTTTATAAGATTCAAGTTTCAAGAAGTAAACATTTAAAAACAAAAATAACTATGTTTCAATCAACTTATTTTCCACTCCCCGATCACCTTTTCAGAAACGACTTTTTAACTACTGTCCCGAGTTCCGACAGGGTAAACAGTGATAGCCGTTGCTCGCATTAATCATCTGTCACAAACTGGATAGGAGGCAGATACTTTCAGAGAGGTGTCAAATACATGTAAATCTTGTACTTGCGCACTTAAGATGATCAAAATTTGAGTTTTCGAAGTAATTAAAATTCAACTTTTCATAATCACTGACACTCAAATTTTGACATTAAACACGTCTTGATTACAATAAATAGATTTGTTTTTCCGGGGTGAGAGTTGCTACGTAATGGTTTTAAGCTTTCATTTAGAAAGCTTATTTTGAAAGAAACATTTAATTAAAAAAGCCTTCATCAGAACTTTTGCAACACGTCCTGTGCGTTAATGTACAGAGAAAAATTATTATTGCTATTTTATTAAGAAACTCTTTAAATTATTGTATATCCGGTTAAAAACGGGATTGCAGGCCGTTACCTGATAATTTTTGAGTAAATTTCAGATATGTCGGAACACTTTTATTTCGGAACGTGTTTATGCAGCTGCTTTTGCCTTGATAATAAAAATAAGCCGATATCGTGATAATATATTTGAATTTTTTATAAAAGTTTATCAAGAAACTTATTAAGTCATTAGTTAAGGGTCTGCAACCCCGTTTTTAATCGGATTACCAATAATTTTAAGAGATTCTTAATAAATTAGAAATATTCTTTTTTCTCCGATTGGTTAATTACCACGCTTGGATCGTTTCACAGCGCTAAGTTATCTTTGGTAGGCATATCAACTTTAGTTATGATAAAGGCAATCCTTTAAAATTTCCCTTCCTTAATCTTTTCGAGTAGATTTTTAAAGTTATCAATGACTTTGAAATGATAACATTTTTTTATTAATCAAACAAAGGAGTTTCAACTTCAACATTATTTTTTCTTACTTCATAAGAGTCAAAATTAGAACTCATCTTAAACTTCTATAAAACAAATTTATCAAAATGTATATTATTTCTTCCTGTCACCTTAATAACTATACGTAAGCTTATTTATAGTTATCTCTTATAATATACAGATTAAAACGAGTATTTGTAATTTATTAAGAATCTCTTAAATTTATTGGAAATCCAGTTAAAAATAGGATTACAATATATTATCACGATGTCCGGACACGTTATTATAAAAATCCTTATTCATCTTTATATGTTATCAAGGCAGGTGCTTGAACACGTGTTCTGATATCTTAGGAATTTACTAAAAGTTTATCAGGATACTGCCTGTTAACCAGTTTTTAACCGTATTACCAAAAAATTTAAAAGATTTTTAATAAATTGGCAATACTCATTTTTCAGCGTGTAGTTAATTTATTTTTTATGTATGTAACCTACACAACTAACGTCAACAATACTTTTGTATTTCTCTTTGTCACCCATTTGATCAACATATTTTTTTTACTAATATTTAACTAGATAATTATCTTTATAACCTTTAACGAAGAAACGAGAATACTTGATGCGAATGTGAATTGTAGAAAAGTTGGGGACGCCCGAGGAAGATATAACACGATTAAGTGAACCAAATGCTTGAATAGGGCCTTTTCAAGAGTCAGAATAAATGTATAATGTATGAATGTGAATAGAGCAAGGAGTGTGTACCAGTACAGAGTTGTTTGGCAGTCCGTCCTCTCTGCCTACCCCCGCATCCCTGGGTAACGGCGTGATCGTTAGTTAATTAGTTAGTTATAACCATTATCTTAGAATTTTTAGAGAACTATGCTGACCTAAGTGCCACCTCGTCACATGTCCGCGAAATTCATGATTATTGTAATTGAGAACCTGAAATATGCACAAACATTCGAAAATTGAAATCAGGCGGATGGACAAGTGAAGGGGGGAAAGGAGGTTGAAATGTGCACAAACATTCTAAAATTGAAATCAGGCGGATGGACAAGTGAAGGGGGGGAAGGAGGTTGAAATGTGCACAAACATTCTAAAATTGAAATCAGGCGGATGGAAAAGTGAAGGGGGGAAAGGAGGTTGATTAAGAGAAAGATTGAAAAGTAGTCTTTTAGTCTTAGAAAAGCTGTTTAGTTTTTAAGCCCGTAACTTTTTTCCCGGAGGTTTACCTCGGATTTACCTTCAACCACTGAGGTTAATACCCATCCTTAGTGTATTAAAAATCTGGTCAAATTTTTAGTTTTCCCCATTAAAATCGGGACTGCAGGCCTTTGACAAATGAATTGACCGAGTTCCTTTCAAAGTATCAGTTAAAAGCGAATATTTTATGAATACGGCGGAACACGTGTTAATGCAAATACTGATATTGTTACATTCCATCATGATATGTGTTAGGAAATAACACGTTTTTCGATATATTCTAAATGAATAAATAATATTTTATCAGTAAATTGGCATGCTATCACTTTTTTAGCACAATAATTTTTCTCCGTGCAGCGAAGTGTAGGTATTACTATTTTTATTACTAGCCGAAGAAACCTTCTTGAACATAATATCTATTAATAACTCAGATCTACCCTCATAATATATTATGTAACTTGATGGTCTATAAAATGAAGAGCTGAAACCATTTTTATTATTTGCACAAAGGTTTCTAGAGGGTCATTAGAAAATTTTTACTTCAATATCATATTTTTAAACACTTAAAAATAATATCTATCACATTCGCGAAATGGTAGCTTCCCTCTTCCGGCGCGTCCGGATATAAACCACTATCATAAATAAGTTCATCTTCCGGTGCTTTCAATAAACCAGCGAGCCCCGATTCATAATACAATGCCAAAAAACAATCCTGGATTCATATTACGTTATGAAAAAGTAGCAATAATAATTTAGCTGGAGTTTTGCTCATTGTCGAGATTTTGCAAGGAAGTCGGGTGATTGTGCACGTCTCAAAAGTGGGATGGGTAGTTCATGCAAAATTTTAATATTTCGCTGGGCCCGCCCAATTAAAGGTATGCGCTTTGATTGTGGGGAGAGGAACTGGTTATTACAGGGGCTGGCGGAAGTGGATCTGGAGGACACCTGCGTCTAGCAGCGGGTACCTGGCACGCGACTGAAGCCCGACTCAACTCAACTCAACTCAACTTGGCGACTCGACATCCCCTTCTATGGCCCGCGACGTAATTAACTAAGGAATGAGCATTGAACGTACCAAAATCAAAGATATGCCAGGCAGTAAAACAATCACTAATTAAATTTATAATCACTAGGTATGTGGCTGATTGGCGTTGGAGTGGTTTGGATGTAAAATTTTAAGCTATATCTACGAAATACACAAATTGAACTAATTTTTTTAACTAACTACACTTTGAAATAACCACATATTGAACTAACCACGTATTGAACTAACCACATATTGAACTAACAGAATATTGAATTTTTTTTCGTTTAATTATTGTATTTACTTTCGTTAATTAGTTCGTACAAGAGACTACTGATTCAGCCCTTTAAATATCTACTAGATTTACTCTTTTGTCAACGTCCTTATGAGCACTAACGTTATTTTTGTATATCTGCTTCATACTTATGGCTTGCACAGATTAGGTAATTATTATTCTAGTATTGATCATGCCGGAAATCTACATATTATAAAAGATGCAGTATCAGTAGGTAAACATAACATATTAACTATAGCTGCATTTTTCTGTTCTTTTTGATTAAAGTACATTTACTTAATTAACCTTTATAATATTATTAATAATACATTTTACTTACATTTTATCCACCTTTAAATATTTTTCAATTTTTTTGTAATTTTATAATTATACTTTTTTGGCCTCTGTTGTCGTGGTGTAAGGCTCTCGACTAGCAAGCTGGAGGTCACGGGTTCAAATCCCAAAATATTTTATTTGATTAATTTGTGTTATTTCACAAAATTATTCATTAATAATATATAGTATATTTGTGGCACGGACCAGAGTGGAAGATAGCGCCCTGGTGTAAAACCACCATTCAGAATTGAAACGGCTTTGGCCGTGTTTGGTGACTAGATCTGAATAGTCAGGTACTTCCTCACCTTACTCTACCTCATCTCTTTCCTTCCCCTCCCCACTAACTTCAGCCTCTCAACATACCCCAATCGGTGGTATGGTTGGGAGCAGTTGGGACTCTTCGCATATTAAATTTAAAAAAAACTCTTTATACTTATTTTAATAGCATATTTTGTGTCGGATGCTAAAATTAATTATTAAAATAAATTTATAAGAATCTTCCTACCCAAATAAATAAAAAAGCTTCAATTAAATCCTAATAAAAAATAATAATTATCATATTTACCGGTGAGTAGCAAAGTGGTCAAACGCGTCAGACTTTCAGAGAAAAAATTTTCACTTAGCTGCTGACGGAAGTAAAGAGGAATTCTAATATGTGTTGTCAGGTTAAATGCAGATATTGTTTAAAAAAAGCTGCTCAAATTTTCATGTGTTTTTTCACATTCGTTCAATGCTATGCTGTGTACGTAGGTATCTTAAAACTCTTGTACATCATGCTACCATTTTATTATCAGTGATGACTATGCTGATTCATCACTATACGAGTGAATATCTTGATAATTCTATGTTAAGGTTGTGTTCGGAAGTAGACGGAAAAAAGTGAGTGCAGAACTTTTTTTTATTATGTGTGTAAATACACGTGCCGCTTTTGCCGCGAATCGCTTTTGTAGATACCACAATAAATTTACCTGTGTCAAATGTTTTGAGGTGTATTATTAACAGTTTATAAGATAGGTATAGTTTCCATAGCAACGTTGGTACTTTGTAGCTCTACTCAAATAACACCATTTAACTGGTAGTTCACGGACAGCGGTGTGGAGAACTTCATTTAGGTATTTGACTTACTTCATTGATCCGATATCAACCAAATGGAACTTTTTTTCACTCCACTATCGAGCGAATGAATCGACTAGGGACACTTGTATTTCGGGGTAATTGGATTTATTCAGCACACGTACTGCGCACTTCAGGAAGTACTTGTCCGACATATTTTCAGTAGCTTCTTGAAATATATTATATCGTGTTTGTGTCATGTTATATATTTCAAGACCCGTACCAACGTTAAAGTAATTTTTAATAATGTTTTTCTTACCATGTTTTGTAAATGACATGCTGCAGGCATACCTACTTACTTGTACATTATTTTAATACTATGTATGTATTTTACCTCGTTTCTGAGCGTAAGATTATCTAAGTGTAAGAGACTGTAATTCAGAATCAAAAGATAGGTTCTTCGCTAAGCCAACCCTTAGGTGCGTCGTCAGCTATCGAAGGGTTGATGGAACCAAAGCGCACATCAGATACTAAGTTCAGTAAGCGCGCTTTCAGAGTGTGAGGACCTAAAGCCTGCAATGGACTGCTACATGACTTAATAATGATAACAGACTCGAAAGAATTCAGAGCATAACTAAAAACTCACATTTTTAGACAGTCATACGCATAAAGCCAGAAACATTTCGCCTTCATAATAAGCTATTTTTGAAATAAAAAAAATATAAAAATTTAAATAACTAAGGACGGGTTGTTTCGGAGAATTTGAACAATTCATCAAATTTCAACGTTCACTTTCGGGTTCTGTGAAAGTCCTATTCAAGTTCTGTTATCATATCATTGTAGGCTAGTTGCTTGACAAAACTGAAATAAAACAGAACTTGAAAAAATCTTTCACAAAACTTGAAAATGAACGTTCAAATTTGATGAATTGTTCAAATTCTCCGAAACAACCCGTCCTAAGAATATGTAAACTTTTTAATATCATTTTACGAAAATTCTCCTGTATTTTAAAATAAATATCATCCCTGCTTTTTTACTAATCTTCTAATATATGTAATATGAATAGTAATGGCGAGTAAATGTAAATAATAATAGGTATTAGATAGGGCATGGTATATATTATACCATAGCATATATTAGAATATAGTACTCATAACAATAGCTCTGTGCAAATTATCCACTTATTGTAATTACTTAGGATTTTCTTGAAGTAATTTTAGCTAATTATTTACTTCCCAGATTTGGAAGTATAGCACGCTAGCCCCTCCACAACTCTTAATATTTTCCGTTTTTTTGCCTCTCTTCATTCTGCCTTGCATTACCCCTATTGGAACTGTCATTGTTTTACCAGCACTGGGCAGTTGAAACGTTGTATGGTAAAACAATAGATGATATTCAATTCTTACTAAGGAATTTACTTTTTAATTTTTTTTTTAAAGTAGTCGTTGACTCAGTTTTTGTGATAACTGACGACAATGTATACATCCTGCTTCCCTTTACACGGTATTACGCTTCTCTTCCGAATCTAGATAAAAAATGTGTGATTTCATGAATAAAGGTGCCTACTCAGAGGCACCTTTGCAATGTTAAACACAGAAAAGCTCAGTGCGCACTGTGACACTAGTAAAATTAAAAGTGACCACATACAAGCACCTTTGCAATGCTAAACACAGAATAGCTCTGTGCGCACTGTGACACTAGTAAAATTAAAAGTGCCCACATACAAGCACCTTTGCAATGCTAAAAACAGAATAGCTCTGTGCGCACTGTGACACTAGTGAAATTAAAATGCATGTAAGTAAAGCTTTCTCTTCACGGATTCTTTTGAAATTCTTATTCCAGCGCAACTACCTAAACATGGCAACATATTCATCTTAACTCCTTTGTTTACACAGGTAGATAGCTTCTCTTGCATTCTAGCTCGGACTTTCTTATAACGCAATAATTTTGAGAATTTGTTTTCTCAATCTTACCGATGTTATGAGTTATGTCTTACGCTTTACGCTTTGCGATCATCGATCCTTGGTCCAGTCTCCTAATCGGCTTTCGAACAAAAGCTGGATGTTGTATTGAGCAGGACCCGCTGACAGAAGAAGTCTATGATTTATTTGATCCTATAAAATCGCTCTGTCCAGCGAGCCATTGCGAACCATCGGAGGGTGTAATTTTAGATTATTGAAAGAATTCAAAGCGAGTCAATCGCTTTGTTTCTTGGCGATCGGTCCATGGGATGGTCAGTGCCGACTGTAGACTTGACAGAAGCAAACTAAGAATGCTCTGATTAAGCAAATATTTTGCCCAGTAATTTTAAAAATTCACTGTTATTTAATTTTAAATAATATTAAATTCATTCATGACAGCTGTTCCGCCTTTTGTGAGCAATATTTTTTTTTTAAGTACATCGTTTATATTATTTTACTTCTATATTGTTACTTAGTGAAAATCAAATCTCCTTTAATTTTATTACCAATGTCCTTATTGATTTAAGAATAAATTGTCGGAAAGTATTGATGGTTATTACCATGTAAAGCTTACACACATATTTTTTTTGTTTAAATTTGACTAAGGTCGTTAAAGAGATGATTTTTTTTAAATAATTATTTGGATGACACTTGGTGATAATAAAATATCCACTCTTATATTTATAATTATAAACATGTTTTATGGGTATGTATTGCACTATTTAGTAAGGTGTGGATGGTTGGTGATGAGGCACTTTTAGGTATTTATGAAGAAGGGTACCTAGTACTTTAAAAAATAATCAGAGAAACTCCTAGTGGGTCGTGTGTTAAAAATGAATCCTTCGAAATCACACTTTCAAATTTGACTTCCATATAGTTTAAGTATCGAACAAAAGCATAAAAATTATCTGCCACTTTCAGTTTAGTCAACAGCATCAGTTGATTCAATTAATACGTGTAATTGTTTCAATATCGTAACACGTGTAACTTTTATGAAATTGTTGTTGGTTAGCACAAAAATACACTAAAATAATATAAACTAAGTATCTCTCTATAAAACGATATTTATAAATAAAAGTGTTAAAAAATATGCGAAATTATTGTTATTTAAGAAGTTTCGGCTTCTTTCCAATCCAGCCCTGCGCATCTTAGAGAATCGCTGAAAGAAAATCATTCGTCAAGACACCCAGGGGAGGGTAAGATAGCGCTTTCAGCTTTGTCATAGAACCTGCAACCAGACACGAGACCCAATGTTCTGTGTTCAATCTCAAATTCACGCAATTCAATACCCGGGACAATGGACACCAGAAAAAGCCATAAATTTTATAATATTCCTTCGACGATTCAAAAAATAGTTAATCGATTACCTTGCCGTGTTTCATGAACGGATCTTTTCATTTGAAATTCTTGATATATCGAGGATTTTTCTAACATTTTGACACTTTTTGGTTTTCTAGCTTCGTAAATTCCATTGTCGGCGGCATAATGGTTAACTGCGAGGAAAGGTCACTGGTGCTTGGTTCGGTGCCCGGCGAAGGTATTTTGAGATCATAATCATGCGAGTCTGTGATGTGAGGAATTTTACTCATCGCTGGCATTCCGACCGTTTTCTTAAATTGTGTGTCACTTTAGAATTTTTCCGCGCCGTCGAATGAGGGAGGATATTAATTTAGAATACTGGAGACATAAATGCATACAATTAAAAGATGTAATCAAACGGCTCCTTATCTAGTTGATGTTCTTAAGAATGATTGCCCTACTTTTACGTCATATTGTTCCGATGAAGAGTAAGAGGAATTTTATTTTATGTATGTAAATATAATAATGTCAACAGAAATTTTTTGGTAGGTACTATATAAGATGGGCAAGGTTCAAATAATTGTTTATGCTTTCAATTTCAAAACATAAATCGAGAAATTATGATTTAAAAAAAAAATTATTTAACATGTATTTTAAATTAAAATTTATTTGTTTTTCTTCGGCAACCAGTCACATAGATTGATAAAATAGTAGGTACAATTCGATATACGTTACAAATACATACATGCTTTTATAATTTAAAAACAACCCTAATTTCGGTTGTCTGTGCGTCCCGCATGGCTGGCTCAATGATCTTAAATTTGCATTTGCTCCAATTTGTGTGAAGAATTCAGACAGGCGATAAAGTACCTACCGATAATCTAATATTTAAGCAGAAAAAATTGTAATTTTCAAAATTGAAATCGTTATTTTTCACGGGGCTGCGCTATATATTGAATTATTAAAATTTATTCCATTTACAAAAAATAATAGAACTACATTCACGGCATTGGATGAAAATACATAATTATATCAGAATAAAAATTCCGATAATAGAGGGCGACAAAATAATAAGATTAAAAAGCTTAAGTTTTCTGCTTGATATCCTGAGCTTGGCTCGGTGTCGCCATTTTTATCATGTTAACTTAGCTTAAAGGGATAGTTTCAAATCTAGAGATAATTATTCTGGTGTAAAAACATTTCGCGTACCTTTGAACAACGCGCAACGCAGCATTGATAAATACACGTAATCTAACGTGGTGTGCGTGATCTATTAGGCTTCCGAATGCGAGAGTTCAAGCATGGATTCCTCTGATTAATCTCCGCACGCTGCAGCTCACAGATCACGGGTATTATTACCGATAATTTACGAGTCTATCTCCGTACGTGTGAGAACTCCTCGGCTCCTGGTGGCTAAGGAAGCGGCGAACTTTAATCACCCTTGAGATCTTGGTCCGCCGGCGGTAGACGGGTATTCCGTGGTCCGTGGTCCGTGTGACTCCCATCCATCAGATATTAGAGGCATTCAAGTCGGACCTGGAAGATTTGTCTCAAGATTCCAGATAATTATGTCGGCTGTGAGACATGCCCTCGCGACGTCAGTTTTACTTTCAATCAACCGAATGCGCGTTGTTAGGATTAGACAAGGATTTCAGAAGATCACAACAATTCATACTTTTTTGCGTTTTTTATGTGCTCAACCTGAAAAATAATAACGATGCTAAGGAAGTGAAATTAATGATTACTATCCAGTAAAAAATAGGGTTTACGTAGTTTTTTGTTTTATTCAATTTTAAAGAGCCAAAAAAAACTTTCCTTACTAATTTAGAATTTATTTGTAATCTTCCAGTGGCGTAACGAGTCATGCCAAAGCAATAGACTGGGACCAGAACTCAAAAAAGGCCGACACTATGAAAATTGCAAATTTTATCACAATCAAGTATCTGATTTTAAATATTTATTTCCACAACGTTTTTAAACAAATACATATATGATTTTTCTTTCTCTCTTTCTACGCTGTACAAATTTTGTTTTCAATGTTTTTTTCTTTTCCCTGACAGCGAGCATATGTTTTATTTTCACAAACACAGTCAGTTAGTTCAGTAGATAGTTTCACAAGCACAGTCAGTTAGTTAAGTAGATAGTTTCACATCACAGTCAGTTATTTAAGTAGATAGTTTCACATCACAGTCAGTTAGTTCAGTAGATCGTTTCACAAACACAGTCAGTTAGTTCAGTAGATAGTTTCACGGTATTATGCTTCATGATAACAGCCTAGATAATTTGAGAATTGTAAACATAAAAGATTTATTTATTTTGCCTTGGAAACTTTTGGTTGTTTGATTGCAGTGTAGGCTTTAGATCAGAGCACTATGAGGCAATAAAAGACACAAATTTACTGTCATTAGTTTTTGTTCTGTGTGGTGTCGCCCGGTTTACAACTTCTGCAGTAAAACGTTTGAATCAGTGATCGTCAATACATTACCCTTAAAAGCATTAAGCAGTGGGATAATAACTATACCTGATCATGAATTACCTTGTATAACATTTAGGGTACTGCAAATTAATAAAACTGTAAGAATCAAACATTTTTAACTAACTAGCGCAGGCCCGTCAAGAATCACGGGATATTCAATATAAAGTCAGGAATTCACCTTTTGAATGAACACAATAAGTAAGCCTGGAAAATAACGACAAGTGTCAAACATTTAAGCAAAATAAATACACATTTCAAATAAAGAATAATTAATTGAATAATATATTTTGGTACCCACTTAATCGCTTGTCTGAATCGTTCCAACAATCAGATCCAATTTTTAAAATCAAAGCAAATCCCAATTCTAGAGTTCATTGAACCAACGTTACAGATGCCGATACCGACACACCACCGAAATTAGTATTTTTAATTAACTTATTTGTCGAAATTGCGTAAATATATACACATTTTTTCGTTTTTTTTTTAGTAAAAGAAACATAAACCCCGAGTTACGAATAACCTGACAATATATGAAAATCTCCTACTACCACCACAGTAAGCTGAAAATATTGCTAATGTTTTGATGGTGATCTTAGCCAGCTGAGGAATAGTGGAATCCAAACGCGATGCCAACTCAGCTTGTTGAATGTGTTTTAATATTTGGTTGAATTAAAGAACTGTCGAAAATTTTTTTTTCATTATTACCTACGTGTACTCCATTAAATCAGTAACCTGATACAATTGAATAAATTTGTTTACAATAGAACTTGGTAAACATGTTTTAATATTTTAATTGATACTGATTCATTCCCAATGGAAGATTTTGTACCTAAATCGTTAACAACGAATTGTAAAGTATACAAATATTATAGGTTGGAAAGTTAAGCTATTACAAAACTCACCACCAAGTGATTTAATTTTACATTCTATGTTTAATACGTTCGATTATACCCAGGTAAGTGAGATGAGTAAATATGTATTGAACTGCTAAGTAATAGTTAATAAAGTAAATTAGAAAGTAATTAAGTAATTACACTAAGTAATTCTTAATAAAGAATCTCTTCAAATTATTTGTATTTAAAGTTAAAAACGGGATTGCAAACCTCACGAATGAATTAATAGGTTTCCTGATAAACTTTCAGTAGATTACGTCATGATATATTATCAATTATGAAAATACATCATTATAAAATGCAGAAATATTCGAATTTTCATGAATACATGTTCCGACATCATGATAATATATTCGTAATTTCCTAAAAGTTTATCAGGAAACCGTTTAATTCATTAGAAAGGCCTGCAATACCGTGTTTAACCGGAATTACAAATACTTTCATGAATACATGTTCCGACATCATGATAATATATTCGTAATTTCCTAAAAGTTTATCAGGAAACCGGTTAATACATTTGAAAGGCCTCCAATACCGTCTATAACCGGAATTACATACTCCATGTGAACAAGGATATGTGGTTATATTAAGGATAGTTGAAGCTTCTGAAGTTACCTTAGTTAATAAAAGTTAAGTTACCCCTGATCTAAATGATCTCGGCTAGGACAAAAGCCCCGAGTTATGTGTAATTTAAGCCGGAATGCTACCTGCGGCGGTTTTTTGTTCCTCAAAGGTGATACTCCACCCTGGGAACTGGGAACCTCGTGTAATTCCTCCACAAGCAAATTGTTTACGTAACAACATTACGGTAAGACGTCACAACGATGATTCGTCCCGTGTTTCGTGTTACGTGTCCCGTGTTACGTCGGGCTGGATACGTCGCACGAATGCGGCGGATGATGGATATCTGACGTAATGTGGGTGCGTACCTTTGTGAATATGGGATTTAAATATTATACCTAACAAATTTCTGCATAAAAATAACAACATTTTCGAGGAGTAAGGCTTTCGACTAGCAAGTCGGAGATCCCGGGCTTAAATCCCGACATGAGCAAGTACACATTATTTGATTAATTTGTGTTATTTCATAATTTACTCATTTGAAATAATATATAGTGTATTATAGCGGACTTAGTCAGATCAGAATATCACCCTGGTGTAAGACCACCATTCAGAATTGAAACGTGGCTTTGGCCGTGTTCGCTGACTAGATCGAAATAGCCATGTACTTTTCCACCTACCACTTTCTCATTTCCCCCACCAACTTCACAACATACCCCAATTGGGGATGCCATAGTCTCACTGGCTGCTGAAGGTTGGGTGCAATTAATCCTCTTGTGCGGTTATAATATTCCGTACTACGGTTTGTGTCATTTTTGTACATGTATTTTATTGTTAGAAATAATTACCATATAACTCGCAAATAATTTCAGAATTGACGTAGTTTTAAAATACTTGTGAGCAGTGCTAGATATTAATTATACGTTTTGATTATAAAAAAGTTTATTCTATTTTTTGGAAACTTTTGTCTCAAATGCGAAAAATAAGTTTTTTTATGAAAAATTCGCGCAACCGTTCATCCTAAATTTTAAGATACATGATGAACTCCATAATCATTACATCTTCTTCTCAGTTGTCTCACGTACTGTTGGTAAATTTATTTTAATTCTAAAAATACCTACCCAATAATTAATTTAACTCCTTTCTGTAGGTAATCGTACACCTAAAGACCAAAATATGTCAACGCGCGGTTATAAATCAATTAATAATAAAATGGAAAATAATATAGCGTGCTTACCAAAAAAATTATAACACTTTTATATGTAGTTTTTAAATATCATTTTGAACTGATATTTATAAATGTAAGAGAATTTTTTTAAGAAAAATATTCACTACGATAAATAAATAATAATTTGATAAAACATTTCAGACACAAAATACACTAAGAAAAATAAGGATTTAATAACAAAAAAGACAATATTACAAAAAAAATATAACGTAAAATATTACACTTAATACACAATACATATATATTTTTAATTTTAACAGAGTTTTATTTGAATTTATTTTTTCAAATTATTTTTATTGAAATTTTTTAAATTGTAAAATAGGGTCCTCGGCACGGGTCAAGCACCCAGTGAGGCCTGTACGGTCTCTTGTCTGGTATCTGAAGGTTTGGAGTGGGTCGTAAGTCCAGCTCCTTTGTTCACTTCTTTCAGCTTGGAAAACAAGGGGTTTGTCGCACAGTAGTTACTACTCGATTAAAACACATGTCATATTACTTTTGTATTTACAAAAGTTTAGATGAAATAGCAATAAAGGTTTTATGATGTTATCTGTAGGGCTTTTAGAAATGTAATGTGAGGCATTTAATTTAATTTTTTTTTTTTTTAAATAAAGACAAATATTCTCGGTATTCGAAAAACCTGACAATATTTAAAAAATCTCCTACTACAGTAAGCGTAAAATATTGCTTGTGTTGTAATGGAGGACTTAGTCAGCAGAGGTATTGAACACACTACGCCTGGGTGGGACCCAAACGCGATGTCAACTCAGCCACCGAACGTTCAAATTAATTGACAACACTCCAAAATCCGTTAAAAACAATGAATTGATACTTTCGCTTTTTTAAGCTTAGAAAAAATGATACAAACACATTTTTTTATTTAGATAACTTAGTTAAAGTTTATTGTATCAAATAAAATAAAAAATAAGCTCTAAATGTTCTTTGAATACACACGTTATGAAGAGTTCATTAAATCTAGATCTAGATCTTCATTAAATTCCATGCAATATTTTTAGGCACCTATTTGTGAAATATAAATACAATAATACAATTTAATGCTCAGAAAATGAGAAACATGTTTTTTACTATCTACGAAAAGCTCCTTAAAATACCAACACAACAGTTTTTACCATAAATTCATTTGCCTAGCTTTTAATTACCCGCGGCGATTTCCTGTATATTAAAATATTTAAAGGCCCGTTCCCACGTATGGACCACTTATCAGTACGAATATCTCTATTGATTATTCAATATTATTAAGTAAGATGTTAAGGCCTCTTCGTACAGTAGTTAAATAGTTTGAATATCTTCCCAAACTCCCACCTCCACAATCGAATAAATAATGCCGCTCCACATCTATTAAAATAACTAACATAGAAGTCGTTTACTTATAATTATAGAGCATATAATGGGAACTTTTATCAGAAACATCAATACAACTCTATTATGTTTTGTCTATTATGTTAAACACTCCTAAATAAACATACCTATTTTATTATGCTATACATGGAAGTTCAATACACAAAGAAAATCTATTAATCTGAAATATTGCTAATTTATAAAGAATCTGTTCAAATTATTTGTAATGCCGTTAAAAATGAACTGATGGGTTTCCTGTAAGCTTTAAAAAAATAGGAATATATTACCTCGATGTCAGAACACGTGTTCATAAAAATCATATTATTTTCGCATTTTGGCATTACATATTATCAAGGTATGGTGCAGGTGCAATAACACATGTTCTCATTTATTAGAAAGATCCAAAATGTTTAACAGGGAGCGGCTTGTAATCCCGTTTTTAACCGGCTTACGAATAATTTGAAAAGATTTTTAATCAATCAGCAATATCTACTCATTTTTTTTAACAAACAAAGTCACTTATTATTAAATCGCGTTAGGACTTTTACAACACGTGTTATAAAAACCAGACGGTTTGGGGTCTTTCTCTACCTCGACTTCCACCAACCTTGACGGCCTCCTTGGTCGACGGTAAAAGCTCTTGACTAGCAATCCGGTGGTTGCGGGTCCAAATCTCGGAGTAATCAAATATGTTTTATTTCATGAATTGCGGCACGTTCCAGAATGAAAGGTACTTTCAGTATCGCGCTGATGAAAGACAACCGTATAGAATTGAAACATATGGTGACCAGATCTGAATAGCCAGGTAGTGTCGCTGGCTCCATGGGTTATTCACGTTACAAAAAACTATTATATATTCTATTAACTATTACTCTGGTATATTGCCAGTTTTCCTAAATATTTATTTCCACTATGAACCGCACATAATATGCTCACCAATAGTTACTTTTGCTAAATTGAGTGACTAGATTTGAATAGCCAGGAAGTTTCGTCCTTCTCTTTCTCCTCCTTACTTCTTTCAGCCTCACAAAATGCCTGATTAGGAATGTTATAGTCCCGCTGGCAACAAACAGTTGAGACTTTAAAAAATCTATTTTTATTTTTTTTTATTTAATGTAAATCAAATTTAACAATATTATTATTAAGTACTGCAAGTATTTTTTGGTTTTTGTTATTGTTATAGCGGTTTCTGTCTGAAAATTTGAAAATGGCCTTGAAAGCCAAAACAGCTGTAACAATAACAAAAACCAATGAATACTTGCAGAAATTCATAATAATATTATTAAATTTGATTTACATAAAAAAAATTTTTAAATGGAGTTCTACGAATTAAACACAAAAACCATAAATATTTTTAAATCTCTTAGTATTTATAATACTTTGTCGTCCATCGTGTTTATTTCTATATATTTTTTAATTTACTATTATCCTTTAAGACAGTTCTGTTGTTTGTACGAGTACCTATATATTAAATTGTTCTCTTATTTTTAGATTCAATCTCATCATTGTCGAGAAGGAGTATCTATCATAAAAACATCAGTTTAACAAAATTGATTTGCAAAATAAGAATTTTTGGTTAAATAATTTAGTTCACGTTGATATGGTGATTAAATTGGTTGATTTGTAATAACGACCAAGCAATATTTTCCCTATTACAAGGCTATACAAGATAAGATAAAACGAAAGATTGAGTTGTATCTTAACTTTTGCTTTCATTAAGTTCACTACATTGAAAGTTTATCTGATTAAACTCGCTTTGATAAGTTATGGGTCAGATTTCTTGATAACATGAAACAGCATTTATAGCAAGATTATTGGCAATGATTTTCAAAATCTCTCAAGGACGCCTTGTCTGTTGATATTTATTTAAATAAAGTGTGTAAAATAAACGCAATTAAAGCGCATCGTTAAGATAAAGATTGAATAAGGTTTTATAGTGTTTATGCTATTTAGAGAAATTAACGTCGTCTAGTTGACACACAGATATGCTGTTTGAACTCAAATTTCTTCATTAAGGTGAATTATTCAAAAATACTCGTTTTAGATGGTTATCTTTGCAGAAGTCAGAGATACAAATATACCATAAAGCCTGTTACTGCGGGATCAGGTGGCAACAAATAAATAAAGTGGATTGTAATTCTTCACTACTGTTCTGAAACGGATGGGTTTTTTTTAGAGTCATGCTTTTTTTAAATATATTTAATTTCAAAAACATCCTAAATTAAACTGTGTAGCAAAACTGGCTTGCTTAGAATAATAATATTATGTGATACCGACTGTATCTGGTTGATGAACAGATTGGAGGATAGCAATAATATCTCGGCTGAATTTCCAAAAAATATTATTGTAGAAAGCTTTAAAGTAAATCTTTGTGGTTTGACATATTTAAAAAAATAAAATACTTTTTGTTTTAAAACCACGAGTTTATAATAATTTTTAGAACCAACCGATTTCGCTTTAGTCAAGCATCTTCAGGGTACAAATTATTGTACCAATTGTATTGTATTGTACCAATGTATAATGTACAATTGTATTGTACCAATATTGTACCATTAATTTGTACCTATTTTATTTTATTCCAAAAAATAACTTCCAGAGCAAAAGTGGCCTTGTCTATTATGACTCCACGACAAAAGGCCACGGGTGTTTAGGATAGGAAGATGTTTCCCGCTTGCGAAATTCGTCAACTATCCAGTCTCCAATATCAGGAAATGGTGGCGTTATTCACGGTGGAGTTGTCGGATCCGTCATCCTTCAGTCCAAAGGTGGTCCAACGCTCCGGGCTGTCGTTCAAGCAATGGTAGTCATTGATTTTGATATGCTCAGGTTTTGTCTTCAGGGCGCAGGTGTAGCAATCGAAGTGTGTCAAAAAATTCCAGGATTGGCAATTTAACCAATGCGTAATAGTTTTTTGAGTAAATACCGGAGGTGCCACACACCGAAAAAATAGATATAAATCAAGTAGAACAAACCATACACCTTGTTACTAATCCTTAATGTAACAAGCCTTATTAGTATCTACAGGTGATGTAATAATTGTATCAATTTGACGATTACAAATTACGTGTTCACCACGTTCAAATAAAATGATAGCTATTCTTATATAGTCCTATATTCGATACTTTAGTTATTTGTTTTTGGGGTGTTATGCCGTGTTGCGCTAACTCCTTCTTTAGCCAACACACATCCGCCCTGATGATGGACACTGCAATGCTGTCCGAAACGTTGGCTAAAAAAGAAGTTAGCGCAACACGGCATAACACCCCAAAAACAAATAGCAAAAATACTTTTGGCCGTGAAAATCTTAAATCATATTTTCAATATTCGATATTATTATTTACTTATAATTAAATTGATTTTATTTGTATGTATTTAGTTACCATTGTTTACTTATAATTACCTGCCTGTTAGTATTTACATATTTTTATTTATTTAATATTATTTACTGTTTGTAATTATTCTCACTAACCATCTTCTCATAAGTATAGTCACCCTGTGATTGTGGCCGATAAACCCATAACGTACTGCCCAGCTGTAATTTTAATTTGAATAACTTGTGCTTAGTGTTATTTATTAAGTAATTTTATAGATTTACATTTTCAAAATTATATCATTTTTATTATTTTTTTTTTTAACTGCACATCTCGACACAGGAATTCCATAATTACATGAGGGGCTAATGTAATATATTATTTTTTTAATAAATAAATAAAAACACTGTAAGTGGTGCGCATCAAAGCCTTTACTCACGTTATAAACTAGAACCTTATTGTATTATACATCTAACTGAACAAATCCAACCACATACATCCTGCAATCTCCCACCAAAAGGAACAAGGTAATAAATTAAATCATTCATTACTAAACCAATACAGTTTAGAGCTTTTAACGACTGTGATTATATTACTAGAAGTTGTTTGACCAGATGTAGATTGTGAATCTATATTTATTAACTATAACTATCGGGTTGCTGATTGTTACAAAATACTTAAAAATAATATCCTTAGATTCTTTTCAATCAGGTTTTTCTAACTCTTTACTAAAATAATTAATTATGTAATACTTAATAATTAGTTTTGAATAAGTAATTTAAAAATTATGAGTACGTGATGATCGAAGAAAGAGGTGTGAGGACAGTATTTACTTGGAAGTGAATAGTTGAAGAAGTCGAGGACGCCAGAGGAAGACATGACACGATCGAGTGAAACAAATACTTATTATAATACAGGTACACTAGAATTCACAACCTCAAAACTTACCCCAAACCAGATTTAAGATTTTCACGGCCAAAAGTATTTTTGTTATTTGTTTTTGGGGTATTATGCCGTGTTGCGCTAACTCCTTCTTTAGGCTAAAGAAGGAGTTAGCGCAACACGGCATAATACCCCAAAAACAAATAACAAAAATTACCCCAAACCATTCGCTAGTCCTCGAGTCAGTTAGTAAAAATAATAAAATAGTTTAAATAGCTATTTATTATAAATATTCGAACATGTTTCAAACCCAAACCAGGGTACAAAGTGTACTCAAAGTAGCTATACTGTATTTATTTATTTGTATGGATCTTCTCTTCCAAGTTGAGTTGTAAAGATAATGTGCTGCTCCAATCAGAAACCGCATTGGTAAGAAATATAGCCTAGTATCTATTAAAACGTTTGTGTCGACGGTTTATTCACCATCTCTTATCTAGACCAGGGGTCTCCAAACTTTTCAGCCGGAGGGCCACATTGACTACTCCAGTGAGTTCGGAGGGCCAAAACCGTTTTAATTTCTAGACACCCATATTTTCGTCCTAGGGGGGGGGGGGATAGACAATAGAATTTTCAGGGATGAAAATATAGCTTTAGATAACGTAGCTTTGAAGATAATTTTTTTGATACTCGTTTCTCAGACCTTGATATCATTGCGAATTAAATGAAGATTATTCAAAAAAATCCTCTTGATATATACACGGTTTGCGCCCGTATTTTTCGCGCGATACTTGTGGACGCAATGATGTATTGGTGCCAAGTACCTCGCCAACGAGCATATATATTCGTACGAAAAAATTCGCGGAGCAAGATCTTAGCCATTAGCTATCGCGGGTCCTTGATGACACTGGTCATAAAATGTCGCGGGCCGGATGGATGACACTGGCGGGCCGGATACGGCCCGCGGGCCGTAGTTTGGAGACCCCTGATCTAGACCATAAGTCTGGAGTGTGAACTATAGACTTCTTATTAACTTCAATTTATGTACTTGAATATGGTGTTATTGATACTTGTATTTTTATTTTATTGCAGCATAACAAATCTTCAAACAGATAGATCTATAAAAACTCCTTCACATTGTAAATAATTAATATTTTACCAAATTCAAGAAATTTTTATTTAAATTATTATTTTTGACACTTTCTGTAGTAACGTTCACCAACAGTAATAGTAATTGGTTAAAAAATATTTTAGAATGTTCCTGTTGATAAATCAATTTGATTCAAATTCTGATTTGACAAAACAATTCGCTAGAAAATTTTTCCAACTTTTCTTCAGACAATGCTCATTCTACTATTCTTCTTCTCCTAATTCAGTAGGCCTGACGTATCGGAGATTGGCTAACATCGGGTCAATATTCATCATTTAGATAACAGAAAACATATCCTACGTTATTGGTACTTTAAGTCATCTGAACCCTAACTACATAGAGCTTCTGCTGCTTACATAATCTGCAGCCCTACCTTAACCCGCTTTACAACGCTGCCTAGACAGGTGGCGAAATGGTTAATCTCTCTTTATACTTATGTAAAGAGAGAATAACATAAAAATATTTTTAAAAAAACCTCGGATACTCGTAATTAATTAGAAAATTAAATGAAAAATAATTTTTTAAAAATACCTCCCAAAAATTTCATTCCTTTTTTGATTCGTGTATTCAATAAAATCATTTCAATGTCGGGGCTCACATTTCGAAAGCATTTAAATTTTCGTGAACTCAACTGAAACTCGTAGCTTTCTTCAGTGTTTTGTTTTGCACGATAAATTCAAACATTGCACTGAAACAATACACCGGGTTAGTGTAACAAGTCCTGATTGTTTGGCGACCGTTTTATGTCTGGAACGTGCGAGTAACAAGATTACCTTGACCCGGTGAATATATTTGCTCTGATTTTTTATTAGTTTGGCCCTCAATGCTTCTTGACTTTTTTTTACCTTATTGCAAAAAGAAAGCACACGAACGTTTCAAGTACTTAATTGTTTTCAAAGTTTATACCACGCGAAAAGACATACTTAATTTGTAAATAATATACCACATCTAAAATTTTCCTGATGCTGTTAACATTAACTTTCTAGTGCAAACCAATAAAGATTTTTCTTACACCTTCGTGTACACGCACGTAATTTGTTATCGTTTTGTGTTTTCATGTTTCCGGGCCTCAAACTACGTTTCTTTTTATCATTGCTGAATTATTTTCATGATTTTAATAAATTAAATGTAATTGGCCTAATCCGCATTTAAAAATCATTTTGCAAATGTTTGGTGATATTTTTATATACCCCTACATTACACATTTGCATTTAGACAGATTATATTTTATGCCTCATACTCCTTACAGATTGAGGTACTTATTTAACCCATAATATTGAGTTATTACAAACATTTCGACAATACTGTAGGTATGGACTAGTAATACTAATAAATATAATTATATTACCATATTCATTGGCCCAGTAGCATAATCATTTGCATCTGTCTTCCAAATGACAACAAGTTATCTCTCCAAATTATATAATAATATGAACACATTCAGAGTCCTTTTCTAATGGCAAATAGCCCAGGGCTTAGAAACAATTTCTTTAAAGGGGTTGATGATGACATATTTACATTTACAATACTAACCCTTTAGTGGTCCGTAACTTCAATCAATTTTTTACCTTTGAAATTAAAGCGGGGAGGGTCAAATGACGCTACATTTAGTGGAGTCTTTGAGGTCCAGAAAAGACCACCTAGAAACAATAATAAAATGGTCTGTAATAGACGGTAGCTCTCCTCGCCTATCTTTATGTGCGTTAAATATTCGGGGGCTTCCTTAATTAGATTTTTAAGGGCATTATTGAAATGTTTCGGTAGTTTCCTTTTACAGTCGATTACTGACTAATCTAGTTTTATTATCTTCCGATGTTGATCCATTAAAAGAGAGAATTAAAATGTACTCTGAATGATCTAGATCATTAAACAAAAGTTGCACTGGGCTTCGCTAGAGAATAACAACAAAAAAAATTTTTTAAAGTAATTTCCAAATGAGATTTATCAATACTTGCCTTAACTTATTTTTTTGTAGATTTTGCACCTATATATACTTTACCCAAATATAAAGGTAGAAAACGTGAATAATCCCTTTTCTGACTACTACCTATCGCGAAGCATTTAATCAGTACAGGCAGGCATCAATTCATCAATAAAATAATAATACCCACTATTATCGAATATCTTATTCAAATAGACAATACTTTTTCAACGGTCCACTTCTACATTGTTCGCTTGACAGAATTATCTCCGGACCTCTGATAGATGATACTAATTGAGGTCTAGGTCAAAGGAACAGCAACCAACTTCAATTTGTACTGATGGTACTCAGATATGCATACATACCAAGAATACGTCCTTAACCCTCAAAGATCACAGCAAGTTTCCTGCACCAAACCGAAATGTATTAGTCTGTCCCGCTTGCTGCAAGGTCAGTAGTTAGTCCCTTTGTACTTTGTTCGTTTATATTGCTTGTTAGTGTCGTTTTAAAATTGGTTTTGATGTTGTTCTGGACTCAGGGGGGCGATTTATTTTCTTCTCCACGGTGGCTATACGTGACTGTTTTACGCTCAGCACTGTTATTTTGTTCTGATTACCCTTCTTTATGACCGTCTGTGGCATTCGATACGAAACAATCGGCAACTCGATTCACCTAAGATTAATCAAATTCGTGTCGTCTGACTTATCCATAGTAAGTATCTTGAATCTCGTCGGAGAGATTTTTTTGTGTACAGATTTTTAAATAATTAGAGCATTTCAAACACTTTAAGAATACCTACAACAAAAATAATAACTAGTGCTACAAAAAAAGAAGTTTTAAAAAGTTTAAAGAAATCATTTAAACCACAATTAGGTACTGTTGTTTGGTCGTGTTGTTAAGTCGTGGGGAAGTGTGGTAGATATTTAAGATTAAGATGTTATGAAAAACGAAATCACTGAGACACTCTGTTCCAATAAATGCAAAATGATTTAAAAAACAATCAAACAACCTTATCGAATCAGATAAATAATACACATTATAGAATTGACAGCTGGCAGGTCATTGACGCAAAATGTTTTGTACAATAATAAATCAAGTAACATGATCAAGTGGATGGCTGCATAGTTGTGACATGAGACATACCTCACACGTATTTTATATGTGCAAATAATGTACACGTCATGATCGATTATTCAGAACAACCCGACAACTCCACACATAATATTTATAATGCACTGACAGTAGTGAGAAGCGAAGGGGAACATGTTTCCAATATCATATTATTCATTTTCATTGACTGGGGTTAATATAACAATGATTCGAGAGCGTACAAGTGAAATATTTGTAGTTTCTTTTATAGAGGTGAGGCTCTCGACTAGCAAGTCCGAGGTCGCAAGTTCAAATCCCGTCGTGCGCAAGTAAATTTAATTTTATTAATTTGTGTAAAGTCACAATTTACTCAAATTACTTAAATTAGTATATAGTATATTTGCGATACGTTTCAGAGTGGAATATACTCTCAGTAACGCCCTGGTCTGAGACCACCATTCAGAATTGAAATGTTGCTCGAAATGACTTAGGCCGTGTTTGGTCACCAAATTTGAATAGCCTGGTACTTCCCAACCATCCTCTTCCCCATCTCCTTCCCCTGTCTGCTACTTTCAGCCTCATAACACACCCCAATTTGGAATGCCATAATCTCACTGGCTCCAAATGGTTAGGAGCAGCTTGGAATCGATGTGCGGCTCAACATATATTTTGTTCATATATTTTGAGGTTTATAATGTCATCTGATGTAAAGGAATGGAATAATATTTCTTTTTGGAAATTAGTAAAACGTCTTCGAGGCAATTTCTCACGACAACGCTAGACAAAACTAAAATATAGACTAAGGTAACAGAATCTTAATTGACTTGATAGCAACATTTAAAAAAAATGACAAGAAGTTAAAAGGGTTAAAATTGAATGGAGAGAATCAGAGGGATATTCTGATAGCAGTTAGTCAATTAGTTAATGTCTATGAAATTAGTTAAATTTAAAAAAATACGTCTAGAAGAGGTACAATAAAGAAGAGACAAATAGTTTTGATAAAGAATTGAACGTTATTATTTAATTAATTCCAACCGATTTTACATCAGGTGAAAACGTGAAATTAATGACGGTATTGAAATTGGGTCAAATTCAAGTCTTCAGTTCCATAGCATTATATGTAAGGATATGAAATACGACAATTACCCATATAAGGACATCGTGATAAATCTTGTAGCTGGATTTGAAAATATTTATTTTAAGATCAAAGGCGCTACTTTCAGATCGAATTCCTTGTTTGAAATTGGTTACAGCAAATTTGAGTGAATTTAAACGTTTTGTCGTAATTTGTTCGAGTAGGATAAAAATATATTTTCAATAAGGTATCGGAATCAAATGGCTAGAACAAAAAAAAATCACCGAAATAGATATTTTTTTGAACCCAAGCCGCAGCACGTGATTTAGCTGTAGATATAGGCAACCCAGAAGTCAAACTAAGTTTAATATTTAAAAAAAATATTGGTTTAAAACGTTTTTTTTAAACTTGCGTTGCAAGAAATAATTGAAATAATGACGGTTGTTTTAGAAATGCTTTCTACTTTTTAATTATAATAATCGTTATTTTAGGATAAATATAATACTATAAGTTATTAAGTTCTATCACCGCCAAAAAAAAATTTGTCGACCCTTTTTAATATCAGTATCTGGCTAAGTAGGTAATCACTTTAATCAATAATATTCGGATGATTTGTATTTTTGTGCAGCGTATTTTTTGTTAAAAATAATCTCAAGTGCAAAGTGTTAGAACTATTACATGTTAGGTATTTTCAGCGCCTCAACAAATCGGCGCTTGGAGCGGACTGCGCCAGCCTAGGGCCTGCCCTTAGTTTTATAATAATAAATACAAATAACAATACATATGTAATATAGGAAAATATTCTATAAGAAGAATAATAAATAATACGATAAGACGAAATAAAAACTTTTGTTAAGAAAGGTTAAAAAGAAGAGTTTTTGATGGAAATGTGACGGTCGCCCATCTCCAAAGGGCCATCATGGGGGACTTTTTTCATGTGGATACAGTACAAGGGTCTCAACTGCTCCCAACCATCCCCAATTGGTGTATTTTGTGAGGCTGAAAGTAGGAGGTGAAAGATATGGGGTAGAAGAAGGTGGGGGAGTACTACCTGGCTATTTAGATCTGGTCACCAAACACGGCTAAAGCCATTTCAGGCACCGTTATCAAGAGCCTTACCCCTCCACCAAGGAAGCCATCAAACCAGAGGCCGTCAAATCTCTTAGGTATTTGGTGTAGTCTACGCCATAAGTTTCTCATGCGGTGGCAGTTAAACAGGTATCCATTTCCATTTGTCTAAATTTTCTAATTAGTTTAAAATTCAAGCATTTTTCTATAAAATTTTAACTGTAAAAATACAATATACCTATTACTCCTGCGACAAGTGATTTTTGACCAAAATTTAGGGATAAAAAGTAGTTTAAGTGATAATTGGTTTTCATTTAAAATCAGTCACAATTTACTTACAATAACATAATATTTTGGGGGATCGCGTGACTTTCACGCCATACAAACTGGTAATGTCGGTTCAGACAAAAACACCTTCGAAGCGTCAATTTCTGTCACAATTGCCACTGGCATTTCCGGCCGGAGGTGTTATTAAAATAAAAGGCAATAACACAAGGCCGTCTCCCGACCAGCGAATCACAATCCTGTGTTAAATGTTTAATTCCTGGTGGTCGTCACTTGATCCCTTGATTTGGTATTGAAAACGCTTCAGAAATAGAAACATTCTGTAATAGGTTGGGTGCGATGCGATTGAAGTGATAATTTTTGCTGTTGAAGATTTGAATGATTCTGAAAGTGTTAACTAATTTGACGAATGAATGAAACATGTGTAGAATACTATTAAATACGTATAGAATACTATTCAAATACCAACAACTTCCTATCTATCTTTTCATGGAGTTTATTTGTCCATTTTACGTCGTGTTTTATTTTTTTATTTTTAAGGCTAATAAGTTTTGTTGTGCCTTTTTTATTAATAGTTAACAATAATCACTGCCCTGATGTGACGATAAGATATTAGTGAAATCGGCTGACGACAATTAAAAAGAGTTATAATAATGACATGATAGGTTTTTTCCCGAAGCTAGTAAAAAGTGCTTGAAAATAATATTGAAAATGGGATGATTCTCAATCATTCAACTTCGTGAGAGAAATCGTAAACCTCAAATAAATTATTAACAATTTACTATCAAACCATTACTTCGTTCCTACTGACGCTAATATGCCATTAAAGAAAACTAGCCAATTAAACCATTTTATGACGTCTGAATATAACATAAGACGATATTGTTCTATAAAAAACAACTACATCACGAAACAACCTCAGCAATAAACCGGAGTCATTCTTTACTTATCAATCATTGCCTCGAACCTTCTGAGGATGTTCCATTCTGAATTCTCAAAGGTCCTTTAATGAAAACACGTATTAAGAACGGTAATACATCATTGCTTATTTGCCCCTTTTTGGTCTTAACAAACATTAAGACGATGATTGTTTTGTTGAAATCCAATTGCAATTGATGTGGACATCCCCATAATTCCAGAGTCTTCGATCGAAAAGGACTTTGATGGATCAGGAAGGATTTATAACCCATAAATGCTACTGAGGAAATGTCTGACATCGCAATAAAGATTTTCAATTTACTTAATTGAGGATATTGTTACATCCGTGGATTAAAAAGTGGATAGTGAATCTGTCGTGACTTCGACATACTTAATAATGCAATAATTGTGACAACTTTATGATGGGAACAAAGGCTTTATAATTGTAAACTCTGACATTCTAATCATTACTGCTAAGAAAATTAAATACATTCTTTATAAAAGTTCTACATGGACTGTTGTTATTGTTATTCATTAGCTTCAATTAAAAATATGATTTCTCGAGACATATTTCGTCTATTTCATCTAAAGTTATTGAACTCTGCGAAACTTTTAAGTCGACATGAACTTTTACGTGTGTGGTCGTACTTTAAACTGATGTGGGGCGAATAGAGGGCCATTACATTTTGAAATATAAATGTGTAAATAGTGGAATTTGTTATTACTTCAATCGCCAAAAACAGAAATAATCAACATTCATTATCTGAAGAAAATAATACTTGTAGCAATCTCTAAATAAAACAGCTCTAAAAACCAAAGTCAGACTTCTAAATCCTTAGTTTATCTTAATTCAAACGAAGATTTAGTTTATCTAAATTGGTATCATATTGTACTAGAGTCACAAATGAGCGGACTATCTCGGTGTTTTTTTTACCAGACAAGATAACTGGCTGGGGGAAACGTCATCTCTATCTTGTTCGGACATCATTACAGCTTACAGCTTCCATTCCCACGTTAATACGTGGGATTTCTACTTCTTACTTCTCAACCTTTTACCTTCCGGGACACCTACTACCAAAACATTGCACTTTCAATGTATTCTTGGTCACTAATGAGACTAATATTTCTTTCAAACACAAAAAACTTTTTATGAAACCTTTTTAACGATAAATAATAATCACTTATTTTCAACCACTTTAATTGTTTACATACAACTGACACGTTTTGCAAGAAATGCTCACCTCAACAGGTTTTACTTAAAATAAAAATTTAAATATATACTTCAAGATGTAGGTGCAGAAGGAATGGGGGAGTATTTAAGAAATTAGAAAGAGTCTAAAGAAGAATTTATGTAGGTTTTATCTATAAGCAGAAAACCTTTTTAATAATCCTGTGCTGAAATTATTCCCATATTAAACTTCCCCCCTACCCACTACGCCATGCCATTCCTACTCCAACTACATCTTTAAGCCTATATTTATAATTTAGTTTTAGCAATGTGGGAAAATAATTTTCCTCAGGGCCTATGCCATCTTCAGGGACACCGTGTGGAGAGATTTTTTAAGGAAAGGAAGCAGAAGAAGATCCGGGAAGGAAAACAGTTATGAGGGGTTGTTAGGAACCTGGGAGACATTGTGTTCAGGAATGACGGACATAAGAATTCATCCTTTCCACTGCAGTGAAAGGCGATGGGTCGATAGAGTCCAGCTGGAGAGGTAAAAAGATCTCCCTCAACCAGTCTCTCCAAATCCAGCCCGCCACACAGTATTAAGACCTAAACAGTCCCCCGAACCCGCGTAAATCTGCTAAGTTACCAAACGTAGTGAACCGAAAACAAAAGTGTTTATTATTTGTAATAATACTAATATTAAATCGCTTGTTTAGATCGTTTTATGTATTAAAAAGATGAGTAAATATTCACCTGAAATATGAAACTATTTAATTACCAAACAAAAATTTGGTCATTACACTATTAGACAATCATATAGAGAATCATTTAGTGATTGAAGTAAATTCCAAAGATTTAAAATAATTATTGGTAATAATTGATTTCCAACTCTTTAAAGAAACGATATGGTTGCAATCGAGTCTCTGTTGAGGTTAAAAAATGTCCCTCATACAGAGATTAGTCAAAATGACGAACAACCCTTTCTACGCAGATTTGGAAACTACGTCGTAAAAGTTTCATAATAAAATGCTTTAATTCAGAAAACAAATGTTATAAAATAGATTAAAAGGACAACTTTGACCCAATTACCTAAGTAAAGTAAATAAGAATCAGGTTGAGAACAGGTCAGGTTTCCATATAAACTATTAGTAAATTCCTAATATATCAAAACACGTTTTTATGCACCTGCCCTTGCCTTGATAATATGCAGTGAAGATACGCGGAAATATTATGATTTTTTGAACACGTGTTCCGACATCGTGATAACACGATTTATCAATTCATTCATTATGGGCCTGCAATCGAGTTTTTAATCGGAATAACAATATGTCATTGAAGAATAAGATAATACTAACAAATCTTAATGAAGTATGAAACAGAACAAGACAAAGAAAATAAAAAAAAATCTCGGAATTTTTTTAAATTTTTTATTTGTGTTTCATGCTAATAATTATTGCTTATAATAATAATTACTTATAGTTCTCTTTTTCTCCTGGTTGTGACCGTTATTTTTTTAATTTTCTTTTTCTTGTTCTGTTTCATGTTTAGTTTAAATTGGTTAGAAATATCTTCTTCTTCAACGATATATTAAATTAATGAACGGTAGCTGACATGACATTTCTCCATAAAATAATACACAACGAAATAGACTGCTCAGAACTTCTATCCCAAATAAATTTTAACACCCCATTTAAAAGAACTCGACACACCAACCTTTTTTACACAACTAGTAATAATACAAACGCTGCAGCCAATTCCCCTATTTCTCGTATCCTTCAAACATTCAACTCAATTCAAACAAGCACAAACACCGATATATTTTTTGATTCTCTCCCTCTATATAAGAAAAACTTTTTTAGCACACTGAATTCGCCCACATAACACATACAACCACACACAGACACACATGCACACGTACACACACACAAACACTCACACACACCTCTCTCCTTCCCCAGCACACTAATTTAACTTAACTTAAAAATGTAACTTAACCGTAAAATGTATAATATACCTCATATGCATATATGTCAGCAACATGTCATTGGTACCAATTATTGTACTAACTTTTATAATTTTGTAACTATTGTCATCTATGTAATTATGTACTGTTTGTTTCTGCAATAAACAAAATAAATAAATAAATAAAATAAATAAAGTTTACGAATAATTTGAATGGGGTTGTTAATAAATTAGCAATATTTTATATCAGTAAGTTTTCTCCGTGCAGAAAATAAATAATAATAAAAAAGCTACAGTTAGTAAACTAACTTTGTAAATTTATACTTATAACAGCTAGTTTAAACGTATCAAGGTATAGGGTACAGTTTCCAAATGAACACGTTGTACCTACGTGAATTAAATTGTACCAACAGCTTCAACAGGTGATAAATATCTCGCAAGTAATTTTATAACTTCATATAAATCCGTCTGTCAAAGCCGTAAACTGCACTGCGCGACTTGCAAGCGATAAATCAATCCTGTTATGAAATGGAATCAAAAGCTTCATAGCTTTATTTATCGCTTTTTGATTCAAATACGTATAAAGACATTTTCATTAGCGCGTTTAATTCGATGTGATTATTCTTGTCATGTTTAATATTATTACTTTACTGCCAAAGTCACAAGAGTAATTGATATTTGTCATTTTTAATACAGGTTCATCAGATTAAATGATTTTGTTTCGATAATAATTATTATATGAATGATAAATAAATACTCGAAGAAAAAAAAATGATGTTGGTACCTGTTTTATGAAAGTTTTATTTTACATTATGCTGGCAAATCTAGGTGCATCTTTGTACTACTGCATAAATATCTTATAATAATCCATTATTTTTAACCCTTCGAGATAATTTGTTCGCTTTTGGGAACAACTCATATTGTGTATCGTGTTTTATAGAAATCGTCCTCCTTACTGTCATGGTGAGAAATATGGTCTAAACGGTGTTAAAAAGAGAAAACACCACACTTTATAATAAAATCTAGAAGTTAATTAAATATAAATTAGGATGAACATTATTGTACAATTTGAAAATAGTAAAAATTTAAATATTGAAGACAATATTAGAGATTCTTAAACGAAAATCTGAAACAGAAAAATCAGAAAAGGAAACGGTCACATCTGGGACTCGAACCCAGGACCCTTGTCTTTCCGGGACAATGCTCTACCAACTGCGCTAATGGGACCCTATTCCCCTCGGTCACTTTTAACTGTATCATACTTCGAATAAGAACTACCAACATTGTCTTCATTTTTTTCACCGCACATTTTTATTGGCAACTATCTTTATGTATGATCGCAAGATTCAACCCGAACTAAATGCAATCCAGACAGCGTCTTTTAGATAAACCTATCTTATTTTTTTTATTTTTAATGTGCGACATCTGTTGACTTTTTCTGCAAGTCTAGAATGAATATTTATTTTTCGGAATAACTTTATTGAGTAAAACCTCAAATTGTAATATTTAAATATTGAAGACAATATTAGAGATTCTTAAACGAAAATCTGAAACAGAAAAATCAGAAAAGGAAACGGTCACATCTGGGACTCGAACCCAGGACCCTTGTCTTTCCGGGACAATGCTCTACCAACTGCGCTAATGGGACCCTATTCCCCTCGGTCACTTTTAACTGTATCATACTTCGAATAAGAACTACCAACATTGTCTTCATTTTTTTCACCGCACATTTTTATTGGCAACTATCTTTATGTATGATCGCAAGATTCAACCCGAACTAAATGCAATCCAGACAGCGTCTTTTAGATAAACCTATCTTATTTTTTATTTTTAATGTGCGACATCTGTTGACTTTTTCTGCAAGTCTAGAATGAATATTTATTTTTCGGAATAACTTTATTGAGTAAAACCTCAAATTGTAATATTTAAATATTGAAGACAATATTAGAGATTCTTAAACGAAAATCTGAAACAGAAAAATCAGAAAAGGAAACGGTCACATCTGGGACTCGAACCCAGGACCCTTGTCTTTCCGGGACAATGCTCTACCAACTGCGCTAATGGGACCCTATTCCCCTCGGTCACTTTTAACTGTATCATACTTCGAATAAGAACTACCAACATTGTCTTCATTTTTTTCACCGCACATTTTTATTGGCAACTATCTTTATGTATGATCGCAAGATTCAACCCGAACTAAATGCAATCCAGACAGTTGGTAGAGCATTGTCCCGGAAAGACAAGGGTCCTGGGTTCGAGTCCCAGATGTGACCGTTTCCTTTTCTGATTTTTCTGTTTCAGATTTTCGTTTAAGAATCTCTAATATTGTCTTCAATATTTAAATATTACAATTTGAGGTTTTACTCAATAAAGTTATTCCGAAAAATAAATAAAAATGAAAATAGTAATTTCTATTTTCTAGAGTGATCGCCAACGTCGGGGGGACCTGATACGGCACATAAAGAAGAAGAAGAATTTATATGTTACGAAAAAATTTTTAGGCGACACTGATGTTTGTAATAATATATTTCTCTTAAATGTTTGTTTTTATTTTGTTTTCCTTATGGTAATTTTAGCTACAAAAAGGGAAGGTGATCCATTTGTTTCGTTTATAAAAAAAAGTTAAATTTAGGAAATTATGTACTTATTTCTAATAATACAATTAAAGACTTTCCTGAGAGGCCTGATAGTGTAATATATTTTTTTATTTTCAAAATCACCTCATTAAAATCAAGCACCTAAAACACAATCCTACCTATGTATCATTATGGTATACGATTTAACGGTTCTTTAAAATAATATTATTTATGGCGCTACATTAAGATAAAAACATATAATTGCGACTGATTTCCTAATTTGATCAAAACTTTTTCCGATTTCAAGAACTAAACTCATATTAACAAATAATATCACACACGAAGTTCAAAGTCATAAATTGGCGTGATAAAAAATTTCGTTCATAAATTAAATATTTTTTTACTATCGTATTATCGTTATTTCTCTTCATCGGCTAATACTAACATTTCACGAATTCACCGGAACGGAAAATTGATAGTTTAAATTCGGACAGAGTTATGATTATTTCTATTATTGTCTAACAATGTTGTTAACCGAGCAATAAAGGCGATAAAAAGCTTGAATCAAAGCGCCGACGCGGCTAGATTAAGAGGTAAAACCAAGTCAAACAAAGCCGAATCTGTTCATATTCGGTATAAGGAGTTAGGTAGTCATAACAATTGTCTGTAATTGGACCCACCGCGATTGCTCAGAAGCGGGTACGTATTAACTCCTTGATCTTCTGTTCTCCTGGTTAGCAAAGTTCATTTCACTAACAATACTTTTAAGAATTACTCTTCAAAACAATTCAAAGAACCTGAATCGAAAGTGTCGTAAATTTCTTAGCACTTAACTCAGCGGAAAGTTCAACGGAATGATATTTTTTACAAAGTTCACGGAGTATTTATTCATATGTTTACATCGTGGGAACATGATCAAGTACCTTAACAAGTAATTGGAGTTGTTTTGACAAATTCACCACATCAATCTCAAGGGGTGGTCCTGGGGATGAAATCTAAAGGGTTTTAGAAAAAAGCTTAGCCCTAATTCGATATGCTTAAGTGGAATGAAAATAAAATGGTACCATGAGATCAAAAGGGCAACAATCTTGCCTCTCAATACTCGAGTTGCTTAATACTATGAAATCATTCCTTTTGCAACTGTGACTAGGTAGCTATTATTTAATGTTTTTTTTACCAAACCTTTGTTCTTTATAAGAATTATTCGTGGTTTTTATGTTGAACTAACCCTTGCGGTTAACAGTAGCAAATAGCTCCTAGTTTCTGTGGTCAGCTAGAAGTGAGAATTAAAGAGAGGTGTAGAGTTTACATTATTTTAATATTTTTTGTGATGGATGTATTGAAGCGGTGGCTTTTGTGTGGTCAAAATCAACAACGATTACCGCACATTTCTCGGAAAGTTATATAAAGTAATTTGTATCAAAATATATTTATTCAGAGACCACCTACTATGGCTTTGTTCTGTTAAAAAATGTGTTGCAGAAATAAAAAATAAAAAAATACAAAACAACCAACAACTCATAAAAATAACTTATCACACCCATTTTTATCTTATTGCTATAGTGTGAGAAAGGCTATGTTTTCAATATCGAATCGAAAATATTTTATTCGAATGTGGTAGCAAATTAAATAATGTGAATCAAAAAAATCTCATGTTTATTTGTTCTATATATGCAGTCACTAAATTGAATTTTAAATCAGCGATTCTTTGTTTGCGCCTAAGTATGCCCCAATTTCGATAGGCTGAATACATATTTGCAGGCCTTGATCAGAGATCAAACCGCAAAGTTTAATCCATTTACTGGGGATAGAGTGTCGATGAGCAATTTATGTGGTTAACTGATTACAAAACTCCATTCAGAGAATCAAAATGGTTATGTTTATGTAACTGCTTTGGTGAATAAAATTCCCACCCAATTTAAATTTCTTTATCCTGTTTGAAATTATGCTTCACTACAGACCTACCTTCCCAGAGAACAGAATCAATTGTTTCACGATCGTGCGACATTTGTGCCAACACTTGTAACGTGATTTTTACTACCTGCTTAGTCAAACTAATTATGTCGTATACGTTTTATCTGAATTCTATTACAAATCTTCTCCATTTATCATGGCCCAGAATATCAACTAAGACAATTTCAACGACTCTCAAACAAATAACGTGAAATAGAAAAGACTGAAAAAGATTCTGTCGCGTCTAGGAATTGAACTCAGGACCTCTTCCTAGCAGGGGAAGTGCCCTGACTACTGAGCAAATTCGAAAATTTGAAAGTCGTTTTCTATGATAAAACATTATAATTTGAGGTTTCACTATAAATTTTAGAAATAAATAAGTTTAAAATTTTAAATTAAATAAATTGAGTTAAAATGTAGAAGTAATATTATATATTGTATTTTCATGTTCTATTTGCTCATCACCATCACGTCTTTGGAAGATTCATACTAACTTTATAAAAGCGTATTTCAATGATTCCAATCCATCGGCTAATTTTGATACAAAGGTTTTTATTGGATACAAAGGGTCCTACAAAACACCGAGGCTTTTATTGTTGACCGCGAAGTGTTAAATTAGGCGTGCGGAGAGCGGATCAAAGTCAAAAGTCAGATCTGTCCATTAGAAACCTAACCGCACACCACCGAGGAGAAAAACCGATATAAGTGTGTCATAGGAGGGTGTGCTCAAAGTAAGCTAATCTTTGCCTTACTTCTCCTGAAATTGATCTAACATTGCCATATGGTCGAGCATAGTTGAATTTAGTAAATTATTTAAAATTCTAAATAATTGAATGGACTCGCCTGAGCTTCCCAATTTTGTAAAAATCCACATACCGTCATTACCAATCTGACAAACTGATTTTTTTTCATTTGAACTAACATAAAAAAATCCCTGTTTCTCCGTTTATGTTCGTAGTAACAATAACACACAAATTCATAATATTGACATTCTCAACCATAACCTTCAGAAATTTCGAACCGAAGTAATATGTACGATCATACATTAATGTATGAATGTAGAATATATCGAGAACATCTCCTATCTAAGTAATATGTACGATCATAAATTAATTTATGAATGTAGAATATATGGAGAACATTTCCTATCCTTATCCTATTTTCCTCTTAATCTTCAATTACCTCCTTATTAATTTTAAGAAAAAAAACTCCAACTCTTACTAAAATTACGATTAAGAACTTTTTTGGCTTAACCTTGTATTCTCGTTTTGTATTTTTCTTTGTATGATAAATAAAAGCTTTTTGTTTCTTACAAAATAAAGATAATTGTGTCCAACTTGTTTATGAACGTAAATGATGAAAGGAGTGTGTGCCAAGCCACAGTTGTTTGGCGGTCCACTCCTGCGGGGAAACGGCGTGATATTAAGTTAGTTAGTTTTTATCACTTCTTGATGTAATTTCTGTTCAGTGCCGCGCACAGATTTGGTTAACTGGCTCGGTCAAATTAACCAACTTCTTTACTGTTCGACTTCGGATCAACTTGAATTTTTACTGTTCGGTTTGAAATCAGTTTAGGTTTGACCTCAACACCTGCGGATGGTTTCTTTTGTATGGACCGCCATTACCAAACAGCGGTGACTTACGGATTTATTCTGGAGCAATCTTCTATGCAGGTAACCATGGTTAAGTTTGTGGTTAAGATGGTAACCATGTTTGTGTTTCAGTTTCTTCTTATAGAACCTGACTCCAAACCTTTCTTTGTTGTATTATGGTCTTACGGAGCGGGTTCAAATTTAATATGTGATACTGAATTACCCTCTTTGAGTTATATTAAATAATGTTTTGTGTAAAATTCCCGCGATATAAACATCAAAGAGTTCATAAATCTTAAAAAAATATTCATGCGTAATTATTTCCATGTTGGCTATACACGGCTGATTTCAATATTACCCAACTCAGAAATGTAAAAAAACAATGGGGCAATTCAACTGTAAATATCTATGAATGAAATTTTTTAATTCATTACCAGAAAGTATCCGAAATTTAAATCACACAAGATATTTTAAACTTCACGTTAAAAAAGACACTGAAGATATAAACTGTGATATAAAAATGACAATGACATATTCCCCATACACATAAGCCTAGCTTTATTATGGTGGTACAACTTGTGTATAAAATTAAGTGAAATAATTATTATATTTCTGTAAATTTTTTAACAGTATATTTTGCAAATAAATATAAAAAAATAATATTCGTATATTTTCTACGCTTCAAAACCAAATCGAGGAAATTTATCCTGATTTATGTTGGTGGCAAGATTATGCCATATTTCACTTATTTTACATCTACCTGACGTTTTAGATAGATTTGCAGCGTTCATCATCAAGGCATGCTATCGCAACGCGCAATTTTAAAGTATACCCACTATGAAAAATTACTACACTTTTCATGATTCTTTGCTAACACACAAAATTAAATTTATATCATTTTTTGCGTAATATAAATCATTTAAAAACTATTTGCACTTTTTTCCATTAAACCTTTATTAATAATCGATTACAATTCGTTTGCTTCTTGATTTAAAATGTTATCTCTTCATCTCTGCACAAACTTTCTTCCTATTTAGTATCGTTTGTTATCATTACTTATACTTAAATCATTAGCAAGGATTAAAAACAATACTCGAAATTACCAATACAATTGACCAGTCGGTGGCTGAGTTGACATCGCGTTTGGGTTCCACCCAGGGGTAGTGTGTTTAATGTCTCGGCTGGCCAAGTCCTCCACCACAACTCAAGAAAAAAATTTCAGCTTACTGTGGTAGTAGTAGGAGATTTTCAAATATTGTCAGGTTATCCATAAACCGGGAATGTTTGTCTTTCTTATTAAATTTTTAAAAAATTAAGGACTTATAAGGAGGTACATTAACTATGCGTAATTCACTACTTATAATAATATAACTTATAGTAAAATGAACTATTAATCTCCAAATAAAAACAGTTAAAAATTAAATGATATCTGCCCTGATGATGCACTCGTCAAGACTGCTTGAAACGTTAGCTAAAAGAGGGGGGGGTGAAGGGACTCCCAATCACGATAATGCTTTTTGCTATGAGAATCTTCAATCAATTAGAACCAAGATTGATTATAATGTAACAAAAAAGGATTTTAAAAAGCTGCTGGGGAGTCATGAGATATTTTCGCTATGTCACTGCATAAAACCTTTTGTCTTTCCTTTAAAATAAAGGATCCTAGAAAACTTATCATATGTCACGCGAATAAGGATTTTTTGTATCGAAGAAGAATGCTCTCTGGCCTCTTTTTTTGTCCTCAATTCGATCCTCATTTTTCGTAAATATTCTAAAATGAATGATTTTGAAAGACAAATTTTTCAGCGGCTTCGACTCCTTTTCTTCCGATGCGACGTTCTAAGGATGACGGATCAAGATAAACAAAATTGACAAGTTACTCCCTTGGTAACAATACGAGTTATTTCCTCAGCTTGATGACACGATAAGCTTTTATTAATTCTTTCACATTACGAACGTCATCGCCTTTATTATGAATGAATACCACCATCAATCAAACGAATTCTTCACTGACGATGCTGTTTTTCAAATCTGTTAAAAAATTTTACTGTGAAAAATTTTTTTTTTACAAGAAATATTATTATCTCGGTGAATGTGAGGGGCAAGGTGGCTACGTAGAAGAATTTTTACCAAATTTAATCTGACCCACATAAATAAGTGTACGTAATTCGTCTTCTCAGGAAGGACAGATGCGTAATACATTTTATGTAAATCCTCACAAATTGGACGATTTTAAATTAAGATAAATCATTGAGTAAAGAGGGAAATTTTTCAAGCCACGGAATAAACGTCTCCTTCATATTCTGTTGGATGACGTCTCAGGAGAGTTTTTATTTATTGTTGACATCGGATCAAGGCCCCAAGTGTTTTGCTACGTTTGACGACTTAGCAAGGATGCCCGGGTTCCATGTGGTGACGATTGTCCGGGTCTTGGCAGCGGATGCGTGTGCCTACCAACTGCGGAACTAAAATATCCTCCACACAGCATCCCCAAAGATGACATAGGTTTTGAGGGGAATTATTTTTTTATCATCTTGACGTCCAATTACACACTATGTTACCGACGAATTTTGTTTTTAAATTTTTCTTTATTCAGTGATATGGTTATTACAATCATTAGGTATGTTTAGACCACTAACCTAGGCACATGCCCGTGTTGTGGTGGTTGAATTATTATTATTATCTCACTTTTTCAAACTGATTGGTGGATGGTTTGAAAATCCGACTATCATTGAGAGTATTAGTCTCCATGTTCCTGATGGTTATCTCCGTCACCGACAGCATAGACTGTTTTATCTCCCGGCCTGCAGGACCAACTTGCCAATGGTCATGCCGGTGGGGAGAGCAGTCTTTCTGTTGAACGGAATCAATTCGGATATCCACATATTTAACATCGGTGAAGCTGCCTTTAAAAGGCAAGATCTATTGATGATAGTATGGTTGATACACCGCTTTTTTTGGGAAATACAATTTTACAAATGTACTTAAAAACGAATTAAAATGTAATTTTGCAATGTTTTTAAAAGAATACACGAATTGAATTGAATTCTGGAATAAACAATTATTATTATTTTATTTTTTTTTAAACTTCCGATTTTGTTGTTCGGGTTAAATCTTCCCCAAAGGAAAAACTTAACCCTTCCACACACTTTTCCACAAATTATCATCTAGTCAATCAACATTATGTAAGTGCATTATATAAGCAAAATAAATACAAAACAATACAAGAACAACACGTCAACTCACCAGAGATCAAATGGGAAAATAATTCACCGACTTCAGATATTTTCATATCAGAGGGTTCGGCTCGGTAAAACTTCTAACAGGGCCTATAAATCCTACTGATCCCTCAACATAAATATTTAAAAAATCTTTTGTTATCCTACATGTATTCAAAATGACCGACTTTTGCATCTTTAAATATAAATTTTTGATAGATCTAATACGCCTAATTTTTTAATTAGAGAGCTAGGTATAATGCCAGTAGCCGAAATAACGAATGGTAATATTTTTATAGTCTGAGAATGCCAAATTCTTTTTATTTCATTTTCTAAATCTGTGTATTTTCTTATTTTTTTGCTAACAGATTTTTGAATATTACAGGAATTTGGTATAGCGACATCAATGATATAAGTTATTTTTTAAATTTTGTCATGTAAAACTATATGGGTCTATTATGACTAATCGCTCGGTCTGTTAGTATAGTTTTATCATAATATATTTTATAAAATTCGTTTTCTAAAAATGAATTATTGTTAATTAATAATAATAATAATTATTATTATTAATTGATTTGAATTTAATTGTTTTGAAATGAATTTCAATTGAATTAAATCATTAGCACATTACTTATTAAATCTACCTAATATAACGTCTGAGTGTATACTAAAGTAACAATAATTAGTATTAAATTGACAAATACATATTTAAACTCATTTTCATACTCTTCATATATTCGCATTAGGTAATCCATTAATCGAAGGGGCCAGCAGCATATGCCTTCCGCCCAGTCGTTGTTACTCCCTTGTGAAGAAATAATAGTATTTTTAGTCTATAATGAGAAAGAAGGAATTTTTCAAATTCGAATAATCCATTATTATTATTACTCTCATTAATATTAAACTGCCCCCATTCTACAGCCTTCCGCGAGACTTGCTATACGAACTTACAGCCTAGTTCTCAACAATGCATTTGAATGACAAGTCCGTTCATTGTATTCAATGGGCGAATCATTTTTAATACAAATAAGCTATAAAGTATCAAACACCAGTAGAGACAAAAGTCAAGTCGCATTGAAAGTAGTGAACTTAAACGCAAAAGCGGTGTGATTTCGGATCAGATTTTCAATTGGAGTTTGATATAAATATTCGTACATACTTTTATGCATGTTATGTTCAATATTTATTTTCATGTTCCTGAGTTCTAAAACTAAAATTAAAAGGTTATTTTTTCCTAAAAAATCCATCGTGGACTAAAGTAGGTTTTTTTTCGTGTGTTTAATTTTTAAATTTTCCAAATCTTTCAAAAATTATCTGAATGAGTCACTTTATTTATATTCGAAGGAAAACTTTATGAATAATCGAGAACAAAACCCGAAAGAATCGTTGTACCGAACAAAAATCTTTTTTCGGATCACATTAACCACCTATTTACCTTAAAAACTTTTCATGCCTGCGTCACAGTAATTTTTTTCATACCAAGAACCAAATGATAAAGCAGTTGACTTTCAGACAAAAACAGAGGATCTAGGTTCGATTTCTAATGACGATCATTACCTTTTAATTTTAGCGTCTTTTTCTGTTATTTACAACATTAAGATTTGTTAATATTGTCTTTTTCAATGATTGAATCTGTTTATGTTAAAATCTTACATTATTGCATAAACTTCAAACCTTATATTTTGGTTTCCTTTATTTCTGATAATCTTGACAATGATTGTTGGTAGATGGCATGGCTTCTTTGAAAACAGAGAATCTGCAGGAATACAGAACTGTATTAACCGTTTGGTTGACATCAATCGAAGAAGCAGTACCTTACTTTCGACATTTTGTTTATAGCAACACTAGGTAAGAGATCTACCATTGAACTTCATTTATTGACAATATAAATTATATTTCTTTTCTTCGATTCCATTGCAACATTGCTTTAAAAATGTCGTCCCAAGAGTCGAGAGTTATCTTTAAATCAAGAGGTTGTCTTTACCACAGGTAACGCCGCCGTATCCAACGCGATTTCCTCTCAGATAACACAATATGTAATACATATAATGTTCCCACTGTCTGCAGACTTGATCTAGCTGCACCACCTCCATTTGATAGGACAACACTACATACACACGTACATACATGCACACTTACGTAAATACGTACATAGTCCCACTTATGCACTTTCAAGAGGAATCTTCCTACGTAGTGAAATTATCGTCAAGTCCATGTTTGCCTTTATTGTGCTGATAATTTTATCCTTGCCTTTTATGTCCATACGTTTAAGATAAAATGATGTTTGCTAGTATGTGGATAAAGGAGTGTAGTAAAGTCCTACACAACCAATCACGTAAATAAATAGCGAATTATAGTTAGTAGACTACGATCATTGAGTTTCATAAAATAACATTACTCAATGAGCATTCGAAAATGTGAAACAAACAATATTTCGGGCTGTCGATAATCGAGCTGAAAATAAAGTAGTAGGGAAAAGATGTGCGAATTTTCAAATTAATTCGATAATTTTTACTTTTTTTAATTAAGCCCCACACGTAATAATTTCCCTCAGGGCGTATGTCGTCTTTGGGAATGCTGTGTGGTGAGTCTTTTTAAAAAAAAGGAAGTAGAGGATTTTTTGGGAAGAGGTATGAGGGATGGGCAGGAATCTATAGATTAATGTGTCCAGAAGTGTCGGACGTTTGAATATATGCCTGAAGATGGGTAAAGGGAGACCAGGTGAGGAGGTCAAAGGGTCTCCATAAACCAGCATCTCGATCATTTAGTGGGATGGTGCATTCAAAATACACCCCACCCGATGAACTCGGGAACTCCTGCTAAATCACCAAACGTAGCGAACCACTTGGGGTGACATATGGCAGAGGAGATGTCGGCCTCCGCCTCCGCCTCCCAAATTCTATCATTACTGTAAGATAAAAAAAATATATATATGTATATAAATGTCTGAAATCTACACATCTTTTCATTTCAGACTCAGTTTTAATAGCCAAGAGGGGAGAACAGAAATCAACGAAGGAGATTATTTTTATTGCTGGGATGAAATGAGGAAGTTTTACACTGAAGCCCAAAGGGCTCGACTTTTCCAATAAATAATATCATCACCATCCATTAAGCTAGGTGCGATGATGGGATCTATCAAAGTTAGTACTTTACTATAATAATAAGTATGAAGTTTTATCAACCAATCCGCCGCTCGAGATCCCTATCATAAGTTGAGTTAGAGTACGCAGAAGTCTACCCACCTCTCACCTTCTGTAAACTTAACTACCTAGTGCATGTCGTTTATTTATTTCCGCACAGATGGGGTAAATTTGTAAAAAAAAATGGTAACACGCTCTGGCTTCTGGGTATCAAGAAACGATTGTAGGTACATTGTACCTAACTACTGAAATGTTAGAATAAATATAGCTCATAAATAAGGAATCATCCTACGTTTTGCAATTTTCATGACGTCCATAATTGCCTTTATTGTGCTGATAATTTTATCCTGGCTAATACTATAATATCGAAAAGATGTTATGGATTTGAGGGTTTGTTTATTATTATTTGGGTTTATGTGGTCATTTCAGTAGTCAGTATGTCAGTCTACCAACGATTTTGATATTTATAAATATGTTATATTGTATCTTATTACGTTTCAAATATTTGGATCTGTTTTGCGACTTGATGGACAACTTTCATCCGGGGTGTCAGAGAAACAATTCTAATTCTAACAGCATAATTACAGTGGAAAATGAGTTACATAAGTGGCCATTTAACAATTCTTTTAAATTGCATATTTGGTTTGAATTTGACAAAATGAAAATCTTGACATCATTTGCTGAATGCAAATTTAGTTTTTGTAAAATGAAATTATAAAAAATTGAGTAAGTAATTAAGTAAAAAAAAATCAACTTAAAACCAAAAAAACATGCATAAATGTAAATATTTCCAGACAACCCGAAACTTTACAAAATACTTATTCCCATTGAAATGTAAAATGAGTAAAATACAAAAATATTATGGCACGAATTTATGTTGCAATGTGCATTTCAGAGACTGGACGTGAAAAGGATAAAAAAGCTCGTCGAAAATCGTATCTACCGGTTCAAACATCGAGTTTGACGCAATTAATCTTCACACTCGCGTGAGGCTTGTGGGAGCCCGCTACCGGAGCTGCACAAGTAGCCGAGACCCGGGACAGGTCGGATACCATCTCCCGGGCAGGGATGCTGCTAATAGTATTGGATAACCGGGAATTAAATATTTGATCAGAGATTTTTTTTTATTCAGCAAAGCTTTTAAATTTACCTTTTATTAGAAGAATATTGTTTCAAATTAAGTACGTCATTTAATTATACAGGCCTGGGCGCACGACCGTCAAATTACGAAGTCAGCGCTGTTGCTAAGTAACTTCACTGCTTAAAATTAATAAAATTAATGTGCTACAACACGCAAATAAACAATAATCGCCTTAATTTTCAAACTGTTGTTGCTCGATGGCACTGACTTGGTCATGTGAATGTCCATGTCCTGTACTGTAGTCAGCCTTGATTATGCCCGACTATCCACAACCCCATTGGTATTCTGATTCCTCTGTGTACATAAATGATAGTTTATCGTTAAAAATAATTTCGACTGGATTATAATATTTGGACTGAGAGATTACCGTTTCCTTAATTTTTGTAGACTTGTAGGATTTTTTTTTTTAAATTTTAGTTTTTTTTATGTGTGTATAAAATATTTGGATATAATATATCTATATATATCCTATAAATCAGACGAATTGAACTATCTGCTTCTGGCATAAAAATCAACTCACAAGCAGTTACAGAAGCTAACTATACACCAAACAAAAAGTTGTTTCTGATATTTGATATTTTGCGCCAGTGATTCTGACCTGGTCTTGCATACAGTTACTTCATACGTAATATATTTATAACTTAATCAGATATATATATATATATATATATATATATATATATATATATATATATATATATATATATATATATATATATATATATATTTATAACTAAATCAGAATTGTGTACTTTATATTATGAAAATTTTCAGTCTGTTATCTTCACAAGCCATAACACAGTGACACCCTTAGCATGGCGGGACAAATGATAGGTACTAAAAAATTAATCTAAAAAAAAAATTAAGCTCTCCATCAGATTTTTCCATATCTTAGTAATTCTGTTTTAAATATATCATTTTTTATATGATAAATAATATTTTATTTTAAAAACAGAAAAATATAGCGCTCTACTCGGGTAAAATTATTTATTCCCGGTAATCGCAGGCCCTGCGTCACTTCCTCTGCGAATACTCCGACGGTGGGTCCTCGCGGCTGTCGCCCGGGATCAAAGTGGATACACATCATCTCACACGCCATACAGAGCTTTTGCGCTTCCATACCGCTACCACCATAACACAGCTACCTCACCACATCACCACTCCACCAAATCACAGAGCGACCGACAATATCCATCAGGAAGTGCTTCACCTTAGCTTGAATAATAGTTGTAAAAGATAAAAATGATATCTAAGTAATACTAACAATAAGTAAAAACAATGACTATATAAATGAAATAAAATAATCATCACCTAAAAATTTACAAAAATTAATTTACAAAATATTTTTATTTTTCGGAATAACTTTCCTGAGTAAAACCTCAAATTGTAATATTTAAATATTGAAGACAATATTAGTGATTTCTAAACGGAAATCTGAAACAGAAAAATCAGAAAGGGATACGGTCACATCTAGGACACGAACCCAGGACCCTTGTCTTTCCGGGACACTGCTCTACCAACTGAGCTAATGGGACCCTATCCCCCTCGGTCACTTTTAACTGTATCATACTTCGAATAAGAACTACCAACATTCTCTTCATTTTTTTTCCCCGCACATTTTTACTGGCAACTATCTTTATGTATGATCGCAAGATTCAACCCGAACTAAATGCAATCTAGACAGCGTCTTTTTAGATAAACCCATCTTATTTTTTATTTTTAATGTGCGACATCTATTGACTTTTCTACAAGTTTAGAATGAATATTTATTTTTCGGAATAACTTTATTGAGTAAAACCTCAAATTGTAATATTGTCTTCAATACAAAATATTTGTAAACATTAAAAACATAAGAAATAAAATTCGATAGAAAGAAATAAGAGATTTTTCTATTTGGATGGCGCACATGAGTCCCAACTGCTCCCAACCATCTGGAGCTAGTGAGACTATAACATTCCCTATTGGGGGGTATTTTGTGAGGGTGAAGGTAGTGGGAAGGACACGGGAGGAGGAAGGTTGAGTTACGTTTGGTTAGGTTAGGTTAGATTAGGTGAGTCTAGGCTAGGTTGATGTACACCTCCAATAAGTAACTGTAAAAATAACCAAAAATAGTTGAGCAAACCTGAACCACTAGTGAACCCTAAAACGTGTTTGAATTACTTAATTACAGAACACAAATTAAACGTAATTATAAACTACTTTGAACCTTATTTGGTCAGAACACATTTAATCGATAATCCAGATTTGCCATTAATTAAATTAGGCGGCATACAGAAAAGGTTCCTACAACATTATCATTAATCTGTAATCATATCGTCCGCAGTTGGAATGTAACACTCCTTCGTGTTTATTTCAACGATAAACTTATTTCTAAAAAACATTTTTAATTTTCATTATTTAATTAGTCCGATAAAATAGTTATAAGCACCCGCAAGTATTTATGTCAGTAATTATTTGAACAATAATAAGATCATATCTTTTAAAATGTCTGTCAAAACAAATATTTTTTTGGTGTAGGAATTAGATCATGCTTTGCACTGGAATAGGACGATTAATTGGTACTATTTGATAGGCAGTCATCACTGTGCTGTTCAAGTGTTTATCCAATGATCTTTGGTTTGATTCAAGGTTCAGGGTCTGAATTCTAATCGTCAAAGAGGCTCAACTCAATTTGATCCATTTTCATATCAAGAATCCTATACATGGTTCATTTTTTATTGTTGATATATTAAGTAAGTGTTTTTTAAAATAAAATATTATTTGTAATGAAATCCTCATAAAATGCTTTAATAAAATAATTAATTAGAAGTTTTAATTACTAATTAAATTATTTATGTAATTAAAAAATTGATTTCATTTTCTACATACATTTTAGAAATGTCTGACATGGGAGTGAAATTTTTGCTAAAAGTTAAGTTCCTGGCGAGGTTTTTTCTCACTGATTCAGGTAATAGGTACCTATCTACCACGTCCATTGACATTTTTATGGTTAACACTCTTTTTTTATGTAAACTTTCGAATTTAAGTGCCAAATAGAAATGCAGTAATTATTTAATGGAAGGTGCTTCGAATAACTAGCTCTTATGATTCATTCGAAACCTCTAAAAATCTCGGTTGTTCTGTTCCCTCCTTCTTACAGCGCGTGTCTTTTCGAGGTTGATTTCTTCATTTTATCAAAATATACCCTTCGCACCCCACACAGCATCTCCAAATGTGACCTAGGTTCTGAAAGATACCCCAGGGCCTCCTATATGGGAAATCTGTAACGTTTCCTCTATTTTTTTTCATTGTGTGTGCGGCCTATCAACTTATTTGTGCCAGATTAAAACAGGGAGAAAGAAGCTAATGCGCAAATACACACGTTTATGCGTAGATAAACCGAGTAAATGTAACACAAAATGGTAAAAGTCATTACAAAAAAACTATTTTCTTATCCGATAACGTTCCTTCACGATGGAGATTCTTCAAGATTTGTGCGGAAGATGAAAACATGTGTGCGGACAAATTTGTCATGTTTACACTCAGCATAAGAGGGAACATTGCATATTGTTCATTGAACATTGATTTTTTCCCGGGGTCGATATAGATATTTAGACTGGATTTTTAGATGACCGGAATGTTATAACCATATTTTTTATAAATACACTTTTAGGTTTTTACAACTAATGTACACATTAAGCACTGATGTAAGATTTTTTTTAACTGTCCTATATAATTACATTTTTAAATGCACATGATCGGGAAGTCAACGATTTTCACAAAAAAAATAGTCAGCACTCAAAGGCCGCCGGCTTCATCGTCTAAACGTTAGAACTATTAAAAATTAGAGACCAATAATTAAATAAGATGATTTCAGATCGATTGAAAGTTTCTAACGATTACTGATGGTCTCAATGTTCCATTTTAGTTATATACTAACAATAAGTCGAATGTATAAATAGTCTACTGACCATTATTAAAAAATATATATATTTTAGCCCCAAATCCCTCGATGAATCTTAGTACAAAGTAAATGAGATTATTTTTTTGCGAAATATGAATTTGTGTGACTGAGACAGTGCTTAGTGTTCATTCTTCATTGAAGAAATAGAGTTGAAGATACTCTCACCATCCCCCTGGTGTAAGACCACCATTCAGAATTGAAACGTTGCTTGAAATGTTTTTTTTGATGACTAGATCTGAATAGCTAGGTACTCTTCCACCTTCCTCTTTTCCTTCTCCTTTCTATCCTCACTACTGTCAGCCTTAAGAAATACCGCAATTGGGGATGCCATAGTCTCACTGGCTCAGTATTGCCCTGGTGTAAGACCACCATTCAAAATTGAAACATTCTTTGAAATGGCTTTAGCCGTGTTTAGTGACTAGATTTTAATACCCACATACTTTCCCAAGTTCATCTTCCCCATCTCCTTCCTCTTCCCACTAGCTTCAGCCTCACAACATACTTCAATTGAGGATGCCATAGTCTTATTGTTCCAGATGGTTGAGAGCAGTTGGAACTCTTGTGCAATATTCACTTTAAAAAAGTTATTTAGATAGGTCAGTGAAAACCTGACTTGTTTTTATATACGTAAGATATTGTAATTTTATTGGATTATAATGTTTGGGTTTTACATCAAAATAATTTAAGCAGTACAATTTACCATAGTTATAGTAAAATTAAATAATAATAATTGTATCGCAAAAGGTGTCCGTTTAGTCCGTTTGTAAAAGGTTTTACAATAATCGCTAAATCATTATAATATCACAAGTAACTACTGACTAGTCATCCATACAAACGAACATTTTAATAAGACTAGAAAGATTTTATTGGGGATCGAATTATAATTTCAAATTATAGAAAAATGGTTCGGGAGGCGCCTTTAATATTGACCTTTTATCTTTTATGGCACACGACCAACCCCTTTATAACTGAAACCGTTCTTTTAAACCCCTTTTCAAATCCTTTTTTTTAAATTCACCGTTCTTCAAAAAACGCTTGAATTGATTTTTTTACATAATAACTGATGAGCTGAAACTGCTTAAGACAGTGGAAAAGAAGGGTTTGAAAGTAGGTACCTGCCTGGATATGTAGATCAAGTCACCGAATATGGCTAAAGCAACTTCAAGCAACGTTTCGATACGAAATAATTCATTTTACCAGAACGATAAATAAGTACTGACATTATCTACTACTCGAATAACAAACAATGATTAAATGCAAATTATTTGCGCACATCGGGATTCGAAACCACGACATCCAAATTCACAGTCGAGGATTTTAACCACTCGACTATTTATAGAGGTCGTCTCTAGGTTTGTATCCGTTGGAATAAAAGTTGCTCAATCATTTATTAGCATGATCAACGAATTGAGTAATATTTTTAGGCATTTTACCAACTAACACTCATACTCAGCATTATAAACAAACTACAAATACTTATTTGTATGCCAATATGTGTATTTTTAAAACTAAACAGAATATTTATTTTCTATTCAAATATGTTATAATAAAACTCTCAGCTAATATAAATAAGACTTCTTGTTCTGTGAAAAAAAAACATGTTTTTAATTTGCTCTTATTTAATAAATTAAATTCAAAAACTTTTAAGCAGGTACTTAAATACCTACTTATTTATAAACCATTTATTTTATATAACACTTTTATTTAAATTTCATAAAAGGAATTATACAATTTGTCCAAATAAACGACACAGTCTCAAAGACAATTCTTTTTTCAAATATTTTTCAGGCAGGTAGGTAGGTACCATAATATTGAAAAAATGCAAATGAAATAGTCCATATAAATGTCACGATTTCACTTTTCAAAAAAAGAAACATTACCAAACCATTAAGTTATCATCTTGAAACGGAAATGGAACGTAAAAACAAATTTACAGACAAACAAAATGCAATACGGTCGAGTTGAAACAGGACTACACTTCAACTGCTCAGTCGACAATATATCTATTTATCTATTACCAAAATTGAAAATCAGGTAAGCCATACCTTCTAACAGAAGTATTTCCTGTTATACGGGTGTTAAAGGTTGGTTCAGGTGTTTTAGCAGCTAACTTCAAAGGCACCGATCGTCTTCCTCAAATTATAATTGGTATCGAATCGAAGATTGTTTTTGGAGCAATCAAATGCTTCCTTAATTTTTGTAAATAGCCACGAGGGAGTGAATTATTTTTTTAGCTGCTAAAAGGGTTTATCTTTTTTATACTTAAACGTGGGTAACTGAATAGGCAATATTCGGGCTTTTTTGCTTTACTTTTGAATTAACTTCGGGCTATAAAACAATGCAAAAAAGTTTAATTTAAATATAGAATTCCTCTTTACGCATTATTTTAATAACAAAATTTATTGAATAACACAGTTTATTGAAATAACACAATTTATTAAAAGAACAAAATATATTGAAATAACATAATTTATTGAAATAACACTTCGTTTCAACCTTATTACTCTAGGAAACAACTACGAGGGGGGGGGGATATTAAAAGATGCGTCACTTTTTACAAAAAATGATTATAATATGACTGTTTTGACAGTTCAACGCCATGTTTTTTCTTGTTGGTATGATGTGACATTTGCCGGAAGGTACTCGATTTCAATCTAAATAGGCACAAATTATTTAAATAACTCAAATTATGTACCTATTAACTCATTTTGTGGATGTTTTTCCTTCTTCTCCAACGTAAATAGTTGTTTCTTGTAGTAATTAAGTTGAAACGAAGCTGAATCCTAGAATTTTACGGTTTATATATCTTTTGTTTTTTGAAGAAAAAATCTTCATTAAACTTTTTACTTTGTGATGTCATTATTTATTTATTAAAAATACAAATAACTTTGTTTACACCACTTTTTTTATTTATATACACCTTCTACAGGTTTTGTGAACGATGTTCACATCATCATTATTAAATTTACACTGAACTGGTTAAGTGTAGGTACATTTAATCCTGATGATGTGAACATCGTTGAACTGATTAAGTGTACATTTAATTCTGATGATGTGAACATCGTTCACGAAACATGTAAAAGGTATATATATATATTAAAGTTGTGTAAAAAAAGTTGTTTTCATTTTTAATAAATAATGTTTATATATAGCTATATATACCTACATACATTATCAATTCTTGATTTTTTTTAAAGGTTGGTTGTACGCAGTTAGTCAGTCGTCTTGTGTTGGGAAAAAATACATTTTTTTTTTTTTTTTTTTTAAAAGAAAGCAAACATTCCCAGGTTACGAATAACCCAACAATGTTTGAAAATCTCCTACTACCACCACAGAAAGCCGAAAATGTTGCTTGTGTTGTGATGGAGGACTTAGCCAGCCGAGGAATCGAACAAGCGACGCTCGGGTGAGACCCAAGCGCTATGCCCACTCAACCACTGACCGGTCAATTATCATTACTGGACATTAGCTAGAAAATATGGAATCTTGGGTGGGTCTTATTATTTTCTATGCACATGAATAATATTAGTTAGTTAGTTTTTCGTTTCTAAAAAAATGCTGCGTGATGTGTCAAACCAAGCTTCCGAAATACAGACATCAAACTTCAATTGTGACAAATCTTCCTGACAGTGGCATTATCTCATCTCATTGAACTCCTGTAAGACTTCCTCGAACTGCCCCGGTCCAAAAGACATCACAATAAAATTCACTTTATTCAACAATCTAAATTACTGCGGACCACATACGACCAGCGTCCGAATTGAATTGTCAAGGGAGTAATTGTACTCGACAATGTTTGCAAACAGACTGTCAAAGAGAATAGTTGGAGCAACAATGCGGGAAAACAAGCCATTGTGCAGTGACTATGGTAGGTCCGGTAAGTAGGCCACACAACATGACAATTCTATTAGTGTCTTTACATCGCAGTTTGCTGCACGTGATTCGGAAATTCCCGAACGCCTTGGTCACTCCCGGACCGGACAAAAGTATTTGCGAATCCATAGGTTAAATCTTCCGATTCGTGGCTTAAGAAGAAGAACGATAGGACAATGGAATTCAGGTTTGTTTTCCGCAGAATTGACAGGATCGGTGTGAGGATATCGATGCTTGGCGTCTGGAATATTCAACTCTTTTTCATTGTCCATTGCCAGCTTTTGTGCTTCAATCAGACGGGGTGGTGTGCTGGACTCTGAAAGGGTATCAATAACACTCCCGTCTCGGGACAGCTTACAACCCTTTGTGTTGCGTTTATCGCACACAAAGTGTGAAATGACAACTCCATTTGCATGAAAAGTCACGCTGCAAATCCGTACGGTCATCTGTTATGTCGGCGTTGAATAAAATTTATTCATACCCTTCAAATACAAATTTTATAGATGGCCAAAAACACCGCAAAATCTGAAATTCTTTATAAACATTCAGATTTTAACATTGTGATAATTCACTTCAAGCCTTCAAAAACATTTTAATATTTCCTCTCAAAATGTTCAAAGAGATAAACGTGTCAACAAGTCATTTAGAAATAAGTTCAATTTCTACAAACTGTTTTATTAATGTGAAGGAATATCTCAATCCCACGAGGTACCTGCATAGTAAACATACATGCACACGTGTGCGAAAAATATGTAAAAAGCATCTCTTTCTCCTGAAAAACAAACAAAAACTTTACTGGTTTCTTTTACTGGTTCAACTTTCTTTAGTATGCCAGAGACATTTGGCATTTGTCAAATGATGACCAGACGAGATTAATTCCGACGATAAACACGCTTCCAAATTACTAGACATTTTGTGATCGAAACGCATCAAATTTAACACCTTTTCCACGAAATACAAATGCGATCTGACAGGATAATCTAGTTTTCAAAAATACTACATTGTTTTTGGGGAAACAATGAGAAATACCACCCCATCGCACGCTTCCGTCTGGCACCAGTAATCCACCCTTAAACAATTTATCAAGAAGTGACAAAACAAGTGGTATCTTTCTTCTCATCTTGAGTACCTTATTAGCAGATACAATAGCTGACCACAATGGAAAGGCCCACTTAGACCCATTTGTTTTTGCTAATGCTCCCTTTATGGCAGACAATGCTGGTCACTTGTTTTACGGTGTTTAGGAGTGGAGTTTTATCTCGTGGCATCACACCTTAAAACTTTATACGTACAACTTTATTGTCGTTCACTTATGATGCGGGATTTGACAGGTAACATTGACAATTTGCACGACATCTATGTGGGCGGCTGCATTAATAATTATTGCCGTGCCATTGATTTATCTATTTGGCAGATAATTTCTGGGAAAATAGGTATTAAATCTTTACACTGAAGGGCATGTTTTTATAGGATATGTTTGCGTGTGATTTATATTATGCTGTCTTGCAGATATGAGATCCCTGATGTATACTGTTAACTATATGGAATGAACAGACCTGTGATGAATACATTAGCGGTGTACCTAAACGTAATGAACATGATTAAGAAAGGTATACTTAAATAATGCAAATATATTATTTATGCTAGGAACAAAATGAGTCGAGTCATGTTACGAATCGAAGCAGAAGAGTACGAGATGATGGATGAATGTCAATTATGTAAAAGTGTTTCCATAGACATAATTGTGTGATTCCAACCTGTCTAACCCAGCGGTGAAATGGACACAAACAAAAATATTATTCAGTTATTAAATGTAAACATCCAGAATATCTTACCCAGACAAATAATCCTAAATTAAATAATAGACTATCTATCCTAATAAACTTTCACCGTCAGGCTAATTTGTTCGCTTTTGGGAACAACACATGTGGTCTCACAGAAATCGTTGTGTCTTCCTCACTTCTGTAGTGAGAAAAATGATCTAAACGGCTTTAGAAATAGAAACACCACGCTTTATATTCAAATCTAAAAGTTAACCAGAGCAATATGAAACAACTTCGTAATTTTTTACTAATTATGTTTATGTGAAATAAAAAATGAGGTAATATTAACGTTAGTGTGTTTTCCGTTATCAATAATTTTAGTGACAAAAACGTAAAGTGAGTCATTTTAATATTTTTTAATGTTTGCTTTAAAAATGTTATTATTTATGTTTATTTCTAAAAATAAAATTTGTTTTTAATTTTTGGAGACGTTCATAAATATTCCATTTATTTGGATCTTATTTCAGATCGAAAATACTCAGATCTCCTGACAAAATATGCCTGAGGGCTGGGGATATTTATATTTGCAGGACTAAGCAAGTTTTTTTGAATAATTCAGGAGCACAACAGAATATTATTGCCGCCGGAATGAGTACATCATCAAAACATCGATGAAGTTTTCTTCCTTTATATGTACAGTAGAATGACCAAAAAGATACTATTTTTGTTCCATTATAGTGACCTTGCATCCACCACAGCATGATGTTTTTATGTTCATCTCAATCCAAATCCGCACAGCGCAAACATCCATCGCATTGTTAGCTACAAACCACAAAGATGAAATCAAAAATCTTGCCAACCTTTGATACCGAGAAAATAACCAAAAAAACGCATTCAGCTTTGCCATAAAGCACGGGTCAGTAGGCCTGACCATTATCTAAATATCTAAGACGGTGAAAGAAAAAAATACAGAAATAAAAATGAATAGGTAACTGCCAACCATTGGCATGGTAGCTGCTAGATTGGTCAACGCTTTGCAAGAACAGTCGTCCATGCGAATATAATATCGGAATCTCTCTAGCCAGAATCCAATGCCATGGCGATAATTGTAGCGAGTTCAAATCCCGGCAACCGCAATTAAATTTTATTTGATTAATTTGTCTTATTTTACAATTTATTCATTTAAAACAATATATATGATATATTATAGTATATTGGCGACACGTACCAGAGTGATAAATACTATTCGGAACCAAAACGTTGCTTGAAATGGTTTAACTGGGTTTGGTGAAGAGATCTGAATAGCCAGTACCTCTCCACCATCTCCTTTCCCATCTCCTTTTCACTCCTACTACCCTCAGCCTCACAACGTACCCCAATTGGGGATGGAGCAGTCAGGACTCTTGTGCGGTACTCAAATTAATCTTTATACAAAAAAAAATCAATCTACTTCTGAGAAAGTATGCACCTGAATTTGATTCTTAACGCCTACAGGGAAAATAACTATAAACAATTAGTATAGGTAGACACCAACTTAAGCCCTTCTTGTTGTTTCTAAATCTATGGTTTTTGCAGAAGACAGCAGAAAGTGAGACCACGGGTATCACTCCCCAGGACTCTATTGTCCCGCCTCCTGCTAGCACCGGCACAGTTGCATTATAACCAGAAGGCAGGACCAACACAAGGAGCGTAGCAGATCCCATTCTCATGTGTAACGCACTAAATACTTTGCCATTGCGATTTAAATAGCAGAAATGGAAAATAGCCATTGAATGGTGGCAGCCCATTGTGGCACCATTGTGGTCGATGTAGGTGAAACGTATTATTATTATTTTTATTACGATTCACAAAGATGGCCCGTGTTTTGTGGTGGGTTTGAGCTTTAATGTAGCGGGTCGGAGATTTGAATTTATTTTTATTATTTTATTCGGGGGCTAGGGCAAAAAATGCAATGAATCTTAAAGATTTTGGGCCTGTCTTGTCTAAGAAATAGGTAGCCAATTGTATCTGTGTATCTAGATAATAAAACATCATTTTTCTTCAATACAAAAGTCTCAAAAATACAGGTAAATCACTTGGCTGTACTTTGCAGTTGATATTTAGTAAAATATTACTAAACCTAACTTGCATTGCACTACAAAACAAGAATTTTAATAAACATTTTTTATTAAACGTCCTCCCAAAAGCAATTTTTATCCGAATCTGTGGGTGGTATTATCACCAATTGTCACCTTTTCAAGCTTTACATGTGGACTGTCAAAAGCATATTTTACATAATGCAGAAATATAATGTATATCAGTACATTTGATACAAATACTAAGTTTGGTGATCGTGCTTTGGGAGTATCTGGGCCGAATGCTTGGAATAAACTCCCTCCGGAACTAAGATCCATAACAAGTCCAACAGAATTCACGTCTAAACTAAAAACTTACCTTTTTAAGCTGTCGTACCCTCGAATTAAATATACCACTCCTAAGAGAAAGTCCAGTTATATTCAATTTTCCAATTATGTCCTAAATCCTGAATCTAAATTTCGCTAATAAACAATTAGATAATGATTAAGTTTTAATCTCAAGTGACCTACCAGGTAAGTATTGTACTGTATACTATCTTCATAAATAGTTAAGTAATAACATAGATCACTGTAGAAATGTATTATAAGTTTGTACAGCGCCCTTGAGGTGATTTTGCACAAAAACGGCGCTATACAAGTCATCCAATTGTTATTATTATTATATCAGTGAGTACAATAAATACTCATTATGATGCAGATATAATATGGAAATATATATCAATTTCTTTCACTATAACATTTAATTCTTTTTTGATTCAGGGTGAAGGTTTTGAATGTATCGAAAAGGGACGTCTATGTATTGGCAGTTCAGTATATTGTGATGAGTGATATGTATAGTTAGTGCTAGAATTGTCACACTGTAAAAGATAGAGGAGTCGAGTAGATTTAACAGGGACACGGATATTTAAAGAAGTTAACATTTGGTGGCAGTCGATATTATTTTATTTACTTCTTTGTTCAATTCTTATTTATCTATATTTCGGTAATATTTAATGTTGTTTAGCAAAATATTACAAATAATATTTTTGGGTCGATTTCAAATAGGAACCTAATGGTGGGAAAAATGGAAAGACTATTTGGTATTTTCACGAAAGCAACATAAAATTTAATTTTAAGAATTTCGTATAACTGTTGAAATATTTGGGTTCTGGTGTTAAATTCTTCATTGATTTAACGATCGCCTGGGAATTTAAGTACCGCAGATAGAGGCGTAGGGCGGGCCCAAAAGTTTATTTCCCTTTGTACTTTAGGGTGGCATCCTGAATATTTGATGACGAGCGGCACAAATTATCAACGAAGCCTCGTGTAATAGAAAACAAACGACATTTGCAAGGTACAGCCTTCACTCTCTACCGGTCATCTGAAATGCCCTCCTGGAATGTGTTTAGTTAATTATTCCCTTAGAAAAGTGTTTTTACGCGCTCTGTTGGTAGCTATAGAATTTTGATGATCGATTTGGAGAATATTCCGTGAATTTGCTATGGTCTGGCGGCACATTAAAATAAAATTGAAAAATTGTTAAAATCACATCACTTAAGGTTTTAAGCAATACTTTTTGTGTGTATGCGATATACCTGGGTGTCCTGGTCCATTGTAAGGATTGTAAAACTCACGAATAATAAAAAATAAAATATTTGTAGTAATCTTTGATAAGTTTCCACTGAAATGCAAAATTTTCAAAAAAAAATGGACAGTGCAATTCAATCAAACATTCAAATAATGACAGTCGTCATGTACATAAGTATATTTTTAACCGAAGAATGAAAAATTAACGATTTGTCGTACCTAATGACATTCATTTTAAAGCAAATGAGTTTGTTTTTATGTTATTTCTTAGTCAGCTGAATACTTCAGGAAACGTCATCAGTAAGCATGGAACATCTGATATAATGAAAAAAATACACGGGACTTGTCAAAACATTTTTGGGCGATGTAACTCACAACCCCTTGACTCAAATTACAGTGGGAACACTGCGTTAGGGAGATCATCAAATATGTTCAGTAATGGAAATAAGAATTATCATAAAAAGTGTTAAAATATTAATTTATTTGGGAAAGACTTTTCCTTCGTTTTTTTAAAGGTTATACCCATCAAAGTAATATATCATTTGATTATTCATTTAGACTTTTAGAAAAAGTCAACAGGTATCCCATATAAATACAAAAAAATCCTTATCCAAGACACTCTGTATGTTGCAAACCAATTCACTGTGATAATTTTAAAAGGAAGCTGCCACAAATTTGGGAAAGAATAGTTGCATGATATTGTTAATTCAAAATTTTAAATATGACGTTTAATAACTAGGTCCTAATAGTCAAGTGGTTAATTTCCCGGTAAGACAAGAAATCTGTCTGAGATGTATCTTGTTCTGTTTCATATTTCGTTTGAATTTAATAGTATTTTCTTCTTCTTCAATTATTTATTTAACTAGGCTTTTACAAGGAAATTGACATTTTATTACAGTACGTAAATATAACAGGATGGCATAACTATATGTATAAAAAATAATGCTATGACTGAAATTGTAAAAGAAACAAATCATAACAGTTTGTTATAGACTAGTAAAATAGAAAACCAGAACATAATTTACAATTTTAATATTAATAATAATATTACAAGAGGGAATAATTAAAAAAGGAAAACAATTAATATGATACTTACCTACCAGGTAAGTATGGTACAATATATTGTCTCAATATTTAATAGTAATAATAATAATAATAATTGGATAATTTTTAGAGCGCCGTTTTTGTGAAAAATCACCTCAAGGGCGCTGTACAATTTATTTCCTAGGATCTACATTTATTATTTAGAAAAGATACCAAAACATACTTACCTGGCAAGTCACTTCCGACAAACACACTTATATTAAAAAGTTTATGCTTATACAAGATAAAACTGCACGCAGAGGACACTATATCAAAAAACACTGGTCATCGCATGACCTTAAGTCTGCTATAGTTTTTATTTTAGTTTAACTGTCTTAGTTAGTAATAACATAGATCATGGTAGATATGTATTATATATTTGTACAGCGCCCTTGAGCTGATTTTGCTCTAAAACGGCGCTATTCAAATCATCCAAAAATTATTTTATTACTATGAGTTGTACCTCTTAAAAATCTTTTAAAAAATATCATAAACACGAACATATATAAATATCATTCATATGTATTTACAGAAAAGCTACCCATACTTGAACCAGACAGTTCAGACACGATGTCTATGGCGTTAGATTAATAAGATTTACAAATTTAACTACTTAGTTAATTTTCATTGTATGTAAAAATATTATTATTTTTACCTAGGTTTGGTATTTATGTACTTCACGTTAATGTCTCATAAATTATATTTTTTCCTCCCTAAAAAACCTGCCACACACAAACTTAGCGCCGTTATTTTATCACTTATTTACCTAGAAGAGCATTGTCAGCTCTGAGGTTTTTATAATATTTTCAAATTCCTTTCAAATTATCTTCCAACCAAGGCAAATCAATGACAAAGCCTCCAGTGTCAAGTGCTGCAATAATAATTCCAGTATTCTAGAGCATTGCAGGCTTTGTGCTTTACGAGATTTTAACAGACTTACCTTAACAATTCTAAGTCAATATTCTTATATTCTCAATACCTTTGGGCAATTACTTTTATTATCTTGGTCAGTATAGAAGGGCCGGGTCTATTATATTGCAATTTCGTCAATTGAAGGCATTGCCAGACGTGCAGGGGACAAGACATGCCTGCCATTGATCTTCTGGGAAATAATGCGACTTCAAGTAACCATATTGTCAGAGCCTATTTTTGTACGTCATAAACGCATCCTTTCGTCCTTATGTAAACATCAGCACGCGCCGGGGTATCGCTTTCGTATTCCTCAAAAGGAGCCTTCAAGATTTTTACTTAATACCTACAAAAAGTATATTATTTTCAAAATTCTGTAATGAAACTGTACATTTTCAATCAATCATTTTGTCGCGATGTAAATGCTCGCATATGATTTGCTATTATATAGATATGTACACACATGCAACTAGAACCTAGTTGATTAATCAAAGCAAGTCTAGGGACATTTAGATGAATTATCTCCATGCATTGAAGAAATATACCGTTCGCAGTATGTACGGTACGTTTCTGTGTGTGTGAAGTAGGCTCAATTTTATTTTACATAGGGTAATATTGAGCGAGCATTTTCGAAGATCTTAATCGTCTTAGACCTCCGTAGTCGAGGGCTCAAATCTTTTTTCAAGGTTTTTTTATTAATTTGTAATACTAAATAATATATCATATATAATAATATATAGTATACTCGCGGCACGTGTCAGAGTGGAAGATGCTCTAAATGGCTTTAACCGTGTTTGGTCACCAGATCAGATAGGTGGGTAAGTAAAAAACCTAATAATTTCTATCAATTCACCAGTGTTGTGTTTAGCTAGTTGAAAGTTCCATTATAGCTTGGTACTTACTCACCTTCCTATCCCCATATCCTTCCCTTTCCCCTCTACCTTCAGCCTCACAACATTACCCTATTGGGGATGCCAAAGTATCACTGGTTCCTGACGGTTGGGAGCAGTTGGTACTCTTGTGCGGTATTCAAATAAAAAACAAAACTTCTTTTTTACAAAGAATTATATTCATTGATACTTTAATATTAATTCTTTTCTAGAAATTTGGAACAGATAAATCCGTGAAAAATTCGTGTAGCCGTCCGCGTCCTTTTACATGGGTTAGGACGACGAATTCATCTTCTTATATTTAATATAAAATATTTCGATAGGTGTATCAATGCATCGAACTTCAAAATTCTAAGAATACCTACTTTATCTTCTTCACCAATATAAATAACATTCAAGAGATAAGTTTTTATCACTCGGTATCTCACTGTATTTGGTTGGTCGCATTTGAATATTTTTATTACCTATCTTCAAAATTGTATTGGTTTTCTTAATGTCTTCGAATCTGTCATTGAATTTGCACAATCGTTTGAGACACAATAAGAAATTTTACGAATGAACGGTCGGCAGAAGAATTTCTCTATCTCGAAATCTGCATCCATCTCACGACAAAACCTAAGATTTCACACCCCTCGATCGATGTCAATGCCTTTAATGTATATTGTTAAATAAAGTTTGTTGTATCGTTTATAAGCTAGATTGTTTTCAAAAGATGTTATATTTTAGAAGCTGGAAGCTCGCATAAAGAAGCCGATAGATTTGAAACTAATGATAAACCATAAAAGTAACAGTGGGTTTACGCAAAATGCAATGAATAGAACGCCTTGTTTATCACTTGTTTTGATCTTAGTATTAATGTTTATCAATGTATGGACATCGGTGGTTTTGTAATATGCCAGTAGCTAGCTAAAGTTACGTTGTAATATGAAGAATAAGAAAATGAACAAAACTAAGCTTCGAACGTCACCGCGGTGCTGCCAAGGTCAGTTATATATGTGATAATATTGTGTCGGCGTTTTATTAGCAGCAGACACATACCTAGACGAATGATGAACCTCGTGCTGGCACTGTTGGTGGACGCGGTGGACCCTCTCGCTGCAGCAGCTGGTTCCGTTTCTTCACCACCTAGGATTCTTGCTGCACTTCTCATGTGCTTCATTTTACTTAACTTAACTTTCTTTTTATTATATTTATATTTTTTGTAATACCTGCATTAACTTTAAAGCACTCTTAAGGTGATGTTTCGCAAAAGAGGCAATTTATAAATTAGCCAAGAATAAATAAATGAGGTGGAAGATTGCACAAATACTTGACACAAAAATACAATATTTTCATTTCGCCATTTTCACCTAACACCGAAAATAGAAAAAAAAACCATTTTTTTATGAAATATTCAACTTCATTTGTTTTTCAAAACAAACATAGTGTGGGTATCTGCCTATACACATTTTTAAGTTTTTTGAGAAATAATTAATATTCCTCACTACTTGTAGAGGATTTGAATATTATCAAAGGTATCATTTCTCCAAAACTATTCACAGAAAAAATAATTAAGTGCAGCATTCAAAACATAAATCACATGCGTTAAGACTTTTAAATAATATTTCATATGATTTTTAATAAACAAATTTGAGTAAATACCTACCCATTTACCAACAATGTTTTGTGTAAAACGTGCAAATTGCAGAGAAAATCTTAATATTCATAGGAAAGGCAAATATAATACCAAACTTTAAAGTAACAAAACATCCGTAAGCATTTTAAAACAAATTTTGTCAATTTATCTAATTTTTTAATCAATCTCAGTAGGATCCTTCGGATGGATAAAAAAAATTGACAATTTATTCGCACAATGGGGAAATCTGATCTGTCACATTTTGGTTTTGAAAAAAACTGTGGTCAGTAGCAGCTGCGTTGGACCCTAAAACCAAAAATATGTGAAAAAATGGCACGCACCCTATAAGGTGCGTTACGCAGATATTTTTTGACCTCAGTGCGTATTTTACCAATAACAAAACCACGTGCAAACCAAACCACTATTTTTACATGATTAAAAAAACGTGTCACTTGAACTACAATCTGTTTTTTTCGAAATCATATTATGTGGTTAGTGGTGTTATGATAATGGACGGAGAAGGAGAAGAAGAAGATTGGACGTTACCTGAATTATCAGATCTGGTCAGATATCTGCACGAAACCCGACAATATGTATTATGGAAAACATTGGATGATCGGCTGAGCAGTGATACGTATGTTTGTTTAATACTCAGTTTGTATTAATTTATTATTAATTATAATTATTAATATATGTTAACAAATTGATTATGGAATATATTTATCTGGATTAGGTTAAAGGCCTTCTACCTATAAGAAAATAATAAGAAAAGAGAATTTAGTTTTTAAATTTAGTTTACAAAGATTTCTCTAACTATAACTTTGCAATAGGTAACCAATAGATACCATTCACTCTATTCGTCATTCTATCTAATATAATGATGAATAAAAGTGATGATTAATAAGTAATGAATTAAACTTTCGAACCCGCATAATTCTGGGTAATTTTTTTAAATTTATTTATTCATCTTTATTTAAAGTTTGTCTCACTAGAATAAACCGTAATAATATTAGAATTATTTTATTTTAATTGGCTATTAACGGCTTCCATGATTGAGTAGTTATGATCAGGGTACAAAAGTAAAGTTTAATTCATTTATTTGTGGTATTTAATAATTCACTGATTTTAAATAATACTCTTATGTAGTATACTTGCCTCGCGATCCAGGGTGGTAGATACTTGCAGTATCTCCCTGATGAAAAACCACCATTCAGAATCGAAACGTTGATTAAAATAGCTTTAGCCGTATTTGGTGATCCCCACTTTCCTGTTCCTATCTCCTTCCCATTCCCACTACCATCAGTCTCAAAACATACCCCAATCAGGGATGCCGTCTAACTAGCTCTAGGCGGTTGGGACTCCTGTGCGGCACTCACATAAAATACCGCATTAATATCAATTCTCCGGCTACAATTTGATCAATATAATAAAAATCATTATTAAATTCGTTGTCCAAACGTGTTTAGAAAATTTAGACATTGAAATAAATGTAATTACTTTATTCTGTTCTGAGTATTCCATCCATCCTTGAATACAATACCTGTTTACTCTCGCCCTCTCCTCCAAGTGAATGTTTATTTGTTTACCCTCACCCTCTCTTATAAATGTACATAAACCATAGTTGTACAAGTCTGAAGATAACTATAATAAGTTGAAACCGCTAACGGCCAAATATTAAATGTGTGGAAAAAAGTTTAAAGTTGTTTCAATATATTCGAAATAAACAGTTATAAGAAGATATTACGTGATCCAAAAAAGTTTCCCATGATACAGGTGTATTTCGGATAGAGCTCCACAAACCCCAAACACCTTGCTCGATTAATTATCAAGCCAAGACCCTAACTATAAAAGCAAATAGTCCAATTCGTTTTTTTTGCAATAAACCTATTTGGCCCTGAATAAAATTATGAATTCATACCAATATTCATTTCTTCGCCGCCTATTTGTGGCGCTAGAATATTAAATATCTGTTCAAGATACAAATTGTTTAAGACAACCCTCGAATTAAATAAATAGACGCATACTTTCTTGGAAAACTTTAGGGATTAGAAAACGAAAGTTTTGTTCGTGACGAATGAGTCAATCAACCCGTTGGTAATTTTATACTGTAAACTGTTGGAAGAAATTGATTTAAATCGCTAGGTACGTACATTTTTTACAATTTTTAAAGCCAAGGAGAGGTAAATAATTTATGTATATATATTTACATAAACCAAGTTGTCTCTATAGTTTACGCTATTGACAGACATTACGTAAAAGTAAATAACATATTTGAAACTTGTCTACACTCCGTTATACTTGATTTTTACATTTTAATTCTGCTTAACAGCTGCGTTACTCAAAGAAAAATGTTTTTTTTTATGTAAACTGTTGTTTCGTTATATGATTTTTGACAACTACTCTTACTGAGCAATAAATAATAATAAATGTTTATTATAATAACCAAATGGAAGCACCCAATCATACTTCTGCGTTTCTGGAATCGCTTGTTGCTGTCGGCAGGTTCACGTTTTAACGTTTTTATTATTCTGTACCTACTAGCGCAGACCTAAAATATTATAGAATTTAAAAAAATGAACCCCAATCAACTGGAAGGATGCTGACATTTCACCACCAAATTGTAAGAACACAGTATAAATTCAGTATATGTTAGTACTGAACATAACATGTTTGAATTACAATTACGAAAATTAAAAATAAATAATTTTCCGTTGAAAATATTTTATTTTATTTAGATGCTTTATCGCTTGACTGATTTTCCCAAACAAATAAAATTTTTGAAAATGATACTTAAATTAAAAGCAAATAAAATTAACAGAAATTTATGTGTTCTTAATAAATAATTCTCCGGTGTTAATAAAGAAACGATCTTCCTGATTATTTTACATTAGTGGATGCTTATCTTACAAAATCTTCATGAATCTATTTTCAATTTCATGACATCGTAACTAAATAAATTAATTTTTTTTGCAAATTGAGAGTTTTCGAATGTGAGAGTTAATTAATTCAAATAACTGTAAAATAAATGAATTTCTAAATGGCACCATTTATAAATTTGCGTTTACCTTCAAATCTCAATCGTGTATCTTTTTAACCTGCAATGTGGAACAATAACCGTTTTACAAAATTTGTCTAAAAGTCGTGTGCAATGTTCTCACATGTTTTGATTATGACAGCCTACTTCAAGTCGATAGATTTATCGCTGTTTTGCGAATCATGCCGCCCCAATTAACAAAAGAGCGGGCTTTAGCAGTAAATATGTCAGAAAAACAAATAGACGCTAACATAATATTTATAAATGAGATCATTAAAAAAAACACCAAATCGTTTCGGGAAGGCGAAAGTTCTTGCCAGCCATTGTGGCTTGATTAAGAGCTTTCATAGCCTAAAAACGTATTGCATTGTTAACTTTCTGACAAGCATCATTTCTTAAAAAAATAACTAGAAATATTTATTGATTTAAAAATACATAAATTAGTAAAGCGGCGTTCCAGTTCACTTCATGCATTTATTAAATTTATATTATTACAATTCCATCAACTCGTATTTTTGAAATTTTAATAAATGAAGGTATATTTATTTATTTAATCATACAAGACAATATTAGTTATTCTCAAACGAGAAGATCAGAAAAATATAAGATCGCATCTGGGAATTGAATCAAGGACTAGTAGTAACTGTGTCATACTTCGAATAAGAACTACCAATATTATTTCATTTTCTTAACACATATTTTTACTGACGGCTAAATTTATGTAATATCCCAAGATTCTTCCCGAATTAATTGCAACCTAGACAGTGTCTTGGATAAATACATCCCATTTTTATTTTAATGAGTGACATCTGTTGACTTTTTTGCAAGTGTAGGATGAACATTTGCATTTTTGGAATAACTTAACGAGCAAAACTTCGAATTATGAGATTTAATCATTGAAGACAAATATAAGCGATTAGAAGCGAAACAGATAAATAAAAAAATGTACGATCGTATTTAGAAATCATTTTCATTGAAATTTGTAGTACATTTCCAAATTTTTGTGTTTTTACTGCAATATTCTGATAGGTTTTCGTAAATCGTTAAAAATTACTAATTAATAACTCTTTAGTTTTTAATATTCTCCTGACGAAGGAAGGGTGCTTCCGAAACCGGTAGAGTACAATTAAAATTAAAGTGGTCTAAAACAAATTTATATCTTTTATTATTCGTTAAAAATTATTTTTTCAATTCAAATGATAATTTTCTACAAAGAAGTTTTCAAAAAAATAATATTCTATCTAAGTCTCCTTATGACAAAAGAGGTTTCACGCGAAATAAGAATAAAAATCCAAATTAATATTTTTTATTTATTATAATAAGTAATTAAAATGCTCTCTTCGATCAGTTTTCGTTTTATTAGACATCAAAAGGCTTTTTCAGGCGGGAAATACAAACGTGTAAGTAAGTGCATGTTCTTACTTACCATAAGATACAACATTAGAGAAGAGATTTTAATAGTATACACCATAACAGAATATTCGATTGAGTGATTAAATTTGATTATACAATTAAGATTGAACGATTGAACATAACACTTTAAAGTAATATTTAAAAAAAACACTCTTTCAAACCAAAGAAGAAAAGATTTCTTCTGTTTACTTTTCAAATAACACGCTTGGGCTATAATTATGACGAACCATTTCGTTTTAAGACTTACTACCGTAATATTACTTATTAAAGTAATAATGACTCTCGGTATTTGTTTAGCATCCTGCAGTAACAATGTATCCCGAGCTAATTTTGGGTTAATCTAATTTTTCAAAGTGCTGCAGTAATAAAGATTTTCACGAATCACCGATAATAACACCTAGGGTGAGATTGAACAGCGAAATCTGATTTGAATCACGCCTTTTGATAATGAAAGTGAAACGTTTGAAGACGCATATAAAAATGCACGTCTTGCGTTATATAATCTGGTGAAATTATCACATGTATTACTAACGTGGAGGTACCTATTTCGTCCTTTTAAGACGATTAAAGACTGAAGTAATGTTGGTAAATGGCGGCGGATTTCGTGTATCGTGGAGCCAGGTGACTTTTTAGGGAGCTTCCATATAATTAAATTATCAAATTTTATTAAATCTGACAACGTACTAGAATACTGCTAAATACTTTGATTTCTACGTAAATTTGTGTGTCAGAAACTTATTTCTACATAAATCAATGTAACTTTAACCATCAAAAAGATTTTTGTTAATTACTGCCTTATTTGATGATAAACGAAGCGAGGCAGATAATTCAACAGTGTGCATATAATAGATCGGATAAGATTAATTTGACTTTATCGTGAAGACATAAGACATCTGCCCTGATGATGGACACTGCAATGCTGTCCGAAACGTTGGCTAAAGAAGGAGTTAGCGCAACACGGCATAATACCCCAAAAACAAATAACAAAAATAACAAAAATGTAGAGTAATTATTATCAGCCAATTTTACCCTCTCGTGCAATAAGTAAAATTAGTATTTTCTAATTTATTAAGAATCTCTACATATTATTTGTAATCCGGTTGGTAACGGAATTGCAAGCCCTTAACGAATGAATTTCTAGGTTTCCTGATAAACTTTTAGTAAAATACCACAAAGTTGGAACACGTGTTATGTATTACCACAAAGTTGGAACACGTGTTCATAAAAAAAAAATATTTTCGCATTTCGTCATTATATATAATCAATGCAAATGCTGGTGTTTGAACACGTGTTCCGAAATATTACGAATTTTCCAAAAGTTTATCAGGAAGCGGCCTGCAATCCCGTTTTTAACTTGACTACCAATAATTTTAAGTGCTTAATAAATTAGCAATACTCATTTTTTCTCCGTGCATGCATGTTTCTGGAGACAGAAAATTAAACGCGCTATGCATACACTTTTGAAATGATCTGCCATTTAGTTTCAGGACAGAAAGTAATTTAAAAACACTGTTTTAGCCACAGACATATGAATATATAGACTAGAAATTAAAGGTGAGGGGTAAAATCAACTGTTGAAGAACGAAGGGGGTAAAGCTGACTGTGATTCGTCAATAAATCAATCTGACAGTATATAGGCATCTCGCATTATAATATCACCATTTAGTTCTCAAAAGTAAAATCTGCTTTTGAATGAATAGACATTTTTACATGGGACCGCAAATTACTCGCAACGTTATGAACAAATTTGCGAAGTCCGAATTCGGCAAAAAAAAATTCTTTTATTTTCAGAGTCGAATATTTTGTTTACGTATTTAGTTAAGACACTTTTATAAGTGTTCATAATTTAGTTCCCAGTAACCAACGATGCGTACAGATATATCTCGATGTGATAGTATTCATATATTCATCGTATAATATGGATCAGTTTCTACAAACTGATCCATATTATACGATGTAATTACGCTTAAAATAATGCTTACATATGGAATATAATACGACAATTGGGTTTATTCTCTTTTTCACATCTATTTTTACAAGTTTTCATATCTAAGCCACCATTTTGCCGTGTTATTTCGTAAAATGAACCGATGATGCCTCGACCATAGTTCGCACAAGAATGATGACGTCACGTTTTCTAAATTCACTTGAGGCCATAAGCGAGCACAGCCGGCTCCAATGGAACCGGTATGGGGAGTGGGGAATAATACGCTTTTAATCACTAAGGGCAGGTCTACTAATATTCATATGTCTATGGTTTTAGCACAACGATGACTGTAATGAGTTCGCTTTGTGTCATTAATTCCTCAGCTGGCTAAGTCGTCGATCACAATTTCACGTAGAAACAATTTCCGCTGAATTTGATGGTAGAAGGAAATTTTTAAATATTTGTAACCTGTGAATATTTCTACCTTGAAAAAAATACACAAAAATCATTATTTACTTAACCTGAATAATGAGTAGCCTCAAATTTATTTTGAAATTGTATGGAGTTAATTAAATCTGACGTGTTAAGTCCGTGATTGATGAAGTAATTTGGTTTTGGAAAAAATAATTAATGTTTTACTTCGTCATTTGTAAGTTTGTATGTTTAATGATACGAGGCTGACATTAACCATTTTCAGCGAACTCATTTTAAGTGTAATATATTTATATTTTAATTATCGGATACTTTGTAAATGAAATCTCGTCCAATTATTTAGTCCTGTAAATATATCGCTTTTTACAATATAATAAAAGTTAAAGTCAGATAACGGAAGAGAAGATGCGTAAATGTGTTTATGTGAGTTAATTATATACGGAGCCCCTTACTCATAAACGCGGTGTAAATATAAAGCGGCGCGTAAGGTCTTAGCTTACGCGCCGTTAAAACGGTCTTAAATAACTTGAAGTTATAAACAACCTGTTACTAAAATACCTATCGAACAAAATTATTTTCAGTAAAGATATTCACAGACATTACACATAGACGTGTAATGAATTCAGGCTACCAAAAATGGACAAAATGAATATGCAAAATATTTTACTATACAAAGGGATAAATAGTAGTCTGAAGAAAGAAAGAATAGTCTGCACCAATCGGTCAATTCAAAATGAATTGTATGAGCCACATTAAGCAAGAGAAAGTATGGTACAGAAGTTATAATTCATTACTTATTTGTAAAATTACTCAAATAAAATTAATAATAATACCAACACTCACTCGGCTAAATGAATCTAATTAATACGATTGTTATTTTATTTATTTTATGACATTTAAATTTAAGAACAGTTATTTATAATATATACAAATTTTAAAATTAATTACACAGTAAACAAATAAGTTCTATTAAATATCTATAAGTATACCAGTCAGTGGCAGTGTTGGCATCGCGTTTGAATCCCACTCGGGCATGGTGAGTTCAATACCTTGGCTGACTAAGTCCTCATCACGACACAAGCAACATTTCCCGTTTACTGTGGTGTTGGTAGGAGATTTTCAAATATTACCAGGTTATTCATAACCGGGAAAGTTTTTCTTTCTATAAAAAAATTATACATATTATATTAACATAATATACATGTGTATGGTTATGTGTTATACCTGTAGACGCTTGTACCTCTGAACAGTTTTGATTTCTATGACAAGACATCATTCTAAATTTACTTTAAAAATAGTAGGGGAAAGTATATTCATGAACTGGCCATACTGATATGTTGAATTGCAAAAAAAACATTTAGTTTAATTTTTTAACGGTTTGTATATATTTTTGCATGAGAAAGTAAGCATTTAGTTTTTATTTTAGCTTATATGTTTTTATGTTTTCTATCGAGTATGTTAATATTATATGAAGCTCAGAAACTACACTGAAACCAAGTTATTGGATTTTTTTTATGCAAACTTCAAATTTTATAGATTTTATTTTTGGTGAATACATTGGTTTGTTGTACCTATGGACAGCGCTTTTTGGTAATGCATTTGGTGAATTTTCGCAAATTTAAGTACTCAATTTAAAATTCTTGAGTCAAGAAGGGAAATCACATCCCAAAAGACTGGAAAGACTTCAGAAGAAACTTTTGACATTCCAGATGACAACAGCACAGTTGAAAAATGCAAGAAATACTTTAACAAATAGTGCATACTGAAATAACCCAGATTTGAGGGCAAGATGATGACAATTTTCTGTCTTTTTTATTATAAAGTGTTATACAATCAATACATAGATTTCACCAAACAGTAGACATAACGGTTGTTTTATAAAAAAATAAAGGTGCTTTTAATATGTGCGCTGTTCTTATCTAATCCGTTTAAAGGTGAAATTTACTGTTCCAAGGTACAATTAGCCCTGTCCAAAGGTGCAAACACTTGCTGTACCTCTGGATATAAATGCACCTCTTTCTTTCAACTCCAATAAATCAAAAATGATTGATTAATAATTAATGAAAAAATTGTTATGGCATAATTGTGCAATTCATAAACAAGCTATTTTTCTGGTTAAATTTTGAGAAAAAATATGAAATTAAAAAAAATATATTTCAAACGTACAACACTTCACCTAACTAGTCGATATTTGGTCGATGTATTTACGCCAATAGAAACGGAAACATTATAAAAGATATACAATGAAAAAATAATAATAATTACAACAAAGAAAACAGTAAAATGTGTAGCTATATTATTTTTTTGTACCTAGAGATAGGTTCAGTCAGTTTGATTTTATGTTTTAAAGGAACAGTCGGAAATGACTACTTCTGTAGGGTTTTTTTCATGTTTTGCGTGATACATTCCTTGTATACAATATGCTGAATGAATAAATGATTTGATCTGGTGTTGCGTTCAGGGCAACGAAATACAAACTTTTCTAATGCCGAATGTACACGTTGTCGACAACATTTCAACGTGTAAACAAACGCCTTCGCCAAAGTTGGCCGGTTAAAAACGTTATGTCGTTTAGGTCGTTATAGACAATATATTCGTCAACATGAAAATAAACTTTATATACCTTGACAATTGTAATTTTTTCGTTGGCCATTTCATCTTTTTTTAAAATATAAATACCGCACAAGAGTCCTAACTGCTCCATCTGTCTGGAGCCATCTACGTCATCTATAATTGGGGTATTTTGTGAGGCTGAAGGAAGTGGAGAGGGAGAGATGAGGATGAGGAAGGTGGGAGAGTTCCTGGCTATGTAGATCTGGTCACCAAACACGGTTAAAACCATTTCTAGCAATGTGAAAGTTTAAATTCTGAATGGTGGTCTTACACTTAGGCGATAATGAAAGTATCTTCCACTATGGAACGCGCAGCAAGTATACTATATATTAGTTTCAAATTAATAAATTCAGCAAATAAAATTTACTTGCGCACTCCAGGATTGGAACCCGTGACCTTCGGATTGGTAGTTGAAAGCTTTACCCCTCGACCACGTAGGCCTTCAAATATGGATGGATTTAAACATTTACGTTATGTAAACGTAAATAATCACTCACGCAAAAAAATGGATGTTTTACTATCCTGGTTCAAACAATAATAAACCAGAACACTCAATTACAACTAAGAAATTTTTATAGAGTCACGCCTCTTCTTATTATGTAAAACAGCAAAAAAAAGTCGGTTTCCTTTAAACAGCACAATTTATTAATAGACCGACATTTAAGACCAATTTAACGAGCAAAACTATATTAAAGTTCTCGTATTTATGTCCCATTGAGTTCATTGTAGAGGTGATTCCAGAACAATACATTTTTTACAAAATCTCGAGTCCCGCCAATGAGTTTTTTTAGGCAGTGTTTTATTTCATTCTGTCCGTTATCTTAATAAATACTGTTGGGAAGAGTGACCCGCAAGGCCGACGGAACCACGGTTCTGTTATTTATGTGACCGTAACGTATTTCACCCTTAAATGGACCAAACGTGGTTCCCAGACCTTGATTAAGTAGTCAATTTAGTAATGGAATAGTGTGGGCAGTGGGCATAGGCCAGTGAAAATAGTGATTGAGACGCAGACCAGAAAGTTGTTGACACTTTTATAATAAACTAGCTGATGTGTACCCGCCGTTACTCGGGGTTGTGGATAATATTAATACTATTGTAGATAATTATCTCGATTTCCTTTATCATTCACTTTCACATCATACATACTCCTTACACCCCTTTTTTCGTTCATCACGAACGCCACATTTTACAACAAATAAGTAATTGATTAATTTCATCATGGCATTTCTTCCTCAAGGCGTCCCTGACTTGTTACACCATTCACTTCATATGGTTTTGTGAAATTCACATTGTTATCATTAAAAAATAACCTTATATCGACTTTAATTGTACTCCATACATTATTCTAGTATAGAGAAAATGTGTTAAGCCTTCCTCGGTCATTCCCTACTTCTTTTTCATTCAATCATTTCTCTAAACACTCCTGGCACTAATAAGAACAAACTTTTAAATATTCAGGAAACATTCATTTTATATACTCGTACATATAGATAGGCTAGATGAAATCCCGGCGCTGCACTGGCTTTAAACAGAGTTTTTTAAATCAGACTTAGACAGTTACCTTCCTCTTGTTTTGAAGGTCAAGTGTACAAAATTTCATTAATGTTGGAAAAGAAACTACAAATCTAAATAAAAATCTTACTAACGCCGCCCGTCCGATATCCGCACACCACATACATGTTTCTTTATATATAAAAATAGAGGACATAAATCCTAGTAAAATTTTCATGATAATAATCGATATTTTAAAAAGACATTGGGATATGTAGGTACTATAGCTTCTACATATTTTATTTTATTTCTTTGTCTTTTCCAATCGAATTAACAAGCACAATTGTCGAACTTGTGAAGTTGAAGTTTATGTAAACGACACATCGGAACGAGGACCATTGCTGCTGAAAAATATCTAAGAAAATGTGCTAATTAATAGGTTTCCAAAAGGAGAAAAATAAAAATTGCTAATTTATTAAGAATCTCTTATAATTATTGGTAATCCGGTTAAAAACGGGATTTCAGGGCTTTAAGGAATGAATTAACAGGTTTCTTAGTAAATTTTTCGTAAATTTCGAATATAATATGACGATGTCGGAACACATAAAGGCCTGCAATCACGCTTTTAAGTAGATTACCAATTGGATAGATTCTTAATAATGTATATAATGCTCATTTTTTCTCCGTGTTGGTACTTTTTCGAATTCTTGACATATCAGTTGTCATTTTGAACCTAACGATTAAAATAATTGATTGTTCAAATGTTTTATTAGTTTATAGGTACTTTGTCGCTTGTTTGAATTCTTCACATAATCAGTTGCGATTTTGAAAATGACACTAAAATTCAAAGTAAATTCGAGGTCCAGTATCAACTGGAGTTACCCAGGACAGAAACATGAAAGCGGACTACCCATGCGGCATCCTTTATTGGATGGCATCCCCAAGGCATTTAATAAAAATAACCAAAGAATTTAATTTAAATTTATATAATAATTTGCTTAGTTAATCATTGCAAATGTTTGGTTAAAAGCGACAAGTGTGTCTAATGCAGGTAAGAGATTTCTGGTTATCCCGTTATTTATATCTGCCATCGATAGAATATGGTTTGCTTTCATTCTACAGGCGGAACTCTTGTGTTCTCGTTATTACCCCTTTAAAACCCTTAATCTCCCTTTATTATGTGACGTTGATGTCCAACAATTAAACTGTTACTTTACAACGGTCAGAGGTGCCACTGACACATACCTTGACACCTCTCCTACCTCTTTATCCGTATCATATCTTGGAAATCTTGTCTTATTAAGAGAGCCTGATATATAGCGCCACTAAAACGGCAATGAACGACATCGCATCTTGTTATAATTAATGCAACTTCTCATGAATAATTCAGTGGACCGACAAGATCAAACTTTCTAGGAGAATTAAGCTATCAATAAAGTACAGAATGAATTCACTCTGCTGAACTTACATAAATTACATTTTTGGTTGGTTATTTTAGGAGTACTTAAATAGATATCTACACAATTATTATGTATAATTAATTACACGGAGAAAAATGATTATTGCTAATTTATTAAGAGTCTCCTTAAATTATTGGTAATCTGATTAAAAACGGGATTGAAAGCCGTTTCCTTATATTTTTTAGTATATTTGTATTTGACCTGATAATATACAATGACGAAAATATTATGATAATACATTTGTATTTTACAAAACAAATTTCAGGATTCCTATCAATTCATTCGTTAGGGGCCTCCAATCCCGTTTCTAACCGGATTATGAATAATTTGAAAAGATTCTTATTAAATTAGCAAAATAAATTTTTTTTTTTTTTTTTTAAAGAAATTCAATGGTTTCTTCTCATGAGATTGATTTAAAAGAGCATATATCATCGGTTACTTCTCCTTACATTACATTTATAAGTCGTACAAATTTTTAAACTACAAAAAATGTACTTGCTATCATTCCACTAGTTTGGAAGACAATCTTTTACTTACTTCATTAAAATTAAAGCATTTTTAATCCCAAAATAAAGATACTTTCAGGCTTTTGTATTAAGCATTACTTCAGTGAAATAGATTATTTCAGCATTCACTGAAAGATTCCGTCTTGATTCGTCAGACTCTCAAACTCATTGTCAATATCGACTCCTTTAATGACACCTTAATTTTAATTTTGAAAAGAAAAGCAAAATTTTTTTGTTTAAGAACTTACAATGATACGGCTAGCTGTCTACTTTTAAATTTCTTAATGTGAATACTTAGAGACTCAAAGCGACACAGATAAAATAGATTTTGGTCCAATATATTGACCAATCGTATAGACTGATGTACCTATAAATATACACTTTTATTATTACGATTCAACGCCGATCAATCGCAGAAAGGAAAAAAACATTTCTTTATATTTTGAAGTCGTTTTTCCGTATCTCTGGATAATATTAAAATGTTCCCTCTGTGGCGGCACACTTTTTGAACAATTATCCCGAGGTCCAACTGTCCATCACGAGTGAATTCATAAAAAGCTCAACTAAATAAAGATTGGACGGTTGACTTTCGTTAGTTAGCTTTCCGTACACAATAATTATTTATTTCTACATTCGAAACTTTTAACAAGTAGTGGATCGTACAAATAACCGATTTAAATAAGTATGCATATATTGGCGTACTAGATATTGGGTAGATACTTAATAGTATTTTGTATACACTTTGCATGGAAACACTAATGGGTTGATCACATCCAAAATAAAATGCATTTATTTTGAAATAACCTCTTTTTGATTTTCGAAAACACTGCAGTTTTGAAAAATTGGAATATCCCTAGGTATCTGGGTGAGAATTGAACCCGCAACCCATTCGTCTCAAGAACATACACTTTATATTTTTGGGATCATTACGGTACAAACCTAGTCGACTTTCAAAACAATCAATAATCCATACACCTCTTGCAATGCGTTAATACATTAATAAGACTTAGGATGGATTGTTTCACAGAATTTGAACAATTCAAAGCTGATTTTTAAATTCTGTGAAAGTTCTATTAAAGTTCTGTTAATATATCATTTCTCAAAACTGAAATAATAATAGAACCTGAACAGGACTTGAAAGTATATAATAGAATAATAGAATTATTGTGTAAATGCCCACTCGTTCATAAAAATATTTATTAATTTATTTATATATATTGTGGACCCATAAGGGCTTTTCCAAAAAATGTCCACAATAATTTAATGGAAGAGTGAAAAAGTAAAATTTTCTTTTAAAATTATTTTGAATCAATGCAGAAGAAAAGTTTTATGCTAACCATTATTGTAATTATAACTCCATACATCTAGGTACAAGCAAGTATCTAAATGACTCATTCCTGATAGTGTTGTCGCAATTAAAAATAATTTTCTATCAAGTAGTTCTAGTTGGTATGTAGAAGGTGATTAGACTCAATAATTAAGGGTTGTCTATAATTCCATTAAGTCAGAAACAAGTCTTCTATCTGAGAGTTTTAATAAGTCTAAGTGAAGGGGAATACCTATGTTGAATGTATAAATTAAGTTAAGCGCCCTTAAGGTGATTTTCTCACGAAAGCGGCGCTATAGAAATGATCCATTGTTATTTAACCGTTTCACTTTGTTGATTGACCAACCCATGATAAGTATTAATAGCACGATACAGGTAGGTAGGTATTTAGAGTTTTAAAGAAGTTAAAGAAGGAAATATTGCCGAACAACTTTATCCGCAAACGAACAAGGCTTAATTAAATAAATACATAAATATTTAATCGCTTTGAATGAAGTGACAAGCGAATCATATGCGTGTTTAAATGCCATAAATAATTGATATTCACTTCACGCTACAGGTAGGCCTCAGGATGTGATGTCTCATTTCATCTTGACGGCCGGCATAGTCCAGTGGTAACGCATTGGACTGCCATTCCGAAGGTCGCGGGTTCGAACCCGGGGTGCGCAAATAAATTTTATTTGATTAATTTGTGTTATTTCACAATTAATTAATTAAAATATAATTAAAATAATATATAGTATATTTGCGGCACGTTCCAGAGTGGAAGATACTACCAGTATCGCCCTGGTGTAAGACCACCATTCAGAATTGAAACGTTGCTCCAAATGGCTTTAGCCGTGTTTAGTGACTAGATCTGAATAGCCAGGTACTTCCCCACCTTCCTCTTTCCTTTCCCCACTTACCTTCAGCCTCACAACATCCCCCAATTGGGGATGCCATAGTCTCACTGGCTCCAGACGGGAGCAGTTGGGACTCTTGTGAGGTATTCACTATAAAAAAAATAATAAAAAATACGAAGCATTTCATTCCTCAATCGATACTGTCAGTATCGCCCTTGGAAATTATGAATAATTGAAACACAGATATCCGCATTTTGTCACCGAATTTGATTTGCCCGGATTTTGTGGTAAATCACGCAGATTAGCTCAATATCTTGTTAGATCAATTATCTATTTTATCTTATTTGCTTCTCTTTCCTTGGATATACTCATATATACAACTCTTTCAGAGATATAGATTCTTGTATTTTGTTCTTAGTCAATTCAATTTGGGAGGCGGATATGGGTACCGTCGCGTCGCCCCGGGAATCATTAATTCGTTAATCAGCTCGTCTGCCATAGATCACCCAAAGTGTTTCGCTTCGTTTGGTAACTTAGCAGTGGTGCCCGGGTTCATGGGGCGAAGATTTTCTAAATCTTGGTGGCGGATGCGTCTGCATACCTACTGCGAGGTGGGCCGGATTTGGAGAAACTGGTTTATTTTATGATATGTTTATCTCTCTAGCACGACTCTCTCGACCCACCAATTCAAACATCTGTCACTACTGGACGCTCTGACCCCCAAATTCCTACCCATCCGTCATAGCTTTTTCCTTCTCAGATCTTTCTCTCCTTCTTTTCCTTAAAAAACCCTCTACGCAGCATCTCCAAAGAAATAAATAATTTTCCACGAACCCTCCTATGTGGAGCTAATGTAAAAAGGTATCTTCTTTTTCTAGTTCAGTTCCAGATCAGCCAGCATCCATCGGTCAATTTGTAATCCTCTCCGTTATATTGGTGCATACATTGCCGTTTTATGCAAAATACAAATAAATAAATTAATCAAATGAAATAAATAAATTTATGAACATAAACTTATTAAAAAGTTTATGGATATTTAATTTGTTTTCATAAAATTTTAAAACAAAATTCTAATTCTAGTTCTACAAAGTCTTCTTTTGAGTGTGAAATTAATAAACTAAAGTGAGTGATGTGGTTTTACCAATGGTTCATCCTCGTGCATTCCAATCTTAAGTAATTTCTTTAATTTCATTGCATGTTTAATCTCACTGGTAGCAATAAAATACCACCGAACATCCTTCAAATCATGCAAACCTTGTAAAAAGGGTGAAGCAAATACAGATGCTTAATAGTCAACTGAGTATCGGAAGTTAAACTTTTTGAAGAGTGCAGTTTTATCTCGTTAAATTGCAAGTGTGAACATCAGTTTCGCTGATAGGAACATAAATGAATGCACTCACAGTTCACTTAGCGTGTGATGTTTGTTACGGGAAACGTTGTCCAATCAGAAAGCATCACTTCGATTAATCCTCTTATAAATCAGAAGTGATTTACAATTCGCGTTTTGCAAATGGAATCAGCGCTACATAAAACTGCCAATGAGCAAAAAAGACACACGGAGAAACAATTAAATTAAACGTACCTACTTCTCGCGGCTTTAAAGGTTTGTTGGGTATTAATCAGTATGAGATCCTTATCGGTAGCTAAACTCAAACAGGAAAATTAATTTAAATGTTTTCAATCCTTATTTTATGCTGGATTGCTTGTTGAACTTAATTTTTTGGTATTTAGCATTGAAAAATATAATTGAAATATATGTAGATACATAAAAATTGTATTTATTTATTATATTATAAGCCCATATGTGATTTTACAAGCATGTGATAATATGTACATAATAATTAAGTGTAACAGTAATCAAAAGTAAAATTTGGGTATAAAATTACATAGAACATATGCAGAAGGTTAGTATTATGCTAACCTTAATTAATATTATTATTGAGGCATGTTATTATAACCTTCTTGTAAGAACATTCCGTTGCATTTGGACACATCCACAATTTCTGCGATAGTATTGCCAACTGCGTACAATCTACAAATTCTCAATCTAAGCGAGTATCTAAATTATTTTTAATGATAAACTTATGTTTTTGAGATTTTTTTTATGTTAAGCACAAAGGGCAACAAATTATTATTAGCAATAATTATTAGCCTGAAAAAGTAATTAAAATTTCTGAGAAAAAATAAATGCCGACGGGAATTGATCCCACGGCCTTCTGATTGCCGGTCAGCTGCTTTATCTATTACGCTACGTCGGCTTATTCCAATCCTGCCAAATATTTCAATATGTACTAATATGTTTCATTCAACGATTAATACTTATAAAATTATTTTTTTAAACTGAAAACAACTAATTTTATTTTTCTAGGAAAGGCTTTGTTATTACTGAATCTCCCACTAGATGGCATCGACACATAACACATCTTCATTTATTGATGAAATATTTTTTGATTTGTCAAATATTGTTATTTTTAGTTAAAACTAATGTTTTTACATGGCACAAAGGATAGCAATCAAGAATTATTAGCCTGAAACACCCATACAAATTAAAAAAACTTTTCATTTAAATTTCAGGATCATTTCAATCTTGGTACTTATATATCGGTTATTAGTTGAAAGACACACATTATTCTGGTTGGTTTCGAATAAGATTTTTATGGACCAGAATAATACTAACATACAACATAAAATTAACTATACTGCAGTAATATACACAATAAAAATGTGAAAAATATCGTTCGCTTCAGACGAAGTGAAATGTGGTCATACATCAACATTTCTGTGCAATTATTACAATAGATATGTATTTATAATACGAATGTAAAAGAATGCTATAAAAGGCAAGTACGCGTGTTCTTGAGTCGCTTCAATTCGATCGTACCAGGTTGTAATTTAACTATATTTTACTTTATACAGTGGTTTTTATATCTGTACCAGAAATAACAAAATAGTAAAGATATAGTATATTCGGCACACTAAATTGTATAATATCATTTGGTATGTCGGAAGGAGTGGAAAAATATAATTGAGAAAATAAACCTATATAATTAGATAGAGCCTACGAAGTTACACGTTTACAGCGCCCTTAGGGTGTTTTTTTTATAAAAACGGCGCTATCAAATTATCCAAATATCTATATATAAAATGCATTTTTTTACTTATAAAGTTTTTTTTCAGTGTGTAATAGTTTTTTACATTGTTTTCGATTTTTCGACCTCAAACGTAGCTTAGGTGTATTAATTTGGTGGTAGCGTACCTAAACTATAACACATTAAATAAATAAACAAGTAGAGTTATGAGATGAGTATATTTCAGAGTTCTCAATCAATTAAGGTTCTTAAAATCCAAGGGTTGTTTAGTCCGAAGCCATTTTCCCGGACAGGGTGTAATATTTTACGATTTGCCGCTTTCAGGGCTGACATCCCATTCAGAAAAGTCATAAATAACTAGCGGTCCGACCAAGGTATTTTATTCTGTTAAGGGTAGGTTTAGACAGTACCGAAGCCGATCCAAAATAATTAAATTTTTCTTATAAAATTATTCCATTCGACATCAAAATGTTGTAATTTGTTGCTACACCTTTGATAATCTTTCCAATGCTTATAATATTATGTTTAACTGCTTCAGAAATTTCAAAACACTTATATGTTATGCTACTTACTCTTTTCCTGATCAGATACTATTCGGTCATGGGCAAATCGGGAGTTATTTGAATGCCATAATAAATAAATTATATTTTTAAGGGACTCCCGTCTCTAAGCAACCTTTCAAAAAATCATTTATGGAAAACATATATGTATATAAATGTGATTTTTTTTTGTATAAATCAATTCAATAGATGTTTATAAAAATTTTAGGACTATTTTTTAAAATAATAAATAATGAAAAAATATTTATTCATCGAAGAAGCAGTAAATATCTCCAATCCGCTTCTGCAAAAAAGACAAATAAATGACAGGAGAGCGGAGCTAAATAATTTACGGATTCTACCTGAATATGTTCTATTGTTAGTGTTTGTATCAACTACAATGTAATCTGTTTATTTCATTGAAAAATCACATTGCCATTATTACCGAAATTGTGCTAAATAATATAATGTAGGTAGGTACTGCAAAACTATACCGATCTACTTTCTCGGTTCCAAAACATCATAAAACAATGACTTTTTATCCAAATAGGCAGAAAATCAATGATGATGTTCAACCCTTTCAATCAACCACGATAAGGGCTGTATTACATGAGAGACACTATGAAACGATATGAAATTTGTATGTGTTTAATTCTTTCCCTAGGATTTTGAAGTTGGAGTGGACAGCAGTAGAATATGTTTGTATAAGTAACATGTCATTGGGGACGTTTGTGTCATTTGGAGGTTAAGGCGGTGCACTTAACAATAACACCCCTTATGTAGATGGCGATAAGGTTTAAATTCCCGCTTAACATCATCCGCCTGTTTTGATTCGTGGCCTGACGTTCAGGCACAAATATTTTACATTTCGGACGTTCAAGCACAAGAATTGAAATGTCTTTCGATAATTTTATAAATAAATTAATTTTTGCATAATATACAATAAAAAATAATCGAAAATGGGTACCTACGTAGAAGATTTTGATCTTTAAAGCAGTTTTTTAGGCCTAATAATTTTTTTTCTGGGCTTATAAAACGAATCGATTATTTCAAAGGCTGTGTTCTACTCTCAGTATTTAATTAAAGAAAAACTTAAAACCTTTCTCAGCGATCAAATTTTCTAACCAAAAATATATGATTTTGCATTAATACGTAGTGCATTGCCCTAAGGATTACGGCGGCCTCCGTATTAGAGGGATAAAGCTCCCAGCTAGCAAAAGTTGGAGATCGCAAGTTCAAATCTGGCGTGTTCAAGTAAATTTCATTTGATTCATTTGTTGTATTTCACAAATCACTTATTTTAAAATAATGTATAGTATATTGATTCACATTGGTAATCCAGAGTTGAAGGTACTTTTAGTATCGTTCCAGTGTACGACGTTTGAAATGGCTTTGGCCTTGTTTGGTGACCAGATCTGAATATTTAGAAACTTCCCCACCTTTCTCTGCCTAATCTCTTTCCCCTCCCCAATTTCAGCCTCCCAGCATACTTAAATGGGCATTCCATAGTCTCCCTGGCTCCAGACAGATGGGAGACGTTGGGACACTTGTGCGTTTTCATATTTTTTCAGTGCTTATGAGTTATGATACATTATTTTTATAATCTATCAAGAATTACCATTATTAAATTAAACGCAATAGTAATATTATTACAGTACACCGTATTTCAAACCAGTGGCGTTTTCGTGACTTTTCAGGGAACTAAACTGGATAAATTATTTCAAATCATATTCAAAATCTTTTCTAAAATATTTTCGTAAAGATTTTCCCTAGGCTTAGGAGTTTAAAGGTCTTATGCAAATTGGCGACATAAGTTTTCTTTCAAATTGGTAGAAATCACACTTCTAGGGATTTTTTGTTCAGTGACTAGTAGTTAATGTTCTTGGAATCGTATAAATAACAAAATGGTAATAAAATAAACTATTGCATTAGGTTGCTTTTAATAGTCTTGGTTTAATTGTAGCGTAAGAGCTCGCATCGTTTGTATATGACTTTTACGATTATGGTTTAATTCTCGTGGTAATTTTATTGATAGGTAATAGAAGGCTATATTTGAGTAACGAATTCAATTTATTGTCAGCCATCAAGAACATGTACATCAAGGAAATCGAATAAATCAATATACTTCTACAATAAACAGAAGAATCAAGAACGAGAAGTAGCAACTCCTGATCGTTAAAGTTTCATGGTTGGTATTTCTTTTGTATTGTTGTACTTTGGTTCAATACATAAGGTACATATCGCGCTTTCCTTTAAGATAATTTGTGAAAAAAAACTCGAGACAGAAACACTGATGTTCGATAATGAATGAGATTTGACCGTACTATATGTCCTACAAAACTACGTACATAGTATCGGTACCATACATACATCATTCTGGGTATCCAGCACATAAAAGATTTGAGATCAAACAAAAATTTACGTCGAATAAATTAAGAAATATTAATTGTTGTGGTTTGTTCATTGCTGACCTGTAATAATGCTAGCGAATGATGACAAGTTACCGACATTATCGATAAAACCTTTATCGATAGAAAACCCGTTTTTTTTTAATACAACCTGACGTTGCCCAAGCCAATAGGGAGGGATTTATCTCTTCGCAAGATATGTCCTTGACCGTTGACATATTGAATATTATTCAAGTAAGGTTGAAATTATAAATTTTCTATTGTTATACATTGAACTAATTCGATAAGTTGCCAGTTCATGTTCTTTAAAATACGTAATTAATATAAGCCTCAATGAACTGCCTGGTAAATAATAAAATTATATGATAACAGTTTAAATACATGTTACTGTCCTCCAAACATTAATGTTGATTTTGTATCATATATAGGTACCTACCTAAAGAACTGTCCATTCAAGTAGATAAATAGATATAATTTTCGACATTTTACGTAGGTACTCAATATATGCAATCAATGTGTAAGGATCACCTACGTCGATATCACCTACGATAATCTAATGTAGATAAATCATGTATATTTTTTTAAATTTCTCCCTGACGACAAACTTCAAGATTTGTCATAAATCTCGCAATGGAAATAGCGGCATTTCGATATTCTCATCTTCAAAAAAAAATCACCGCGGTATCTAGAAATAATAAAATCCCACCCCAGGATAAAACCAAGGATCACGCCTCGCAGAGAATCAATGCAATTACCAATCTATTCTTCATCTTCACACAAACCACTATTAGGTACAAAGCCTCTATTGTGGACCACTCGAGACTTTCAAAGACTGAAACCGAACAATTGCCAAAGGCGTTAGAAGAAGTCTACGCATCGTCACCTCCGAGCCATTTTTGTCACCTAGCGAAGGCTTTCCTGCGGTTAATAATCTTAACAGAACCTTATTTAAGCTGCAAATGTATAAAGTAAGAATGGCAATTTCTTAAGACGATTCCGAAATTTAAGTGCTACGAAGCGGTAAGAATTTAGAATGTATTATTTTTCTGATTCTGTGTGGTTTTCGAAGCGTGTTTTTGCCGAATCTTTGAAATAATAATTGTGGTAAAAAATCGACGCTTTCTTTGGTGCAGTCTCGACTATCAATGCATTTATCTAAATCCTTGATATCAGATTTTATAATCCTAACGAACTTCAAAATAACGTTTGATATCTCTATCGTGCACTCAAAAACATAATCTCAGAATAACACTCAGTAAAATATCAAGCAGATTCATTGACATACGAGTATCTCTTTCTTAAAAAAAAAAACACTCAAATATTTTGTGTTTTGTTTACGCACTATTTGTTATATTGGAGGGACTGAGAAGTGAGGAGGTAACACTTGAATGAATTTGAAGAACATTACTGATATCGATTTATTCATAATTTCATGAGGATTTAGTAAAGTACAAAACAAGTGTGTCAATCGGGACGTCGTCGATTGAGTACCTATATTTTGACATAAATTTCCCTATCTTGTTCAAATAAGATATTTATTGTTAAAATAAGATATCATGGCACACGTCTGTAATGTCATTCATTGATAACGATAGCGCATGTCTAATGTTCAATATTGAATCATTTGGTTATTACGAATTACAATATCAATAATATTATGGAAAAATGATTTTCCTGGACAACCTGAGTAAACATGTTAATTTAATTATTTTCCTTAAAAATATTACCGTATTTATTAATTAAAATAAAAAAGTTAGTAATGTTTCAATTTTTATTTTTTTTGGTGAATAATGTGACGACTGACGGCCTCCATGATCGAGGGGCAAGGCTCTCGACTGGCAATACGAAGGTAGCGGGTTCAAATCCCGGCGTGCGCAAGTAAATTTTAGTTGATGAATTTGTGTTATTTTACAATTTATTAATTTGAAACAATATATAGTATACTTTCGACATGTTCCAGAGTGGAAGATACTCTCAGTATCACCCTGGTGTAAGACCACCATTCAGAAGCCGTGTTTGGTGACCAGATCTGATTACCCAGGTACTTCCTACCTTCGTTTTCCCTATCTTTTTCCCCTCCTAACTACCTTTAGCCTCAAAACCATACCCCAATTAGGGACGCCATAGAATCACTGGCTCCAGACGTTTAAGAGCAGTTGGAACTCTTGTGCGGTTTTAAACTAAAATAAAAATCGTAAGATTATCGCATTTAGTCATTATATATATTATCAAGGCAAAAAAGGTCCATGAACGCGTGTTCCGATATATAGTGAATTTACTAAGAGTTTATCCAAAAAATCTTGAGGCACGAAAGATTTTCCAGACGTTAAGGTAGTGGGGATGGGAAGGAGATAGAGAAGTACCTGGCTCTTCATATCTAGTCACCATACGTGGCCAAAGCTATTTCAACCAACGTTTCTATATGTTCAGGTGTAAAATACCATAAAATCGAGGCAAATGCGGTGAGCTACTTGCAAATTCACGGAGGATTCTAGGATACTAGAGATTAACCCGAGTATGTGAATAATTCGAAGGTATCTTATCGTTCACCTTTCAGGGACACCTCCGACTTCCTTTTCCAGCCACTTGAGTCACATATATTATGTTATTTATTTAAGTGTTTTTTTTATTAATTTATTTTTTGTAATTATCTTTCTGCTTGATGCTGATATTTGTGTTATGTTATGCAATGTTTATTATATTTCTATTTGTTTTGTACAGATTAGTTAACATCTTAATATGTTATTTAAATTTATCATCTAGATATATAAGAATTTGTTAATTATTATGTGCTTCAATTAATGAAATTTTACACCTTGTAAACCCTAATTCAAACACGAGAAATAATTTTTCAATCAAGTTGGGTAGTTTTGTTAAAATAAAATGTCATTTTTTTCGCAATTAGCCTCGAAATATATATATTTGTAAATTATTGTAATATTTTTGTATATTTAATAAAAAAAACATTTTTTTAAAACTTTCGTCACAATTTTGTTACTAAATCAACTCCTATGATGGCTAAAGCAACATTTTCCACTTATAATAATGGTTGTAGAAATTTTTCTAATATTGTCAAGTTATTCGTCACCCAGGAACTGGGAACTAGGAACTAGGTAGGTAATGCTCATATATTCTAGTCACCGTCCATTTCCTTGCATCACATATCTTGTATGTACACTGTTCAGACATCAATCTTAATTCGGTCATACATGGTAAACACACAAACTCCTTAGGGATCTCATTTATACTGCAATGTATGTGATTTTACCTCGCTTCTTTCCAAATTTTTTTTTATGTAATGTAAATAATAATACTATGAGTGCCTTTCTATACAGATTTTAACGGAAAAAATGTTTCATGTAGCCCAATAGCCCGCGCTCCGTCTCACTTACACGCCTGATATTGTTGACCTCAATCCCATTTGAATTTCGTGAACACGTGGATTGTATTATATTGAAAATTTAAGCCCCGATTAGGCAAATATTTGAATCACAAAGCACTCCCACGCGTCTTCTTGTGTTTTTTTAAATTTATTTTATGGTTTAAAAATTTAAATTTGTTTGAAAGTACTTTATGTTTCTATGATAATTATGGCTCTTCGATTATTAAAATGTTAAATCTTTAATATTCTTATTTATCCTACTGTTGAAACCGGCATGCCGGCATGCCGCGGCAGTCCATAATGAAATGCTGGCACCAACCCTGATGTATAGCAGGGAGGCGTGGAACTGCCAGAGGAAGGAAACAAGTAGACTGTATGACGTAGAAATGAATAATCTTGTGAGAAATGTGAAATTCTCTAACAAATGCACGTATAATGAGTAAGATTAAGAAAGGGATGCCTAGATGGTTTTGGGCATGTAGAGCAAATGAACGAAGAAATTAGTGTAAGGAGAATATATGACGCGAATTCGAATGGTGGAAAAAGTCGGGGACGCCCGAGGAAGACATGGCACGATCAGGTAGACACCAAAATACTTGAGTCGAGCCATCGCAAGCGTTTTATTTTAATTATTTGACGACAAGATGTTTATAATTATCGTGATTTACTTTGTAGGAATAATTCTGTGTTGCCCTTCCTCCTTCTTTAGCTAAAGTTTCGGACAGCGTTACAGTGTCCATCATCAGGCCAAACGATAAAATCATATCCGTATGATGATAATAATTCTGTTTTGAGGTTCGTTATAAATATAATTATTTCCTTTTAAGTTCTACAACCGCGTATTAAATTATATATATTTTTTTGATTAAATAATGGTGTACACGTACACAAAGTATTCATAAATATTAAAATGAAGCCACAAAGTGAACTTGCTATTATTGAAGAAGAATTATAACATATATTTATTCTTAGGTACATAACAATATTCTTCGGTTATTAAATTATATATTTTGTCTTGTGCTGTGAGGGTTATAAGTGGCGATATTTGGCTCTGATTTGCAAGAGATTGTTTTGTTCCTACGTGTTAAAATTCACATGGTGTTTCTGTCAAAGATAGTACCGGTATATCAACATAATGTTTTCACAGAGGCTCTTATCTGTGTACGAGAAGTATTGGATGATATCATTGTTAAGATTGTCTTGAATATTGATAAATAAAATAGGAGAAATATACTGGCGATTCTCGTCGGAATCTGACACGCCATAGGTATAACCTGCCTGCTACAATGGATGTAGTGATACAGTTTGCAAATAAATTATAAAGTATGCGGGTTACATTTTATAAAGAGGAAATCTTTACCATTTAAAAGCATTTTGTTCCTCGAATAATAAGTTCCCCGCGGCGCTAAACACCAGCCTCAGTAATCTTAACACCTCCGCTTTTAGGAGTTTCGCACTTTGGTAGTTTGTTTCTGGTACTTGTAAAGCTCCCAGTGCAAATCGCTCTAACGACTCACCCGTATTGTGGATTGTCGAACGAGAACATTCACGCCTCCGTTATTATGCGCCACTTGGCACATAAAGCAGCTTCGCATAGCACTTGTGGGGCTAGTGACAATATCTAATTGTCACTTCTCAGCGAGAGATTTGATTTGGCCGAATGTGGGAGTAATGTTTAACATGGAAGCACATTGTCCCGCAGAAGGTGAGTGCGTTATCGGCTCCGCTCTAACAAATATGCTTTTTGTCCATGTAAGTACTCATTGGGACTGGCAAACCCGCGCCACCGCTGGGCTTTTGTCCAACTCCAGGAAACTGAAGCACGCTTCTTGACCATTCTAGCTAGTGAAGACAATTAGAAATGCGTTACGCTCGTTATTGTGTGTACATTGGATTCCCGGCGTGTAATGACGGCCATTGTCCTTGTCGGAAATATTTGTACAAGACAGAAAATCATTTTTAACTTTGGCCACTCGACAAAGGGCGCGGTCACAAAAAGCTGACAGAGTGCATAAATTTTTCATTTTCTGAACTTCTACTGGCCATTTGTATGGCGGACGAAAACAATGAACCATTTGAAATACATTCAATTCGTATTTGTGCATGTAACGTCGGTGTATAGATTCTAAGCGCCCGCATGAAGGATGTTGACGTATTCGTATCAGTAGCTTGTGATGGTACTATGTCAGGCAACAGGATAGGTTCAATGATACTGATTTCTGTAAGAGAATGTAATTCATCAAGCGTATAACGAGAAACTTGCATTCCTTTATGGACTAACGATAAATCAATGCGCCCATAGCCAATAGTCTTAAGTCGGTTTCGCTTTCAAAAACATTGATAGTATTTTCAATTAGATAGCTAATATGTCTGTGGTTTGTTGATATAAAAGATGGTTTTCTTTGCAAGATTTTATAATGGACGTCTCACAGGTTCAAAGCGCCAGTAGTGCCAACCTTGTCATGTTGAGACGACTGGTGGCGTGGTAATACACATATGTAATACCAACAGAACAGCATACACGACAGAAGGCACCTAGTTTAAAAATATTTAAAATATAATGAAATAAAAAATAATTTTCAATTCGTTTTAAATACGATTCCAAATGGCAGAAACCTAGAACTCAAACAACCCATCATAATATCTCTCACCAAAAACAATTATTCAAACTTTTTTTGTAGCCTCAACATTGATTTGAAATGCCACTCATCTGCGTTATAACGTACACCACAAGTATGAATGAATTAATAACCCGCATACCTGATCTGTTTGTATTGAGTGAACCAAAGCTAGAATAGATATAAAAAAAGATATCGAACTTGTCAGAAGCTAATTTGACGAGGCGCCATTCCACTGAGAAATTAAAAAAAATAGACAGCCTTGGGGCGCCCTTTAACTAAACGAAGACGATTAAATTCTAATTACTTTTCTATTGAGTTTCAATTAAGACGCTCACGTGGTAGTTGCTTAAGTTTGGAAGGTAATCGGCTTCCCGCAGTTTTGGTTAAGAATGCAATAATTAAATACTGGAAGTTAATTTCAGTGATATTTGATTTCTCGGTAATTAATAATGGTTAGGTCTTCTCTAGTGGAAATATGTACCTATTTATAATTCGATGTAAGAGATTTCTTATCTCTAATAAAGTTAGTTTAACTGCACATTTAGGTAGGTACCTACTACAGATTATCCATTTCAATACTGTACGTTCCGGTAGCATCTTTTTAAAAGAAAAACTATCCTGATTTATGAATAATCTGACAAAATTCTACTGCAGAAAATTTTGTACAATTATGGGGACTTAGTTAGCAGATAATTGAACCAATGTGTCATAAGATAACATAAAACTGGTGTAAACAGTTGAAAACAATGTGATCATCAGCGATATAAAAAAAGGGAATTGAACCAATATTTCATAAACAAACGGATATAAATAAACGAAAAAATTGATTAACAGCGATGTAAGAAATAAGGAATGAACCAATATTTCATAAGCAAAACTAAAACTGCTGTAAGCGTACGAAAACAATTCGATAACCATCTATATAACAAAAGGAGGACTGAACCAATATGTCGTAGGCATATTCTTTTATATAACCCTGATGAAGGTTCAGGGTGAACCGAAACAGGTTGGTTTTCTATATTTAAAATATGTATTTGCAATAAAGTGGTATAAAAACAATTTTATTTTATTAAAATTATGTACATCCACAAAGTGTTAGCCACATGTGAAAAATAAATAAATGAATAAACTATTTATTTTTATTAATATTTGATATTAGATTCGTCGTGTGCCGTGAGTAGTGATCCGAATATAAATACAATAATCAAGATATGCGTTGTACATATTTAAAGTAGAATCAAATAGTATGATCGCTCTACTTATCGCTATCAATCTGTATTTGTATTTGTTTTCCGATCACTCCAATACACGCGTCCTACTTGAAAACTCTTCTTCGGAACACGCGACACATCATTTCTTCCTTATCGCTTTGTAAATGTATCAATTTGAATTTTATCGGAGTTATAATGTCAATAACAAACTTATTTTAAGCACTTTTAATATGTTTATTTGGAACACGAGCCAGTTAATATATGCCATTCATAATATTTGAAAACTTACCTAATCTTTATAGTTTAACATGAAAATCCAATAAAACACTTATTATCATTTGTAAAAGTAGGTGTACATATATAGGATTGTGTTACATACTAAATATTGATCAATTAATTGAGTAGGTAATTAGAAACATCTAAATAAATTAGATATGAATATAGACTGATAATAAATATAAATAAGGGGAAAAACAGGCAATTATTTTGTTAATTATTCCTGACAAGTATAACTTCAGTTTTAGTTTCAGTTTGTTAATATCCTTTAATTTCTTTATTTCAATCGAAAGGTTGTTGAAATACTTTATTTCTAAATAGGTACAGTTGATTTGCATTAGTTTGGTATTTTGATTTTTTATTGATATCTTTTTGATAGGTGGGTTTCAAAGTTTTTGATGATATTCAACTCTATAACAAAATCCCGAAGGAAATTGCTGTGATAGAAAATATTAATAAGTTCAAAAATGAATTAAGAAAATATGTCTATCTCAATTATTAATGTTTCTTTTTTTTGTGACTTTATTGAAATATTTAAAGAAAGATTATGTTTGCCAAACAATGTACATGTTTATATGTTTATAAAACTATTAGCACACACGAAGATGTGAGCTAACTTAAGATTAATAAATAAATAAAAATAAAATATTAACTTTGTAAATTTGGATAATTGCATTTTTCTTGAAGATATCCTCTACACGAGGCACCCCGAAATATGCGAATAGCGTTTCTGTTGGATACGTGGAGGTTTTCAATATTGTTGTATGACCCCACCCATCCAATAATTCCATATTGAATTAACGACTGGATACTCTTTTTAGGTTACTTAGTATTAAAATATTTCTTTTAATCTTATGAATATATATACACATTTTCTGATACGCTTAACCAATACACAGATATAGCTTTTCTATTTCATATGTTGTTCTATTATCACTCTGAGATATTTTATTTCTGATATAATATTTAATTTCTAATTACCATCTTTTTGCCCTTTGAAAGTATTTTAGTTATGTTCATGAAAAAAATAATAAAGAAAATTGAGAGCGTTGTTTTGTGAAAAATCACCTCACTGGCGTTGTTTGATAGAATCCTGCGCGTGTCATAATGATCAGTGACTCGCACTATTCGTACATTGGCAGTGTCCTACAACAAATCCAATACATTCTATGGACGTACCTTAGCCAGACAAAACTTTTTGATGCCTCAATCACATTGATATTCTTTTGACGAGATGTTAAAATATCCCCACCGATATTTGTTCCATTCAGATTAATGCGGACTCTAAGTTTGTTCATTTTTTTATCAATTACAATGTACAAAGTTATGATTCTCGGCGTCTTTTTACTCTCTGGAATCGTAGACTGAATGCTCCTCGAGAGATTAAAAAAAAATTCGATCAAAATACCATAGGTATCGTCGAAAGTAGAATAACAAATCTAGGAGATTAAAACTTTGTAAAAACCCCATGGCAATTGGAAGTAAGTGAGTTATCAAAGCGCTTGTTTCATTTCTCTGAACCTTTCCTTGCTGAGTCACTTTTTCACGAAATTCGAAACATTCCAACAATATTCCACCTCAACAAATTCCAAGTCGGCTGTCACCGTTGATTTTATGGAAAGTCTTAACATATACGGATGCATCCGTTTACTTTATATTTCTACTAAACATGTCATAGTAGTAAAAAACAAATCATATCGACTGATCCCATTATCAAAGGGTAATATAATATTATTTATTGCTCGGGAGATATCAAATAGTGCACCTTTTCTTTTCGGCCAGTCGCAAGATATCACCAATGGGTTAATAGCACTATGCAAACATTAGAAGTTCTTTATTTATCAAACTGTTAAAGGGTTGGTGGCCTAAGATAATATTTGTACACCTTTTGCCCCTAAAAATCATTCATTGACCCCATGTTCAGTGTTCAGTTACTTAGGACGGGTTATTTCACAGAATTAGAATAATTCATCAAATTTCAAAATTATCTTTCAAGTTCTGTAAAAGTTTTATTCCAGTTCTGTAATTATTTCAGTTCTGATATGTAAGTAATGCAATTATGTACTCAATAAAAGAACTTACAGAGGATGTGAAAATTATCTTTGAAGTTTGATCAATTTTTCAAATTCTGTTAAACAACAGGCCCTTAAAGTGCCCCTCTTCAGCGATTACGATTAAATATGTTCATATCTACATAGATCCACATGAATTAGGAATAGCATGAAGCCCTACTTTTTACTTTTTATAGGAAATGCTCCTGGAGGAACGAGCGCATTCTTTAAGAGCACTTCTCCACCACCGTGTGAAAAGCTTATGGACCACACTACGCCAATCCAAGAATATCATCATCATTGCAATGATTGCCTGGATGAATTTTGCCCTTTTGGCCTCACAGGAGACGGTCACATATCGCACGCAAACGCTTATGGAGCATACAACGTCAATCCAATAATATCATCATCAGTGCAATGATTGCCTGGATGAATTTCGCCCTTTTGGCCTCACAGGAGACGGTCACATATTGCACGCAAACGCTTATGGAGCATACAACGTCAATCCAATAATATCATCATCATTGCAATGATTGCCTGGACAGAGTCCGCCCTGGTGCCCCAATAGGAGACGGGAGATGGTCAAATATCGCACGCAAACGACTTTTTCATTAATTTCTGATTTGTCACTTGTTTTCTGTTTCTTAATTTGTGTATCTTTATTTTGATTTACTCTAAATTATGAAATTTATTGCATGTCACTACCACTTCTCGAATAAATAATAATGATTTCCGCGAATTTTACAAGTTTTTCAAGTCTGTTTCATTATTTCGATAATATTTATTTGAAAACGTTAAAAATGCTTTTAATTTTATTTTCCATTACTGATATTTTCGTAAAACTGATACAAAATCTAAATCAAAAAGTGTCTGCCATCCAAAGTAGTACCGAAAAGGAAAAAAATATATTCGTAATATACGTTTAGCTGCAGTTGATATCTTGATATAAATTCTGCTCCACCCTAATACATTCACGATGATAAAATAATGATTCAAATTTGATCAATATTATCATTATCAGCTACATCGTCATTACTGATGCGATGATGTTTTGTGTTTTTGAGGATCCCCAGTCCCAAAAAGAGATATTTTAAGGTTAGGTTTTTCGTTTTTTTCACACCTCGCCCGCAATTTGAGTAAATTGCCTGCATTATTTCATAATAATGCATTATTTTTAAAATACTGAGGTGCCGCCCTTTTCGTAATTAGCCACCGAAGATGAAGACATTATTTCGCGGCAACGTCCACAAGGTTTAATTAAATTCAGTTTAAAAAGGAAAGATAAATATTTTATGAGCACTTTGTGCAAAGTCCTCGCTGATATGACCCGCAAATGCTTTAATAACGTCCGTTAATTTGCCTGAATCTTCGGGTACCGAGGATGAGATTGAAGAAATTGATAGTGACCTAAGTCAGCTTCCATCCTTGTTTAGTGAACAATGCAGATAACCATATTATATTTATTATGTCCACTAATTTATTTAATTTTAAACTTTGTATCTAATAATTTATTTTGTTGGCCTTCCGTCTACGGTTATACTTAAATTAATTAATTGAATTTTAAAAATCTATAAGACGACAATAGCGATGCGATAGGGATAACTGATAATTATTAAAAAAATTACTTTGTCACAAAAGTTGAACCAAGGCTAAGTTTTTTTATAGTATTTTTTGTACATATGAGGCGTAGAGGAAAATAATTTCTCTCAGAGCCTATGTTATCTTACAGTATGCTGTGAAGGAAACACAGAGACCGGCAAATCGTTCCACAGCCGAGTTTTTAAACTAAAGAACGAATCGTAAAAACGACCCTTTCTGATGTGACAAATGTCAACTGTGTGATGACACAAATTCGTGGTAGTTCATCATAACGATATAAAACTTTTGAATAAATAGTGGATTCATATTTTAAATCGTTTTAATAAGGCATTAAAACATTTAGTTTGAATTTCGTTCATATTATTTTGTACATAGTTTTTTTTATAAATATCATTTTTAGTTTTTTATAAATACTAAGAACATTTTTTTCATTAATGTCATTGAAGAAGAAGAAGACAATACCAATAAATCTAAACGAAACAGAAACAGAACAAGACACATAAAAATAAAAAGATAACGGTCTCAACTGGGAATCGAATCCATGATCTATGTCTTACCGGGAAAACATATTTAACCACTCAATCATTGAATCTAATTATAATACATCATTTTGTACGATCTCATATTTCAAATTCAGAATTAACAATATTTAAAAAAAAATATGATGCTCCTAATTTTTCTCATTTTTTGGCAGCTATATTTTTTAATGTAACCTAGATAGTGTCTCGGATAAATATATCCGATTATTATTTATCTGGGATACATATTGTCTTTTGATAAAAGTCTAAAATAATTCTCATTTTTTGTTGGAACAACTTTTTTTATTTATTGCAATTCGTATTCATTTCAATAACTTTGTCCCTTCGATCCTGAGATTGAAGTGGTACGGTCTAAAATTCACTTAAACATTACTTATTCAGTTTTCGTTTGCCGCATAAAATGCACGAGAGCCTAAACCTAATTCACTGAAAATTATCTGGATCTTTCGAAATTTGCTACACATATTTTTCTCTGCATTAGCATAAAATTGTCATTCAGCCAGAGGCCTAGTAGAGTAGTGTGGAGGTAAATGACTCTGTCACACTGGACTCTGGAGGGCTGCGGTTCAAACCTCGGAGCGGTCTGCGGGGGATAATTACAGATCGGGGTGATATAAAAACATGAATTAGATAATAATTTGAGGGAGAATGATGTGAAGGACGCAGGACTCGTGTCCGTTCTTCTATTGGAACTCGTCGCGTGTCGTGGTAAGATTTTCCGTCGAGGGACTTAGAAGTGTTTAGTAGGTATTTTAATTTATTTTTTTACATTGTGTGAGTTTTAATTTATGGTATAGTTAGAAAAAATAATTTATTACGTACATTTATTTTTATTTCAATTTTACATTTTTATAAGAGAAATAGCGCAAACCTGTAAAAAATCACGAAATAGTCTAAATTCTTAACAAATCGTTACAATTTGGAAATAAATCAAATTTAAACGATTTTCTTTTCAAATATTGCATTCTAGATCTTGTCTCTATTCTTCACACTATAAATTCAAAGAAAGTTTGAGTTCGTTAAACCAGAATTACGCAGGAAAATAAAAATTAATTTTATTTGCTATCGATCATCTAATGGAAAAAATATAAACAAAATACCTATACTGAGCGCATTTATAATAATTATTAATGCTGTTTTTTGGTGTGTAATTTTTTTTAAATACATCTAATTATTTTAGTGAATGAATGATTACAAATTTGAATGTGGAAATTAGCTCACTTCCTCGCATCCGATGGAGCAGAGATTCTTCGTTGATGCCAATGCATTCTATCAACTTTTGGTGGTGATCACACATAATCTGGATATATAAGCATTATATATCCGGCATGGACATAGAATCTTCCCAGCAAAACATGCACTGGTCCTGATGGTATACCTGAAATATTGTTAAAAGAATATAAATTTATTATTTCTAAGCCAATCTGTTTGTTATATAACTTTTCTCTTTCGTCTGGCATATTTCCTGTTTCTTGGAAATTTTCTTATATCAGACCTATTTTGTTATCAGGAAATAAGTCAAACGTTGTACAGTACAGTACTGTACTACTACAGACCGATATCGATTATATCTCATATTCCCAAAATTTTAGAGTCTATCGTCACGAAGAAAATCGCCCCTGTTTTCAAATCTTTTGACTGAAAAACAGCATGGATTTAGATCTGCTAAATATAATACAACTAATTCACTTTCCTTTACTTATACCATTGTCAAAGCTCTTGAGACATCTATCAAGTAGATGTTCTTTACACTGACTTTTCTAAAACCTTTGATAAAGTTAACCACCAAATCCTTATGGCCAAACTAAATGCCATCGGAATAAAAATCCATTATTATCTTTCTTGAATTCTTTGTTGAGAGAAAGAAAGTGAAGAGTTAAAATGAATAACTTGAATCTATTAATTTTGATTTAACGTATGGCGTGCCCCAAAGAGATCATCTAGCTCCACTTCATTTTAACTTATTTACTAATGATACTTTTGGTGTTTTTTTTCAGATGCGTTCTTGGATTTTCGCAGACGATAATAAGATCCTCGAATTAATGAAGTCCTACCAAGATTGTTTTCTTTTTCAATTAGATATTAAATCATTTAATGATTGGTGTGAAACCAACAGCTTAGAATTAAATGTTGACAAATGCAAAATTATGTCATTTTACCGAGCGAAGAAACCAATTATTTTTGATTACAAACTAAATGATCTTTTCTTAACTATTGTTCAGTCTATTAAGGACCTTGGTGTCATTTTAGATGACAAGCTGTCCTTTTGTGATCACATTATCAACGTGGTTAATAAATCTCTTAAGCTATTTAGCTTCATTAATATAATAACCTCTGACTTCAATAATATTATCACCCTAAAAACTCTTTACTGTTCGTTGGTTTGCCCTAATCTAAAATATGCCTGCGATATTTGGTCTCCATTCTACGATATTCACATCAATCATATCGAATCCATACAGCGTCGCTTCCTAATGGGAATTGCTTGGAGGTTAGGGCTAGAAAGAGGCGATTACTCATACAAAATTAAATCTTTTTTCTTTCGAAAAATGTAGGAAAGACTTTGATCTCATCTGCATTTTCAATATTATCAACAGTATGATTGACTCACCTGCTTTGTTGAGAATCATCTCTTTCAAAATCCCTTTCCGTAGACTAAGAAATAATGATTTGTTTTTCCTCAATCAACACTCCACGAATTATATATAGCATTCACCAATATCCAGAATGTCCAGACTTGTCAACTCAAGTCAAGACCTTGAACTTTTCGGTGTAAGCCTAAATGATTTTTATCTGTCATTACGAAAGTAATATTTTGAATTGATATGGCTGAAGTCGTGAACTTCATCAAAACCTTGTTCCTGTCTTGACTTGACATTATTTCTATTGTTTTTGTGCCCTATTTTTGTCATAGAATATTTAATTGTAACATTTATGCTGTATTAACTTTGTATAATATGTAATGTGTTAAATGGACTCGGGCCCGTTACTAAATAAATAAATAAATACATATTAATAAATTGATATATAAGTATTTCTCTGAAATCGGATGACTTTAAAAAAGTTAAAATAGAGATAAATGTCAATCCTACCCGATCGGGTTTTAGCTCAGTTATTAGCTTGGTTGATTCCGGTCTCTGGGGAGGAAGGTTCAATCCTCAGAAAAACATTTTTTTTTTAAGTTTTAAAAGATATTTTTTTATGCTCACAGCAGTAAGAGCCAGTCCCTGGGAAGGAAATTTTTTTTCACAGTCAAATCAAACAAATGTATTTTAAATATATTAAGGTAAAAAAAACTTTGTTTTTTTATAGGTTGTTTTTTATTTTATTTTACGTGGTGGGAAGAAAAAAAGAATAGCTCTCTCTTTTACTCTTCTATCACGATTTAAAATTAATCAGATTCTAATTATACTATGGTTTATGCTAGGCGAAACTTGTTAAAAACATATCGAATAATCATACTTAATTTAAAAACTAAATGCCGCAACGAATCCATGATGGTAGCAAAAGCCCTTAAATAAGAGAAAAGATATAATTCAATTAACATGATGTTCCGGAACGATCTCGATAAGGAACGGAAGCTCCATTTAGTTGTTGGAACGTTCCGGAATCACGCGAATCTTTGCCCTATCCCATTACTTATTGTAATTTTATCACTCGTAATGATTATATTTTGAGAGGCTATGCCGCGGCTTAGGGTATCGCAAATTTGACGTGATGTTAGGCCTGGAATCCGGCCTTATTGCACGTTATACAATATCGTCAACAAGCCGAGACGATAATTGAAATGATGCATTCATATAATAAAATATAATGGTATAATGAAGTATATAATAAAATACATAAGTACCCGAATTAATGTAGTGTTTTTAAGAAGGAGATTACTTGATTTATAGAATGAATAAAAATACTTTTGTGTTTGTGTTTTCGTTTTTTTAGTTTTTCATTTAAATATTCCATAATATTTTTATAGTCAGTTTTATAATGCCTTTAGGAGGCAAAACAGCTGTCACGCTCAATAATAACTACACAACAGAACTTGTTTATAAATAAACTGTTTTTTTTTATGAATTCTACTAGCTGTACCCCGCCACGCGTTGCTGCGGCTCAATACGTCTGTGCAGATAGAGAAAAATAGCGCGTTTTGCTTTTACGTCCAACAGATGGCGCTATTTAAAATATTTATGTTTTTAACCGGCGAATGCAGCGTTTTGTCAAAATTTCAAAACAATCGGTGAAGAATTTTCGTAGATTTACGATATTTAACAAACGAACATTTACATTTGTATTTATATAGATAATAATGTTATTTTGCAAATGAAAGAAAAATTTATGGTTGCTATCTTTTAGTCACAATGTAATTTCTGCATATAGGTAGTCTTCATGGCCGTAAAACTAAAAAAAAATACAGTGTGTGGCAAGCATACGCACGACGGAAGTGAAACTTTTAGTATTCTTCTCCTCTCTTTTCATTTCATTATCTCTTTTTTCTGTCTATTGACATATTTATAAGTAGCATGTGATAAAAAAAAATTAAAAGTTATAAAAATATGGGATTCGAACCCGGGTCCTGCAAAACGAGTGTCGAACGCTCTGCCTCTAGACCGCGGTTATTACGTATTCGACCAAAATATCATATAGTCAAAATATCTTAAAGCATTTTATCACTTTAAAAAAAATTATTATTAAAAAAATCACAAAAAAATATTTTAAGCGGGGATCGAACCTCGGTTCTTCACGACGAGAGTCGCGCGCTCTGCCTCTAGACCGCGAAGCTGAGTTTGGAGAGTGACCTAAAAAAGGTATATAATATTGGCTAGGCTCCTATAGCGAAATGATCACGGTTTTTCATGACGGTCATGAGTTGGTTTTACTCCTGTCCTCGAAATTGCATAACGCGCGTAAAGAAGTTTCACTTCAAAAAAAATATTTTTAGAATTAGTTAGTAAATAAAACCACAAATTTTAATATTCAATCATCGAAGAAAATATTGGTGACTCTTTAACATAAATTAAAAGGAAAAAGAAAAGCGAAAATTAGATAAATACTTTTTGAAGCGAGTTCTACTGTTCACGGAAAATACTAATCTTAGCCTTTCCATTACTACCACCATCTTCTTTCTTCTACTTCTGTACATCGTAATTTTTTTGCTAATAATTATTGTTTAAATTACTTATTAAGTAAGTTAATTTACATCATGTTATACTCGTCTTCAAATCTTCTCCCGGTGCACCCTCCAGCCTGTCATAATTAACATCAAAGTCGAACGAATCGCTTCTAAATTGCCCTCGCTCATCAAATCAAAATCCCCTGAAATTAGACGTGGCTTCAAGACGAGATGTGGTTACTTTGGCCGTTAATGAGATGTCCTCACCAACTATGCAAATGTGTTAATAACAGAGAGGCTAATGCCCTAAAAAAGCGGATAAAATTCCCGACATTTGTGTCTCATTACAGCATAAATTGAAGGTCAATAATTTCCCACTACTGTTTTAGGCTCCACGGTATTTGAATGCGTTTGCATAAAATTTGGCGAATATTTGCGAAATTTTGAGACATTTGAAAGCTAAAGACTGATATTTTGGGACAATTCATCATCGGGAGCGGAAAATTGATGACTTTTGAATTTTTGAGCGCAAGAATAATGCATTGTTGGGAGACTAGCGGATACGCTTAAAGAGGGAAGTGGTCATAAAAGTACGAATCGGAATAATTAATAAGGTACGCAGTTTTCATTCATTAAATTACCAAATCTCCTGATTGATGATTAATTCTAGTGCTTTTGTAATTTATAGTTGGTACTATTTACTAATTTTGCCAGTAATTGTTACAACAAATTGCAAAAAAAAATGTCATACTAAAACATTTTTGGGTGAAATATAAATTCTAGTTCTACCTCTCTTTAAAAATTCAACGTATTTCTTACGTATATATTTATTGTTTTAGTGTTTAATTTGTAGAACATTTCTATTTTTCCATTTCTCTATTTCTTTTTTTTAAATTTAATGTAAATCAAATTTAATAATATTATTACTAAGTTCTGAAAGTATTTTTTGGTTTTTGTTATTGTTACATCTGTTACGGCTTTTAAGGCCGAAACGATTTGAAAATGGCCGTAATAGAAAGAACTTAATAATAATATTATTAAATTTGATTAACATTTAATTTAAAAAAATAAATTTAAAAAGTTTTTCTTAACTTAAAATTTAACGTTATGGAACAATCGATACGAAAGTAAAAGCTTAAAAAATTACGATGTAGTTAATGTTTCAATTTTCTTTTATTTATAGCAATGTATCAGAAAAATTAACATTCACGTTGTTTTAGAAGCACGTGATTTTGATTTAATGTTTGAAAAGTTTAAAAAATGATTCGTGTAATAATTAGTTTTTTTCCCCTTGTTTGTTCTTCTGAAGAAGTGTCATCATATATATTTGTTTAATGTTTAAAAGACACCTCTTTTCGCTGTTCATTGATATGACCACCCAGCGTAGTGTACAAAATACACCAGAAAGAATGTCACTCCCTCTTCTCAGTTCCGATTCTTAAATGTTTACTTTAACCATTGTTTCTCCAGTTTGGCAAACGCCCTTATAATTCTGAATATATAAAAGTTTTCTCAAAACTGGATAAGCTTCGTATTAACGTCCGAAGTAATGTAAAATTTAAATAAATGTCCAGAGGGGGAAAAAATGCTAATTATTTACGAATAAGTACGCTTATAAATTTTAAATAGTAAATTAGTAGTAAATAGTTAATTATATCTGTCTCTCCTTTTTACTAGCATTCTGGCTTTCTGCAAAAAAATCGAGAAGAAATATTTATTATTACATTATTATCTACCCAGTGAGAGGCCCAGTTTAGCCTTAACCTCAAATAAATACAGTATGCACAAATTGCACAGAATAATCAATAAGTATTTGAAAACACATGTTACGAGAATATAAAAGGTCCTTAATACAAAAATCGCTAGTAATTGATGGTTGATCAGGATGAAACGATACGGTCTTGCATTATATCACAATTTCAGATTCCCTGGTTGGAATCTCCTTGAATGACGTCTCAGTTCATTCTAAACTCCTCGAATCAGGTTATACTTGTTTCAAATGTTAAATAAATTATGCCCAACCGTCCACCGCCGTACGATGCATTGTTAGCACTCTAAGCGGGCGCTCGAGACGTGTACCTGCAATGCACAACGCTGCGAGAACGGTGCCCACAGGGGCAAAAACTAGGGCCACTCTTATACGACATGCATTTACTGGTGCCACCGCTGACTTCACTGACTGCGGAATACATTAAAACGTTCGCATCAATGGGAACTCTGATCTGATTTATATTGTCGGACAATGACTGGAAATATGATGGCGAATCATTTGAAAATACTTGATTTTAAAGTGTTTATTGTGTTGGAGCTGTCTTGTTCAATAAATAAATAACTATCTCCAAGAATGTAATGTAGATTGAAAGCAATTATTTCTCTTTAACAACAGTCCCGTTTTTCGGAGCTAAAAGGACTATTTCGCTCCAAATTATGATTTTTGTGAGATAGCTTATTATGAGAACGGTAATAAGGAATGAGATAGGCAAGCTTAAGTTGGGTAACTACTTAACATTCAGACTTATTCTTTAAAGTTTGGTTAGCACATGTTGAGTATTGTTTCGATTCGCAATTATTAAAGTATCTTACCGGCGCAATACTGAGAGTATGAGTACATTCCACTCTGGAATAATACATTAACTAAAACAATAATACAATGTTTTCACATAGGTAATAATGAATTTAATTAATATATTTGAGGACACAAAACGTGTTTTACTTCTACCATCTACTCGAAATTTTGTATTAAACCCACAATCATTAGTTTCTGCAGAGAGCCTTTGAAAAAAATCGCCATGGTTAATCAGCACAGATCTCCACGCATAAATTTTCAAGCTGATGTGAATGCATCAAGAATAACATGCATTTTTAAGGGTTACACAAATCAACCCCCTTGCAACTTGTAAGATGGCTTTATGAATAAAATCGTAACTGGTTTAAGATTTCCGTTGGTGCGGTTTTAGAATTATGGCATTCTTCATTGTTATGTTGGGTTATGCTGCCATGTAAAAACATGGTTCAGATATAAACAATGAACAGTTCTTTGTTATATCACCCACAAAACCATTGAGAAACATAGAAACAAGAGATTGCATAAACCAGTTGAATTCATTGAGGTGCGATTCTATTCATGGAAAACTTACCTAACTTTAATATTACCTGGACTAAGACTCATGGACAAAAATAACAATGAAGATCCCTCACTTTGAGCATCGTTTACGAAGAATGAAATTTAAGTAACTTCAAATAAAATCGGTCTGGTTCTGATCACCTTTGTGAGAAAGTTAATGAAAAAAAGAGTCCCATGAAAGTTTTGTTTGTAACAATATGTAAAAAATTGATTTGCTTTTCATTGATGCTTTATTATTGAATGATTAATGATTTGAGTTCCAGATAACTATTTTTTAACCTGTCTTTTTAAACTTGTCAATATGCTTTATAGTGATTTATTTTTGGGGTATTATGCCGTGTTACGCTACCTCTTTCTTTAGCCAACATTTCGGACAACATTACAGTGTCCATCATCAGATTACATATCAGCCCTGGTGATGGACACTGCAATGCTCTCCGAAACGTTGGCTAAAGAAGGAGGTAGCGCAACACGGCATAATACCCCAAAAACAAATCACTATAATACATTTGGACGTGAAAATCTCAAATCATACTATAATGCTATTTCTCAGTGATGTTTCGCAAGAACATCACCGTCCGAAGGGTATACATATGCACCAATATACACAATCCTAAGTAGACGTTTGTTTCCTTGTGCTACTTTTAGAATTATAGATAATAATTTATGTGATTCCCTTAGCAAATTCCAATAGATAAAAATTATTTACTATAACATGAATTGCTATTATTCGTTTTAATGGTGGGAATGAATTTAGTACTAAACTTTAATAAATATAAACAATTTTATAATTCCTTTATAAAACTTTATAGGCAATAATCAGAGACATAATTAAGTTAAGTGTGTCTATGGCTATAATCTTCACAGGTTTGATTTCACCCGCACAGCATGGTGAATACCTCTGATAACAATACTAATATTTCATAACCTCGTTCTGCGATGATTTCGTAACGGCAAAAATAATTAGATACTAAAGGTGTTATGAAGGACGACAAATTTATATTAGGTGACTAATGTCTATCTAGTGTTTGGTTGAGGTATGATCCGTAGAATTGTTCACGTAATGTCCGTCTAGTGTTTTGTTGAGATATGCTATGTAGAATAGTCCAGGTAATGTCCATCTAGTGTTTTGTTGAGGTATGCTACGTAAAATTGTTCAGGTAATGTCCATCTAGTGTTTTGTTGAGGTATGCTCCGTAGAATTGTTCATGTAATGTCCATTTAGTGTTTTGTTGAGGTATGCTCAGTAGAATTGTCAGGTAATGTCCATCTAGTGTTTTGTTGAGGTGTGCTCCGTAAAATTGTTCAGGTAATGTCCATCTAGTGTTTTGTTGAGGTATGCTCCGTAGAATTGTTCATGTAATGTCAATTTAGTGTTTTGTTGAGGTATGCTCAGTAGAATTGTTCAGGTAATGTCCATCTAGTGTTTTGTTGAGGTGTGCTCCATAGCTCCATATGCTCCATATATATATATTGACATTTTAAAGCTTTTTTAGCACCTTTCAAAAACAGTTCTTAATTTTCGAATACGTTAAATTTTTTAATAAATTTTTTGGAGACAAATGCTCTATTTTCTGACAGCATCTTTAAGAAATATAAGTCAATATGCTAGAGGCCTGAAGGGCTATGTTTTATAAATATATCAATATTCTGTTAGAATAAAGAAGAGAGTTGGACGGCTTATTATATGGATAGGTGGGAAGCAATCTGTAATTCAAAATATCTTCCGAAGGCACAGAACTTTATTGTTTCCCGTGGCTGATAAATGAAAATTGATGGCCTATAAAATTTCGTCGCATGAACTTGGTGTATTAATTTTTCGGTTTTACCGCGTCGTTTACGAACTGTTGTATATTACTATTACTAAAATATCAATTCCGATATTGTACCTAACCACATTTATATCGTTCTTGTGGGATTTTATGTCTTTATTTAACGCAGTAACCCCTGCCCACGAAATCGCGAAATTAGTAAGTTCTAGACTAGATACTCGCCGAAACACTAAATTCATTTCATTATTACCTGAGATCTCTGTGGGAGGACTTTCAAACCTCTGTTTGAAACAATATCATTTTAAACATAATGTGCGATAAACAAAGACAATATCGAATAGGTACATAGTGGACGATAAATATAATTTGTAGATCACTGCCGTTTTGTAGTCATTTATTCGAAAGTGTCTTGTAAAACTGCATCCGTTTCATTATCATTTTTACGATATTTCAAGTAAAATATACTAACAAACCATCAGATCATTTTACCACAGGATTAGATAGAGGGGAAGGGATTTTACTAAATTCTGTCTAACACTACTTTATTTAATTTAAATTATAATATTTGACAGGAAAAATATATATTTCAACAATAAATGAAGACACAATATGTCTCGACGCCATCTAGTGGGAGATTCAGCACTAACAAAGCCTTTCCTACAAAAATAAATTTGGTTGTTTACAGGTGAAAACAATGTAATAAGCAATAATTGTTGAATGAAAAATACTTGTATTATGGTCCTACCGCAGAGAGCTCCGTTGTTACTATATCTTCCTTTTCAGATATGATTTGAAATTTTTACGGCTAAAAGTATTATTTTGATTTATTTTGGGGGTATTTTGCCTTGTTGCGTTCCTCGTTCATTAGCCAACGTTTCGGACAGCATCATAGTGCACATCATCACAAATCAGCAAATGTATAACGAAGATTTGAAGATCTGCCCTAATGGTGGACACCATAATGCTGTCCGAAACATTGACTAAAGATGGAAGTAGTGCAACACGGCATGATACCCGAAAAATAAATTACTATAATCCCTTGCTCTTAATTATATTCGCCATTTTAATAGATTTTCATCGGTAAACCTTTAAGTGGTATATTTCTTACCTAAAAAATATTATTGCGCATAATAACCATATTTTAAAGTGTTGAAACCATAAATCCAAAAATGGGAAGAAAATAAGTGTGCCAGACTATTAATAAACCGCACTAATTTTTGAAATAAACCCAAAAGGAAAAACACAATATCATCGTAATACATACTCCTAATTATATGATATTAGTAGGAACTGGAATCGAACTGTATCATTCCATCGATGATTATTATTTATGGTTATTAACCTTTTTTGTTCCACGCTTTTAAGTCATGTTTCTGTTCTTTATATACGTAGGTACAAATTATTCGATTGTTTTATTTTTTATTAGCCACCTACTTTCATTCTAATATGAGAATTAGTCAATGGAAATGGATAATGGGTACCTAACTAGAATATTTCAAGAGAATGTTCTTCGATATTACAAGTAAACTTGTTTGTAATTTCGTTTTCTGTGTCTGAATAATTAATGTTTAGTTTTGAAATAAAAATATGCATAGTTCTTACTGGGATGTCATTTATCCAGTTATCTCCATTATCACCAACCATCATTCTGCTCGAAAGGGATTTGAAATTTAGAACAGTGCCAAGAACACTGCAATTCAAGTGCATTTGTTTTGGAAAAAACAGAAGATGTTTTGAAGTACTGGAAGCAAGTTGTTTGTGGTTATCGTGTACATTATCTTTGAAAAGAAGGAAGTATTGAAAATGCTTAATAGTATTTAAGTATTCATTCGTTGTGTTGTGGTGACATTACCTAGAGTATCGCAGTGGAACTCTTATATAAATTATGCTTTGTTGTTCTTGGTGCCATTTGGTCTCACTTTTTTCCTTCTTTTCAAACCTTGTTCTTCCTTACACGTATGATCACCCATTTCCAACAAACATCATTCATCCCGTATCGTTTTAAATTATTTACACTCCATAATTCATTTCCATCTGAATCTGTAATTCGGAAGTAGTTTCAGATGTAACACTTAATAATATAAAATTACAGCGCCCTTGGGGTGATTTTGCACAAAAACGGCGCTATACAAGTCATCCAAATATTATTATTATTAAGTAATTAGGCAGGGTGAAAGTACTTATAACTATACACCTATATAGATATAGATCTTGGGCACATTTTTTGTTTCGTTTTTGAATATTGTTTTGGTTTTTTGACTTGATAAATATTTTCATACCCAAATTTAATCCCACATCGAGAAAAATTAGTATTACCAATTTATTAAGAATCTCTTCAAATTACTCCTAATTCGGTTAAAAACAGGATAGCGGGCCCTTAGCAAATGAATTGATAGGTTTCCAGATAATCTTTTAGTAAAATGAGAATATTTTATCACGATGTCGAAACATGTGTTCAGGCAAATAAGTGCAGGTGCATGAACATATTAGTTCCGATATATTAGGAATTTACTAAAATTCTATCAATAAACGGCCTGCAATCCCATTTTTAACTGATAATTTTCTTAATAAATTAGCAATGTAGCAAAATTATTCAAAGTTAATTATTAAGATTTTATTTCTATTGACTATAAAAATCTATTACATTTTTTATTTAATCTTATATCCTGTTGGCCCACATATCCCATAAAAACCAAGCATGGTGGGTCAAGTTCTGATTGTGTATATCTATATTACCTGCTCAAGAATGAAAGGAACAAAAGTCTTACGTAGAGTGAATCCATTTAATTAGGGTTACTGGTTGTAATAACGGACCCTTCCTACCACTTCTCTGTTATTAGCTACTTGGTGAGATAATGACGCACCGTATGACTACGCTATATATATCTAGTCTGTGAAGAAAGAAAAACTTTTTTTGTAACTTCAGGATGGATTGTAACGTTTTTAAATATAATAATATGTCGTTTATGTATGTATATTTATTTTATTCTATTTGGTTTTACGCCGAGCCGGGTTTTTACATGGAGTTTAAGAACAAAATATACCTAGTGAGCTATCAAAAAAAAAAAGCAAGATATAACTGATAAACTAAATATGAAAATATTATTAAAACACGTAACGCAAAGGATTTAATAAAGTGCTAGTATAGATTATACTTAATTCTATAAATGGAGTCAATAAATATATCAATAGTACCCCAAACTTATTGTCTAGATCAGTGGTCGGCAAAATTATTGGCCAAAGAGCCAAATATGTACATTACAACAATTCAAAAAAATTCTGAGAGCCAAATCTGTTTTTTTAACTTAGTAAACCTTTGTTATAATTTTAGACCTTCATTAAATTACGTGTACACTGAATAAAACGTGATTTTACACATAGTAAAAATATATTCGTTGATAGATAATAATATGAAAGTCCATAAACTTAAATCATGTCAATGACTAACAAACACTTAAGTCAGGTTTTTATATTGTTGTTTTTAATTTTAAGCACTATTCCAGGTTCTCATCAATAAAACGACTTCTCAATTTACTCTTGAAAAAGTTCATGCTTGAAAAAGATTGTTGGCATGAATATCTAGAATCAAAAAGGGAAAGAACAGCAAACGCGAGTTTTTTCAGCTGATAGTAAGAGTCAGGAATACTATTCTAGCCGTTGAAAATGATCATGTCTTCCTTCTCCAGGTCTTTCAAAACAGACAACTTGTGTTGTGAACTAAGATCATATTTGTTCGTCTCCAAAATTTCCAAATCAATACAAAAACGTTGAAATTTAGAGCTCCATATTTCCTTGTTTTTTAAATCCTGCAATTGTATTTCAAAGTTACCAATGTCAATAAGAGGATTTTTGACGAATGCTAAGGTCGCTCTGCGGTTTTCAAACTTCTGAAACCTGCTGAGAAATGCTTCCCTCATATTTACAATTGGTGTTTTGAAATGGTGTTTGTCAATAGAGGAATTTCAGGAGTTTAAAAACAGCAGAGCGACCTTACCATTTGTGCCAGAGCCGCAACCAAGGAGCCAAAGAGCCGCATGCGGTTCCGGAGCCGCACTTTGCCGACCACTGGCCTAGATCATGCATCCTATTAATTGGTGAGTGTGTCTGATAGTTGGTTGTGTATGTATTGCAGAAGAATGTTACATTTTGTCTTGTGTTCCTAGTCGGTACATGGAATTTAATAGTGGCAACGATGGCAGGACTGTCAATTAAGTTGTTAATGACGCTGTGTAACACAACCAGGTTTGACATATTTATGATAAAAAATTATTACAAAAGGCCTTACTAATAACCGTGTTTCAAATTTTACGCAACTGATAAATAAATATGCACTGTTAATTTATGAAAAATGAATATAAATAAATAAAAAATTTTAAACATTGTAAAACTAGTAACACCAACAAAAAGAGAAATAAGATAGACGGTGATGGTTTTAAATAATTGTTTGAATTAAATATTTGGGAGTAATACTGGACTCCTTACTGAATTTTTCTGCAAACACAAACCAAATCTAAAAATCTCACTGTTACGAAGAATAAAAAGAATCCTAAACACAGTTTTCAGTAAAAATGTACACAACACAATCATTGCACTACCAGTTCAGCATTACGTTCTTAGCCAACGATGGATTATTGAAACAAACGACAATACTTACATAATATAACATAATGTGTTATATTATGTACGGTTCCATGATAACTCAACACAGTGACTATTCAACACACCTTTAAAAAGTGATATTAAGTCATTAAAAACGATGAAAAAAAAAATTTAAACCTAACCTAACCTACTTAACCCAGTTAATATAGTTTTTGTTTCATCACTTTCCATGACTTTATATAACTTTTTAAAGATGTGATGAATTATAATTTTGATGATTTATCCGGTCACCATTATGTACAAACCCTTTGGAAGAATTTTTCTAAAATATGTTGGAAACCATTTTGAAATTCGTTGCGTAGTTTAGAAGATCTAAGCGCACGAACAGACCGACGTTGATAGCGACTTTGTTGTATAATATTTTTATATCTACCAAAAAATTAATGGCCACCATAAAATTGATGAAAACAAATAAAACTCCCTTTTAGAAAAAAAACATGGTCGTTGATCTGCCGAGGAATTAAGATATTTTACGAATTACCTGAAGAAAATATAAACAAATTTAAACTTAAATTTCGAATATATGTTTTCGATTTGCACTTTATGTTTTTTTTTAAATATTATATTATGTAGGTACCTACAAACATTGTATTATTATATTGGAAACTATGTATACATAAAAAATATTAAACAAAATAATTTATATTTTTATCAAAAGTTTTTAATTACCTCAGGAGCAGAGCTAATATGACTATGGCATTCCCAAATGGAGCACGTTTTGACAAATAAGAAGTACGGAAGAGATTAATGTGGAAAAATATACATTAGGAAGTACCTGTCCATTCAGACATGGTCACTGAACACAGCTAAAGCTATACTAAGCAAAGTTTCGATTCTGAATGGTGTTCTTTCACCGAGTGTTTATGTGCGATATACTAATCTGGAGCAAGCAAGTTCGATATATTTTAAAAAATTATACGTTTCATTAGCCATATATAGGTTACCGTAATCTATCACTTTCGGTTAAACATTTATCGATTTTTCGAAGGTGGCGTAATTCAAGATCAATTAACTTAATCATTGCAATTTGAGGTCGGTTTGGCCTTAAGCGGGGGCCAATAAATTGTGTTATCTAGGTAGCTCTGCCTGCTCTTGAGGAGAGTCAACGTTTTCACACATCATGTATAATTACGGGTATCACCCCGCCGGGATCTGCTGGTAGCTAGTATTACAAGTAGTAGATACCGACTTCAATATTCCATAATTACACAGTAAAACCGCAGCAGTTAAGAAAAGCGATTTTTTTGCTTTTTTAAAAGATATTGCCAATGTTGTAAGATATGGCATCCATGTAAGGATTAAAAAAATGTTATAAATAACCTTACATACATCTCGTATGTTTGTGATGGCAATGTGATATCAGCTATGTGAAATAGTTACTGTATTTTGTTTGTACACGGAGAAAAATGAGTAATCACTGATGAAAAGTTGAAAGGTGTCGGCAATCCATTAGCTGATAAAATATTTGTCGTTTAGAATATATCGGAAGACATGTTAAAGCAGGTATTCTTTTCCTAATAAATATTTTTTACATGAATACCGCACAAAAGTTCCAACTGCTCCCAACCGTCTAGAGCCAGTGAGACTATGGCATCCCTAATTGGGATAAGTCTTAAGGCTGAAGATAATGGGAAGGGGGAGGAAATGGAGAAGAAGACGGTGGAGAATTACCTGGCTATTCAGTTTCGGTCACCAAACACGGTCAAAGCCATTTCAAACAATGTTTCAATTCTGAATGGTGGTCTTTCACTAGGGCGATACTGAGAGTACCTTTCACTCTGGAACATGCCTTAGACATATTATATATATTATTTTTAATTAGTTATTTGTGAAATAACACAAATTAATTTAATAAATTTTAATTGCGCACGCCGGAATGTGATCCCGCGACCTCGAGAGCCTTACCAGAGCGCTTCTGTCTGTACAGTGTAAAGCCGGTTGGGCAGCGTTGTGAGTCGGGTCAATGTAGGGCTATAGGAAGCGCTTTATTAATGCGGGTCGTGATTCCCGCTTGAATAGGTATGCTTTTTAATAATAATTGAATATTTTATTTAGCGCCGTTTTAGTGAAAAATCTCCTCTAGGGTGCAGGTTTATACGTATAATTTTTTCCGGCTTGGTCCGAAATGTGTGTAAGTACTCTCATAGATAAAATCTATCTGTGTCATTATTAGTAAAGTCAATAAATTTTAATTTACTAGTCTCTCACAAGTCTTAGTTGTAAGTCACTAGTAAAAAAGTGATAAGTATTAAAATTTTAAGTCACTAGTTATATCTAGTCACTAGTCATAAACCTATAAGAATTTAGGTTAAGTTTTAGGGTAGGTACAATTATTTTCAAAGCGCTCTTGGTTTGGCGTGGCGTGGTAGGCAGAGAGGTTGAACCGCCAAACAACTTGATCTTGGCATACGCTTATTTCTTCACATTCATACATCGTCTCATATATACTGACTCAAGTATCTGGTTCACTTGATAGTGCCATGTTTTCATCGGGCGTCCCAGAGTTATTCTACAAATCACATTATTACACTTCTTAATTTAACTTCTTAGTTAATTCGCTTAAAATGCCCAAACCATCAAAGCGTCCTTTTCTTAATCTTTATCATAACGCTTATAACAGCCTTGCATTATTTGCGAATTTCCACATTTCTCAGACGATCATACATGGTTCTACCACACATCCGCTTCGGGCATCACATTTCTGCACCATTCAGTCTCCTTCCTCTGCCAGTTCCATGCCTCACTGCCACACATCAGATAGATGTTTACATCAGGTAGATGTATACATTAAGTATATGTATTCCACATGTTAGACGTATACTTCAGGTAGATGTATACATCAGGTAGATGTATACATCAGGTAGAGTATACATTAGATAGATGTATACATATGTTAGATGTATACTTCAGGTAGATGTATACATCAGGTAGATGTATACATCAGGTAGATGTATACACCAGGTAGATGTATACATACGTTTGGTGTATACTTCAGGTAGATGTATACATCAGGTAGATGTATGGCAGTGAGGCATGGACCACACTCCATTGTGGACTGCTAGCTTCGCTTCGGGTTTACATAAATAATTAAAATATTGTATTGTGTAGATATAAACTTACACTTATCTATTAAGGATTTGATATGGGCATGTAAGCTAATAATATAACACGAGAAATTATAAAATGAACTAATTGAACCAATGTTACAAGAAATAAGTTATAATGAAGTAAAGTAGTTTAAAGGATGGAGAGATTACACAGCGCAGTGTATTATTACAAATTTAAGTGCCTGCTATTCAGATGAATCCTTGTTACGCAATTTTCTAGACAGGAATTGCTACCTCCTCCCGTAGTGATGCAATATGCGATGCTAGCGCAGGTCCAGGGAAATTACTTGGCGTACTGTCAGTACCATGGTGGTGGCGGGAGAGTTAACTGTTCGCAACATGGATCTGGAGTGGTTAATTTTAAATGTACGCGTGTCAGACGTGATTATGATGGGTTGATGAACTCAGTGGTGGCTGGTGACTACATGCACGGTACAGAGCTATAATTGGAAAAAAAAATTCCAGCAGCTAATGCTAGAAACTAATGTTTTGCATCTAGACCTTTGGAATCTCTTACAGTGCTTTAAATACCTGAAATTTTTGTTTTTTTTTTAAATAAATTAACTGTATGGAATACATCTAAATGATCATTTTTTCTGAAAATAATTTCCTTTGAGGCCTATGGCATCGTTGAAGATGCTGTGTTGAGGGTATTTTGAGGAGATGAAAGAGTAAACGGGGGTCTTGAAAATACCTGAAATGCTGTCAAAAAATGCGAAAAAATGAAGGTTCTAGTTCAATCCCTAAAAAAATGTAGCTTTGTTGGAAATAAACCATATTCACGTAAGTGAAATCTTGCTTATCTTAAATACAAGTAAGCTCACTTAACACGACTCTTACCTGTTTTTAATTTGTTTTTTATTCAAAACCGCACAAGCGTCCCAATTGCTCTCAACCGTCTGGAACCAGTGAGACTATGGCATCCCCAAAAGGGGTAACTCGTGAGGCTGAATGTAGCGGTGAAGGGAAGCAAATGGGGAGGAGGAAGGTGAGGAAGTACCTGGCTATTTAGATCTGGTCACAAATATCTGTCATCGGTGAAAATTGTACACGTATTAGTAATCACAGATGGATATTTTTAATGATTTACTAAACGCTGGTTCAAGGGAGAGGAAGCTCAAAATCACCAAATAACTTAAAAGTCTAACGCCGGAATACATAATGACCTATGTATACCTAAGTATGTTTCTGTCGCTGAGTCGTACCTAATGAAATGTATTACTAGTAGTTGTGTGAACAGAAGACTTCACATTATATAGCAGTCGCATCGCTCATGCGCTCTGGCGGGATAAAAATGTACTATCGAAGACAGCTACCATTTTCACAGGATTGACCAGGACACGGAACACATAAACACAAACAAATATACAGACAGACGAAATGCAAAGTCATTTAGTAAAAAAAAGGCGGAGGTTATCTAATTGTTATTAAAAGGGGATTATTTCTATAAGCGAAAATTTGATTTTATTGTAGTTTTATTATCAGTTAGGAAATTCTAAACGCACCGCACTTGGTGAATCAAAACTGACGATCCTCGAGTACCATTTTAATGCAATACTTTTAATCAATTTATTACAGATAACTTGCAATAATTGCGTCTGTTCGTTAACGAGTAATTAATCGAGTGCATCAAGAGGACAATTAAAAAATGCACGGACGTGCTGGTTATTAAATTGTGCAGTTGGCAACACACTCGTGCAGTATTATATCTGGCAACTGGTAGTGACCACACTCTGGACGTCAAGAAACAGCGGCGTGTAATTATATGAGATAAAATCTCTTAACCAGCATCCCTTTGAATTAATCTTCTTCTCGCTACCAGATAATAAAGAACATGATCCACCTAGTATTACGTCGTACTGACTATCTCCACTTGTGTTAAAAGAAGCCTAGATTAGCTACAAATAAAGCTCATGTTTGATGCATTTGGCCTGCATGCAATCTTACGGTCGTTAGAAGCATCGTTATTTTAATCTTCTTGTAATATGGTTGGTTCAAGATAGGTATAACGATGTTGTTCCTACGAAAAGTAGTGGCAGAAATCAAGGATAAAATAGCTAGCACCACGTCAGTGGTGGTTCGTGACTTTTCAGTAGCAAGCATATCAATAGCATCCATTGCATATTTCCCATTAGATCATTTTATGTTTATCATGTCTGCGCTGACAATAATTGATACAAAGTGTGACAATCTACGAGTAAAATAGCATTTTAAATGTCTCATTACCACATTACTTTTTTGCAGTACATTGATAAAAGGAGCGGTTAACAGTTTACAATGTTTTAGAAATAATTACATGTATCGTTACCAATTACATATCTCTTTGATCTGGTGGGTGATTATATACATTTTACCGGGCAGGGTTAATACAAGCCAGGGAATGATTTGAGGTAAAGATAAAGATAAATGATTTATGAAAAAATGTGTAGCGTATAAGTGTATATGAACGTGTTTGTGTTCCTATGAATTTGTCAGGAGTGTGTTTATTGGTGGAGTGTTATGAATGCGCATTGATTAAGTCACCAGTAATGTTTTTTTCTTAAATGAAGACAGAAAATCAAAAAATATCTCGAAAGTTGAGTAGCGACAAATATTATTGAATTTTTGGAGAACACGGGATATTGGTTAATTAATACGCATTAAGTAGTATAAAAAAACAGCATTAAAAAAACAATGCAGACGACACGTTGTTCAACCGGACATTTTAAGAAAATTAAATTATTTTAATTCACAAAAATTTAATTGTATGATATTATTGTATTTTTTTTTTCTTCTGTTTCCTCTGTGGTCCCATTTATTGTTATATTTTCTAATTCCTTTGCCCACTTCCCTGATAGGCAAAAAAGGCTAGGTGGAAGTATAATAAAAGCGATGACTGACCAGTTATCATTTTATCTCGTATCCCATATCTATCCTGATCAAATGAAGGCCCTCGTTGCTGGAGATCGTCAGCCCCACTCCAATTTTCTTGGTGGTCAAGGTTCCTCTATTTCTCCACTGCTTGGAGAGCTGCGGACACTGACGTACCGGACGCCTGTGATACTTGGTCACTCCAGCGCATTGGTGACTTTACACTGCTTCTCCTGTCAAACACGTTGCTAGTGACCATCTTGCCGGTTTCTCCAGGTTAAAGTCCTCAGTTTAGCGAGCAATGTGTCTCTCTCCTCTCTGGTTTCAATCCTGGGATTGGTTTGCAGCAATTTCATTTAATCTCCTCTTCCACTCTTCCCTGTCTTGTGCGGCTCTTTTGACTTCTGCATATGATGAGCAACGCACGTCCACCAGCAGGTCCTCCAGGTACTCTCGGCGTGGGCGTCCCCTAGAGTTGGTCCCCTCGGTCATACCCTCCATTATGACATGCAAGAGGCCTTCTTGTCGTATAACATGGCCGATCCATCTTGCACGCCTTTCGGACAAGGTCCTGAGCAGGTGCCTTCCTCCTTCGATTCTTTGGAGGACCTCTTCATTTATAATATGGTCTCTCCAGGAAATTCCTAACAGTCTTCTATAGGACCACATCTCAAAAGCCTCTAGTCTCCGTTTATCTCTTTCGGATAGGCACCATGTTTCGCAGCCGTACATCAAGATACTCCATACATAGGTCTTGATGAGGAGTGTGTGAATGGAGGAATGTGTCTGTTTCTTAAATATCTTGCAGACAGATAGTTGACAGCCTATTATGAAGCAAAGCTTTTCCAGATTGGACACATTTGTGCGTCTGGCTGTCAATGGAATCCAGACCATTATTCTTCAACACCGCATTTCGAGGGCGTCTATCGGCCTCTTTCGCTGGTTCAAAGTGTCCATATTTCAACACCATTTGTAAATATGGTCTCATCTTGGTGGTCGTCTTTATGCCTCTGTCACTGCATATCTTTTGTACACTGCTCATAGCGTATTTTGTCATGTAAATCCTTCTTTTAACTTCTGTTTCACACACCCATAAAGGCCGCATGGTACAGTAAAGATACCTAAACTCCTTAGGCTCCCCCATGAGCTAGTAATAAATCGACATAAACCTAGAACCTCTAAGATCCTGCGAACAAAAGTAATGTATGCTTAATTAAGGTATTGGTTTGCAGCGCAGTCCATTGTGAGACTTTTCTGCGCGAGGTCTTACAGCACTCGGTGTATAATTCCTTACAGGCCTATGACGGAGCCGCCTTAATTTTTTTATCCATTTTTCTAATTTTTAAAAATTTAGGTGTTAAAATATCCATTTGAAAAATCACCTAGTCTCTGAATTTGACACGTTAGATCCTCGGGAACGACTTCACCGACACTTCACTTCTCTGCATTCCCAGACATTACGAACTGCACATTTTGCCCCAAATTACATAATGCTATACGCAGAGGAGGAAAGAAATATCCTTCTTTAGTCTAATTAGTATAACAGAAGCGCGTGTATGCCCCGGAGCAAGAGGCGATTCAACACCAGTTTACTAGCGAAATTGGGAATTTTATCGTGAAAAAAAATGTGTCTTTTTTAGTTACACAATTTCTCCCGCAAAGATTTGAACGTGTTATGAATGTGTTTTTAAATATTTATATATTATACCTAGACCATGCCCTAAAAATTTTTTTTTATTTTAAACTTTTTTGGCAACTTAGGGGTTAACAAAAACTTTTGGAGCCAGATCTACAGCGGATATTAACCCCGTAGTGACTGATTTTTTTCAAATTTGAACTAAAAACACCAAACTTCAGGCTCGATTTACCCGAAAATAAATGCTCAATTCGAAAATATTAAACCTCAAAATTGACTCAAAATGTAATGTAAATTCACTAGTTTCCCGCTGGTACTATGAGTTTCCGGACACTGTGTTTAAATAGGTTGTTTTTTTTTCGTTTTTTTTGCATTGTATGTAAGGTGAACTTAAATTATAAATATAAACGTTTTACAATAAGCATGCAGATTATAAAAAAACTAGGTCATTAATATTAATGCAGGCATTTTCTTCTCTGCCACCGTTCCATATTTAGTTTTTTTCAGATCACCAAACAAACATGTTTTGGCTTTCCAATTAGAAAGAGCTAAGAGACAATGGGTAACAGTGGTGAGATAGAAAAATAAATGGCTAATACAGAACTCAATTAGGAAGAGCCACGATCACTAATAACGATATTCTGATGTCTCCTTCCAGTTTCCTAAATCTATGTTTGCAGTTGTTAACTAAACAACTTCCGCATATCCAATATGGGAGTTTGCTTCGTTTCCTTAAAATACTCACGACACGGCATCCCTAAAGATGACATAGTTACAAATCACAAGCAGTTCGGATGAAATCTTTAGAAAAATCTGTGTTATGGACATAAGGCAACTTTATGCCAAAAACATACTAACATACCTCTTCAAACACAAAACTACTTTTGACAATATCCAAACTGCTCGTGATACTAGAACCAAAGGACATAATTTCTTACAAATCCCTTTCGCTAAAACAACTTTTGGCCAGAGAAATTTTAGATATTTTGCAACAAGGCTATATAATGCTCTCCCACTAGCCATTAGACTGAACGAATTTTTTTTGAAATATAAAACAGACATCAAGTCTTGGATCATCAGCCAAGACAGATCCATCATCAAAAATTTTATAAAAATCCCTACATAAGTATGTACTCCAACTAGATGCTGATTAACAAATTTATCATTTATTATTATTATTTATTATTTTGTATCTTTTTCACAATGTCATTTAGTGTAATTAAATATTTTATGTATCAAAAAATATGTAAACATTAATTCATGTATCAAATACGTCTGTCTCGACACAGGTTTATCCTAGTGAGACAGACATCGAAAAAAAAAACCTGTAAACAAACTTAAAAAAAAAAAAGAAAAAAAAAGTCTCTGAATAGTCTGAATGAAACTATTTTGTTAAGGGGTTTCCGTGTGAAGCTAATGTAAAAATTTACAAAAGTTTCCCTAGTGAAATTTCTTCACTTTAAGGCGTGCAAAAAGGCACCAGCGAAACGAATCGTGAATCGGCCCACTGGCACTGGTCTTGCATGATATCGTGGACGGCTTAGTCTAATTTCAGGGCAAGCTCCTAATAATCAAAATCGATTTAGGCATTTCGCGACTTTGGGACCACTCGCTAAATTGAGACGTTTAATTTTAATTCCGTAGCTTAATTTAAAGAAGTCCATATTTGGTAATTAGACATTACGTTGCATTAAGCTGCGGTAATTCGAGGTGTAGTTACATGTAATTGCGTGAGTTATTAATCCTCTGGCAATTTTCACACGAACTTAAATAAAGCATTAGGTAGGTACTCGCGCCTCGTGTGATCACAGTTATTTAAATTGTGGCTCATGAGTGGATTACAAATTCGTCGGATGAGAACATTACGGATTTGATTGCGGGCATTTAGAACCTCTTTGGAAAACATTATAAAAAACTGCACGAAAATTAGAAGGCAAATTAAAGTGGTTATTTGAAGGCAATTTGATTTGTTTATAATTTTTTTTTTCTATTATGCACTTACTTAAAAAAAAATATCTATTAATATATCCGTCGTGATGGGCTTTTGAGAGATACCTATTTAATATGATTTACTGCATGATACAGTGATAAGAAAAGTTTTGTAAGATAACGAAATATAATAATAAGAAATTTAAAAAATTAACATCATGTCGAATTTGCCCTATGACAGTGGGGTTTATTTTACTTATTTTTGATGAATGTATTACTAAGATCTCAGATTTTTCTAGAGGAATACCTCGGGAGTTGCTTATTCATCGTCTAGAAAAATAAATTCTGATTTTTAACGCTAATTTTATAGTTGAAAAGTGTATTATAAAAATTTCAAACCTTTTACATAAACTGTTTTAATCGTAAGGTACAGTTTTTATCAATCTTAAATATAAATAACTTACTTCCGTAGGTAACGGTATCATTTTAAAAATATATGTACATGTTATCTTTACAAATTATATGGAATTAATTAAAATGTTAGCCTCAAACAAACCCTCGAGTCTTGTGTCCTGTGTGCCTTTTGGAGAATATTTAAAATACTGCACCTTTATTCCTCATTCTATCGATATAACATTTATTAAAAGATAAGCGGCAAAATCAGAGTTGATATTTATTTATATTTGACTAAATACACTTAAGAAAACGTTTAAATGATTTTTTCGTCTCTCATTCCTAACGAAGTTACGGATGAACAAATTAAACATTTTTACTTAGGACATTTTTTTAACCTACTGTATCTACCTCTTATATCCCATAAAATGGTTTTATCAAATTATAACATTATTTTACTGATTTTATTCAGATTTTAATATTATTATACCAATAAACGTGGAACGAACCGAAATGCATCTCGCCTTATTTTTTTTACTTTCAATTAACTTTTTATTGTTTGGCACTCTTAATATAGTTGGGTTGTCGTAACTGATAAGTCCAGACTGAAAAATCTGTGCAATTATCATGAAGCTCACACAAAATACCTCTGCTTTAGATCAAAGATAAATTATTTCACACATACAGCATGATCTATTCACGCACAAACTTTTTTCCATGATGTACCCACATAGTGAATGATTCGTTGTATAAACCCAATTCTGCTTACCACTTAAGCATCTGTAAGGAGTTCCTTCATTACGTCGGGTATTCCTTTTGAAGCTCAGATATCAACCTGATATGAAACTCTGAAGCTCCTTGGCTTATTACATCATCTGATAGTATGTTATCTTGATGTATTAATAAATACTCCCGACCAATTTGGTCCAAACTAGATTCGATCTGAGAAGCCTTTATAAGCATCCACTGTCTTAAACTCGATAGATATACCATTAGATTAACACATCTATTTCTTTGATTGGATGAATACATTTTGTTTTCAACTCGTTATTACTAAATATGCCTAATGTATCTTATTCCGATGACCAGCAAGTTTTTACCAGATTCAAAAAGAAGAAAATAAGTACTAGTGTGTGTAACTCCACCTTTAAACCGTCTCTTTATAAATAATTATCGCAGTGGCGTGCAATCGTATTTAGTAAATTTTCTAAATGTTAAAATTCCATTTCTTATATAATCTCATCGAGTTCCAACTGCACGGACCCGGTGAAAACTAAACGTTCTCATCTGGGTTACCTTATGAGCAACGTTCCCTCCATGTTTTGTTATTGTGCCCACCATCTTATCTGTAAATGTGAAACGAAGAAAGTGCACATTCTTGCGTAGATAAAATTAAGCAGTATAGTTAATGTACCATAAAAAAATAATTAAATTTCTTAAATATGAAGGTTATAAAAAAAATATTTTACCATCCGGAAATGTTCCAATAAGTTTTTTACTCAATAAGGAATTTGATTAAAAAAATATATAAACTTTTTAAAAATATTTTCACGTACAAAAAACACCAATTCCGAGAAACTCATATATTTTTATATTTTTACTCTCAGAATTAATAAATCGTTCTTGAAAATGATTTAAAAGCTCTTCTGTGTATACGCTCCATGATTGGACGAACGAAATCTGATGTCAAGTATACTCCTCGTTAAGTTTGTACAAATTAATAATTAAACATCTCTTTCTGTAACATGCGTACATTTTGAATTGTGTAGTTGGATATGTTGATCAAGTTTTTGAGATGATTTCTGTTTGTCTTTGTAGTTTTATCGATTGTTTTAACTTACATCGAAGTATCTCCTTACATTTTAGTAACTTTTAATAAATTCAAAGCGGTAAAATTGAAGATAAAATAACCTCATGCCAATTTAACGTTTTTGAAAAAATGCGTAAGTAGGAACCCATTTCAAATTTACGTAAAAATAATGACAATAACACCACTGGCGAGAACCCACCGTACAACTTCAGTATACGGGCTTAGTCTGACGATGATTTGGGCGAGAATTACAAATTCTAACGTTAAAAATTAATTTCAGTATGAAATTTTGATATTAAAAAAATACCTTTAATTTAGTTCGACAATAAACATTGACAAAAAAAATGTACTGGAATTCTTCCCTAAAGAACAAAAAATATCTCCATACAAAATGCACTAACCACAGGACTTTCAGGGCACGGATGACGTCACACACCCTCCTGCTTCTTACCTCCCTGATTGCATTTGTTTTGGCCAGCTTAAAAATATTCAAACTCGGAGAATTAATTTAACCATTAAAAAACGAACATAAGAAAAATTAAAAAATATATAATGGCATTACATAATTATGATATACGTTCATTCTGTACCTAATATATGTAAAAAAATCAGTAATCACCATTTCAATAAAATTAAGAAGCAAAGATAAACAAAATCAAGCACACTTTATTGATCTGCGTAATAAGTTATAAGTCTAGTAAGTAAGGGATTATCAATTACGTCTGATTTCGGTCTTTCTCGATAACGGCCTACAATATTCAAATACATTTCGATCTGGGTCCACTCCATAACGTTAGAATTATTACGCTTGGTATTTTTGTGTTCATAAAATGAAGACGAACACATTATTATCTAATACATCATAAGTGCTAGTATTAGATAATATAAACACAATATTGACAATTCACCCAGTCAACATCAATAATTAATCGTACGAGTTTAGTGTATTATTGATAATTTATTTTTACAGTACGCCACTGCTTTTGACGATCTCGGTTATTTACAAGTAGCTTTATTAGACTTTTCAAAACATCGATATACTCATTTAAAATAATCGAATTGACTCCATGAGAAAATTTAAAACAAATGTTTTCCAGTAAAAAATTGTAAGGCATCAATCAAATACATTTATCAAAAAAAAAATTTAAATCGATTTATTTTTGAATTTAAAAAAATCTATGTTTATTGAACCCTTACCATCCGACCCAAGTAACATTTGTCAGGATAATGCAGGTTATTATATAACGCATAGCATTAGTACGTAAACATAGTTTCATTACAAGACTGACCAATGATACTATTGAACTAATTTAAGAGCTTGTTAACCCCTCGGACTAATTTGTTCGCTTCAGCGAACAGATCATATAGGTCTCATAGAAATCGTTGTATCTCCCTTACTGTTTTGGTGATAATATGATCTAAAAGGTGTTAGAAAAAAAAACACCACGTTTTATATTCAAATCCAAAAGTTAACCACAGACGACTTAAAATTTACATCTCTACGAATCCAAAGTTTCTGAACGCAATTTGAAAAATAAACTATGAAACTTTATAAATTTTCTAGTAATTATTTTAACATGAAAGACGAAAAAATAAGGTGACATTTGTCCAGTAAAATATATGAACGTTTTTATATTTTTTTGTCATCCGTAATTTGAGTTTAGTTTTTTTTTGCTAGAGTAAGATGAGTCATTTTTAAAACTTTTTATATTTACGTCAAAAATTACGTTAATAAAAAAAATTGAAAGCGTATTTTATCACCTTTCTAAAACAGTTATCGGATACTTTCAGGGATATTCCATTTATTGGAATTTTACTGTCAACCTTCTGACAGAATTCGCCAAAGGCCTGAAGGGTTAAAGAATTAAATAATCTTTCCTTTTCGGAATTCAATTTTTACGACGGAAACATGTCCTGTGATATCTTTTTCCTGTAAGTAGTGGCAATAGAGTGCCCATGTATATTACTATAAATTCCTAACTAATATTGAACAAGATGTCATCTATTGAACATTTTGTGTAGCGGTAGCTATTAGTCGGGTAAAACCAAATGGAATTTGGTATTTAATTCCCTATAATTTCAACGATAGCCAAAAATGCACCTTCCCTATGATAAGTTTAATTGCGTTTTTTTCTTTTTGTATTCCGAACAAAAAACAGGCGGGTTGTTCTCACAGCAATGACTTGCAACTTGCAATATAAGGTTCTTCTAATTACCAGGCTATCATACCTTATTGAGTTAGAGTTTGAACAGCAAAAGAATTATGAAAACCTGGTAGTAACTTAATGCTTAATACTTGTTTAAAAATAATAATAACACCCTGATGAAGAATCATTATAAATATATATGATTTGAGATTTTCACACCAAATGGTTTTGGTTAATATTTGGGGTATTGTGCCATGTTGCGCTACCACTTTTTTTGGCCAACGTTTTGGACAGCATTACAGTGTCCATCATCAGGCCAGATGTGCAAACATCTTTACATATCTGCCGTGATAGTGGAAACTGTAATGCTGGCCGAAACGTTGGCTAAAGAAGGATGAAGCGCAACACTACAAGATATCTTACAATAAACCACTATAAATATATTCTTAATTCGCTTTAAATTCTGATTTTTTTAGCTATACAAGGGTAGCAGAAACATTTAATGTGGTGTTTTTAGTGGAATATCATTTAAAATATGTCGTAAATTCTCTGTCGCATGTTTCACTACAATTTTCGTTCATGACGACTACCTTCCATTCTAGGAAGAAGGATTCTCCTAGAATCACATTGGTAACAGACCATTATTCAGACTCGAAATGCCAAGACCGATTGAAATGGCTTTATCTATATTTTGCGACCAGATCAGAACAGTTAGGTAAACAGGGGCATAACCAAGATGATATTCGTCTGAGCCAATGACAGAAAATACCCCAAGAGAGGACTTTGCATACGAATAAAAAATTCTGTCCAAACGGTAGCACAAAAATGGCTGCCAAGATGGCGGCAACACCAGACCATTTCCATCGTCATTATTCAGTGGCTTGACATTTTATTGATATTTGGGGAGAAACTTATCATAGCCAATTCCATTTAAATAAAACGTATTTTTGTTTGTATAATTCTGAATTTAAGTATTTTTTTGGCAAATCTAGAACTCTGTCAAGGAAATCATAATAATACTTTTTCAAAACGTGGATACTTAATTTTTTATACTATTTTTTACTCCATAATCTAATAAACATAATTATACCGACATATAATGTTGTAGGCACTGCTTCATCCATCTAGTTACATAGAATTTTCTGTTGATGAAACGTTCCTCAAAATATTTTAAACACAGAAGAGTTCTCGGCTGACTACCAACTCTCAGATCGCACAGCTTTGAAGCACCTTTTTTGCTGCTACGGGCACCTCTTGGAATTCAAAAAAGTGCACTTATATCACAAACATGTTTACATGGACCTTACATGGACATTACCTTTGAAAATGGAACATAATAAACAAAAGGAAATATAACGCAACTTGGGTAGGAACTTTCACCAACAGTTGGAATAATATTTCTTAAAGTGTAACAAAGAAAAGAAAATGAAAAAGTTTTGCTGAGGTCTATAATATTAATCGCCGGTATATAATAAATTATTGAATGGTTTTTAATAAATAAGATATAATAATGAATGTTATCATAGATGCGATTGAAAATAAATTGCTAAACCAATGTATATGCCCCGGGTTGCGTAGCATTTTCGCTGAGCCTCTGTAATTGTATTGATCACTACACAAATTTGTACGACGGATGCCCGTTTAATTGGCGAAATATAAAATTAGGCTAGGTTTATTATCGTAAAAAATAAGCTCCTTGCTATTAACTAACGACATATTTAAATGTCGTACACCAAAATGATGTCTAAAAGGTAAAATAAATTGTTTTTTTTACAGTAATGCTTTCCCAACCTTTGAAACTATATTCCTGCCGTTTTTTATTGAAGAAAACACTTTATACTCGTTGGTTGTAAACTTAGCGGCATCTTGAATGTTTATTTATTAAACTTTATATCATTTTTGAGCTAACGTTTTCTAATTAGCCGACTGACAAGTACGAAAGAAATAGTTTATCAACAATGGCGTCACCACGTAATTCTGAACAAACAATTGAAATTTGGCAATGCAGTTTAAAACAACGAACATAGGCGATGAAACTATTCTAGTCTCTGTCTAATAAGGGATGCGCGAGGGCAAGGATAAAAGTGCAGCTATGAAATGCTAATAAGTAATTTATTTGTTTTCTCTCTCCGTGTTATTAGGGTACTTCCTGTTATTCTCTGTTCAATGGTCCGAGCGTTGATCACTCTAATTTCTATATGGCGTTGAAACATGGACACTTAGAGTCAGCAACAAATAGACAACCAGGCAAACTAATAATCAATCTTTTAAAAGCTAAGCAGCCACAATAGGCTATCAACTGTCTGCCTAAAGCATATGTTGTTGATGTGTGTAGATGTGTTCAACTGCATGGAATATAGTTACAAGAAGACTATAATAACATACCCCAGTAATAATAACAATTAAATAGGTACCATTCTACTCTATGGGTTCTGTATAATTTTAAATGTAAATTTTAATATTAATTACTGTTTCACTGAATTATTATGTTTATATTATCAAACATGTGTAAAAGCTCTTATGGGTGTATAATAAATAAATAAACATATTAAAATACTTTGGACATTTTGCTCGATAAATTGAGGATTGGAGTCCTCGAGAAACTAATGGTCGCTGGCAAAGTGTTGCCTCTCTCCTACAACATTGGTTTCTTAAAAGCCCAGGTTCACTCCTTCCTTTCCACAAAAATACCCTCCATACAGCATCTCAAAAGATGACATGAGGGAAATTCTTTTTCAAGGGCCTCCTGTATGAAGTTAATGGTAAAGAAAGGGAAAGGCAGGAGCAGCAGAGGTAGGTCGATAATGCGCCGGAGTGATGCCCGGTGCGTCGGTTTCCTTGTCCACCATGGAAATTGAAGTGACGGTTCAGATCATCAGCAATGAAGAGCCTACTCAAGAAGAAGTAAGATAAATCAAACGCTTCCTATGCATTGTTTTCTTTCCTTCCCCCAATTCCCCCGCTATTTACATCTTGGCAACATTATCCAAATGGCAATATCATAGTTCAACTAGTTCAGTTAATTGGAACACTAGACGTGCTGTATATAATTTTTTTTTTTAATTCTTCAAATCTAATATGAATACCTACACATTTTTGTGGAATGAAAACAAACAGGTGTATAATTCTAGTTCAATTACTCAGATGAGTATCAATATTGAAAAACCTTCATATGATACTTTGTAGTGCACTCAATTCGTTAATCCGAGCCGCAGGTGTTTTACTGTAAAAAATGGAAAAAAATGAAAACCAGGCACCCTTAAGCCCTGCATACTAATAGCTCGGTAATAATTCTCGTTTTAATAACGAGATAAGCTATACGAATTACGTCTTCGGCGTGCTTCCAGCAAATTAATCCTAAACCGTGAAACAAGAGGGTTTTAACTGCGAAACTATTCCCTGAATTAAGAACAGTTTTTTTCATCTACGTTGAGATTAAAGTTAACCGCAGGTTATATCTATGTTCGTTGTGTTATTGAAACTTCGGTTGAAGATTATCTTGCATTAATGGGATGCCATTGACCTATCCGTCGAAACTCCGACTGAAACCAACCGCTGGTTAAGCCATGTTATTTGCATCAGTTATACATTGGTTTAAGTTTAATCTTCCTCCCTATAAGACAAATCAGATCTCACCAAATTAAATAGGTAGGCACCTAATTTATACATCGTGATGGTTCCGCTTCATCCATGCTTTACACAAATTGAAGTGTTTAGAGTTGAAATCAAAGGCGCCGATAATTCTGATATGATCAAATTAATCGACGTATTTTCGGAAATTAACCATAGGTAATCGACGCTTTCTGGTAAATTAAGCATTGTTAATTGATAAGGAGAGAATCGATTAAGTGGTTTTATTGCCGCTTTATGGCACGGGCGTGAAATCAATTCAGTACACAAGATATCGTTAGACTCCTTACTAATCCTTAGAGGCATTGGTATGGCTTTAATAGACATGAGACTATAACACGCTCGATTTGATTGTAATGTTTTCTGTCTTCAAGTGAAAAATTCAAAGAAATTACATATCATATTATACATGCAGGGAGTCATTTGAGCGTCAGTAAATATGATTTCTTAAAACTTTTTATATCACACTTCTGAGTGGTAGTTCTGTGTTATTTGAATACATTTTTATTAAATCTTAAGGCATTTAACTTACATTAGTTTCTGTTTTATTTAACAATAATTATATTAATATTATGTTTAACTTTTCGTACGATTATTTTTAAAACGCAAATTATAATATCAGATCGGAAATTATTTTTGTGACCCGTATCATCTACGGTGTACTATATTACAAAAAATCATCACAAATAAAAAAAATAAATTCTATAAAAAATATATATTTTGAAAAGTAACCGAATAAATAGAATACCTAAAATGTGGCCTAAGATTCGGTAAAAACCGCTGTAACATCTCTATTAAAAATATCACATTTAGATCTCATTGCAAAGTTTTTTGGGTTAAGGTTGCTCTAGAAAACTGTATGTACAGAATGGAGCAAAAGTAATCACCCCATGTTCTTTTGCTGTAATTTGTTTTATGATAAACTTTGGTACTGCTTGTTATTCCACGTTTTTGCGGAGTAAACCGATTCATGTCTTGTCGATTTGTAATCTGCATTTGTTTACTTTACAAATGTCAAATTGGAATTGACGTTTGGCGCCATTTGCAAAAGTTATAGCGTTTTCCAATAGGGTGATTACTTTTGCCTCACCCTGTACCTACATTGGCACAATCTTGTGTGATGTAAATTCTATGAATAAATTTCCGAACCTATCGACCAAAACACTTCAATAGTATTCAATAACATTCCATCTCACAGTACAATAATCAACGTCGATAAATAATTTTAAAGGAATAAAAATTACTTTTTTTTCGCAGTGCTTTAAAAAATCATCAAGAAGTGTCATCTCGATCTGCTACTGTTACATGAGTAGCGTAAGTCGGAGTCATCACTCACTGTCTCACTTGCCCTCGAGCATTGCTTACCATAAATTCCGAGACACACTATGCAACACTGCTCCCACACTACGTTAGTCGAGTCTCATACATTATGCAATCATACAGGTTGTCCAAAGCGAAACATGTATTTTATGGGGAAAAAAATGTGAGTTACGATGATTTTTTTAAAATCTATTAACTACTGATATTGATCCCTACAAAATATTACTAGACCTGACTACACGTCTGGTTTGATGGATTATTTATGGAATATTATTTATATAAAAAGCAATAGAAGGAACTTCTACATTCCCAAGTAACAAATGTCAACTTATTGTTTATGGACACAATCTCCACGTCTTATAAACACTGTTTGTTTAAAACGATAGTAAATAAGAAAACAAGCATTTCACAGAAAGGAAAAGTTGAGTTCAATCCAATTCAATTCAATTAAGTTTATTATTTTAAAAACATAACAAAATTAATCATTTTTATTCGATTTCAAATAATTAAATAAATTGAAACAGTAGATATCAACTACACTAATAGTATTATTGAGCTATCTCCTATTTTACATCATTTTTTTAACAGTCACCCGGTCCCTTTTATAATGTTCACCAGGGTTGTCATCGGATATGTGGCTATGTATTCTGGTTCCATAATGTGTGTTCTCATCTCTCTTCTCCACTCTCTTTTGGTTCCCTGAAGGCCCCACAAGGGAAGAATTCACGGAGGTGGCCTAAGCTCTCCTCTCCACTTCTCCTTTATACACTGAAGGCCCCACAAGGGAAGAGTTCACGGAGGTGGCCTAAGCTCTCCTCTCCACTTCTCCTTTATACACTGAAAGCCCCACAAGGGAAGAGTTCACGGAGGTGGCCTAAGCTCTCCTCTCCACTTCTCCTTTATACACTGAAGGCCCCACAAGGGAAGAGTTCACGGAGGTGGCCTAAGCTCTCCTCTCCACTTCTCCTTTATACACTGAAGGCCCCACAAGGGAAGAGTTCACGGAAGTGGCCTAAGCTCTCCTCTCCATTTCTCCTTTATACACTGAAGGCCCCACAAGGGAAGAGTTCACGGAGGTGGCCTAAGCTCTCCTCTCCACTTCTCCTTTATACACTGAAGGCCCCACAAGGAAAGAATTCACGGAGGTGGCCTAAGCTCTCCTCTTCACTTCTCCTTTATACACTTAAGGTCCCACGAGGGAAGATTAATTGGTACTAAATATGTCTATATCCGAATTGATTGCTCTTCACACAAGCATGACCATTGGCAAGTTAGTTCTGCAGACTGGGCGATGCTGTTGGTGACGGAGACAACCATCGGGAACATAGACATGAATTCCCCCCACAATAGACGAGTTTTCAAACCATCCACGAATCAGTCTGAAGAAATATATAGCAATGTGTACATTGTACATCCCTTTTTAACGTAGATGGTTCTCTAGACGTAAAATCCCTATTTACCAACATCCCCATTAAAGAATGCCTAATAATAATTGAAAATATCTTGGAAAAATGCAACATCAATCCGGTAATAAGAAAAGAGTTATTCCAGCTCATAAAAATCTGCGTAGATACAAATTATTTCCTTTTCAATGATATATATTACCAACAACATGATGGTCTCCCCATGGGGTCACCATTAAGTCCACTTCTAGCGGAGATATTTATGGATTATATTGAAAATATAATTCTTAAATCTCCCTTAGCTAAACATATAGTATATTATGTCCGATACGTAGACGACATCCTTATATGTTGGAATGGTACCAACCGACAGTTAGATATCTTTACTAATTGGGCCAACACCGTTAATAATAAAATCTGCTTCACAGTTGAACATGAGATTGAAGGTAAAATAAACTTTTTAGATCTGACAATTGGTAAAAGTAATAATAAACATACCTTTGAAATATTTAGAAAACCAACTTTTACAGATACAACAATAAATTCAAATTCAAATCATCCTTGGTCTCATAAATTATCAGCGTACCATTCAATGGTACATAGACTCATTAACATTCCCTTAGACAATAAAGCTTATGTAAAAGAAAAGGAAACGATAAAAACGATCGCGATTAATAACGGCTATGAGGCAAATAACATTGAAAAAATAATAAAAAATAAGAAATATAAAAATAAAATCAATTTAATATATCCGGTAAATAACAAAAATATAGAAAAATTTGCATGTCTCGAATTCCTCGGCCCAATATCTGAAAAAATTGCAAAAGAAATTAAAAAATGTGGTTTAAATATAGCTTTTCGAACAAACAATAATTTAGGAACAAGCCTTAAAAACTCTAAAAGTAAAATCCCTATACTCAATAACAGTGGCACATATGAATTAAAATGTGACCACGCCGATTGTAACGCCACTTACATCGGACAAACGGGGAGGGCATTCTCAACTAGATTCCAAGAACATATACGATGTTATAATAATAAAAACACATCCTCAAAATTCGCAGAACATCTCTTGGTGAATAATCATAACCCACTTAACAACAAGGGTCCTAAACCATTGCATATAGAAAAAAAGGGCATTAGATTAAATTTACTTGAACAATTAGAAATCAATAAACGAACGAATGACCCAAATTTAACACTAATTAATAAAGTACGGAAAATAATTTACTCACCACTTCTTAGTATTTTCACAAAACCCAAGCAGTATAATGCACCCAAATAATTCATAGCAATAAAGTCATTAGTAAATAATTAAGAACCCATTACCATTTACTGAGGGGAAAACATAGATTGGTTTAACCAACAATAGATCATGTCATCGGTGTAACCAGTAATAAATCAATGTATGCACCTTCAAAATTTACATTTGAAATAGTATAAAAACGTCGTCTCAATGTGGACTAACCACAGTTTGAAAATGGCCTTGTAAGCCGAAACAGCTGTCACAATAATAAAAAACTAAAACACTTGCAGAACTTAATAATAATATTATCAAATTTAATCTAAATTAAATTTATAAAAAAATTAAATGGAGTTCTACGAATTAAACACAAAAACAATAAATAAATTAAAGGTAGTTGATATAGCTACCCTTGTGATCTTATATAGACGACTTAAACTCAAACATCGAAAAATAGTTCAAAATTTGTGGTTTAACCAAGAGTGCTTGAAGTGTAATGTGATTCCGAAGTTCGTGCAGATCTCCATCAAAAGTACATCTACGGCAGCCATAGCCACTGTGGTGAGAGCACAGAGGATATGGCTGAAGGAAGAAACAAAGGAGTGCTGTCGGAAACGGGACACATTGCTTCACTACATAAAGGTGATCCATTCAGAATTAACATTTAAACTTCACGCATGGGAATTTGATACCCTAGATTTTGATACACGTGAACATATTAACGGAATTATATTTGAAAAATTTAAAACACAACAAAATAAACTTCAAAATTTGATTGATAACAAAAATAAAAGTTCGAAAATAACTAAGATTCCCACCAGGAAAAATATAGAATTTTATAAAAAAACTGTGAATTTGTCAAACACTGCATTTGAAACGGATGAAAATAATTTATTAGATAAAGGCTTTAAATATAAAATCCCTAGCGAAGTAACACCCAAACAAATAGAATCATTAGCTATCGACACTGAAATTTCTCTACGTAAAGTGGAAAATAATAATTTAACAAAACACGTCACGGCAGTTATTTTAGAAAAAACACTAAAATCGATAAACAATAAAAATAAATATGCTGTCAGTACAGAAACCCGAACATTGAAAGAAATTAGAGATAAAATTAAAAATAATAATCTAACTATAACCAAAGCTGACAAAGGTAACTCAATCGTTATTTTAGATAGAATTGATTACATCAGTAAGGTGGAAGACTTCTTGTTACCAGAAGATTTTAAAATTTTAACTAAGGATCCAACCAATAAAATTGTCAATAACGTCAACATCCTTATAAATAATTGCAATGCCATATTTCCCACCGAATGGTCAAAGAAAAACGTAAGGGTCATGAACCCAAGAGCCCCAGCTCTGTATGGCCAACCTAAGATCCATAAAGCGAATAATCCAATAAGGCCCGTAGTATCTTTTATTAACGCCCCTACATCAAACCTGGCTAAAAGACTTAACTTCATCTTCAAAAAATTAACAAATTTTTCACCACGTTACAGTGTCAAAAACTCGATAGAACTAGTTAATAAAATAAAAAATTTTAATCTCCCGCATAACTGTAAATTCATTTCTCTAGACGTAAAATCCCTATTTACCAACATCCCCATTAAAGAATGCCTAATAATAATTGAAAATATCTTGGAAAAATGCAACATCAATCCGGTAATAAGAAAAGAGTTATTCCAGCTCATAAAAATCTGCGTAGATACAAATTATTTCCTTTTCAATGATATATATTACCAACAACATGATGGTCTCCCCATGGGGTCACCATTAAGTCCACTTCTAGCGGAGATATTTATGGATTATATTGAAAATATAATTCTTAAATCTCCCTTAGCTAAACATATAGTATATTATGTCCGATACGTAGACGACATCCTTATATGTTGGAATGGTACCAACCGACAGTTAGATATCTTTACTAATTGGGCCAACACCGTTAATAATAAAATCTGCTTCACAGTTGAACATGAGATTGAAGGTAAAATAAACTTTTTAGATCTGACAATTGGTAAAAGTAATAATAAACATACCTTTGAAATATTTAGAAAACCAACTTTTACAGATACAACAATAAATTCAAATTCAAATCATCCTTGGTCTCATAAATTATCAGCGTACCATTCAATGGTACATAGACTCATTAACATTCCCTTAGACAATAAAGCTTATGTAAAAGAAAAGGAAACGATAAAAACGATCGCGATTAATAACGGCTATGAGGCAAATAACATTGAAAAAATAATAAAAAATAAGAAATATAAAAATAAAATCAATTTAATATATCCGGTAAATAACAAAAATATAGAAAAATTTGCATGTCTCGAATTCCTCGGCCCAATATCTGAAAAAATTGCAAAAGAAATTAAAAAATGTGGTTTAAATATAGCTTTTCGAACAAACAATAATTTAGGAACAAGCCTTAAAAACTCTAAAAGTAAAATCCCTATACTCAATAACAGTGGCATATATGAATTAAAATGTGACCACGCCGATTGTAACGCCACTTACATCGGACAAACGGGGAGGGCATTCTCAACTAGATTCCAAGAACATATACGATGTTATAATAATAAAAACACATCCTCAAAATTCGCAGAACATCTCTTGGTGAATAATCATAACCCACTTAACAACAAGGGTCCTAAACCATTGCATATAGAAAAAAAGGGCATTAGATTAAATTTACTTGAACAATTAGAAATCAATAAACGAACGAATGACCCAAATTTAACACTAATTAATAAAGTACGGAAAATAATTTACTCACCACTTCTTAGTATTTTCACAAAACCCAAGCAGTATAATGCACCCAAATAATTCATAGCAATAAAGTCATTAGTAAATAATTAAGAACCCATTACCATTTACTGAGGGGAAAACATAGATTGGTTTAACCAACAATAGATCATGTCATCGGTGTAACCAGTAATAAATCAATGTATGCACCTTCAAAATTTACATTTGAAATAGTATAAAAACGTCGTCTCAATGTGGACTAACCACAGTTTGAAAATGGCCTTGTAAGCCGAAACAGCTGTCACAATAATAAAAAACTAAAACACTTGCAGAACTTAATAATAATATTATCAAATTTAATCTAAATTAAATTTATAAAAAAATTAAATGGAGTTCTACGAATTAAACACAAAAACAATAAATAAAAAAAAAATAAAAAAAAAAAAAAAAAAAAAAAAAAAAAAGTAGATGGTTCATTTGGAGACAAACCATAATAAAGTCGGTAGGATAGAGCCACGGGTAGAAGCCATACTCATTCTGAACGCTCTCCAATATTAGAGAATAATTCAGTTTTTTGGATTCAAAATTAACAGTTCAAAACTTAACATCAGTACTCACGCCGTTAGAGACTTTTTGCTGTATGTAGTTACAAACTAACAAACAGATGTTATTTGTTTTATCGAAGGAAGCAAACACTTTGTGATGTGACATTATATATCAAATGAAAAATACACTTTGTAAAACACCACTTTTATTTTGAATTAATATTAACAGCCAACCAGGTTTCGCTTAGCTCAAGCTTCATCAGGGCATATTATATCAACTAAAGTTATTTTCATACAGACACATACATATAGAAGAAAATAAAACAATGAGTGAAAGAGGTAGAAATAAAATACACAAGTGAAAGAGATATAAATAAAAGAGCAGACACCTTATTAGTGCTAGAACGAGAAAGGATGTATACTGATTACAGGATGGGTAGGAAAGGAGGAGGAAGGGAGGAAACAGTTTTATCAGAGGTTAACGGAATAAATTAAATATTGGACTATTAGATAAATTGATTTGATTGTTGATTATATTTGATTTATTATTGACGGCTTTTTTAATTTCGAGGGCTTCTAAATTGTTTAACCTAATTCAAAATAAAAGTTGTGTTTTACAAAGTGTATTTTTAATTTGATATAGATGTTATTTGATTAAAACATTTTTTCCCTTTTCACAGTGATTTAGCAAATTCAAAATTGAAATGAGGAGCAGATTTATTTTTATTTATTTATGGATAAAGTATTAACAATTATCTTCAAAACAAAGGCATTCAACATTTGACACGAAACAGAAAGTCAATATTCCATAGATTTTTTTTTATAAAGAAAGATAAACATTCCAGGCTTTCAAATAACCTGACAATATTTGAAAATCTTCTACTACCAGAGTAAGCGGAAAATAGTAATAATAGTGTAGTGATGGAGATCATAACGAACTAAGGAATTTAATGTACGAGGCATGGGTGGAACCCAAACGCAATGCCAACTCAGCCACTGACCGGTCTCTCAACTGATTCAACGATGTTGTTCGAATCACAAAGACTATTTGTTGTATTTTATATCGGTGAGGTCTAAAAAAAACATGTTTTATAAATAATTTCATCAACAGCCTAAAACGCGACCATAATGTAATCGTTGCTCTTCCTTTGACAGCCCAAACCCCCTCTTTATCTCTCAATGGCCGGTTTATCGCTTAATTCATACATAAATTCATGGGTTTTAATTGAAATCTATTCAAATTGAATGTCATATCGAAAGATTTAGTGCAAATGTAAATTGGATCATCTAGATTTGTATAGATAAATTATGCCAAATTATTCCAGCGCTAAAAATTATACCAACGATAAATAAAACAGTGTCCGCTAGACGCTAAAAACTCTAACACGCCAATCAAACACTTGTACTTGTAGCCCACCTGTGGGGTGTTTTTAAATGACGAAAATTGCTTTGAATAATGTATTTATTAAATGAAGCATGCATTCTTTTTTTAATGATAAATGTACATTTACTTTTTCCCTACTTGTTTTATCAACATGCAATACTGTTATTTTTTCTTTAGTTTATTGTAAGCCATTAAAGGATTACGTTGCATTGGACAACCCCTGCACGTGGACCGGAACAAAATATAATTTGTATTACTATTGTAATATGTTAGAGTATCCTGTAAAATCTAGGTCTTCTTTCAAGAATTAAAACGTGCATTTTTAGTGTCTAGCTAGTTATTTTTAATATTTCTATTTTTGAAACTGAAAATTTGTGGTGGAACTCCGTTATCTTAATATACAAAAAAACGTATCACTGTGTTCGTAAACCACAATCTCCAAAACCGCCCATTCAAGTGGCAACGATTTTTCCTCCTAAAATATACACAATCAAACATTTTAACTTCCCTACATAGAAGACGGTCTGTGGCAGGACAACGTCTTATATTATAAAATGCATTCCAAATGGTTGAGTTAAATGTTTTCTAATCTCAATATATAAAAATTCAGCCAGCGTATATTTGTTTTCGCAAAACTTGAAAAGTAGTCGACCGATATTGTTAAAAATTTCAAGGTTTGTTGTTATTAGTGCCAGAAGTGTTTAGAGATGTTTGAATGGTAGAAAAAGTAAGAGGCGCCCGAGGAATACTTAATGCAATGTCTCTGCACTATAATGAGGTACGTAATCGAATTAAAGTCGATGTAATGTAGTTTTATAACAGTAACATTGTGGTATACAGACAGTAGTGAATGGTTAAAGAAGTAGGAGGCGCACGAAAAATACATTAGAAATAGCGAAGCATTGCGGGGGATCCACTTTCCGGTTTCGGTTACTGGTTTCAGTCTATTATGGCTATCTTCTAAAAGTTTAAAATTGTTTCATTATATTATTCTAGCTTCCACGAAACGAAATACTATGGGAGCCAGACCCATTTGTCAAATCAATTATTTTGCAATAACACTCATAATATACCAGGAAATTGCTGCACATAATTTATTTATTTATATTTGTAGTGGTACGCAACTACTTCATTCGAACGAAATTCTAGAAGTCTCGATTTTTCCAAACAAGCTTCTTGGATGTTTTTTTATTTATTTGTTTGGAAAATTCTACATAGCAACCAAATTGTTCCAGAAGCTTCTTCACCTTTTAAAAAGCGACAGTATGAAGAATCTAATCAGTCAGTCATCAATCCGCCATCAGTTAACAAGGTACCCAACGAGTGATAATCCGCGCACCTCACTTGCGCGAAGGACATTCTTCCCGGCTCTGCTCATGGACTCCCTCGGGATATCATCATAGCGCTTTGGCCCAGATCGCCGTCTCTGGCCAACGCTACATGGATTACAGCGCCCTGGTTCCAGCGTCTCTGACCAGCGCTTCATCCACTCATCATAACCACCATGAGGACACGCAGCATCCTCACTGGTCAGCTCAACTCCCGCTCAACCGCCTACAAGGTCCACCGCACCTTCGGCCTTCCCGTCAGCACTGGAGTACTGATTGCCAAGATCGCCAGTGCCTGACAGACAACGAGTCCGGTCACCAGCGCCCGGCGTCGACTCACAGACCCGCGAATGACCAACCATCACAGCCAGCATCCGGAGAATACTACACCTGTCCAACGTCATCTCATCACAGCTACCTGACTCATCAAATAAAACACTCTGACCTTCACGACACGTCTTTCATTCCGTGCCTCCTCACCAGATCCCCAAATATTGAAAATCTAGACGCCAAAAATTAAATACATAATTAGGTAAAGTAAAGGTACCAATGCACTTCCCAACTTTCCACTTCCAGTTCTTCTTCTCTATCCCAAATTGCTTCACAAAAGAATGAACTCTGCACTCATGAAGTTTCTGATCTCCTTAGATCCCAGATTTAAATTGTATGGATCTTCCAACCTCCCTATATCCATATCATCCACCTTAAAACACCCCCCTGTAAGATTGGGGTGCCGTGGTCCCAAAATATAATGATCACATTTAAACATACCTTAGTTATCTGAATTTTTTCACCAGCAACGTTCAAAAGCAAATTTATTATTAAATAAGTAATGCGCAGACCCGTGAAAAATAACAGTCAAATTAAAAAATAAATAAATTTAGGCATTTAAACTCATCTAAATGATAAACAGTTTGGTGCATTTTACAGCAACGAACAATAAATGTTTATAATAATAATTAAAAGGAAATACCCGATCATATTTCTGTGCTCCTGGTATTTTGTCAGTGTCGACAGGTTCATGTTTTGATGTTTACTTTATTAATAAAATACCTAACGCAGACCCGTGAATAAAAACAAATGTTTTGAATTTTTGAGAAATCAGTTTCAATATTGAAAATAACAATCAATTAAATTTCTGTTAAATATATTATATTATAGTTAGGTACTTCGTCACTCGTAAAAAAATTTTCCGGACACACTTCCAATTTTGAAAATGTCACTCAAATACAAAGCAAATCCGATTTCCAGAGTTAATTGAACCTTAGTTACAGATAGAATCACAAGCGTAATTAGTAGTTTTAAAAACCATTTTAATTATTATTCTAATCATAACCAAGCATTTTTATTTCATTTCTATTACAGCCAAGAAGGTAGTGTCCAAACTAGGTGGCTTACTGCAATACAACTCGTGATCCAATTGATATAGATATTATGTATTCTGTAATTGAATTTGAATCAGACAGCAACGCTGGTCCATTAGTCGATCTAAATAATATAATTCAGACTGTTTGTTATATACCGCCGTGATCACTTCACTGATCAAACCGTGGATCAAACTCAGTACTACCGTACCATAAGCTACCTACACGTACGCAATAATTGGATCGGATATTACACAGATTGCTCTAATGCGAGAGTTCCAAAACTTTTCTGAGGCGAGAGCCCATAAAATAAGATGACTTTTGTCAAAGTAAGTCATTGAGTGATTCTATAAAATCTGCGCTTTTGTATTGACTTGGATTTATACACCAAACGGATAAATAAATAATGACTTATAAATGTTACAAAAGATAGAAAAGTAGGAGATCCAGAAATACGATAAAATATTATTAAAATTAGTAAAACACTTCGTCTTACTAATTACATTCATACACGCACGTTCAACGTTGGTGTGGTGAAGCCGGCTTCAGGCCTGGTTTAAGACCGTTTTAACCAAACAAACACCATGGTAATAAGTCAAGTTTAACATTGTTCTGACCTTACGCGTCGCGTAACATTTACACAACGTGTTTTTTGGAAGGTTGTTAGCGAAATGCCGAGGATAGGAGCGTATGAGAAACGTGCCAAGTGTAGAAGATATATAGAAGAGTCAAGGAATATATGGCACGATCGAGCAAACCAGTGAATCAAATTCTACAGCAAATTGATGTGAAAGGAATGTGAGAAGAATATACCAAGTGGAATGGATCGAAGAAGATTTTGGTCACGTTCATATGCATATGCATGTGAATGAACAACGAGTATGTGACGGCAGAGGGAATTTTTTCGTTCTATCTTCTGCCTACACCTGAGGGAAAACAGTGCCGTGATAAAAAATTTCAATGTATTTATTTGTAATTGTTTATGAAATCCCGAAGCATGGTATGGTACCGACAAGAATCAATGCTATTTCGCAAGGCCTAGTTTTATTTGGCGGAAGAAATGTAGTTACTAGAAGTTACAGTAAGTTTAAAGTCGGTTATCTGATTGAAAGAAACATTAACCCAGTAACATTTACATTTATAGAGATTTACTCTTTCTCATTAAAACTGCTTATGTTTTACGCATGCTTAGTTTATCAAACCTACTACTTTTGTTTAAACTATTTTTTGATATGTTATTATTTTTATATTTAGACGCTAGCATTTAAGTGAATTTAAAGTTCCTACGAAATTCCTGTTTTTATGTAACTATATACATTCCATGGAAACCTTTTAACAACTTCCAATAATTCTTTTTAGATTTTTGGTTTTATGATTACTATGTACATTCAATGATAACCTTGTAACAATCTCCAATTATTCTTTTAGATATTTGGTTTTATGACAATATTTACATTCCATAATAACCTCTTAGCAACTTCCAATAATTCTTTTTAGATTTTTGGTTTTATTATTAGTATGTACATTCAATGATAACTTTGTAACAATCTCCAATTATTCTTTTAGATATTTGGTTTTATGACAATATTTACATTCCGTAATAAGTTCTTAGCAACTATCAATAATTCTTACTAGATTTTTGGTTTTATGACACTATGTAGACTTCATGTTAACCTTTTAGCAATTATCAATATATATTTATTTTTTTTCAGATTTTCGGATTTATGATTACCTTACAACATTTTCCAATAATTTTATTTAAACTTTGTAAACTTATGTTTTTTATGATTATGTGCCTGCATTAGTATACGTACGTGATTATATGTGTGTATGTATGTGTACATATATGTGTATGTATGCGTATGAATGTATGTGTATATATTGATTAATAAGTATATTTACGGATATATAAATAAATGCGTACGTATATATGTATGTTTATGTGTAAGCATATATATGTACCCGCCTAAGAACAGAAATCTTCTAGTTAACCTTATAATGTTCCGAACCCGAGTTTCAGAAACGTCTATCTAACTTGTTGATCCATACTCCATACTTGTTGGTAATACATACCTATGTAATTTCGTCATCACCCTGAAATGGAGTAACATGGACCAAAACATATTAAATAAGATGAAGTGATGCTGACCAGTAATCAAAATAATTGGACAGCCATTACACTGATTAAAACTGATACATTTTCATTACTTTTCAAATAATTTTGTGAGGATGTGATTGAAAAGTGTTGAGGTCATTCATACAGATAAGTTTGGTAGGAATAATCTCGCTACCTACGCACATCTTTTTTTAAACTAATATGTTGATTCATTAATTACTCAAGGGAATACGATGTCTTTTGAACACGAAACCACAATCTAAATAATGTTATTACTGTAGAAGTAATGATTCCTCTATCCATTCAGAAAAATAAATGTTGTCCCGAAAAAATTATTCATTGAGTCATGCTTCTCGTTAAGCTTGTGGGTTAGTTACAGAATTAATATTAAAAAAGAAGAATTTATTACAACTTGTTTATAATTAATTCGTGTGAAGTTTATCCTTAACAAAAAACAGGAAGCTAGTAAAGATATTAAATTTAATTAAGAAAAGGTGAATCGCAAGAGAGAGAAATACATATTGCACAAATAAGGAATTTTTATTTTTAGGACGTTTTTTTTCTAAATGTGATGTCATATTTTTGTCTGGCGTTTCTGTTCCCACACTCCATCAAAGAAAAGGTGACACTACCGTCTTCCGTCATACTGTTATTATTTGTTCGTGAATGATAGAATGAATGGCGTGCTTTGAATATTATTTTTAGGTGAATAAAAGAGACCTTTGCACGTGCTTTTCTGACATGATACAATTTTTGAGCTACCCAAAAAATTGAGACATTCTTCGTTAACTATCATACTATTATTTGATTTTTTTTAGCCGATGCAACACATACATGCATATTAATACATTTGTGATAATTAAAAAAAATCTCAAATAAAAATTTTATCTTAGCTTTTTCACGACATATATCCGTAGCCGGTCAGCGGTATATTTATCTTTCAATATCTCAATTTCTGCCATGGCCCATAAAACTTAAAACGAAAACCAAAATTGTGCAGATGTCATATGGAATTTTTAGTGAAAAATCGTGATAATATGCCATTGCGCTGTACGGAAATCGAACTCGTAAACTTACACTTAACTTAAACTTACAGCTGAATAAGCGAACGTCTCCGCTACGGAGTGTCAGTATGCTAAGCAATTATATTTGAGACAGTTAAGAAACTTGTTTTAAAACATAATATGTAGCATTACGAACAAATATTTTTCAGTTATTATAAATGTGTTTGCACTTTAAGAAGAATCAAAGACGCACCTAATAACTCAAAGACAAATGCGTAGATCATCTTACTAACTAGTTCAACCATCTCTTTGTAAAACCAACATTTGATCAATTCTGTTGGTCATTACTAACAATAATATTGAGGATATCAAATAGCTATATCAATCAATGTGATACCACCCATGAATAAGGGGTCCCGAGTGATCTCGACAGTTCCCGAAGATTCCCGAAGCTCCCATCGCGAAATGTTTCAATATGTAGAAAGCGGCTGTGGTAGGTAGGTACTGCTACCTTTATATCCGACATTTGTGCTTTGTGTCTTAATTGAAACGCTCTGATACTCAGACCACCCCGGTTCACAATGCATTCTGCCAACAGGGCTACCGTAGTATATCTTACTTGCTTCGCTCATGCCTTCTCACTTGATTCTTTAAGATAAATCAATAATTTAAACACGAGCTAATCAAAATGAATGTTAAAATAATCTATTATTGGATGTTTTAACCATATATAATAGTTCTATAAAAATGTATGTGTCTAATTTTATCTTCTAATAAATGAAAAACAAAATTACCTCCGAAATAATAGATTTGTTGAAATCAAAAGTGGGTAAATACCTAACTAACTTATGAACAATTATAAACCATATATTTTTTCTGCATTGCATTTGTAGTTGGTCTTACGTTGGTCATATATTTGTAGTTGGTATGGTGTACCGTTAACAAAAAAAAAATATATATATATATGGTACTACTCGATCATTAAGATTGGAGGTAATATACCCATAGAATTTAAAAAAAAACCGTAGATTTTGAAAAGCTTAGTTAAAAACATTCTTGAACATTTATGTAATTATAAACGTTTGCATTGTATTTGTTCTAAGACTTAGCGACCACCCTATGCGTTCGCAGCACAGCCTTCGACTTTGAACTAACAACTGTATTATTCTTTATTTCCAATTCACAATCAAACGAACGCAACCTTCCTGAATAATAGGAGCCGCTTAATTCCCTCGTTGGAACTGCATAATGCAAACATTACCCGTGCTGAGTTAGAAGATACAAATTGGTGCAACTATCTTTAAGCAAATTATGCAAGGATACGATCAGGCAATTTGTACAATATTTTGAGAATCAAATTAGTAACAGGTAAAGGCTGAATGAATTTGAATGGGCGCATAGGTAGCCAAGAGAAAAAAAATCGGAAGCCGGATAAATAATTTTATCACTATAAATATTTTCATCGACAGCTAAAATAATGTAGTACAATCCTACGTTCATGTTCTTAGATTTTTTTCTAATAAAGCCATCAATATTAATCAGCCTACAAATCTACAGTACAATACTTTAGTAAAATTGGCTGCGAATGCAGAAAAAATCATTTCCAATTTTTTTTTGCGTAAACTATTACTTTGAGAAATTAATCCGTTTAAAAAAAAAAATCCTATCAATTCTATTAAAATAATGTGTAAAAACTTTATGAATATGATAATTGGAATTAAAATGGAATGCGGGTTTGGGCACTGCCGCCCCGGGAATCATTTATTAGGATAACCAACATCTTTGCCATAGGTCACCCTAAGTTCTTTGCTACATTTGGTGATTGGGCAGGGGTGCCCGGGTTCATCGGGTGAAGTGTGTTCAGGATTTGCCTGCCCATCAGTTGTGTTTAGGGAGACCCTTTGACCTCTCCAACTGGTTTCTCGACCCATCGCCGTGCGCAGCAGTGGAAGGGCTTTATACATATGGACATATTCATATGTCCGTCACTCCTGGACTCAGAAATTAGTTTCCTTCCTTTCCTTAAAAAAGACCCTCTACACAGCATCGGCACACATAGGCCCTGAGGGAAATTATTTTCTATGTGGGGTTAATTATTAATTCATAAGACGACATACAAAATATTATTTCTCTTTATGTAGATACCTAGCAAAGTAAATATGGGGCGCAGGGTTGAAATATTTTTTATTTAAAAAAAAACTTAGGTTCTAAAACAAATCAATCGATATATTTTACTAAAATAATGATTTGAATAAAGATTACTATCTTCATCTAAATAAATATTTTGTTGTTTGTTAACTCTTATTCATGTCAACATTATGTAATACGGTTCCGTGTAATACAAGAACAAATGCATACATCAATAAAACTTTCGTCTGATATTTAAAATAGGTAATTAATTAACATTCTAAGCATTTAATAATTATTGTTAGGAGCGAGGTTGAAGCATTCAATAATTCTATAATATCTTCAGGTGCGAGATCGAAGTATTCAATAAGTCTTTGATATTTCAAGTGCGAGAGCGAAGTATTCAATAATTCTATAATTTTTTCAGGTGTGAGGTCGAAGTATTCAATAATTCTATCAATTATCAGGTGCGTATTTCGAAGCATACAATAATTCTATAATTTTTCAAGTGCGAGGTCAAGGTATTAAATAATTCTATTTTTTTCCTTTTGTATCGATTATATACCGTTATTATAGAAAAAATATATGCTTTCGTAAATGCAATTCTTCAAGTACGGAAAAAAGTTTCCTTTATATTATACAATAAACGTTGATGTTGCGTATCATAGCACAGCATAGTATATATTTCGTACCTATTTTAATAAAATAGGTGTTTGAAAATGACCCCTATATTCTTAGCGTTAGATGCGAGGACGATATATTATTTCCTGTTCACAATGAGGAATTTCACCATTCTTTTGAAGTGTCATCGCTTTATTCAAAAGCTCCCTCAAGTGGCACGACAATGGACAGTACAATAACCGTGCCAAATGAAAAATGCTAACATTAGTTTGAGTTTGAGTTTGACTTGAGATTTCAATGGGAATAAAAGACGGTGATATCGGAAATCTATTCAACACGATCACTGGAGCGGGAGATACTAAAATACAAGAATTTCATAAAATATGACGAATAAAATGATTAGCTGGAAGATGTGAGGTATTTTAGGGAATATCCATCAATCTCTATGTTGACCTCTAACTTGGATTTGATATTTTTTGCAATTTCAGTTTTGATGTCAGTTCAGGTGCAATTGTATGTATTGACTTAATTTTTTTTAATTTAATGAATGAAAGATTTTTTCGGTATCAATTTCAACAAATTATGAAATTAGTGCGTTCTTACGTTGATCAATGAGTTTATGTGCACTATAAATATACGTAATAAAGCTCAATCAATATTTTTATATCTGTTCACTGAGTTTCCACCCTGTTATAGAGTGAAATCTCTCATTTCCACACTCGAGAACAAGATTTGTTTAGAATTTAAATGTTGTTTAAAATGGCATATATTTTTTTATTAATTAAATCTATGTCAAGCACCTACTACCCAAACCAATGATGGGCAAACAAGCGGCCCGCGGGCTGTCTTCTCGTACGTTTAACATTTCTAATTAAAAAAACGGTCTGTTCTTTTTTATCAAAGGGTTTAAAAGAAAACTATAATCTTTCGTTAGAGTTTAGAATCAGTCGCTCGAAATAATAAGTTTTTTTACGTATTCCTTAAAAGACAGATATCCGAGGTTAAAACTTAATTGCAGATTTTGTTTCCTTGTTATAAAATAGGTACCAAAAATTTATCTCACCAAATTTTATTTTATTTCAGATCAAGACGGTTTTATAAAATATAAATTGTTTTATGCCTCCATCGAACGCAAAGTTAACAATACCAAGCGGTATCGCACACAAATTGAAAATGGATAAATTGGACCTCAGGTTAAAAGGTTGATTATCACTGACCTAAACTGACGTATTGTTTATGCAAATACCACAAAGGGTCCCTGCTCTTAACAGTCTGGAGCCAGTGAGTCTATGACATCCTCTCTTGGAGTATTTTTGGGTGGTAAACTATGTGGATATTCAGATCTGTTTACAAAATACGGTTAAAACCATTTCAAGAAACGTTTCGATTCTGAATGCTGAACTTTCACTAGGACTATTGTGAAGGTATCTACTACTCTGGAACTTTCCGCAAATACGCTTTCTATTTATTTAAACGAACTAATTGTAAAAAAAAACTAACTAACTAACAATCACACCGGTTTCCCGCATGGGTTAGAAGAGAGGATGGACCGCCAAACCACTCGGCCTTAGCACACCCTCCTTGCCTCATTCACATTCATACATCACTTTCACAGACACAAATACTTCTTTTTACTACTCTGCCAAAGTATAACATCTAAACTGCCACTCTACAAATAATTCAACACTCCTCACACACCAACACTAAACCAGTCTTTAATTCTGACATACACCAGCACAAAACACGATCACAAAGTCAAATACACTTATAGTCATCTACTACAGGACTAAATTTGGAATTAACTCCTTACAATACATTGCACATAAGCAATATAGCACATTACCTAGTAATCTAAAACTTCTGGCAACGAACAAAAAAACATTGGCAAAAGCTCTTAAAAGCTATTTCCTCAGCAGTTTTATTAATGACTGACACATTCTTTCATTGGAAATCCAAAATAACTTCTGAGTTTATTTATTTTAATGTATTTATGTTGTCTTGTCTTTAATCTAATGCTGTCTTTCGCGAAATGAGTTTTGTAAACTCACTGAGAATAAGACATTATAAATATGTTATCATTTTGTAATGTATTATCTTGTAATAAATAAAATACATCGCCCCATACATTTTCTTCTATTATTCTGACTCTTGACATGGCCCAACTCATGTATCTGATTCACTAATATTAAAACAAAATAAAATAAAATTTACTTACACACGCCGGGATTTTACGGATTCGTAGTCTAAAGACTTACCACTCGACCAAATAGAATTAATACTGAAAATAAGTAATTCTCCTGGTAAAACCCACGACAAGTTAATTTATATTTGTCGGCTGTGATTCATACGAGTAGCAAATTATTAAAGTTCGAAAATTTCGATACACTCTAAGAACTACCTTAAATGTCTATGGTTCTTCCTAATATTGAATCGGGGAATATGTGAAATTATACAACTATTCAAAAGCACAGGACTAAGGAGAAAAAATATTAGGTGCTTAATAAATTTTAATAGTTTTATTTGCATTCGTATTTCGCAAATTCATTACGTATCTGGCATACTCCTAATTAATAATTTATTCTGTTTTAATACGAATTTGAATGGCATTCATTGGGACTTCTTTATAGAGATGGTGATAATGGTTGTTAAGCGTTACAAATTAAACGGACTGACAGGCGGCTATCAAAACTTCCGCTATCAAATAATGCAAAGCAACCATTAATAAATTTAACAACCCATTAAATTTAAAAAAATGGCAACATAAGTGAAAAATTATAAATTAAAAAGAAGAGGACGTATAAATATAACGAAAATGTTTGAATGAGCTTACAGGATGATTCAAAATCAGAATTTAAAAAATTAAATAAATAGTATTTATTCATACTATGAAATATTTATGAAATGTGAATTTATGCAACTCAACCAAGCGGTCATAATAGTATTGCGCTCTATAATCTTCTACTCTTTAACCCGTAAGTAAATATTTATTTTAAAGCTTCCGAATATAAGCAATAGGTTTCAACCTATTCACCTTCTCTACAATGTGACCAAAATATTGAAGGTATCGTCTCTTCGCATTTACAAGTAGTTGGTAAAATTTCACTACTTTTGACCATTCGGTCAAAAATTTTTTAGATTTGTCACCTACACAGAGATAAATCGACTTTGCCCTTACGATATATTAATAGACCTTATTAATAAAATATCAATTTCAAATGTTTTATTGATTTGCCCGACGATACAAAGAATTTTCGTTGTAATGCAAAAATATTCGGATTTTGTTGAACACGTGTTCCGACAGCATGATAATTTATTCCTTTAGATTTACACACAGTACAATATGATACAAGATGTAGTTAAAATATTTGTAGTGATTATATATTATTGTACTTTATCAGGTCGAAATTATTGGTTTCTAACTAGGCAAATTGCCCGTTCCAAGGAACCAAAAATATGTGAAAGTAAGTGTGTGATTTGTCTATGTCTATAATATATCTCATTAATGTTTTAATTTATGATGTTTAATCGTTACAATCTAATGATAGAGTCGAACTTGAGCTGTTGTGTATGAGCAATAATTAGAATAATGGAAGCCCTAAAGTATACTAAGCCCTAATATATAGTGTGTGATTAGTCTATGTCTATTTATTATGTGACGTTTTTTAACATTTTTCAGATTCTCCTCTGCCCAGTCCAATCACCATTTAGTTATTATTGGGCCTATATAGGAAATATTACAAGTTTATATATTCTTAATTTGGTAAAAGTTAATGAAGAAACCTGTTAATTTAAGGTTGAGTTAAGGCCTGCAATTCAGTTTTTAACTGAAATTAAACTTGAAGAGATTATAAATAAATTAGCAAAAGTCATTTTTATACGTCTACAAAGTGCAATATTTTGATGTCGAAGAACTGAATTAGTTGGCATATTATCTAATTTGAAGAATTTGGGGATATAATAAGTCTTTAATCCACATTTCAGACAATGTAGCAATATAATAACTGAAATGATAATGTAGGAAAAAAATACAGCCTTTATCCAAATTGCTAACAAATCGGTGGCAGTAGCGGTATGCGGTAGTCACTATTTCTAGAACTGAGCGGTAGGCACTAGTAAGGTACCCACCTACCGAATAGTAAGTAGTTAGTGTCCACTGCCTCGGGGATAATGTTTCTGTATCGATATCAATCGCTGAATAAATGTCTCAATTAAAATGTGGCAATACTGAATGGTTTATCAAAGAGTAACGATGGTAAGTGAATTTTATATACACTTCACAGGGGCAATAATGGGCAGTGGCATCGCGGGGAGAAAGAATGCTGGTTTTGCTTCGAATAATCAATATTACTAGATCATTGGAGAGAAAAATAAAACTAATAAAAATAACTCTAAACGAAACAAATGAATCTGAATCCTGGGAATCGAACCCAGGATCTTCGTCTTACTGGGACAACCTTTTTAATCACTTGACCATTGGGACCTAATTATTATACGTGGTTAAAGATTTAGTCCCGGTAAAACAGAGTTCATGGGTTGTTCTGTTTCATGTTCCATTTAGATTTACTATTATTATCTTTTTCTTCTGTAATAAATTATGTTGATGGATATAACCTTCATAAGTTATTTAAGAAAAGTTGATCCAGTAAAAAATAGAATATTTCTAGACTTATTATATTTTAATGTATATTTGTTTTATAACTCCGAATGTTCCCTAGGCTGTAGTAACTTATCTACCCATTTAAAATTTAAAATAATACTATAACACATTGCCACAGTGCAATTTTTCAGTTTGACTTAAAAAATGTAAAGCGTTTAATGTAAGGTTTATTATTATTTATAATATTTTGTTTTTTTAATTTTTATCGTGTAAAGAAAGCATTTTTTAAAATATGCTACAAAATGCAATAATAATACTGTAGGTTATTGAGTGGAAGATGTAATTCATTGAACGTCTTCAAACGGTGAAAGTTTTACGTTCCGACTCGAAACGAGGCATGAAATAATGACTTTAGCCATGGTTAATTATCAAATCTGTACAGCCAGGTACTTCACGAATTTGAATGTCTGGGGTGGTGAAAATAATAATATTGGTTGTTTGTATAACGCCGTTTTTCATGAAAAATCTCATTGAAAAGAATGTCGGGAAAAACAAAGCAACGAGGGGAAGAGGAGGGGTTGAAAGCTTCTCTTATTCTGATCTATGAGTAATTACTAAAAACAGTAAAATCCATTTAATCCAGATTTATTCAGAGATTGCAGCAGTTACCCATGAATACATACCCTGTGAAATAAAGTAAAATATAATTGTGCATAGTATTGTTGTTGCTGTTATTTAAACATATTACGCCTTTTTATAGTAGGTAATTTGCTACAGTTTCTTAGTTAAACTTTCCTTCTTATTAATGTACTTCAGTTCAAGATGGTCACTTTAAACCTTATCCACATTCAAATCACAAACTAAACACGAAAAAAAATACTTTTTTTGAATCAATTTATATGAATCATCAAATCAAAATGATTGAGTCGATCACGAAAAGGCGTGACGTTCTGAATAATAATATGTATGAATCGATGGCCTTTTAGAATTAATCATCGGGTGAATAAAGCAACCCTTTAGCATAAACTAATACAAGTCTAAGGGATGCAATCTCGGACCGTCCCTAGTTTTGATTTAAGATTAAACAACTGATAATTAAAGGCGCCACTTATTATTTTGTTATTACTAAATAACATTTGTTGCCACTGCCACCAACATAATAACTACTTAGATAAATAATCTATGTCTTCTAAATCTTCGGACCGGTTCTAGAAAATGGATTTTGGCGCAGACGTTATAACAATGAGCTCTATACTCTGTTTAAGGAGCTAAACGTCACAAAATTCATAAAACTAGGAAGACTTCGGTGGCTAGGTCATGTGGAGAGAATGACCGAGCATCAAGAACCAAAGTCCCTGCTGAGCTCAAGACCGATAGGCAGAAGGAGCCTGGGAAGGCCAAGGTTAAGATGGAGCGACAACGTCCTCAAAGATTTATCTGCCTTGGAGCTTCGAAACTGGAGAGAGCTGGCGCGGGACCGAGATGAGTGGAGGAAGACTCTTGAGGAGGCCAAGACCCACCAGGGGTTGTAGAGCCAAAAGTGATGATGATGATGAGATAAATAATTAAGAGATTTCAAAGTTTCTTCCCAAACCAGTCTCTCTCGCAACGTAGCTGATGGGGAGACGCATCCTGAACCGATGAACGCGGACACCTCTTCGTGTGCTCTTAAATACCATTTTTATCTGTACGCTAGTAAATCTAGGATGTGATTTTGCTTACATGGTCCTTTTTATCAATAATAACAAATCAATAACTATTTTATTGAGAATCTGTAGATTGCCATGGAGTAGGTACTTAAACTACTGGTTAAAGAGAAGGGTTAATGTAGGTTAGGATTTACACGGATGAAGGCTTCAGGACACGTGCGATCAAACAAAAATAAAACAAAATTCAGAAAGACAACTGGACCACAGGATAAGCATCGACGAAGAACTCCCGATAGCTATTTGGAAGGTAAAAAGACAGAGTTGTATTGGGAAAGAACATCTACTATATTTTTCTTTAATATTTACATCAAGTTCTTGGGATGCCCCGTACAATAAATATCTAGAAGTGCAGAAATGATCTCGCGCGATCTGGATTAACCCCCCAGGCTAATTTGTACGCTTTTGGGAACAGCTCATATACTTCTCATAGACAACGTTGTGTTTCCCTTATTTTCATGGTTAGAACTATGATCTAAACGGCTTCTAAAAGAAAAAAAAAATACCACGCTTTGTATTTAAATCTAAAAATACCACAAAATAATTAAAATGTACACCTCTATGAAACTAAAGTTTCAGACCGCAATTTGAGAAAAAAAATCGGAATTTTGGTAATTTTGCTATTAATTATTTAAACTTAAAACGACCAAGAGGTGACCATAACGTTTTCAATACATTTGTCTAATAAAATATGTGTTTTTTTTTCATTATAAGTAATTTTAGTTAAAAAAACGTAAGGTGAGCGAGCTATTTAAAAAGTTTTTTATGCGTGCATTAAAGTTTTAATATTTAAAAAAAATGTTTATTAATAAGCGGTTTCATAATCTTTTAAAAAAGGTTTATTTTTTTCGGATACTTTCAAAAATACATTTTTATTTTATTTTATTTCTAAACGAAGATTCTCTGACCTTTTGACAGAATATGCCTGAGGCCTAAATGGTTAATTAATTCAATTTTGCTATGATGAAGGTAAGTACCTACCAAGTAAAATAAAAAAAGGATCAATCTTGAATCCACAAGTAGTAAAAACTCTCAGTATCACCCTGGTGACTAGATCACAATTCAGAATCAACACTTTACACAAAAAGGTGACCAGATCTGAAATACTAGGCAGGTACTTTTTTTATTTCTCTTATATACTGTACTTGCTCAATATTTTTGGACAGCCATTTTAATAAGGAGGTATTAAAAAAGTGAGGTGAATGAAAAAAAAGCTATTCATTATTTGCTTGTAGTGTGTTAATGAACGTCAGACTTAATAATATTCATTTACATGCATTGTTTCGCTGGCGGCTAGACGGTTAAAAGTTTTTCTTTGTTCAATCAATCTTAACTAATTGAGTGTTGATAAAATACTACAAACTTTTCATGCTGATTTGATTTGTTTCATTACTTGCGTTTTGAGTATTATACTCGCCGTCAGCCTTCATATCAAATCGATAAACTTTTTATCATGCCTTTTCCCCCAAGTTTATTAAAGGTTTATTTTTATTCAGTTAAATCAACGTCCTTCTGTAGGAGTTTTCTAGTCAACACAAATCTTTAGCTAATTAATATTTAGAATATAATAATTATAGACATAATTGTGGAGAAAACTTTTATAAACAAATGTTATAATACTTGATGTTAAAGACATGCAAATTGTTTAGCCACCACAAGTAATTTGTAATATTTTAAATCCATTCCAACATGTGAAGAAAAATAGTAAGGTTGAAAACTAACCACGTATTCTAATGTTTGAAATCCTGAGTCCGTCCCAAGGGGCAGCTGATAAACCTCGGACACGTGGAAATTGACCAAAGAAAGAGATAGGTCGATAGAATATCCTTTAGTAGAACCAGGCATGCAGCATTTTATCGAAGACCAAAAACAAAGAATTGAAGGCAAGGGTTGTACCGATCTGTACAAATGTATCTATTGTACTATGTACTTTTGGTAGGGTCGGTAAATAGGGGAGGTTTTATCGCACCACTGAATCCACTTCGATTTATTCGGTTTTTAATCGGACTGGCATCGATTTTATAATGCATACTTAAATGATTCAATTCTTGTTATTTGTTTTGCGGATGGTTTATTTTCGGAATGCTGCTTTCATTGTTTCGTAAAAGCGTTTAATACGGTTTATGTCATGATCAAACTTTAATGTCTCTTAAATGATTTTAGTTTTTTTTATACTCTGTTTCAATTTTTGTTTTATTTTACCTTTAATTATTTATAAAAAATATTATTTAATGAAAATGACGAAAGTGAATTACCGATTATTGAACAAGTAAATATTATTGTTTATATTTTCTTAAGCCTTTTTTATTCGTGACAGCAGATTTGCCTTCACTTTAAGAATGTCTTTTGGAAAAAAATCTTCAATGATATAAAATTAAGGTATTTTTCAAAATAGCAAGTAACAAATGGTTCCAAATTCTAACAGAGGTGCGATAGTATTTTTTACAAGATATTTCTTATTATTTTGAAAACTATCAAGCAAACGTATTGGCGTCATAAAGTTAGCGTATTTAAATTTATATTTCCTAGTTTACAATGTTGACTTTGAGGTTCAATTCAAATATGTAATCGCCTTGACCTTTAAATACATAACAAAAAATCTCATTGATATTTCATACCGCCAGAGCGTATTTTTAAAAAGTATTTTTTGACGTGATTACAACACGTGATTTCAAAAATGTCTTATTCTTTTTAATGTATTTATTTTCCGTTTTATTAAAAATGACTACCTACCTACCTACTAAATAAACCATTGACCTTTCGGATCCTGGTCAAACGTGAACAGGTAAGTAGCTAATCTTCCGTGAAAACAATATCTCAAGAGGCAGCGTTATTTAAAGCCTTTTTTTCTTAAATTACCTACTATAATTTTCCGCACGAGCCGCCACTGAACTAATAGAGCCGGCCCGTTGCGGTCGCCTTGCGCGAGCTGAAACATCTGCCGATATCAGTGGCGCTCCGGTTATTCAAATCAGTACATAATAAAAACTATTGACCACTGTAAAAAAGTGGTAACAGATATCAAACGAAATGGATAAAACTAGATATTTGATGGTTTCAATAAACGGATTTCATTAAATAATATTTCAGTCGAAATCTCGTTTTAGAAGTACGCCATCAATTTTTCTTCGTGTATTTCAAAAAACACTTTTTGTTCTGTTTTTAAACAAAGAGATGTCCCGCCGATGACACGTCTTGTTTTTTTTTTTAAATTTTCTTCGTGTAGTTTTTTGGATCGCTTACTGTGGATTGATTTCAATATTTGTTTAAGGTTCTTCTAAGAGGATAGCTATTTCCAGCCAGTATCCTTCCCTCTTACTCTTTACACTGTATAGTGTACAGCTTCGTCTCAAAAATAAACTGGCTTTTTGTTTTTTCCAGGAAATATTGAGGATTATCAGCATTCTTTCAATAACTTTTGTCATGATTTTAATCCACACGGGGAAAAATGAATATTTCTAATTTATTAAGACTCTCTTCAAATTATTGGTAATCCGGTCAAGAACGAGATTGCAGGACATTGATAATCTTTTAGTAAATTCGTAATAATATCGTAACACGTTTTCATGCAGCAATATTGTCTGGATAATTTATAATGACCTAATACGAAAATATTTGGTATTTTAAGAACACATTGATATTCTACTTAAAGTTTATCAGGAAACCTATCAATTAATTCGTTAAGGGACTGCAATTCCGTTTTTAACCGGATTGCGAATACTTTGAAGAGATTCTTAATAAATTAGCAATATTTTTCATCACTAATTTTTCTCCGTGTAGATTTAGAATGTTGACCATCTACGTGTGTTTATTTACACTCCAGTATTTATTCTTTCTTTTTGGATGTGTTGATTTAACTTATTTTTCCTTATGTGATAATATCACTGTATTGTCTAACTTGGTAACATTAACACAAATATTATTTTTTACTAGCGCAGAGCCGTGAAAAATCACGTAATATCACAATTCCAATTGTGAAAAAGATAATTTAAAAAAACTGTTCATTTAGATATTATAATTCAGATAGATAGGTACTTAACGCTTGTCTTAATTTGTTGAAAACAACAATTCAGTTTTTGAAAATGATAATTAGGTACGTCCGAGTTCTAGAGTTCATTCATCTGGAGAAACAGACATATAGTATTTTTGTTGTTTGTTTTTGGGGTGTTATGCCGTGTTGCGCTAACTCCTTCTTTAGCCGACGTTTCGGACAGCGTTGCAGTGTCCATCATCAGGGCAGATCTGGTAGATCCGAAGATCTTCACATCTTCGGATCTACCAGATCTGCCCTGATGATGGACACTGCAACGCTGTCCGAAACGTCGGCTAAAGAAGGAGTTAGCGCAACACGGCATAACACCCCAAAAACAAACAACAAAAATGCTTTTGGCCGTGAGAATCTAAAAACTTACCAGACATATAGTATTTTTAATGATTTTTTTGGTTTCAGAGTCGCTTCTTAATAAGACTTTAAGAAAAAAATAAAATCAATGTATATAACATCAATAATCTCCGAAATCAAAACTCATATTATCTGAACTCGAAACATTGACTTTTTTACTGAAACTAACCAAAATTAATTTTGCATCCTAAAAATATTGTTGAAGCAACTCCCTGCTAAGTATTAAAATAAATGAAAACCAAAATAGCGCAAAATTTGCAAGAAACAGACAGAGCTCTAAACGGAAATTGTGAATCTGAGTTTGCAGATCATCTTTTAAATAACGATCACACATTTGATAAAAACTCATGTCTTAAAATACTGCACATGGGATATGAAGCTTCGCAAATAAATAATTTAGAAATTTTAGAAATGAGAAAACACGTAAATAAAAAAGAGGACTTCATTAATAAGCAAAAAAAATTATAAACTTACTTTTAAATATTTTCCCACTAAACTGGTCTTTCCCGTGTAACAATATTGTAATTCCCAATTCTGAAAAACTCCGCCCACTCTTACCCCTCCCCACTTCTTCCACTGTTCAATTGTAATCTATATTTAATTTTTGACTTTAGTATATACTTGTCCTGATGAGGTGAATATTGTTCATGAAACATGTAGAGGTTATATATATTAAAGTGATGTAAACAAAGTTATTCGTGTTTTAATATAAAAAAAACCCTGTTCGGAAGGGATTTGTAGATTTGACATGGTACTTAGGTTATTTGTAATGAATACTTATTATCTTAATGATTGTTCAGTTTAGGATTGTTGTAAACGGAAGTGGTGCCGTCTGTCATTTTCAAAAAGAAGCTATGAAGTTTTCATACCGCGGCAGCGGGTATATGCTAGGGTAAATATAGTACATTTGGAAGGTAGAATATTTTTGCAAGTGAGTCAACAATCAACGATTGAACCTTTATTTGTACGCAAGACAGGTAGATTCCTATAAATATTTTAATTGATTCACATAAATCAAATTCCACGGGGACAGGTATCAACTAGCTTCCTTGCGTAAACCCGTAAATTTAAAGTGATTCTGATACTCCATTCAGACAAAAGAATTTGATGAGGATTCAAAGAGTGTCAAGTTTCTTATCAGACTTCATCTCTTCATGACGATTGATCTCGCATTGGTGGATGGGTAGGTCGGTACGTCTCTTAATCAGAAGCTATTAAATAAACATAAATGGATGGCTTAATTAACATAACATAACAAGATAGAATAATATATATATTTTTTGTTATCATCTATACTAATCTATAGAATCAAGAATTCTACATAGAGCAAAGTGATTATAACATAATGGACGGTGTTGCTATTAATGCTACCTATTAAAGTATGCTAAAGAAATCCAATGTAACTAAGACTCATAACTCAATTAAAGTATCGGAGTGATTGATTCATCGTTATTTTGTTTTTATCTATTCGCTATGAAACTTGGACACTAAACAAAGCAATGAGACGAAATACATCTGAATTAATTATATTAATTTTGAATGAGTTATTTAAACGCACTATATATAAAGCACGAAGAGATATACTGACTAATAAAGAGGTTCTCAATCGAATAAAGAAATCCATTATAGGTTATACATATTTATTTATTTATTTACGCCTTGCAGACGGTAAACATTGTAATAGGTAAGTTGTTCAGGAGTACAATAATGAGTGTATAGTACTTAACACAATAATTTGAGGATAAACAATATAAGCAAGGACAATACAAGTTATCATATCATAGTTCTCTTGTACAAAGGTATTCAATAAAGGTATAAATTAAAAAAGTGAAAAATAAGTACTTAAGGTACTATGAAAGTATTGACAATATTTAAGATATGTAGTAACTTCATTGATATTAATAAAAATAAACATAAACAGTTTGTTTTAAAGCCTTTTTGTACGTGGCAAAAATTTATTTCGCCAAATTCGGTATTTTACAGAACATATATTAATTAATACGACTATGAAAGGCGAACATGAAGAAGCATCAAAAATACAATGATGTATCGAAAATTGTACAATAGAGTTTGCTAAGAGTTTTATAGTATTACAATAACTTAGTTAAATAAGTTTGTAACATAATTATAAAAATAAATATGAACAGTTTGTTGTAGAGCACATTTGTAATTAACAAACCTTTATTACTCCCGATTGGGTGTTTTACAGAACATAAAAAATGAATATAAATATAAAACTTGCTCATGAAAAAAAAAGATTTTTTGATAAAAATATTCTAATAAGCTGAATTTTAGTTTGGCTTCTACTCTACTTTAGTTGGAGTGGTGGCGGTAAACATAAATTGAACTACGCAAGTCTTTTTAGCCTCTGAATTGGTGAATTTCGAAAAAATATATAAGATAACTGCAAAATTGATTCGTCATTCATTATCTTAAAATTAAACCTGTGAAATGTGTCACTAGTCGTTTTGGGAGTAAATTTTTAAGATTAATGTCAAATAAATAAAATATGTCCAGCTCGATACATAAAAAAAAGTTTCAAACATTCGTTTTTTTAATTTTATTTACCTGCTCAATCCTTTAGCACTTAATATTATCTGCCATTCACACCGAACGTCACAATTTAAAAGATGGCTTCCCCCGCCAAGTGGCAAGAAAAACAAGACGTCTTATTACAAGTGGTAAATCTCTGAAATAATGTACTGCTCCCACCTTTATTAATATTGTGTCCCATTGAGGTGGTCGCAAGAGGCGGCACTACTTCACAACTCAGGAGATTACGATTTGCAATATGCATAATCCCTACCCGACACTCCTGCTGCTCTCCTGGTAAAGGTATCGTCTCCAATCTAACACATTTCTCATACTTATCGCGAATTTAACTTTTAAATGCTTTTTAATTGTAAGTTTATATTACCCGCGCGCTTTTATCTGCTCCTGGTAGAGGTACCTACCTATATGGTTGGATTTATCACAATACTAAATTGTTTTTTTTTTAAAATATTTTTATGGCCTTGTTAACGTACTCCGTCGTGCATTTGTGTTCATTACTTACATAAAATATGGTGTTTATTGTCTCATATTTTCATTATGATAATTAAATCACTCTTTTTTAATGTTCCTCTGATTTGATATGAATTATTTAAATTTAAAAGGTTTAATGATCCGTAAGTTGCAAGTTGTTTAATTGCTCTGAAGATGTCATATTAGTGACGAAACTAGTAAGCAAAATATTCAAGAATACAACGATTTTTGTGTTATTATGCCATGTTGCGCCTCTTCCTTCTTTAGCTGACTTTTCGGACAGCGTTAGAGTGTCCATCATCAGGGCAGATATCCCTGTAACACTGTCCCAAAACGTTGGCTAAAGAGAAGGAAGCGCAACACGACAAAATAACCCCAAATCACGGTCTTTTAGCCATAAAAATTTCAACTCATAACAAAACGTGAATTGATTTAGCAATTAAATATTTATCATAAACAGATGCAGTATAAAAAAATACGACATGACAATGATTATAATAAGAATTTATTATAATAATAAGAATGAAGAAAAAAATAATTAATATAATAAAATATATTATATACTACTATATTACCATTCGTTATTTCGGCTACTGGCATTATACCTAGCTCGCTAATTAAAAATTTAGGCGTATTAGATCTATCAAAAAAAATATATATAAAGATGCAAAAGTCGGTCATTTTAAATACATGTAGGATAACAAAAGATTTTTTAAATATTTATGTTGAGGGATCAGTAGGATTTATAGGCCCTGTTAGAAGTTCTACAGAGCCGAACCCTCTGATATGAAAATATCTGGAGTCGGTGAATTATTTTTCCATTTGATCTCTGGTGAGTTGACGTGTTGTTCTTGTATTGTTTTGTATTTATTTTGCTTATATAATGCACTTACATAATGTTGATTGACTAGATGATCATTTGTGGAAAAGTGAGTGGAAGGGTTAAGTTTTTCCTTTGGGGAAGTTTTAACCCGGACAACTAAATCGGAAGTTAAAAAAAAAAAAGAATGAAGAAAAAAAATAATTAATCATTCATTTTCATTACTTAAGCAGGGGTAGTGGAATTCAATACATTCCATATTTTGAAATAACAAAATAATATAAAATTGATAAAAAGCAAGAATTAGTTGACTTCAAAATTATTTACATCTGAAGATTGTATCTACTACTTTACCATTAATAATAATAATAATAATAAGCCTTTTATTATGAATTTCTGTTAGGTACATTAATATTAGAAATATTTTGTTTGTTATAATATATCCCGAAGCTCAGTTTGCCTCTTGGCATAGGCCTCCTCTAACAATTTCCATTGGGACCTGTCACGCGCTACTCTTCTCCATTGATGTCCAGCCGTGAGTTTTAGGTCGTCTTCCCATCTCATGTGTTGACGTCCTCTACTTCTCTTGCCATCTCGGGGATACCAGTCAGTGACATTTTTACACCATTTCTCTTGTGGGTCTCGGATCATATGACCTGTCCATCTCCATTTTTGTTGGTCTATTCGGGTAACTATATCGGCAACATTAGTTATCTCCCTTATTTTGCTACATCTCACTCTGTCCTGTTTTCTTATTCCTGTCAAACTTCTCTCCATGGCTCTCTGGCAGCGTTCCAACTTTTCTCTGTGGCGTTTGGTGAGTGCCCTCACCAAACTTTACCATTAACCTTCAGTAATTTCATCACTTTTGTACAGTTTGCAATGTACCTGCACCAGTCGCCCCAACCACCACCAATTTCTCAACAGGACAGCCAGTCGTGGTTCGGCGAAATTCCCCCGTCACTCTATTGTTTTCTTTACTTTTATGTGTTTACAGGTACTGGAGTGTGGGTCCCCTCCACTAACTATCTGCCTGACACTTGAACTTGATTGTTTTGTTGTTTATTTTTCTGTGTTGTCCTTAGTTTAGTACTTGTAAGCGCTTGCATACCGCTTCATAACACCGTATGCGGGGACATTGAAGGCCTAGCTTCATTTATATAAATTGTAGAGCCGTTTATTCAAAAAAATTAGATTCATGCGAGAGCTCCGAAGGGGTGATCATAAGTCACCTATACCGGGGTGGGACAGGGTGGGTGTACCTTCAAAGTTTGCAATGTTTTCTGTATATTTCTAATATAAATTTTTTCCGTAAAAACCAATACTGTTTTAGAATGATCTTTCCTGTTTATGCATTTAAAATACATTAATAATTCTAAATAATACATTTTTAATATCAAACGTTAAAAATAATGTCAAAAACGCTATAAAAACCATATTTTTAGTTAAATTTTTACTCCAGTCATAGACAAATTGAACTCGACATTTAAAAAACACGCTCGTTTTGTTTGGGGAATTTATAAAAAAACTATGCCTTCACTTTTATCTCGTTCATATAATAAACATCGATTGTTACGATAGCGGCGTGAAATATTATTTATTCAGTTTCCAGTATAAATATTTGAGACAAACTGGAAAGAACTTTCTAACGTAGAAAGAATTAAGTATTTCCGCGTGAAAGATAAAAGAAAAAATACTTTTATTAAATATGGACACCCAGACATTTTTTTTATTGATCGAAAAGAAATGTATGTCAAAATAAAACTGCTTGCAAATCACTGCTAAAATACAAATACAATTTTGAAGATAATATTAGCGATTCAATAGTTTTGATTGAATAGAAACGTGATCTTAGCTCTAGGTTTAGATTTTATTTTGTTTTTTCTTCATATCCTGCCGCTTGATGTGGGAAAACATGGATTGAAAAATAAACAAATACAGACGCGCCAACTAATCTTAGAACAGGTTAAAAGGGAAATATTTCTCAAGTGTCGGGGGTAGATAGCACTTTCTACATATAGCTTTTTTGTGTCATAATTAATTAAAAGTCATCGATTATACTGATCTTGACATGCATATCCGTTTATTTTATTCTACAGAAAGGATGGATTAAAATGATTGGTTTGATGTCATGTTGCAATTTGCAAATACCGCGTCTTTTCCACGCAATTCATTGAAGGATTCAAAAGGACATGATTATCAGCAATATGTTTATAAAGCAAATTTAATAATTTATTTAGTAATTTATTAACGCCTTTTTAGTGGGTTTTACGTATTAATGGCAATAATTATACAGTACATATTTATTACACATAACTAAACTGCCTCAGTAAAAATCTTTTGTTATTATTAAATGATAAAATTAAGATGTCCACTGACTCGGTATAATTATTTCCCTCCATAAGTATTCTAGGCAATGAGGAATACAAATGGTAGTTAGTCCCGGCATCTCTGGATTAAAATAAATCCCGAAAGCTTATCAACGCAAGCAATTCTGGACTATCGAATGCATTGTTTAGTATTTTATATAGAAACATTAAGTCAATGAAAGTACCTTTGTCCGACAATTTAAGCATATTCATCTCTAAATAGCATAAAATAAAGTTGTTTTTCGCGTCTGTCTGTTTGAGCGCTTTGTTCTTCTAAGCTATGCTACGGATTTAAATAGGGTTTTCACAATTATTTATAGAATTTTTTCCCAAAGGATAATGCATTTTATATTTATAGAAAGTAGAAAAAAGCCGATGTTTTGTAATCAAGTCGTAAAAAACTATTTTCGGGATAGTGCCCAATATACTCAACCTCAAAACCTTACTCCAAACCATTCACAATCCTGAGCAACGCCGGGTACACGTAAACTAGTTTCATTCAAAGGAATTCAACGAAATTACTGAACTACTCATTTCAAAACTTAGGAGAAAACCATAGACATATGAATATTAGTAGACCTGCCCTAAGTGATTAAAAGCGTATTATCCCCACTCCCCATACCGGTTCCATTGGAGCCGGCTGTGCTCGCGTATGGCCTCAAGTGAAATTTGAAAACGTGACGTCATCATTCTTGTGCGAACTATGGTCGAGGCATCATCGGTTCATTTTACAAAATAACACGGCAAAATGTTGACTTGTACTATGAAAACTTGTAAAAATAGATGTGAAAAAGAGAATAAACCCAATTGTCGTATTACATTCCATATAAAAGCATTATTTTACTTTATTTTAAGCATATTCACATCGTATAATATGAATCAGTTGTTACTATCACATCGAGAAACGTCTGGAGGCGAAACACAAAGCTGGTTGGTTGCTGGGAAGTAAATTATGAACATTTATAAAAGTGTCTTAACTAAATACTTAAACGAAATATTCGACTCTGAAAATAGAACCGAATTTTTTTGCCGAATTTGGACTTCGCAAATTAGTTCATAACGTGGCGAGTAATTTGCGCTCTCATGTAAAAATGTCTATTCATTCAAAAGCAGATTTTACTTTTAAGAAGTAAATGGTGATATTATAGTGCGAGATGCCTATTTACTGTCAGATTGATTTATTGACGAATCACAGTCAGCTTCACTCCCTTCGCTCTTCAACAGTTGATTTTACCCCTCGCCATTATCTCCTCGTCTATTAATTCCTATGTCTGTGGAGAAAACGTAAGAATTTATTTTGTATTCTTTCAATAGCTTGTACATGAATATTGTAATGTGGGTTCCAGACGGGAGAATTGTACTCATGTTGACTTCTAATAAAGGCAAAATATATCAGTTTAATGCACTTAATATTTTTGAAATTTCTAGTTAACCTAGTTGTAAATCCTAACATTTGTAGCCCTTTGTTAGAAATTTCCATCATGTGGTTAACAAAAGAAAGATTTGGTTGAAAAGGGGTGCTTATGTTTTATTTTGGGTCAATATCTCAAGATAATTGTTATGAATGTTGTACTTAAAGATTACTGGACTTTTTATTGAATTATTAATGTACCAATGTGAAGTTTAATTATCGATTTTGCCTTTAGTTTATTGTGTTATTACATTTTTTACAGTTTTATTTTATTTGATTGCCCTGTTTAACTTAAATACAATATTAAAATGTTTTTATTATTAAATTTATCTTAAAATATTATCTACACATTAAAGTTCAGCTTAACAACTGACAACAAGTTTTATTTAAGCTTCGATTTATTTTTTTAAAAATTGCTCTTTCTTATTAAAAGGATGTAGTCATAATTTTGATAACTTTTCTGAATAGTTTACTAAAATCATTATCAGTTGTACATAAAACCCATTTATTTTCCCCTTTTTTTCAATCCATCCCGATAAAGGCCATTTCAAAACCCACTGACACAAGAATTCCGGTCTATCTACATTTCACATGATGCAAATCCTTCGTAGAAATGAGATCCCTGAGGATTATGTGTGATAAAACCATGTATGATCTTGTGAGGTATGTGGAGATCCGCAAATTATGCAATGCTGATGTAAACATAGTTAGTAAGATTAAGAAAGGGACGCTCAAATGCTTTGGGCATGTAGAGCAAATGAACGAAGAAAGAAGTGTAATGTGAATTGTAAAAGAAGTCAAGAACGCCCGAGGAAGAAATGGCAAGATCAAGTAAATCAAAAACTTGAGTCGGGCCATGTCAGCAGTCAGAATAATAGAAGAGTATGTATGAGAAGATGTGTAAATGTGAATGAGACAACGAGTGTGTGGAAAGACCGAGTTGATTGCCGAGTTTTATCTGCCTACCCCTGCGATGAAAGGGCGTAATGGTTAGTTAGTTAGGTTAGTTAGGTTTCAGATCCTTCATATTTCATACTTCGTTATACAAAATCGCATTTCTTTTACTTGGAGATGAACCTCAACGCGCGATCAAACGCGAAACGTAATTACGTCCCAACATTCTACCATTATACGAATTCACTGTATCCAATGTGTTGCCCTTATTTTGTTGCTACACTTCTTAAGGTATTATTTCCTCACCATGTGACTGCATTATCCTGACGGTTAAAGATTAAGCCTTCTTTTCTTTAGGACCTCCCGTATGATAACGATACATTAACGCCGACAACCGATTTCATGTTCCTTATTTGGATCATTTGATTTACAAGTCCTTAAACTTTATGAGCCTTTATTTCACAAATTTTATGGTATAGTTAAATTATTACTTATGATAGTGTTTCCAAGGTTTTGTATGTAAGACTATTAATTACATACTGCCGATAGCCTTACCCAGTGATAGTTTTAACTGTGGTAGTTAAGAGAGTCCTGTAATCAGCTGCAAAATTATACTACTACCTAGGTACTTCTTAAAAGCAATCTCATAAGAAAAGATATGTACAGTAATTAAATTAATGTTAGTAATAAAATTTAATTTAAGTATAAAATTTTCTTCGTTTCGCAAGTTCCAATTACATTTCGTGTAGATACACGTAGACTTTTATTTAAGTTTGTGATAATTTAGTAATAAAAATTTATAATTTTATTTAAAAAAAAAATTTCAAATCACCAAAGAAATTTACAACAAAAATGAATTTTGCATAGTAAATATATTAACAAATACAAACATACGTGTGGGAAAAAAAGGTTCCCAGGTACACCCAGATAAAGATTAAATAATTCTTAGTGCTTGAATTTGTTGCAGGACATGTGGAAAATATACGAAAATTTGCTGTAGGACTTATAATCTAATTTTAGCCATGTCTGGTGTCGATAATAAGCCGTTCAGAACCTTATAAACCATCAGCAGTATTGCGACATCTCTCCTAGAATGAATACTGCATATATCGAGCATTCCCGAGATAAATGCTGTTAGAAACAGCCATGGGTAAAAACTAAACTCTATCATGCAGATTACCTCTCTTCCCTACCTAGGTTAAATTTAAGGAAATACAAGCCTTGTTCACATTGTCCATTTTAATTCTTTTGAAAATAAGTTATCTATGCCCCAAAAGTAAATGGGCACACTGCGATCTATGAATGCAGTTTGATTCTATAACTGTATTTCAATATTTAAGAAATATGTCACATGAACTCTAAAATGCATCAGTAAAGGAATGAAAAACAAACTTCAAATTATTTTTTCCATCCACAAAAAGTTAAAATGGATTGTACTCAAAAGTTAATTTTACACCTTTTGGGGCAACGATATGAAATTTTATAAGTCAAAATAAAATTCGACCAAGAAATTGTAAAGAGAAGTTTAGAAATTACATCAATAAATTTTAACATTTGATTTTTTTTTGATTTTGCTTCATTGTTTTTGTTATCAGAACTCAAATAACGCCTTTGTTTTTGAACTACGTATCTGGTTCATTAAACGTAAGACTAAAAAAATAGTGGAGCCTTAACTACGTTTAAGCACTTTTGTTTAATTTTTGTGGGCACTTTTTAAATATCTATTATAGTTATAGAGATATGTGAATATTTAGCTTTCTAACTCACTGCATATTTTGAAGCTTTATAATAAATTAATACGAAAATAATACTTTTACATAGTATAAAAATAATACCCACATAATATCTTATTTTAAAATTATCTACATTAAATTCGTTTTAGTTTTTTCCACTTATCAAGATTAAACAGTTTTTTTTATTTAATTTTTTTGGATTCAATATTTTGAGGCTATCGGAAATGAGCTTGTATACACGATATGTGTATATTATTATGGCCTATGCTTTTTTTTCAACTTTCAGTCTTTACTGTACTAGTTTACAATTTATTAAGTTGCCTTATACAGTGTTCGTGTATTTGTGACGGTTTTAAAAATTATAAGTCCATTTTATATTATGTAGATTGAAAGGAAAGAAATAACGCTTAAAGTGATCATTACATAAGTGAAGCAGTTAGTGAAAATTTAATTCATAATAAATTAATGATCTGTGTCAAAAATATATTTTTACCATAGTAGATATTTTGTTCTATGAAAAATTGTCACCAATTAAAAGTAGCTACTACTTGCATACTCATGCAATGCTGAGAGTACTGTTGAGTGCCCCACACCTGCTTGGGGTAGCGCTGTTTCGATTTCATTATTCAAATTAGGCTCCACAAAGGGTGGTATAAAATGCCTGAACACAAAAAGTCACCCCTCCGTAAAGTATAAAATACCCGCGGACAAACTGTAAAGCACTGGACTTAATGGGCTTCAAATCAAAGCGTCACCTGCTTGCTGCTGAAATCGAATGCTTTAATATGTGATACCTATCTATTGTTTTATTGCATTTTCAAATTTGACAAGTAGGTACTAATTACATATATAGCAAAGTACATAAACTCTTCGCCTTTGGCTATACTGCTAACTCAGAGGATAAATCAGTTCAGATCAAGCTTCCAAAGCATTGTACGTGCAAGTTTTTTCAATAAAAAGCACACTTGGAGCCAATACTTTGGATTTTACACACAAGCTTTTTAACATTTCAAAGTCTTAAGTTTCTAGTTACATATTGATGTTTGAATTGTGATGCTGTTTTTGAGATATTTGCAGACAGAGATAAATGCATTTTAAAAATTCTTCGACGATTGGGTATTACCGATCTATCTACTTCAGTATTCTTTTTCAGTTTTTTTTTTTTGAAAAATGACTATAAATCACCATATTTTTAGTTATTTTGTCTCCCAAAATACTTAGATTTTTAACATACACAAGGTGTCCGGTGGTAATGTGCACAAACTTTGGGAGGTGATTCTAGTAAAAATTAGAACAAAAAAAAGAACTGTATTCGAAATTTTAATGTTTCAAGGTTGTTTACGGGATAAAAGGTTGAATTTTTTGTATGGAAAACATAGTATTCTTTTTGGAAAAAATATAAGATATAAATACAAAAATAATGGTATTGGATTTCCTTTTCGATAAAAGTTATTTTTCTTTTTTACTTCTACCATCATGTAGAATCACCTACCGAAGTTTGTGCGCTTTACCCGAGACACTGTATTTTTCGATACTTTAAACATCTGTAAAGATGAAATAAATTTTTGGGACGTAAATAATATTATAAAATTAGTTATTTAGTTTCAATGTTAAAAATTGAGTCAAGTCTCTCTATTTTACGGTATCGTGTAAAAGATGCCTAAATGTTTTTTTTTTCGTGACTTTAATGAAAAATGTCGCTTTCAATTATTTCGGCCATACCTATCTTGTGAATATAGAATTATTCAGTGTTTTACGTGAAATATGCAGTTAAAACTTGTATACGAAAATTCTAATTTGGGGGTAGGTACAAAGAAAAACTAGTTATTAATAAAAAGCGAAAAGAGTTCGTAGAATAAAGGCGACACGCGAATGCACAATGCCACTCCGCGTGATTAAATTTATATCTGTACACATTATGGTGTAATCATTCATACACACATTAGGCAGTGAGTACATTGGTACGGTGGGTAGGTACCGGTTTAGAATGAGTTGAGTAGGGGTACAGGATCATGCTACCACCTGCCCTTAGCTCGTATTTCTACGCCACGGGTTAGTTGAGATTTGAAATATTTGGAATTTTATTAATAAATAGATAAATAAATACATTGAAATGAAAATTTACCGATGGTACAGAAACCTGCATCGTATTGTTTTACCAAAAATATATTTTCATTATTTGGTGTTTTCCAACCTAGATACCGCTCACCAGATTTCAGTAGTGTGTAGATTTAAGTTGTTATTATCCAGTAGTAGTTTTCAGGATTTTCCATTGATAGCGGTACTTACACCATCTGACTGAGATAACATGTCGGTTGTACCCGAAAGATTACGAGTTCTTTTCGTAAGATATTGAATATCTAGCTGGACATATGTCCGTTCTATCAGAGGCTATGAGTTATTCTTACGTGGGACGCAACTGGAAGTGTGCTCCCTACCTAGGAATCGGCCAACATCGGCTGAACTCTACGGCACTCTATGGCAGTAATTTAGTCGCTGATAACCAGATCGTGAAAAGTGGCTTTACGTTCGGCGTACAAAATTTTACAGCATTTTAACCTTTGACCAAGGTATTAAAAAGACTAAACAAATCTATATCTTTACCTGCCGATTAGATCAGGCTATTTCCGTAGAAGTTGAATCCTTGAATCATTTTTCTTACTCTTGAAAGTTTTTGATTCAAATGTCCCGAATTCTTCTTTCATCCGTGTGAGTATTATGATAATAATTGTTTAAGATTTCAGTTTCCATACATTCTCTGACTTACGTTGAGTTCTTAGGAATGAAAATTTTGGATGACAATATATCAGAACTAGTTGTATGCAGCTATATTCCTATCATGCATGCTTGTAAATGCCCAAAAACAAACGAATGAGTACCTCACCTACTTAAACATGTATTCTGGACTACAAAACATAGTAAACGAATTTTCTCAATAAAAACTTGTTGTACAGGCAAACAAAATGCTCGAGAAATTATCATATCGTGAAAAAAATGAGTCCGATTCATTATTAAAAAAAATATGATAATATCCAATATTATGCATATTGAACATCTAAATTTAAGTTTTATTTATTATTAACTCTTTAGTGCCACGCTGTCCCAACACTTGAGTGGCACCAGCGGCACCCGACGCACTACTGTGGAATTCTAAATGTACACTTGATACTAATAAGCGATTTCACCTTCTGATAATGGACTCAGGTTGTCATCGAAGGTTGACGTCCTTCTAATAGAAAATCGAAATATGTTAACAGCTGTCAATCGTAATATGGATCAACCATCTTGATACGGACATTTTTACTCCCATTTCATTTATGATATTTCTAATGATTATTGGAAATAAGAAGAAGCCATATTACAATAGTTGAGCCACATTCTTAGAAATTTAAAGATAATAAGTTTGAAAGGAACCTGATATTTTAATTGAAGATGCATCTGTTTTGATATCAAAGAATGGTAGAAATAAATTTAGTATTTATTTGTTACTGGTTTGATGAGGATTTCCCACAATAACGAGACACATCACAGCTTCTTTAAACCTAGATGGTTCATTGGATTGTGTTACGATGTTCAGTTGTGTTCGGTTAACATAGTAAAAAATAAAATATTTTACTCAAATCTAATATATATAATATATAATACTCATTCTCCTTAATCATTTAAACAAATTACTTTAAAGTTTAAATCACAACTTCGATAGTTTATAAATAGTTTTTTGGAAGTTTTGTTCAACAAAATAATTAAACACGGCAACATCACCCAAACCACGACTGTGTTATAAAATTATTCAACATTTTCATTCAGAATCAAAATTTTGTTTTAATGGCTTCAATGGCTTATCGAAATAATTTTTTTTATTCCCCTTCTACACCGTATCATCCGTTTTCGTTAACATTTCACTAGTCCCACACCACACCAGTTCACTAAAGAACACCTAGATACTTTCCATCTTCCCATTTCCTATCCTTCTTATTAAAAATTGGTGACTTATTCCCACTGACTTTGGTTAAATCTTCAAAATCATCCATTAACATTGAGTTCCATAGATCCATGTTTTTTAGTAATTTTTATAGCCGCTGCACTACATTACTGCACCAGAATGCCTTGAATGATTGACAAATGTTTGCATATCTCCAGTACCTATGCAGTGGATTGCATCAAGCCTGCAAGGGTAGCCGCTGGGGTAGAAGACACAAGGGGATGAAACCACCCTAACGCAGTACCAGGTAGGGAGCTACACGAATAAAATAAGCGAGATTATTTGAGTACAGCTGAATACATTTGCTACGCCCCGTGCTCTTGTTTTGAGTAAAATAATGCATATGCATTTCTATGCACGTGCAGTTTATTATTCTAAATTATTCTACATAGATTGTATTTATTTAAATGCACGTTCACGTTTTTAAACCCATAATTTCCTGTAAACGTGTGCTGAAATTTGTATTAATTAATATATTATGACATGCAATCCTCGACGCACACGCGTAGCTAATAAAAACTTTTTATAAATATTAACTTATAATTATTTGTGTTTTATCATTTTTCAAAATCTATACCTAGTTCATATTTATTGTCGAGGTCTGTCCGTAAATAAAATCGTATTTTCTATTGTTAACTAACAAAATTGCAATTCACATGTGTATCGGAATATTGGCAGCATTATATTAGTTTGTTCATTTGTACAATGTACATGATTACTTTTTCAGATGTTTTACGTAAGAACTTTTATGGACACTAATAACGATAGCGGAAGGAATCTACGGTCAAGCGGCCAAACTCTCAATGTTTCAATTTCACTGACTGTTTTTAGTTCAAAAATAAAATATCTATGTATCACATCTCTGTCAGCAATATATCTTATTTCAATTTACAAAGCTATGCTGAAACTCCTACTATAATATTCAGAGGAAAGTCTCCATTTGGAACTATTTCTACGGTGAAAATTTCCAAATTATACACGGAAAAACATGAGTGTTGCAATTTATTAATAATCTCTTCATATTATTAGTACTTCGGTTAAAAACGGGATTGCAGGCCATTTCCTGATAAACTTTTAGTAAATTCCTAATATATCGGAAAACGCGTTCAGTATCGCCTTGATAACATATTCGTTTCTTACTAAAATTTAACAGGAAACTTATTAATTCATTCGTTAAGGACCTGCTATCCCATTTTAACCGGATTATCAAAATTTGAAGAAATTGTTAATAAATTAACTTTTCTGCTGTATGACGTCTAATCACAATATGTTTGTCCGCCAAAAACCGTTATATCTAGCACGCTAAGAATAACATTAATACAGGAGGGAAATGCTTCAAAAATAGTTAATTCGGTACCCAATAACAATGAGTGTGATTACGCACACGTGTGCGCACCAACCTAGCGCGTGTGTTGCACGCTCCCCAGTTACAATCAAAAGGGTGTATGTGTCATTGATATAGACTAAAGATTGCAAATAGCAACACGTTGTTATTATTCGCATTACTTTGGTTCACCAGTAGTAAAGTTACGAATTAATTATGCTGACTATCAAAATTATATTTTTTTTCAAATCATCAAAATCTGATGGTAGAGATACATTTTAAATTTTTTTTATTTTATTTCAGTTTGTATTTACTCACGTCCGATTAATTTAAATGTTATATATGACGTTTCTTTTTGGTCGTAGGACTTACTGGTATGTAACTTAAAACAAACAAAAAAACCAAACACCAATAAGGATTGGTAAAAATTTAAAATTCTAACGTTATGGAAAGTAAAATTAGGTTCCTACTAACCGTCCTAAATATAATAATAATATTTCACATAAAAATACCTTCCTACTTCGAGGACACTAATTATTTTCCGCATTATATTACTTACACTTGGAGAAGAATGAGTATGCTGATTTAAAAAAATCCTGATAAAATGGAAAATATTAGATTTGCTTATGAACACGTGTTTTGACATAGCTATATGACACATTCGTGTTTTATTGATAGTTTACTAGGAAACCTGTCAATTCATGCGTTATATGACTGCAGTCCCATTTTTAACCGGAATACGAACAATTTGAAAAAAATTTTAGTAAATAAAAAACGAAAAAAAAAAAAAAAAAATTTACAATTACAATTTTTAAAATGACAATTAAAATAATTTTCTGTTAAAATATTACATTATAGCTTACTAGCTGACGTGTACCCGGTGTTACTCGACTTTTCTCTACTTTCCAGAAATATATTCCGCATATTATATATAAATAAACCTTTCGGAAGAAATTCTTTAGGTATTGTTAGTGATAAACCTATCAAAATCCGTTGCGCAGTTTAGAAAAACTAATCGAACAAATAGACAAGCTGGTAGAAACTTCGTTTTATATCATTTAAAACTTACAGAGACAACCAAAATGATTATTTTTGATGATTTGATAAGGCATTTCATTCACAATGACTATAATATAATATACATTATAACAAGTACGTACCTTATGTGCTTTATTTTTATAATGATATGTCGAGTAGGGTGAACAAATAAAAATTCAACAGTATATTTTTATCACCCTTTTCCATAATCTTTTATCAAATTTCGATGATCGTGTCGCATTTCAATGCTTCGTCAGTAACATTCAGTAGGCCAACATATCTGGTAATGTAGGAATGTAAATACACGAGTGAGTTGGGGTATTATGAGGGGGGTAGGTTATCACCTGCCCGTGGGGAGTTCACCCTTTATCACGTATGACTATGTGGGTAGATAAATACATTAAAAATATGGGGGGCTGCAGTAACAAGTACAAATCAGAACTTGATATGCCACAACTTATTTAAGTGCGTGGGTATTTAATTCAAAATATTATTCGTTGGTTAGTGAACGAAACAAACGACGTTCAAATGTCTCTAAATTTATTTATTTTTACTCAAATCAATTAAAAAACGTATGGCGTTTTAAAGGTTTAAGTATTATTTAAACGTTTAAGTATCATTTAAACGTTTAAGTATTATTTAAACGTTTAAGTATTATTTAAACGTTTAAGTATTATTTAACAAAAATAATAATAATAACATTTGGCTGATTTATGCAGCGCCATTTTCATGAAAAATCACCTGAAAGGCCCTGTATCATCAATGCCTGTATCTTATAAACATATCGTAGCACAGTGGTATAATAGTATATTAAAGTATAAGTGGATAAACAGGTCTTTAAAACACGCGCGATTTTTCGAGCACGACGGCGTAGCCGAGTGCTCGAAATAAAGCAAGTGTTTTAAAGACCAGTTATCCACGAATACTTTACGCAATTTTTTTTATTGGTACACTTTGAAAACATAAATATTGATATTATTATTAAAAATTTGGAAATAAGAACTATTAATGAATTCGTGATGTGACATCACAATATCGTGTTGTCATGGAAATGAAAAACACAAACATTAATTTGCTATCTGTCGCATAAGATTAATATTTGGATTTATAGTTAAAAGTTGACATTTAGACTTCACATTTTGTTGATTTGTTGATGTTGCCATGGTAACTTAAAAAAACGCGCGTACCATAAAGTGCAATTTAAACACGCTAGAGCGTACTTTAAATGAGTAAAAAAGGGCACCAATAAAAAAAAATATGAATGATTGAACCACAACACGAAAAGATTGATTCAATCCATATTTGAAATGAAATAGCATAATTTTAAAAAGTGGTCTTTTTCCTGGCGAAGCTTTTATTTTTTTTTCAGAAAGACAAACATCCCCGGGTTACGAATAACCTGACAATATTTGAAAATCTCCTTCCGCCACAATAATAATACCGAGGAATCGAACACACGTTTGGGTAGGACGCAAACGTGATGTCAACTCAACCACGGACACTATTCTGTGAATTAGGTTTATTTGCTTATTTAGACCAACACAGTACATTATGTGTTAGTACATTATGATGCAAGCCCACGTCCATGTTCACGTCCCATGAAATAAAATTTCCTTTGAATTAAAGATTCATTTTAATAATTGGAACTGATTGTGTGAATAATAATTCCGAAAGGCTTTGTAGTAGGTACCAACCAACAATTTTTGCGAAAAATTATTTTAACATTTTACTTTTTTAATTAGAATTATAACAACCGTGATTTCTGACAGGTATGCTCTAATTAATAATAAAATTGGTAACACTACAATAATTGTTCCTTTTTTAAAGTTTGAAAAAATAATAATTTAGGAACTCTTATAGCAGTTAGGTGGCTACCTGCTATTAAATATCGTTGAATATAAACGATAACGTATCTAATGAAAAAAAAAATTTATTAGTAATTCACTACGCTCCAAGTCACATTCTCAACGGAGTACCTACCTAACTCTTGAACGTGCAACATCTGTTGGTTAGTAAAATTTGATAACAAAGTAACATTAATATAGTCCCTACCCCGTAGTTCATGTAGCCACCCCAACCCCCATGGAAAATGTTTGCATAATATGTTAATTGTTGTGTTGAAAATCACGCTGTATTGTGTTTAAAAAAACCTGTTTTGGCGACAGGTAGCAATACGCATAAATTTTTTTCATAATTTGATTGAAGAAATAATGCAAAGTCATTTTTATGTCAATAATGGATTGCATTCCACTGAAATACAAAAAAAACATTGATCATATAAAAGTGTAAATCATTACAATGTAACAGAACAGCAAAGGAATTTCAATTTCCCCTTAGTTCTGTGAGCTCGTTAATTTGGTCAAACTAAGATGAGATCAGACAGCATCCATGGTCGAGGGGTAAGGCTCTTGACTGCAAATCCGAAGGTCGCGGATTCCAAGCCCGGGAGAGTAGAAGTACATTTTATTTGATTATTTTTTTTTGTTCAACAATGAAACAAAATATTGTATGTATACGAGTAATATATTTGAGGTTACGGTGTATTCCATAATGGAATATTCTGTCAGTATCTCCCTGGTGAGGAATTCATAAATGAAATGTTGCTTAAAATAGCATTAGCCCTTTTTTTCGACCAAATTTAAGAAGCCATCTTCTTCCTCCTTATCTCTTTTTCCTCTCCACTACTTACAGCCTCACAACATGCCAATTGTGGATACTATAGTCAAACTGGCTCCACACGCTTGGAAGTTGTTGGTTGGTTCCCTTGTGTGGTATTCACATTAAAAAATATATTTGTTTTTGTAAATTTTAACAAATTTTAGAGATCTTTATAATTTGAGTATTTCCAATCGAGTATAATTATAAACATTCTAATCGATTTTATAATAAACTTTAAAAAAGTTAATAAAAATTATGCACTTAAATCGTCCAATTGTTAACAGGAAATCAAAATAAAAACAAGTGATTGTTGGCCATAACCTATTAAGTCCTTACAGGCATTCTTAAAGGCTACACTTTGCCCAACACTAAAAATAAAAACGGTAGTAGATAACGGAACATTGAACAAACCTTCAATTATAATGAAACAGTAGGCTGTAGGTAAGAGTGGATGCGTTACAAAAACAATTAAATTAATTAATACAGCTCAATTCGGCCTGACAGCTCCAACGAAACAAACAAACCTGACGCACCGAATAGAAAATACACTTCAATCAGATGCTATCAAAAATCTATTCAGCTATTAGTTTAACTTTTCTAATATGTGCCCATGCTTGTTGTTGTGGAGATGAAAATTAAGTGATCAAAATGATTAGTCTCTCCCAACTCAAATGATAATAATTCAGTGGGTGGTAGTTGAAACATGCGGGTAGCGAACTGTTAACTGTATCGCAAAAATTATCAATATGGCATAATAAATACTGAACTTAATTAAATGCACTCCAATTTTTTCGTACAAACGACATGACGGCACACTTCGTGTACTTACTTGAGTGAATTTATTGTACAAGTACAAGTGTAGAATGTGTTCTGTTAATAAAATACGTCCTTGTTTTTAATCCTAAAAGGAAGGTTTAGTTTTGTCACTTTGATGATGAGTTCAACGTACGAATCGGCAGACTTTTCCTAAATAAGAATTTTCTGGATGAATTCTTGCATTTGGATTAGTTTATTTAGACATACACGGTACTTTACGGTACAATTGATAGTGTATATTAAATGGTTATGAGTCCTTACAATATATTAGAAATCTTGCCAGGTTTTAGTAGGTTTTTTAATTCTCTCCACTGGAGTGCTCGCGTCAATAATTAGAATATGAGTTGAGTAATTGGCTTTGGTGTTGAAAATTTCTCGCCTTCATTTAAAAAAAAAACATACCTCTGAATTTTAATACTGAGACATATAAACTGATTACCCTGCTATATAGCTATTGAATTCATCAACCTTTCTACACACAAACTGGAGTCGACAACTCCACCAACCTTACCAAATACCGATCGAGTAGGACCGACATTTATTTCGCACATTAATTGCTGTAATGTCATCCGATTTCAAAGAAATCATATACGTCCGCGTATATGCACGTGATTGACACCGAACGTTGATAAAATGCATTGTCATCGACGGCGAGTCTATCTGCAGACCTTTGGATGTTGGGAAGTTGGTTTATTTCCGCTTCAAAGATTTGACTTCATTTGGTTTGTCTTCAAACAAAAGGCAAATTCAAATAGATGGATCTAAGAAACATCTTCAATAGTGCAATTAGTGAACATTCAATAGACATCCGAAGATATCGCTAAGACTTCCTGGTAAACTTAAAATATCAAGGATAAACCTTGAATTTTTATTTTATTTAAGGGAGGGGAATTAAATGGGGAAGAGGAAGGCGGGGAAGTACCTGGCTATTCAGTTCTGGTCACCAAACACGTCTAAAGTAATTTCATGCAAAGTTTCAATTCTAAATGGTGGTCAACACCAGGGCGATACTGAGAGTACCTTTCAATGCTAATATACTATATATTATTTTTAATTATTAAATTGTGACAACCCAAATTAATCAAATAAAATTTACTTGCGCACACCGGGATTTGAACCCGCAAGCACTGACCCTTGCTGCAACTTCGGTTGTTTTATATTTTAATATAATTATTAAAATCAATTTTGCCTCCTTCCCCAATAATTATATTGACAAGCTGTACCTAGTTACGTTATATTCAGTTATTCAATACATAAAGTAAGAAGACACTTAGACATTTAAATTTACAAAGTAACTTTCCCACGCTCATCTGCAACGAAGTGGCCCCCAACTCAGTGTATAATAATTATAAGTCTCAATATACAAATAGATTCTAGTTGTAGTGTGCTCGAAGATTGAACGCATTGGCGCCCAGGGCTGCACTCGGGTAAATCGCCCATAATTAGTAGCTTATAATGTATCAATGGGGTGTACAAGCAGAAAATTATAAGTAATATGAAAAAAAAAAATTGAATTATGATTAAATAATCTCAAATTATGTGTCAGTATGAAAATAAAGCATTTTTTTCCAACGCATAAAAAATTTCACACAGTTTAGAGAGTCTGCAATTTGCGTTTTTCTCTTCATCTCTCCTGATCTCTTTCAATTCTTCTGCAAGCTAAGACTTCCACCATCGTATAAGCAATATTTTCCACTGATAACGATGGTTATTCGTAACAGGGGAATGTTTGTGTTCCTTTAAAAACTTAAGCGAAATGTAAAGGATGGTAGTTCCTTACGTCACGACCATGTGTGTTATTATGTTAACCTGTTCTGCGGTAGGTGGTTACAGCGGTGTCTCAATAAACGAAGGTAATTTTTAATTAATTAATCATTTTCTAGTAAATCAGCAGTTGCAGTTACGTGTCCTCCGCGCCGCCGCATATTATGTAGTATATCGGGATGCTTTTGTGTCTCTTTTGCGACTCGAATCGATTATTGATTTAACGGTTGATCGGCTGTACCGGCCATACTGCCCGCGGCAGCTTGCTCCCGTTTACAACAGGGGGCCCTTAAATACGCCACTGGTTCTAGCATGTATCTTCTCCTTAATAATACAGTCCTGTAATAATAAGAACCACGTAATACCAACATAAGAACAGAAGAGGGAAATGGCGTTAAGATTATTTAGTCACCAGATTTCTAGGTAGGTGCTTCCCAGTGTTCCCCTTCTCCAGCTGCTTCCCTTCCCCAATTTTTTTACCACTGTAGGCCCTGAGGAAAATTATTTCCCTCAGGGCAACATGCCCGGGGCAGGGCCCCATGTCAACTTTGGGGTTGCTGTGTGAAGGGTTTTTTTTAGTAAAGGAAGAGAAGAAGATCTGAAAAGGAAAAAGGAAATATGAGGATATGGGAATCAGTGTGTCCAGGAGTAACGAGCTATGGGTCGAGAGATCTGCTAAAGAGATAAAAAGATCGACCTCAACCAATCTCCAATCACCACATAATAGGTAGGCAGACTCATCCGCTGCCAAGACCTAGACAATCCTCACACCATAAACCCGGGCACCCCTGCTAACTGACCAAACGTTGGTTATCTAATTAATGGTACCCAGGGCGATGGTACCCATACCCCCCAATTGAGGCTTAAGACTCTCAACGCTGGGGATGCCATAGTCCCACTGGATACGGACAGCTAGGAGCGGTGACTCTCTTGTGCGATATTGACATAAAAATGAAGAAAAAAATTACTCGAACAGTTCGGCTATTAAAGCAGAGTAATCACGTTGATAGTTCAGATGAAGATTGAAGTAAGATGTAACAGTGACTGGTGCGAGTTCAGTACCAGAGTTGTAGTTTTTGGACTACAACCAACAGGGCAAAGATAGAACTTATGATAGCCAAGCTCCGATAGGAGAGGGTATATAGTGGAAAATCATTATTGTTGAGGAAAGATACCAAACAAGCTAAGCGGTGATAATCTCTCTTGGATCATTAACAAACAAAGTATTAGTATACTACATACTCTACTAACGCAATAAGTAAATAGCTTCAAGGACCTCCTAAACAGTTAAAGAGTTCAAGAATCTTTCAGCAGGAATGGTACCTGCGACTAACGTCAAACCCCATCAATATATCATGTTTGCATCGTGTATATTTAAATTAGCTATAAAACGAAGCAATACAACATTAAAACAACATTTAGGCATTAGTATTTTTTGTAACGTTGGTTACGACCAACGAAATGTTACTATTATTACATGCTTTTTGTTGTGATGTTGAATATTAACTCTTCAGACCTCTGACATATGGACCGTTATATTTTTCAAAGATAAAGTCGAAGAATTTGTGCGTATTCCTACTTTTTAAAGAAATCCAAGCAAATGGAGTATTTCTGAACGTACCTATCCGAAAACTAAAAACTGTTTTTGATAATTAATGCATTTTTTTAATCAAATTACTGTCAGAACCTATGGTTTCATAATAGGGTACATTTTTTTTCTGTTTTTGATGGTTCTAGATTTGTATATAAAGAATTGTGGTTTCTCTTGCCAAAATGGTTTAGATCATATTTCTATGGAGGGAGATTCTACGATTTATAAGAGATCATACGAGCTGTTCTTAAAACCGTACAAATTAGCTTGAGGGGTTAAAGTTGATAGAGCCTCCAAAAATGACATTATTGCTGTGTCAAAAATTGGGTTAACGACAGATGATTTTTTTTTCTGTTAATATAAATTAATCTTTTTCTAATACCTACATATAATACGAAAACATAGCTAGGTAATAAATCAAAATGATCTGTTGCGTGTAGTTGAATTTTATTAGTTTGTTCGAGGAAAAATACTGGTTGCTCTGTACGTCAATAAGTAGAGCCTTAAACACGCGGCGGCAAATCTAAATATACCTTCGTGATCAAAGCCTCCATCGACCTGTAATTGGATCCTGCCTCAGAGGACTTTGCAGGATTTTAAAACTCCGTCTTTAGTCAGTGGTAGAATAATTTTAGAGGTCGTTCAAATTTATTGAAATTAAGCAAACTCACCTACTTTGAAGAAATATTATTGTATACTTACCTACATTGATGAAATGTTATTGTATACTTACCTATATTGAAAAAATGTTATTGTATACTTAGTTACATTGCAGAAATGTTATTTTTTTAGTTAACGAAAAAAATCTGGTGAAAATACAAATAAGTGTCTCAAAAGGTAGAAACTCACATGCAAAATAAAAAAGTAAGTAAAACGTTTGTTTAGTAAAAATTATTTAGGAAACACCCGTACTTGAAAGTACAAAAAAAAATTATTCATATGTTCTTGACCAATTAAGTTAAATTATTGATTTAGTATTTGTACCTACACAATATGTTTACAAAAAAAACATTATAAGAAAAACAGTTTTTGCCTGATTATGCTATTCAAAACAACAAGATAAACTACCGAAAATGAGAGTTTAATGTTCACAAAATAAAAATATTTTAAGTTTTCACTTTAGTGAGCTGCATTTTACATGATTTCAAGTTGAAAATGTTTACATCTTGCAAGTCATTGTGAGTTTTACAGATACGTCCTATTAGAGAGTTTTAGACGTACTTTTTGACCAGATCTGAGTAGCCAAGTACTTCATAATCTTCGTCTAACCCATCTCATTCCACTTGCCACTAATTTTAGCATTAATAATACACCAGTTGGGTCTCACTGCCACCAGACAGTTGGAAGAAGTGCGTTATTCAAGTTAAAAAATATATTTTAAAACCCCTGTCCCTCACAAGGAGTAATTTATTTTCACACTTGCAACACATAAACAAAATCCCATACATTTCTGTAATCACAGCAGCCACTTAAAGCGAGGGTTTTCCTCTGGAAGTCCTCCATTCCCCGCAACACTTTTGACAGTTGGACTCTGGAGGAATGGATATCATCTGAGAGAATACCATGTTATTAAGAGTTGGCAGTGTTTGTTTAAAGAAATGAATACGCTACCAACGTGTTATTACAGGCCAATGATTTATAGAATTGCAGTAGAAATCTGTATCGCAGCAATTAAACGTGAGATTTTAGATAAATGTGTCTAAAAATTGGTATGATAACGATTATTTAATTTCAACAAACAAACAAAGAAATTGTAGATTTTTGATATCTACTAAAACAATATTCAAATACATATCATGATATCTTTTGACCCTTCTCCAGATAATTTTTTTTCTCTTCTTTGGAACTGTGGAGTTTGATAGAATATATCACCAAGCAATAATGTCATAATTAAACCATTCACATTTTATGCATAAACAATAAAATTGTACCAAATAAATATTCGAAAATTATAATCGAATTTCTATTGGGAAGGAACTAAGCAATGGTGACACCCTTCAATCTGATAGTATTATTGTCCCAGCGTCTGGACGATGTAGGCCCTCTGATTGGTCAAATTAAAATTGTCTGTTTCGGGTAACTTGAAAATTAAGACACGATTTCATACTAAAATAGGATCGCCTCATAATAATACGAGATTTCTTCAAAAGCATTGTTTCTGTTCATATAATTTTTGGATAATATCGAAGTAAATATGTTTTAGAAAGTTCATAATCCATTGGATTAATTACATTACAGTGAAAATTATCCACAGTTACGTGATTATGTTTGACGTTTATAAAAAAAAATCATGCGTTCCTTCAATGGCCGATACGCACGGCTATAGATTAGATGGCCGACAGAGCTCACCTCTGGCGGTATAAAAACCAACCAAATGAATGGCGCGAATATTTAAATATGCAGCTCACAATATTTGACTACTTACGATTAACAAGCGTTTAATAAGAAGATTTATTCTGGAAGCTTATCACTTTGTAATGGCATTTTTTATTATTATTTATATTTTTTTTGTTTATTAATTATATCTGATTTTATATTGCCATGTTTTCTAATTTCTAAATTATTTATTTGCGATGCTTTATATCCTGAGTGAAGTATTTTAAGACCTGATTTTTTTTATCGAAAGTGTGATCATTATTCAAACTCAGATTCAATATTTCCATTTAGAGCCCTGCGATATTCTTTAGTTCTGACTTCAAAGTTTCTATTGGCTCTACCTTTGTAAAAGAAATTACAATCATCCCAGTTGAGTTTTTAAACTCCTGATTTTTTGTTTGAATTTTGCTATCTTTATTATTAAGAATATATTTCTTCATTGTTATTAGTGTAAAACGCCAGTTGAATAGTACCAGGATTTATATATAATTTTAGAAGTATCGTTATCCACAAACAGAATTCTACGCCATTATTTATTTCTATCTTTAGAAAGACCGTTTGAAGAGAATATGTTTTAATTTAGTATTTCAACTATCAATTTATTAGAATAACCGTTATTAAATGCTATTTGTCTTATAAATATATTGTTTTATGGTTATATGCTATTTGTTTTTTTCAGGTCTTAAAATACTTCACTATATACTATATTTGTTAATATAAAATCAGATATAATTAACAAGAATTTTTTTATAAACTTTCTTTTAAATATTTTCCCACTCAACTGGTCTTTCCCATCTAATGATATTGTAATTCCTAATTATTATAACCCCAGCCTACTCTTACCCCTCCCCCCTCCTTCCACTTCTTCTTTCCCAATTGCAATCTATATTTAATTTTTGACTTCGGTGTATACACAATAAAATGTAAACATTATATTGATTTATTTATTGGACAATTTGCATAGCACCGCTTTTGTGAGATATCACCTCAGGGGCGCTATATTGTAATAATCTACCTTTATAAATAGATTTTTACTCTCCTGATGAAGGTGTATATATAATCTAACTTTAAACTTTATTAGATACAGTAACAGTTGTAGGTAAAGAATTACCACCAGTTGGAGTAAAATTAACACCTTTTAATTAAACCGCATGCTAATCTCATCACAAAATTACCTTCCTTTTATTCATAAACACGGGTACAATTAATCAACATGTAATAATCTATTATTTAAGTCAACTTTTTTATAACTATCTTTAATTGTGACAAACTAAACGATATTGATTCAACTTATAGACATTGACGGTTGTAACACATATTAAAGCACTGCAAGTCTCCTATGAGCTAATTATATTAGGAACGATAACAGTTAATATCAGTTGTAGACATGTAGTCAATAATAGTGTTTCATTTGAAATAATCCATCACAATACGTAATATTCAAACAACTGTCATTCTTATTATGCGTAAATTTAGCATGTTATTATTAATTAACTCCTTCCTGTTCCGTGTTTAACAATATATATATACTCACCCTCTCTCTGTGAATGTCCTAATATCTATCTATAAAATGTAACTGTTTTTAATATCACTTAAAATGGGCGAAGCCCAAACAAGAGCCGCCCGCAGGGCCTAGCAGAAAAAAACCCGCGGAGCGGGTTTTTAACTGCTAGTAACGAATTATTGCCTTTGATACTGAGATTAGCGAAGGTATACAATGATAATTATTTTATTAAATTAAAAATACAATAACAATAAATTGTAATATATACCTATTGTTATCCGCAATGAGTACGGAAGACGATATTTTTACTGACAAACAAAAAATAAATTCTATGAATTTAATAACTAAAATTCCCCCCGCCAAAAGTCCACCGGCACGCGTACTGCACGCGAACAGTGACGTCAGACTCATACTAACACCACGATCAAGAGCTTCCTCCCAACACTAATACAAACATGTACAATCATTCCCAAACTGTGTAAACTGTTTTGTAAGGAAATACTAACTTTCATGTTATTACAAACAATTGTTCGGTCTTAACGTACAGCATACCGTCAACGGATTATACATAGAGATTCAAGTAGCGCAAGAAAGTTATGCTTAGAGCAAAGGGAGTGAAAATTATTACTTTGTTGCTAATCGTGTCAGCAACCTTAACAATATGGGAGAAAATCTGTTAATTTGTCTCATTAAGAATAGCCGGACTCTCCACATTGACCCCCATATTCCTACCCTCCCCTCATACCTTTTTTCTTCCCAGAACTTTCTCTCCTCCCTTTACCTAAAAATACCTCGACACAGCATCCTCAAATGTGACGTAGGACCTGAGAGATTATTTTTCCTTGGGGCCTCTTGTGCGTAGTTGATTTAAGAAAGTTAGGAATCGAGCGACAGAGATATAGGGATTCTAAGAGCTCAAGAGAACGGACACTAGCCTGACCTAGACACTCGTTAACATTATTAGAGTTTAATTCCAATAAACAACATGTGCTTGTCGTGAAGAAGGTGTTAATCAAGAATTATTTAGAACAGATTTCATGTTTAGTTCGTTTCAAACTTTTCACTTGCTTAGTAAGAAAAATGGTGACCAAATCCGGGCGAAGCTTGATAGTAACATATAAATTGAATATTATATATCCCGATGTGTAATACCGCAGTTAAATAAAAACGTCAAACTACGTTTTTAAGAATCGTGTCTTTTATGTGCTACATTACCTTTAATGCCTTAGTTACAATAATAAACAGAGATAAAGGATTTTCTTAAAATATGAGTTCAGCAAATTAAAAAAAAGTTTTATTTAAAGCCGAATAAAAGTAAAATGGGCGTTTTCCAAAGTTTGGCATTCATTGCATTTTATCACTACCTTTGCAGGTAAAAGCGAATGTAACATCGCCACAAAGGCACACACACACTTCCTTACGAGATACACATACAAAATACTCGTACATATTATTGCAAACACACACACATGGTGCGCACAAACACTTGCGTGCAGGTGCTATCCGCGAAAACCGTTGTACGTTCGAATTTTAAATTGATCTGTGATTGACAGGCGCTTTATGTGTGCTCAATTGGGCTTATTAAAAATGAACTTCAAAAGGTTTTGGGGTGCTTATAAAATCAGAAATAAAGTTCAGTTTATTTACGAACTGTTTGAATAGCGTGTTTTTCTTATTGATGAAGTTATTTTTAAAAGGAATTCCGAGATTTACCTACCAAATATAAAATTAGATTGTGTTATATATTACAAAGTTATATTTTGGAACCTTGATTTACCTCCCTCTACAACTCTCTACGTTTTAACCTTATACGCGGTGTTCGGAAACTCGTGCCACAAAAAGGCAACATGAAAGTTGAATCTTTAACACACTTAGCTTGGTGTAACTCTTTACTGATTAGCTCGGACACGGAGGTTACATCGAAGCCAGAGTCATACTAGCCTCAAATAGTGTACTGTAGAGGGGATTACCACCCAAGATACTTCAATAATGCACAATTACTCAACTGCTGACCTCGGACAAAACTCAAGTACGCTCCACTGTTGAATTTGGCAGCCACCTCTGGTCCGGAACTCCAAAATGCCCGAAAAAACCCTTGACTATGTGGAGAAACGAGCGGTCCGTTTGATCTTAATGGGCAGATTGCAATATTTAGAGCAGAGGCGTCATCTTCTACCATCGTTATTCTACCGATATAAATATGCAGGATGCTGTCTTTATCATCATTGATCCCATCGGAACCAGTTTATAATCGGGAAATATGCCAAACGCACGCCCTATATTTGTATATGGTTAACATTTGTCACTTGAGAACGGGTCGCTTCTACGACTCGTTCTTAAGTTCAACAGCTCGACTGTGGAACGATTTGCCAGCTTCTGTGTTTCCCTTCTCTCCTGGAAAAGAGCCTTCTCGCAGAATCCACAGAGATGACGTATGCCTTAAGGAAAATTATTTTCCTTCGTGCCTCCTGTGTGGAATAATGTAAAAAAATGTTAAAAATATTCGATTTTGTGGTAAAACTTTGGTTTCATTGTTATTATAATTGAAAATGAAATGTGTTATTATTAGGCTATAATAACATATTTCAATAATAATTAAGGTAAGCATTATACTTTTTTCTGCATTGGATTTTTATATTATTTAAACAGCAAATTTTACTTCATGATAACTATTCAACTAAACTATTATGTATACCAACAACATGTTGTAGTTTATACCAAGCTATATAGTCTGATTTTCCAAAAAACCGCAATCTCCTATCTTAATATCTGGATTGAGAATATAAATGGATCCCAGTATTTAAATATCCCAAAAAATATGCAGACGAACAACTTACACGAATCGTCCATTCAACCAAATACATCTGCCGCAAAGTAACTTATTAGCTGATAAACAGGTAATGCCACACGTCGTCGGGGTAAAGTGACATATATGTTTGAAAAACCAGAAATCTGTATCAAATTCGCATCTGCCTCTCGGCTTACACTTAGATACATATCATACTGCCTTATCGCCTGCTCAAATCAAAGCCTTAATTGCCGGAAGCTGTTGAATCAAACAATCTCTTATGGCGTATTTTGACCAAGTAAAGTTGTTGGTTTTCTTTTTTTTGTGGTGTGTTTTGTAGTTTTATGTTTTTTTTTGTATTTTTTATGTTATCTCGGTTCAGTAGTGAAATGTGACTTTTAAGTATATATTTTTCTAATGCTTAGAAAACTTCATAAAAGTTCAAATTGTTCGAAGCCATGGCACCCATCAATATTGGGGAATTTTTTGAGACAAACAAAATTGAGAAGGGATTGGCAGGCGGGTATAGGTACCGCCGCCTCGGGAACCATTCACCAACACCAAGTCATTACAATTTGTTCGCTACATTTGGTGACTTAGCCTTACTTAATTCTTACCCCAGATTCATGGGGTTAGGATTGTGGGCGACCAGATTTGGAGAGACTGGTTGAGGGAGATATTTTTACATCTCCAGTAGGACTCTCCCGACTCACAATGCATTACAGTGGGAGGGATGAATCCAAACTTCCATCACTCCTGGACACCTGACTCACTCCTTTTCCCACTCCTTATAGTTTTTCTTTCCTTCTAAAATCTTCCTCTCCTTCCTTTCATCTAAAAAAACCACTCACCCAGTATATTTAAAGATGACATAGGCCCCGAAGGAAACTATTTTCCTCAGGACCTTTGGTGTGGAACAAACGTAAAAAAAAAGACATGACAACGGAGCATTTTTCTAAGAATCAGCTAAATAATCAATTTATAATATCTATTAAATTAAAGTATATATATACTAAATACATCCACTTAATTCTACTGATCAAAAAGTCGTTTAAAAATTTAAAATGAATCCTGTCTCATTTTCTAAACGAAGATCTGATTCATCAAATTAATTACATTATTTAATAGCTTTGTAATATCTGCCGGCATGTCAACTGTACTAATTACATTTTGCGTGCTTAGCGATCATTTTAAACACCCCTTTTTAAATTGCTTTCCACAATTGTTCGTATGAACCATCATCTTGACATACCCAATTAAAACAGTTTTTAACAGAATTTTAATCACCTTGAAAAATTAATCTTGCCACATAATGTGATTGCACGAAGTGGGCGTTTCCCTGTACCACGTGTTCCTCCAACCTTTTCCTTTAAATCTACGATATTATCGACTAGAAAAACATTTACACTACAAATCGTGTGAATAATATACCATACTAGCTGACATGTACACGGCGTTGCTCTTTTCTCTACTTTCTGTAAATATAATATGCTTATAAACCTTCCGGAAAAAATTCTATAAATAATAGTGAAAAACCTATGAAAATCCGTTGTGTAGTTTAGAAGAACAAAACGCACAAACAGGCATAGGTGGATAGCGACTTTATACTATTTAATTAATTCAAGATTATATTTTTGGGGTAGGTGTGCACCTACACGGAGAAAAATGAATGTTGCTATTTATGACGAATCTATTAAAACTTTTGGTAATTTCTTATATATTGGAACACGTGTTCTACTATATAGGAACACATGTTCATGCACCTCCATTTGCCTTGATACTATATAATGACGAAATGTGCAAATATTAGGAATTATATGAACGCGTGTGCCACATCGTTATAATATATTCGTATTTTACGAAAAGTTTACCAGGAAACTTATAAATTCATATTTTAAGGGCCTGCAATCCCGTTTTTAACCAAATTACCGATATTTTGAGTAGATTCTTTATAAATAAGCAATACTCATTTTTCTCTGTGTATTTAAAATGTCTGTTAAACTGTCATCACAAAATACTATGTGTCAAAACTTATTTACAAAATTACAAAAGACCATGTGTCAACATATATTTTGATACAAATTCATTTTAATAAAAATTTTAATACTTACATAAATGTTAAATAATTTGATGGGTTGGTTATATTTCAATTGTATGATATTATTGTAATTATTGCATTATTCAAGTAATCTGATTCATATTTCAAAATTTCAGCTCAAAAGCTTATTTTGATATTTTTCATATAGTTCTGTGAACATGAACAATATACCTCGTATAAGTCCAAAATTTTGCGAGAAGTGAAAATAAATTTCTTTATTTTAATCTCTTAATTTCTACCGATTCATCGAGCAATTAATTCATGTTAAGTGATTTGCCAAAGTTCAGGAAACCAGAAAACTTTCCACCATGATTATTTGTCGCTTGAGTTCGGCATGTAAATGATGAATTAATGTCACATATGGACATCGCCAAAACTGGTCAAGAGCAATGAGTACAACGTACAGTGTACGGTTGTGCACTTTCCCGAGTTCAGAATACCAAAGTAAGTAATAACATTCAGGTAGTCACAGGCATTCCTTCTTCTCAAAATAGGCTTAACATTTTTACGAGTATGTAGTACCAGACATTATTTTGATCAGACCAAGTTCCGATTACATTTTTATATGGTTTGTGGCACCCCCAACAAGAAAATGGTTTTGAAGCAAACATAATGTATTTACTGTAAGAAACACACAGATTTTTAATACAAAGATACATTATATACTGTCATATAACAGATTTTAGGCGCAAAGACCCTACAGTTGCCAACTTGAGTAGCGGGAATTATCAGGCTAGTTGCTGGGTCAAACGTAACGCGCAAAAGATCCGCTACAGTTCCCCCCACCCCCGGCGACCGAGCTCCTCGTTCCCCCTTCTTACGCGCCGACCTCTGACCTAGCTGGACGTGTGTTCGTTTCGGCGCCCGCGTTCCAATTCGCACCGCTCGGTCGAGAAGCCAAATGTACGACAATGTCGCGCTTTGAACATCGACAGGCTGGCACCGTTTGTTTGAAACACGGCGCACAGTCCTGCAATCAACAGGATACCCCGACAACATCATGCTGTGAGTCTCTTACATTTCCTATTACCCTTGAATGTGTCCGCTAATAACCTAAATTCGTCCACGCTGCCTGTCGGTCTAGAGAGAGCTGTTAATTATTTCCCAGAGAGAGATTAGGGAACCCTTTGATGATAATTCTAGTTAGGATGTAACAACCTGTATTCTATTGTCATTCACCCATGTAATGTCCATTTTGCCGCTCAAATACAATGTTGATTTATAAAAACCTAACCTCTTTCATTTGGGGATAGCGGTTGTATGGGAGTGTTTTGTGTAGACGGTGGGATATGGATTCTTGAGCCTCGCGCTGACCCCGAACCCTGACTATGAGAGAGACGTCTCATGCCCCCGCATCTGAGCTGGCCGAGGGAAAGTCAGGCCCCCCCCCAGGTCCGACGCGCGACACTGGCGACCAACTTAGGGCAGAATTTTTTTTTAAACATATCCTTCCCGACTGCACAAAATTGCCTTTACGATTGCCCCCAATTTGAAAACATGTACTATGCAATTTTGTTGCCAAGCGCATTTTCGCCGCGAGAACTTTTGTTTGTTGCCAAGCGCATTTTGCCGCGAAAAAATAACGGTAGGAATCCTCTCGAACGAATAAAAGAGACGCGCGAAATTCCCGCCAAAACGCTGTGATAACGAAAGTTTGAACATAATGTTTCTTCAATAACATAGATTCTGTGTTCTTTGTTTAAACAAAACAAACCCACTGTTTTAATTTCGGCATAAATTGCACCGTAATAATAACAGTCAGGATTTAGAACTGTGAAGCCAATTTTTACACCGGAAGTGATTTTTTTTTAAAAAAAAAAGCACAATACACCCAACGGCCCATCGAAGCTGATTTCTAAAAGTATATCAGCTACAACCTGTAAAACACAAATAATTCTTTATCCCGATTAATTATATAGGTACGGTGTTCGTCCATTTTCTTGTTTTTTTTCAGCATTTGACTGTTATAAAAGTGATTTTAAGTGAATTGTTTCAAATTAACTTCAGAAGTGCAGTGTTTTTTTGCAAAGAAGTGCTTTCTCGACGCAATAATAAGAACGTGTGTTCAATCTCACGATTTAGTGCCAGTAAATGAAGCAAATATAAAATCTTTCCATCAAAAGTGTTCTTTTTCGCTTCTGAAGTGCTGTTTTTGTGCCTTTTTTCGTGCCTTTCCTCGAGTGCAGTGAATATAAGTGCGAATAGTGCCCACAAAATTAAATAATGCAAATCCTAAAGTGTCCCCCTGGCCAAATTTTCTTCAAAAAGACTTAGAAAAATTTCGGAGTTTTTTTTCCTTTTTTAAACCATTTTTAACAATGAATTCCAATCAAATGGCTACATCTTTGGACATGGGTGTCATTCCCAATGTACACAACTTATCCAAAGTGCACCTACAAGCCGTCTTAAAAGACAGAGGAATATCACCACTAAACAAATCAAAGTCAGCATTGAAAGCATACGCTTTGTTATTCAACAAGAAGTTCATCAGGAAAATAAACCTATCCGTTGCAAGTGAAGACAAGGCACCCAATACCCCAGTTTTGGAAATCCCCGTTTCTAACAAAGAAACCAGGACACATGTTACAGTAAAACAAGACAATGCACCCATCACGGCACAAGAAAAAACATACGATCTCACTCCTTGGAAGATCAAATATAACGGTGTTTCTGATGTACTGGATTTCATTGACCGAATCGAAGAAACGGCCTCAATTAAAAATGTTCCATTTGACGTGCTGCAGAAAAACTTTATAGAACTAATATCTCCAGAATTAATCCCGTGGCACCGAATACAAAAATCAAAATGCAAGGACTGGAATAAACTCAGATCAGCCCTGATCACTAGCTTCGGCAAATCAGAGGCCCAACACAGAATTAAATTATCGTTACTATCCATTAAACAATTAGTAAACGAAACTGTGGCAACATTCATAGAGAGGGCCGAATCCATCAACATCAAACTTTCCCACCCTGTCTCGGAAGCCGAATTATTACCAGTTATAACTGATGGCCTCCTACAAAGATATGAAAACATGATCACCTCACAGAAAATTGTGTCGTTGGCCCATTTAAACGAAGTTTGCCTCATTTTGGAATCCCACCAAGACAGGAAAAACAACAAAACCACCACGGACAATATCACTGTACCAAGCCGTCCTTCTGGATTAAAACCAGAATTTGACAACAAAAAAGTTTGCTCCTTTTGCAAAAAAGTAGGTCACCTAGCAACCACTTGTTTCAAGCAGGCCAAATTTCTGGAAGCTAAAGAACCCAGAACCTTAAAGAGACATCGCTCCAGGGATCGTTCTCCTCCACGCGACGAACTGCGTGAAATTTTCAAAAAATCAAGAAATAACATGGAAAGGTTGCAAGACCCTCACTTTGTTAAACCTCAAGTGGATTTCTCTAAACCCCCACCGAATTTTCATGCAAGAAAACCAAAAAACTAAATAATAACCTCTCAGGTATTCATTCTGTACCAAGGTCTAAGGAATGGACTGATTGGTTATCACACATTAAATCTTTTAACCAGACCTTAAATGTTTCTTCGGTTTGTTGCAAACAAGCTAAAGATGGAAGACCTTATGCCCTTTTCTCCGTTAACAATGTCCCCTTCTCTGGACTACTAGATAGTGGTGCATCTGTTAGTTGCCTTGGCAACAATGCCCACCTGCCTTTTGTTAACAACGGTTTTAAAGTTTTTTCCAAACCTACACTCGTGACAACTGCGGACAATACTCCCCAGACAGTCATCGGTACTCTGCAATTACCAATTAAATGTAACAATAACACAGTTACAATTAACTTTCTAATAGTACCCTCTATATCCCAGAATTTCATCCTTGGCGTTGACTTCTGGAAGGCTTTTAACGTTGCTCCACAAGTATTTAATACTCTTGGCCAAAAACCTCCGATTGCTCAAGTTGGTGAGATTCGCACTATAATTCCTCACGAAAACCTAAGCACTGACCAGGCTCTCCAATTAAAGGAAATGATCAACAAATTTGAATCAATATCTTTCGAAAAATGCGGACTGGGTTTAACTAATTTGGTAAAACACCACATCAAAACCAACGGCCCACCAATCAAGCAACGCTACTACAATTTAGCCCCCCAAAAATTGAAACTTTTAGAAAATGAACTTGATGAAATGTTGAAAATGGGAGTGGTAGTTCCCAGCAGAAGTGCTTGGACCAACCCAACCCTTTTGGTTTCAAAAAAAGACGGCTCTGCACGCTTTTGCCTCGACAGTAGACGATTGAACTCTTGTACTGAAGCCGACGCGTACCCACTGCCTTTCGTTCACGCAACTTTAGACAAATTACGCAATGCCAAATTCATTTCTTCCATTGATCTAAGCAAAGCTTTCTGGCAAATACCTTTAGATGCGGAATCCTGCGAAAAAACTGCTTTTGTTGTACCTGGTAGGGGAATGTTCCACTTTAAAAGGCTACCTTTTGGTCTAAAAAATAGCCCCGCCGAACTACAGAGGCTGATGGACAAACTATTCGGCCCTGAAGTTGACAACAACCTATTCTGCTACCTTGATGATCTCATCATCGTTAGTGACACCTTCGAAAAACACCTGTTAATGCTGGAAAAAGTTTTTCAACAACTTAAATTTGCTGGTTTAACCATCAATTTAAAGAAGTCTGAATTTTGTAAGTCTCGCCTGCGTTATTTGGGATTCATTGTCGACGAAAAAGGTCTGAGAACAGATCCTACTAAGGTGGAAGCAATGGCAAATTTCCCCCGACCCAAAAACGCGAAAGAAGTCAAAGGTTTCCTTGGACTTACAGGTTACTATAGGAGATTCATTAAAGACTTTTCCACTATTTCGGCCCCATTAAACAAAATTACTGGTATCCGTAAAGGTATCAGCAACTTTCGTTGGTCTACTGAAGCCGAAGAAGCTTTTACGACTTTAAAAAATGCTCTTCAAACAGCCCCTGTCCTGAATTGTCCTAATTTTGAACTACCTTTTACCCTCCACACGGATGCTTCTAACGTAGGGATCGGTGGAGTCCTAACTCAGGAATTCCCCGATGGCGAACACCCGGTAGCCTATTTTTCCCGCACCTTGAATAAACACGAGAAAAATTACGGAATCACCGAAAAAGAGTTACTGGCAGTATTGGATTCTGTTCACCATTTTCGCGGTTACATAGACGGTAGCAAATTTACTGTAGTCACAGACCATAGTAGTTTGAAATGGTTGATCTCTCTAAGTAATCCCTCCGGCAGACTCGCTCGCTGGGCTTCTCGCTTGTCCCAATACACTTTCGATGTCATCCACCGTAAAGGTGCGGACAATATTGTCCCAGATGCCCTGTCAAGAATTGAACTTGCCACATTAAACATCGATACAATTGCCTCTACCCCATCCACAAAAGATGAATGGTATCTCAAAATCTATGAAGGATGCAAAAACAATCAACAAAAGTTTCCCAATTTTATTATAAAAGAAGGACAACTATATCGCAATTGTAAGGCCCCACTGTCCATCCTTGAAGATTACTCTTGGAAACTCGTTGTGCCCCTCGAAAAGAGAAAACAAGTAATCATCAACAATCATAGTGCCCCCGACTCTATACACCCAGGAACCTTCAAGACGTATAAAAAGATTTCCTTGAAGTATTACTGGCCTGGTCTTTTCAAGCAAGTTCGCAACTACATCTCCAAATGTGAAACATGTAAAGCTTACAAACATAGTACGGCACCCCCTGCCGGCCTAATGGGAAAACCCAAACGTGCTGATAGACCCCTCCAATCGTTATCTATGGACCTCGTCGGACCTTTTCCCAGGAGTTATTCTGGACACATGCATATACTCAGCATTGTGGATATCTTTACCAAATTTTGTTGGATCTTCCCCTTAAAAAGAGCCAACGCCGCCGCCATTGTCAAACTTGTGGAAAAACACATTTTCATACCCTACGGAACACCCAAAACCGTAATAGTTGACAACGGAAAACAGTTTATAGCACAAGAATTTAAAGACTTCCTTGCTAAATACGGGATTAAAGATATTTATTATAATACCTTGTACACTCCCCAAAATAACACTGTCGAAAGGTATAACCAGACTATTAACACAGCTCTGGCCATTTTGGTTGACAAAGACCAACGTAATTGGTGTAAGAATTTAGATAAAATTCAAGCTGCCATGAATAACACTGTTAACCTATCCACTGGTTACACCCCCTTCTTTTTAAAACACGGTATGGAACAGGAATTTCCCCACGTCAACCACCTCCACAAGCAATCCTGCCGTTGATTACGCTCATCGTTTGGAAGAACTTACTGCCATTTATAGTGAAGTTACTGATGCCCTATTGCTGGCCCACCAAAAAAGTGCGGACAGATATAACCTACGTAGGAAACACATCACTTTTAATGTAGGCGATGTTGTCTGGAGAAGGAATAACACCCTCTCTCAAGGAGCCCTGTACTTCTCTGCCAAGCTGGCACCCCGTTTTGTCAAGGCCAAGGTTGTAAGAAAAATATCGGACTTAGTTTACTACCTGTCCGACTCCTCTGGCAAACATACTGGTAATTACCATATTAAGGACATTGTAAAGTCTGGAAGTGAGGAGACAGTTGAAACTGCCCCACCACCCCAGCAACTTTAAACTAACCCATTGTGTATTATCACAAACTATTGTAAGCTTATGAAGTCTTACCATAATTAGGCGTGTAAAGTGTCAACTACATGTCAACCTATTCGTCAAAAACGAGTTTAACCTACCTTTGTAAATAAATGTATATTAACATATTATGACCATGAAATATTATTCCTGTAATAACGTTCTTTCCCTCACGACAATCGTTTTCTCCCTTTTTACGTTTTATTTTCTCACCTGTTCTGAAACTGATCATTTTAGAATAGAGACACGTTTTCGAGTTACAATCGCCGGGAAGTCGCGAACCCGCTTTTGCTTCTCAACTTCTACACTATGCAATGTTTATGTCATGTCACCCCATTTTCGTTTCATTTTTGTTCCCTTCGTCGTGTTAGAAAGAACCACCCCACTTTTGTTTCTGTCCTTGTAAAATAACGATTGGTAATCACTCATAAGAGTGCCATCCAAAAGAGTTCGGATTTTGTAAATTCCAAAGTGTTAAATACCGACCTTTTTTTAAAAAAAAGAAAACCTGTCAAGTACAGCCATTAATTCTTTCTTGTCCAATTCAACGTTACCTTGAGTATGTAAAACCCTATAGTGGTCTCAAAGGCAAGAACCAAGTAGCAATTAATCACATAATTGTCTTCTTTGTATGTATATAATTTTTTTCATTTTTTTCAATTTTTTCCTTTCAAAAATTGATGGCGTCCTACCCAAGCTCACATTTACCAAAAATCGGATTTTGACACATCCATTTTGGGAAATTGTATTTATAAAAGAAAACCAAATGTCGGTCCTATAAAACCACATACCATAACTGGATTCGCTTCAACTAAAAGTATGTAAAACCCATTAAGGTCTTTTATTGTATGACGAGATCTCGATTTCTTTTCTCTACTGTTACGTCACGTATGTCTCGTACCTCACGTTTCAACCCTACGGGACAGGTTAGTAAAACCTTACGGTTATCCTGATCTTCGAACGCAAATAATTATATCACAACGTAAATCAACAGGACTTTGTTCGATCATCGTTGCATAATATAAACACCCAACCTTTGTCTCACCATTTAACCAAGTGTTTGCAACCCAATTGCACGCTACAATGAACAGTATGTAAAGCCATTATGGGCCTGTTCTCACCCATCGCACGATGTAAGTAGAAATACCTCCTACCATCATCTTGCACCTTGTAACAAATGAAGTAACATTGAAATTGTTTATCTTCTCTATTGTTCCATCGTACGCCTCTCCAGGCTACGGAGTTAGTCAATCTAACAAATCTTTGCAAACAGTATCAAATGATACTGCTAGCTTTTGTTGAATTATATTTAAATGTAAAAAAATTGTCACGCGATAGGAGAGATCCTTAAAAAATCCACCACTACACGAGAAGTTCGTTACAATTACTTAATATTTATAACCATGTGTTATAATTTGGTCGTGTGACATTAATTTGCCATGAGTACCGCCTTTGTGTATAATTTGGTCGTGTGACATTAATTTGCCATGAGTACCGCCTTTGTGTATAATTTGGTCGTGTGACATTAATTTGCCATGAGTACCGCCTTTGTGTATAATTTGGTCGTGTGACATTAATTTGCCATGAGTACCGCCTTTGTGTATAATTTGGTCGTGTGACATTAATTTGCCATGAGTACCGCCCTTGTGTATAATCTGGTCGTGTGTCATTAACATGTCATGAGAACCGCCTTTGTGTATAATTGTGTACAACCCTGTACACGAGACGTGGAGACGTAATAATAATACTTACCGTGATTCGTGTGAACGACATAATATCGACATCGTCACCTCCTTTAAGGAACTGTTTTTACACTCTTTGACTTCTGTCTATAATTGAGTTGTACCTTGCATATACTGCATACTCGTACACTATACGTGAAGACGTTACAATACTCACCATGAATCGTGCGAACGAAATAATATCAAACCTTATATGTGAACTACGTAAGTATTTCACAGAAACCTCTTTGTTCAACGCCAATGCCCGTGGACTTCCTGTTTTTGCTGCTTTCCAAAAAGAAAAGAAGCCCAGGAATATCTACTATCCCAAAAGGACTAGTTTTCAGCTTCACTGTCAATTATGGGGCATAGTGCCGCAGGAGTTAATCGATGGGCACAAAACCACTAAACTCGTCGTCTGGGAAACGAATAAGAAGAATCCCAGGTTTGTGAAATTGGAACTAGGGTCTGTCTTTTCTCACAATCATGTAGAAGTTTAAAACGACCCCTAATCTTTTGCCAAATACACGCAAAAGATTAGCCTCTTTAGTACAATGTGTATTCAAATACTGTTTAAAATTAATCCACTTTATTAAAATGTAAAGAGTCAGGAAATCTGCTGGTTGAATATGTTTCACTCTCACATAGAGGTTGAATTGGAAATTAGTCCAGTCTCTAGCAAATTTCGTAACTCAATTCCCGTCCTTTTTCCTCCCACTCCCTACCCCCATGCCCTCAGGCATATATATGAAGTGGAAAATCTGTTGTCGACCATATTTCGCCCTCACTTCGAGTTCGAATCGGTAATTGTTCCGGTCACCAACAGGCTTCCTACCTCACCTTTCACGTATGTTGTCATTTTTTTTCTCTCCTCAACAAAACACATTCATGAATTTTGAATATGTATGATACGCACTTGGCGCATCGTCTGTCTTTTCTGACAACCTTTATTCATGAATTAGTTTCCCTGCTGTTGCCGTGACTCGTTCACGAATTTTTTTGTCTTGCTCTTTGAAATCCTACGAAAATGTTACCACCTGTATGTTAACATAGGCCAAAGAAGGCCGGTTGTTTTTTCAACCAAGACAGTTTGTCATTCGGCAAACGCCAAGTCATCCTAATAAAGGATAATGTTTATGTAATCAAAACTAGTTAGGAATCTCTCTACCTCTCTCTCACACTCTCCGTCACTCTCCGGACCGGCAGTTAAACCTCGTTTGTTTATTTTTTCTGGACACATTTTGTTTCTCTCCAAACTTTTCTTCATTGGTCCCTAGGCAGGTAAACTTCAAGAAATTTGCTTTAATAATAATTCCCCCCGGATTTAAAAAGAAGCCCAGGTGGATGCCATCTCCAGCAGCCAAGCTGAGCCTCACCTCCTAGCAGCCTGCGCTGTGGTTACAAAGGCCCCTCGACTACTACTCGCTACACACTTGTTCCATCTTGTTCCATCTTGTTCCTGAAAGCACAGACAATACCACTCATATGTATGACGTTTGTCACACCACTGCAAGCCGAGTTGTCCCACTATACTTTATGACACTCTGAACTACCTTTCGGACACGCTAGTCCCGGAGTTCAAATTTCTTGCCCTCAATGCCAATGCCAGTTATACCGTCTCTTGCTCTGTCATGCAGTGACACATACCAGGTCATGGGTGAAACATAATTACCCTTTGCCCCTCCAGTAAACACAAACTGCGCATCTCTAAAAAGTTATCCTGAGCTACATTATGCTCCGATAACCAACACATACGATCCGTGCCCACCATAATAGCACATAGGACTCGTACTGGCATAACTACGGAACCTGGACTACTCTCTCCAATGACCACTGTAACCATAGCCGCAGCCCCGCAAACCACAGCCCCACTTCGCAAACATCAACGCCCACAACGAAGCAAGGTGTTCTTTCCAAGGCCTAAGTGTACTCCTGAGTGTTATCTCAATGGGTCAGATTACAGTGATAATGTAATCTTTTAGAGTCAGTGAAATCTCGTTTCCTTCGCAACTCTTCGAAACCAAAAAACCAACGCAACGCAAACTTAGCTTCCAGACCAATGAAACCCTAGAATCACACCTTAACATTCCGTCTTTTGTTTTTTCAATTTTATAATGTTGTCTATTGTTTTTTCAATTGCATAATGTTGTCTTTTGTCTTTCAATTGCATAACCATGTCTTTTGTTTTCTAATTGCATAATTTTACTTGTTGTTTCCACACCTGCTCTCTCCCCAAAATTATTTGCTCCAAACATGCTATGTACCCTTCCTCATTTCTCCCCACAAATATTGTTACCTAGCCTATGGCATAAGCTAGTCATTATGTTTTAGCTAGGCATCTCTCTGGCCATCCAAGTCTCTCAAACTAAGGGCAACTCTTGTTTTGTCAAAAAACCCCAAGGGAGGCACATAGAGGATCTTTTAACCCTGATGCTCCATTACCACGTCGCCCTTTTTACGAGCGCGGGGGGAGGTGTCATATAACAGATTTTAGGCGCAAAGACCCTACAGTTGCCAACTTGAGTAGCGGGAATTATCAGGCTAGTTGCTGGGTCAAACGTAACGCGCAAAAGATCCGCTACAGTTCCCCCCACCCCCGGCGACCGAGCTCCTCGTTCCCCCTTCTTACGCGCCGACCTCTGACCTAGCTGGACGTGTGTTCGTTTCGGCGCCCGCGTTCCAATTCGCACCGCTCGGTCGAGAAGCCAAATGTACGACAATGTCGCGCTTTGAACATCGACAGGCTGGCACCGTTTGTTTGAAACACGGCGCACAGTCCTGCAATCAACAGGATACCCCGACAACATCATGCTGTGAGTCTCTTACATTTCCTATTACCCTTGAATGTGTCCGCTAATAACCTAAATTCGTCCACGCTGCCTGTCGGTCTAGAGAGAGCTGTTAATTATTTCCCAGAGAGAGATTAGGGAACCCTTTGATGATAATTCTAGTTAGGATGTAACAACCTGTATTCTATTGTCATTCACCCATGTAATGTCCATTTTGCCGCTCAAATACAATGTTGATTTATAAAAACCTAACCTCTTTCATTTGGGGATAGCGGTTGTATGGGAGTGTTTTGTGTAGACGGTGGGATATGGATTCTTGAGCCTCGCGCTGACCCCGAACCCTGACTATGAGAGAGACGTCTCATGCCCCCGCATCTGAGCTGGCCGAGGGAAAGTCAGGGCCCCCCCCAGGTCCGACGCGCGACAATACATAGGAAGTTGTAAAAAGGTAAAGCCAAAAACGATAATATGGGAAGTGAGTCAATCAAGCAAGGTTGGAAGATCTAGAATCTAGACTCTATAAACCTAGTTATTACCTGTGTACAGTAGTCCAGAGGAACGTCGAACTTGACATTATCGTTCCAGTATCTTCTGTATTTTTCATTTACATGCAAGACGTGTGAGAAAGGAGATTTTTCGTCAATGTGCTGAGCCTAAAAGAATCAAAGTATATAATTTTACAAATAAGATACCTCATATTTTTTTAAAGGAAATTTCTGCTCAAAATGTATTATTTTTTCCATGAATTTAGTTGGGGACGTAAGCTTATTCATTCACTTTCCAACAACAATCAGTTAAAGATGTTAATAAAATGACTATTTTCAATTATGCAACATTTCCATGACACGCATCATGGCTTGGCCTATTTCAGCATATCGCTCACCATACACTATAAATGTAAATGTATCGCGAGCTATATGCTGAAATAGGCCAAGCCACTAAAATAAAGCGCGCTTATAGTGTGGTCTGTCACAGGCTTAATGCACGACAATTGTATAATATGGTTTAGACAGTTTTCAAATAATATCCGCCATCTTAAAATGTACGAAAATCGGTAGACACCAATGAGAACATCTTCCATATGAAAAAGTGCCCCATGTGGAAAAAAAGCATTGTGTAAAACGGCTATTTGACCAAGGATGATCAAAAGAAAAAGTATAAAACACAATTAATAATTGCAAAAGTGCTTGAAATAGTAGTACCTATGTAAGTTACTGTACGTCTAAATCTATGACAGAGACATTCGTGTATGTAAAAGATAGCATGCCGACGTATAAAAGGGTATATCTGCTTTGTTATCTTGTATATTTACCTTCCTCTTAGTAACTTGTACAACAGTGTGGCAGTAAGCAATATAAATACTATACCGATACTCTAATATCATATTCTACTCATCATTAATAATTCATTTAATCATCCATTAATTATCTTAAAAAGTAGTGCCACAAGTGACACAGTAACGGTGATACAATTACCAGATCTGGCTTACTATATATTTCACATCCTACTTAATCCCATTCTCCTTCTCTTTACTTCCTTCCGGCTTATAAAATTCCCTAAATAAGATTTCTGCCGTCCATGAAATTTTCATAATTTAATTCTACAAGCTGACACCGAATTCGAGACTCTCCTGTGGTCAACACTATATGAAAGCGCGAGTCTTTGTTTTGTGTTGGATACAAAAAAGTAATTGCTCAATCGCCATAATTTTGGTATGTAAATGAATAAGCAATTATGGTATTCCAACCAAACTGAGAAAATATCAAGAAGGTAAATAAAGGATGTGGAGTTAAATGCTTTGGCGGTGAGCCTTTTCGAATACTCACGTAAAAGAAATTAAATTGAGATCACCCACAATTATTTTATTTTTCACACTTGTCCGCACGAGTCCTCTGGTATTCTCGATTTTTTTGACAGTTCGTTAAAGACTGTGGTAATTTAAGCACATTGCGCTTTCATCGCTCCAAAAAAGCGTATTTTTTCTTGATAACGTCAGTAGGTAGTTGGTAAGAATGGTTCGAGGTAACGAAAGTCACGACTCACGACAAGGCGAAGGTGATCATTCTTGGTTCTTGAAATGGCTTTGTTGAAACTTAAGTAAATTTAATGGCACTTTACCTAAAGATCTAGAAAGAACAGAATGTTATTTGTAGGAGAATTTATATAAAATTGTTATGCGCTTTGCTTATTTTTTAAATCGATACATTTATTATAGTATAAAACCTTTTTTTTATAATTCATACAACTTTGTAATAGTTCATACAAATTTGTAATAGTTCATACAAATTTGTAATAGTTCATACAAATTTGTAATAGTTCATACAAATTTGTAATTTTTTTTTAAGTTTCTTTATTCAATGAAATTATTAGTTACATACATTGAGGAATTTTTCGACCACCATGCTAGGCACATGCCCGTGTTATGGTGGTCGATTTTTGGTTTCGCAGTATTACATATGTATTAATGAACCACCTTCTAAACTGTTGATTTCCCCAAAGTAAAATAGATACATAAAAAATATAAAAAAGTATGTAGTTATAAAACATATAAAAGTAAACATAGTACTATAGAGTAAGCAAATAAGAAAGGATTATTTTTATTGTGGAAATCTATATGTGCTTGATTAAATTGATAGGTACATTATTTTGCAACAATTATGTACTAAATAAGAATAAATCAAAGTTAAAATTCATGTTTCAAGTCCGGCGAATTACACTGAACACTGGAGTCAATTTTTATTGTTACGGTGGTTTACTCAGCTGGTAGCTAAGGTGGCACAATAGGTACATGGAACTTAATGTAATAGTTCACACAAATTTGTAATAGTTCATACAACTTTGTAATAGTTCATACAAATTTGTTATAGTTCATACAAATTCGTAATAGTTCATTCAACTTTGAAATAGTTCATACAACTTTGTTCACTTTCTCGCTATTCGTGCTTGCGAGCGCGTTAACTGTCGCCGGCATTACCGAACATGAATTAGTATTGTCTTGTGGTGCGGGCAGAGCTAAACGAAAGTGTGAGGTGGTGACTTAACTACCCGTGTTTTAGGAGGCATAAAAGTTTATTGTTACACAGGCTGTATACGCCGCTGTACAATTTCCGGCATATTTTAATATGCACTTATTCAACACCTGCGGCAAGCGACTATTGAGTGAGTGACATTATGGCTAGATTATATCTCCGTGGTATGAGAATTTTTTTAATTTTTTTTATTTATTGGACAATTTTTATAGCGCCGCTTTTGTGAGATATCACCTCAGGGGCGCTTTACAGTTGATACAGGTATTACAAAAATATAAATATTCTAAAGTGAAGTTAAGTTAAGTAAAATGAAGTATAGGAACAGGTGACACGAAGATAGAAGATGGAGGCTCTGCAGTCTGCAGCAAGAATCCTAGGTGGTGAAGAAACAGGACCAGCTGCTGCAGCGAGATAGTCCACCAACAGTGCCAGCACGAGGTTCGCCATCCGTCCAGGTATGTGTCTGCTGCTAATACAGCGCTGACACCTCGCATAGATAAGAGACCCTGGCAGCACCGCTGTGACATTCGGCGAGTCCATCATTCATCTCCATGTAATCCTGTTCCTGGTTATTGTTATGAGTTTATCGCACATAAGTTCGTTAGTCAGACAAGCTATCATCAGCTACAATAAACACGCCAATCCAGGCTCTTTTTGTGAAAAAATGCTATCCTGTGCATGTGAGAGGTAAAAAAATGAATCGCGAGCAAAAAACAGATATTATGGAGTATTTTTTTTCATTCGTAAATGCACACAATTATTTTTTTTTCAATAATTCATAGGCTACCCAAAAACGGTAAAAATCAAATGTAGTAGAATGGGAAAGCAAATGCAGCAACACACAAGTATTAGAGGGACAACTTACTGGCAGTAAGTCGTCTCCAACAAAATTTCGTATTCGTCTCAGTGTAACCAAGTAAATGTATCTTGTCTTCTCAGTTACACCCGTAATGTAGAATGCAGTATTCGACGAAATTTAAACGTACTTTTATGGAGTCTAAAAGCCTAGATGTATTGTAATGTCATTGCATAGTATAAATAATGTTTTATATTATTTATAGTTGCAATTGAGGAAAAATTTAGCTAACTTTGGCATCCCCAAATGGAGTAAGTTGTGAGAATTAAGGTAGTTAGGAAAGGAAAGAGATGGGAAAAGGGAAGGAAAGGAAATACCTAACTATTCAGATTCGGTCACTAAACACGGATAAAGCCATTTCAAGCAAAGTTTCAATACATCATATAAAATATGCTAAAAAAATACAATTTCTGTTCATGAAAACAGTTTTTTCTGTGAAATTTGTGCTCGTTACTTACGGTGATATTTGTACTAAAAATCACATAATATATAGAACTAAATTCATTACTATCAAACAGTAGCCCTAACTTAGTCTCTAATATTGTGGTGAGAAAAATGCTACTATTTTATGTAACTGTTCCAATTAATGTATTTGTGGCCTTTTTACACAAGATCCCAGCAATACTTGCGATTCACTTTCTTCTGTGAAGGCCGTTGAGAGTTGTGGAGGCATAAAGCAAGTGCATGCGCCAATCGCGTCACGCGCCGGCAATTAGCCCCACTTAGCATTTGACCCCTTCACCGTATAATAAGCAGCACTGCGCCAAGTGAAGCCGACGGGAGAGGGAGGAACTAAAAGTGGCAGGGCCGCCAGGAGAATTAATACAACTAAAAAGTTGCTGCAATGAATAGTCTACTAATATCGTCATTCATTCTTGAGTTTGCGCTTCTTCCTTCTTTAGACAAAGTTTTGGATAGTTTTACAGCGTCCATCATCAGGGCAGGTGTGTAGATTGTGGTGAAGTGTGTATTTATGTATGTAGAGTGTAGAAGTGATACCTTGTATCTTAGGGTCGGTATTCTAGTATGGTAATTAGTTAAATTAATGTGTTTTTATCAGATACCAAGAACTATTAAGCTTACACCTATCGTTTCTATTTACATAAATTGTTTTTTTGTGAATTTGAAGTGCCTTCGTATTAGGCCTGGTCGATGCGTTTTGGTTCTTCTCATAACTTCAGGAAAAAATCAAAAGAAATAGGCGTTTTCAATTAAGTGCTCGGCAATTGCCGATTTGTCAGGATGTCCGAGTTTGCACTCTCAAAAGTGTTTTGTCTGCTAATAGTCTAAAATTTATCTTAAAACCTATGAGAAATAAATATGCATTTATTCAAAATTTGTTTTCGATTACTCACGGCGGCCCTCAACTGCGGTTGATTATGCAGACATGAGTGAGACAGATTTTTAATCTTTCAAGTTTGGCAGAAGTGGGTAAATGTCATGCAAACCAGTTCTTGCGTATCAGTTTCATGAAAATAATCTTCGTCGTGAACTTGATATAAAATTTTCAAAACATGCTTTTCTTAAACAGATTGATTGACAATCCGTTGTTAACAGACCGATTGCCTTCTCTAATGCATAGACGCAATGTAGGCATGCTGTGTCTGTTCTACAGGTATTTCAATGGAGCCTGCTCCAAGGAGCTAGCAGCATTGATTCCTGATGCACCGGTGCACGTGCGCGAAACTCGACGGACACGAACTGAACACCCGTTCACGGTTGACGTTGGCTTCATGAGAACGGGCCGTTTTTACGACTCGTTTTTGTGTAAGTCGGCTCGTATGTGGAACGAGCTACCGGCATTTGTTTTTCCTCCCTCCTATAATCCGAGCCTCTTCAAGGCCCGCATTAACAAATCCCTTCCTACAGCCCCTACCTTATTCCGCCTCACAACGCCGCCCAACCGGGTGGTGACATAGTTCCCCTGTCTGTACACTGCACAGGCAGGTACACTCTTGTTAGGTGTCACATAAAAAAAATAAAAACAAATATTCAACACACTTAAACCGTCGCGTTTTCTATTCAAGTGCGCTTATTCCAATAATAGGTAACTCAGTTGTACAAATCATACATATATCTCCTCAATTTTGCCTATTTTTGTATAAACGAAAGAGTACGTAAAAATGAATGAATCGGACAGTTTTATTGGCGGCCGTGTTAGAGTGGAAAATTAGTGTTAGAGTGGAAGCCACCCCTTGTTTATGCCGCCCGATTGCGCCGCACACTAACTCTACGTGCAATGCCGCGCCTCTGACGAGTGTATACCGTATCTGTATAGTAGCGGAGGGAATGAAGTGAGAAGTGAGATATGGTGTGGCGGATGGGCGGCTAAGTGGTGTTAAAGGCTGATCGTGATCCGTGATCCGCTCAAAGGTCAGCCGTCTTATGAATGGAGCGAGAACGAAAACAATTTATAACAACTACAAGTAGCCGTTTGTTTGTATTAATTTTTACAAGATGAGTTGTTTTTTTTTCAAGCAAATTTTATCAAAAAATACCAATAAATTATTTAACAGGTGTAAAGACGTAAAACAGATGAAAATTTTGGGAATGTTTAATATTCACTATGAGGGGATTACCACTAAACTATGGAAGTATCATATTATTATTAAAAAATTTAATAATTCAAAAATTTATTTTCATTTTACAATTTTATAATTAAATTATTTATTAACTAAGATAAATACTATTTTTGTATAAACCTTCTCACTAGGCTGTGCCTGTTCTGAGGAATTCAGATAATAATTATATTTAATATAATTTTAAGATGTTATAATTGATTTGGTATTATCAAGTTATGAAAAAATTCTGTACCTAGTTTTTATTCAGATCGAAACAAAAAATTCTGTTCTGAAGTGTTCACGTTTGTTTGTTTTTTTTTTTTTGTAATAATTATTTATATGTATGTATGTGTTCAAGTGTTCTTGGTATATTAAGTACTACTGTGAATTGACTACATTGACGTTAAATAATATTGTTAAATATTAGAAGAAAAATACAACAGCAAAAACACAAATAATTTATATGTCGAAGTAAATATCATGTTGTTATGTGTGATTTGGTGATATTAAATGAAAAAAAAGTTTTACCTTTGTTTTTATCCAGACCGAAACCTCACGTTTGATTACGTGTAGTTTGTTTCAACGATGAAGGCATGTGATTGTATAGTTTAATTGCGTGGTACTTAAAATGTCTTTGCCGGTGGTTGGTATATTTCAATCAAATATTGAGGTGTAGTTTGGTTATTTTTGTTAATTGGGACTGTAAGGGAATTAAATTATATTACGCAAAACCCATTTAAATGTTAACCCTTTTGCGCAAAATAAACTTGACATCATCAAATGATGCAAGACCTCCTCGGAGTAATTCCATAATATAATGTGACTTATTATGGAAGGTCGTAAATACAACACTCTGCACATCCCATACGAGTTGAATTTTCATCTCATTAAATACATTTTTTTAATGTAAAACTACAAGACTTTTGGCTTCCTTATATTTAAAGGGAATTCATTGAAAATGTTAAGACTTACTAATAAATATTGTTTTTTCTTCTGATAAATTTATCTTAGGAAACCCAAAATCGTTGCGGGATGCTTCTCGTACTCGTACTCGCCTTGAACTGTACTATAAATACTAATAATTTTAAATAATTAAATTAAAATAACTTTATTTGAATACCACTTTATTACATTCAGTTCAGTTCAGTTCAGTTTCAGTGCCGGCAACCCGGGCGTTTATTTAAGGTTGGTTCTGTACAGATGTTTTTTTTTCATTACCCTCCTCACAAGACATTGTCTGTTCTGAGGCTGGTAATTAACAATTTATATATAAACCAAATGTTTAACAAAAAATAGTATAAGAAAAATAGTAGTAAAAAAATGAGTACCTAATATATAAATAGAAAAATAAGTGTAGTACCTACTATATGTGTTGAAGAATTATGTATAAAAAATATGAAATGAGAATTTCGTATTATAATTAATTGTAAAATTTTGTAATTTTGTTAGAATTTGTGTGCAGTATGGTTTGTAAAATGCATTAGATGTTTAGAATATTTCTAATATCTGTTCTTTCTTTTACAATCAACCAGTTTACAAATCTTTTGAACACCTAATTCAAATTATTTGGTAAGACGTAAGTTTTAGTTTGGGTTGGGAACATGTTGAATATTGTTATTAATATGTTTTTATTAACCCTGATGAAAGTTCGGGTTGAACTGAAACCGGTTGGTTATAAATATATATCTACAATAAAGTGGTATTCAAACAAAGTTATTTTATTTTAATTATTATAATTATGTATACCCACTAAGTGTTTGCTACAAGTGAACAATTAATAATTTTAAACATCTTTATTTGGTAAAATTTTATTTTTTAACCGATAAATAAATACTAATCAAATTGTTCCATTAATTACAAACAAAACAACTATCGGACAAAGACAGTTTTCATTCTGAGGTCCAAAATCATACAAAGGTACTTTTACTTGGAAAACAAAAATTCCTGACATTATCGTAAATTGATAAGGGATTAATTTCAAGAATTAAGTACAAATGAGAGTGAACTAATACTAGCCCAAAGTTAATCAAAGTATTCAATTAAGGTAGGTACTACTGTACTGCTCAATGAACTCAAAATTTAAAATAAATCTTTTAAATCTTAATCTTTAAAATCTCAAAACCGCATATACATATACACATCGCAAACATTTTGGTAGATCTACATGTTTACACAATACCTTCATTTTATTTAGCAGGTAAATATTGTTCTAAAACAAAATGTCTTACCTTACTTTACTTTTAAGTTGGATTAATAGAAATTATATTTGTTTTACCTACATAGCTGTATAACTCTTGATTGTAAAATAATGTATAGGGCAACTCAAGATAGACCAGAAAATAACTATTTTATGATTTTGGTAAAAGTCGTTAGTTTTCGAGTTATTGGCATTTTTTATAAATTTCATCAAAATGACATCTTGGATCAGCTATTCGAGTGCAACTGTAAAATTCCATATCCTAAGATTCTAATTGTTACCAAGCAACTCTGAATAGCCCTGCTATTGATCACAGTCCAAAATAAAACTAAGAGTGTCCATACCTTATTGTTATGCCTGATATGGTTTTACAATGTTTTACAAAAAAGAGCTCGATGTGAAATTATTTCAATAATTAGAAACTTAACCTCTTTAAATAATGGATCTGCCTTCAAAATACATAGATTCATTGAGTTGAAGTATTTACGATCATTTTTTGTTATTATTTTTTTATTTTCTTAGAGTAATCCCGATGAGTTACAAAACTCATTGTAGGACAGGAGGAACTTACAATACATATGTGGGAGTTAATAGGTATAATTTTACATTGGTATTTTGATATCAAAAGTATAAGTTTCACATGCAAAACAGTACAAAAATAGAAAAATAATCAAAAATTAAAAGTTTCACATACAAAACAGTACAAAAATAGAAAAATCAGGTTAAGTAACGAACAACATGAAACAAAATAGCAAATAGACAGGGATATACACATAAGCACAAAGTCGAGGTAAGAATTTACGAGAAGGTATTTACCCACTAATACGTTGGTAAAAATAGATCATGCTCGATTACAAATACAAGGGATAGGAAAGGAGAGAGAAAGAAACAAGACAAAATACAACACGACAAGAATTACGTATTTTCGTTTTTAATACTGTGTTTTTTGTTTTGTTAATAACGCACTAGAGTTCCAACTGCTCCCAACCATCTAGAGCCAGTGATTCTATGGCATTCCCAATTGGGGTACGATGTGAGACTAAAATGGGGAAGGGGAGTAGAAGGAAAGAGGAAGGGAAGGGGAGTACCTAACTATTCAGATCTGGTCACTAAACACGACTAAATTCATTTCAAACTTCGTTTCAATTCCGAATGGTAGTCTTAAACCAGGGCGATACAAAGAGTATTTTCCAATCTGGAACATGCCGCAAGTATACTATATATTATTTTTAATTAATAAAATGTGGAAAATACAAATTTGAACTCACAACCTTCGGATTGCTAGTCGAGAGCCTTACCTCTCGATCAAGGAGGCAGTTATGTTATCAGCTATGTACCCATATGAACGGAATAAACTATGAACTAGTATTTTCAATATGTCTAAAGCGGAAATTTCCGAGTTGGACAGTCAAAGTCAAATTTATTTCTGAAATAAAATAAATTAGTAAAAAATTTTCATCGTGTTAGCACTATTGATGGCGCTGTTTGCAATTGAAGCAGCAGTATAAGCAATCTACATTAAAACTATAATAATATATTACAGTTATTTGTTCATTAATATTCTTGCTAACTGGGGAAGGGCCGAAAATTACCTCCAATCCATTGACATGTTTCATTTAAGTTTAAAGGCGGCAAATGGCGTGTCCACTTATTCTTGAAATCTTGTAAATTTCACCTGATAACCTCTAGACAGAAATTACTTACATGATGTTGTAATTCATAAGATTTTAATTGTCTTTTAACGAGACTTTAAACCGTTTTACCGAACCGAATTATTCGATGCGACCACACCATTGAAACGTAACGCAAATAATTCCAGAAAAAAATTTAGACCACTGCCTCTGTAAAATTATTACTAATGGACGTAATCGAAACAGATTAATAATCGAATATATCGTCGATTTCGATGTTCGAAATCTGAGAACGATCATATATTGGAATGTTAGACTAATTGAATATCTCTGTCTGTCGTTTCCGAACAATTAATTCGAAACATAAACGCAATTTTTCAATTGTTGCAAAGTAGATAAATCTACTTCAAAGCTTTTAAAAATATGGATTGGTTTATAAACATAATTTATCTGTTAGCTGAATCTAAAGCTCTAAAAGGATAAAAATAATATCAATCATCAATATTATAATAATTGCCAGTTCCCAGTTCAGAATTTTGAACTCCTTTCAGTAATCAGAAGCACCCGGGCAATTTACTGCTAAGTAATACAAAATCATGTGTTTTTTTTTTGAAAATTTGATGATTTAGAAAAATTATAGATACTTTAATAAAATACTAAGAGCAGGACACATTGGCCAAGGCCAAATGCTTTGAAGTATAGAATCTAAGGCGCACGTTTGGCGTGTTTCCCGACGGCTGACGTGGTGCCAAAGGGATCAATGACGCAAGTTCCTCGCAGTATCTCTCATTAAAATACTGGTAGAATAAGGACAACATTCCTACCTGACGCTTGAGCTTAGAACAGAGGTGAGAATATCTGTAGAAGATTGCAATCCGTTTTATTATGAATGGGGAATATATCAAAAAGTCCACCCGTTTCTGCACAGAAGAAAGGTTCACAATTCTGAATGGTGGTGTTTTTCACTGAGTGTATACTAACTAATGGTATACATTCAGAGGAAACCACTATTCAGAATTGTGAAACTTGCTCATTTCTGCACAGAGGAAAAGTTCACAAAATCACAAATAGTGGTTTCCACTGAGTGTATACCAACCAATGGTTTCCATTGAGTGTGTACCATTAGTTAGTTAGCCATTTCAAATCTTAGGCATTAAATGTACACCAGTAACTTAAAAATCTTGAACATTTTGTTGATTGCGATATTTTTTCCTACTAAGTTAAGCTTAGCTTTATTTTCATGAATTATATTTAAAAAAATACAGAATAATTGATTCAGTACCGCCTACACGAGACCGTCGGAATAAATCATTTACTTCGGACAATGGCAGTACAACCATTACAATTGCATTGAATAATATAAAAGACATCTTCGGTCAAACCGCATATTCCAATAATTTGAAGGATGCGCGTTATTGAATAATTCCTTCCAGTACGAACGCAATGCAATACAATATCGCACAAAGGACGACAGTCACTATAGCCCACTACTTCCTCTCAAATTCAAAACGCATTCGATTTCTTTTGCGATGCCAGACAGGAAGGCAAAACCATTTCAGGTGGTTACTACCTTCAGTGGTGGCCAATGCGTGGTTAGCGAATCCAGAAATAAATCACTTCCACTTTGATATTATACACGTATGATACGCCTCAGTTTGCACGAACAAAATAATTTAAAAAAATATATATTTATTTATTTATTTATTTATTATTTTATTTACGCCCTAATGGGCTTTTACATGAAAATATACATTTACATTGATTACAATAATTGAACATAAGAAGATAAATGGAGTTAATTGTAAGAAAGCAACACATATAATAAAATTTTGTGCAAATTAGCAAAACACTAATAAGATGGATTCAATATAAAATATACCCAAGCATGAAATAGTAAGTAAAAGAAAGTTCAACATAAAAAGTAAGTAAGTGGGTGATAGTAAATATATACGTAATTGTAAAAAGCATTCACTTTGTGGCTCATCATAATTTATTTAAACCAGTTTTAAATATTCTCCTGACGAAGGAAGGGATCTTCCGAAACCGGTAGAGTGAAAATAAAACTATCGTGGTCAAAAAAAAATTTATGTGTTTTTATTATAAAATATATATATACATTTATTGTACGACAGATAATTTCAGTTATCAATTTCAGTCAATTATCTATTTAGATTTCTTACATTTGTTGACGTTCTTAACATTTGGAAAGATATATATTATTAAAAAAATGTTGAAAAGCAACTAAACAAATCCACCGTTTCGGAAAATCTTTTGTCATACTGTTTTGTTTTGGAACTTTTTTATTTATTTTTGTTTATTTAAGTATCTAAATAAAACAGACATGATGCCAAAAAATTACAAATATTTATGTTTTAATACCTAGTAATACCAAAAATGGTAATATTGATGCTAAAGAGTGAGAATTATTATTTCATGTCTAAAGATCCCCGGCAATGGGCTCAGAGGACCAAATAAAGACATCTGTAACAATGCTTTTTTGCAGTTGCATCTTTTTGGTCTAGGTTTCATTTTAAAATGTAGTTATGGTATTAGACAATCATTTATGACGGAAAGTTACTCTTGTGATCGTTTTTACTAAAAAACAATTTCGATATTTCGTATCTACCAGGTATCCCGTAATGGCTGGGTTTTATTACAAAACATTTTAAACAAAAATAATTTAATGTCACATGAGAAAACATTATAAACACTCAGTTAAATCATGAAACAATACTAAATGATACACATAGTATTTATTAATTATTGTTTAAATGTTTCAGTCCCCTGCAAGTGTCTACCCCCGCAGACCGGAACAAAGAACAGGGGAAAAGGAAATACAGCTTTAAAGGTATTGCAAACATAAAATATAAGAAGAAAAAAAGTGCCCAACAATTCTGATTCCAAAGGTTTTTATGCACAATATGTAAACGTATGTGCGTCCAATTCTCTGTAGCCTACCTATGTTAAATTCTATATCTACCTGCCTAAGGATAGTTTATTATAAAAGTCAGCATAAAAGAAATGCGGTACTGCGGCGAAATTGTGCGCTTTGTTTAAGATTTGCATGCACTGCAATTTGCTGAAAAAAATATTAATTTTTTTGTTTATGTTTTTCCAAGGAATGGAATTTATTTGTTAGCAAAGCTCAACGCCTATTATCCACCCTTTGATTGAACCATGGATTAATTGCAAATATTTAATGTTTAATTTTGATGTTTTTTTAAGCCAGCCCAGCCATAGTTAATTCAGTGACCGGTGAATACCTCCAACTTCTTTGCCATAGCGGATTTGGGCGTGACAAATCACGGTGCCAAGGCAGATTGGTGCCAATGACAAAAACTTACTATTTTATTTGCTAAGTGATATCATGGTACTTGATATTCAATGTGTAGGACGCTCGGTTTACAGTCGAACAGATTGAGCTGCATACTCACAGCAAGAACCGACTCTCTCAGTATTGACGTGGAGTAAGAACAACATTCAGAATTGATATGAATATCCAGGTACTTCCCCATCTTCCTCTTTTCCACTACCTTCAGCCTCACAACATACCCCAATTGGGAATGCCATAGTCTTACTGGCTCCATAGGGTTGGGTGCAGTTGGGACTCTTATGCGGTTTCCCTCCGATAAAATGCATTACTCTTAGATAAAATAATTGACAAATTTTGTCTCCACCCTACCTTGATGTGCCTTAGTTAGCCCCGTGGCATTATCTTTCTTGCATTCTATAAAACATTAAAAAAACCTTATTCTAGTCATTCACTATCTACAAGTCTCCCTAAATGAAAAGATGTATAAAAAACATAAATCTATTATATTCATTATTTATTTACCTTTGGCGACAAACTTTAGAGACACGTTGATCTCATTCGGGTGACAGAAGCTCTTCCTTTTATTTGGGACATTAAAATAAATATTTACATTTACTTTGTGCCCATAGACACAGAGACATAGGCATACACCATAGACGTTGATCTTTTATTTGTCCAACAACAAAAACACACAGAAAAACAGCTCAAAGGTTGTATCAAACCGCCAACAAAGGAGGACGGTTTCCCTTCTTGCTAAAAGGTTGTTGATCTTCTACTGTTCTAACCAAATATATACTGTCTGTTTTTCTTGATTGGCTTCAATGGCTCTCATATGTATGGTGTAAATTACATTGATGCATTGAAGAAATGAAATTTTAATAGTTGTCTTAGGTTACTTTGCTACTTTCTTGAGAACACTTAAGAAACGAGTGGAGATTTAAACTAAAGCAAAATTTCAGTCCTGTTTCGGATGCCATATTTGCTGCCATTGACTTTATCGATTATTATCTTTGATTATTATTATTTATTGAATCATATCTTGATTTTCTCAAATTATCTCAAATCAAAGGACTGCGAAGTTCATAATAACCCATTATTTGCGTAATAGAAATAGAAGAAGCATAATATTAACTGTCCAAAGATGTGTTAATGGAACTATTCACAGGCTCTGTCTTATTCATCTAAACAAAAATTGAAACAAATTAATAGGCTTCACTGCTCTAAAAAATGGCTGCTGTGATTAAAACTGACTTGGGAACGGAAGTCCTTAAAAGCCTTAGCGGTATGCTTCCGTTCCGCGTGTAGTTGTATACTTAATATTCCTTACTTAGAATGTTTTTATTTTATTCTCTAATAATAAAAGGCAAAATACGGGGATGCTGCTTCCTGTGAAGTTTTTTTTATATCAATTTGAAGTACATAACTTCCTGAATCTGAATATACCATATATCAAATATACTCCCTTTCTCTACATTGCATTTTATTCATATCATTGAATTCTCCAAAGAACCTTTTTCTCAAAGCACAAAGGATGGTTTCGAGTTAAAACAAAAAGCTCTTCGCGGCTTGTATCAAGTTGTCCAGATCGGACCCCGTGATATGTTTGTTATTATAAATTTAATAAATGGAATAACACATTGCGCATTTTGCAGCTTCATCCCAGGTCGTATTATGATGATATAATAAGGGGATGACTCGTACATTTATTCAGGAGAAGAATAACATAACATATCTATCAGTTTTGATCACTACCTTTGTGGAACTATCACATACATACATTATATTACGGAAAATTTATATTCAATACTGTCTACACTGCCATAAGTGTAAATAAAGAATCTTTATATATGAAATAAGTAGGTACTGCGTTTGATAGTACATTATCTACCTTTAAAAGAACAAAACCCGGGGAACCATTGATTAGATAACCAACACCACTGCCATTGATCATCCCGACTGGTTCGCAACGTTTGGTGACTTAGCTGGGGTGCCCGGGTTCATGGGATATGGATTGGCTAGGTCTTTACTGTGTCGCGGGCTGGATTTGGAGAGACTGGTTGGGAGAGATCTTTTTAACCCCCCAGCAAGTCTCTCTCGACCCATCGCACTGCACTGCAGTGGGGGGGTGAATTTAAACTCCGTCACTCCTGGACGCACTCACCGCCAGATTCCTACCCACTCCTCATATATTTTTCCTTTCCAAATCTTCCTCTCCTTCCTTTCCTTAAAAAACCCTCCACACAGCATCCCCAAAGATGAAAAAGTTCCTGTGTGGAGCTTACTTAAAAATAAAACATGGTATCTATCGACAATCAATAATAAGCATAAATCTTACTAGACAACTTTTTGTCGTTGTTTGAATTTTGTTAAACTGGTAACCACCTACAGGATAGATGTTCTTTTCAATTCTGACCATCAAACACGGCTAAAGCCATTTCAGGTTTCGAATCTGAGTGGTGGTCTTTCTCCAGTGCGACACTGAGAATATCTACCATTCAACGTGCCATACTATACATAATTTTTAATGAATTAATTGTGAAACAAAACATAAAATTTAATTACACGACTGGATTTAAACCCATTTAGATTCCAATAAAAACGAGGCAGTCATACAATTATGAATAAACAAATGCCTAAATATTTTAAGTGTGAAATGGAATTTAGTAAAAATATTCATAATTATGATACTAGAAATGTTACCAGAATTAGATTGCCGCATATGAGAAAAAACAGAATTGCTTAATGTATAAAGGATTGAAGATGTATGATGAAATACCCGAAAGTCTGAAGAATGAATTTAAAAAAAAAACATATGTTTAATGCGAAAGTATAATTTTAAAAACCATCTACATATTAGTTTAAATACGCAAAATATTATATTATAAACTAACTCAATATACAATAAAAAAAATTAAGAACCGAGAACTTCAGATTCAAGGAGGCCGTCAGCAATATAGGAAGCATTAAATAATTAAGAAGATTAATACAAATAAATAGTGACGAAGCTTAATGCTAAAACACTATTTTGATTAATCTTTATAACGAATTGGTGTACATTATGAATGCCAAAAATTTTTATTTATTTAAATTGAAGATTTTCCTATCGTTTCGCTTGAATAGAATACAAATAAAAAATAAATTACTCAATAAAAAATATAAATGTAACATACTAAAAAATATATTTTTCCAATAGAAATGTATGAACGCGTAAAGGAAACAACTTTTAAAAAATACAGTATTATAGCTCAGATTATTTGGGACAGTTTCACTTGATTAACTTTTTTGCTTTCTTATAAAATTATTAACAAAATAAATAAAAACCAGTTTTGTGTCTGAAATCGAACGTTTGTAGACTCCGTTTGTCAAGCAATTTTAATGCCTATTACCTACAATATAAGGTATACCAAGAATATACACAATTTTGGCTTGTAGCTTTCTCTTAACAGTAAAACCCAAACTAAAAAAAAACTCTTATGTGATGCCAAAGCACTCCATAGGTTACCTCCAAATAAATCCGACTCTTATCAGGTAACGGTTAAGGAGATCAGACATGTCAGGATGTGTTAACATTATTTAAGCAAACATTTCAATAACGGCTTGTAATGTCGTAATTGCTGTTATTTACAAAAGCTCCAAAAGGATGAAGCTTGTTAACTTTTTTATGCTTTACACGGGAGTAACATTATAAATTTCACTTATATACAGTTTGAAGTGACCGGGATTGCAGTGAAAATTTCCGGCCGGCATAAATAATTCAGGGCAACAGCAAATACCTTTCGCAAAATGTTTTTTTTGTGATTTTCACAAAAGTTTTTACTTTTGTAGTTGGCGCAACATAAAAATGTTTTTTTAGATGCAAGTAACGTTTATGGCTTATTTCGAAAATACTTGTTAAATAACTACTTATATTGAAAAAAACTTTTTAAAAATACACGTTAGCTAATAATGGTATCTTTTCGTATTGGAAGTGCTTACTTTCTTTAACATAAAATGTCAACAAAAACAAGCATTAAAAACATGTAAAATATTAATATGATCTATATTTTTTTAAGATATTTTAGTTTGCAATAAAATAATGTGAAAGTTTCTCACAGAAAAAGCAATACTATTATTGTAGTCGGTGCATATTATTTAGCTCCTCGTAAAAATTGGGGGCTTTTTCACCAAACTCGTATAAATTTGATAATAACTATGTCTCACATAACAATATGCATTGGATAAAAATGCTCATAAACCTGGGTACGTTTCACCACAGAAAGCTAGGTCCCATATATCTATTACACGAATTCGTCTGGCAACAGCGCTTTGATCGTGTCTACTGAAACGCCTGCCTTTAAATTGACATTGTTTCTATGGAATTTCAAACGTCAAAACGTTAAACATGCGTGGTTCATTTATGCAGACGTTTTTACCTAATTAATTCTTGGTAAGTTCATTAGTTTTCGGTTATGTTAATTATTATGCGATTTTACTAGAGATTTAAGTCGAATTAATAGATTTGTCTTATTTTTCAGGATTAATAAACGAGATCGAAGCATCAATTTTACGAAAGACGAATGACAATGTAAACAAACGCTTGAAAATAGAAAAAAACGACACGATGTTTTGCTAATTATGAAGATAACATTAATTCTTCAGCGTCAGGTATTATAATATCACAAATGAGAATGTTCAAAGTCACACAATGTTTCAATGTTCAAAGTCACACTGGTTCTTAAGAATTATTGTTGTTTCTGTTAATCGCTAAAGACTTATAAGAATACAGATTCCATATACCTATATTCGGTATATTTTAATGTATTTCAAAATAAAATTCTGTTCTTGAAAGCGGATGAAAGACTCTTTCAGATTTTAGGAATACAAATCGACTTTTGCACTTAAAAATATAAAAATTTTGAACGCAAACTAAGATAATGTTTTTAAAGTCACTTTATATCTCACTTTTTTATCGAGAAAACTGTAATTACTACTATACACGAAATAAAAAATGTATTAAACTAGACAAAGGTATTAGTTTTAAGTTATTGTCCCTTAACTTTTTAAATTGGCATCGCAGATTACTTGTGTGTTCCATGCAGAACACATCTTTTCTGTTGAGGCATACTTCAGCATTTTTCACCTGAAATTATTGAAAGTAATTAACATTATTATTTCAGTGCAAAAGCAATGCCATCAGGCGACAACACTATGCCAAAGAGATTCCGTAGTCTCAAAAACAACGGAAATAAATTGAGACTAAAATATTTCCTTAAAATCCATATATATAATATTCTACCAACATTTGAAAACAATCTTAAAGTAAGTAATTTGTTAAACTGAACAAGTTTTTTTAATGTGTAGCAGAAGCTTATAAATCTTATGTAAATTCCTGCGTTAACAGATATTTATCTTGCAATATTAATTTAAAGTCTTGCAGTTGCAAACAGTACGATTTAAGAGATTAATTGCAAAATGCTTCTACCCATTCGCTGCCTTTCGACGCCAAAGAGAATCTATCAAACTAATGTGAACACGCCGATAACACGCATTGAAATCATTTTGAAAATATTTTCATTTTAAATTAAATGCATGATGCATGCGTCTTGCAAGTAAAACAGGATGTTCGTCATTAAGCTTGTTAAAATTTAAGTGAAATAAGAGAGTAAGACAAATTCAACAAGTTAAGTGAAAATGTCAATGTTCTAACTAAATACTTGTAATGCAATATGTATAGGCTGAAATTGATCGGGTGTTGATACTGAAAATACTAGAGCAGTATTGATGGTTTATCTATTATTAGATATCATGTTTTCTCGATCGGTGAGTTTTAGAATCATGAAAATAGGATTGCGTTTACTGACTGACATATTGTCTAGGCGCCTCATTTTAGCTAACACTATTACTTTCATTGTGAGATATGGAGCTTTGAAATTTCCATTTAAATGTGAAATTTTTCATATTGCTTTTCTGTATTGTTAAATTATTATTAAACGTTCAATGAGGAAATGGAAGTTGATATTTTTTTAATTACCCTATTAAAATAATATTTTTTTAACAACCGGCGAAAAGTTTTAAATTCTACGTGATGAACTTTAAGAATTTAAAAACAATACCTTCGCCACTGTTGGCATATCGATCGCTTGTCATAATGTGTCAAATTTATAGAACCTAAAAATAAGGGATAAACGGCGAAATCTAAGTCGATTTATTGGCTTTAAACCCCCGTAGGCAGTTCATATGTTTCCGTATGAGGAATGATAAAAATTTAAAATTAATTATATGAAATAATCAACTAAAATAGTCATTGACTTTCGTAATAAAATGCAACATAAGTGTATTTATAAATTAAAGCGGAATTGTACAAGTCCAACCTTTTTTTACAACAAACAATTTACTATTTTTAATTAATAAATTTAATAATTAAAACCATAAACTTCCGTAGTAAATATGTTCATGTAAGAAGAATCAATTCAGAAAAAAGCAAAGAACTGAACGGATGATGTTTCAGTATCATACATTTTCAAACCCTCACATATTATTCATAACAATTCAATAAGCACACTATCTGATTGAAATCAGTTGAGTAGTTTTTACCATCCCTTAGATAGGAATGAGAATTCCTTTCATTTCAGATGGGGGTAGGAGGTAGCATCGATCAAACTATCTCCCGCCGGGTTCTATAAACTACCCTTTCGGCGGAAGCTGTGATGCGGCACAAAAAATAATCGATTTGTCTTATTTAAAAGCTGAAACAATACATGATGGACTATGATTAACAGTTCGATGAAAACGATTCCTTTATAATATTATGATGCAATGGCGTGCCGTTGAAGTTTTTGATTTTCGCTTTTATCCAGAATAAAGTAATAATATTTCATGTTTTTTTTTTTTTTTTTTTTTTTAAAGAAAGACAAACATTCCCAGGTTACGAATAACCCAACAATGTTTGAAAATCTCCTACTACCACCACAGAAAGCCGAAAATGTTGCTTGTGTTGTGATGGAGGACTTATGTTAAGACCATAATTCTTCTTTCTTCTTTTAAATATTGAATACTGAGATTTATGTTGTTCCTACGTCTGTAATACCAGTTCAATGAACTCTTGAATTGGGATGATCTTTAATTTTAAAAATTGGAACTGATTGTGGGAAAAATTATTCAGATAAGCGATAAAGTAGGTGCCAACATTATTTTATTTTCGTAAATAATTAATTTATAATTTTTTATTTGAAACATGTATATATAATTTTATTTTTTTCAAAAATATCATAATTCATCAAGCACACTAACGGGGTTCATTCGAAATGTTAATTTCTGATGGTTTCTAATATTTTATTTGAAAATATATTAGTGTAATATTATTCCTTTATTTTGAACGTGTTTGCAGAAAAAAATATCCAGACAATTTCACAGACATTTTGGTTTGGAACAAATAAATTGTTTTATGTGAACTTCGCACCAGATTGCAGTTGCAAAACGATTTCACACTGATGAGAAATAATCATTCAAATATAAAAAAATGCTTTAAATTACTTTAGCCCATATTTAGTGACCAGATCTGAATAGCTATAAACATCTCAACAATCCTCTTCCTCTTTTTCCTTCCAGTCTTAGTACTTCAACCTCACAACATGAAGATACCGTCATTCGACTGGCTCTTGGATTTTACGTGTGCTTAGGTTCAAAACAACATAAAAAATTCCGGCAATTTAACTTACGGTTTTTTCTGCATTTAATTTGTGATGGGAAAAATCACGGTACTCCCCTGAAACCTACGAAAATTTTATTAATGTTCTTGTTGTTCCATGTACCTACAAAAAGAACAAAAGGTACCGTAAATCCATTGTTTAAAAATCAATCCAATGCTCTTAGGATGTGTTACAATTTAAAACGGTCTGTCAATAATTTTGCAATCTTATGGTAAAATCAAATGAGATTGAAACCCTATCCATTAATTAAATACCTGAATTAAGGATTCTGAAAAAAACCTGAAGGGGTTTTTGGAAGACATCATTTTGAACAAAGATAGAATGAATTGAATGAACTTGTTTAAGAAATAATTAGTCGTTTATTGTTAGGTTTTCAATTTAATAGTTTATACCACGTTGGTAGCAAATAAGTGAAAATTTCGTCTTAATGTGAATACCTCACAATGAAAGAGCTCCAAACTGCCCGTTGCCAGAGGGACTTTGACATCTTCAATTGAAGTGTATTGTGAGCCTGAAGGTAGTGGGAAGAGGGAGGAAGAATAAGCAGTACTTACCTGGATTTACAGATCGCTTATAAAACATGACTAAAATTATTTCAATCAAAAAATTGTAGTTTTTCGCCAGAACATTACTGATTGATCGATGATCTTACCGCTCGACAACAGAAGTCATCAAAACCTTAACTTAATGGGCGTTTTACACGATGTTTTTTTCGACCAGTTTCCATCTCGGTCATCTTTTCATATGGATACGGAATGAAAAAATAAACATATTTTTATTTTTGTACCTATTTTCACATAGTTTAAAATGGCGAAGATTATTTTTTTTTTTTTTTTTTTTATTTATTATAATTTTTTAAAGATACAGGTATATGCAGTCCCACAAAGCTGTCACACATGACGGCTTGTCTGTAGGTTCTACAAATAATATATATAAAACATTTTTAATTTTTAATACATGTATGACACAAAATTATACAATAAACAATATCACAAAATAATATATATCAAAGTACCTACCTATATACAAATTATTTAGGCAGGTACGTTGAGATGTTCAGGAATACATCAATAATAAAGTTCAGAGATACATTGATTCGTCGCTTATTAGCCAACGCTTAGTGTTTTTGGGGCAGGGTCTCTCATTATTCTGAGGTTTAAAATAATTATTAAATTTATTGAAAATCTCTGGTATTAAATATTTAAGCGTTCGGCTTCCATACTTATTTGTTACTCTTGGAATAATGAGGCCCTTATTTTCAGTGAATCTTGTTGTGTGATTATGCACCGGTTGCTTTTTATATTTGCTATCTCCCTCATTATCCATTATAATAATGTACCAAAGAATTTGACGTCATCTGTCGTCAGTCATTGTTTTACGTTACTGTATGTATTATGTGGAAATGTTAAATGTTTATTTCGTTGCATATTTAAAATGTTGAACAAAATACTATTATGTATATGTATTACTGATTGTGAACATCTTTAAGTATAGTCTCAAAATATTATTTCTTCTCTTATAGCAACTACTTATTTGGTATCGTGAGTAAGTATGAAAAATTGATCGTGTAAAGCGTTGCATCTATCTTCGTTTTTGCACAAACCCTCTTATTAAGTAAAACTCTGGCTTCAATAAAACACTTGGACGATGGGCTCTAATATCTTCACAGCTCTAAGATACTCGACAGCTAAACGCTATCTATGGATAACCTAGTGCCATCTATGTATGTCCACTAATGCTAATGTCAAGGATATTACAGTGTACAGCAATGCTTTTTAGGTCCCGATGTAGTTTCCACATGGGAATTGGTATGAAAATAGCAACTTCCAAAATGCCTACTACGATCTTGGTTCCATAACAACTCAGTACAGTGACAAATCAACACACTTTTAAAAAGTGCTAAAACTTCTTCTATCTTAAACCCTGCCATCTCATACTCCATATCTAGGGATCTTTCCATCCTGCCCAGGAAGTTGAGATTATCTTGTACAATATAAATTAAAAACAATATTTTTTTTTCCAATTTGTTTAAGCCCTCGTATTATTTCTCATGCAGTTGTCCCGCAATTACCTCTCCTCATATCTTTGTAGGATTATCAAGCGCAATACAGAACACATTACAGTAACAAATGACCGTAATTCCAATTCGGTTTCAGGCGCGACGTCTCGCATTGTTTTAAATCAATTTAGTCTTTAACACCTCTCACCAAGCCAGCAGAAAGTAAACTGAATAAACGTGCGAAAAAAACAATACAAAATAATAAAGGACGAAAAAATTTTAAGGCAATAAGAAAAAGGGTGGAAAAAATTAATGGGCCAACATCTGAGAGTGAATTCATTAATAAAAGTACCTTTTTGTATGGCGAAGAAACCGCATATTAATTGCGCTGGAAGAGTTCCGCACCGACAGCTGCTCAGTTAACTCAATGGACAGATTGGTCATTACTGTTCAAATGGGTGTTGGTACCGGATTAGAGCATCTAAGTACTTGGGTATTATTTTCACTTAAAAACTCATAAAATAATTAAAAAAATAGTTTTCCAGTGAAATAAACAATAAATTATGAATTAACCCTTCAAACCTAGGAAGAACATTAGTAGTCAAAAAAATAATATTATTCCATTAGAGCCTCTGAAAGACAGATCTGACCGGAGGGTCCATACATTGGTTCCAAGATAACTCAACACAGTGACAATTCAACACACTTTTAAAAAGTGATATAAAGAAACGATGAAAAAAAAATTAACCTAACCAAACCTAACCTAACCTACTCCCAGTTAATAAAGTTTTTTTTTCATCACTTTCCATGACTTTATATAACTTTTTAAAGATGTGATGAATTATCATTGTGATGATTTATCCCGTCACCCCACTTTATTCGAAAATTAGCCTCACTACCTGTTACTACTACAAAATCATCAACCATTTATCTATCTATGATATTAAATCTAATTAAATAGTCTTAATAATAGCATCGTTAAATTTAATTTCTGTAATATACATAACATTTCTAATTATGCATAAAACGACGATGTGAATATGCAAAGTTTGGTTTGATGTAAATTATTTAAAAAGTTTTTTTCTCCGTATATTCACCAGGACCCATAACCGGTTGCAATCTTCAGTTCACTCTTACTTATGCATCGCGTGCCATATTTATATCATGTGCAATTTGAATAAAAATTACATTGATTATTTTTTTAGTGGAATAATGTAATCAGTGAAACAGAAACATCAGAAAAGATAGAACATCAGGAAAGAGTCTCAGCCTTGCCGGAACTTTGCTCTACCACTGAGCTAGTTAAACTCTATCAACTTCGGTCATATTTAACTGTATCGTTCTTCAACTAAGAACTACCAACATTATCTTCATTTTATTAACGCATATAATTAAACGTGATTGAAAGATTCTACCAGAATTTAATTGCAATATAGTTTGCGTCTGGGATACGTACACCCATTTTTAATTTTAATGTGCGACATCTATCGACATTGTTGCAAGTCTATGATAAATATTCCATATTTTTAACAAAATAATTAATTGAGTAAAACCTCGAATCTCTTTCTGATTTTTCGATTGAGAGATGTTAATTATCAAATCATATTTTTGAAGCCTGTTTTTTGGGGGTAAATATAACAGTTTTTTACCTTAGAAAAGCTAACCGACATTTTAAATTAATAGAAATGTATGATTTTTAGCAAAAGAATACCATAATGCACAGGGCGATATTGGATATGTAATCACACATAGGGAGGTAATGTTAGCAACACGAAATGTCAATTGCCTTTCAAGACAGTAAAAAATAAAGAGTTAAATTGCTTGGCTTCATTCTCCTTGATGGCACAGACTTTTAAATGCTTGGCTTCATTCTCCTTAATGGCACAGACTTTTAAATGCTTGGCTTCATTCTCCTTAATGGCACACACTTTTAAATGCTTGGCTTCATTCTTCTTAATGGCACAGACTTTTAAATGCTTGGCTTCATTCTCCTTAATGGCACACACTTTTAAAACATATCAAAATTAAAAACTTTATATTCCTCTTTAGTTTGAAGTCAAGTCGAAAGAAATTATTTTATCTGGTCATATCTCACTTTAATATCCACTCCGATTCCATTGAAAAAAAATCTAAGATATATGAACTATAAATTCGGTTTACCTACAGAAACTATAAATTACTGACACTTGATGAAAGAATTAAAACTATTTAAGCCCTCAGATAGAAGACTTGTTTCCGACATGACTTTATTTTTTTTAATTATAGACAGTCCTGATTTACTGAGCCTAATCACCTTAATACACCAACTAGAACTAAAATTCGTTTTAATTGCAACGCCAATATCGGGACTGAGTCATTTAGATACTCGCTTGTACCTAGATTGCATGCAGCTGGCAATACGTTCGCAGAAATTTTTGACGTGTTTAATTGCCCGGAAAATAGTTACAAGAAGGCTATAATAACATAGCTCAATAATGACAATAAATTAAGGTTAGCATAATACTATGCTTCAGCATGGGTTCTTCTAAGTAATTTTAAATGCAAGTTTTACTTGTGTAAAATTTTAAAAAGTTCCACTAAATTATCAAGTACATATCACATGTTTGTAAAAGTCCGTAGAGGCGTATAATATATAAATAAATAAATTATTAACAACGCTTGTTTTCAATCTTTGGTACTCTTATTTACAATATAGATCCTGCCATTTTTGTAGATGAATACTGTTTATTTTTTCAATATACGAGTATGTACCTACATTATTAAACTGGTAATTGTAATTTGATATACCAAAATTATTGTAATTTAATAAATAGACACCAAATCATGCAATTAACCGGAATGTTTGTAAGTAGAGGTACCTAACACACTTTAAAAAAGGGGGCTAACTAATTTCTAAAAATCGATACCTTTTTTATTTATATGTATTGTGAAAAGTTTACAAACATCCTTGACTTCTAAGGCGGTAACATAAATTACCAAAAAAGCTTAAAAAATCCTCAAATAATAACATCATAATCAGGTTAAAATTAGGTATAAATATGTTATTTATGTCTCCATTTTACGAGACTTGTGTCCTAGTCTCATTTATGGCACGAGACGTTTAACTAATCTAGAACCACTATAATTAACACGTATTACGATCAAACCTAACCTCAATTAATGTCGGAATAATAACGCACCAATGGTAGAACTAATTGAGTCGAGTTCCTAAGATCCCTATTTGACCTAAAAACATCCTGAAACTATTAAAAGTTCGTCCGAAGTAAGCAATATATGCAGATATCGCTTTCCACCTTTAAACGTGTATTTTCTTTGTATTAAAATGCTGAATGAAATGCTCGGGACATTTCGTAAAGCACTACTTATAGTAAATTATCGTCCATTTGGTGATCTTAAAGATTATCCACGCGCCGGAGCTGGCTTTTGATTAAATTATTCAAATGAATCGTCAAAATCAGCTGTTCTGAATTTTGAACTGCAGTTAATTCAAAGGTGGCTCGTGATATTTAATATAATTTATCGATCCTTCCTGGGTCTGGTGGAACTATTGCAGAAATTTTTTATGAGATTTGGAGGTAGGGAAAGAAGAAATAATGGAAATTTTATGGCTCTTCAAGTACGGTACCCATACACATGCCAACAGCCATTTCGAACGCGGTTCAACGACATCAATTCTATCCGTGATCAATCAAAAGATCAATACAAATGAAATATTAGTATATAATAATAATAAGTGGAAGAATTTAATTTTAGTATGTGAATACCGTACAAGAGTCCCAGCTGCTCCCAAACATCTGGAGCCAGTGAGACTATGGCATCTCCAATTGGGGTATGTTGTGAGGCTGAAGGTAGTGGGGAGATGGGTAATAGAAAGGTAGAATACCTGGCTGTTGAAATTTGGTCAACAACCTCATGGTTAAACTATTTCAAGCAACGTTTCAATTCTTAATGGTGGTCTCACACCACGGCGATACTGAAAAAATCCTCAACATCTGAAACGTTCCACAAATATAACTTATATTACTTTAAATTATTAAATTGTGAAATTATACAAATTAATCAAATAAAATGTAATTTCCCACGCCGTGCTTAGAACCCGCGACCTCCGGATTGCTAGTAGAGAGCCTTACCCTTTATTATGAAGACTATTTCACAAAATATGGATGTCTATCATTTCCAATCGGTTTCCAAATTTAAAACCAAAATATTAGAACTTTTAAAATAAAACAATAAACATCTAGCTATTGCATCTCTTATTGAATTATTTCCTCAAGATTGACAAAACTGGCTTATACCTACAAACTATCATGTTTAGATTTGCTTTTTGCTTGGTTTTATATGTCAAATGGTGAATTTTATATTATTGCTTTACTATTCTATATTTATAATCTTCACAATATTTTTTTTATATTAACTATGTAAAATGGCTGACCGATCGCCCTCGATTTTGCAGGCCACTACAACCTGACAAACGCAGTATATTTGTTAACAATACTGCCAATAATAATTATTTCGTTAGCTTTCTAACTCAAAGGCCTCATACACTATGTGTCGTATTTTATCATGTTACTGCTGCTACTACCTAGCATTTACATATAAACTTTACATTTATTATTAACTAATTAAAGTCTGTATAACTTAGGAGTAGGAATATTCTTATTTTAGTACTATTTACTTGCTGTTATAATATGTCAAATGGATATGGTTATATGTATTTTTACTATTTCTTTTGTGAACCTGCAATCTTCAGAATATTATTTTTTAAATGAACTGTGTATGTAAAAGCCCAATGGGCGTATAAATAAATATATAAAAAAACGTCTTTAAACGTAATACAAGGTTCAATTTATTGAAAAAAATCTAGGAGGAAATGCGCTTGAATCATCACCACTATTGTTACCTAAAGATTAAGCAATACTAAATCATTCTGTGAATGTCAAATCAATGTTTCTGCCAAATAACTACAATAACAAGGAAAGGCACATAAATAAACATTTAACATTCAACGGAGTGGTGCAATGTGACTCGACAACTTGAATTAGTAATCTCAAAGATATTCGATCCAATTAAGCGAAGATATTCTCAAGAAAGTCACACGTCCTACTCTTGCACTCATCCATTCTACCTGGTAACGCGTTATTAAAAAATATGGCAAAAACAGTCGGTGTTCTCTGTGAAACTGTGGGAATTTGCCCATTGATTAAGGAACATGTTTTATTCACTTCATTTTACAATTTTTTTTTCGACATCAGAAAGCGAAAAAACTCCATCCACAAGGCTCAATCAAACAAAAACAGTCTACAACTCACGATCGATACAGTATCAAAAACATTTTTTTCCCTAGAGAAAAACAAGATCGTGTGAAGAAGCCCTGAGGTTAATATATGACATTTAAAGCAATTTTCTTGAAATTCTTCAGTCTTCTAAAGCCCCCTTTTCCAATTTTCCATTTTGTTTCACATTCAGAAATCTATGTTCCGGATGCTTATGAATTTTACCAGTGCAGCGCTTTGATAATTTTCCTCATTTTCTACTACTTAAGTCAAAAAAATATTAATATCAGTGAACATAATCGTACTCAGAATTTTAGGGATTAGACGGAATATTTTAAAGAGAATTTTTTTTATTTATTTATCAATATAAAGTTTTTTACATAAACTTTTTCGACATCTGTGTCACTAGGGTACACCTGTATCGAGACAGACGTATTCAGGTAGTTAAAGAATATTTACAAAGGGTCTATTATAAAATTATTGAATCTATTATTGTTACTATCTTAATCTATTATTGTGAATTGTTGTTACTGTTTACGTGTATTTGTTTTACATATGTTTGTAACCTCGGTCGGTGGCCGAGTTGACATCGCGCTTGGGTCCCACCCAGGCGTACCGTGTTCAATTCCTCGGCTGGCTAAGTCCTCCATCACAACACAAGCAACATTTTCCGCTTTCTGTGGTGGTAGTAGGAGATTTTCAAATATTGTCAGGTTATTCGTAACCCGGGAATGTTTGTCTTTCTTTAAAAAAAAATTAAATTAAATTAAAAATTTAAAAAATTGTGATAGTGGGACGTCTAATACTTGTTATCCATTTCTTTATTTCATGTTTGAATTTGGCCATTGACTCTGTTCGTCTAATAGTGGCTGGTAGTATGTTGTATAGTTTGCAAGCTATGTATTTAAAATGTCTTTGCCCAAAGGTGGTTTTAGCAAAAGGAGTTTAGAGAAGTTCTTTGTTTTTGGATCGGAAATTGTGTATCGTTTGAGTTAGTTTGTAAAGTGTTTTACTGTTTTGGTGTAAAATAATCAAGATGGATCTTGCAAAGAGCTGTTTAATGACCATAACGTTGATAGTATTGAAAATAGTATCAGTGCTGGTAGAAAGAAAAAGTTTGAGAATTAATTTTATGATTATTTTTTGTGCTTTAATAATGGGGTCGAGGGCACTAGAAGAAGTATTACCCCAAGCTAAAATTCCGTGTTCTGTGTGATTGGCATAGTGAGAAATACACTGATTTTAATAGTTTTGTGTCAAGTAAATTATGTGTCTGTTTGAAAAAGTAAATACTCGTAGATTTACGAATTTTGTTTGTAATGTTATAGATATGTTGTTTCCAGCTTAGGTATGTGTCAAAAGTTAGTCCTAGATATTTAATATTGATTGCTTGTTCCAGGCAATTGAACATGTTTGTATCACGAAAAAAACATTTCGCGAAAAAATTTTAGCGCAAAACGAAGAGCCGTCTCAGTCACATAATATGGACTAATTACTACTAAAATAATTTCTTCACCAGATCTGTAAGCCACTGTTTTTCTGGAATTTAATATCGAACGTCTCAATTAAAATAAACCATCATAATATTCGCTTCGGTATACACAATATCACAAAATTCACCTGCATTCGAAATTCAGATATTCAAATGACAGTCATTCCAAAATCTTTGCCAATTCCGATAATTTATTAAAGATAAAATGCCATATTATATTATATTGGGTATCGGTATTTTTAACGAGTTCACACATGATTCTATTAAAGGTAGTAGGAATTCTAATAACATCGTGTTTATCAAGGTTACGGGTTATCAAAATTTTAAGGTATGGACCTACATATTGTTGAGTACCACAAACAAGATGTTCTAAAATTTCCAATACAAAAATGAAAAATATCCCGTCACCTCACAAACTATATTAGTACAAAAATTTTGAAGGACCACGCTATGAGCGCGCTATATCTTTGTGGCTTTGCCTATTTCCTCGCCAAATATTCCTATTTGTTGTGTATGACGAGCGATATGCTGAAATAGGCCAATCTATGATGCGTATAGCGTAATGTGTCGCCTATTTATTATTATTTATTTATTTATTTGTGGCAAATAAATTATAATATTTCGTGTGTGCAACATTATTTGATTTTAGCTCCTCTTTCACTCTTGCTTTTCTTTTTTATTAATAATAATACTGTCGCATCTCGTCTATTATATTTATTCTGACAAAGACACCTGCATAAACACGTGTTCAGATATATTATGAATTACTAATATTTTATTATGAAAAGGTCATACAGTCAAATTTTAACATTAGCTTGATAAAAAAAATTCATTCGTGCACACCTCATATCATTTGAGGTGGAACACCTCAACACCTCATTTCAATATTTGAGTACCTCATTCAAGCTCATTCTATAATCGGGCTACCCAGCACATCATGAACATGTATAATGATATTATAATATATTGTTGGTCGATGGGTGTAGGCAGATATTTGTTCGTGAATAAGAAGTTACTTTGTTGCTAGCAATACACATATTAAATTTATTTAAGCAGTCTATATGTGGCTATGAAGATTTTTTACTCGTCTGGAATGATATTTAATAGCGGGTAAGAGAAAAAATTATTAAAATAAATAACAATTATTCACTGGGGAAGTATCCTGAAGAGGCAATAATGCTGGGTATGTGAGTGAAATATAGCGATTTACAGGGAACATCACTTATAATGTTTTTAAGCTGTAATTACTATTTAAGGCTTTCCAATTACCCACTTTATTTTTTGTACGCATTTATTTTTACATTGAAGAATTTCTATATCTTGTCATTTGATTACCTAATTAAATAATATATATCAAAATCTTAAGCGTTGTATTGAAACTGTTCTTCATCTTAGTAAATTACTACAGATAGCTAAAGAAGATTATGATTACATATTTTATCTGTTACCGGTTAAAAATATTTTAAAAATGTATTAGCTTCAACGAATTTGTTTAATTTCATTGAATATCTTCATTTAATGTGTGCTTCCAATATACAAACAATGTACTCTTTTCTTAAAAGCTATTTTAGATTTTATCAGCAAGAACATTTTGTTCATGGATTAAGTTTAATAAAGAATCTACCTTCTGTTTGACTAACTACTAAGAAGGCGTTATCAAAACTGAATCTAGATCAATAAAATCAAAATCGAATGAATATTTTTAAATAATTTTATTTACAAATTGAAAATATTCGATAGTACGGAGGCTTTATGAATATTATTATGTTAATGTTTTGATTGAATTCTTATTAAATTTACATAAATAGGTAGATAGGTTTTAAAACCAGCTTAGGGTGATACGATACTGCTAGATTTTATTAAAGCCTGAATGGTCGTATGGTAGATTTTTTTTTCAAATGGTTTATTATGGTACATTCGGAAAGTAAGATGAATATAGCAAGTAAGATGTTTTCTTTTTAGTAAGTAAGAAAAAATATTTTTATGAACGTTTATGGTTAGATAAGGTTAGGTTAACAAATCAATTAGATAAATCAATGAAAAATGATTATGAAAAACATTAAAAACAATTATATTAAATCGTTGAACACAATATGAGCAATTCTCATACGAATATTTGAAACAAAAAAATCTTTAAAAAAACCTTACTCTTGCCGTAACTTTATCGTTTGAGAATCGCTCATATGGTTTTCAATCATTTAATATTATAATTTGAGGTTTTACTAACTTTTTTATATTAACCCCACACAGGAGGCCGTGAGGAAAATATTTTCCCTCAGGGCTTGTGTCATCTTTTGGGATGCTGTGTGCGAGGTCTTTTTGAAGGAAATGAAGGAGAGGAAGTTCTGGGAAAGTAAAAGGAATGAGGATTGGGAAGAAATCTAGGGATCAGTGTGTCTAGTAGTAACAGGCGTATGAATGTATTCTTTCACTGCGGCGCAAGGCGATGGGTCGAGAAACCAGTTAGAGAGGTCAAAAGGTCTCTTCAAACCAGCCTCTCCAGATCTGGCACGTCACTCAACGTTGGGCAGGTGCATCCTGAACACACCTCACCAGATGAACCCGGGCACCCCTGCTAAAACACCAAACAAACCACTTGGGGTGACCAATAGCAGAGGTGTTGATTATCCAATAAATGATTTCCGGGCGGTAATACTAAAGCCCGCCTCGCGAATTGAAAGTTCATTGAGTTATTCCAAAAATAAATTTGAAAACAATTTTATTCGCTTTTGTTTTCGTATTACGAAATATCACAAGAACCAATTGACATGTCAGATTTAATGGAAGAATGCAATCTTTTCCTTATTTAATATTTTCCCTATTTAATATTTTCCCTATTATCACGCCCTCACTCAATCAGATTTTCAATATTTTTCTCTCTCTAACTAATATTTTCCTACTATTCAAAATTTTCTTAACGACCTACTCACCTTCATTTGTACAGTTGAATCGGATAACTAAGTCACTTAACACGCTTGATTAATTAATGTATTTGTTCATTCACATGTTATGATTTCAATATATTATTACAAGACGTATCTTGGAATTCGTCGTATCGCATAGAGGTCGTAACGTGGGTTACACGTACAAAAATATTCAGATTAGGCTACACTTTGAAACGTTTTGGATTTATTTAGTTTACACTCTGAAGAGGCATTTTATTTTAAATTACACGCTGGGATTCAATATAAATATGAATATTTAAATTTACATTGATATGTTTACGTCTACGAATTGATATTAAAATGGCATAAATCTTTCAAGACGTCTTTAATAATGGCCCATTGTTTTTTCCATATTTATATATGGCCAATCTATTTTAATTGAATTTGCCGAACGACGGTCCAATTACTCAAAATGTAATAATTATTCCTTACTGATAATTCTGTACGCATATCAGAGAACTCGATCATTATCAGAGATCTCGGAATAATCTGTGCGTTACAAAGTTGCAAGTTTGTAAATTTCATCACGCTCTTGACATCATAATAGTGAGTAGGTACCTAGAGGTAAATTATTCATGGAACACCAAGTGATATTACCTTAACTAAAGCTCGATTGGGTTGCTAGTGTTTGGGTAGAGAGTGTTTTCAATGAAAGAAGAAGTGATCCATGTCATTCTAGAAAATATCGTAGAAACAACAACACTTCCCCTTAGTCATCTCTATCCTTTCCTAACTCTTTCTAGCCCCACAACAGATATTCAAGTTATTAAAAAAAACTGACCAAGCAGTCCATGGCTGAACAATTATGAAGGACATGATCTCGTTCAAATTTCGGACGAAATATTATGGCTGGGTGATAATTGTTGCACCAGTGCTGACAAGATCAAAGACGCTTGTTCTTCAGTTTACTTTCCAATAAAACGCTAGTTAGTTGATAAAAAACAATCTTATCTAAAAATTTCATCATGTAAAGGCCAATGATAGAAATAATATTCCACGATTTATTTAATCGCAAGTCATCGATATCATCGTATACAATATTTATTGTGACCCACAAGTCAATGCGAAAGATGTGGGGTAGAATTTGAGACAAGCAACTAATGATGGGGGACGATGCAAGTTGCAAGGTGTTCTGAAAATCGACAAGGACATGGCATAATGACACAGAACTAAATAAAGCCTTACGCGAAGAAATTCAAGTGAAGAGAAAGATGTCAAGGTAGGAACTAGTACAGTGTAATCACAAAACGCGTCGACAACCGTAGGAATTTGGCCACTGTTAAAAAAATGCTCGAAACTTAATTGGGAGATAAGTTTTCTCCGGCGCAAACGGTCCAATTGATATCCAGAAACATCAAATGCCTCAGAGAAATTCCCTTTGAGGAAATGACGTGATGAATAAATCTTCTGCCGGTTGTAGGGCACACTGGGAACATTTGTAACTTGAATGATCTTATTAAAATATCTCGAGGTGCTACAAAAAACGGTCTATCCTCTCCTTCTGCAAAATACGCAGGAATAATTATTGCTAAAATGCGAATTGATTCAAACCACAATATTACCAAGTAAAGAAACAAAATGTTAAAATGCAGCACTATCTACAAGTTAACGGATCTTAGCAATAATTGTGAAACTGTGTCTTTTTACGAAGAGCCTTTTAACACAAAAATATTGGTTCATCTCCTTCAAGAAAGCCGCTGGAGTAATTGCCATGATTTGAGACATTTTTAGAGTGCAGTAAATGAATATTCGTCGAAATGTTGATGTCATTGGTGTAGATCAGTAATCGCATATGTGATGAAGGGAGATCCCCTTTTTGTGAGATGGTTTAATTTGACTGAGGGTTAGGGTCACATTTATAAGGTCAAGTTTGGATTTAAGAGCTGCTGAGGGCTCAGGCATTATTATTTCATTCATTACAGTGGGGAATCTTCGAAGCAAATGACACAAAATTGCCAATTACAGAATACTCGGGATGCATGTCGGAAGACGGGAGAAGAGACGATCCCTGGCTGCGGGCTTTGGACCATTAGCCAATCCTATCCCATACCAAAGATCTTGGAATACGAAAAGATGTCCTTATCCAATAGGTAAGTCCACTTACTTTAACTCACTACTGTATAAACAGTATCAAATTTCAAAGAAGTATGAAATATGTTCTTTTGAAAATTTTTATGAAAAAAAAAAAGTTAGCTATTTTACTGACTTCTAAATATATAAGCAGTTTAAAACACAGGCCATTATTAAATAGGTATAATTTGATTATTATCAAAGTAATGCCAGTAAATAGTATAAAATATTAGAGAAGAGATTAATGATAGAACGTCCAAACCCTTGTCCTGCCGGAAGGAGCTTCCGGAAGGACAATTCGACGAGTGTGCGTCCTGCCAGCAGTACGCAATTTTTTGCGGTTTTTGTATGAATATAAGAGGCTGTCCTTCTAGCAGTACTCGACTTTTATGCATGTTAAAAATAGGCAGAGGTGACAAACTTTCTGTATTTTATTTAATAAAATTAGATATGGGCGCTTATTAACATAACAGGGTAGAAAATAAACAAGAAAATGAAAAAAAAAACGAAAGTGAAAATTGTATTTATTTTGAGAAAATTAAAAAAAGGTATAATAAAATAAGACATGGGCGCTTATTAATATAACAGGGTAGAAAATAAACAAGAAAATGAAGAAAAAAAAACGTAAGTGAAAATTGTATTTACTTTGAGAAAATTAAAAAAAGGATTATGCTGGAATTCCATTCGCGATATGGTAGGTGAAGCAGTTTCTTCCTGTCTGTGGAGAGCATAAAACACATCGCGGACCACATGTCTTGCAAAAAAAGCTCGCCTTCTGCTGTTTTTTGTTGACTCTGGAGCAAACTATACATTTGCGTTGAACTCTCTTTCTGTCATCTGATTTTGACAGGGCCTCAAGAATGTGTTCTCCGCTGTGAGCGATGTTCTCGTGTGGTGGCGGCTCATTCTCTTGTAGGTTATCATCGTCATTAATAGTTAGAGCTAATACCAGGTTGGTAGTAAACCACCTGTGAGACACCTGATCATGTTCGGAGCGAAAGAAATTATTAAAAACCAAATACGCATTCGTTTCTATAATGCCCAGAACTGAGGCATATATTCTATGTTCCCATTTTTGTGTGCCCCAAGCTTTCTCCAATGCCAATCCATCCTGCCTAATGTGATTGTGAATATCGATAGCCGCAGCCCCGTCAAAATATTGCTGGACTAATTTAGGCCGATCGACTTCTCGGTAAAATAAATTTCCTTCATCGTCCCACCTTCTTTTGCGTGATGGCAGGCCAGGCAGTGTCGTTTCGCAAGTGGCTACAAATGTATGAATCTTTTTGTCTCTCCAGGCACAGGCAGTGAGCTGCACAGAGTCTTTTTCTGCTGTACTCACAACAGATGCCCCCTTATGCGTAGGACACTGAGCTGCCATCTCAGACACAGGATAGAAACTATGTGCTGTCTTTACCAGTCCAATAAAATACAATCCAACTTTGAATAACTCCACAGCTGTTTTGACTGAAGCAAACCAAGAGTCACCAACTATAACTCTGCCAGAACCATACCATGGCTCTGTCAATCTCAAAGTAGTTGCAGTTCCTGCGCCAAATTCTCTTTGCCATTTCTTCGTACTCATTGCTTCTTTGCCCTCATTAATTTCCATTCTGATCATAATGTTTGTGTCACTATCACACGCTGTTTTTACTTCACAACCGACTCCTTTTGGTTTTCTTTTAATCTTCATAACTGCTGGCATTCCGTTTTTGAAGTACGCACCCCTTCCATACCAGGCGAACATGGATTCATCTACAGTTATTTTTGACCCAGGATGGATGGTATCTTTTAGTTTATCATTCACCATCGTTACTAATGTTCTAGTGTTACGCCATTTATCAGAAAAATCAAGGTCTGAGGATTGTGTGAAGCGCAATGCCATGAGAATGATCTCAAATCTTTGGCGGCTCATACCAAATCTTTGTCCAAAATTTGCAGGGGGATATATTCCATCAGAGGTGGTATTCCAATAGGATCGTCGATCTGGAAGTTCTTGAAGAGTCATAGCATATAATATGCCAAAAACAGTTAATAATTCCTTCTCGTTCAACAGTTTTTGTCTTGCTGGAAACGAATAGTTGGTGCAATGGACTATGTAACTAAGCTTCTCTCTCGGAAATATCATGAAAAATGCATCCTTGATACTTCGTGCGGGCCCCAATGGTACTAGCAAGGTAGCTTTGAAATAGCCTTGTTGTCGTTGATCGACACGTATTGCTTCATGAAAAGTCCAGGTAACACCCTTTGCAACTGTTGTATTTCGAGCAGAATTTACGTTGCTTGTACTTGAATTCGGATGTACTGAAATACTTGTCTCGTCATCTTCGCTCGAAGAAGAAGAACCCGATTCAGACGATGCTGAAAAAAAATCCATTATTAGTGATCAACAGACGCAAAGGGGTGTAGGTACTCAATATATTTAAACTTAAAATTATTTTCCAAATAAATATAAGCAATAATTATTAGCCAGAAACACCCATACAAATTGAAAAAATCTTCCGAGAAGAAATAATAACCGCCGACGCGTCGCGACGGTACTCACACCCTCCTGATTTCCGGTCAGGTGATCGATCCATTGAGCTACGCCGGCCTATCTCCTGTCCCGTCAAATTATTCAATATGTATTAGAAATATTTCGTTCAACAACTATTGCTTATTTTATTATTTCACCTAAGAACAACATACTTTATTATAGTAGGGAAGGCAATTTTACTTGCTAAATTCCCCACTAGATAGCGTCGCGACAAATTATGTCTACATTTTATTGGTGAATACTTAGAATTGTCAAATATTATTATTTTTCGTCGTCGGCAGTTATTATATCTTCTCGGAAGATTTTTTCAATTTGTATGGGTGTTTCTGGCTAATAATTATTGCTTATAATAATTTGTAATCCTTTGTGATATGCATAAAAACCTTGTCTTATAAACATTAATAAAGTTTATCAGTTAAAAAATAATAAAAATATTTTTAATACACACACACCCAGGCACAGACACACAGGCAAGCACGCGCCCACACACACAGACACGCAAATACATACGCATACATACCCATACAAGTCAAACTTAGCAAAGTTAATTTATGTTGTGCCTGTCAAAAAAAAATTGTCAATCACGTAAATAATGGAAACGAACAAGCAACCTCCAAGTACTATTTTTTCTATGGGAATATACTAGGCTTACTATAAACGTAAGCCTATGAATAAAATAAGAAAGTTTGTACTTACAATGTTCTTCATTTGTATTTGCTTCCACTAAATTGTCATTTTCGGTTTCAGCAATTAGAACTCCAACGGGCACGGTTGATATTTTTTTGTCAATTTCCCAATATACCCTTGCATAATTGTTTTCTAACTTTTTTACAGTGCCCCAACAATAACTAATGTCGTAATTATCACCAAAATGTTTGCGACTCCATGTGTTTAGGCCATCATTTTCGTCGAAATACGTGGCTTTGACGCGAACGCGGACCCCACGTCTTATACTCGCCGCCATTTTGGCCAGACTGATCGCAGAAATACGATTCAAAAACTCGCTGAATCAGAAAGAGACGCACTATGCAATGCAGTTAACGGCATCCTGCTAGCAGGCCTACAAAGCCGCATATAAACAAAAAACTTACGTCCTACCGGTAGTACGTAAAGTCCTGCTGGCAGGACGCTGGACGTTCTATCATTAAGAAATCAGAAATTTATTTGCCATTATTGAAAGCAGAGTCATTTCACCAAACAGTATTTTACAACTAAACATCTTTTGTAAGAAGTGAAGAATAAAAATGAATGAATTATGTAATGGGATTTCAATCTGATAACTGATTCATCTATACTGGAATTGCATAAAATCTGAGCGCTGGTGAGTTCTGTGGTCATGGGGATTTTTGGATGAATTTCTAGATCAACGAAAACACATAACATTATCAAATCTCTAATCTATTTTCATTTTAAGCTATAATGCTAAAAAAACTATTTAAAATTGTGAAATAATTAATCGTTGAAATTTTTTCAGTATCAATGTAAAAAAGGAATTCGTGAAAATTAACCGACTAAAACCAAAACTACTCCAGGGTGAAGCTGGGTGTAAAAAGAGAATTTAATTAAAACAAAAAAGAGTCTGTCAACATGTATATCTGTCAATTTCATAAATTTTCATCGAAACCAACCATTAAACAAACCGCCTAAATAAATCAGCCACAAAAAAAGATGACAAAAACCATTATTACGGGCGGTCGTCATTTGGGTCATTTTGAAAATATTGCACAAAAAAATGTCATGAAAACATTTAATTAAATTTTGAATTCTTTGTTGTTGTACGACATCGCCAAAATAATAAAATCTGGTAATAAAATATGTTTTTTACCCTCAGGGTCTGGGACAAGTGTACGATTTAATGTCACCGCCACGGAGATTACTATGTATTAAAGAATGACAGGTTCCCATTAAACAAGACGCCGAACAGGGTAACATGATCAAACATGGCCCTAAACAAGGACCTATAACCACGAGCGGGCGCTAGAACAAACGCTTGTCCCGTGTTCGCAACCATAAGCACCTGTAACTCTGTAGATCTGCGAAAAGATAAGCGACCCGCCTCCCAAAAACACAGTTTTCTCCATCTTATCTTTTGATAAAACTTAAATCAATATTTGTGAACCGTTCGACCGAGGACTCGTTATTCCTAAACGACATCCTAAACTCCCTTAACAGAAGTGTGAGAGCTATAATAAACTATATTTTAAAAGGCTGGAGAAGTGGCTCTTCATCTGTGTTCCGAAACCAGCAAAACATAAGTGATATTTAAATATAGTGCAGATACAAATCATGAATCTTAATATATCTATTTACTCTCCGAAATTTCTCTTTCGTATTTTTTCCTTTTCTAACATCCAGTCTGGCAAGTTTTCCCGAAATTAGGGATATTTGCTTATACTAGTTCCAGCTAGTTGAGAGTTGAGACTTCTGTACAGCAATCAACAATCACCTTCAAATTTAAATAAAACAAATGTTTACCACATTACAAACCTATGCATAGAGGATGTTAAGGGGCGAACTTTAATTACTTTAACCAGTGATTCCTGACATAATTTGGAGTAAAATTTTAAATGAAATTTTCGACTCCGGTAATATTTTTTGATGTTTGATTTTTTTTTCTAAAAACAGAAAATCAATATTTTCTTTCACGTCACTGAAGACCGAGTAACTACCCAACACTGAACCGGACTGATTATACTGAGTTTTTAGTTAAAAAAATTAAATGTAATATTATTTCAATTTTTAACTCGAAAAAATGGTAGTGGTTATAGTAAATGAAGTCATTGATTTTTGATTTGATTCTTCAGTTGAATGATTTTTTTTCGAAGGGCATTTTTTTTGCTGTTGTTTACTTCTTCTTTACTGTTTCTTCGCAGCCAAAAAGTTTTTTCGTTTATTGTATTTTTAACGCTTTTGATATTATAAGAAAAAGCTTTATGTATTAAAAACAATAATTGTTAAGAGCCACTGGACTAAAATATCCAATAAGGACATCGTGATATATTTTTGTGTGTTTTATTAGATTTGCTCTCTCCGATAAAATAGGCAATTTAAAATATATTAAAGAGATAAGATCTCGACTCCCGTTCCGATCTCCCTCAGCTCTGTGACATTTTTTTCGCAAACGGTAGTATAATCGTAGATATAAATCGTGTTCAAATTTAAAGGGTTTCTAGGACATTATTCAGCGGAATGAGTTACGACAGTTACTACCCAAAATCACCTGCTACCTGCTGGTTGTTTAAGGCTTTAATAAGCCGCTCGAGGAATCAAAATGTCAAGCGTCGCGGAGGCACGCCGCACGTACAATTTGAAAACGTTTAAGTCATTTAATATTGACCCAATAAATAACTCGTTTCCTGCCGATGAACGCTAACGGCATTATCGGAGGCCTTCCTAAAACTGCTTGTTTTTTACCCAAATCGAGAAACACTCCTTACTCGAGAAATATTAATTAACGTCATGTTATTTTAATGGAGTAATTTACACACTGCCTCCATTGTGTCTGCAGTGTTTCTTGATTTACGCAATCTTTGAAACAACTGCTTAATTTTATGAGGCCACACTTGGAAACATTGGTCACACTTTTAATAAGACACGCTACCATAGACAATTTTTTCGTGTTGCAATAAAACGCTGGATGGACCGATGGCGTACCAATTAACCTGTTAACCGGGCGGGACGTATAAATACGTCAAACGTAAACAGTATCGGGTACGGGTAGGACGTATAAATACGTCCTTGAAATATATGTTGCGCTCTGGAACGAGCGGGACGTATATTTCCGAAAATATCACACGGAAATTGAGTTTTTAATTTTTACATATTTTAATTTGTTAAACTTGATGTTTCTCTTTTATCCGTGTGCTTTTATTTATTGTTCTTTAATTATAACCTTTTTTAATTTTTTTTTAATCTTTATAATTTTTTGTAAATATTCTATTTTTTTAATTCGATTTTTTCACTTTTTTTTGATGCATAAATAAAAAAATTAAAATTAAAAAAATAACGTCCACCGGGCGTGACGTATTGATACGTCCTAGTGAAGGAGTTCGCGCCCGTTGTATGCTGCGTAATTCAAAACTGAACTCCCCGGTTAACAGGTTAATAAATTAATGATTTTAGTACAAAAAAATGAAAAGAAGAAGAAAAAAAATTGTGAAGAATCTGTATAGTAAATTTAGTCACCAAGCATGAAACTTTATTTGTAACAATTCAATTTGGGAGGCAGGTATGGGTACTGCCGCCCTGGGAACCATTGGATATCCAACACCTCTGCCATAGGTCACCCCAAGAGATTCGCTTCGTTTGGTGGCCTAACAGAGGTGCCTGAGCTCATTGGGTGAGATGTGTTCAGGTGCTCCTGCATACCAGCTACGTGGCGTGCCAGATCGGGAGAGGCTGGTTTTGGGAGACCCTTTGACCTCTCCAACTGTATCTCGACCCATCGCCTTGCTCCGCAGTGGGAGGGATGTGTTCATATGTCCGTCACTCTTGGACACACTAATCCCTAGATTCCTTCCCAACTCCCACTCCTTTTACCTTCCTCTCCTTTCTTATTTCCCTCAATCATCTTTTACCTCCGGATTGACATTGAAATTTTAGCTGATTGAGAAAACCTACCTTTTTTAAAGCTTTAAAAAAGAACTTTGATAAGCAATTCGAAATGCAATTTTTTTCAATAAAACCCAAAACGGGAAATAAACTAAAGTTCTTCCAATTCAAATACACTCAAGGCATTGTATTCCATTAGTATAAAATTTCTTCTTAATTTCAAATATTAGCAATATTTTCCAAAACACTATCTTTGCCCTAAAATAACCATCCATTGCAGACTTTGTAAAACCATAAAGTACTGAGGCTTCAGTCACAGTCTTTACATGTCTGTTTGAGTGTAAGATAGCCGACGTAGAAGAGGCAATTTACCTTCTACCCTTTCAAAAAACAACGAATTCTTCTTCAGTTTTGGTGATTCCATTAAATTTTGCTGCTAATCAATAAGATTTTAGTAGATAAATATTGCTATTAAAATCGATAAATAACATTTTTTAAATCACCCTCTTACTTAACGTTCAGCCCAAATCGTACAAAAAATTGACGTAATTGTATCACGATAAATGGCCAATATTACACCGCTTCCAAACCAAACGAGGTCGGTATTTCCTACACACGTCAAATGAGGACTCTAACTCCTTAGTCCTGAGATTTGGCTGATACTTGTCATTATCGTGGACCTAACATCAATGGCGGCAAAAATGCCTCCTTTATCATTTGTCCGGCCAAATTCTCACTGTTCTTTGGACTTAGATGTGGTGTTTGTTCATTAGGACTGTCCAATTACACTTATAAAACAATCCGACGGCCAGTCGATTCTGAAGAAAGTACCACCGCATTTATACGAAGGCAAAAGACCGACATAATTTGAGGAATCTCTCAGCCCTGATGTATTTATATCTGCAGCCACCGACTAAAGATAGTGATTATTTGTTTGAAGATAAGGCATCTGTAATCATTCTGAATGGCAGTCTGGTCAAAGTCAATTCCATATGCCTTAGTGCCAAATTACCTTTACTTTTCCAATGCTATTTTTTTCGAAGACGAGCTAAGATTTTTTAAATTACGAAGCGTACATATTAATTACAAATTAATAATTTGATTCATAACATTCTCAATCAACTAATTTAATTATCTAGTTAGAAGAGATAAGTTCTCGGGTCCTATTGGGAACTAATCTATTTACTAATTCTTACAATAATAAAAGTACACCATAATTAATCAAAATAGTATAGTTTTACAAATTTTGAATAATGAACGTTGAATATCGTCAAACTAGCATCTCGAATTTTAAAAAATCATGTGAAAAAATAACATTACGCCTTTATCATAACGACGTAAGTGATTTTGTACAAACTTGGCTACGTACAACTACCACATGCATCCAAACAAGCAAACAAAAATCTGCAAAATCTACATAATTTATTACCTGCCAAGAATAAATCCTCGCAGAAATTATGATAATAATTTGGCCTCCCAATTATATCGATGATTATAACACATATCTGGGTCCCCAGCCCTCGAGCCCTGACTATAAGGCCTATGGATAATTTAATAACATCTCAGGGCCCATAAATAAGACAGGGCCACACGGCACAAGTGTGGCCAAAGGTCCAGTTATAATAATAATAATAGTAGCTGGCCAAGGCATAGGTTTTAAATTTGACCCTGTGAATTTCAAGTTTAAGTTATCTATCAGTAATTATGTGTTGCTACCTGCTTAATTAAATACATAATTGAATATATCATTTTAATTCACTTTATTAGATTTTCCCACAGACATAGGAATTAATAGACGAGAAGCTAATGGCGATGGGTAAAATCAACTGTTGAAGAACGAAGGGAGTAAGGCTGACTGTGATTCGTCAATAAATCAATCTGACAGTAAATAGGCATCTCGCATTATAATATCACCATTTAGTTCTTAAAAGTAAAATCTGCTTTTGAATGAATAGACATTTCTACATGGGAGCGCAAATTACTCGCCACGTTATGAACTAATTTGCGAAGTCCAAATTCGGCAAAGTAAGGCAGCTTCTATTTTCAGAGTCGTAGTTAGTTTCAGAGTATTTAGTTAAGACACTTTTACAAATGTCTCATAATTTACTTACCCCAGTAAACAACGATGAGCACACTTGAGAATCGCTACATTGAGATGTGATAGTATATGTTTCTAAAACTGATCCATATAATACGGTGTGAATAAGCTTAAAATAAAGTAAAATAATGCTTACTTATGGAATGTAATACGACAATTGGGTTTATTCTCTTTTTCACATCTATTTTTACAAGTTTTCATATCACAAGTCAATATTTTGCCGTTTTATTTCGTAAAATGAACCGATGATGCCTCGACCATAGTTCGCACAAGAATGATGACGTCACGTTTTCAAATTTCACTTGAGGCCATATGCGAGCCCAGCCGGCTCAATGGAACCGGTATGGGGAGTGGGGATAATACGCTTTTAATCACTTAGGGCAGGTCTACTAATATTCATATGTCTATGGATTTTCCCGTCTCCAAGTCTGCGGGGTAATATTGACGTTCACCAATATTATTTGTTTAATCCTTAAGGATACTTCCAGGCTAGGTGTTATGTTGATTGGCAAATGTCATAAACCTCTCATGCCTCTGGTTTATTGATAATTATATTTCATAAAGACGATGTCGAAGAACTCGTGCGTATTTTCCACTTTGCAATAATATGCAAATAAATGAAAAACTAATTTTGAAAGCTGATGAAATTTTATTGGTAGATATAATATTAAAAAAATTAATGCAAATATAAAAAGTTTTAAAAATGACTCACCTTTGGTTTTTTTCATATAAATGCATTATAAACATTACTTTCACTTCACATTTTTATCACTTCATATAAAAATAATTTATAAAAAAATCACAAAGTATCATATTTTGTTCACAAATCACGGCCGAAACCTGTCGTTTCATAGAATTGCACGTTATAATTATTCTATCTTAACATACTAGCTAAGTTTTTGGTTTTTATTTTTTTTAATAGTTGCAATTGCAAAGTTTGTACATGATGTAGGTATAAAGTACAATATAAGTATTTTTTTTAAATCAAGACCTTATCACTTGTGTTTTTTGTACTGAGGCGGCCTGCTTTTTTAACCTTTTGTATTTATTTTCAAGTTGTCTTTACATCGTCTTCATAATGTTTGTAAGTTGAATATCACTTTATTCTCTCAGCCATATTTTTACTTTTGTTTTAAATATATTAATTTTGTTTGATTTGGTAAAGCATTGTATAATTTCGTAGCATAGAATTTAATATTTATCTGTCCAAAAGATGTGTTCAAACTGGGAGTAACCAGTATATTTTGGCTTATTGCTCTGGTTGAGTATTTATGTTGGTAAATATAAATACTTTTTAATAAAGTTTTTGTGCATTGTAGACTTGGAAATTAACTTCTACATTTTAATATATAGTGTAGTATTCTCTTTCTAACACAGTTTAGATCATTTTTCTCTATGACAGTAAGGGAGACAAAGCAATTTCTACGAGACCATACGAGCTGTTCCATATAAATTGAATCTAACGGTAATAGCTGTTTAGCCTGACGGGGTTAATGTTAAAAATTAAATAACTGTACAATATATATTCTATGATCAATAACGATATATATTCATTGAAATCTCTTCTTTTTTTTTCATCAACGACACATAATATTGTATTACAGAAATAGAAGTTAAAAATATACCTCACGAACAGGACCAAAGGGTGTCTTAAAAAATAGAAAATGTCATATTGTTTTCCTGATTCAAGATTAAATTACTATATAAAGCAATTGGTTAGACCCTAATAAACGAGCAACTTTATACGATAATTTTTTACCAACAACTTATTGCCATCTTCTTCTTTCCAGGGCCTTTTGAGACTAAATATAAATACATACATATTTTAATCGCTTGGTTACCTCGTTTGTTTGTACCTACCTACCGATAATTTAATCGCACTAAGAAATTGTTATAAATTTATTGCTTTGTAATCGACTCATTACTCGAAATATATCGATACACCCACGACAAATAATCCAAATCTACGTGAATTGGTTTAATAATAATTTTCATCGATGTATGGGTGCTAATGTTTTTAAATGACTGTATTTTTGTTGTTAACATTTGTACAAATTTACGAATGTTATTTCTCTTTTGTTTATTTATTTATAGAGCGGAGACGGTTTACATGTAGTTCCCGTGAGCCAGAGGCCCATTGTTCTATCTCCCATTTTACCTAATTCCTTTAACAGACACCCGGTTCCTTTTATAAAGTTCACCAGGGTTGTCATTGGATATGAGGCTTTGTCTTCTGGTTCTACAATGTGACTTCCCAGGTCTCACCTTTCTTCTCCAATCCCCCATTGGTTCCCTAAAGGCCCTACAAGGGAAGAGAGCCTCATTATTTCTCTTATTATTATTCAAAGAATTTCGTTTATTATTTTACGGATTAATTAATTTAGTTGATTCGCCAGAACGACATAATATTAAATCATTGGCATAAATTAATAAGTATAAATTCATCTAAGTATTCAGTACGATAAATTTTCGCGTTGTATATATATATAGGGAGTAGATATGTGTGTATTCGTAAATACTTAATGAATACAAAGTCTTCGTATAAATTTTCTACCTACCCATCCTAAAATATCACCATGACCAAAATAATTATTGTAAGAAAAAGATGTCAAAACTTTAAACTCACAGTATGCTCAGTGTAAATTAATACCTCAGGCCTCAGGCAATGATATAAATAAATGTGATGTGCTATAAAGAAGACCGAGGAATGTAATTTTGTGAATTTAGCATCTTAAATCGGGCTTAGTTTGTGGCCTGAACTGCGACGGGTGAGCCCGTTTTCGCCTATATTCTAATCTGGGCTTATCTTTTGTTCCAGAAGCCTACATTTAAAATCAAAATACAATAAATTTAGTTCCGCAAAATATCAACAATGATGAATTTATTTTAGTTCAATTCCGAACAAAAACAAGCAAATAATCTAGGCCATGAAGGACAACTTTTTAATATTTTTGTCGTGCATAGCGCTGCGCACGTGATTATTGGTGTCCGGACCCTTGAATCTGCAATTCCGCAAGTAGCTGGCGGGTGTCCGCCGTCCCCCCGGGCACCCGTCATTACGCCGGGCACCGGGCACCGCGCACCGCGCACCGGTGACATTAACCACCAAATGGAAATTGCACTGTTACGATAGGGACGCGACAAATACTTTATTACGTTATACTCGGACATGTGAACTTATTAGGTAAACTCGGACATCTACAAGAAAAAATATAATTATCATAACCAACTTAACAGATAATAAGCAAGAAATGTGATCTTTACCCGTTTAAAAAAACTCTTGTCTTCAGTTTAATTTAGGTCTTTTTGAGTCCTCTGCTCCATCAGGCCAATGAAAATGTTTATTTGCTTAAAAAAGAATTTTATATTTGAAAACCGTTAGTCAAATTAAACCAGAAGTTTGGAAAAATCGTACAAGAAAATAAAAGAGGAGTCGCAATTGGGACTCAAACCCAGTTCCTCGAATTACCAGGACTCGCGTCCAATTGAGCTATTGCCACCTAGTTACGTTCCATGATTAAAGAATCTTCACTTCCATTTTCTTATTTACTTACATTATTTTCAATTATTTCCCTTAACCCGTCGCCTTTTTGGTTTGATTGTCTTCATCTTTTTCATAATATTTACATTGAGAGTTTTTTTACATTAACCTTGTAATATGTTATGTTTGGGGGTGCTGTGTGCTTTTTTTTTAGGAAAGTAAAGAGAGGAAGTTCGGGAAAAAGGTAAGAGTAATATGTAAGAATCTTGGGATCAGTGTGTCCATGAGTAACGGATACACAAATCTATCCCTCCCGCTGGGCTGCAAGGCGATGGATCAAGAGAGACCAATTGGAGAGGTCAAACGGTCTCCCCAACCGGCCTCTCCCATTCTGACATGGAACGAACACACCTCACTCGATGATTCCGGGCACCCCTGGTAAGTGACAAAACGTAGGGGTGACCTATGGCTGAGGCGTTGGTTATCCCATTATAAATAGCTCCCGGGGTGGCAGTACCCGAACCCGCCTCCCAAATTGTATTGGTGATATTATATTATAAGCTTCATCAAATGGAGTGGTGAACAAGTATAAAAATTGAACAAATTCTTGTTCATATGAAGCATATACTTTGTTATGTGACATAATTAGTTAAAACAGCGTATACAGTATTATACAGCCCTGAAGAAGCTACGGTTATAGCGAAATCCGGTCGGCATTAAATGTAAAAAATAAAAAGGGTCTCACCCAGGCGTCGTACGTTCAATTTATCCACTGGCTAAATCCTCCATCAAGCAACATTTTCCGCTTACTGTGGTGGTAGTAGTAAAAAAAATATTTATATAATTTTTTCTTTTTATTAAACAAATTCTTTGAAAATCTTAGACTAGATACGCTGAAAATATGTGTTTCAAAGCTCTCAAACGGTGCCTCAGATTTTGTCTCGTGAAATCAATCAAATCAATAGTTTTCAGATAACTTGAGAAATTACAAAATGAGAAATTAGTTGAGACGTGAGTTTTCCAACGTTGGATAAGGAGCTTCGGAGCTATAATGTGCTTTGAAAATTTCACTTAGATTAACTGCAAATACATAAAATAAGAGGCCATATCTTTATTCTATTCTATTCTACTAATTTTGTAAGATCGGTATCCACGTTTTTATGACTAGTTCACGGAGAGAAAATTTTGCCCTCACGATAAATTAACAGGACTAATTAAAAAATAATCAATTTAAGAATGTTTTATCGATCTGGCTTGATAATCTATCATGACGATACTAATAATTTTAACTGTTCTTTAAAAATATTCGGTTTTTCATGAATGTTCGAAGTGTTCCGACATCATTATCATGTTAGTAATTTTCGTAATGTTCGTAATTTGCTCCAAATTTATCAGGAAACCTGTTAATTCATTCGTCAGGCCTGCAATCCCGTTTTTAACAAGAATTATCATTAATTTTAGGAGATCTTAATAAATTATAAATATTCCTTTTTCTCTGTGTTGTTTTAGATTTTAAAATAATTGCTGACGGTAACGGAATAGCTTGAAAAAATGGAGAAGTATTCATTACAATCGTTTTAAGGCGAAGCCTAATGCTAAATCACTATTTTGATATTTTTTTAAATAATTTTTCTTTATAACGAATCGGTTTCCATTATGAATACCAAAAATATGCTTTAATAAATTGAAGGTTTTCCTATCGTTTTGCTTGAGTAGAATACAAATAAAAAATAACTCACTCAATAAAAAATATGAATGTAAACTAATAAAAAAAACAGTTTTTAATAGAAATATATGAACGCGTAAAGGAAAAAACTTTAAAAAATACAGTATTATAGTTAAGATTATCTGTGACAGTTTCACTTGATTTACTTTTTTGTTTTCTTATAAAATTATTTACAACATAAATAAAAAACCGTTTTGTGCTTGAAATTGAACGTTTCTAGACTCCGTTTGTCAAGCGATTTTAATACCTATTACCTACAATATAAGGTATACCAAGAATATACACATTTTGGCTTGTAGCTTCCTCTTAACATGAAAGCATGTCAAAAATATAATTTTTTGCTAAATTTTCTATCTAACCAACATACTTATTTACTTAGGATGTAAACAGAGAGGATGGGACACCACATAACCATTTTTTATCAGTTTTACTTAATTTTTGTTTTTTTTACAAGATTTTGTTCTCGGTTGACACGAAATATTGATATCTGTAAAAAACGACATCCCTAATTACGGCCCCATCTGGAATGTTGGAAAACCAGTTGTTGTCGCATGGACGGTAGGAAGGTATTAACATATCGATCCAATCACTTTAATAATTATGCAGTAACACACCGCACGTATTATTTATTAAAGATTGCGAACATAAGAACGTACTGAAAATCGATGGGTGATATTACGAGATTTCGGACATAATTTTGAAAGGCATGTTTTTAATATGACTTGAAAAGACAAGAACACGACACCCAACATTAACAATATTAAAACAACGTCTTAAAGTGGTGTCATTTACGAACAGCCTTCATAAAGCATTTATTATTTTTTTTAACTTGAAATTTATTTTTTTGCCATTTGTAATAAATCAGTAGACAAATGAATGCCTGTATTGATGGATGTCCCTACTCGCGTATAATCATAAAGGACGTAAATTGGTTTCAATTGTGTTTTTATTAGTTAACTTATTTCTATTAAGGTTATTCTTAGGAATAATTAATTTGTCATACTTTTTAAATTACTGTACGACTAGTTAATCATACCGAGAGATTTTTTGATTTATTTTAACATTTGGAAAGATAGATGGGCGTATAAAAAAATAGTATTAAAAAGTTTTATTTATATTAGCTTCACTCAGGAGGCCCTGAGGCGTAAAATTCCCTCAGGAAGATGCCATTTGTTATTTTTGGGGATGCTGTGTGGGGGTATTTTTATGGAAAAGAAGGAGAGGAAGTTAGTACGTAAGAAACGTAACGAACCACTCGGGGTGATCTATGGCCGGGAGGTCGGTTATCCAATAAATGGTTCCCGGGCGGTGGTACCCATACTTACCTCCCGAATCGCAATTATTAAATACATCTACTGTTATAGAAATCTCATTCAATACCACCATCTTTTCGTGCTAAACTGTGCTAGAACATCTGTTCTGCCGTGTGGCATCTTGAACAAGTCGAGGTGACGGATCATTATGTGAATACCTCACAAGAGCACCAACTGCACCTAATAACACTGTCTGATTAGAGAATTATTTCAGACCTGGTTGTGTTACACATTAATTTGTGAGTCATTAACAACTTAATTTACAGTGCTGCCATCGTTGCCACTATTAAATTCCACGTGCCTACTAGGAATACAAAACAAAATATAACATTCCTCTGCAATACATACACACCAACTATCAGACACACTCACTGGCCAATAGGATGCATGATCTGGGCAACAAGTATGGGGAAGCTATTGATATGTTTATTGACTTCATTTATGGAACTTAGCATAATCTATACCGGCACTTGGTTGAATCCTACAAATAAGAGTAGTGTTGGTAACGTAGTTTTAGTATTTTGTCTCATATGTAATGCTATTCCAATTTCTAATTTATTTTATGTTACTATTACGTTTTTCATATATTTTTGTTAAAATTAATTTTTAATATATTCTCATTATAATTGTAATCACAATTTTACATTTGTGTATTCATAGATCTATTTTGTACCTACTTTATAATGGATTAAATCTATATACTGTTAGTATTTCGTATATAATACAGATATTATCCTATATACACTGCATCCTGTACGGAACCAGCGGGACAATGGCAACTGCAAATTAGAAATGCTGTGCAGATGAAGGAAGTGGTGAACGGAAAGAAACCAGGGAGGGGAAGGATAGGTAGTAGTACCTGTTTATTCAGATCTAGTCACAAGAGCCATTTCAATCAGCGTTTCGATTCTGAATGGCGGTCTTTCACCATCTTTTGCAGCATTTTATTACCGCAGGTATTTGCTTAATTCAAGTTTTTCAATAAGTAAAGACAAGTAATTATAAGAATCCAGATGGGCATTTTGAGTCATGGAGCGTATCATTATGTATAGGTTCTTATTATTTAAACTAGGGAAAGTGAATTAATCGGAAAATAATAGTAATTTTCTGGCAATGTCAAGTATCGATGATCTTTGTACTTTATTTTGATTGCAAGAACGTGTTTGGTGTATTTACAATGATCAATAATAATCATTATTATTATTACGAAGCAAGTGTTTCGGACGACGGATGCCTTTGAAGTCTGACTGAAATAAAGACCGAATCGGTTCCATGATAACTCAACACAGTGACTATTCAACACACCTTTAAAAAGTGATATAAAGTCTTTAAAAACTATGAAAAAAAATAAATAAACCTAACCTTACCTAACCTACTTAACCCAGTTAATAAAAAAAAATCATCACTTAGTGATGAATTATCACTTTGATGATTTATTCGGTCACCAATGAAATATTACATTGATGGGTATAACATTTAAAAAAAGTAAAATTAAAAATTTGTTATAAATTATAATATATACCATAATTATTATGGTTTAGCAAAATTACGCTGATATTGCAAAATTAAGCTAATATTGCAATAACAATCAACTTTATCTAAATACAAACAAGTGTAATGTTATTTTACCTTTTACACGTAAAAAACAGCCAATTAATTATACTTACAAATTAAACCATGTACTCCTACAACGAGTAGAATCAATCAGAGATCTTGGAGTAATGCTAGATTCTAAAATGTTGACCATAAATTGACCATATTGAACATATTTTAGAAAAAGCTGATAAACATTTGGGATTTATTATACGCATTACAAAGCCTTTCACTGTAGCACATATACTTATTCTGCTATACTCGTGTGTGTTATATGTAACTGTGTTTGCCTCAGTCATTTGGAATCCAATGTATATATATTGTTTTAAAAGATATGTTACATTATATGGAAGGAAGCTTTTGACTGTCCAACTAGGGAGGTTTCCCGTTTTAGGACAGTCAAATTATCATACATGTACACAATTACAATTACGTAACAGTATCATTACAATATACATAATAGTAACACAATTACATAATACTAACACTATTTTGTTGAATAATATGACAAGCAAATTGAATTGGTATTACACTAATGGCAAATTTAAGAAAAATAAAAAAATTGGAAAAGATTATAAAATTTAAGAGAAAATAAGTATGTAAAGGCGAAGATACAACTAGGCGTATTAACATACATTGATCGTTTTGAAAATATCCAATATAAATTTAATAAACACCTATCGTATCGCTTTAGTGATCATCGGTTTTACCCTACCACTTTATATAAACGCAGAAAAAAATTGATACATAAAGTTTGCATTTCGTTGCCCTGAACACAACACCAGATCGAATTACTTATTTAGAACACCACACTGTAAAGTCAAATATGCGCAAAACTCTGTAGGATGTAAAACTCACAATGCCTCTAGAGATGTACACATTTTCAACTGGAACTTGAAAACATATAAAATGCAGCTTACTTAACTGATAACATATATTTTTTTATTTTTTAAAATAATTCTATCATCTTAGTTTATTTAATATGTTTTAGTATAATCATGCGAAAACTATATTACTACTAACTGTCTTTACTTGTTTTACAGCATTTTTTAATTCCTTATAATGTTTATTTTATTTTTTTCTTATTATTTATATTGTTTATTTCTTTGTAATCTGGTGTAGGTACAAATACTAAATCAATAACCAAACTTAATGGAGCGTTATTGGCCTAGAACACATGGATAATTATTGTTTATGTTTAAATGTATGACAGTTTGTTTCCTAGTAAATAAATAAAATAAATTATCTAAGTTTAATCTCACAAGGAGAATTAGAAACTTAGAGATTATTCCCACTGAAAGAAGATTAAAATGAAATGAATGATTTATTTCCATTTCCGTGTGTAAATAACCCGAACAAATATTAATATTACTTTTTTTTCACTTCCAGTGTTTGAATTCTGTTGGATCTTTGGACTAAATCCCATGACCTCAGGGTCGTCCAAGGAGCTTACATCTCTGCCACGGGGGTAGTCAAATCGATTAGCGCATTAGCATGAAGCCAAAAATTACGATATTAATATTTTCTGCTTCTCACTTAAAAGTTGCCATACACATAATTTACCGACCCAAAAAAATACATAGTAATAAACAAGACAAAATGAAGTTCCCAGATTTCTTGGGTGCAATATGGCACGGCCGCGCACCTAACCTTCTCGGGTAATTTATCATATTAAAATTAGTGCAGCGGTCGGAAACAAACAATAAACCATGGTAATTTGGCTTCAGAGTGTGATATATTGAAAGCGGCGAAGCGAAGCCGCGAAAGCCTTAAGGTTGTATTTATTCCGCCGACAAATGGAGCTGTCTCATTAGCGGATTGTGGCCAACTTACCGCCACCACCCAAAGAAGGCTTTAAAAATAACACAGCGAGACTTTAGGGTGAAAAGGGATAATATTTGCATGACAATGCCTAAGTATCTTTTGGTAGCCTGTGCTCGAACGTAGTATGATATCTTGATCAGCAGGATATGTAAGTAAATCATATATTGGCCGTTGATATAAACTATCCCAGACTAGCCTTATTTGTGAGGTGAGTGCCATTAGATACCCAACAACTCTGCCATAGGTCACCCCAAGTGTTTGGTTACTTAGTAGGGGTGCCCGGTTCATGGGGTGAGGTTTGTCCAGGTATTTGTAGAGGTTACGCCTGTCCATCAGCTGCGTGCCGGGCCGGATTGGTTGAGGAAGACTCAAAGATGGACTCTCTCGAGGGATGGATTCATACGTCACTCATGGACAAACTGACCCCCCAGATTCCCACCCATCCTTCATACCTTTTCATTCCCGGAACTTCCTCTCTTTCCTTTACTTAAAAAAGACCCTTCACAAAGCATCCCCAAAGATACCTCCTGTGTGGAATCAATGTAAATAACAATAAAATAAAAATTTTGAGCGAAAGCCATTCTAGTAAACGGTAAACCAATGTCCCATGGGAAAAGATAAACATAGCCTGATATTACAATAATTAATAAGATTTTATATCTGACCCTCAAATTATCATTTCATACATTGTGTGGTTCTTTCTTATTAACGAGGGTGTTAAATGGCTTTAAATATCTTGTTAATGTGACTTTATTTACTGTTCGGATTTGCAACAATAATGCTAATATATCGAGAAATAATACACATCTCTGCAGGATGTTGAACACCGTATTAATGTAATACTAAGTTATTTTAATAAAGTCGATTTATTGCTAGTTCATTTCGATCGCTGAGTTCAAAACCATAACAACTCAAAAATGGGAAAATCAGTATTTTTGTGCGCATGTAAAAGAAACTCTTTTTTTTAAATATCGTAATAGGTACTCAAAAACTTTTGGCTTGAAATCATAATTTATTTGTTCCTGCCTTGGTACGTAGTTAGAAAAAACATCAAAACATATATATATATATATATAACTAAATCTAAATCCATAACGTATTTTTCGTAACATAAGATCTTAGAATGGTATGGCCTATAGTAAATAGTTTAGGTATAACAGTTTTGAACTCAGACAGCAATTTTCCAACTTAAGTTGACAAGTGAAATATATACCTTTTAGCATTTCGATGACGTTTGTGTGGTTTTGGAATTAAAATTTTTGATTTTATTTATTATAAACGAAGCCCCTTTCGGAGAATTCTCATGAAAGATATTTCAGCTTCTGCCAGAACTTCCTTTGCCGCTAGGGCTTAAACAAGGAAGTTTTTCACTACTTTTGTTCTAATGTTTCAAGTTGTATAATAAATTGGGCTGAAACAGCAAAAATAATTAAAAGATCTTGGTATTTTTTTAACAAGCATTAAGGACTATGGACAGGTTGTTTCGCAGAATTTTTATAATTTGACAATTTTCAAGATCTGTGAAGGTTCTATTAAAGTTACGTTATTGTATAATTATTGGCCAATTGTTTCACAAAACTTAAACTTAGAAACAACCCGTTCTAAGTATTGGCATAGTAAAAAATATTTTCACTAACTCAACGCAAAAAATATATAACACCCTACTTTATTATTTGTAAGTAGGTACCGCTGTCTGCGATTTTAGGAATTTTTGACAAGTTCTATTCATGACTTCGTGAATTGAAATATATTTTAAAGAATTAATCACAGCTTACATAACAAAAACCTTCGGTAACTTTCACATTAAAATTTTTGAATATCGTATGTGTATGTTAAACACTAGTTACTAATAAAGATGATCAAATGGTATTGTTTACATTTCTAAACAACAATACACGGTACATTTTTTTTTTTTTTTTTTTACAGTAATACCGCACAAGAGTCCCAACTGCTCCCGTCTGGAGCGAGTGAGACTATGGCATCCCCAATTGGGGTATGTTGTGAGGCTGAGGGTATTGGGGAGGGGAGGGAGATGGGGAAGAGGAAGGTGGGGAAGTACCTGGCTATTCAGATCTGGTCACCAAACACGGCTAAAGCCATTTCAAGCAACGTTTCAATTCTGAATGGTGGTCTTACACCAGGGCGATACTGAGAGTATCTTCCACTCTGGAACGTGCCGCAAATATACTATATATTATTTTAAATTAATTAATTGTGAAATAACACAAATTAATCAAATAAAATTTATTTGCGCACGCCGGGTTCGAACCCGCGACCTTCGGATCTGTAGTCAAAAGCGTATACCACTAGACCACGCCGGCCGTCAAATATACCTTGTTTTAGCTAACATACCTTGTTTTAGCTACCTAAATAGCTGACATTATTTTTTGTGAAACTTTTTTTGATTTATATTAAGTTCACTACACATGCAAAATTTTACACTGGATAATTGATGTATTCAAGAAGATTGTAAATAATGATAAAGGTAATAATTATTCAAAACTAACATTATTACACCAATACAAAACTCCTAAAAACATAAGGAACACTTAGAAAAATTAAAAATTGTGAGCTTATTTTATAGGAACGAATGAAATATAGATCTTCCTTGCTGTATTTTGTAATTTTTCTATTAATTAAAAATACTTAATTATTAACCTTTGAATGTTGTTCTCCTTAGCCACCTGACCATTCCGGAAATCTACCGAATACTTTCGTCTGCCAAATACATCTGTGGTCAGATTATACTTTAACGATTCGCTAATTAAGTCCACGAAACAGCTAAATTTTACGGACCTAATTATTGCTTGCTACAAAGGACTATTATTATTTGAGGCCTTCCAGGAAAAGTAAAAATAGTTTTATATTGCGCCATTTAATTTTGGCCATCCATTACACGAGTGTACCTATCAATTTTAAAAGGTAATCCAATGATAACATGTATGAGGTTTTTACTGATGATCTTCTACGATGTAATAATATTTTCCTCTTGCTGCTTTCGGAATTTGTGCTTACCGACCATTTTACGCTTACATCGCATTTTGGAATCATAATTGTGCTTTATTTAAGACCAACTACTATATTATATTATAATTAAGTTTGAAGATTATTATAATACTAGCTATACTTATGACATAATGTGAATAAAATTATGAATAAATCGCAAGAGTCCCAACTGCTCCCATCCGTCTGGGGATTGTGATTGTGGAATTCCCATATTTATGTATTTCTTGGGCGTTAACTATGACAAGTTTAAATTGAAAAATACAACTCTGGCATTCTCAATTGGGGTAGGTTTTTAGGCTGAAGGTAATGGGAAGGGGAGGGAGATGGGGAAAGGAGGGTGGATAAGTACCTGACTATTCAGATCTGGTCACCAAATACGCCTAATGCCATTACGAGCAACGTTTCAATACTGAACGGTGGTCTTACACCAGGGGAATACTGAGAGTATCTTCCACTCTGGAAGGTGCCGCAAATATACCTTATATTATTTTTAAATGATTTAATCGTGAAATACATCATGAATTAATCAATAATACTGCTTTAACATTAAGTCTCGTTATAAAAATAAAATACATTTTTACTCATCATTCCAGGAAGGAATGTCGCAAAATAAAATAATTCTTCTCTTTTCATTCAAATGTACAAATCTTTTATTTTTTTTTCATGATATAATTTTTTTTTAAGTACGTGTATACATATTTTTTAATTTCCCACGCGGCCATTGTCTTCTTTGGGGATACTGTGTGAGGGTCATTCTAGGGAGGGGAAGAAGTGAAAAAGAGTGAGGTAGAAATGTACCTAATTAGATTCATATGGGTAGGTTCTCTTCATAATATCATAGTGATATTTAACGTCCCCGACTTCTACTGGCTTCTAATTAGAACTGCTCTACACGTTCACATCGTCTAAGCGTCTATTTCTAATTCTTGTTCATTATTTAGAATTTTTTCATTCATTATACGGTCGTAAATACTTAGTTTCATCACATATATACCGCAAAGTTCTGATTTCGACTGCATTCAATTGACTGTCGTCATTCCTACGCCAGTTCTATACCTCACTGACATTCGTCAGGATTGGTATCAGAACTCCATTAGGGACTGCTAGCCTCGCTTTCTTTGACAACTTTGACGCGACTAATGCATTCAGTAATCCATCAACTGAATTTGCTGTATTCACCCTTCTATCAATGTCCTTACCAACATTCCCGCCTCTCTCAACATACTTCCCAAATGCAGGGAATGAATCGCTTGCTCAAAGGATTCACTGTTCACAACAGAATGGTAGATACTCCCTACACCGCCTTAGTTAAAAACCATCAAAGAAGCATTGCTTGACATGGTATTGACAGTATTTGATGACCAGATCAACACAACCAGATACTCCTTAATTAACTGATTAAGGAGTAATAACAATTCAACATCATTATTTGCTGTTTAAATTGGTTTCAAAAAGTATGGAATCTTATCTCTTTACAATATTGCACACACCTACAAACATACATTTATATCTCGTGTTGATATAAACAAACAGGTTTTTTGAAAACAATTAACTAACTTCTGAACCTTCATTTTATGTTTTCTAATTACTTCTTACTTACTCTCTATTGTTTAATAATTATATACATTATTAATTATTACAAGTTTTTCAATATTGTCAATACTCCACAATATCTAAACAGCTAACTTTGCAATACTTGCAACGCCCATCTAAGTCACTTTGTAACGCTTCAGTCAATTAAAAAAAAAACAGGGCAATTTTGAATATTTTCATGTCGTCAGCGTAATTCTCATTCAGAATTTGAAAACATGATCTGAAACACAGAATAAGGAATTTCTGACGTCAGTGATTCAATGTCATTTATATAAATGTTGAACACGAGTGACCGAGGTGGGGTCCTTGGGGGACACCTCGATACTTTGAAAGACACCGTCGATTAAGATTATTTGACTACCGTTACCATTTTTAGAGCTATTTCAAAAGAATTGGGTGTATTACGCGGTCAAGGGGCTTGGAGAAGTCTGTAATATACAAGTCAAACAAAATAAGAATTAACTTATTGTTTGAAAGTTTTATAATAATCTTTATTCTATCTAATGTCATTGAAAGTTGGTTTACTAACATTACATATTTTTGTATGTTATTTAAATGGTAGGTTGTTTTTACCAATAATTAAAGCCTTTTTAATTAATTAATACAAAAATAAACAAAAATCTTTACGATTTGTTAGCATTGAGTTTCCTTTGATCAAATAACTTTTAACGATTCAGTTTCAAACATAATTGATTAAAGTAACGTGAACGGAATTTACATAATACTTAATGCTAATGACTAGTCAAAGATGTTAATCGGACACTTCTAGATGACTATCTGGTGACTTTATCGAGCCTTATCAGAGATTAAGATTCGTTTCGTGATATTATCTGAAGACGCGCCGACCTTAAAACTTGATAGTCTCATAATGAATACGTCGCGTCGCCTCGGTACTTAAATGCTATTGCTTTAAGTCAGTCCGATGGTCTGGCAGTGAAATTGGATAAGTCTTAATGAAACCGCTAGATTGATAATGTGTTTTTTTCATGTCATTATTTTGTTTACTATTTGTGTGCATTCTTTGAAAAAAATTTATAGTAATACGATATATCAACAAATTTTGCCGAGTGGAGTCAAAATAAAATAAACCATATTTGCCAAATTTTTATTTTTTTAGATTAATAAGTTTTTCCCGTACTGTGATAATTACATTCTTCCATTTTATATTAATTTAGGCGCATAAAAGTACAACAGGCGAGTAAATATATGCGTTATATTAATGTGAGTACCTACCTATGTAAATTATCACACGATAAGAACTAATAATTAAATAATTAACACTTAATACACCATACTTTGTAATTATTATAACTGTTGGTTTTCCAAATAAAATAAAATAAAATAAAATAAAATGTTCGTCCGACTAAAACACCGTTTAAATATGACAGGAGAAAATACTACCTGCCCACTTTTCTATTTTGTTTTTTTATTAATATTATTAATCTTTATTAATTACATTTACATTAGTGATGTGCTGTAACTGTCTCACCAAGAACTGTGTTGAGAGCAGGCGCAGTTCACAACAAAATATAAATAACAACACAATATTGCATTGAAAATAAAAAAAACACAAGCAGCCTCTTACTATAGAAGATACATACTTATAACCTTAGTTTAATAAAATCGTTGATATTTGACCTGTCTTGGCTGATGATTCAAGACTTAATTGATTTATATTTCAAATAATGTGTGTTCTGTTTAATGGGAGTGGAAGTGCGTTGCATAATTTTGTTGCAAAGTTAAAATTTCTAAGAGTAAGAAATTATGCTATTTGGTTCTAGTATCACGAGCAGTTTGATTTCATTAAAAAAAAGTTTTTTTTTTTAATTTCTATGGGGGTCATGCTTGTTTTGTAAGCTGCTCCCCAACTGATAATGGTATATTGTAGAATAGATTTTTACTAATTTATCTTTCGTTGAAAAGATATTTGTAATTCGTAAGAATATATATAAATTAATTTCAAATTTTCTTTGTTGTATCGCAATTCGGGTACCCCCGCTCCGGTAACCAATTATTGGATAACCAGCACCCCTGCCATAGGACAACCCAAGTGGTTCGCTACGTTTGTTTACTTAGCAAGGGTACCCGGGTTAACGGGGTGAGGTCTTGGCGGTGGATGCGTTTGCCCACCTCCTGCGTGGTGGGCCGAATCGGGAGACTGGTTGACATATTGATTCCTCCTGCCGGAATCCCTCGACCCATCGCCTTGCACTTTAGTGGGGGGTGGATTCATACGTCCGTCACTCCTGGACACTTTTACCCCCAAATCCCTACCTACTCCTCATACTTTTTTCTTTCCCAGAACTTCCTCTCCAATGATAACATCACCAATGAAAACATAGACCCCGAGGGATTCTGTGATGAGATCTTTCGATTTTTATCAATGATTATATACGAATTTATATTTTATAACAAATCTACATTTTCCTATGTTTTGGGTTTATCGAATAATTCTGAATGGTTAATTCCCCCCTTTGACGGTACGACATCCATTTACCTGAAAATTCGTATTCCCATGGACCGGGATCGGTTTGCATTTCCTCGCTGCTTAGTTTATCGATGTATTCAAGGAGGTAATGTAAGGTAGGGCAGTTTGAGATATGTGTGGAATCCCTATAATGTTATTGACTCGGTAAGATGCGGCTGGTGAAGTGTTTACTACGGGATATGCCAAACACTCGATTCAAGAATTCGCGTACTGAGATAACATCATTTATATAATTAAGTTAATTGCACTTTGAATACTGACTGTAAATGTAAAGTTCAAGATTGATGTATAAGCGATGGTAAAGGCCACTGAACGATTATGGTTTCCAAAGCTCTATCCAATTTAATTATTTACAAACAGATACAGAAAACATACTTACCCGACAGGTCACGCTGTTTTGATTCACAGGTGAAAACACACGAATATTCGAATGCAACGTTATTTCACAATTCCAAAGCAAAGTTTTCGAACAAACGATCAATTTTAGGGCTGGAGAATTTTTTGAAACGACCTTAAAACGCTTGTAAATTCTACTTAGATTTAAATTCGAATTTTTCGATAGTCATTTATATTTTTTGCGCATTTAGTTATTTACGATATCGCGGGCTGTGAAGGTGAAAGGTTTCTGACTTTATGGATATGACTGTCCTGCAATGGAATGATATATTTCCCATATTAATAAATATTATATAAATATGATGCATACAAATATTATTTGGATTCATAATACATATATCTGGGCGAAAGGATTACATTTAATTGCCCTGAACGCCACAATTTTTCTGTTACTTTTTTATAATTTACATATTATTTCTTAAAACTTCTTAATTAATGGAACATAATTGTTTTTTCAATAATTTGAATTTAATTGGTTTATCGTATTTTCATTTCACGTTGTAATTATCATATTATGTGACGATAAATATAATAAAAATTAAAAAAGAAACTTTAAGATTATTTTGTAAAATATGTAGTAATGTTTTATCCCAAAAATACGAATATTGTCAAAAGTGCTATTAATTAGAGCTAAATTAGCTTTTACACTAACCCCGCGCAGGAGACCCGGAGGAAAATAATTTTCCTCCGGTCATCTTTTAGGATTCTTTGTGGAGGGTCTTTTTAAGGAAAGGGAGGAGAGGAAGAGGAATAAAGAGAAGGAAGTTCTGGGAAGGTAAAATATATAAGGGTTGGGTGGGAATCTATGGATCAGTGTGTCCAGGACTTACTGTCATACGAATATATCCCCCCCACTGCGAAGCAAGGCGATGGGTCGAGAGACAGTTGAAAAGGTCAAAGGGTCTCGTCAAACCAGCCTCTCTTGATCTGGCAAGCCATGCAGCTGGTGGGATGGTGCATGCTGAACACACATCAACCAATGAACCCGGGCAACATTGCTAAATCACCAAAGATAGTGAATCACTTGGGGTGACCTGTGGCAGATGTTTTGGTTATCCAATAAATGGTTCCCGGGGCAGCGGTAATGACAAATGGAAAATATATACCTATTACTATTGTTATGTTGTCAATAAAACGAAGCGCTTTTAGTGCAATTAACATATCTGTTCAAGAATTGACACCGAATTCACTAAACATTAGCAACATTGATGTACTACCTTTTCCGGCCAATCTAAAAACCCTATACACCTAAATTCTAAGAGTAATCGCACCAAATCTATGATTTGATTAACTCCAACTGTGTGAAGAGGAGAATTTTATTGTCGTTATCCTAAAAATACACAATCAGCAGGAGAATAGTTAATGCTTGCAAAGTATTTAAAACAAAACTAACAAAAAACAAGGAACGGAAAACCTATGAAACAAATTTGATATGTTATTTAATCATCTTAAACACTATAGAATAAGGTGTCCCGTCACTTCGACCTTTCTACTTCTGAAAAAAGAAAAACAAAAATAAGGCTGTATTCATCTCCCCGGGTATTCTAATTCGAGGATGCATAAAAGTCAAAATCCTTTCGTCATTAATATTCCATTCTTGTTTATTGTATGTGAACCGATGTTAAAAGGTACCAAGTTGAAGGTCAATCGAATGCTAGAAGCTGATCGAACTTGTATGCACATACGCACAAATAGTTAGTTACCTACCCAATATTATGTTTCTTAAGACAGCTGTTGCGCCTTTTATTTAAAGGATTATCAACTTATTAACCTGCAAATAGATTGGAAACTCGCTGACCAAAACAAGTGACTTTTTTTTTGCTTCTTACTCAAATGCGTTTTTTCTACAAATATGATTTAAGATTTTCACGGCCAAAATACCCCAAAAACAAATAAAAAAAAAATAAAATAAAAAAAAGCGTTTTTTCTAGCATATCGATATAGCATTAATTATTCTACTTGATTGTGAACATAATTAGTTTTCTACATAGTAATTATCCGCATTAATTATTGTTACGATTATCACAATATGCAACAAAATTATTAGGTAGGTACAAAAATAAGATTTAAAAAAATTATTTTTAATTTGTAATAAAATATCTCGTAAAAAATATTATTTTTTTATTAAATTGTGATGGTGAAAATTGAACCCCGGTCAACGGCATGGACGGCAATCACACAACTATTTTAAGAACGGCGGTATAAATTCATTATGCTTACTAAAAATAAGAATTATGCATTTTTTAAATATATTTACTTTTGTTTTTGGGAATTAATGAATCCAAATTTTGGAAGTGAAAATTAAACCACTTCGCGACATCCGATTGAACTGAAGACTAGTTGTATTGATAATTTATATACACGTGGATATGTACGCATTTTTCTGAAATCGGGTACAGAAGTTAATATGCGAAATAAATGTCGGTCCTGCCCGATTGGAATTTGACGAGGTTGTTAGCGAGGATGACTTCAGTCCCTGGGAAGGAAGGTACACTCCTCAGACAAAACATAATTTTATTTGAAAATATTTTCAATTCGTATTGATATTACAGGCGACTAATTATTGCTTACATGAAAATTTATTATCCTTTGTACTGTGAATAAAAACCTTGTCTTATAAACATTAGTTTATCATTAAAAAATTAAAATATTTCACCAACAAATGTAGATATAATATGTCTCGTATATATAACGCCATCTAGTGGGAAATTTAGCACTAAAAAGTCTTTCCTACAAAAATAAAGTTTGCTTTTTACAGGTGAAAAAAATATAATAAGCAGTAATTGTTGTTTGAAGTACTAGTAGGTACAAATTGAATTATTTGGCGTGTTGGAAAAGAGCCGACGTGGCTCAGTGGTCCAGAGCGTCTGACCGGGCATCAAAAGGCGTGGGTACAATTCCCGTTGGCGGCATTTATTTTTACTCGGGAGATATTTTCAATTTGTATTGATATTACAGGCGACTAATATTGATTATATTTTAATCTTTAAAGGATATTTTAAAATAGATTTATTACTGTAAAAAAACTTTGGTTTTTAATTGTTGATTTTTTTAAATTAACAGTGTTGCGAGTATACACTACCGAAATTATATTGTTTAATAATGACTTTTAAAAGTATTTGGATGTATAAAGAAAATATTAAAATTGAATCATGATTCCCAAATGCACCTATTGCAGATGAACTCAGACCTTTGGATGAATCAAAAATCAGTTTTTTTTTTCTTGAAGGTAACAGCGTGTAACATAATAGTATTAAGGAAGCCTAAAGTAGCTCTTTGAGATTCCTGCTTTAATTTTTGACTGCTGAAGAGGTGATGACTTGACCACATGTGGTTTGGGAATCCAAGATCGTGCAGATAAGACATGGGTCCAGCGCCATGATGTGAGAACGTCTGGTATTGAACTTTTTATATCATTTTTAGTGGCGTCTGTTGTTTCGTAAGTAAAAAACCAACATAAAAATATTATTTGATAATCACGCATAATTTAAATGAAACAAATCTAAACTTTATGTAATAAGACTTATTCATTTATTTGCAATACTGCATAGAGCCAATAACGCCATTTCCGACATAGATGCGAAACTATGTACCCTAGATTTAAATAAAATTGTCCCAGTCTGAAATTTCCCGTCATTTTACTTTACTATTAATATTTCATCGTTCTAATTAATGGACCGGTCAGTGGCTGTAAAAAAAACGTTTTTTTGTGTAATACAACTATTTTCAATTTTCGACCTAGTTGTGCCATATCTTGGGCCGGCTAGTCGCCAATTTCAATTAAAAAATGTATGACTGCTTGACAGAGAATCGAACCTTCCTACCAAAGGTCGGGCTAAAATTATGGAACCACGCTATCACTCCTTATTGGTTTGCACTGAGATTTATTTCGCATATTAACGGATGTAATTTTTTATAATGTCATCCAAATATAGATAAATGCACGTTTGCGCTTGAGTGCCACCAACAGTTAATTTAATGCATAGTCATTGATAACTAGTCTATCCGACGAGTTTCCGCTTGATCGGATGTAAAAAAGTGGGTCAATTCCGCAGCCAAGATTCCATTTCATTCGTTCATTTATTTATGCATTCAATCAAGAAAACAAAATTGAAATTCAAATAGATTTCAAAACATAACGTGACTTTTTAAATGCTTCTGTTATTATTAATATGTAAGGTTAGTTATCATCAGGGGATCATTTACTCTGCTGGATCATTTACTAGTACCAGCAAGTAGTTTATGGAAGCCATCGAGTGTGTTTGTACGCTGTAGAAATTTCAATAGATAGATAGACATGGTTTTTAAAATATTAGTGGATATGTCAGTGACGTTACATTTTTTGAAGTTGCTGAAATAATTTGTCTTTGGGGTTCCATGATAAATCAACACAATGACAGGTAAGTTTTTAGATTCTCACGGCCAAAAGCATTTTTGTTATTTGTTTTTGGGGTGTTATGCCGTGTTGCGCTAACTCCTTCTTTAGCCGACGTTTCGGACAGCGTTGCAGTGTCCATCATCAGGGCAGATCCGGTAGATCCGAAGATGTGATGTACACGATGTACACGGCATAACACCTCAAAAACAAACAACAAAAAAACACAATGACAATTCAACACACTTTTAAAAAGTGATATAAAATCAATAGAAACGATGAAAAAAAAAACCTAACCTAACCTACTTAACCCAGTTAATAAAGTTTTTGTTTCATCACTTTCCTTGAATATAACTTTTTAAAGGTGTGATGAATTATCATTTGGATGAGTTATCCGGTCACCTTTGGAAATATATTCAGTTAAAAAGCTGCGATTTTGTTTTTCTTATATTATTTGAGTTATTATGTTTTTTTGGACATGATCATTAAATTTTAATATTTTAAATTCTTCAAAAATTAGGTGTGTTGGATAATCTTTTAGTTTTTTCAATGTTATTTTTATAATTAGACGTTGTACAATTTCAACAGGGAGTAGATTTGTTTTGTAAGCAGCTCCCCAGCTAATTACAGCGTATTGGAGATTTGATTGTACTAAAGCGTGGTAGACTGATGCTAGAATTTCCAATGAGAGAAAATTTCGAATTAAAATAATATACTATCCTCTTTTTCTTTTAAAAAAGAACAATATCAAATATGTGCATATTTGTCTTTACCTTCCACCAAAAAAAATCCACACCTTTCGAAAATAACCCTTTTTGACCAAACAATTTAAACCCAAATAACATTAAAAATAACGGTAGGAATAGGAATGTTTAACTGTTATTCTAGAAAGAAAGGAAACATACTGTTATATCGCAAGTCACATGACATGTTACACTCGCGGGGTGTCTGAAACTTCATCCCCTGTGGGCGGCCAAACTACGTCAGGAACTGGGCAACGGGGGTGGAGCCAGTTGACATTAATTATAAACTACCCTTAAAACTTCTGGGGTGCTTTGGGATGAGAAACATTTTTGTTCCAACGGTGATATTGTTCAATATACCTACTTTTTGATTTTATACTAGAAATCTAAAAGATCTATACATCTAAAAAAAAGTGAAATTAATTAAAAAAACATTTTTTATAATTTATATAATCTCCGAAAATAATGTAGCATAATACGTTTAGTATGCTTTTATAGTTCTTCATAAAATTGTTCCTTATGCTAGCGGATTTACAATTTTATTGTTTTTACACCACAATCTTCTTTTATGTTATTTATATCCCGTTTAACTGTAGTGATACAATGGCAGGTTATACTGTACTTTACAGTTAAAATAAATTAATTAAAATCCCATCAAGTAATATTTAATTTCAAAATTATAATATGCCTGTAGAGCCCAAAAATCGACATAGGTCAAGGCTATATAGTTGAATAAAAAATATTGTATTTTTCTTTTTTAAATGATAAACTGATGTTTATAAGACAAGGTTTTTATGCATCGCACAAGGGATAATAAATTATTATAAGCAATAATTAATCGCCTGATATATCAATACAAATTGAAAATATTTACTGAGTTAAAATTAATGCCGCCAACTCGAATTGAACCTGCGCCTTCTGATTTTCGGTCAGACACTCTGGACCACTGAGCCACGTCGGTTTATTTCTAACCCGCCAAATAATTCAATATGTACTAGTGCTTCAATCAAGAATTACTGCTTATTATTAATTTTTTTCCACCTGTAAACAACCAAATTTATTTTTTTAGAAAGGCTTTGTTAGTGCTAAATTTCTCACTAGATAGCGTCGAGACATATTATATCTACATTTGTTAAAATATATTTGGTGAAATATTTTGACTTGTCAAATATTATTATTTTTTTAATGATAAACTAATATTTTTAAGACAAGGTTATTATGCATAGCACAAGGGATAATTAATTATTATAAGCAATAATTAGTCGCCTGTAATATAATTTTTGTATTAAAGATTGTAGTAAGGATATTAAATGGATGCAAATGATTTTTTGTGACTTATACATATTTCAGCAAATTTTTAGAGCAAAATTATGAAAATTAAAACCATTTTATGCTCAATAATACTTAATACTGTTATTGCACATCTATCCTTTCCCTACTTCTACACATCTTTTGATTCAAACGTCAATCTGGGAAACTAATATTTCTGTCCATTTAGTACTTACGTTTATGAATCGGGAAGTATTATGTCTTAAAAATTATGTCTTTATCAACAAAATTAAGAGGGTAATTTAATTTATTCGAAAAACAAAATGAAAATGAATGTGTAAAGCTCACTTTTTTTAGTGGGAATTTAGTTTCAGGACTGACATTTTTATATTTCATCACACCAATTAAAACAAAGGACCGTTCTTAATATGAATACTGAAATAACAACACAAGATAATCATAATGACCACAGTAAATTTTTATTACCCAAACATTAAAATAATCGTAAACAAATTTGATCAGCGCTAGGCGCCACAATGACAGAGTATATTAATAATCATTTTTATTTAAGATTTGAAGACTACCTGTGGACAGAGAAGGGTTGACTGGCTCTTTGATGAGGCGAGAGAAATTTAAATACAGAAGTATTTACATGGGTTTATTGAAATACAGGTAATTATGTTAATTCACGATATGTATTTTATTCTTACTGTTTCAACGATTTTATGACCTATTTCAATCATTGTCCTTTATTTTGTATATCTAGCCAATTAATACACAGTCAAGAAGCAAAAATAAAGCTCAGAAAGTTAGTCTGATAATTCAATTCAATTTATTCAGTTTATTATTTTAAAAACCTGTCTATTTGAAAATGTTTAATTTTAGTGCGTTTTTATACACTTGTAAATGAGAATTACATAACTATAAACAGTGGGTATCAAGATATCATTTGATATTTTCACGTCCAAAAGTAATTCGCCACACTGTAATGCTGCACGAAACGTTTGCTAAAGAAGAAGGTAGCTCAACACGGCATAATACCCCAAAAATAATTCACTTTTAGTGGATATCAACATTGCTATGCTAGTAGTAACAGAACTTGTATTTTAAAGGCAGATTCATTGATGATAAAAATGTAGATATCCTAATTTATTCTGTTCAACAGCAAGATTGCTCACCACACCAGCATGACCATTGACAACTAAATTTTAATTATTTAATTTTTTTTTCAATACAAGAAAATTAAGTGTCGGTCCGACAGGAACATTCAAGCCGAAAAAGCTCTGTGAACAGATTAAATGGTGCATTACACACACCTCTTTTGAGATATAAGTCACAACGGTGCATTAATCAAGACATTGGGTACACGTGAATGCAAGAGCAGAAGAGATAGTTAAGGTCGTAAAATGCTTACCTATTAAATAGCATTCAAATGTAAGTGAAGTGGAGTTTATGTAGAAAAAAGTTAATATTTTAAACAACTACCAATTGCTACTAGATACAATAATTGTTCGGGATAACAGATATTATATTATCATCTAAAGTGTGATAAAATTACGTTCGACCGAACTAAGTATTTATAATAAGTTCAGTGAGAAAAGAATTCAATTCCAATTGCTAATCTATAATCATATCAGGAAGAAATACATGTTGGATGATAATTTTTTTTGTACTGTATTATATTTATTTACTTTTAATTCATGGAACACGTAGTACAAGCGGAAAAATGGTGAATTTACGTCACATTTGGAGTCAATTTTAGGACATAACAAATTTTATGTGAACCTTCTCCTTTTTTGAGTAAATTGAGTCGAAGGTTAGAATTTTTTTGGTAAAATTTAGGAAAAGTTGGTTGCCAACGTTTAAATAAAAATAAAATCGACATGCTCCGATCCAAAGAAAGAATTTTTTTGGCTCTCTTCATTATGTGTTGAAGATTCGCCAGTTCAGTTTTCCGCAAATACAAGTTTCCGAACCACGTGCATATGAAACTAGAATAATGAAAATGTAAAATAGGCTATTCGAACATTTTGGGATTCTGAGAATTGATATTTGGCTTTCCTCACTAGAAATTCTGCCGACCCCTGCAGTAGGCTATCGAAAACTTCAACCTAAAATAAGATAACACTTAACAATAATAATATATAACTCTGTCGCCTTAATTTCATTAACATCGTTAACACGACATATAGACTTCATAAACGCGAGCCAGGTACGTTCCAAGGTTCACTGATGATAAAGGTGTGTTTACATTGTAAGTGCGGTTAATTTGCTACCATTTAAGTTTCGTATAAGACTAAAGCTCGCCCCCCACAACGCGCATTAGCTTTACACGAGTGAGCCCACGCGAATGAGCCCAGCCTCCCTCTGAAACCACTTCCCGCCGCTGGTGACGAGATTTTAAACTGTTGACGATTATTTCACTGTTTAATGATCATTTGCCGGTGACTTTCTTGGTTGTCTTTAAAAACCTTCAGCTGTAACTACCGTATTTTTTACATTTTACGCACACGCCAGGGCTCCGTAGTTAAAATGACAAATAAAATATTCCAATATTTACACAATGTTAAATAAGTTGATACCCTTGACAGATTCCTTGAAGAGTTAATCATAAAGAAATATGAAAGATTAAATTATTTTATATTGGAATAAAGTTATACCAAAGGTATAGAGGTAAACGAAGGGTGAAACAGAACAAGACAAAGAAAAATCAAAAGGTAGCGGTCTCAACTGGGAATCGAATTCAGTGTTACCGAGACAATGCCTCCAACCACTTGGCTATTGGGGCTTAATTGTTACCCAATAATCTGGTCACCAAATAGGCTAAAGCCATTTCAAACGAATGATTTCGATTCTGAATGTTGTTCTTTCACCGGGGCGATACTGAGAGTATCTTTCACTCCGTTTCCTCCATTGCGAAAATTTGTTTTATTTTCTATTAGTTATTTACTTATCCTACAAACCAGAGACATTACACCACGTGACAGCCAACGACACCTATAAATGTGTTAATGACAATTAATTTGTACCATAAAGATATGTTTTACATAAAAAAATATAGCCGCTAAGCATATTATTTACGCGTTTAACTGAATTTTCAAGCTAAGTAAGTATTTTTTTTTTTAAAGAAAGACAAACATTCCCGGGTTACGGATAACCTGACAATATTTGAAAATCTCCTACTACCACCACATTAAGCGGAAGACTTTGCTTGTATTGCAATCATATTATTATTTAAGCTCAATCTAACCAAAAATTAAATATATATTTATAGTATTTTCATTCAATAATTTCTGATTAGTGATTATTGTGACAGCCCTGGATAAATGTCATAATGATTCGAACATTTTTTATTCAGTCTTGAGTGACTCATTTGGTTCAAGTCACTTTCTGAGATCAATTTACACTTGGGCCATCAACTGAGGTATTATATATAGGAAATATAGACACTACCCTGATCAGGTGGTGACGCTTGGAAGTCATTTTAAGCACCCTAAAGATCTAAATGGTTTTTTAACAAGACAAACAGGAAAGACCCCGTTAGCAAAATAGACAAACACAAAAAACAACAGATTCGCTCTTTTTTTTGGAATATTAGACAAACATTTTGTCTATTTTTTCTTGGGTAGCTTCCTGTATTCGTTATTCGACTATTGTATGATTGATAATTTAATATGATATGGACTTTAGCATTGGGTTGAAGAAAATCACAGGTTTTGCTTCTATTTGCCATATAATTCGTTGTTGTAAAGACCTGAATTTGATTTGTATTCTTATAATTACTTTATATTATCTATACTACTAAATCACATGTAAATGAAATCCTCTGCACCCCCTGTGAGGTTATCTTTATTAATAATAAAAAAAATATATAAAAAACATAAAATAAAGATACGTGGAAAGGGAAGTTTAAAAAATAGTTACATATGCTATTTCAAGCAACACAGATGTTGATGCTGAATCTTGGCCTTTCAAACTGAAATAATGATTATTTCAAAAACCAACTCGTCAAAAAAAGTTTTTGTACAACAATACAACTATTTTCAATTTTCGTCCTAATTGCGCCTATTTTTTTAGACTGATTGAACCTTTCTCCCAGGGACTGAGTCTTAAACGGCTGTGAACTTTTAAAATGTCTTTTAAAACATTTTTTGTTTTGGTGTGAATGAGGATTAAACCGTCTTCCCCAAGGACTGACAAAAAATAAATGAAACGCACTATCCCAATTGGATAGTACCGAGATTTATTTCGTGTGTTAACTATTGTAACCAACATTACATTTCTTAATTTTTTTATCTATTCATTCAAATCGAAATGATTCATTTGTAAAACCTAGTTTTAAAGACACTTTGAGTTCATTGTAATTTAGCCCGCATATTGGTATCTGCATATACGTAGTATGTTTAATTGCCATAAATAAAAATAATTTTTAAAAATCACAATTTTTTTTCTTCTTCGAATTTTAAGCCTACTATTTCGGGGCCACCCAGATCCAAGGATTTTATCGCCAAGATGGAGGTGTGTATCTACCTAAGCAAATATTTTAAAAGTCTGATTGGTGATGTAGTACCTTTATTACCGTGGCGATACTGACTGTGCCTTCCTCTTGTGGTATAAGATCAGTCCATTAATGCTGACCAAACATTCTAATACGATATTGATAAAATGGCAATTTCCCGGTGTTGCGTCGCATTGATATGGCGTTCATCTCGTTACGTCACTCCGATTGATTTGCAAACGCTCTGCCCACTGCCTTGTTTATGCAGCTGAATTACAAAAACCTTCTCTTTTTATGCCCTCTAAATTATTTAAAAAATAATTAATGTTTAAAAAAAAAATAATAATTCCTTCGCTTGACCGCTCGTTTGAATTTCTTGTGTCTCAGTAGATATTTTATTTTTTTAAATTTTTAAATTCAAAATGGATATGAATAATCACATTGATAGGATATCTACGAACCATGAAGACATAAATAATAACATTACAATTGCATTCCTAACTTACTATAATTTTTTTAAATTGGGATTATGTAGCTTCTATGTTCAAACGTATCATAAGTTTGGTCGGGTGTAGGTAGTTTCTATAAATTATCGAAGAGAGTTATATTCTCTTTTACATAAGCACTTACATCTTGCAATAATTTTTGCGGTAATATTGCATTATATTCGGTGTCTCCAATAGTCTGCAGTGTTATTCACAAACTCTCTTATTAAATAAAACTCCGGCTTCTATATAAAACTTGGACTTTACTGTGATAGATTTATAATGGGCTTCATTAGCAGTCCCAATTTCACTCTTCTTAATTAACAGGCGGTTGGAATAATATGGTCCCCCTTGAGGCTGCCACCTTATTTACTATCGGGTAACCTAATAGACTAACCTATTACCATCTATAGGTGAGCTCATACACTAATATAAAGAAAATTACAAGATCCAAAAGAATTTTTAGGACTATTACAAAATTTTGTTTTTCAAAAGACCAAGTTCAAACTTTTATCGGTTTATGCAGTAGGTAGACCAAGTCATTTTATTTTATGTTTTTTTTTAAATTATTATTATTTTTATAATAAATATGTTGCTAATTACTTACCTAGTATAGAATTCTACAGAACCTATGCTTGATGGCAAATACAGAAGAAATTCCGAGTAACATTATTTTTCTTTAAAAGAAATTTACAATAACGGTTCAATCGACGCTGTTTTTACAAACACAGCCATATATATTAAGCCACTTAGTCTTTCCTTTACAAATTAATAAAGTTCGCCGCCCACCCTACCCCCGACTGGTTTATCGACGCGGTCAGAGTTTAGCCTTGTTATTTATGCCGTACAAGAAGGGGGACATTCCGCTGTGTTTAATTAACATTGCAATCAGTGTTGCGGCAATGGTCGCTAAGAACCATTTGGCTACCGGCTAATAATGGGGCCACTCTGATGTCTTGTTTCTTATGTGAGATACTTTGTTAAGCATTCGATTGGTTTTTCTGGCTTTTTCAAAAACGTATTATGATAAAAATTTATTTTAAGAGTAATTTATTTCACTGTTTTCTTAAATTTTCAATTAAAAAAAAAAGTTCTACCTAACCTTATACCTAGCTTCATTATTTATAATAACTATTAATAATACAAATCCACTACTATTAGAGCTAACGCGGTACTGTATTGCTTTGAAAATGTTTGATGGTAAATGAATTCTGGTCTTAGATATTCGAAGTGAAAAATGTGCAAAAATTAAAAAAAAAGATCAAACCTTATTATGGATCCAGCACCAAGGAATAACACTGTTTACGTAAAGGTCGTCTTAAGCGATCAAATAGGATTAATCTTTTATTATTGTTCTCTAATGACATTGAGCTCATTAAACTCTACACAAATGGCATTTCTTACCTTTGACATGGGAGTTTTCTTTATATGAACATGTTTCTACCATACTGTTTTGGCCTTGATTTGGTAGGTAGGTACTTACCACAAATTACGTATCTGGAGAGATGATTTTCTTTTGAAGTGAGGCACACTCTGTAGTTCGATTTCTAATAACACTGTCGATACGCGGCGTCTTCAACATTCAATCCTTATTGACATAGAATTAGACAACTGAATGTTGCACGTCCCGTCCTTAGCCCGTTAGTCGCAGGTACCCATCTTACCACTTATGGTAGCAGTATTACCTCGCTCAATAGCTCAAACGTCATCCGTCGTCCTCGTGATATTTAAAAGTTTTCCAACGCCTCATTACTGTCTTCGAAAAGAGACAACAAGAGTCAAGAAGAGCCGAGATTCAGTTCTCGTCTCTTGTTCCTCAGTGTCAAGCCGCTTGATAGATCCTGTCCCTTAATGGATCTGTTCCAATGAGCGAGTTGGCAAAATTGATACCGGGGATTTAATGTCTCGCCAATATCCGCAATCGTGTTGGAAATCGCCACAACATTAATGAACCATGCAGATCTTCAAACTAAGCAGTAATTGGTCCAAGCAGGGGTAAATCAATGCCACCAATTAAAATCTCGCGGTTGAATGTATCACTAATCACACTCGTTCATCTATTGCAAGTAAAATACGTCATATTTGTAAAAATAACAATACATATAATAATAATAATACATATTATTAAAAATTTTACACGCAAAACACTTCAATTATCTCAACCAAACGTATGTTGACAAAATTAAGTCAAACAAATGGTTGAGTATTGGAGAGTTGAGCACAGAAATAGAAGGATTTATGCTTGCAATTCAGGATAGAGTCATTAATACTAAAATTTATAGAAAGCATATAATCAAAGATACAAATCAAATTGATGATTTGTGTAGAAAATGTTTGGCTTTTCCGGAAACTATAGAACATATTATATCGGGATGTTCTATATTAGCACCGTCCGAGTATACATTTAGGCACAATCAAGTTTTAAAAATAATTCACCAAAATTTGGTAATTAAACATAACTTGATTGACTGCCGTAATGTAGTACCATATTATGAATACGAACCAAATTCATTTTTAGAAAACGAATTTTATAAAATATATTATGATAAAACTATACTAACAGACCGAGCGATTAGTCATAATAGACCCGATATAGTTTTACATGACAAAATTAAAAAATAACTTATATCATTGATGTTGCTATTCCAAATTCCTGTAATATTCAAAAATCTGTTAGTGAAAAAATAAGAAAATACACAGATTTAGGAAATGAAATAAAAAGAATTTGGCATTCTCAGACTATAAAAATATTACCATTCGTTATTTCGGCTACTGGCATTATACCTAGCTCTCTAATTAAAAATTTAGGCGTATTAGATCTATCAAAAAATTTATATATAAAGATGCAAAAGTCGGTCATTTTGAATACATGTAGGATAACAAAAGATTTTTTAAATATTTATGTTGAGGGATCAGTAGGATTTATAGGCCCTGTTAGAAGTTCTACCGAGCCGAACCCTCTGATATGAAAATATCTGGAGACGGTGAATTTTTTTTTCCCATTTGATATCTGGTGATTTGACGTGTTGTTGTTCTTGTATTGTTTTGTATTTATTTTACTTATATAATGCACTTACATAGTGTTGATTGACTAGCTGATCATTTGTGGAAAAGTGAGTGGAAGGGTTAAGTTTTTCCTTTGGGGAAGACTTAACCCGGACAACTAAATCGGAAGTTTAGAAAAAAAAAAAAAAAAAAAAAAAAAATATTTGTATAAATATGTCTATCTCAATTATTAATGTTTCTTTTTTTTGTGACTTTATTGAAATATTTAAAGAAAGATTATGTTTGCCAAACAATGTACATGTTTATATGTTTATAAAACTATTAGCACACACGAAGATGTGAGCTAACTTAAGATTAATAAAAAATTAATAAAATAAATAAATAAATAAATAAAAATATTTGTATGCAAAAAAAAATCGGTGGTTTTCACGAACCAGATCTAAACGATCTGTAATAATCTGTAGTTCATTGTAAATGTTCACAATATCGATGTCACTAAAAAAGTAGAGTTATTTTCGCTCAGCAATGCACATAGCAACATATTTACTAGAATTAGGAACACGGTTCTCAAACTAGTCGACCTATTACTGCAAACCGTGGGCAAAAAGTAGGTCTCAAACAGCTTCCTTACAGATGTCCTAAATAATAGGAATGAGTTTTCAAAATTTCGTATTTTCTACAATTTTTTCTACGTTCGGAGTAAAAATATGTGTATTTATAGCCCATTTTTGCATTGAAAACATTCCAAAACTCTATGAAAAATGTTAAGTTCATACAACAGATAAACCCTTTGGCTGTTTGAACAATGTATTTAACTTTTATGTCAGTTTCTATATTAGTAAGCTTTTCACGTACACGGCCCAATTGAATAAATTTTTCACCTATTTTTCAGTAAGGCTACAAGTATTTAGTGTGCCTGCCTAACCTTTTTGGTAGTGTTAGATTTTTTTGTTCTTACTGGTTCGCGTACGACAGTTACTGTACCAATGTTCTATAGCTCGACAGAGCTAAAAAAATGGTAAGGTTCAACTAAATCGTACTTCGACAGGTTTGAAATACAATATTGGCAAGAAGCGGTGTAATAATGAGACGGGATGACTGATTTATGGTTTATTGATTGCATTAATGGAATCATTTGATTAATTTTTAATGAAAGGTAAATCACTAATTACAAAGGGTCTGCGGTAAATACTGACAAACGTATTAAGATTGATGCTCAGTAGCAATATTTTTACTTCGAACAGTTTATCTACCTACTTGCTTTAATGAAATCATCTTGAGGAGCATTTTTTATGTATTGTGAGCAAGTAAACAATTATGTTACATTAATTTGTATATTGTGAGCAAGTAAACATGTGTGCTACTTTTTATGTATTGTAAGCAAGTAAACATTTATGTTACATTAATTTTTGTATTATGAGCGAGTAAACATTTATGCTACTTTTTATGTATTGTGAGCAAGTAAACACTTGTGTTACATTTTTGTATGTGTCGTGAGAAACTTGACATTTATGTTACATTTTTTTCTGTCAGATAGACATAAAACCGAGTATGATCGATATTTGTATTTTTTTTCCTTTATAACTCGATATCATTGCAATTCATCTGATTTTAAAATGCAATGGATCAATCTATTAAAACACAAGTGTTTTTAATAACAACAATCTCAAATTCATCCATCTCTCTGTGTGCGTATCCCTACGCAACGAAACGAAGGACTTTATGAAAAGCAGCTCGCATTACAACCGACAGGAGAAGGAGATCAAATATACCTGTTTATTGTTTCGCCACGTTTAAAATTTATTATTTTATGAGTTTATTTGTTAAAGTAAAGTTTCACTAAATAAGGTTTTATTTTTTATAGCAATTATAATTGTCATGTTCATACATTTTTTACATCGATTTTCTTCCACAAAATTTTGGCAAACATATGATATGAAAATAAAAGTTTTTTGAATTGTACTTTGTCTGAAATATTTTGCGAAAATTCGAATCCTAACATCAAAGAGAACCTAATTTATATCTCTGTACCCTGTATCCACATTGCGAGAAGTAAATAGACGAATAAATGATGACTTGTTATGTAAATTATAAAATTAGGGATAAAGCATTTAATAGAAATTGCACGTGTTCCGAACCCATTTTATGATGGATGAGCGTGAATAAAAGTGGGTTCCGTTTTTATGTTAAAGTCCCTCAGCCTTCCCCTAGTTTACGACATTTTGGGGGGAAAACATTAAAAAAATCTGAACGCATTGTGAGTTTTACAATAAAGTTACAATTTTTATCAAATCATTAAAAATCTGACGCAAAAAATGTGAACATTTTTATCTTTAATTTCTATTCACTGGTGAATAATATCGTAGGTACTACTGTTGTCGCGCGGTGTTAGATACAATAGCTACCGATAAGTTGATAAAAATTTCCCCACGTTAAAAATTAATTATTTTGAATCGATTTCATGAATTTCTATTGGGTTTTTTTAAATTTTGGAACATTTTACAACAATTTGTAAGATTTAAATAATTTTTGTATTTCTGTTTGTCTTAGCAATTTCTGTTAGCAATGTTTTAAGAATTACATAATACGTGCTGTGTCAACGGTACTCTTGTAACGAATTATCATAATGTCGTAATATTAGATTACACATTTTTTTAAATGCAGCCGGTTGGTGATAGTTTCCAGTCTAATCAAAGATATGTTACGGTTCTTAAATAATTTAATCATGTTTATTTTAGCTTCCTAATCGGATGTTTGATTTTTTTTCTAATATTTTTATATTTTGCAGAATTTGCAAAAGGTAAGTAAATTCTTGTCTATAAACTGTGACAAAAAGTTTCAAAATTCCCCTTTTGTCCCCGTAAAACAAATAGGGGATGTCCCTTACGGACCCACTGCCTTTGCCCAATAAATCGTTCCTCAAACAATGTTGTTTGATCCTTGAAATCTCTGCCGAACCCCGCCGCGAACAATACAAAAGGAAACATTAAGGACCTTTGCCTTCAAAGGACAAGTCCGTTACGTAACGTTTTGTTGGCAAAAAATATAATCTGAGCTTCCCTTTTCCCTTTTCGTAGAGGAAGCTTAGCTTTTGGTTTTATTTATAGCGAGAGCAAAACGTGACGGGATATTTATGGTTTCTATAGTATGGATGCAAATCTCTTTGCCTATGGCAGTATTATTTATAAACAACCAAACCAACCTACCTATTTTTTATTTAAATTACTCTACATATTAATCATCCGTTTCGGGTACAAGATATCTTATATAAACATTCCTAACATTTGGGAAAATAGGCAGGCAAAAAAAAAAGTTAGGTTATAAGGAGTAAATAAATATATATGCTGTTCTAATAATTTAATTTGATGGCACCATTACTCTTAGCATGCTAAGCTGTGCTAGAACATGTTGTGTCGTGTGGTATCCTGAACAAGTTTTTCAAGTCATAACATTCCAAGTGGAATGGGCTATCAATAGAATTATGCGTTGCTCGGTGTAGGTACTGTACGTACAGAGTTCGCAGAAAATATTGTAAAAATAATAATAATATTTGGATAATTTGTAAAGCGCCGTTTTTGTGATTATTGTATCATGAATTCAATAGTTGCAATTGAAAAAAAAATAATGCGCCTTTGTAAATAATCACTCCGTGTTTTATGTTAACCCCTGCATTTTGGTACCTACCAGAATTTGAAGATATAAAATGATAATGTTTGGATCTAACATCGTATCGGGAGATCAGGGGGGAGCAGAGGCAGATGTTCTAACATTTCACAACCACACGTGCAGTGACCACCTTCCGTCCCTCTCCCACCAATCACCTATCTAATTCATAATAATTTGGCAGAAAGAGATGGAGTGATATCAAATGAGAGGGGTGTAGATAATTATAGGGATGTTCCAAAAAAACACAAATAATATTTATCAAATTTTGTTTCTGAACATCGAAATCTCTCGGTGTATTATAAATGTATATATCTATATAACTCTAAAGTTTATGGTAATTTAGTAAGTAAGACTAAAATTTCAGCAGTGACATACAGCAATTTTTTTCAAATTTTTCCAGACAACGACGTCATGTTTTTATGGCGGAAAATAAATATCACATTTATTTGAAACCCACAATGTAGGCAATTACATAATATACCATACATTTTCGTATGGTATATTGGTTGTATCGAAATTCAAACGCTGGTGTTAATACATCAAGGGGGAATATTATAATATTATTGATATTTTTCATTTGAAATATATTAAATATCAACTAAAAGTATGTCTGTAATAAAATAAACAGTCAAAAAGTTTTTAGATAACGTGAATTTTTCAATTTTTGTTTCCTGCTAAAGGTATATAATTATAAGTAAAAAAATAACGATGTTTCATTTTGATGTTTTCGATTGGCATTAAAGATTTATAATATTTGGTTAATACATTCGTGTTTTTCAGCAAACATCGATTATTTTAGAGGACAGTATTCCGATGACGCCATCGGATAAAAACAAGAAAATTTAAGAAGTTAAAATTTAAGAAGTCAATTCAAAACGTGAAACTTGTCAGTAGATAGTGTGGAATATTTACAAAACAACTAAATTCATACAACATTCCGATGTTTTTTTATTGGAAGAGATGCCCTGCTCAGAGGCACGCTTATTCCACGCGACCCCTATTCAAAACAGACAAAAGTTAGTGCCGAAAAAGAATGGTTCTGTTCTCTGCTAATGTGTAGATATGTGATACGAACGCTCCAAGTGCGTACAATGCATTGCACATTATTTCGGACAGGGTTGATTAATGTTGTAAAAATTGATTCATTTTTGATTTATTTGACGTACGTACGTAGGTACCCACATACTATATTTTATGTATCTTTGTACCTGCATACAGAATCGTCACCGTTGTTGGACAAGTTTTAAATGAACAAATTTTCTCTCTTTTTCATTTCTTTCCTCAAATATATAATCTGCACAGCATTCCCAAAGATGATATAGGCCCTGAGGGAAATTATTTTCCTCAGAGGAGTGTAAAAAAATGTAACTTCCATTTGCGAAAAAATCAAATTATTTTCTTACTCATTTTATTCTTGCGCTATGTGTGTGATATTGGTGAAGTTTGATGGACTAATAAAATGGCTTTACAGCACTGATAATTGGAGATGGAGTTAACATTAGGTATATTATATATCGCCTGTAATAAAACCTATATCCTACATAATTTGCGATTTTATTATTCACATAATTTTTGTAATGTAATGTTGGATATATTATTTAAATAAAAATCTGTTCAGACCGGGAGGAAGTCCTGTTATAGTCAAAATCGATTTAAGAATGAGGTGAGGTAGTTACATTGATTTAGCAAGTTTTGGAGTGACTGTCATCACAATCGGTAGGAAACTGGCGACGTATTGAGATGTGTAGTTTTGGGCACATTCCTGATGGATATAAAGTCGCATAACTTCTAAAAAAATCGATGACTTAAGAAATAATCTTAAAAAGTCTAAAATATTATTTATTTATTTATTTATGGCACAAGTAGTATCTTTAAATGCAGAAAAAAAAATTTGGAAAAAAAAGGATCGTATTGTGACCATACTTTATGTTATCACAATAATTTTACAAATAAAATTTTAACTAGGCTACAGGGAACAAATGTTAACTAATAACTATTTGCATAAATGTAAGTTCTTTTGGTGCTATTAAAAATATTGGTTACCCAAGCTGTGTATGCGTGGTATAAGGGACGTTTAAAAGAATTTTTGCAGCGAAAGATAGTTTTAGTTTGTATGAATATTAGGAACATGCAATTAAATCAATTGCATTTATGCGAGGCTGGCAATAAGGGAATTAATGATTTTAAAAAGAAAAATGATATCAGGTACCAATCTTCTGTCAGACAACTTTAATTATGTTAGATTAGACAGTTTTAGTTTAAACTTTAAATCGGATTATTTAGTTTATAATTTATGTCCTAAATGTGGTGCTGTATTTTCTCAATAGAATCTGATTATATTACAGGTCTCAATTTTCACCATCCCGATCAATGTTTGAGTAATTATGTCGTTACGCTTCTTTATTCTTTAGCCAACGTTTCGAACAGCGATAAAGTGTCCATCAGTATACATTCGTATACATCTGCCCTGACGCACAACACGGATAGAACCCAAAACTTAATCACGATTAAACAGTATACTTTACCATATTTGTTTGTATGTAACTAACCTTTTCCACGATAGTATTAGATATACTTTCAATGTGAAACAAAAACATTTTGTGTGAATTATTTGAAAACCCCTGAGGAAGCCATTTTATTGGCCGTTGCTAAGTGCGTCATTATCCTGCGGAGTAATTATTATTTGTGTGGAGATTTGCACAACAATAAGGTTCCGTCGAGTACCAGGGGCAGCACTACTACACAAAGAAGAAATCCGATGCAAAGCGTCTGCGAGGGTTGATATTCCATCAAACCAGAACTCCTACCCCCTTTAGTTTTGATACCCTAGTACATTGACGTGAAACTATTAATAAAAATCACAAAACCATAGTTTATACAGTTTTTTTAATGATCTCAACCAGAGGATCAGAGGCATCTTGCAATAATTGAAATGAACTAAATTAACCTTTAACTAAAACAATATATTTTTATCCATATTTTATCATCCGTAACTATTAACGTACGACTAATAACAAAAATAAATTAGTATATTTTTACTTGTTTACTTAATTCAAAACCAGAATATTCCACAAATAATGGCAGGAATTTACTAATAATTACGTTGGTCAAGGCGAAACACTAGAAGTAATACAAAATCATGTGGTTTTCGTTTAAAAATTTGATCGCTTAGAACTTTAATTAAATACTTCGACTAGAACACATCTTGGCCGTTGAAATAATTGAGCTTTTTCATAAGCCCTAAAAAATATGAAGCATTAGGTTTAAGTTCAAAATCTCCTACTAACGAACACCTTTTCGGTTGTGGTTTCATTGTATAATGTGGCCAATTAAGTTCATTAGAAAATTATCGTAAAATATTTAAATATTTGTCCCTGAACTTTGCAAAATAAAATAAAACACTTATTGTCGAGTTTTTGTCTGCGTAAATCAAAAGAGGCTATTGGTGTTAAGCGGGAATTTACACCTTATCGCGATTTACATAAGGTGTGTTGTTGTTAACCAAAGATATTAGAAGAACGAGATATGCTATGTTGGCCGCCGGACCGTAGCCGGAGTACTACCTAATTAGGGTACTTTGAACGGTATCGGGACGTGTACGCACAGAAATCTGTTCTATGTATTAGTGCGGATACCTTAGCGCAAGCGAAGGTGTGCAGTAGTATTGGTGAACAAAACCGGCGACACTCCGGCAAAACAATTCCACTCAGTACGAACTGCGCATAGCACATCTCGTTCTTCTAATATCTTTGTTGTTAACCGCCCGATTCCAAATGTTACACGTCTGGATCCATCGCCTTAAGTTTAAATTATATATATTGGTTACTTCGTTTCATAAAGCAACAAAGTACTGTACTATTACTAAATGTATCGGACGGACGGAATTTATAGGCAAGCAGGTAAAATGTTATATTTAAAATAAATTTTTCTGTTCTCATATGTTTCTACGATGACTCATCTTTGATAAGATCCATATCACCATAACGTGTCATGTTTCTTTGACAAGGTTGAATATCGTACGACAAAACCGTGGAATTAAAGTAATTGGTCTGAGTAAGTGGGCCTGACACGTGTTTTCAAATTTGATCCGAGTAAAAATATTTCAAACATTTCAAACAACGGGAATTTTATGCATTCATTTTATTACATATCAAAAAACGAAACTAAAATAATGTTATTTGATCTTTTATATTGGTTCACAATTAATTAAATGTTGATGCTTTTGCAAACACTAACAAACTATTTCCTTGTAAAGTATAATGAAACACTCCTTGCCCCCCTTTCTTGAATGAGTTTTCAGCTTCAAGACCTGCCCCACGCAGGGTCCTTTAGAGGTCGCCAGCACTTTGCGTTTCCTCCTTCTTCTACTTCCTTTCATCCGGACCTCGACCAACTCCAATATATTTCAATGAAGCAGACGCCTATTCAAAGTTCCAGACACAATTCATTATTATTTGTGTGCGATTTATTCAGACTACTTGTTTTTTGTTTTGTTTTTGGTTTCCCCTTCGGAAACACCTGAATGTTTTAACATGTAAACGAAGTATATTATTGGAAGCACACAGAGACGGCCCAGAGCGAAAAGGCGCCTAGCGCGAGTAAAATGATGCCCCTTTTCAAAAAAATCCAATAGACGCCTCCAGAGGTAGGTCATCAATGTAATCAGTAATATTCGGTTGATTCTTATATTTGTGTAACGCCGTTTAGGTGAAAATAATCTCAAAGGCGATATATTAGGATTGTCAGGTGCTAGGTACTATTACCGCCTTGGTAATCCGGCGCCCGGAGCGCACTGCTCCAATTGCGCCCACATAGCGCCGGGCCTGGAAGCACGTATAACTTTGCTATTTTAAATATTATTTTTAATGTACGAGAAGAAAAAAGAAAGAAAAGAAAGAGTAGAAAGAAAATAATTATAAGGATGAAAAAAAGAAAAGAATAGAAATAAAGAAAAGAAACAAAAGAAACAAAAGAAATAAACGAAAGAAACAAAATAAACGAATTAAACGAAATAAAATAATGTACCTACTTATAAAATCAAGAAACAATTCGTTTTGTAAAAGTAAGAAGAAAGAGTAGGACTAATTTTGACAAAGCAATTTAATATACCTACCTACGTACTGATATTATTAATGACTTTTTAATTAGATGCATAGTTACCTATATCCCAATACAACACTCACAAATATTATTAAAAAATAAATTAGTTAATTACAAAAGCATATTAATTAATTACAAAAACATATTAATTAATTACAAAAACATATTTATGTAACTTAAATTTTAATTTGTTTATATTTTCTTCTAATTTAATTTCCTCCTCAAATATCTTCATTACTCCGTACATCAAAGACTTATGACTCCGTTTTTTCTCTAAATGGGAGGGAGTCTTATTTTTTTCCTCGCCTCATGTGTGTACCTAAATGTGCTGCTGGTTTTAATTTTTTCTTAAAAAAAAACAATCGATGTATGATTACATTGTTATCATTTTATTTCTTTCCAACACTATGTTTTCCCATAATTTGGTGTTGAAAGTTGAAACTGGCACAACTAGGAAGCAGATAGGTACTTAAAAAAAACTACATAATATTTTTTTTTTTATTAGCTAAAAATAACCAAAATTCGGCGTATCTATGATAGTACTTTAAATTTATCGTAAATGTTTAAAGTAATCATTTCATTAATTCGGCGTACGACGCATGACAGTTGTAAAAAGCGCAATTTTCCCTGCGAGAGGTCCATTGCAAAAAGGGTGCCTTAGTACATATCGGCGTTAGCTCAGGTGGTAGAGGTTGAGATCATGATCATCAGGCGTCAGGTCAGCTACGGCTTTTACACGGGGAACTAATTGCCAAACAAACCACTCCGAATTCGTCAAAGGAAACGCAAAAATGGGGTATGAAAGTATATTCACAAAGCACAATTACAAACAGATACACAAATGAGATGGGTCATTTACATCCTAAATATTCCTAGCGGTTCGTTAGGAACAATCTCTCTTGATAATTTAGGTTCTGGCTGGCAAGCGTGTGTGTAGGCATGATTCAAGTCACAAAAAGGCACATAAAGGGTAAAGATAGTTAATCCGCTTACATGAATTTGTAGTAGGTTTCGCGTACCTACATGTTGAACCACAAATGGAGGGTTATCTTCCGTACTGTACGCGCTATTACGCGTACATTTCTCCATTGTGAGTAGGCACAGCAATTAGGTACAGGCTTCGAAAATACTTGTACAAAGCGGCCGTTAATTTAGGCGCGCAACGATGGCGTCCTGGTTGATAGCAAAACAGACATGTTGACAGGGCCAAGGCTAGATTGTGAGTGTGGGCGGCCGTTGGTGATTTGAATGGCCGGCGTGTGTCGAGCGTAGAGCAGTTTACCAACTTGGCCGTGCATAAAGCGGGCGCACGCGCACAGCGAACAATGGTAACAACTCACCGCTGACTAATTTGAATTCGCGGGAGTTTTGAACGTGTCCGATTCGTTACGTGACACAGTGTTAAATTTTGTATTCACAGAAACAATAAAAAATGTATAATTCTTAAAAAAAACATGCCTTTTATTTTATTTAACGTTCCATTGGATCCGTTAAATTGTTAAAATGGATTTTATTTATTTAATTTTTTTTTGGAAAGACAAACATTTCCAAGTTACGAATAACCTGACAATATTTGAAAATATCCTACTTCCACCACAGTAAGTGGAAAATTTTGCTTGTGTTGTGATGGAGGAGGAAGCCGAGGAATTGAACACACGACGCCTGGTTGGGACCCAAAAGCGATGTCAACTCAGCCACCGACCGATCGCCAATGATGATACAATTTATTTAAAATTCTTACTACCCACATTTCGCTTGATTACGTAAAGAGGTATGTACGACAAAAACATTCAGGTAGGTACCTATTGAGATAATATTTCTTTGGCGTGAATAAATTGCTCAACGTATGATGTACTTTAATACGAAAAATAATACCATAAGAGGTTCATTTTCGCATCTTCTGGAATGAATTTGACCTAAATGTAAATAAGTGTCATTATTTATTACAAAAGTCACTTCACGGTAATTGTTTCACTTCTTCACAAACCATTTGCATTGAAATTGAAACTCCTTTATTCCATTGAGATCAACTTGTCTTACAAGATTCGGCACTACCACCATCTCCGTAATCTCATCAGATCCTATTGACGTTTCGGTTAATCATCTCACAGCATCTTCAGTAGACAAAAGGCGCGCGTGTCAGATGATGTGATTTATGTCCACAGTCCTGAGTAGATATGTCCCTGGTTAATTCTTATGTATCCACTCTCCAGCGGCAGTCAAAGGCTCTGAAGTGTGAAAGGAATCGACGTATTGTGGTGATCACGCGTGCTTATTGAATCTAATACAATCAAAGAGTTTATAATCATATTCATAATTGAGCGGGACAGAAGCAAGGTTATTTGCTTTCAGGGGAAAGAACATCGCTCTAAAAGAGGAGTTCATAAGTAGAACCATTATTTTTAAATTTCTTTATTCTATTTCATGTTTTGTCCTTCGCCTTAACGCTGTCTGTAATTGTATTTTACAATATTTAGTCACCATCAGCAATAACCATATAATCTAGGAGGTATTTTATTGTGTTATAACTCGTAAACAAATCCTTTTATCTGGGTATTGTAATTATTGTCTAGGAAATAATATATTAAAAAGTTTTGAATCGTCATTATTTTTCTAAGCCCTGATAACCAATGTCGGCGAAATTTACCCTTAAACCTGCCATCTGTTTAACATCTAGAAAAGTAATAAAGTTTCTGTAGATAAAAATATGGGGTACTTTAAATAGAATATTTAATTAGACTACTAACTGAAGTTCCCAGCGTTGCCAGAGCTTTACATAGAGTTTTTCTATGTAAAACTCTGACAATAATTTTCTTCTAATTTCGAACGTCATGTTTGCAAAATTTCATTAATACTCCTTTAAGGGGTGGGAAAGGGAGGTAAGGGTTTCAGAAATCTCACGTAAACAGTGACCTTCCTCGTTTTTTGAAGGTCAAATGTGCAAAATTTTATCTTGAAATAAAACTTTTTAAATTAAAAAAATAAACCTACACCCTTATTATGGGTAGGGGAGGATCTAAAAAAACAATATAAAGTCATCGATCATCATAAAAGTAATAGTTAAAAAATCAACCTTCCAACAAAATCACATACTAAAGTTTTTCCAGTACCAAATGTGGATGACATATTTAAGCAAGTTTCCATTATCAAAGTGTGTAAAGAAAAAAAATTCTAAAAATACCGAGAATTCTACGAAATAATGAGAAATGAAAATCAATTTATTACACCTAATTTTAATACATCACAATCCAAAACCAATTAAACATCAATCCATAAAAAAATACAATAATCTTTTTTTCAAATTGCACTGTAATATAAACCAATCAGAACAAACATTTTTTCAAATAAACCTTACGTTATAAACATTTTTATTTTTATAAAATATGTTATAATATAGAAACAAAGTAAGAATGGCGGATCCCTTCTCATATGTACAATACTTCCCCTTTTCTGATAACGTTCATGAGCAATAATGACCTTAAATTTAATGTTTTGTAAAATATATACATACTCGTATGTGTAAATGTAACCCATAATCCTTATATTACAATAAAAAAATATGTAGATGGTAGAGAACTTTGGTAGGAACTGATAGGTTAGCTTGTCTCGTATGTGCTTATACAGGGTGGCGGGGGATAAAGTGCACAAACTTCGGGAGGTGATTCTAAATGTTGGTATACGTAAAAAGAAAATAATAGAATGAAAAATTATTGAACAAACGGAACAGACATAAAATTTCATCCGTTTATTATTCATAATTTTAATATTATCTTCCCCTAGTTCTAAATCAGATATTCTGTTGTCGGAGATATTTCATCTGTTCCATTTTGCGTCGAAAATAATTTATATCCGACTGTCTATGCCTAGAACATACTTAGATGGGTTTATTCACCTCTTTTTTGCCATATTTCCAAATCCATTCCACGGAGAAAAAAACATTCTAGTAAGAAAACCTCCAAGAAGGTAATACGAATTAGGGGAAAAAATCAGACACTCGCCACATGCTAGGATTGCCAGGACGAATATTCGGCAAATCAGACTCTACACTTAAAGAATAGGCAGCAAAGACACCTCACCAAAAAATGTATTCATTTTCAAGTGCTATTTATTATAACAACTTTTGCTGCTTTCTTGTTCACAAATTGTCATGCCTTAATTTTTCCTGTTAGAATTCATTCTAAATAAATTAATAATATAATACTTTATTCATAAATTAATAATAAAATAATTCAACATGTTTATTAATCTACTCAAATGAAAAATAAAAACCCTCTAAATCTGAGCCACAGTTTTGTGTAATATGCACAGCTTTTATTAACTGTAATTTCTAGTCGAGACGTCAAAAAACGAACACGTATTTTTCAACAATGGTGTCGTAAAAAGATTTTTGACACTCGAACAAAAACGAGTAGTCTAATCTGTATTTTCTTAAAACCTTAAATTTCGTTAGGGTAGTGAAATTTTTAATCAAATCGCGTTTTCTGCGTTTAGTTTTGGTTTAGCCATGTAATTCAGGATACCAAGAATTATTAAGCTTAGCCCCGTCGCATCGTTCATGGAAGACGGTGAATCAAAGACAATATTCATTCAGCTAATAACACTATCGCACCTCCTTTTTGTGTGTAATCTTAACTTGTACTATTCTACCGTTCACCTTAAATCCCTCCACGCGGATCAGCCATACGGCACCATACCTCTGATCGCTGCACCTTATGAAAAAGTGCATCCGCAGCAACACTGCACCGGAGCATCAACATTTGGCCTGCATTTGGCTCACGGCCAATTAGCGAGGGGCGCGTCGGGGCCTATGCTGTATGCAGTTCCTACGCAATCTGTCTGACTGCTGACGTTTGACGGCTGATGATTCTGGATAGATTGCAAGGCGCTGCATATTAAATATGCGACTACAGGTTTGTTGTGACTGTTGAGTCTCGTTTTCGTGTTTTCTAAGATTGAGTTGGATTGAAGGTTCCGCTTTTTTCATAGTCTGATGTAATAAAAATTAGAAAAGTATGTTTTCTAGGGTTGCTAATTAGAAAATATTTACGACAAGCCCATTCAGTGTGTTTTGAATAAATGAAACCATTTGTTGGTTAATCTGAGTAAAATTTAAAATTTGAGGTAATGTAAGAAACTTAAGTACACACATTTATTGTAATTCGTAATAAGTTGGAAATTTTTATGTTTGTGTTATGAATATTCAAAGGCTCTCTCAATGACATCAATAGTTCATACGCCAACAAATCGACAAACAATTATGTGAACATTATATTTTGCTTGTTATGAAAAATACAAATTCTTCTACCGTGAATCAAATCTTTTTTTACGTAACTAAAATATGTTAATTGTATTATATTTTATGTGTTTTTTTGTAGGTAATAACAATAACCTAGTATTTTTAAACTAAAAACTTTTTTATCTGAAATATTTTATTGTATAGTATAAAAGATATATTTAGAACCAACTATAAAGACCGATTAGTAGGTGCGACGGATTTCGAAGTCTCAGATGATTAAGTCAGTGCCTCCGAGCATCGAAAGGATTGCAAATATCGGCGATTGTTGTTGAGACTCCTTGTATTATTGCTGATGTTTGTATTGTTTTATTATTGAAATTGTATTATTAGAAACCGTGAAGTTTACTTAGCGCAGCACTGACTTCGTAAATTGGCTGTCACACGCCCAGACCTGTACTCTAGTCGGTTATGTCAACAATAATTTACGCTTTATCATATTTTATGAAAGATACATAGATATTAGAAATTTATACAGCTCGTAATAATGACGTAAAGGACGTAAACTAAAAATAGGTTTCTTGACATAGAAAATTCGAACAGAAAAGGCAGTGAAAATTTAATGGCTAAACGTTCAAAAGCTTTTTCTGCTTCGGTACAAACACACAAGCAGAATGTCTACTCTCTAGGCATCAAGTTACTTCATGAACTATAACATTTCTTTCTGAATATAAAACAAGTAAACTTTCCAATATGTCGAGACTTATTTGTTTGACCGGAGGACACAAATTATTCCGAAGCCCTAAAAAACGTGTAGGTATCTGTTCATAGGAATCTATTAAACGCCTGTAAAATTATATGAGGATGCCATAATTTTATTACAACATAAATAAACTATTAAGATTTAATGACACCATACAGAAACTATCAAACTTATGGTGCTTTACCATGACCCGAGAAAACAGACATTTGAAATGATAAAAAAAACTCTTTCCTTCACTGGATGGCTATCAAATGAACTTACAAAATAATCCCCACTTTAACAAAAAGCCAGTAAAAATAAAAAGGACTAATTTAATGCACCGCTACTTAATTTTTTGACTTCGTTGGGTGAAACACTTTTGCATGTGGGGAAGTTTTGATGTGGCTTTTGGGTGACGCCATATGGAGCTTTTAATTCCCTCTGTTGCCATCAATCGTTGAACTTCCGATACTGTGAGAATTTTAGATTTGAGTCAGATGTTTTCAACTTACGAGTGTGGATTATTTTTAATTCGTATTGCGCAAGTAGAAAACTTAATGATTTATATCGTCAACGTGAATACTTTGATTTAATTTTTCCATTGTAGTCCATTTCAGACTAAACCTTTTCATTGTTAGGATTATTTTTCATGTTATTCCAATTTGTCTCCAACTGAGATGGTATTATGTTTTTGTTTATTCATGTCAGTAAAAGATTTTAAGTGGAATCTTTATTCAAATGAATTAACTGAATATAACATTAAATGGTTATTCTTTCTGGATTACGAGAAGTACCTAAACGTAATAACGTACAAACACTGTTTTAATGATTAAAGAAAAAGATATTATTACTGAATCTAAACTAAACAGAACCAGACTCGGAAAATAAAAAGATAACGGTTGCAAGCGGGGATCGAATCCAGGATCTATCTCTTTCCGGGACGATATTCTGATCACTGAGCTATTGAGACCTGTTTTTATTTCATTTTAATCGTTCTCAAATATTATCCTTAATCAACTACAGAATTTATTTTCTGTGTCTTGTCTTGTTTCAGGTTTCGCTTAGATTAATTGATATTTATGAATGTAACCTTGAAATATTAATTCAATTATTCCATAAATTCTTAAGTTCCATTAAAATAATTCGCGTAAATCTATTTAACCATTTTTTACCTGATATACAGATTAGAATGTCTTATTATTTAAATCAAAATACAAAGAAGTAGCTAACAAGATGATCAAAAATTATCTAAAAAATTTACTTCGTGGGTCTATTACCCCTGTAAGGATTCATCCCACGCCATACCGGCAGCGTCCCTTCACAAGGTAAAAACTACCTTCGGAACATGCTGTAGCTGTACCATATGGCCGCGGTACATGGCGTGCTCCCCATCGCTTCCCGAACATTTGTTTTTTTTTCACCACCCTGTGTTCTTAGTTTTTAACCTAGTTTCAGCAACAGTAATCGAAAGTCAGATATTTTGCCTAATTTTTTTTTATTTGACCTTGACACAATGGCACATTACGTTATAATGTAATTATTTTTTGATTACTTTCTGTACATCGTTCAGAAAACAAAGCATTTAAATACTTTTTTTTTTAAATTTGTTTTTGGGGTATTATGCCGTGTTGCGCTAACTCCTTCTTTAGCCAACTTTTCGGACAGCATTGCAGTGTCCATCATCAGGACAGAATGTGTGTTATTTAAATATTAATATATAAATAATTTATAAATAACACATCTGCCCTGATGATGGACACTGCAATGCTGTCCGAAACGTTGGCTAAAGAAGGAGTTAGCGCAAAACGGCATAATACCCCAAAAACAAATAACAAAAATACTTTTGGCCGTGAAAATCTTAAATCTCATTTAAATACTTTTCCTAATAATAATAATTTTACTATTTGTATGGTGACGTTTTTTGTGAAAAATCACCTCATTTTTTTACTGAACAGAAATATACTTACCTGGCAGATCACTTGGGATAGTAACAGTTTTATTAACTTTAAGCTATGAGATGACGGGATTTTGCATGCAAAGGACAAAATATTAAAATCACCTTACATTGTACATTCGCTATTTTAACATTCTTTATTTATTGGGAGATTGGTGGCAAAAATAGAGTTGATATTAATCTATGGTATAAATATTTTTATTGTACAATTTTAGGACTTTTTGATAAAATATTCTACTTCAGTTGAAATACAAAATCATCAATAGTTAGTTATTTACATTTATTACACATTTAGTTATTTATTTATGTTCTCCATATAAAGGTTACTCACCAATTACGGAGAATGTTACAAATTTGAGGTATGAGATAGTTGGTATAGTTTGTAAATGTTGAAAATGTCTGTTTCTACAAGTGTCTAAGCAATTACTAGCCGGCTAGCTTTTGATAACTGTGCGATTAGGGTATGAATTTTTATGGATACGATTATCTGAAAATTCTGTCTGTGATCAAAGCAGTAGCTGTGGTCAAAGTAAATGCCAAAGCAGTTTTTCGGTAAAAAATAATTATTGCTAATTTATTTAGAATCTCTTCAAATTATTGGTAATCCGGTCCAATGAATGTTTCCTGATAAACTTTTAGTAAATTACGAAAATATAATAAGATGTGTTCATGAAAATCCGATTATTTTCGCATTTCGTCATGATATAGGAAAGAAATCCAAATGCAGGAAAATATTAACAACTTAAATTAATCGTAAAATAAAATCCAATAACTTCTTTCACTATGAATTTGTACACACTTTTTTATAAAACAATGCTTTCAATGGAATATTTTTACAATCTGATGTTATCGATTAGTTTTGTAATGCCGCTTAAAAGAATCAATTTTATTGAATTGTAATCGCATAATTCTAAAATTAAAAATCGCAATGGCGAGAGACTACCGAGTTAATGATTTCTAGTTTTAAGATACTATAAATTTACTTGTAGGTACCTACCAAAGGAGAGTTAAATGGTGAAATTGAAGCTATCGACGTTAAGAAGCACAAAGTGTTACTAGAAAATAAATATTTAAGTCTGTTGACATTACGTCAGTCCAAAAGCGGTGTTGGAAACTGGACTATTTTGTGCCGTTTTTTTAAACTAGGGATCGGAATCGAAAGTTCTTTATGCCCGAAGCCTGGTATTCTTTTGTATTTTTATAAATAAGTGTAAAAACGGTTTTGCATTGTTCCCTATGTTTGTAGCAATGTGTTTCCTTTCCACGCTTGTCTGCACACTGAAGTATAAACATAGGATTATCATTGTAAGATTTTTTGTAACATTAAATAATACAGATGAAATATAATCGAAAAGAAATCGATGTTCGGTTATATTTTACATACGAGTTTACCACCTTGATTTCTCCCTGTTCAATATTAGGTGCCTCTCATTTGCGCGATTAATTGATTTCGAAGCAAATTCTATAACGTAATATGGCACTAGAAGTCTGCAGATATCGGAAAGAACTATTTTGAATACTGTATTACATTTATTAGATAAGTTTCGAAGCATCTAGGGGATTTCGCTTTTGTTTAATTCAGACCCATCTAAATTATCTAATAAAAAATGGAAATGGAAACATCTATCACGTATTTAAACGACTTGATAGTACAGAATAAAGTAATTCATTTTTTTACTGTAATCCAGATGGCACCACCAAAAAAATATACCAAGAAACGAACATAGTCAAAATCAGAAAACTGTACAAATATAACATACGAATATTAATTTACAAAATCCAAAACGGATTTATACAGACGCATTATAAAACATTACAAGTATGTACATGAACACTACACAAGATAAAAAAAATATATACACAAATTTGAGAAATTTGAGAATGGAAAAAAAACAAAAGCCACGAGAGAGTACACATATACAATTTTCTTCCCTATAGCCTGACGACAGAAAATAAAATAGACATATTTAAAAAAAACTCTTTCATTTTATTAGTAAGCAAAATAAAAATGTAGATACTAATTAAAGAATTATATGTTTCTTAGGTAGTAAAAAAATAATATGAATATTTTTAATGTGTACTTAATTTAAGAAAGTGGAATGTGTATATTTCTTCTAATTTAATAAGGCTGCAATGTTTTTAATTTTTCAATTTTTAACAGTAAAATCACTCTAAAGGTGACTGTTAGAGATGGAAGAAAAATGTATGTTTGTTGGTACAACCCCAATAATTTTCAACCCAAAAATACGTATATTTTAGTACTTATGTAATAGAATTTTATTACAGTAATTTTACGCTAGATGAATAATTTTATAGCTAATTAACAGATTCCACAATTTTTTTTTAAATTGCAAAATTTGGACAGATTCTCCTGGTATCTAGATAAAGCAAAAGTTTGTAAATCATATTATTATTTGTATATTCCAGTCGATATAAATGCGTACCAGAGGGGTGAAATGTTGACCTTGAGTGTGGGTAGTTAAATAAAGGGGGAGAAATTGCTTATTTATTTTCACATTATACAAAGACAATTACTCGAATCCTCATACGTGTTCAATTACTATTGAACTCAATCTTCTCTGCGTATTTAGTACCTACCGCAATAATAATGATGCTAAAAATCATGCTGATATTAGAACCTACTAATAAAAAAAAAATTATCTTTGTATGACATATTAATCGAAGGTCGCCCCTAAAAACCTAGGAAATATCATCAAAGTATTGCGTTAAAAAATATTGATTAACTGTAAACATATTTACAGATAGGTACTGAAAGTAGAATCGTTTTAAAGAGATTCTTGCTTGTGCAGTGGTTGTAGTGGTGTACTGTTGTGTCGACTACTGCAAACTATTTCGAACCAATCGGAACCACTATCCCGTGTGCAAAAACACATTCAAAAGTGATCTCTTTAAAATTATTTACCTGTATCATAGAATCAGCTATGCCATATTTTTGGGATTAAATGATTATATTTTGTTTTAAAAAGTATAGTAATTAATCATTTTTGATTTAAATACTACGTATTAAAGCGAAAAGGGATAGTAACTAGGGTAGTAAGGTCTGAGAATGGAAATTGTAAATTGATATTCTGGTATTTTCTGACTAGACCGCTAGAAATTCACACACCTCTTAAACATAATAAAATATACCTCCTTTTTATATAATTGTATAAAATATTATGCACTCGAAGCGAGGGTAATTATAGAATCCCACAGTAATTTAAATACAACAAAGTGTCGATTGAAAAGCATTGTTATAATGAACTGCCATAAAAATGCCTTTATAATAATCACTGTTCTCAAAATGCAAGACGGTGCAAAGTTCCCGCCAAAATATTCAATTAAGAAATAGTCCAGGTAAGGTCGGAGTTAGCAATTCAAACATGGCAAGGACTTTAGAAAGGTTTTTTGCTTGTTTATAAAATGCTTTTATACACTTACCGCATCCCGTAGTAGCTGTTTATAGAGGACCTAGGACAGGCGCAAACAACCTTTGACCAAAATAACACATGAAGAAAGAACTTTTTTAATTCAATTCTATAATTATATAAATGTAAACAGTCAGTATCAACTATATTAGTAGTAACCGAGTTTCCCTTTTAAATGCAGCTTCGTTTATAATAAATATGTCGATATCCGAATTGATTCTGTTCAATAGCAAGATTGATTTCCCTACTGGCATGACCATTGGCAAGTTAGTCCTGGGAGATAGAACAGTCTATGCTGTCGGTGAAGGGAATACTCTCCATAATAGCCGAGTTTTTAAACCATCCACGAATCAGTCTGAATAAATTTGTAGTATTAAGCACATTCCTCCTGACTCGTTAATGATTCATTCCGAGCCTAGAGAAAAGAAAATTGGTAGATAGCAGCTATTTAACTATACTTCCACATATAGAGAAATCTCATATCATGAAGGAATACTTTACGAGGTGTTTGGTGTACATATTTAATTTTCTTTAATCAAGTTAAAACTGATTCTTCGCAGGAGTTTGTTGAGAGGATTGAGAACGTCACAAGTCTTTCGTGGTATACACTACCCTTTTAATTTAATACCGCACAAGAGTCCCAACTGCTCTCAATCTTCAGAAACCAGTGAGACTTTGGCATCCCACGTTGTGAGACTAAATTTAGTTGGGAGGGGAAGGAGATGGGAAAGAGGAAGGTGGAGTAATACCTAGCTATTCAGATTTGGTCACAGACTCAAAGCTTTGTGTAGTTTTTTATTCCATTCTGAATATAGATGTGCAATTTTACAAATTTAAAATTATGTATTTGTGAATATACAAATATGTAATTTTAATATTTTCATTATTAATTATTGATTTGAAAAAACCGCAAATTCTGAAACAGTTTCAACTGGACGAACCACCAAGACCGTTAAGAAGGCTATCGTCAACGTTGCCCGGCCGTGAAATCGCGAATAAAAACGAACATGTCATTTTGGCGTTAAATCGAAAATTGCAATTTATTTAGCTGATATTATCTAATGATTTTTTTCAGCTAAAATTTACACTTCCCCCTCTAGCTAACATTTCAAACAGCCTTAGAGAGTCGGTTGGCGAAAGGAGAGAGAAGCGCTACACGGCATGATTCCCCAAAAATCAATCACGATAATATGAGGTTGTTTATCCCTTCCGCAGATGGAACGTACCTACATGAAGTACCTACCCAGTACCTTTAGTACCTACCCAGTGCACTTTGTGTCCCCGTCACGGGAATGGGAATGTATAGAACTGTGTTTCACAGCTGTCGCCGTGGCACATGCCTATCGCGGTCTCTCTCGCGCGGCCCTACCGCCCAACTATATTGTTCCCCGCGGCAAATGAATCAGATATCGCCGTCCCTGTCCGGCGGAATACGCGGGTACCATGTGGCAATATTAGCAGTTATTCCATGGGCGGTGCGTGAATTTGTAATGAACTTGAAAACAAACTCACAAAATTTAGACTTTTTGGCAAATGATCAGAATATTTTGCAACAAAGGAAGTCAATCGATCTCCAAATTGACTTCCTTATATAAAAAGCGTGCAGTTCCAAGAATTATTAGAAAGCCTAAACTAACTAACCTAAAAGGTGAAAGGACGGCGTGGAAATGAAAACTTCATTCTTAGGCAATATAATATGAACTGGAGTAAGACAGGACGAGACCGGCAGGAGACGGCCTCCAGTCCGTGGTCGAGAGTAAATTGCGCAATGCGCAAGTAAATTTTATTTGGTAATTTGTGATATTTTACAATTCACGAATTAAAATAAAATATTTTATATATGCGGCACGTTCCAGAGTCGAATATATTATCAGTATCGCCCTGACGTAAGACCACCAATCAAAATTGAAACATTGCTTGAAATGGCTTTGGCCGTGTTTCGTGACCAGGTCTGAATAGCCAAGTTCTTCCCCACCTTCCTCTTCTCCATCTATTCCCCCTCCTCACGACTTTAATCCTCACAATATACCCTAATTGGCTTAATTTCTTATTGCCTCACTGGCTTCAGACAGAGCTTTGGTAACAGTTGGGACGGTTGTGCAATATTCATACTTAAAAAATTAAAGGCATTTCGCAAATACCTAATTTTCAGTTTGGGAAATCAAATTTTCTAGCAGAAATATGTAATATTAGTACCTAACTACTCTAGTGCATTAAATATTATTTACCTTTTTTACCTATGAATTTTATTCCTAACAATTTATCGATTTGAGTGGGTACTTAGAAATAACTGCCTAGAAAAAAATATTTTTCTAATTTTTCATTCTTAAACGTTTTTAATGTTACTCACAGCGGTGCGTTTGACGGACCGCCATTTGTTTTACCCGCCAGTTTTAGTTTTTAGCCAGAGCCCTGCAACGGTCAAAGCCATTAAGTAATAAAACTGCTCTTTTATTTGTACGAATAAGCAAATCGACCTTTAGACCACTGCAGTCTTGAAAGTAAATAATACCGTAAAATATGGCTGCCCGCTTAACTATAATACCTACCACATAAAAATGCTCTTAAATTCTTCGAAAAAAATTTATATTTGTGTGCAATTTTCGAAATGATTTATTTGTAAAATAATCATAAATGCATTTGATGTATCACTATTAAAAAAGTCTTTATTATTCATTTTAATAGGTATTCTTACATCCAGCTTTGGACACCCATGAGCTTTCCTCAAATGTATTCAGCTTGGCTGACTTTATGGGTTACCATCATTACGATGTCGGCAGTCTCGTTTTTTTGGTATCGTCATTTTATAAATTAAATTTTAATTTCTATATAAATTGTGCTGATCACTGAAGATATCACCGTTATACCGTGTGTTGGAAAGTCTATACACGGAGAAAAAATACTGGTAAAAATGTTGCTAATTTACTAAGAATCTCTTCAAATTATTCGTAATTTGGTTAAAAACTGAATTGCAGGCCTTTAACCATTGAATAGAGAGGCTTTCTGATAAACATTTAGTAATATACCAATGAATTATAAATTATCAAGACAAATTCATGGAATACATACTCTATATTATATTATTACGTATTTTTCAAGAAACTGCAAGCAATCCTGTTTTTAACCGGACCACCAATAATTTTAAGAGATTTTTAATAAATTAGTAAAGTCACGTTAATTCATATTACATCTGTGGAAATTGATAAAATTCATTAAAAGATCTATTTTTTTTCTTAAATGGTAATAATAAATTATTGGCTTTTCTGAGGGCTAAGAGTGAAAAGCTCTTAATTATAAATTAGCGACAGCAGTTTTCTTTCAAATCGGTTTGGGTCATAGATACTGTTGTAGATTTTTTAATTAATGTACACCGTTTTTCCACCTTTGAAAAGACCGTTGCAGTTTCCAGATCCGGTAATATTTCTACCCCTCCGTTTTACACACACACAGTGATCGAATCGCGCGGGGTTTTCATTCGCGTATTGAAAAAAAAATACCCCAATACTCTCATTGTATCCCCTTCCCCTCCCCTCGGAATGAAGGGTGCTGCCGTCTGCACTCACTTCTCCATTGAACAGTCGGCACGCGCCAAGTCAATCCGCCTATTTCCGCTGCGCCTCGCCTATCACCGTTATCAATACTACCTATTTCCTCTAACTCCGCGAGTCAAACCAACTGGCAGTGTTATCAGTCGTGCACAGACGGGTTGAGAATAAGGTCGAACAAAGACAATACAAGTTGACATTTTGATTTAATTGGTGATTTCTTCTTGGTGATAAAAAGTGTTTTTGAACGTTTTCCTGGAATTCATTTGATGTGTTGATAGTTCTAGGAATTTCACGGACTATTGAGTTTATGACGCGGTGCTTTCGCTAGTGTTAATCTGTTGAAAATGGCCACAGTCGGTGTGGTGGCGTTCAGAAACAGCTCACCCCACGGCAAGGTGCACGTTCTACAGGACTCCATTAATAACATGGCTAATAAAGCAAACTTAAACAATGGTGACAAGCGTGAAATTATCATTCTGAGGAAGAAGCCGAGGCTACTGCCGACCACGCTCAAACCGGCTCCGCAAACCGTCTCAGTCGCCAGTTTAATCAATAGCCAGAATTCCGCATTGGTGCAAAACTCAGCCCTGATTTCCTCAAGAGGAAAGAAAGCTTCTGCTAAAGCTAAAGAAAATGCTGGAAGAGTTCACAATCCACCTCCCATCGCAGTGGCAAGAAGAAACGCGCGGGAAAGGAACAGGGTGAAACAGGTTAATAACGGTTTTGCCACATTGAGGCAACACATCCCAAATGAAATTGCCGAAATATATGAAAATGCAAATAATAATAGATCCGCTAATAAAAAACTGAGCAAAGTTGAAACTTTGAGAATGGCAGTTGAATACATAAGGAGCCTTGAATGTTTGCTTTCAATAGACGGAGAGTCAAAAGAAAATAGCGCGAATCTCTCAATGGCATCATTTCCGTCCCCGGCATCATCTGAATCACTTCAAAACAGTTCCTCATTCGATCAGAGCTACTATTCTATGCAGTCACCGATGCTTGAAGATGACGAATATTCAAATCCTCCGACTCCTTTACCTCCTGTTGGTAATCATCATTACTCAAGAATCCCAGGAACAAACACCTTCCAACTGATAACTGGTCCAGCACCTCTTCATCATTATGAAGACGAAGAAAACATCCACCCCTTGACCCCAAACTCTGACTTGATATCTCACGACGACATGCTGATGCACCAGAACTTAATAGATCCAAACATGGACTTCATTCAGACCACAAACCAAGAATTTACTGTCATACACCCAGATATTATGTCCTCTGACTTCTACAGTGAAAGCTCTTTATCTCCACATCAGGATTCAGATTATATGGATGTCAAATACGACCCAATTATAGGTGTCAGCGGACAACAGGTTTTATACTCCAATCCATTAATTCTTCCAAATTCTCCTCCGGTTCCAATATTATCAGAATCCAACCGGCTTCCAAGGATGATGACCAAAGATGGACTTCTAATAACGTCTCAAAGTATTTTACGAGAGAAAATAGTTTACACAAATGAAATGGATCTAAAACAAGAACCAGAAGAAATTTCCCGCAGTTATCAAAACAATATAAGTGAAAATGAGAACATGGATGACGTCATCAGCTGGTGGCAGGCAGAAAAAGAACAACAGTCATAGCAATATATTTTCAAAAGGTATGCATTCGTTTTATAGTTTGTATTCATTTACATGATCTTCTATTTAATATATGTTATTGCTTGTGCCTTATTATGTTTGGGGACGTTTTATATCGGCAAGGATCATATCGTTTTTATATAGTTACGTTGTATAAAAACTTCTTCAAATTGAACACGGCTTCAGAAATTCATTGTTAATCATTCAATTAATATTCCGTCGGTCTCAGTGATACCGTTTGGTTTGACTCGATGCAAATTCAATGGGCTGGAAAAACGTGAATATTATACGGCAAAGGCTCGTCGAGCGTTGAATAAACACATAATTTACTACAATAACGTCACTACGGTAACATCTTATTAAAAATGACACAGTTATGCTCGTATATACTTCACGGTTAAAAACTGTGGCAAAGATTTAATTGAACTATAACGAGTAGAATTAATATGACATAATGTTAAGTTTCATCAGTCCTAGTTCTTAGGGGGAATTTCTGGGTTTTAATGAGTGATTTTAGGTTATTGTAATTTGCACTACCCCATCTGATAATACCTTATTCTAACACTTATTATTTCCTTTCGATGTGAACTAATATCTCCGTTACTTAATAATCCCGCTATTTCATTAAAGTAAATGCTACTCTATACATTTGGTAATATGGGTATTGACGTAGTAAAAATATTTATTTGAAACTTACTACTACACTAAAGTTTGTTACACATACAATAAATTGCATCTTCAGATTCTCAAAATGATATAAAATCGGTTTGCAACTCGCAACATTGAAAATAGCTGCCCCGTCCCGATGTCTTGTTGAAGAAAGACTCCATAGGGTGCCAACACAATAAATAACAACAAATGTTCATAACAAGCACCATGCTTATTGCTATCAAATGTAACAGTTTTATTATCAAAGTATTGCCGTGGAATAAATTTTTGAAAGTGAAGATGTTTTAAAACGACGCCGGTTGCCGCAGAGGGTTTACGTGTGAGAATTTTGTGCATTATAATATATTATGAATCCTTATATTCTGTCTTGCATCGGTAGCGCGCATTTACTTTGAACGGTCCAGTATACAGCATTCAACTACAGACTGGTTGTGAGATATCTGGAGTCGGATCCGTAGCAAGGGCTCGTCGATGGCCACTTAGATAAACGGATGACAACTGGTGACAACTTTGTGCATTTCTCCTCAATTACGACCAAGAATCACCACAATTTGGGCCTTCCTCACTGAAGACTGTCAGATTCTTGATGCTTTCTCCGCCGTGTGAAATGATCAACGCAGGAAACTGCGAGCTTCTCGCGTTGATCAAGAGATGGCGGCTGCATCAAATCACAGAAATTTTCTTGAATAATTGTGATTTGTATCAGGAAATGGGATCAATATCTGCATAGATAGCAATCTTTCAAGATTATCTAATACTTTGCCATTTCAAAATACGGTATTTTTAAAGAGAAATCTGGTTGTGTATGGTAAAGAAGGCATGCCAATTTCGAATAGCTCCATCGTCGTTGTAAATGGAGATTACTTGAAGATTGTTGGATAGGCAGCGGAAAAGATGAAAATCTGTTGAAGAATCCATCAGGAGAGTACGGCGGTTGCGGAATAACTTACAACCTTCCAAGAAAGCGCTAATAGCTGTATTCTAACATAAACTGTTCGATAGCGTTTTTGGAGGCCCTGAGGAAAATAATTCTGTCATCTTTGGGGCTGCTGCGAGGAGGGTCTTTTTTAGTAAAGGGAGGAAAGGGAGTTCTGTGAAGGAAAAATGCATGTATTAGGGTTAGGGTTAGGACCCCGGTAAGAAGGTGTCTGGCAGTCAGTGTGTACAGGAGTGAAGGATATATGAATTCATTTCTCCCATTTAACCACGTTCTCCTTTAACCACGTTCTTCTGATCTGGCACGCTGATGGTAATTATCCGTTACCAAGACCCGGACAAACCTCATCCCTTTAGCCCGGGCACCCCTCCTAAGTCACCAAATGTAGCGAACCACTTGGGTCGACATATCGCAAAGGTGTTAGTTATTCCCGTTGTTCCCATACCCGTCTCCCGAATTGTAATTACTGTTGTCAAATTTAATTCGCTGAACTCTATTTTAATTTTTTACGTTTTCCCTTTATATATTCAATAATATTATTATTAAATTTAGAAAAAAAAAAATTTTTTTCAAGAAGTTCTGCTGTGTAATTATTATTATGGGTCACAGTTGTTTCACCTTCTAAAGGCATTATCATAATGTGGTGAAACCATGCTTTGAAAATTTACTTCCCAAATGTAAAAAAAAAACTTTCTAAGACAACACTAGCTACTGCACAGCCAAAAGCTTTGTGCTTATTCCTTTCGCGTCATTAAAGGTATTCCCCTTTCTAATATTTGTGGACTACTTGAAACATTAGAACCTTTTCGTTTTGCAGCAAATTCGTCCTACAAGAATTGGCTCTGGTCTGAACTTTATGAAAAAAATTTTTTTTTTTTTATTGAATATACAAACACATTACAATAATTTACAAATGTAGATATTTCGAAGCTGATTGCGAAAAAATTCAAATTTTTTAACAAAAAAATGCCCATTCGCCCTAAAACCTCATTTGGGCTAAGACATTATTTGTATCAATCTCCATTTCTATTTAATAGCCTTCCAGATCGAATTGAGTCGTCAAATTCTCTGTGCACGTTTTTAAAAAGAATGTTAAATTATTTGTGCTATCCGAGGATTTCCAACATATTCTTTCATCTTTGTCCTTTTAAATTGAGGCATAATATTTTGTATATGTGAATTTTGACATCCTTTTCCATTTATATTGTAATTTTTTTTCTCTCTTTCTTTCTTCTCTTATTTTTAAAATAATAATTTACTATATTTTTCTTGCAATTAAATATCAATGTATATCATGGTCACCCTACATGTTTACTACATTAAACTGTATTATTTTTTTTAAATGATAATCTAATGTTTAGCTAATTTATTACATTAATTTGTAATGAATAGGCTGATAGGTACCATACAAGTATCCAATTCGTAGAAACTTTGTGATATTTTTTATTTCGTATAATTATTAACCTCAACACAGTCTTGTCCTAGTGAGGTTAAAAATTCTAACGTTAAAAAAAAATACTTTGTAAAGAAACAATTATTAAATAAATAAATATTGTTACCTAGTTCAAACATTAATTTATAGAGGTTGATAAATTATTGTTCCCAGCTTGAATAGTAACTGTTTCAATTTCTTGTGAAATATTCTCTTTCAAATGCGTGATTTTTAGAACATTTATCAATAATACGCTTCTCGCCAACAACTTCTTGTAAAAACTAGTTTTAATCAAACTAAGATTAAATGTATCTCTTGCGACGTTATGGCTTCCGCTTACTCGACATTTCACTCAATTGTTACAAAAATAACCACTTTGAAAGATAAACAAACCAGCTTTTCCATATGAACAGTGTGATTACTTATGCTACCATCTTTCTGTTAATATCCTTTGTAGATTGTCCAGTGCTACCTGTATACGTGACAGGTAAGGTTAACTTATTTCAACATTTGAAACGATCACTTAAAAGTTACCATAAATACTAGACCACTTCAGTTAAAATAAATAGTAAATTTTTAAAACTAATAATGATTTTTTAAATGTAAAACCGTACAAGAGTGCCAACAATTCCTAACTGTCGGATGCAGTGAGACTATATCACCGTTAATCAAGATATGTTGCGAGACAGGGAGGGTGAGAGGGGTAGGTTTGAAGGAACCTGGTTATTCAGATCGGGTTATAGTTTAAGAGATTTAATTTATTTTATTGTTTGTTAAAATTTTTACAGTGTCAACAATTATTACACTAATGGAATTTTTATTGAGATGTGCACAGATGTGAACACTCTAATTTTAAATGTTCACAGCGTAAATCAAGGTTTAGTTGTTACTAGATAGAGATGCTACTAGTTAAATAACGGAAAAAATAGTAAGCTAAATTAAATAAAGTAAGTACAGAGAAAGAGAAGAAAGAATGTAAGAAATATTTAATTATAGAGCAATTACGAAATTGGCCATGACGTAACATAGGCTTATAGCTAATGGTGACCGGATAAATCATCATAATGATAATTCATCACATCTTTAAAAAGTTAAATAAAGTCATGGAAAGTGATGAAGCAAAAACCTAATTAACTCGGTTAAGTAGGATAGGTTAGGTTAGGTTTAAAAAAAAATTTCATCGTTTCTAATGACTTTATATCACTTTTTAAAAGTGTTTTGAATTGTCACTGTGTTGAGTTATCATGGAACCATAGCTAATAAGAGCAACACATGTTTTTTTTAAATTCAGAGGGCTGAATATAAATATTTGTTTATTATTTTTTTTTATTCCTAAGGGAGTATCTAGCACATTATTTTATTAATTCAATATAAATATTATTACCTGTACAGTTATCTGCACAGCTTCCGTAAGAACTCAAGCCGTTATCCTTTATCCTACGTCACATATTTTCCGAAAATTCCTTAAAATTCCTTTGACGACAGCCAGAAAGAAACAATATGTTATATTGAACTAGTTCCACAGCCGAGCTGTTAAACTCAAAAACGAGTCGTAGAAACGACCCGTTCTCGTGTGCTAAATGTCTCTTGATTCCATGATGTGGCTTTATTACTGGCTGTTATACAGTATATGCTAAAGGTTCACCAATCAATCATAAACCACGATAATATTTGATATATATACTAGATTAATATTAGATTTGTAATACTACATTAATAATAGCAATTATTGAATATTACAAATGCTTAATTATTTCTTGTTTTCTTGAACATTCGTTAAAATAATGTTTAGTTCTCGGGCCTCACAAGCCGGGATATAGGAATGTATGCGTGAGAGATCCTGCAGTAATTCTTTTAACGTGCCGGTAATTCGCGGTTAATTTGCAGGCTGTGTTGTGTACTGTATAGTATAGGCTCTACATTTAACAGTGTTCCGTGTGTGATGTGTGGTGTGCTCTGTAAGCAGTGGCGGTTCGTGGTCTTTTTCACTGTTGGTTCAGAAATTCAAGGGAAGGTATTATATTTGTATACCTACTAGTTGACTTGTACCCGGCGTGGCTCGGGGACTTATTAATATAATTGTTTGTGAATTCTAGAGTATCTGACAACTGGGTGCATTTTTAAGGTTAAAATAATATTATTATATTGTAAGTATTTGATGCGTGATTGATCGTGGCATGATTGGGCTTTACTTCTTGTCTGATGTTTGTATTCGATGGTTTTTCATGTTTTTTTAAATTTTATTTTTATTTATCTCTTTTCCATAGTAGATATACAAAAGCAATGTGTTGGGGAAATGCAGGAATAAAATCAAGTAAAATAACATCAATTTAACTTGCATCTCGTTGTTAGTGCTCGGCCAACTCGGAGACACTCGTCGAACTCCGGAGGTCACACGTGGCATCAAAATTCTACTATCGCTGCCATCGATGTATCAATCGGCGCACAGAGATAGTCTTATTTTTGCGTTATTCGATATCACAGGGGAATTGTGTTGTGTTTGTTTTTTGCACGTAGTATTTTGTGCTGATTTTATAATGCAGATCATGGGAATATCGGGTTACTCTTCGATTTATTTTTCGGTCGCGTAATTTTAAAGACGGAATTTTAATGGCGCGCCGTTTATAAAGTGCTAATATCATTGTAATGCAATTTGGTATTATTTTCTCTTCTTTTTAATGGAGGTTCACTGCACAAACGCACTTTAGAGATAACCGCCTGTGGTGGTGCCAAGGGTGTGTCGTATGTGTGAGAGTTAACCCACAGTTAGCAGTTAGCGGTGGGTATGTACTCTGAATTACGACTGCGAGCGGGAATTATCCTGCGTTTAAGTTCATTTTCAAACTGCGCCAGGGACATTTACATGTTTATCAGACGGACTAAGTGACGTTTCGGTGACAACTACAAGACGATCAACTGCTATGGCTCATTTGCGAGGAAACAATTTTAGTGAAAAAAACAATTTCGCCAGATTTTTATTATCGTCACAACTTGTTATCTTCCATCCAGTTGTCGAAATTAACTCCTTGATTTTTAAGTGAAACAATACATAAAAACATACATTTTAGCATATTGCCCTTATACACGATAAGATACGATTGTACCATCACATCCAGAAGCACTCCTGTCCCTGTGAGACCGATACACCAGGGGCACTGTTTTTTAAGGGCTTGGAACACGTGCTCACAGGTTGGGGAGGAGGTTGGAGTTCAACCAACCGGTATATATGGGAACCTAATAAGCCAATATTGAATCTCAGAGGATGGACACGAGTAAAAGATTTGATTAAGCGTTGTTTTTTCTTTATATCTTTCTACTTCTTGTCTCTTCTTGGTTATTCATGGTATTTTCTGGTCTTTTTGGTCTTTTCTTGGCTCTTCTTGTCTCTTTTTGCACATTTTCGCTATTCTTGGCTTTTCGTATTTCTTGCTCGTCCTGCTTGTCTCTCCTTGTTTCTATTTGGCTCTTATTGACTCTTATTAACTCTTTTCCCTTTAGCATACTGAACATTATTTGTATATGAATATGTAAAGCACCTGTGAAAATCATTTTGTTTTCAGCCACATAAAAAAAATATTTCCAATCACATGTTCTTAATCCAATACTTATGGAAACAAGACAGTATTCTAGATTATTATATTCTATGCAAACGAGTTTAGCGTTCAATAATCATCTTGCTTTTATGTTTATAGTGATATGTAACACCTTCTTTTGTTAAAATGTATTTCTTATCATTCATAAGCTATAACCAGCTGACACTATCAAATTACACGTAAAAATATAAGAACATTGGAACTTAAAACTAACTATAATAAATGTGATTTATTCACATATTTTAATTGATCAAATGTAAAAAGCTTTTTTTATCTCTAGTTCAAATGCGATTTCGTAACTTGCTCCCCAGTAAGAAGCTTTCTGGTATTCGCGTTCTGCGATTCAGTGGCTCGCGGTGCGATAAAGAAGGAATGGCGGCTCGGCGACACGTTCCATCGGTAAATTACAAATAACGCTGTAATGTCGCGTAATCAACAGAGATCTTTATAAAGTGTTTAAAAATATATAAACACGAAGCATTTCTGAAAAATATGCGAATATTCTCCACGGAACTGTGAATATTCTGAAGATAACCAATAATGTTAAAATTCAGGAGCATTTTATATTCTGGAGATTTTGATACCGAATTCGATAAATGTGTTATGTCAAAAGCAATTTCATTTTAAGAGTTCGTTCAAAATTATTTTTCATTCATTTTGGAAAAGAGGCAAGAATTTTGCTTTCCGATGTCACGCTGGGACTCACAATTGAACATTTTGAAGTTGAAGGAATAGGTAATAAGGGCCATAACCATGCAAACATAATGCCAACTTCTACTCCATCTAATTTTAAATAAATAATTTCTTATGTTTTGCAAAAAATACATCTAAATGTCAATATAAATCAATAAATACAATTAAAATAAAAAATTTAAAAATCTGTTGTCAGTTATTTTTTATATAAGCCTTTGCAAAATGATTTGCATGACCTCTTTGGTGGAGGGGTAAGGCTCTAAAGGGCGCAGCTTCATATCTCGGCGTGCGCAAGTAAATTTTATTAGATGAATTTTATGTTAGTTCACAAATTATTAATTAAAAATAATATATTTTATATTTGCGGCATGTTTCAGAGTAGAAGAAACTCTCAGCATCGCCGTGGTGTTCTGAAAAACCACTATTCAGAATTAAAACGCTTCCGTGGTTGATGACCAGATCTGAATAGCCATGCACTCCGCCACTTTCATCTTCCGCATCTCCTTCTCCTCTCCAATACCTTCTGCAACACAACAATTCCCAATTGGTGAAGCCATATTCTCTATGGCATCAGACGATTGGTAAGAGTTGGGACTCTTGTACAATATTCACATTAAATAAAGGCATATTTCCTAAATACCTACTTTTCAGTTTGGGAAAACGGTCAAGCAGAAAGATGTAATGTTAGTACCTAATTTCTACCTTTATTAAAAGAAATTATATTATTAACAATTTCTTTTAATAAAGGTAGACCGTGTATACATATTAATTTTATTCCAGGTACCAATTTCTAAAATTATTTAACCCGTCGATTACAATTAAATAATAAAAGATCGGTAGATAAGTACCTATGTACCTACTTACCACAACTAAAAAAAAACGTTTTTAGTTTTTAAAGGTTACCTGAAAATACAACAGTCAGTCTTAAGTGAATTAATTGCAGTTGAATGAAGCACGAAAACGTTCTTTTGAAAGCTCGAGTCAATGCTTGCATAAGGTATACCTACCCAGTGGTTGCCGGTCGCCGCGCTTGGCGTCACAAGCTTTGGAGCCCAAATCTACCCACCGTGTGAGCTTTATATTTGCTTTGAGCCTAAATTTAACTAAAAACTCGCCTAACGGTTTTCTCTTCATGAACATGAAGAGAACGCGTTCCGTGCCGAAATTAATTTCTTACAGATTTAATGGACACGTTTTTCAATAAGAGTTAGTAAATAGGGACACGTCGATGGTTTGGAGTTGAAATATTGCTCTCCAATTTTGATCAAAAATGAGTTAAATACTGAAATGTATCAAAGATATACCATAAGATGTACCATATGTTTTTGTTTGTTCAAATATTGTATCTCCTTAACCTATTGTTCCAAAGATATAAAGATAATAAAATATATTTTATCCAAGCAATGTGTTTATGATAACAGATATTGTATCACAATTATATTTATCTTTATACTAAACTAAACTACATTCCAAAATATTGTATTTACATAACATATAGATACTGTAGTAAGATGTAACTAAAAATCTTGTTTTTTTCATAATACAAAATCGAACGTTTTCAGGTTTGCAAATCTTCAAACTCACTTTGCTCAGTATTATGTTTTATGAAGATAAAATATTTCAAGTCATAGATGTATTCTTTACACCTACTCTGCTGACAATAGAAAATAAACTAATAAACTAATTAAATAATTGAAATGAAATAATTTAAATTAGATTATTTAAATCACATTATTTAAATTATACTATTTTAATTTTGCTCTAAGAAGATTGGAGTTGGCAACACGGTATCACATCTACATACATAAGCACACACTACTCCACATAGATTGCACATCTGCCTTGATGATGGACCCTGTAATGCTGACCGAAACGTTGGATAAAGAAGGAGGTAGCGCAACACAGTTGTGTATAGTGGCGGTAGAAGATATTATGGGCATTTAAACCTTGAGGATATATTAGTATTTATTATAGTTTCAATCCCTCTATTATCGACAACTATGTGCCATCTATAGGTAACCTCTTAAATTACTATCTAGTGCCATCTATTAGTAACCTCTTAAACTATTCTCTAGGATATCACAGATTCCAATTTTGACAGCGTCGCACTCGTATGTACGTTGTCTTATTTTCATCTTAAAACCTAAGAGATTTTATCATCACGAAGTTATATAGATAACAGTAGTTTTATGAACTTTTACTTGTGTTTTGTACATTTATCTGAATTATTTGAGAGACTTTCATTACAGATATATCTGTACATTTTATGAATGTCTCTTTACTGAATAAGCACTTTGTGTGAGAAAATTGATTTCATTTAGAGCCATGACTTATATTCAAGTTTTTTGATCACTTTTTACGATTTTCCATAAAATTCTGTTTGTTTGTGAAGTTTTATTTTTTTGCTGAGAAGTAATATTTTTTAAATCTTTTCATTAATAAAAACAAGGGACTCAAATGTAGCATACGTCGTAGTTAAATTATAAAAATTGATATCCAAATATTACACTCAAATTATTTTGGCACATGTTTTTGAAAAACCAGCCCCATTTTTTTTTCGCGGATCGGAGAAAATATAAAAGACGTATTTCTTAAATCTTTCCCCTCTTCGACTTTAGCGACATTATTCTCTATACCTGCCTCGCTCTCCCCCAAGGATTCAGATTAGGTTTAATTGTCCCGATCTCTCTCTCACCATCTTGCACAGCCGGAAGGAATCAAAAGGTAAAACCGAAACTGGTTTTTTGCAATTTCTATTCAAATCTAAGAAGAATAATGCCACATCTGTGATACCTTAGGGCCCTGGCTTCATTTTAAAGAGTCTGAACCGTCAGAACCTTTGAACCGAAATGTCAAGCTGATTGAACACCGTGAATGATGTTTTGAATTCTCACAAAATCAGCCTGTTCAAGTTATTATATCAATTTGTTTTGTAATGTTTCAAATTTTGATTTTTTTTGTCAAATCAAGAATATCGCATATCGCAATTTGTAATGTGCACACTGCGTAACCGTACAATGAAAAAAAAACTTTTTAATTATAATATTAGTGCTTTTGTGTTCAAAACAAAAATACAATCAAATGGCATTTATTTTGAACTTTAAAAACGTGTTTTTTTTTTAAATTTATTTATGTGATACTGCACAAGGGTCTCAGGTGCTCCCAACCACCTGGAGCAAGTGAGACTATGGCATCTTCAGTTGGAGTATGTTGGAAGGCAGAAGGTAGTGGGGATGAGAAGGAGATGGGGAAGAGGAAGGTGGGGAGTACCTGTTTATTCAGATCTAGTCACCAAACACGGCTAAAGCCATTTCAATCAAAGTTTCAATTCTGAATGTTGGTCTTACACCAGGCTGATACTTTCACTCTAGAACGTGCCGCAAATGTATTTAATAATATTTTTAACGAATAAATTGTGAAATAACACATCTTAATAGAATAAAATTTACTTGCGCGCACCAGGATTTGAAACTGTGACCTACGGATTGCTAGTTAAGAGCGTTACGCCCGACCACGGAGTGGTATAATATCTTAGTGATTAATAACCACTGAAGAGATATGTTGATTAAAGTATGTGTTGTGGGAATGTACTGTGTGCCAGAAGTAAGATCAAATTTATGAAATTGATCATCCTTTTTCAAATATCTAAATTCTTTTTTGAACTGGTAGTTAATTTCAATAGCCTCTTTGTGGCCTGAGAGTCAAGAGGTCTGTGTTCTATTGGTGACATCAGTTTTATTTCAAATCTGAGAAGAACGGATTCAGATCCTGTACTCAGCTATAATTTTATCCTTTTATGTTTTTCTACTGTGCAGAATGTAATTACAACATAATACTTTCGGAAATAATGTAAAATTAAAATATATATTAGACTTATTATTTTCAGTACATAGTTATAATTCAAGCCGCCGTTCTTACAAAATTTCATTTAGCGTAGTAATCAAATAACTTTTATTTTCACGGATACATTATTTTATTTATTTTAGTTTCACGGGTCTGCGCTAGTAATAAACTGTTTTAAAACATTTTGTTATGTACTTATTTCTTAATTTGTGGAGCAAAGTTTTTTTGTTCTTACAATATTATCAATTTATATTGTATTGCGTTAAAATTCTAATTTCAAATTACATAGGAGCTCTTTTATAAATTAGGCGACCTTAGATTTTTCTGACGTTTGGGTGAACCTTACGCAACCCACTTAACCGTAAGCCTTCTAATGTATATATTGTGAAAAAACTGACCTAAAAAGATCATCTTTTCATGATACTTTACGCTGGTAACCGCAGATTAGAATTCTAACCATTTTCATTCGAAATTATCCTGACAACCCATCAAAAGTCTTTCTTTTCAACTCTTTCACATTTTTTACCTCTACTTAATTCGATGAATCGATACGGTAACCATTGACCAATCTTTAAGGACTACTTAACCGGGCACTTCTTAAAAAAAATGCTTTCAAATTGAGGAAAGTCCTTTTTCGTCTTTCGAAATGTCTACATTTTTTACACGGTGGCTGCTTTTAGTATCGCTTTATAGAAACTAGTGGAGGGGTGGGATTAGAGAGATCACCTTAACGAATCATGCGGAAAAGATCTAACGAGGATGGCACATTGTCTCCTTGTAACATACGCCGTATTGTGTCGCGTAACACACGTGTGGGGTACCAAACCTTTTAAAATTATATTAATAGAAATTATATTTTATCTCAGAATGAGAAGCCTATTGTGCCATTGAGCTCATAGATAGAAATTGCTCGATAAACTTTTTTCTCATTGAAAAAAATATATTTTAATCGACATATCGTTCCCTTGAGATAAAAAGGTTCTATCTGAAATTTTGGCCATAATGGACTTTATAAGCATCTTTGATTTTTTTATAACCTTTTTTAAATTGTATGTAACTTAAAAGATTATGCACTAAAGTTTATTTAAAATTATTTTTTAGAATAAAAAGGATACGTTTACAATTTAAGAGCAACTTGGATCAATTTATATATTTTAGAACAGCAAGGTTCCAGTTGCAAAATTTTTAAGGAATTTGGTTATATTCTTTGGAAAATATGCATATGAAACTGAAAAAATAAATGAAACGAGTGTTAGTATTTTATTCGGGAATAAAACTTTGAAACCATATATCTTACTTTTATACCAATGGCAAATAGAACCTTGTTGTTTCGAGGGAACGGACGTGATAATCTTACGTATTTAAAACCAACAAAAAAATGTTGAAAAAAAAACACATTCCTAATTTACGGTTAAAGTTTGGTTCGAATACCAATGATTTCCAACGCGTGTACTTAACATCATTGTCTGACTACCGTTAGGGCCTTTAATAATATAATATAATAGGCAATATCGAATGTCCACGCTCTTCGTATAGCGACGGAATGAAAAGGAATTTATAAAGACCTTGATTAGAATCCTTTTGCACTTAATTGAGAACGGTTTTTTTACAAGATGTAATAATCCATACGAAATCTCTTTGTCATACTTTTAAGATGCGTGCCTACTTAACAATACAATCGATCTTATTTCACAATATTTCTCAAAAACCCTCAATTTGTGTGCTTTTGGAAAAGGATGAAAGGATTAAAGTACGATTAGTAGAACCACTTTACAAGTCTAGATTTTCTTCGAAAATTTAATTTGTACCTAACCTACCTACTTGTTCAAAAAGTATAGGTAAGTACCTACCTTTGATCTTTGAAGTGTTTCAACACGTTTTTCTTACTCAACATTAAATTTGATACATTGGCATTGAAATTTCAGTGTTAATGAAAATAGCGTTGCAAAATTATAAAATATGCCTTGATTTAGAAATTTCTGTTAAAAAAGAGCTATACAAATTCCATGCGCCAGAGTTTTTACTGCTTCGTAAAACTGTTCCCAAGCTACGAGTAAGTGAATAGTTAATTTTTTAATTTAGTCAGGTTTTGAGTTCTGGGCCCATATCAAAGATGGGTTTATTTGAATTCAAGGTGCTCCTAGAATAACTTTAATATTCGTAAATACTCTGAACAGAATAAAATCTCTAGGTACATGTATTTACTTCGATAGCAAGAAAGTCTCCTTGGTCTAGGATAAGGCTATTGACTAGCAAGCTGGAGGTTGCGTGTTCAAAACCCGGCATGCGAAGGTAAATTTTATTCACAAATTACTCATTTAAAATAATATATTTTCGGCACGTCCGAAAATACTCTCAGTTTCGCCCTGGTGTAAGATAATCATTCAGAATTGAAACGTTGCTTGAAATGGCCTTTGTCGTGTTTGGTGACTTCCTCACTTTCCTCTTCCCCATCTTATTCCCCTCCTTACAACCTTCAGCCTCACAACATACCCCAATTGAGGATGCCATAGTCTCTCCTGACGGTTGGGATCAGTTAGGACTCTTCTGACGGTTTTAAAAAAATGGTTCCATGATAACTCAACACAGTGACTATTCAACACACCTTTAAAAAGTGATATAAAGTCAATAAAAATGATGTAAAAAAATTTTACCTAACCTAACCTAACCCAACTTAACCTACCTAACCCAGTTAATAATTTTTTTGTTTCATCACCTTCCATGACTTTATATAACGTTTTAAGGATGTGATGAATTATCATTTTGATGATTTATCCGGTCACCAAAAAAATATATAATAAAACTTACATATATTTTTATGTATATCTCTCAAGATCAAAGGAGAAGCTCTCGGCGCGTATACATCAATACATATCCTCAATGAGCTTCTGATTTTACAGAAGTCGCCGTATCAGTGTTAACAGGTATCACATTACCTGTCTGTTGTGATCCGCAAGCACCAGCCACCAGAAGCGCATATCAGTAATACGATATTTACTCCAGGTTTTAATTACATGCTAGTAAGATGACGGTGAACAACGCGATGCAGGTATGTAAATTGTGGGAGCATTATTAACGTAGATATTGTTATACTGAATGAGCTTTAGACCTTGTAGGTGAATAATTGGAAATTTGAAGTTCAGAACGCATGATTAAGCTTGATAAATGGAGGAGATTAGATACCAAGTGTTCATTCATAATCATTCCAAAAAAAAATGGTAGTTTATCGAATATTTTCTATAAGATAAGATCTAAAATACGAAGCACTCTTTATTAAGATGGCGTAGGTGTGTCAACTTCCTTATTGTAATGGTATAAAATTATGACAGGGTAATGGTTCCACGGAAACAAGCAGGTAATCGTTACATTAGAAACTACAGCTTGTACTAATAGATTCATTAGAAACTAAGTACCATCAGTAAACTATAATGATTTCGGATGTTTTGACGCTATTGGTAACTGTAAATGAATCTGTAAATTACTTCTTCCAAATTTGCAAAATGTTTATCCGGACGAAGAAATCCAAAGATATTAGTCTAATATCTTTGAAGTAATCACTGGTTTCGAAACATGTCGATCTTTTTTGGTAAAATGGTGGTCTATATAAAGTATTTTGTTTTTATATAAAGGATCGGTAAAAAATGGTTTTTCGGTTTACTTAGCAATCGTGAAATCATTATCAAGTAACTTCGAAACTGCTTGTCTCATTTATTATTAATTTTCAAAAAGAAAGAGAAACATTTTCGGGTTACGAATAACCTGACAATATTTGAAAATTTTCTACCACCACCACAGTAAGCAGAAAATGTTGCTTGTTACTTAGCTAGCCGATGAATTGAACTCACAACGCCAGTTGGGTCTCATGCCACTGGCCAATCTATGATTAAATGTTCATACGATGGGTCGGCCGTTGGCAACATTGATATTTAAATGAAATAATAATTTGTCATTGTAAGAGAAAAAAGCATGAGATCAGGTAGTAGGTAGGTACTTGTATATCAAATTAGGTTACTGAAGATAAACCAAAACCGTTTTAGGTAATATTTTGATTATAGAGTTTTTTTCTGGACAAGGCACTCATGTAATAAAGCCCGCATCATCTGGACCCTAAGTTTTTTGACCGTTACGCTCACACATTTTTCTTCCAATAATATAATCATGCCTTCATACCGGGCCACCCAAGCCTGACATCTTTAAACCTAAGGCTGTTCAATCACTTTAGCGTAACTTTAGTCACTGGCAGAATTAATCCTTCGGGATTTGTGACTGTCCTTTGTAAATCTTCGGTCCTTCTCTGGTGGTGTTACAACATCTCAACTTTGATAGAACGGATGTCACAAATTAAGGGATTATATCTTGTTAATCCGACTGTCTCCATATGTAAGCATTTTTATGAAATTTGTGATTCTGCCTAATACAAAAAAAAACACCTTGCTCTAAAGCAATACAACTGTTTTTTTGAAAAAAATTTTGTACATTATGTGAATACATACATAGGTTTTTTTAAATAAATGTGTTTTCTCTATAATATGACAGCTGCACCAACTTATTCATGCAATTTTAAACTCACTTTAAATATAATATTATGTGAATCAAGCTAACTTTTGTAAAAACCTAAATAAAAATTGTGTTAAAAAAATCATGAAATACAAATGTTGTTACAACGCAATGTCTAGATGCACCAACCCATTTTTTAAATCTTTTATAATAATTATTCAAATAGTGAAGATTTATTTTTCTCTTATTTTTGCATTTCTTTCCGGGCTAGCAAACCATTAACATAAACTCGACTTCAGAAAAAATCTTTTTGCTTCTTGTTCGTAGAATATTTTTTAACGGGCTTTCAATCACTTCACACGCCACGTCAAGAAATATATTTTGAAATTTCAAATTTAGAATACGGAATATAATATTGTAAAAATAAGAATCCGATCGTTATTATTGTGCAAGGAGCGTCGACGCATTATTTATTTACTTTAGTAAATTGCCCCAGAGCCGCCTTTGTAGTAATGGCTGTAAGGAGTCTAAGGGACCCGACCTTTCCCACGGGATCTTCCTATTGAAAGCCCCGCCTTGTGACAATGGATGGAAAGTGAAGAAGTGAAAACGAAGCCAAAAAAAATCAGTTTCGGAACAAAACGCGATGTAACGGCGGTTCCTTGTTACAGGGAAGTTCAAATGTATATCATAATTAAAACTAAAAAGTTAATTTTCTAAATACTCGTGAAATCTTTTAATTCATTTTTGAGGGGCTCAACACAACTCATTTCCTCTAAACGCGAATTACTACACATTATTTATCGATACACAATTTTCTTATATATAACGACCGAAAAATATTTAACAAACTACTATATTTATTATTCTCGTGTATGTGAAACCGCACAAGAACTCCAACTGCCCCCAACCGTCTAGATCCGTATAGAGAGAGTCTAGAAACTATGACATCTGCAATTGAAGTATGTTGCGAGGCTGACGGTAGTGGGGGAAAAGGATGGATAAATGAAAGGCATAGAAGTACCTGGCTGTTCAGATCTGGTCACCAAACACAGTCAAAGCCACTTCAATCAACGTTTCAATTCTGAATGGTGGTCTTATACCAGAACGATACTGAGAGTAATTTCCACTTTGGAACGTGCCGTAAATATACTATAATTTTCTTACCCCTCGATCACGCAGGCTGTGTTTACATTTCTCAAAATATCTCAAGTTAATACGTAACTTTGATTTTTTTCTTATACAAAATGAAATACGGCCCAAGCTAGCGTAACAAATAGGGAAAAAACAATAAAATGTTAAAAAAAAACTATAAATAAAATCTCAATTAAAATTAATTGCGTTAACCTTGAAACACCAAAAAATAACTCTTTGCAAATTTTAAGACACCAGAGCTCACTATGTGAGTGTTTCACCGCTTCGGCAACACGTTTCTCTGCCTTTGAATTGAGATATTAATCACGTTTATAAATTTTGTGGCCGCGGCCCATAGATTTATAGCCCCCCGAAGCTAAGCCACGAAGCCATGCGCATAAATTGAGTCCCGAATCGCCTTTTCACAGAGTTCCTGTATTGTTCCCGTAGCCTTGATCGTCTGATTCAAGCTCCTGACCTTCAGAACAAATTGGTAATGATCCAAACCCAACCAGAGCTTTATTCAGCAAAGGGTAAAACTGGTATAACGGTTCGAAGCTCTAAGTTCTAAGCTCGAACTCAATATCTAATCTTCGATTCGGAATCTTTCAAACGATTCGGTAGGTTATTGGTGATTTATGGTGTTTGGATTGCCATAAATCATTCTGTATTGGAATCATCACATTTTATTTTGACAGTTATGAGACAGGATTATTAATGCGTTTTGCTTCACAAAAAATTATTCATTTTTGTATATTTATTTTGTATATGAACTTTTGGAAAGACTTGGGGGCAGATTTTAAACGCCCATCATATACTAATAATGTTCCCATTTTCAGCAAATGAAAAGGTGTACATATTTGTACCCAATATTATTATAAAATTGCCCCTTTCCAAAAATTCCAACCAGGCTGTTTGGAATTTTTGGAATTTCAGAAATGGCTTTAGCCATGTTTGGTGATTATCTTCTTCCCTTCCCCTCTCTTCTCAGCTGCACAATATACTCCAATTGGGTATGCTATAATCGCATTGGCTCGAAACAATGAGGAGAAATTTCGACTTTTGAAAATGACTATTGCTAAGTTATAAATAATCTCTTCAATTATTGGTATTTCCGATTAAAAACGGGATTGCAGGCTTTCCTAATGAATTATAAGGTGTCCAGATAAACTTTCAGTAAATCACAAATATAATATAATGATGTTGGAACACGTGATTATGAAAATCCTAATATTATTGCATTATAATGAAAATTATTTTTATCCTCATGATATATTATTAAGACAAATCGACAAGACATTCTTAATTTTATATTTTATTAATAAGGCCGGTTAATTTATCGAGAAGCCAAAAATCGATTTCTCTCAGTGTGTATTAATATAAAAAACGGTATTACATTTATTTTAGAATTGTACATTTGAAGTACGTAAGTACCCAGTTACACTTAAGGATTAACATGCGATGTCATTTTTTAAATTAAAGTTTAATTTAACAACACGATGAACCTACATTACAAACATTATGTGCAACCGTTTCAATAAATCTCATCAAATAATTTTTGATTTTGATTCATATGCAAAGTAGACCTTTAGCTCATATAAGGGTGATTATGCAACTTTCTACCTGGTTAACATAATCCCTTTTAAACTACCCTTTAAATATTAGTTTTTAATATGCACAATGCAACATACGTGCTGGGATTTCAGCATCGACAAAAATATGGCCTGATTAAATACAATTTATCAATGCCTATTTTTGAATGCATACCCTGCTTATATATCTACAAATTTGGTAGCATTCATAGTTAACAATATTTGAATAGGAATTCATTAATGTTAATTTAAACTACGTTAAACAAATTTATGTTTATTTTATGGAAAGCAGAACGATAATTTTATTAACTGATCTCTTGTCATTGCTTTAATTTCATTGAAGATTTTTTTATGAAATGCAGCGTTAGAACTGCATCAGTTGACTGGTCCAGTCAGTAGGATTATGGCATCAACATTTCGGAGAATTTTGTTAGAGTGATGGAGACAAATGAGAGGTCGGTTTGGAAAGCAGTTACTAGAGTAATCCGAATATTTGCCGATTTAATCCGAGTCATAATATTTTAAAAAACGTTATTATAATTTCGGTAGTTTGTTGTCGGTTTACCCGTGATCATATTTTCAGTCATCATTAAGACTTTTTTATAGTTGTAACAATAATTTTAGAGCTTAAAGAAGCTTTAATTATGTTTCAATTTCAACAAAACTAAAGAAATACATAATTAAACGTCAAAACAAAATTAACAACGTATTTTTTTATTCAAAAGCTAAAGGAAAATACTCGCGAATATTCAAAATGACGTCAAAAGTCGCCAATGCAATGAAACCAACCAAACATGAAATTGTAATGTAAATGTGGTTTATTCATTTAAATATCTATATTTTAAGTATAAATGCAGTAGGAATATATATTCAGAATTGGCGTGTTGATCTATGTGGATATAATATAGCATATTTAGAAGGCATAATATTTTTCGACAGATTTCCTTATTCTGTGAAAACTACTTTTCGTTAATAGGCAAGTAGGCACAAATCATTAATGCGTTTTCTGTTGTTTTTATTTTCTTTTTATTGGTACTCGTAAAAAATTGTTAGTGTATTAAAGCTCAGAGTTGCATAATTAGCGGTATTTTTTTCCTCGAATGCCGTTTGCTGGATAATTTAGTATTCCTCCATCATTAATTATCATTACTATCAAAATTCATTGTAGATACCTGTTTCCTCGTTCGCGTTTATCTTGTAAATTCGTTTAATCAGAGGCAGCGGTCACCCTATAGTCGGTCCCATAAACCCCCCGACTTATGGGCTCCCTGGATGTCACCTGATCCTTTTTATTGGGTATGAAAGTCTTCGGTATCTCTTTCCCGCTGGTCCCGGAATTTATGGTCAGCGCTACAGGGTACATCCACCCTTACAACTATCTCTTTAAATATATAGGTATATTAAGTAAGTACCTGTAATATAAATAATATGGATACTAAGTATGTAAGAAAAATAAAGGTATTATAAAAGGATGAACTAAATTGTGGGAGAGGAGAAAAATCAAGATGAGAAAAAGTTTATGAGTTTTTATTAGATATGTGGTATTTATCATGAACTTGTATTTAACATTTTAAGAAAAAACGTTCGATAATTTGTATATTTCCGACTTCTGAATGAATATATTATAATTATAGATAGGTATCCTGATTTAATAGGTATACAAATCAATGAACGCATTCTCCTCTCATCCATTATTATTTTTTTAACTTTTGCCTTTGTCATCGTAATTCGGTTTCTACCAATTTACACTTGTTTTCATTGTTAAATAATAATGACTATATTTTTCATATAATGCACCGTTATAACTAAAGTAACCATTACGCCACAAAGCTAAGCAGAGAGGAAGGATCGACAAACAACTCGGTCTTGGCGCACACTCCTTGCCTCATTTGCATCGTCTCATATCTCGTACTATTCTGTTATTCCGACTCTTGACATGCCCCTACTGTACCTCATTCACTGAATCTTGTCATGACTTCCTCGGGCGTCCCCGACTTCTTCTTCCTTACACATTCGCATCATATATTCTTTTTTTAATTTTTTTTTTAAATAAATTAAATGGAGTTCTACGAATTAAACACCAAAACAATAAATATCATATATTCTCCTTACACTCCTTTTTTCGTTCATTTGCTCTACATGCCCAAACCATCTAAGCGTCCCTTTCTTTATCTTTCTAATTAAACTTGTATCGCCCTTGCATTCCTTGCAAATCTTCACATTTCTCACATGATCATACATGGTTTTCCACACTAACTCCTCGGGAATCTCTTTTCTTCAGCATTCAGTCCAGTTTCGTCCTTCCTATGCCAGTTCCATGCCTTACTGCCATACTTCAGGGTAGGTACCAGCATTCCATTGTGGACTGCTGGCTGCGTTTCTTTGTCATTTTTTTCTTACCGCCAACTTCGTTCAATCCTCCATTAATGGAGATTCCTACATTTACCATTCTTTCAATATCTCTATCAGCCTTTCTATCTCTCGTAAACATACTTCCCAAATTAAACAAAATTCCTTTGTATTACATTTATGAGTAAATGCCTTTGATAAATAAATGAGTGCAATGTCTTCACACACAGCAGATGGGTACCTGCTTATCTCTTTCACACTGTTTCTCGTAAAGTGAATCAGAGTATCTACCATATTCTTATTCATGATTTCTTCTAACGCCATGTTGTCACATTATCAAAGCATTCTGAATTCTGCACACTCTAGCCTGGTAGAACCAGTAAAATTCCATCACATTCTAACTTAATGCTTCAGTCAACCATTTATCGACTAGGCAATGTCACCTTTGCAATTAGTACCTACATTTAATTGAGCCCGATGTTTATTAGCACTAGTTTTATTTAATTAACTAGGTTGGCAGGCATTTTTATTTTGTCTTTCTCCATTTTCAGGTCACATCTGATGAGCGTTTCTTTGAATTCTTACAAGTCTTCGTACGAGTCCTGTACATCATTCAAAGTTTCAATTACTTATTCTAAGGGAGTCCTGCACAGAGAATATTACTAGATTGTTTTGAAATAATACTAACAAGACTAAGCAAACACAACCTTCCGAATGAAAGCGAGTAACTTAAAGTGCCTTGTCCAATATTCTGTCGCAAACATTTGTCATAAGTTAATATTTACTTCCGCTTCTGTGTTCAATTTCCAGTTCACATGAACCCTCAGCATCCGAAAACAATCATTTAATAGAATTTGAACTGTCAACTGGCATGTGATGTTGGCTTTTTGGTTTATGGAAAATATCAGGTATCCATGTTTCTAGTTGCCTTTCTTTTGCTTGGTTTGTATCCACTATCTGTGAGAAATGTCCTTCGTCAACAAGTTTTTTTTTTCATTGTAGTAGATTTCTGTTTGTATAATTTTCTTCTATTATTCGTGATCAAATGTTTGGAAAAAATGCTAACTGCGTATTGTATTGGGGTAGGTTCCGTCTATTTGCTTATGCAAGATTATGAAACGTACCAAGTGCCCATACATTCCCAATACGTAATGTAATAAGACGAACTAAGTTGTGGGAGATTTTTACTATTTTTTTATTGTATATTGAGTTACTTTAGCACATAACATTTTACGTATATAAACTAATATATACATGATTACATTACGTTTGACAATTTTTCTAATCAATTCAATTCTTCCTTCATTCTTCAGACTCTCAGTCATTTCATCATACATCTTTAATCCTTAATACATTCTGTTTTACTCGTATACGGCAATTTAATTCTATCAACATTTCTGGTATCATAATTATAATTATTTTTAGTAAATACTATTTTATCTTTTAAGTATTTAGGCAAATAAGTTTATCAATAATTTTATGTATAAAAATTAACACATTATATAGCAATTTCTTTTTTATTAGAATCTAATTCAGCTCCTCTCTCATTTGATTAACCCTTGCATATTTTCTTTTCCTTAGGATACATCTCATTGCTATATTTTGAATAACTTCCAGCTTATTCACGTTTCTTTCGTTAGCCATTAAAAAAATCAAAAAGAATAAAAAGGTTTTTATAGTAAAAAAAACTTTCGATATTTTAGCCACCCTACTAAGTTTACTGGTTTTAGCCTATCATATCCATCTTCAGACTGGTATAATTATTCCTTAAATTGTGGTTTTACATGCATATTATTTGGGGGAAGGAGTGGGGATTAACAATAACGGTGTACAGTGTTTTATTCGTGAATTCGGCTGGTTTGACATCACGCTGGGCAACCTTGGTAACCCCCGTCTTACTAACCAGTGGCGTTTTCTATGTCATAATGACGTTATAGCCATTTGGAACCGTTTCAGAATTTGCGGTTTTCAAATCAATAATTATGAATTAAAATTACTTAATTTAGGGCAAAATTTAGAATTCAAAAAATTATCTTTAAATCTTTCACACGTTTTTAACGGTTTTCATAGATTGTGAAAATACCCCATTACAAATTGACTTGCTGGTTTTATTTTCTTCATTGTGATTATATCCTACTGAATAAATTAGTACTGTTTTTTTAATGCATCCCACAAATCATCTTCTTCTTAGATCTCGTCAACAATGTGACCCATTCTCCCGAAAGGACCCGGCATCGCCCGGGCCGAGTACGGGGCATCTCAGAGTCTGTTATTATCAGGCGAACCGTCATCAAACTTGTTTATGCATTCTTTAAAGCGAGTATTATAACTTTATCAAAAGCTCATAAGGTACCGACTTTCGGCTCAACTCAATCCGAGGGTTGTACAACCGGGGATTGGATAAATGCAACCAAATAATAATAATTATTTTTATTTTTTTATTAAATCTATTTTTACTGTTTTATGGGTTACCTCTGTTAGATACGTTTTAAGCAAGTGGAAATCTTGTGCTTTCGTGAAATAGTAGAGCATCTAATGCTGCGTATGCGTTTGTGAAACGATGCACAAACTGAACCACTTATTTTTCATCCTAATAAAAATACTGTTTATTGAAATTTAAAATTAAAATTAAAATAGTATGGATGGTTTCTATGACTCTGTGCTATGGAACTGTGTGCCTCCTATAGGTACAACATGGGTCTTGAATAGACCCATGTTCACTCTCCTCAAAAAGAACCTCCACCCAGAATCCCCAAAGATGACATAGGCCCCGAGGTAATTTATTATCCTCAGTGCAGTGGATTTGATTTAAAAAATGAAAATAAAACTTGTATTCCATTACCTCAAATAAAAACTTGTGTTAGCAAGTTTTATAACTTTATCCATTGATTTTTCGGATTCTCGTAAATTTTAATATTTTTTTGCAAAGAGTTTGAGTTGATAATTAAAATATTTGGTTAAGATTATGTAAATAAGTATAAACTGTGTTTAAAAAGTTTGTCTTCTTAGAGCGCTCTCTTCTTCCAATCGTATAGCTTAATATTGAATGAATAAACGTTTGATCACAGAAGAAATTCCACGATGAGCTGACGGTAAACCAGACAGAAATCCCATACATTAAACTATTCATTCATAAACGATAACAAGCTAGACGCTGAGAACATTCAAAGTCAAAATTAACCCACATTTAACAGTTTGTAGATGTCATAGATCACACAATGGGGTGACATCTATATGATTTTTACGAACCTTTTTTTAATATGTCACCTTTAAATAAACATCCAAATATTGTGACATTAAATACAGTTTAAAATATTCAAGTTTTGATTGATATGTAAATTTTTGTAGGCGTTTCGTACAACAAACGTGTAGGTTTATCTACTAATGTTAAGCTCTTATTTATGGCTTTGAGAATAAGCGTCCTAGTCTATGATATTGTCATAAAGCAGTTAAGTTTCTATTGAAGTAAGCCTAATTCAAATATGTGTTTTTTACGCATAATAAAAAATGCACTCAGAATAAAGATGAAAAATAGGTCAAAGGAACTGCTGCATAATTTCTTGAAATAATAGGCCAGGAATGGAAGATGCTCTCAGTACTGCCCTGGTGAGTGATCACCATTTAGAATCGAAACTTTACTTTAAATGGCTTTAGCCGTTTTTATGTATTCAGAAATGCTTCTTTTCTCTATTTACTTTCCCTCCTGCACGGAGAAAAACGAGTATCGCAATTTATAAAAATTTTATCAAATTATTGGAAATTCTGATAAAAACGGGATTTCAGGCCGTTTCCTGATAAACATTTAATAAATTCGTAATATATCGGAACACGTTTTCTTGCACCTGCATTTGCCTTGATAATGACGAAATGCGAAAATATTATAATTTTATGAACACGAGTTCAGGCATGTATTTTAACACGTGATAACACATTCGTATTTTACTGAAAATTTGTCAGGAAACCTATCAATTCATTCGTTAAGGGTCTACAATCCGTGTGGAATCGTTCAACCTCACAAAATATGTACCCCAAATGGGGTTGCCAGAGTTCCTTTGGCTCTAGAAAACGGTTGTAAGCAGTTAGAACTCTTGTACGGTATTAATGTAAAAAGGAACCAGTCGCTTCGATAATATACTTCTCGTCAACACAGTTCTTGGTTGAGATAAATGTGCCACATTCAGACAATCAATATTTTTAGGGAGCACTTTATTTTAATAAATTTCGATGCCGGAAACAAGTAATGCATTATCAACTATTCTTTTATAAAAAAAATCATGTTATATAGGTATCCAGTCCCATAGATGGAAAATTTCATAAATTACTCACAGATAAACATTTACAAATTCCGTACTCAACGCACTTCAGAATTCATGTTAATCGTAAACAATGGAAACACTTGACTCCAGTACCTTTTCTCCTTGTCTGTATCTAGCAGTTGCAGCTTATGGCGGTAGCTCCATACTGCTAGTAATGCCATGGCGGTACTCAACGTAACTCTTGAGTCAAACCAGCATAATTATGAGCTTCAATGCTACGCATGGTAATCATTACCAGTAGCTTTTATCTAATCTCTGCTATAATAATGAATGCTAATGACTGCAACTTGTGCATGGTTGAAAAGCTTCATAATGCCGCACATGCAGGCGCGTTTATCAATACTTTAATAATGCCTACTTATTATTTTGTAAAGTAAGTATCATTTTTTTCAGAAATAGTATGATTTTCTTAAGCTAACGTAATAATACATAAAACGTTAGGTACCAACCATGGCACGAGGAAGATTTTGTTTATACAGAACTCGAGGAATCTTTTAGAATTGTTTAGCCATAGCATATAGGAAAATATCCCAGGCTATACCATCCCAGAGATATATATATATAGCCCTTGAGGTGTTTTTGCACAAAAACGACGCTATACAAGTCATCCAAGTATTATTTATTATTATTATTATTATACCAGACTTCTGGTATAATAATGTTGTCCGGATTCAGATAAGTGCGGAATATAAATAATATCGTATACATATATTTGTTTTACCTGCTGATAATCATAACAACAATAATTGGAGAATTTGTTTGGATCCGTCAGTGTGAAAAAAACACTTCAGGAACGCTGTTCAAATTTTACTCCCTATGCGTTATCCTTTATACATAAATATGCCTGGAGTTGCTGAGCCTGAAATTATAAATAATTATTTACATTTCCTTATTTAGTTATATACAATGTCGCGGACTGGGAAAAGTTTCAATCGTTTTCTATACGGCTAGATCAACGCAATTGTGCACCATGCACTAAAAATTTCACGTAGAAAAATGATACTGTTAAATAAAAAGAGTATATTTAAATAATGTTGGAGGACAATCTTTTTTAATTAAGCACAACTATTAAAATTATCGTTAAACATTTTTTTAAGATCGAAACAAAGTTTAATTTATTAACCTGTTTACTGCGAAGGTCACGTGCTGTCTTAAAACTTCGTGTACTGGGGAGTATTATCATTTTTGTAGTTATCTTGCCCTTATAAAATTGTATCTTTTCTTGTAGGTTTGCAATTCAGAGTAGGTACATAATTTCAAAAATTAATATTATCATCCACTTTCAAAAAGCATGTCAAATTAAGTAAATTGCTATAATCATATAAATTATCATAAGCTAAGTGCCTACACTACATAGGTAGTGCTTACAAATAAAGTTGTTACGCACTGTTGATTTTCAAAGTATTTGTTACATGATATGAGTATATTATAAAAGTCAGTCGTATCAAGAGTCGAAGAAATGGTACAATGTAGGTAGAAGAAGTAGTTTGACATTGTGAGTTGCAATTTTGGTTGCAATAAAGACATAGAAGTGTGACGTTCCATCATTTCTGCCTACTTCTAAGGAGAAACAGTTAGAGATGGTTATTTAGGAAAGCTATTTCATCTTACATTTTAAATTCGGCCAATCTTTACATTCTAACCGATTCAAACCCCCTGTAATATAGTAGCGAAGCGTACGCCCGAACTTTTTAAGGGGTTGCAAAAACATTTTACAAAAAATGTCGTGTTTGCCATATTGCCAAATTTTACACATTACCTAATCGCCCAGAAATTAATTCGGTAAGAATCCTTAGAAAACAGACACAGGCGCATTTTTAGATTAAGGTTTTCGTATAATACGTATTTGTAAGAAACTTCAGTACACCAATATATTAAATCCTGACAACGTCTAAAAGTCGCAAACCTTTAATGCATTTACAAATAATGCTGCCTTGATAGCTGAATAATTAAAAATGCATGATAGATAACCTAACCTAACCTAGATTGCTGAATAATTGAAGAACACCTAATATATACTTAGTTCTTAAACTGGGTTCAATGGCAGAGAGACAAATTGTCCTGCATTCCGTCTTTCTCCTTGAGTTCTTTTACGTAAAAATAACATGACAACAAGACACTGCAATCAATAAAGTTTCTACGATATGATCCGATTCTCAAAGTGTAACAGTATTATGTAGCTGGTATGTATGTATGTATTGAAAGAAACATGACACATGACGATGTATCTATCAAAGTCTCAAATCTCAAGACGTCTACAGTTGTTCGGCGTACCGTGGACCCTCTCTTTCAAGAACTGCAGCACTTATACTGTCAGTGGCATAAAAAAACTAAGGGCCCATATGTTATTCGAAGAGCCCTTGCCGTTTCTGCAGCCCCGGCACTCGTAGGTGTATCGGCATGTTATTATCAATGGTGGAATGGTCGCGTCTCACATATGGCGCCCTCTGGAACTCTTCGTTTTGTGTTATTTTGTCGTGGCTCTTCGACAATATTCAATAAGCACTTAGGACTAAAAAATGTGGACCCTCTTTTCAAGTCTCAAATTATTTAGTACGCTAAAAATACTATTGTCGAAAGTGTAGTTAAATACGGTTTTTATATGAGTAATGCATAAGAGTCCCAATTGCTCCCAATCGTCTGAAGCCAGTGAGCATCCCCAATTGGTGTATGTTGTTAGAAGGGAGTGGGGTATGGAGTATGTTGCTGAAGGGAGTGGGGTTACCTGGCTGTTCCGATCTGATCACCAAACACGGCTAAAGAAATTTCAAGCAACGTTTCGGCTGTGGGTGTCATCTTTCACTAGGATGATACAGAAAGTATAAACCACTCTGGAACGTGCCGCAAATATACTACAAGTTTAATATATTATTTTGAAATGAACAATTTGTGAAATAACACAAATTCATCAAATAGTCAAAAAATTACAATAGTAATATTTTTCTCAACCACTCCATGGGATACAATGTCCGAAAGCAAGTTTATTGCTGCAAGTTGATTTAGTTACTGTCTAATAGAATACAGATTATTGTTGTCTGAAATAGAGGCAGGTTGTGCAAAAAATATTTACGTGTTATTATCGTAACCATAATAATAAAAAAACAGCTTTACTGCTTCGCTGTTCGTGTTCAATTATCGTGAGAATATTCCATCGTCGCATAACCTATTTCTAAGGGAACACCTTCATTGGCTTCGAGGCCCTGAAATAATTCAAAAAGTCAAGTAGAGTTCAAGGTCAGCTTATCGCAATGACAGAGCATTGCTTTTAATATATCGGTAGTCTTATTAATATACTGTATTTACCCTGAAAAAAAACCTTTTTAAATCCTACTTTTCCATAAATCTTAAGTAAACTAGCTAACTAATTCATCCATTAATTAACCATCACGCCGTTTCCTAGCAGGGGTAGGCAGATAGGATGGACCTCCGAACAACTCGGTCTTGGCACACACTTCTTGCCTCATTCACATTCATACATCGTTTCATAGATACTCTTCTATTGCTTTGATTCTTTTCATGACTCAATCATTCAATTTATTAAAATCAGCCATATTTTCAAATTTTTAAGCGTCTGATAATTGTTTAGTTTCGGTTACCTCCTGTTGTAAATACTTTTTGGGAATAATTTACTTGTTAAACATAAACTTACTTCTATTGTATAAATTGTAATGTTGTTCTACCTGCCTGCGTAGGTGCTTAATTTAAAATATCCTCCACGTTTTTGTTGGAACATGATTTGCTATCTCGAGATTTAATTTTAATAACTATATTCTATATTACGGAGAGAAAATATGATAATATCTAGGTGAGTGGATTATTTGAACACGTGTCACAGGGATGGGGAGTTGAGAGCTATGAAGAATGAAGAATGCAAATATTTCAAAACATCTCCTCAGCACATTCCGAAGACTGACAAATTACACTTCCTGTCAAAAAGCTGTTCCGGCAAATGGTAATGGCCGCATTTCATGAATATTTTTCAATAATTTGTTGTCATAATAATATTATTCATTATAAAGATCTTTAGTTTTTGTGCCCTGGAAAGAATAATGAGCTCAATTTATTATGAAGCAATAGTTTCTAGGCATAGTCACTGCAGTTGAGACGTTTCTGTAGATAAAAATAAACATACCTACCTAATATTCAGATTGATAAAAAAAAAGTTTTTTCATTGGATTCTCTTTTGGTGGTCTCACAGAAAAGTTTGTAGATGTATATATAGGTGCCTTATATTTAATTGTGTATTTTTGATCATGTTTGTTATTAACTTTTAATTTCGATATATTTTATACATATACAAACGCCTTAAATATACTTTAATGTAACACACTATTTTAAGCTTGGGTTGACTAAATGTTTGTACTATAGATATAGGTAGATGGTACAAATATATTTAAAAAAAAAACTCTCCCAGGCCTTCTGTCTTTTGTGTGTTATTCTTTTATGTGTACTTTGAAACTCTAGAATCGTCAGTTTAATATTTTTAACCTCTGCGTTCCTTCGCACAACTCAACATTTAACCCTGTTTTGAACTCTTATCGAGTTACTTTCTCACAATAAGTATGGGTAAAGTTAAGTATCAATACTCGTTCCTCAAAGAAAGATAAGATCGTGTTTTTCAGCGTATCTTTCTTTTAAAAAAAATACCTGAAAACGTACCTTTTATTGTCATAAAAAAAAAATTCTAGTTGAGTATGAATATTATAATGCAATTAATTTCTCTCTTTCTAAAGAACTGTGTTCATTTGAAATGGCCTGCCAGGTAAGTATGTTTTCTTTATCTGTTTATACATAATTAGATAGAGCCTTGAAGTCATATTTGTACAGCTCCCCTGAGGCGAATTTTCACGAAAACGGTGCTATACAAATTAATCATTCAATTATTATTATTAAACTTCTACGTTTGCCATGTGAAAAAGCTTCGAAAGGAACGCGTGATCGCCGCATTCTTTGATTTTCATTCACACACAAGTATTGAATTTGAAGATATTATGTGAGATGCTTTTTTAATTAAACCCGACTCGACTCGATTTTTTTTAAACTGTGTTACTTTACAAGGTCCATGATAAAAATATGCGTAAATCATATCGAAATCGGATCAAACGTGTGAGAGGCGACACCAATCATTTTTTCATGTCCATAAATCTCCCAACGCATAACAGACTAGAGGTTTTGCATATCAACTTACATACTCATGTGTACATTAGACTGCATCATAATAACATCATCTTGTTGTGGGGATGACTTGCACCGCCCATCCCAGCTCCCGTTTCTTGTACCAACTACCCTCAGATAAAATAATAATTGATGTCACGTGTGTTAAAGCAAGCTTCATCCCTTTCAAAGGACCTTCAGATCCTACAAAGGTTATGTTGATAGGACGAGCTTTGTAAGTTTCAGGAAGCACGTTTTTGCTATCCAATGGAACGCCGGAAGTTTGTAATTGCGCCACGATGAAAACGTAAATTAGTACCTTTGCTATTATATCACGGTATGGCTGACACTGCTATAAATTTGGTTCTGCGATTTTATCTGAACTTAAATTATTATTAAAATCTGGTTCGTATCTTACACAAATTAAAAAAATATGAGGGATGGAATGTTATAAATAACTGCTTAAGTCTTCGGTAATCAATCAGGTTTTGAAAAAGTCTTTGATTATGTAATCTGTTTAAACTTTATGTTTTGTTGTAGGCTCTGGTCATTTGGCATTTAATAATGCTGTTAGACCTGGCGATGAGTAGAATGATATGTTGGATAAAATTGCAATATAAAACATTATAAACTTTGAAATTTTAGATATTAGAAAAAGTTTGGACAGTCATTTAAATATTATTAATAACCAAATAGTCAGCACTTTATTATATTTTCGCATTGATACCTTTATTGATAATAATTTTATGTTTTTTGTTATTTAGACATCTTAATTACACCTCGCTTCTGTCATGTAAACTTATACGAGTTTTAGCTGTATACGTTAATGTAATAATTAACTATTTTATGATAAACTTATTCTGTATTTTTTTTTTACATGAATAAGTAATTAATCACCTTTCATTATAATATTTTTTTCTATTCTTAAATTTGTTAATTTTCATTGAATTGTTGGTTAATTGGTTCGAAACATGTCGATCCTTTTTGATTAACACTTGTGTATACGAATTATTTTATTTTTAGTAATTTTGCAATTATTGAAGAAGTAATTATATAATACACTGAAATTCATATGCAGTTATGCAAGTACAATCATACAGATCCTTTTTTTGATGGAACGAGAGAAATTATAACAATAAACAATAGATATATTGTAACTACCACCCACTTCCTTTGAAAATAGTAAAAAGATTTCGCGAACATTTTTATACATGCCAATCAAACCAATAAAAAGCAGGTAAAGTAAATTAAAATCTTCGAAGTCAGGCAGTCCACTCTGACCCTTGACAATTGGCAAACCAAGATGGCATGAGGTGTGTCAAAGTACAAGTAACGAGGTACAAGGGGGGAGGAATCATTCCGTACAAAAGTGCCTCAGGGCGTGGCGCTCGGGGTTGTAAGTTGTAAGACACATGTCATGTTGAAATACACAAGACTTGGTGAAACATAAAGACATTATTCCTTGCATTATGCAACCAAAAGGTATCCCATAGTAATTCTATGTTCTTCCGGTCGTCTGTTGCGTACTTCCTTTTGACAAGTTTATGAAACTCGCGTGGCGTATTCATCATATAATCTAATATCGTGTTTCATCAATTCAATTGAAATTTTTCGTCATTTAAATTAAAGACTCGTGCCTGGTGTTAAACAATTTAATTTCATTTTATGTTACATATATTTGGATGTAATAAGTATGATTAAAATGAGTACTGCCCATTCATTGAGAATCTCTTTCGTTATGCGGTTAAAAATGGTATTGCTGGCCGTTTTCTAATAAACTTTTAATAAAATCCTGATATATCGGAACACGTGTTCATGCACATATATTTGCCTCGATAAAACGGGTTGTCCGGGGGTTAGGTGCGCTTACTTCTCGGGGTGATTCTACATGACAATACAAATAAAAAATATGAAATACTTTTTTTAGAAATTCCAACATTTTTATGTAGTTTTTAGGTAAAAGGGGTTGAATTGTTTATATGGGAAAATAAATATTGTTGTATGGAAAAAAAAACATTGGAATTTCGAATAAAGTTAATCATCTTTTTGGGTTTCACTACCATGTAGAATCACCTCCCAAAGTTACCGCACTTTACCCCCGGACTCTCTTATAATGACGAAATGCGACATATTTATATTTTTTAGGAACACTTGTTCCGACACAGTAATAATAAATTCCTCTTTTAGTAAAAAATTAACAGGAAACATACCATATCATTCGTTAAGGGCCTGCAATCCTGTTTTTTTCGATATTCATAATAAAAAGCATATCTCATTTTCTCCGTGTATAAAGAACACTTTTGAAGCACTTAACAATATCATTGTTTATTTAATATCACATTTAAAGCTTTTTTCCAACTTAGTGCACAAGAATAGCGTGAATCGGAGGCAGTAAACTCATAATTTCTTGTTAAATGTGTTAATTTTATTCAGCAATAAACCAGTCATCAAAATACCAAAAGAAAATATTTCGCTCTGTAAAATATATTCTACAATTATTATAAACTGGTTGATGTCCAGTTTTTTTGTAAACATTGTGGTTCGGATGATTTTTATTGATATTGGCCGAAAATTGTAACGATGTAAGACTGCGCCATTACGGGCTCGGAGGAATGTGAAAACAAGTAATTATATCAATATATAATCGGTTGTACTATTATTTTTTACGCCATTTTCAACGTGCAAGCATCATTTTGGAGAAACTGCTTTTAAATATATATACGCACCTTCGCACGTTATTTAAATTGGTGAATTACATCTCATTTAAAAGTCAAGTTTTTCAGTTTCCCCGATAAAAGTGATTGTATTGATAATGTGCAATGAATAATGTATCGATATTAATCTAAAGTTCAGTCAGAATTTCCTTATAAAAGGTCACACAGTTAGTCAACACTTCTTGGAAAATTCTTATTTGCTGAAAGCAATAAGAATTGCATCATTTTACGTAGCAATTGAAAATGCCACTGTTTTAAATTTAAAATTATTTGAAAACATTCCAATAAATTATTTAAATATAAAACGTGTTTTTTTTCTTTCTAATTCATTTTACTTCATTTAAAAGTAAAATGAATTAGAAAGAAAAAAATTTAAAGAAGGAGTTAGCGCAACACAGCATAACACCCCAAAAACAAATAACAAAAATACTTTTGGCCGTGAAAATCTTAAATCATATTTTACTTCATGTTTATAACTATGGCGGTAAGGGGGACAGCGATCAGAGACCAAATGAGCTGTTACGAAAGGCGAACAAATTGATTCTAACATATTCAGTTACAATATCGTCTGAAGTATTGCCTTCTGGCGTACCTAACCTTCATTGAATACCTATCAGCATTGCAATCATTGTCATTCTGTGGGAATACACGGACTTGAGATAGAACAATGCGGCTTCCGAGAAAGTAATTTGATAGTTTTTACACTAATCAAAACAATTGCTGTACCTTTCATCTCCCCGCCCGGTATTCATCTTCAAATCGTAAGCCAATCTGTAATCTGGAAGGTGGAAGCCAAGTAAGTGTAGCAATTGATATAATGCTCGTAATGAGCTTCTAGTTAGCGTTTATCATCGGACTCCATCGAAAAGTAAAAAGAACTTACACGGTGCAATCATTAAGCTCGGGCGGTTTGGAAAGGCGAGAATGCCGCACTTGTTATGTTCCTGACGTTCCGTCAATTGTGGCTAATTCAACATGTTTACTTTTTATTCTATACAGTAATACAATTAGGTCGGTACAATTAATATTCACTAACGTTTGATGCTTTTTAAAATGTGCGGATTAGGATCATTAACAGGGATAAGAGCATTTTCTGATCAACTCTAAGAATAACACAACAAAGAAATTGTAAGTTTTTAAGGTCATTTCATAAAAATCACTAGTAATAAATTCACAAGTCTTTTAAAATAAATATGAACTCTACTTTTACCGCTAATCTTCTAATATATGTAATATCAATAGTAGTGGAGGGTAGAAGAGGAAATGTAAAATCATGTAATATCCAGTGATTTTACTGTAGTGTATTCTGCGTGCAAAGTCGTAAACTTCTTTTTAAAAGTGTGTTTATATGAAGAGACCTGCCAGGTAATAACGGTATTTTCTGTGTTATTTTGCAAATTATTCAATCTTTCTGCCATTTACTTTGATAGGTCAAAAGGAGACGACAAAGAATCCAAAATCTTACTTTTTCATTGTCTTTTGCAACCCTCTCGTATCCAGTTTTAAACATAGGATTCCCTCAAATGCATTCAGACCAGTCAGTTCGTAACTTCTTTCTAATTCACTCAAATTACAATTTTACGATTTATTTGCGATTAAAATTAAAAATAATAATAACACGCGTTAAATCTCTCACTAATCCCATCAAAGAGCGTCAAAGAAATATTATGTTAACCCAGCGTTTAATAATAATTTAATTCCCTTAAAATTTTGGACCTCTGAACAGGTATCCATTTCCGCTACAAAAACATTGTCTGTTTTTACTGTCCTTTTTCTGTTTTGACAGAAATTTATACAGACGACGTGGATAATGAATCCAATCATCTTGTAGTGTTGACTGGCTGTCAAGACGAGGGTCATATGGTCATATGGTCGTATGGTCACTGGTCGGCTCCTCCCATTGCTTGAGTTGTGTTAGGCAGAAGGGTCGACAGGAAGCGGGGACCCTGGTAGCAGAAGTCAAGTGCCGGACCAGACGAGTCATTAAGATGAGCGAGAAGCTGCGCTGTGACACGCTTAAAATTATAATGGCCATATCGTGTTTCTTGTATAGTGAGGATTCTCATTTAGAAGCTGTTCGGTGGTTTAAGGAATGAAATATAATGCGCTCCGTGGCCAGTGGACACAGCACTAAATAAACTTAAATACATTTGAATTCAATCACTATAATACTTTTGGCCGTGAAAATCTCAAACCATACCTGAAAATCTCAAAGATAATGCATGAAATCCCAATGAAACATGAAATAGAAAATGACACAGAAAATAAAAACCACACGGTACTTTATTCATTTCCTTAATTATTTTTTTATAACATTATATGTTGAATTCTAGGTTGTTATAATTGTACCGCATAAAGAATGTGTTTGCAGTGTCAAAACATTGTAAGTGCATTGGTCATTGATGTTTTAATCATTTAGTAATTTTAATCAATTCTCTCCCTACGGGTGAGTTCATGAACAAAATGCGACGTCCTCAAGAGTGAGACTCTGGTACAAAGAAATTTATTTGGACCAGAATCTCATTGTAACATATGTAACCGTTTAGTAAAAGATAAAAATAAATAATCAGAGGATGTAACCCCTAAGGTTGGGATGTTTCACAGAATTTGAACAATTCATCAAATTTCAAAGTATATTTTCAAGTTCTGTTACTATCATTATTGGCCAGTTATTTAAGTAAACTTAAATAATGACAAAACTTGAATAGAACCTTCACAGAACTTGAAAATAACTTTGAAATTTGATGAATTGTTTATATTCTGTAAAACAACCAATCCTATGTGTTTCTAAGGAGTGGTAATTGGTCATGCCCTGGATATAAATAATCAGTAATATCCGTAGATATGTAAAAATAAACCTTAAAAATGTCTCGTGAATTCTTTCAATACACAAAATGTACGTTAGTTCATGTACGGCCCAAATTACTGAATTTAAAGCACTAGAGTGTTATATAACAACCTCAGAATTTGTTCGTTGTGAAACGAATGCGAATTTCTAATTTCGAAACCAAGAAGCTTGAATGCTCTGCTTATTAAATCGTTGATGTGTTGGTGAAAAGATGTTGTCATAAATAATCTTTTGATCTTTGATTTGATTTAAGCGTTGGAAAACAATTTCATAATCAAAAACATACGGATTCTTTGATCCTGTATAAGAGACGATATTGCATTTAAGTGTGCTGAAGCTTAGGCCGTTTATTTTCGCCTAGTTTGAGACACAGTCGATATCAAGTCGAAGAAGAAAGCAAGAAGTTTTTAATTGAACGATATAGGTCTAGGTACGGCCTATCGGGTCATGTTATACACACACCGTCTTGTTGCAGCAGCACCGCAGAGACCAGACAGAGCGCGTATCACGTGATACATTACGACATGTGGCAGTGTGATAGAATTTTTATTTTTTTATAAAATAAAATATTATCAAACAGCAAAAAGAAATGTACATTTTTTACTCCAAATATGATAAGAATCGCTGGTTAAAAATCCATCGGATAGGTACGAACTGATAAAGCTTGCACGCTCAAATGATATCCATTTCAAAAAGGTTATTAAATAAAGGTACCTAGTACCTACTAGTAACTGAATGCACAAGTGTCGTTAAAAGGGCGTATTAATAAAGAACTCGTGAAATACACTTCACTGCACTTGTCGTAATCCCAGAACTACTACAGCATGAATGAAACGAAGCGACAGTTACTTATGTGCAGTCCGAGATGTACAATGCACTTATGAATGGAGATAATAATTTCAATTTCTTCGGCGACACTAGATAAGGTAATGCCCTTGTCGTAATAATTAAGATAATAAGGATAAGATCTAGGACTTTAAACACTAATAAAAAATATTTTCTGGCTAGTGGACTTCAGATGGACGTGCCATTACACTAAATAATACTTACTTTAAAGCTAATCTGTTTTTTTTTTTTTATATACTTGACCAGTGATTTAAATCCATACAAATTTGTCAGATAATTTAACGTTTCAACTGCGATCAATATATTTATTTCCTGGACAATTGCAGTATTACTTTTTGCCCCCTTTTTAAATTAAATGAATTACTATTGAAAATGAAGATAATACGAACCAAAAATGGGAATCGAACCCAAGATCTCTGTCTTACCAGGATAACGACTTTATCCACTCTAACATGGTGACCTAAATTTTATACGTCATATTTGTCGATCTCATATTTCAAATTCAGATTTAACAATATTATATTGCAACTAATTTTTCCCATATTTTTGGCAGCTATCTTTTTTTAATGATCACAAAGTTCTAAAGAATTAAATTGTAACCTAGATAGTGTCTCTGATAAACATGGCCGATTAATATTTATATGATTTACCTATTGACTTTTTAAAATATTTTTTTTTGTCTCTGGATGCTTATTTTTCTATGCTTATTTGTTTATTTTAAAGTATTAATTTTCAGTATCTCTTGTATCCTGATGAAAAAACCTTTATTTAAAAAAAGTTTAATAGTTAAAATAAATAAGTGGAATCTTGTAGATATCAACTCTGCAATGAATGTACTTTTTTATTTTGGAGAGTTTTGCAATACATTATTGTTATTCAATATTTTTACCTGCTTAAGTTATTATTCTTAATGAAACAAAAATATTTGTTTCATGTAAATACCGCACGAGAATTCCAACTGCTCCCGACTACGACTACGGCTTCCTCAATCGGTGTATGTTGTGAGGCTGAAGGGTGTTGAGAATTTGAGTGGTTTGCTACGTTTGGTGACTTAGCCGGGGTGCCCGGGTTCATGGGGTGAGGATTGATCCACCCCACGCCTTTTTCCTTCCCAGATCATCCTCTCTATCCTTTCCTTAAAAAAAAACCTTAGACACAGTATCCTCAAAGAAGACATATGAGTGAAATTATTATCCTTAGGACCTCCTGTATAAAAAAATAACACTTAAATGAAGAGCAAGCAATATGGTTTGATTAAATACCTAATGCATTTTGATTGTGTTACGTAGAAATGATAAGATCGTATTCACTTGGCGGTGTCATTTTACAAGAAAGGCGTCATAAAACAAGAACCCAGTCCAAAAGTTAATCCACGACTTCCATTGAAGGAAATAAAAGCTAAGACCGCCAAAGCAGTAAGTTTTATAAATTAGCCAATAAGTCGTTTAGCTTTAGACTTGGATTGAAGTTATTAACGCAAGAGTGTTATTATATATTTCCTACCCAGTGCTAAAGTGTAACGTTTTTATGAGAAATTGTAACTGTCTTAATTGACTTGGTCATTAAACTTTCATTCATGCGATCTGAATTCTGAAAAGTAATTAATGCAACTTAACCTTGACGCGTGCTTAGTAACTTGTGCTTTGTCAGCGCATATGATATCTGGCTAACGGGATTATGGCCAATCTATATTTTAAACTTACTGATATAAATACTGTCCATTTATTTAAAATCTGTCAAATGATTAGTTTTCCTATTAAAAACGGGACTGCAGGCCTTTAACGAAAGAATTGACAGAGTTCCTAATAAAGCATTAATTAAACGCAAATGTTTTATGAGGAAGACGGAACACTTGTTCATTTAAATATTGATATTGTTTATTATTTATTAGGAAAAGAACACATGTTCTTGATTTATCTAAATGACCAATATTTAATCAGGAAATTGGCACACTTCTTTAATTAAATCATTTTTCTTTGTTTAGTAGTTTTACAAATCACTTAAAATTAGTAAGTAGGTACCTACGTGAAGAGCCATTTCACGGGGAATAAATAACTTTGATATAGATAATGAAAAAAACATCTTTGACAAATAAATAAATATCTTTTATGTCAAAAAATAAAGCGCTTTGCCGGGAAGATATTGTTCAGTAGTAGAAAATATTGTATTGTTTTTATGACTATTTTTTGAAAATACTTAATCTCTTATAAAACAAATATACTTGTTTTTGAATAGCATACATAGATAATATTTATGTGAATTTCTTATATGCATTTTATGCCCCATTTTGGCGGTTGTAAATGAAAATATTTTTTACAGGTTGGGCCTCCATGGTCGAGGGTTAAGGCCCAAGACTGCAAATCCCGGAAAGTGCATCTAAATTATATTCAATTAATTTTTAATGATTCACAGTTGATTATTTAAAAAAAATGCATTTTAGTATATTTGCGACTCGTTCCAGAGTGGAATATACTTTCAATACCTCCCTAATGAGAGACCACTATTAGCTTTAGGCTACTTTAATTAGGCTTTAGCCGTATTTGGTTACCAGATATAAATAACCAGGTACTTCCCCGCCTATCTCATTCCTGTCTCACTCATAACATACCCCAATTGGGGATGCCATAATCTCACTGGCTCTAGATGCTTTAGAGCAGTGGTTCTTGACCTTTTTGGAGGTACCGAACCCCACCAGTTACATATGCGCACTCACCGAACCCCTCCTAATTTGAAAAATAAAATTAGATTTTTACAAATTCAAAACATACAGGTGGACAAAATGAAAAAAAAAATATAAAACAATGATCAAAACATTAAATTTTAATAGTTAAATCGAAACATGAAACATAATTATTAATTATTATTTACTTTAAATCAGTGTGACTTTTGCTGTTGCCTTTCAGAAAACAATTCAGAAATTCGCGTAATTTTACACGTAAAATGTCTATGGTCATTTTCGGGCGGCCATCTTGACCGGTAATCGCAAGCTCTACCGCTGCGTGATCACCTGCAGCCAATGATGGACAATCGGGGCGTGTCACCACGAATCATATAAGTCGGGGTCTTGACCTCCACCGAACCCCCGAGACTAACTCACCGAACCCCTGGGTTCGATCGAACCCAGGTTAAGAACCACTGCTTTAGAGCGAATAGCACTCCTATGCGGTATTCACATCTAATAAAAAATACGTGTATGTTAATTTTTTGTTTGTTTGTTTCAGATGACTTTGGAAAGAAGAGGAAAGTTGATCAATAAATTCATTGGAAAAACGAAATTCCTATCCATTCGACATGAAATAACATAAATGGTTATAGAACCTATAATTTTAACACATTGCCTTAAATCTAAAAAATATTGCTTATATATGAAAATATTATGATGGCAATTTAATTAAATAATTTAATACCTTCGATACGGTGTGCAGGCGTATTAAAATTTATATTTTTATCTCTTAGTGAGTATGCTAACTATGTGTATATTATTGGTACCTAACTAGATATACAAGTTGTAAAAATAATTAGTTAAAAATATTGATAATTCGAAAGAATGATTTTGGAAGCATACAGCATGACGATTTGCCAAATTTATATAAGTTAAACATAGGTAGATATTAAAATCTTGATTGCTTAGCGCTACAACAATCACGGTAAAGCTTTTCCACAATCACAAATATCGACGATTACCAAATGAGTATATAAATCCTGACAGTAAGTTAAAGGTTTTAAGATTATTGATCATTGGTTCACCATGATTATTATAAGTTTCAGAATGTATTGAACCAGAGTTGCGCAGTTGACAAACACAACCGAAATTAGTATATGTGAACCTAGGGGGTATCAAAACCTTTCAGAATAATTACCTTAAATTAGATATAGCTGGGGACCGAACCTAAAGCTTTTATTATTTACACTATTTTAGAGTAATTTAATAATAGGAAATAATTGAAAAGAGGGTTCCATCAGCACCTATAGTTGTCAATATGTTTAAGGTAATTATTTAGAGCCTATGTGTATTAAAAACATAAATTTAGGTTGGTAAATAAATATTATAGTACAGTTATTCGTGATTAATTTTATTTAATTTTTCCAGCAGAACATGAACCAATACCATAAACTAGTAAATATTAATTTTTTTATAGAAAATAATATTTTATGACGAAATAATGTACACAGTGAGAAAAATGAGTACCTATTGCTAATTTATTAACAATCTCTTAAAAGTATTGGTAATTAAAAATTGGATTGCTGGCCCGTAACTAATGTTAAACTTTTATTAAAATACAAATATATTATCATGATGTCGGAACACGTGTTCATAAAATTAAGTTTTTTCGCATTTCGTCATTATATATTATTAAGACAAACGCAGGTGCAGAAATTTAATAAAATTGTATCATGAATCGCCCTGCAGTCCCGTTTTTAAGCGGATTACCAATAATTTGAAGAGATACTCATTTTTCTCCGTGATCAAATATGTATAAGATTTGTAACATTTTTTTGTGTTAGATAATTTAACAATTATCTCAGAAATACTGTATTAGTTCGTGCAAAGAGGACTAAAAAATCAGGGTATTCTTTAGTCTTACATAACCTTATTTACATAGTCTAAGTAGGAGTGTAATTAAATTAGATAAAATTTCCCTCCATGGGTAAATCGTGATCTGTTAATAGTTTTTTTTTGTATTTTCGTACTGTAAGTAAGATTAAGAATGCCATATTTTATTATTACTTATCAACTAATTAATAAAATTCCTACTATTGATCCAGTGCCTTAGATAATATTTTTTTTAATGGATTATTTCACCATCCTCTCTATAAGCAATAAAATAACTATCCAATATAATAAATAAATAGCAAGAGAATTAAAAAATTACAAGTATTCGGGTGTATGAGTACCGAATATTAGTTATTCTATGAATAGAGCTTATTTGACAGTTATCAAATGGATGGTGATTGATAAACAATATGTTTTATTATTATTTTATTTAATTTATTTTTGGTAGATACCTACCCTATGAACTGCCTATTTTCTGTAAATATTTATAATTAAAAGCTCGTAAGCTGGAAAGTGCCTACCTACAATAAATTATATATCATCACCTGTGGTGGCCTTAATTGTTGTTTTATATTCAATTGTAATTGTATAAGTTATAATTTGTATGAGTAGTAAAGTTACTCACTGGTAGGTATATGTTTCCTATTTGGAAGATTATACGCCCTTATAAACAATGTTTAAATAAATGTACATTTCTAACAAACAATTGAAACCGCTCATTCTTTTAATTCCTATTGTTCTTACCTTTAAATTCTCTAACTCCTGATAGAACTTTTTTAAATGGTCGAGGGGTAAGCTTCTCGACTGGAATTCCGGAGGTCACGGGTTCAAATCCCGCCTTGCACAAGTTAATTTAGTTTGATTAATATGTGATAATTCACGATTAAATCATAAAAAAATATAAGGTATATAAAAAATATATGGTTTATTGATGACCAGATCTTAATAGCCAGTCATTTTCCCAACTTCCTCTTCCCCATCTCCTTCCCATCTTCACTACCTTCAGCCTCACAACATACCATGAATTGGGATGCCATAGTCTCCATGGCTCCAGGCGGATGGGAGAAGTTGGGACACTTGTGCGATATTCACTTAAAAAGTGTAGAAGCAGAAGTCGGGGACGCCCGAGGAAGACATGGCACGATCAAGTGAATCAGATACTAGAGTCGGGCCATGTCAAGAGTCAGAATAATAGAAGAGTATGTATGAGACGATGTATGAATGTGAATGAGGCAAGAAGTGTGTGCCAAGACCGAGTTGTTTGGCGGTCCGTCCTCTCTGCCTACCCCTGCGGGGAAACGGCGTGATGGTTAGTTAGTTAGTTAGTTAAGTGTACCTACCCAATATATTTCAAAAGATGTTTCCTTGGAATTCCCAACAAAAATACATGACTAGGAATAAAGATTCAATCCGAATCCATATTAACCAGGGAATTGTTCTACCAATAGTACCCTCCAAAATAATAAGGGAACTGTTTTGTAACTGTTGGGAAAAATTAAAAATGAAAAAAAAAACACCTTTTTTTTATCAATGAATTTTATTTACTCAAAATATGTATCCTCATATAAAAGCCATATTCGGGCCCAAAATGGGAGTGAATATTGATGTTGTGGTGCATAGTGTGAAAAAATAATTAAAAATTTTCTGTATTATGAATTCCGAATTCTGGCACATAATAGCCGCCCGAGTATACTCGGGCGTGGTCCTTAAGAGGTTAAAAATAATGAAATTATAGATACGTGCCGATAAAAGTAAGGTATGTGGTAAATATCAACATTAAGAAAAGTAAGTTATTAAGTAATAATAAATTATGTCGTAAAAATCAACATTAAAAAATGAAGTTATAAAGTAATAATAAATTGTATGGTTAAAATCAACATTAAGAAATGTGAGGTAGGTGGTAAAAATCAACATTATGAAAAGTAAGGTACGTGGTAAAAATCAATATTATGAAAGGTAAGGTATGTTGTAAAAATCAACATTAAGAAAAGTATGGTATGTGGAAAAATCAACGTAAAAAATAAGTTACAGCTTACATATCTTATATTACTTTCTTATGTTATAAAACATACAAAAGAAAGTTATTATACACATAATATACTGTGCTACCAGTACTGTGTGACCAGTGGCCTAACGCAAGGTAGTCACCTTGGTCCGGTTCTGTTTCTCATTTTCATTAACGATATAACAAATTGCTTCGACGATGTCGAGGTATTGCTCTTTGCTGATGACATCAAGCTATACAAAAAAATAACTGATGTAAATCATTGCCAAATACTACAATCAAATATTAATAAGTTTAAAGATTGGTGCGTACAAAATAATCTGTTTTTAAATGTAGACAAATGCAAAACCCTGACTTTCTGCAGAAATAAAAATCCTGTTTTATTTGAATATTCCATTAACAATACAGCTTTAGAAAGAGTCACGGAAATGAGAGATCTCGGAATTATTTTGGATGAAAAACTAAGTTTCGCCAATCATATCCACCAAATTGTAAACAAAGGCATGAAAACACTAGGCTTCGTATTAAGAACAACTAAAAACTTTAACTCCATACAAGCCATTAAACTGTTATACATATCTCTAGTTAGAAGCATAATTGAATATAACTCAGTAGTTTGGTCTCCCTCTTACAAAATTCACATTAATAACATTGAGCGAATACAAAAAAAATTTCTGCGTTTTATAAATTTTAAATTAAATATCCCACTAGAAGACTTAAAATATCATTTCTTATTAAACACTCTAAAAATACACACATTGGAAGACAGGCGTAAAATAAACGACTTAACTTTTTTATTCAAGATTCTAAACTCTAAATTCGACTGTTGCGAACTTCTGCAACTCATAAACTTACGAATACCTACAATAACAACACGACAAAATACACTATTCCACTGCAACACACATAAGCGCAATTACATTGCGACCTCCCCAATACAACGGTTTCACACTATGGGAAACCAATACTTAGGTGATGTCGATATATTCAATATTAACTTTGCGAATTTTGTGGATTATGTAAAAGACCTATTTCAATACTAGGTATTCCTAAATGGAAGTTATATTTTTGTAAACCAGTCAAATCGCTGTATTTTTTTAATTTATGTTCTTGTTATTTTTAATTTTGTTTCTCGCATATACTTATGTAATTTTATTTTTATTATTTCTTTCTTTTCTTTCTTATGTTTCAAAACTGTCATTAAATTTGTACCACCCACATGTAAAAGCCCTCTGGGCGTTAAATAAATAAATAAATAAAATAAATAAGTTGGATCAGGCTGAAAATGATAGTAAAAGAGTATGGACGGTGATAAATGAAATAATTGACAAAAAAAAATACAGGAATAATGAAATAAGTGCTATTAATCATGATAACTCGAAAACATGTTGTAAAGAAAACCCATCAAAAGCTGCAAATATATTTAACACCTATTTTCTCTAGAAAAATCTAGCCAATTTTATACATATTGACCCAAATATAACATCTCCAGACTGTAATATTGATGCTGAAAAAAAATGGCAACATTTGAAATCACTACAGAGGACGAAATAGTTTCTATTATAACTGATATGAAAGGAGGTTCTGCTCCGGGCTTTGATGCAATTACAGTTGATATTTTAAAAAACATTAAAAAACTAATTTCCAAACCATTAATGCATATAATAAATACAAGTTTTCAAAGCGGAGTATTCCCATCAGTTTACAAACAAACTACCATTACTCCAATATTTAAATCAGGTAATCCAGAAGAAGTAAACAATTACCGACCCATATCAGTCATCTCAAATATAGCAAAAATTTTTGAAAAAATAGTTAAAAAAAGAATGAGCCAATTTATAAAATGCAATAGTATAATTAATGAAAACCAGTTCGGTTTTATGGAAGGGAGAAGTACACAGGATGCAATTGCAAAATTGAGTAGCCTAGTATATAATTCTTTAGATAAATCATTAAAACGCCTTGGAATTTTCATAGATCTCAAAAAAGCATTTGATAGCATATCACATGACAAACTTATAAGTAAATTAAGAAACATTGGATTAAATGGTACAGCTCTAGAATGGGTAAAAAGTTACCTTTCCAAACGACCTCAAGTCGTAAAAATTAACAATGTGTTTAGCTTGCCAAAAACTAGTCAATTCGGCATACCGCAAGGTACAGTTCTGGGTCCGTTACTGTTTATCATCTATGTTAATGACATATTCATACAAAAACTAAACGGGAAAATAATATCGTATGCTGATGACACTGTCATAATAATCGAAGGTATGGATTGGAATACTGTTAATAACTTGGCAAATGCTGATATTAATATACTGAAAATTTGGTTCGATAAAAATCTTCTATCCCTAAACACAGAAAAAACAAAATTTATCCCATTTTCAATCAATAAATTTAAATCAGAACCAGATTTAAACATTATAATACACCAACACAAATGTGGCAGAACTAACTGCAATCAAATTTGTCCTATCCTTAGTCCAACATCCAAAATCAAATATCTTGGTGTATATATATATCAATATTTTAAATGGAAAACACACATTTGTGAACTCGTCAAACGGATTAGGAAATGTATTTATATATTTATAAGACTTAGAAATATTCTTAGACTGGAAAACCTAAAAAGAGTGTACTATGCGATTGTTCAATCTATATTACAATATGGTATTATTGGTTGGGGAGGAACATATAATAAAATTTTGAACCCACTTAAAGTAGTTCAAAGATTGGTAATCAAAGTAATTTTGAAAAAACCATCAAAATTTTCTACCGAAATTCTTTTTACAATTTTCAAAGTACCTACAATAGACAAAATGTATCAAAAATATTCAATACTTCAAATTTAAAAAGAAATTTAGTCAAATACTCATAACTTGCAATTCAATACATCAGCAAGATACCAGAAAACTATTAAAATCCCAAAATTTAACACTAAGCTCATTCAAATACCTATCTTTATCTAGGCATAATTTATTTTAATAACCTTCCATTAAATTTAAAAAATATCGAAAATATTCAGGAATTCACCTTAAATTAAAAAATTACCTTAAACTATTATAAGTCCAAAATACGTTTACTACTTACATCTAGAAGTAATATTGTTTAAATCTTGTGTTGTTTCTTTATAAATTATTTACCTTAATACTAACATGTACATAATTGAACTAGAATTCCCTCGCCAAACACAAGAGCATTGTCTCTTTATGGTGAGGAAAGGCTACTTTAATTTCTATTGTTTTATATCTTTTTTTATCCTGTATACTTATCTATGTAAAAATATATGTTTTCAAATATTAAATAAAAAAAATATATATATAAGAATATTAGCGGAACCAAATGATAAAAATTTCTGATTAAAATATTATTGTAAATTAAAAACATAGCATCACTCAATCATTGACCAATGAAATGACCATAGAAAAGAGTTTTATATATGAATAACAGAGTGTAGCACAACTGGTAACCGCCCGAACCCTCACCCCGACCCATACTGTCCATTAGGAACACCTACTGATTTTACTGGTATACTGGTTTTATTTTTGGTTGGAAAAAAAGTAGTATCTTTAAACTAAAAGCCATTTATATTTTTACTATTATTTTTTTGACGGGAACGTCTCTTAATACCTGTACATATAATCAACTGTCTAAAATTAAAATTAACGCCTACGTAGTATGTAAATAGTAGAAATGAAAGCCTTTTGTGAGAGTAAAGGAATGAACGTGAACACCCCCTGATCACATCTGCTTAAGTGAATAAAAAATTACCTGCATCATTCATCATTATAATGCTAATAAACAAACCTTATAATTTATTCACTTATGTTTAAAAACAACAAAAACATATTTTGAATCACCATTTATTTCTCCATCAACCCCTAACACTAATAACTTCCTACCCTAAGCACCTAAGCGCAATCTTGAATTCCTTTCCTTCCTAATAGTGCGCATAAAACCTTTTTTTACAAAACTCTTTTTTTAAGCTCCGCAAAGACTTTAATAAGCCGAGGGTAGCTGTTTTATTTTTTCCCCCTTAAGGATGTCTCCACGGGAAGTTTAAGAATACAGACCCCCTATAGAGCGCTAACTCGACGTCATTACCTTTATCAAACAGAAGAAACCGTTAATATAATGAGTCGTAGGTAAAGTTGAAGGCAGTAAGTTAAAGCTTGCCGTTGAGTATTTGCCTCTATTCAAATCGATCTTTGTGACTATAATTAGAAGTGGCTTGTTGGTCGTAAGGGCGTGAATTAGACCAATTTGACCTGTTTATTTGATCAACATCTTCCTGGAAGAATGTGTAAGTTTGGGCTGGGTGAGAATGACACAGTTTAGCCAATTTATATTTAAAGAAAACTGGAGCTTTTCGTCGAAAATAGCTAATATTACCTGTGCCTAGCTTTATATTTCATCCTTTGAGGTTTTTTTAAATTATACCCAGAACCATTTGCTTAAGTCATTTAAAAAACTGCTACAGGTAATTAGGTACTGGAGTTGTTCGATTTATGGTCATATTTTCGTTTTCTTTTCAGGTTTTTGCGTTTGAGTAATATTTGCTATAACTGTCTAGTAAATTATTTTCATATAAAAATTCTCGTGTAATCTTAGGTTAAAAGGTATTTGGGCGGCTTCCGTGGTTGTGTTTTTACGATCCTCGACAGGTCGCGGGTTCGGATCCATGCGTGCGCAAGAAATATTAATTGATTAATTAGTATGGAAGTAATTTCGCAATTTAAAAAACAAAATGTAGTATATTTGCGGCATGTTCCAGCAATCAGAAAGAAAAGCTTTAGCCGTGTTTTGTGACCAAGAATTATTTGAATACTAAGAACTTCCCCACCTTCCTCTATTCCATCTCCTACCCTACTATTTTCAGCCACACAATATACCACAATTGGAGTCAACAGTCAAATCATAGTCAAACAGGCTCCAGACGGTTGGGAGCAGATGAGGATATAGTGGCAGTATTTTTTAATTCTTATAAAGTAGTAGAAATATCTACGAATTAAAAACATATCGGCAATATTATTTTGATAACGTTTTCTGCATACATCTGAAATATTAATAAACAATCCTCACTAAACCTATTCATATTATTTTACCCTGCAGAAAGACACAACACAGTTTTAGTGGTGATTTTTTCCGAGCTTTCAGTTCCTATATTTAGCGTCAATAAATTACAAGTTACCGTAGGTCTAACTCACAGTTGTCTCCCGGCACAGGAAGTAATACACGCTATACACGTGTAGGTACACGTGTTGGCTTTCAGCTTTCAGGTTCACAATATCAACACGTGTCAAAATAAAGAGATTGCAGTTATATTAGTGTAAATACTAGGCTCCTGAATAATGTTGTACATATGCAATGTGCAGACCTAGAACAGGGATGTTAGAATAACATAAAGTAAGGTTAAAACACCTTTTGCCAATTGATAATCAAACGATTGTTAATTGTGGTAGATTGTAAAGACTGATTTTGAATCTAAAGGTTGTGCCTTTAAATAAATTTCCCACAACTAAGATATGTTTTATTCATTTATAACATGCTGGATGGTATTTAAGTCGCTGACTCCGGCTTACTTATCGGAACTGTGTATTTCTGAAAATGCCAATCAGTCGACCCTTGGATCTCCGGTGGCATCAGCTATTGGAAGGTTTGAAGGAACCGAAGCGCCCATTGTTAATAACAAAATGTGTAAAAATTTTAAATGATGAAATGTGATAATTTGATAGTTACACCTAATGCATTTAAACCTATATCATTGGATGGCGCTTAGCACAAAACATTTGTAAAGCGCCCTTGAGGTGATATTTCAGAAGAACGGCGCTATACAAACTAGCATATAAGTAGGTATAACACGTGACTTTCATTTTATAACTAATTAACTACCTTAACTTTTACTAATAATTCTTAACAATAAACTATGTCGATATAACAAATTAACAACACAGAAAATTACTAAATATTGAATGTGGTTATATATGTACTTATATACGTGATATTTGCACATTATGTACCTGTTTATTATTTACTTATTTTTGGAATGCCTTAATGATTAAAACCTCAAATTGTAATATTTAATTATTGAAGACAATATTAGCGATTCTTACACGAAATTTGAAACAGAAAAATCAGAAAAAGATACGACTCTCGCCTTGCGGGGCGCCGCTCTACCAATTTAGCTAATGGGACCTTATTTCCTTCTGTCGTAATATATATAACTGTATCATACTTAGAATAAGAATTACAAACATTATCTTATCACCGAACATTTTTATTGGCTGCTATCTTTTATGTATGATCGCAAGATTGAACTCGAACTAAGTGCATCTAGACAGTGTCTTGGATAAATATACTCGATTTCGATGTAAATTTAAAATTTTGTTCTAATTAGTGCCAGGAGTGTTTAGAGAATAGGTTGAATGTTAGAAGAAGTCGGAGAATATGATACAGATTCGAATAAGTAGATATAATGTATTTTTTCTAGAGTTAAAGTCGGGGACGCCCGAGGAAGACACGAATCAAATAATTATTTGTATTAATGAGGAAGGTGATCTTGAATAAAGAAAGAGGTGAAAGAAGAATGTGCGATGTGGAAGAGAATGGAAGAAGAAGTCACGGACGCCCGAGGAAGGCATATCACGATCAAGTGAAACAAATTCTTATTTACGATAAAATTTGTTTAGGCAAAACTTTATTCGAAACCGTTCATACCTCCGAGGAACGCCGGGTAAACGGGTATATATATGCGAGCTACTTTCGTTAGTATTCTTTACCCCGCCGCCTTTATTGCATAACGCAGAATTCTTTGAAGTTTTTCATCAACTTTAATAATACGTACGTTTGTCGGCAAAACAAAAGGCACGCTTCACCACGGACAAATGGATTTGGCGGCCGTACAGCGCATATCCAGCGCACCGTCACCAGACTCACCGGTGACATGTGCTACCGGTTGTGTAATGGCCTAGGACCGTGTTCGTGTTCCTGTTCCTCAACCACAGTATGTTATGACCTGCGACCCATATTATTCTGCTTTTATAGGGATACTCAAACTGTGGGTCTTTTTTATTTTATTTCCTAATTAGTAACAACTAGTATACTGCCTACTTATCTTTATGTTTTATTGATTCATTGAAAAACGAACTTAAAGGCGTTTCATTTTTGGACAGTTTTTTTGCTTATTCTTACATAATGTATAAATTATTTTCTAGAGAAAAGCAATACAAAATTTTTTATTTGGTTGGACAATCAAGTGACAAATTACAATAAATATTTTAAAGTTGTTTATGGAATACGCGTATTAATGTTCACCTGATATAAATTGATTGAATTATTAATGTTTTGTTTTAAAATATTTTATTTTGCAATTCTTTCATATTATTATCTTAAGAAGAAGAATAGAAGATACACGATAACTAAAAAAAAATGGTTGTAAGGTGTAAATAGCTGTATTTAATAAGGTGTATTAGGCCGCTGGTCCAGTTTCTTCACCACCTAGGATTCATGCTGCAGAGTCTCACCTGTTCCTGTTCTTCAGTTTACTCAACTTAACTTCAATTTATTTTTGTAATATTTATATTTTATGTAATACCTGCATCAACTGTAAAGCGCCCCTGAGGCGATATCTCACAAAAGCGGCGCTATACAAATTGTCCAATTTTATTATTATTATTGAAATCATGATTGTAATAGATTAATGATGATGGGTTACTTCTTTATTTTTTTAATTATTATTAATGGTAAAATTACCTAAACCTAGTCAATAATAAACTTAATAAATTCTTATTTTAGAGGCTGATGATTTATAAATTTTTTATACAAGACTTTTAAGGCGATGCACTATGCCGTGTAATATTTTAAATTGAGCCGCTATCAATAACAACCGTTACGTAGATGGCGATAAGGTTTAAATTCCCGCTTAACACAATCCGCCTGTTTTGATTTATGCAAGAAAAAAACATGGCCAAAAAGTGCCTTTTAGTTTATTTTGTGGATGTTCAGGCATAAATATTATTTTTTTTTGTTCATTTTATAAATAAATTAATTTTCCACATTATACAATAAAATCATAACCGGAAATGGGTTCGTAAGTAGGAGATTTTGAACTTTAAAGTAGTTTAAGTAAAATAGGCCTTTACATTATTTTTTTCTGGGCTTATAAAAAGACTTTTCTAAAAAATACTAGATTATTTCAAAGGCCAAGATGTATTCTACTCGCAGTATTTAATTAAAGCATCTGAAACATTTCTAGGCGACCAAATTTTAAAACCAAAAACACACGATTTTGCATTACTATCTACGTATGGCATCGCCTTAACGAATTTCTTCTGAATACATACATATGTCTGCCGTTGGGTTCTTTTTTTCATATTAATCTTATATTAATCTTAGTTTTATTCCGAGATTGATGAAATTTTGCACCCGACTTTCAAAACAAGAGGAAGTTCACTGTTTACACGAGATTTCTAAAAATTATGACCATCTCTTTTTCCCATCCCTTACAGCAGAATTTTGATACTTCTGCTCAAATCAATATATTATATTTAATATTTATTATTATTTACTAAAATGCATTCACTGTACTGTAGTTCTTAAAAATACATGCTTAGTAGTGATAGGTACTTAGAACTATAAATAACACACGGATAAACAATACATGCTCAGTTATGATAGATAAGAACTTGCTAATTTATCAATAATCTATATTGTGATAATGTATTCGAAATGTACTAAAATTTTATCAGAAAACCTGTTCATTCATTTGTTAAAGGAATGCAATTCCGCTATTAACCGGAATACCAAGTAATTGAAGAGATTCTTCATAAATTATCAATACTCATTTTTCTAAGTGCACCGTTTGCTACAAAGACATCAATTCAGATAGCTGTGGTCTACTGGAAGTAACCTGCGTACATATATCAACGTAGTCTGGCATCTCTGAACAAAAATACATTTGGATTGAAGCGATAGTAAAAAAATTAAAGGTTCCAACATTTCAAATGTTTGACTAAATCAGGCCACGACAACCTACACATATCGGAAGCTCATTTCACGTCATGCACCGCCCGATATCCTCATTCTACCCTTACAGTCACTACCCCCAGACTTTGCTAATTCCCGGTGCCTGAAAAACCACCCTCCCTAAGAGTTCTGGCGTACACTATAACCGCGGGTGCAATATATTATTGATTCGAGAGGCCGGATGCCGGAAATGCCACGACTGAAAAGTGTTCCGTGTTTGTTAATGTTATTGCACGCTATTTAAAATCAAGTAAGCCGGTATGGAGTGGAATCAGATGAACTAAATAGTTCGCTCGAAAAATTATTAGATAAAAAATTTTGACAACTTACATACTGAATTTTTTGTTAGATTTTCATTTCTGCCTTCTCGGTCTTCTCGGTCTTCTCGGTGGGGCTACAAAGGTTTATTCTAAAGTGTAAATAATGTTACTAATAAATGTTAATTTAGTGATCGTTTACAGTACAAGATTGCATATTTTAACATTCTTAACATTTGGGAAGATAGATATGTAGCCAAAAATGGTTTAAGGTTATTTAAAGAGTAATAAAGATAAATATGAAATTTCAGTCAAAGGCACCATTCCCCCTGTATTGTTATGCTGTGTGGTAACTTGAACAAGTCGTGGTGACGATTATTTTTGTTGAAGAAGTCGGGTACGCCCGAGAAAGACATTGCACGATCAGAATAATAGAAAAGTATTTATAAGACTATTCATGAATGCGAATGAAGCAACTAGCTTATGCCAAGAAAGAGCTGTGTAGCAATCCAAACTATCAGCCTACCCCTGCGTGGAAACGATAGTTGGTTAGTTAGTGTGATATTGACACGATAGTCAGTTAGTCAGCCAACTAACCAACCATCACGCCGTTTCCCCGCAGGGGAAGGCAGAGATGACGGACCGCCAAACAACACGGTACACACTCCTTGCCTCATTCACATTCATACATCGCCTCATACATAATTTTCTATCATTCTGACTCTTGACATGGCCCTACTCAAGTATCTGATTCACTTGGTGGTGCCATGTCTTCCTCGGGCGTCCCCGACAGTTAGTCAGTGTATAGTATAAGGGCTCATCTTGTCATTCATAGCATTTCCTTGTGGCGTTCGATCCCAAGTCGGTTTTATTTTATTAGTCTAGGGGCATACAGCGCATCATCACTGTAAAAGATGGACACAGCTATTAAATAACCATTAATAATCAAACCTACATATTATAATGCGTGCGAACATCGACCAATTGCGTGCGACACGAGAATAAAGAAATAGGAATCATTGGTCTCTATCACATCTTGAAAATCTCGTTGAAAATTTTGGCGACACGTCACCCAGAGCGTGGAGCAAGCTACAGATAATTTAAGAGAAATTTTATTTAACAGTGAGCACAAATTTCACTGCATTTGGTGGAGGTATATTTAAAACCCTTTTTTTAAATATTCGAATTCCGACTGTAGGACACCTGGCTGTAGCCCATCCCAGAGAGTTTCGTGTTAAATAGTTCTGTTTTAATTAATATTTTAACAAAACTAAAAAATTTTGTAGTTAAAATACAGTGACAAGTCTCCACTTGTTGTCATGTCGACATTCACCTGTTGATAAGTACCTTTTAAAGCTTCAGGTACCGTTGGCAAAGAAATAACTTGTTCAACTTAACAGTGTACACGTACAAGCGTACCGAGTATTTTAATCTCTCCCTTCGGGTGACAATCTAGACTTATTGTAATTGGCAGTAATTGGCTGAGCCACTAATTAAATGCTCGCTTTTTTACAAAAAATCAATGTGAAATATTGTCAACAAAAATACAAGCAAAATCCATTGTTCGGAACTGTCACCAGTTCCCACTGAAAATGTTACCATTTAAGTAAGAATTGGGACCTTTACTTTTCTCATAACAAATATACCAACCTAAGAAATAATTTATGAAAATTGGGTGGGTGAAATTGTTTTTGTAAAGCTCGATATTTTCACTTTTTTTTATTTTCGAAAATAATTACGATATTGACATTTTTTTATTTTTTCGTTAGTGAATAAATTTTGTAGGTCGTTTTAAAATGTGGCATTTTTGATTTGCTGCCCAAACGATATGCTCGTTTTGGTTCGTGATAATGGCGACTTTGACGTCACGACAACGTCGGTGATAGCCATCTTACCAGACTTTGGCGTTTTTATGTTATAATGACGTTGTAGCCAGTTGGAAATTAAAAGTTTAAATTAATAATTGAAAATGAAAACCAGAATCAAAAAACTTTATATTTTCCGCACATTTTTAACGTTATTCATAGTTTGTGAAAATATCCCATTTTGATTTGATCGTAGAATAAAGAAGAATACAAGAAATGCAATACGGACGTGTTTCGTGATACAAAAGTATGACTAATCTTTGAGTAAATTTCAAATTAAGAAATTGGTCTCAAAAATCAAATGGAATTACGAATACTATGTCAGGCGGGGTAGAATGTTCCCAATTCATAGAAGTTCATAATAGATCAGGTAGGCTCCCCACTTAACAGAGTACCTACACGGAGAAAATGAGTATCGCTAAATTAAATCCATAATCCGTTTAAAAACGGGATTGCAATCCATTTCCTGATAAACCTTTAGTAAATTCCTAAAATATCGGAACACGTGTTCATGCACCTGCACTTGCCTTAATAATATACAATGACGAAATGCAGAAATATTAGGATTTTTAAAAACACCTTTTCCGACATCTTGATAATACAATCGTATCTTACTTAAAGTGTATTAGGAAACCTATCAAATCATTCCTTAAGAATTTAATTAGAAATATTCAATATTGATCGGCTGCCTCGATCTAATAGCCAAGACATTTCTAACGGAAGGCATTTCTCTATGAAAGTGGGTGCGTATTATCTATTCAGTCTTTATGCACTCGTGATAGATATGTAGGAATTCTCACCTGACTGAATTAGAACCTTGCGTTGATCCGCTTTAACCAGTCATGAATAGCCAGGTATTTCCGCCTTCCTCTACCCATTCCTTACAGCCGCACATCGTACCCCTATTATTGGAGGTGCCATGGTCCCACTGGCTCCCATTTGTGAACACTTGGGACTCTTGTGCGGTACCTTCTAACGGTCAATCGTGCAAATGATTAATATTCAACTTCATTCATTTCTAATGCTGCGATATATATTTTTTTTATTTATTTATTTTTTTTTTTATTGAATTTTTTTTTTTATACATACATGGTTACATAAAATATTGAAAAATGTACAAAAAATATTGAAATAAATGTACATAATTAAAAAAAATCCCACGAAGGCGAAGCCTGAGTGTGGGTATTATAAGTATTTTTATCTTATTTCTATGGTTTAAGTGAAGATACAATATTAAATATAAATTTAAGTTATTTTAAAAGAGTTACTGTAGAGATGCAATACAAGAAATTAAATCATGAAACATGTAAAAGTTTTAAAATAACACAAAAAATAAGGTAAATACTAGTTTTTGAAGACATCTTAAAAAGTGAATTAGCAGACAAAGTATTACAAACAATAAAATATATCCGCTGTTTTGTATGTATGTGAAATAATAAAAAAATAATGTATACATTGATATAAATGTTACAGATAGCTTTGCTAAAACTTATAAGAAAAAAATATCTATTATTATTTTTCGGAATAACTTATTGAGTAAAACCTCAAATTATAATATTTAAATACTGAAGACAATATTAGTGATTTTTTCAAACGAAAATCTGAAACAGAAAAATCAGAAAAGGAAACGGTCACATCTGGGACTCGAACCCAGGACCCTTGTCTTTCCGGGACAATGCTCTACCAACTGCGCTAATGGGACCCTATCCTATTCGGTCACTTTTAACTGTATCATACTTCGAATAAGAACTACCAACGCTGTCTTCATTTTTTCACCGCACATTTTTATTGGCAACTATCTTTATGTATGATCGCAAGATTCAACCCGAACTAAATGCAATCCTAGACAGCGTCTTATAGATAAACCTATCTTATTGTTTTTATTTTTAATGTGCGACATCTATTGACTTTTTCTGCAAGTCTAGAAAATGAATTATTATTTTTCGGAATAACTTATTGAGTAAAACCTCAAATTATAATATTTAAATACTGAAGACAATATTAGTGATTTTTTCAAACGAAAATCTGAAACAGAAAAATCAGAAAAGGAAACGGTCACATCTGGGACTCGAACCCAGGACCCTTGTCTTTCCGGGACAATGCTCTACCAACTGCGCTAATGGGACCCTATCCTATTCGGTCACTTTTAACTGTATCATACTTCGAATAAGAACTACCAACGCTGTCTTCATTTTTTCACCGCACATTTTTATTGGCAACTATCTTTATGTATGATCGCAAGATTCAACCCGAACTAAATGCAATCCTAGACAGCGTCTTATAGATAAACCTATCTTATTGTTTTTATTTTTAATGTGCGACATCTATTGACTTTTTCTGCAAGTCTAGAAAATGAATTATTATTTTTCGGAATAACTTATTGAGTAAAACCTCAAATTATAATATTTAAATACTGAAGACAATATTAGTGATTTTTTCAAACGAAAATCTGAAACAGAAAAATCAGAAAAGGAAACGGTCACATCTGGGACTCGAACCCAGGACCCTTGTCTTTCCGGGACAATGCTCTACCAACTGCGCTAATGGGACCCTATCCTATTCGGTCACTTTTAACTGTATCATACTTCGAATAAGAACTACCAACGCTGTCTTCATTTTTTCACCGCACATTTTTATTGGCAACTATCTTTATGTATGATCGCAAGATTCAACCCGAACTAAATGCAATCCTAGACAGCGTCTTATAGATAAACCTATCTTATTGTTTTTATTTTTAATGTGCGACATCTATTGACTTTTTCTGCAAGTCTAGAAAATGAATTATTATTTTTCGGAATAACTTATTGAGTAAAACCTCAAATTATAATATTTAAATACTGAAGACAATATTAGTGATTTTTTCAAACGAAAATCTGAAACAGAAAAATCAGAAAAGGAAACGGTCACATCTGGGACTCGAACCCAGGACCCTTGTCTTTCCGGGACAATGCTCTACCAACTGCGCTAATGGGACCCTATCCTATTCGGTCACTTTTAACTGTATCATACTTCGAATAAGAACTACCAACGCTGTCTTCATTTTTTCACCGCACATTTTTATTGGCAACTATCTTTATGTATGATCGCAAGATTCAACCCGAACTAAATGCAATCCTAGACAGCGTCTTATAGATAAACCTATCTTATTGTTTTTATTTTTAATGTGCGACATCTATTGACTTTTTCTGCAAGTCTAGAAAATGAATTATTATTTTTCGGAATAACTTATTGAGTAAAACCTCAAATTATAATATTTAAATACTGAAGACAATATTAGTGATTTTTTCAAACGAAAATCTGAAACAGAAAAATCAGAAAAGGAAACGGTCACATCTGGGACTCGAACCCAGGACCCTTGTCTTTCCGGGACAATGCTCTACCAACTGCGCTAATGGGACCCTATCCTATTCGGTCACTTTTAACTGTATCATACTTCGAATAAGAACTACCAACGCTGTCTTCATTTTTTCACCGCACATTTTTATTGGCAACTATCTTTATGTATGATCGCAAGATTCAACCCGAACTAAATGCAATCCTAGACAGCGTCTTATAGATAAACCTATCTTATTGTTTTTATTTTTAATGTGCGACATCTATTGACTTTTTCTGCAAGTCTAGAAAATGAATTATTATTTTTCGGAATAACTTATTGAGTAAAACCTCAAATTATAATATTTAAATACTGAAGACAATATTAGTGATTTTTTCAAACGAAAATCTGAAACAGAAAAATCAGAAAAGGAAACGGTCACATCTGGGACTCGAACCCAGGACCCTTGTCTTTCCGGGACAATGCTCTACCAACTGCGCTAATGGGACCCTATCCTATTCGGTCACTTTTAACTGTATCATACTTCGAATAAGAACTACCAACGCTGTCTTCATTTTTTCACCGCACATTTTTATTGGCAACTATCTTTATGTATGATCGCAAGATTCAACCCGAACTAAATGCAATCCTAGACAGCGTCTTATAGATAAACCTATCTTATTGTTTTTATTTTTAATGTGCGACATCTATTGACTTTTTCTGCAAGTCTAGAAAATGAATTATTATTTTTCGGAATAACTTATTGAGTAAAACCTCAAATTATAATATTTAAATACTGAAGACAATATTAGTGATTTTTTCAAACGAAAATCTGAAACAGAAAAATCAGAAAAGGAAACGGTCACATCTGGGACTCGAACCCAGGACCCTTGTCTTTCCGGGACAATGCTCTACCAACTGCGCTAATGGGACCCTATCCTATTCGGTCACTTTTAACTGTATCATACTTCGAATAAGAACTACCAACGCTGTCTTCATTTTTTCACCGCACATTTTTATTGGCAACTATCTTTATGTATGATCGCAAGATTCAACCCGAACTAAATGCAATCCTAGACAGCGTCTTATAGATAAACCTATCTTATTGTTTTTATTTTTAATGTGCGACATCTATTGACTTTTTCTGCAAGTCTAGAAAATGAATTATTATTTTTCGGAATAACTTATTGAGTAAAACCTCAAATTATAATATTTAAATACTGAAGACAATATTAGTGATTTTTTCAAACGAAAATCTGAAACAGAAAAATCAGAAAAGGAAACGGTCACATCTGGGACTCGAACCCAGGACCCTTGTCTTTCCGGGACAATGCTCTACCAACTGCGCTAATGGGACCCTATCCTATTCGGTCACTTTTAACTGTATCATACTTCGAATAATGTGCGGTGAAAAAATGAAGACAGCGTTGGTAGTTCTTATTCGAAGTATGATACAGTTAAAAGTGACCGAATAGGATAGGGTCCCATTAGCGCAGTTGGTAGAGCATTGTCCCGGAAAGACAAGGGTCCTGGGTTCGAGTCCCAGATGTGACCGTTTCCTTTTCTGATTTTTCTGTTTCAGATTTTCGTTTGAAAAAATCACTAATATTGTCTTCAGTATTTAAATATTATAATTTGAGGTTTTACTCAATAAGTTATTCCGAAAAATAATAATTCATTTTCTAGACTTGCAGAAAAAGTCAATAGATGTCGCACATTAAAAATAAAAACAATAAGATAGGTTTATCTATAAGACGCTGTCTAGGATTGCATTTAGTTCGGGTTGAATCTTGCGATCATACATAAAGATAGTTGCCAATAAAAATGTGCGGTGAAAAAATGAAGACAGCGTTGGTAGTTCTTATTCGAAGTATGATACAGTTAAAAGTGACCGAATAGGATAGGGTCCCATTAGCGCAGTTGGTAGAGCATTGTCCCGGAAAGACAAGGGTCCTGGGTTCGAGTCCCAGATGTGACCGTTTCCTTTTCTGATTTTTCTGTTTCAGATTTTCGTTTGAAAAAATCACTAATATTGTCTTCAGTATTTAAATATTATAATTTGAGGTTTTACTCAATAAGTTATTCCGAAAAATAATAATTCATTTTCTAGACTTGCAGAAAAAGTCAATAGATGTCGCACATTAAAAATAAAAACAATAAGATAGGTTTATCTATAAGACGCTGTCTAGGATTGCATTTAGTTCGGGTTGAATCTTGCGATCATACATAAAGATAGTTGCCAATAAAAATGTGCGGTGAAAAAATGAAGACAGCGTTGGTAGTTCTTATTCGAAGTATGATACAGTTAAAAGTGACCGAATAGGATAGGGTCCCATTAGCGCAGTTGGTAGAGCATTGTCCCGGAAAGACAAGGGTCCTGGGTTCGAGTCCCAGATGTGACCGTTTCCTTTTCTGATTTTTCTGTTTCAGATTTTCGTTTGAAAAAATCACTAATATTGTCTTCAGTATTTAAATATTATAATTTGAGGTTTTACTCAATAAGTTATTCCGAAAAATAATAATTCATTTTCTAGACTTGCAGAAAAAGTCAATAGATGTCGCACATTAAAAATAAAAACAATAAGATAGGTTTATCTATAAGACGCTGTCTAGGATTGCATTTAGTTCGGGTTGAATCTTGCGATCATACATAAAGATAGTTGCCAATAAAAATGTGCGGTGAAAAAATGAAGACAGCGTTGGTAGTTCTTATTCGAAGTATGATACAGTTAAAAGTGACCGAATAGGATAGGGTCCCATTAGCGCAGTTGGTAGAGCATTGTCCCGGAAAGACAAGGGTCCTGGGTTCGAGTCCCAGATGTGACCGTTTCCTTTTCTGATTTTTCTGTTTCAGATTTTCGTTTGAAAAAATCACTAATATTGTCTTCAGTATTTAAATATTATAATTTGAGGTTTTACTCAATAAGTTATTCCGAAAAATAATAATTCATTTTCTAGACTTGCAGAAAAAGTCAATAGATGTCGCACATTAAAAATAAAAACAATAAGATAGGTTTATCTATAAGACGCTGTCTAGGATTGCATTTAGTTCGGGTTGAATCTTGCGATCATACATAAAGATAGTTGCCAATAAAAATGTGCGGTGAAAAAATGAAGACAGCGTTGGTAGTTCTTATTCGAAGTATGATACAGTTAAAAGTGACCGAATAGGATAGGGTCCCATTAGCGCAGTTGGTAGAGCATTGTCCCGGAAAGACAAGGGTCCTGGGTTCGAGTCCCAGATGTGACCGTTTCCTTTTCTGATTTTTCTGTTTCAGATTTTCGTTTGAAAAAATCACTAATATTGTCTTCAGTATTTAAATATTATAATTTGAGGTTTTACTCAATAAGTTATTCCGAAAAATAATAATTCATTTTCTAGACTTGCAGAAAAAGTCAATAGATGTCGCACATTAAAAATAAAAACAATAAGATAGGTTTATCTATAAGACGCTGTCTAGGATTGCATTTAGTTCGGGTTGAATCTTGCGATCATACATAAAGATAGTTGCCAATAAAAATGTGCGGTGAAAAAATGAAGACAGCGTTGGTAGTTCTTATTCGAAGTATGATACAGTTAAAAGTGACCGAATAGGATAGGGTCCCATTAGCGCAGTTGGTAGAGCATTGTCCCGGAAAGACAAGGGTCCTGGGTTCGAGTCCCAGATGTGACCGTTTCCTTTTCTGATTTTTCTGTTTCAGATTTTCGTTTGAAAAAATCACTAATATTGTCTTCAGTATTTAAAAAAATATCTAGTTCAGTGTTTTTTAGCCAGGATTTGATGTACTTTTTAAAAGATTGAAGGTTTACACACGTGTCCCTTTTAAAGGTTGTACATAAAGAATTATACATTTTTGGAGCAATAAAACTAATATGCCTTTGGGCCAACCTGGTTTTGCAGTGAGGCACAGCATATTCACAAGCGCCATGTCGTTGGCTGGCCCGATTTGAATTTTTAATAAAGTTGTTTGGTCGCGTATAAATAAATTTAAGACATTGAGCACTATAAGTCTGCTTAAGGTCCAAAATTTCAGTTTCTTGGAACAATTGTTTAGAGGGATAGGATTTAGTCTTTTGGTACATTATCTTAATAATTGATTTTTGTGCAATTTCTAGTGGTTTTACATGATTGTTGAAAGTTCCGCCCCAGCCAATTATTCCATAGGAAAGAGATGAATGAACTAGTGAGTCATAAACTAGTTTCATGGTTTTTATATTTACTACATTACTCATTCTTTTAAAAATATATTTTAGGTATCTCAATTTGTTAACAGTTTTTTCAATATGGCTGGTCCATTTATGTTGACAATCTATAGTTACACCTAAATACTTAATAAGTTTTCCAGATTTCATCTCCTCACAGTTACAGAATGTGTTTGGGTTACAATTTACGTTGTGAAACTTCAAATTAAGATTGGTTTTAGGAGCCGACTTCTGTGTGTTATAGAAAGGAATACAAATAGTTTTATCATAATTTAGGGTAAGTAGGTTTCTATCTAGCCACTCTTTGACAATAGTAATACATTTGTTAGCTTTATTAGTAGTATCTTCCCATGATTTTCCTTGGACTGTTATTGCAGTATCGTCAGCAAATGAGAAAATTTTACCAGGTATTTTAATATTACATAAGTCATTTATATATATTAGAAAGAGTAACGGCCCCAATACAGTTCCTTGTGGTACACCATGTTTTACTAAATCGAAATTGCTCAAATATGTTCTAATTTTTGTGCATTGTTGGCGATTCAATATATAATTTTGTAACAGCATGAGACATTTGTGTTTGATTCCAATGTTGGATATTTTCTTTAAGAGAGTTCTATGGTTGACTGTGTCAAAGGCTTTCTTTAAATCTAAAAAAATGGTCAAAGCTTTGATGTTTGAGTCCAGGTTAGAATAAATGTTTTTGGTTAAATTAAATAAAGCATCATCAGTACCTAGTTTAGTTCTAAAGCCATATTGGTTAGGTGAAAGGAGTGAGTTTGATTCCAGAAAATCGACGATACGTTTTTTAACGCATTTTTCTAATATCTTAGACAATTGAGAAGTTAATGTGATTGGTCTGTAGTTGTCTGTTTTACATCTAGGTCCTGATTTGTGTATTGGGATGATGTTAGCTAGTTTGAATTTATTCGGAAAAATACTATCTCTGATGCATGCGTTAAATATATGGTGTAATGGTTTGATTATATGTTTTTTTATAGATTTAATTGTAGTGTTACTTAAGTTGTCTGGGCCATTTGCAGACCTAGCGTTTAGATTGTCAATGTGGTTTGTGATTTCAAGTTCAGTTATTTCGGGAAATTCGGATAGTTCGAAGGTAGAATTTTTAGTCTTCAGAAAGTCTGGGGGTACATGCTCAGAGTGCAAGCTAAGAGAAGGATTATTGTCAGTTAGGGTAGAGGCGATGTTTGTAAAAAAGTGGTTGAAATTGGTTGCAATATCTTTAAGATTATCAAAGATTATATTATTTTCAGTTATAATTTTTTGAGGAATTTTGTGTTCTTTTTGATTCCTGTTTGAGATCTCATTTATGATGTTCCATGTTTTTCGTGAGTCGTTTTGTGCTTTTTGTAGTTGTTCAGAGTAATACTGGTGTTTGCATTTTTTTATAAGAGTATTTAGATTATATATATAATCTAAATAAGAGTATTTAGATTATATATATTTAGATTATATATATATATATATATATATATATAATCTAAATACTCTTATAAAAAAATGCAAACACCAGTATTACTCTGAACAACTACAAAAAGCACAAAACGACTCACGAAAAACATGGAACATCATAAATGAGATCTCAAACAGGAATCAAAATCAACGAAAAAAAATTTAATGTGCTTTTTATGAGCACAATAACTTAAAGCAAAGGTAGATAGGTACTACAACTTAATTAAATGATAAATATTTTTTTTTTTGCATGTCTACCTACATACGCATTTGACATAGAGAGAGATTGCCACTTATCTCTCATTGACAAGACTTTTAAATCTAAACAGTGATTGTAACGCTCTCGTATAACATATGTATATAACACTTTAAAAATCATCAGTATTTTTCAACGATCAAACACAAATTTATAGATAAGGTACCTTCATTTAAGATCTAGAAAACTCGTGGGTCATGGGGGTCGTGGGGGTGCAATATTATTGTGCTTGGAGTGTTTCAAAATTCATCACAATTGAGGACCATAAAATATATCACTGTTTAGTCAAAAGCTGATATCGGCATTTAATAGAAACCGTTATAGGTAATAAATTCTTATTAGTGTTGATTGTAGATCCTACCTAAATATGATAGAGTTTAAAATACCTCAACACTAATAGTGTGTTGTCTGTATTAATTCTTAAAGACTATATTAATAAATTTGACTTTAAATACTTCCGACTACTCCAACATTTAAAAGACTCATTGGCATTCCATAAACTATCAACACTACAAGATAGAAGACATCCGACTATAAATTCTTTTCAAAATCATTCACAACGCTGTTTTGATAATTATTACCTTCTGAAAAACGTTCAGTTCCACCGTTCAGTAAGAAACACACGATCAAACCAACTATTCCACATACCACACTCAAAAACTAACTACACACAAAATGCAATTATATTTTTTCAGACGCTGATATTTTCCTTTGTCCTCAGACTTGTGACAGAGATGTGTATTGTAAAAAATTAAATCAAATTGTTAATTACGAACCCTCTAACCCTCGTTGTTTTTCAATTTTATTTTGTTTATCATGGAAGAATATTTAATGATGTAAGTATGTAATATTTTCATATAGGTACTTAGTTTACAATTTCTACTTTTGATCTGTGTTTTTTATTGTTTTTTTTTTGTCGACCCCACTTTATTTTTTTAAATTATTTATGCTATTTTATGTATATAATATGACTTTTGTGTGGACACTTCACCGGTTCATACAAACATGTAACATTTAATTTTTTTCATTAAATATGTACTGTTTTTTGTTAAACTAAAATTAAAATAATAAAAGATCTTTTAAAACGACGAACTCATTATAAATACTTGTGATTGCACAATAGAAACAAGCAGTTACGGTTGAGCAACTGCATCGCTTGTGGCCAGTGTTTTAATAAATAACTTCGTTCTAATTAAGCATTATACCTGCAAGGGGTGGTCATATACTATCATGTTTATGTAGGAAGGTGGAGAATCAGTCAACCCTTAAGATACTAGTGGGTAGACTGCACGTGGCCGGATTCAACAGATTAATAAGGGAAAGTTTTAATGTAATTATTCATATTGGTTTCGTTTCACACTGCTTGGTACAATAACAACAAAAGACACATTAGAGATAGAGAGTGATTTTCAACATTAATATTTTTAATGTTACATTTCAGGAAAAGGGTTATAAATAACTTAATAATTAGTGAAATAAGTACTTGCTTAGGTACCTACAATTTTTAAAAACATCTTTGTGATTTCTTTTCGAAGAAAGCAAATACTTTGCGGTGTAACATTATATATTAAATGAAAAAACACATTTTGTAATACACCACTTTTATTTTTGAATTAACAAAGATGGCCAACCGGGTTTCACTTTTCCCAAGCTTCGTCGGAGCTTATTATTAACTGGAACTGGCTATTTTAAGTGTGTTTTTTCATTTAATACATCTTTATGAATTTCACTATTGTTTTTGGTAATTAACTTTGAAAGCGGAAATTAACCCACTTCCCGGCATCCGATCGAGCTGAAACTCAACAGAGAGATTCTTTGTCGATAACAAAGCAATCTACCAATCTGGAAATTATGTGCACACACGTGGACATAGACGCATTTCTCTGAAATCGGATCACATTACAGCAGTTAATATACGAAATAAATGTCGGACTTACCCGATCGGCATTCGGCGAGGTTTGTAGAATAATCGACTCTATTTCCTGGGTAGGAAGGTTTAATCCTCAGCCACACCAAAAAAAATGTCTTAGATATTTTAAAACAGATGTATTATGGTATAAAAGCTTTGTTTTTACGACATGATTTCTGTAATTAAAATGTGTTTAAATGGATAATATAATAATCATTTTTTTATTCGCTGCCCTAATGTTATACCTAATAAATGTATTAAAAATTAGATTTTTTTGAGTCCGGAGGCAGTAGTATGATATTCCCAATTGTGGTAGTAAAGGGGAAGGCGACAGTAACAGTTGAATCTATTGTCTCACTTGCACTTTTAGACCGCCAGCCAGTTCGGATGTTAGTCAGCGGTAATCCAATTATTATCAAACGAGTATATCACACATTAAAATACATTGTAATACTTTTAAGGAATATTCGTTATTCAACACACCCATCACATTCACATTCACATATTCAATTTCAATAACTGGTATAACTTTGGCGCAGCCGGTATTCACAATAATCGACTAGACATTATTGCTGTGAATTTTGAGGCTGAAGGGAGTGGGGAAGGAAAGGAGATGGGACAATGAAGGCTGGGATGCACCAGGCTATTCCTGGTCACCACACACGGCTAAAGCCATTTCAAACAATTTTTCGTTTCTGAATGTTCGTCCATCACCTGGACGAAACTGAGGTCACCTACATATTTACGTCGCTGGGTAAAACATCTGGGAATCCATTGTGACAACGCGTTATAGAATCATTTTCTTCAATCTTTTAGTATGGGAATATACAAAAAAAAAACTCAAAAACATTTTGTCTTTCTAGCATTTCTACGTACCTACCTACTTGTTGCTGGGTAATATAAAAATAAATTTAAATCGTTAAAATGAAATGGTTCTATACACGAGTTGATATTTTATGTCCTAGCGAACCACTTAGGTACCTACATAAATTTATCACCAAATTGACTATCAATTCTGAAAACTCCACGTCCAATTCTGCGAACCAATTCATTTTACTTCTGACCAAATGAATTAGATATTCACACTCCGAAGTGTGAAGTTGTAAAATGTTCAAGTGCATATTCCAACAGTATTAATATTCGCTTCCTTAATAGCTCTCCAAGGAATTGACTTGTGGTTTATATTTCAATTTGCTTACCCATTAGTAAACTGGTGAGGTTTATTGTACCCGAGGGAATCGATAGAGCTACTTGACTTTTGTCACGGTTTGGAATAAGTTTTATTAGTAGATAATAAATAATAACGTTGAGCTAATGTTTATACCATTTGAATAAAAAATCAAGTAAAATTTAATGTGCTCACTAAGCTAATACCCTAATCTAAGTTAAAAAATACTTAGTAAACATAATATGATAGTAATTGTCTGTACAGTTTAGGATTGTTGGAAATGGAAGTGGTGCCCTCTCTTATATTAAAAAAGAATCGTTGAAGTTTTCAAACCTTGACAGCGGGTTTTTATCTGCTAGTTGTTTACTATTAGAGTAATTATTATTGGCTATAATACAGTTTAGAAAATGTTTTGAACTAAAAGTTTGAAATGCGCAATAGATCTTAGGTATTGATTGGTAGGAATGTGTATGTAGGTATACTATGTACATTGAGAAGTAATCTATACATAATAGACTATTCATTTCATATCATTTTATTTTGGTGAACACCGACCAAGAGTCCCAATGTGTGTATATGCATGTATGACTTTTCAGGTGAATATATTGTGGTCTGGTAATTTATTTTGTCGCTGAATAAATCCTTAACATTATTCTTTATATTTAATTGTTTTTAGCCTACAATTCATTCTGGCTACATCGGCCATACATTTTTTGCTTTCTGGCTGTGAATTTGGTATTCTCGAGACGACACTTTGCACTTACGGAAAACTTCTTCTGCAGCTTAAGAAATTAACTGAGGCATTGTTAAAAAATTCACTTCGCATCGGTGATAATTTAATGCCTTATTTTAAATGTCATCAGTTACTTATATACCAACTCTTGCGTAAAGCATGCTATATTGCGTAACATTGTGAGTAACAATCTAGGATTATACTTATAATTAAACATCGGGCAATGTTATATCATATATAGTGTTGTTTAATAAAAACGTCTTAAAACTGTGATCTAAATTTTGGTAGGTGATAATCTAAATCGTATAAAAATGTTTATAATGTGACGACATGACGTTTTAAAAATTGTACACAATCAACCGAAAAACATGTAACTTAAGTTCCCATTTCTAGACCACAGAATGTTCAATCTGGGAATTGAAGCACGTATGTTTTGTAAAGGTGATAACACTGAACAATTCCCATTCTAATGCGTAAGGATTTTTTTTTAAATGGGGGAATTGTTGAAACCACGGTTTTTTGGATTGAGGCATTGCAGGCTGCCTTAGATTGACTAGCAATGTGCCAATACTCTGCCCAGACATTGTAGGATCTAACTGGATGGAAAAAAGGAAAATGTGGTTTATGAGGGCAACAATAGGGTTGAATGCTCCTTGTTTTGCCAAGGAATCCGCAATATCGTTACCCACGATGCCAACATGTCCAGGAATCCAAATCAAGGTTACGGTTTTTATAGAGCTTTGAATGGAAACTGAAACTCTAATCATCAGGATGAAGAAGAGGACGGGATTTAAGTTTTTGGAAAGATAACTAAGAGAGTCTATGAGAACAAGGGAATTTTCGAAATTATTTTTGATTATATATTTAAGAGATTTAACTATTGCAATGCATTCTGCTAAAAATATTGATAATTGGTTTGAAATTGTATGAAATATTCTGTCATTGGAAGTAGGTAGATGTTAACACCTATGTATATCATAGTTAGGAGAGTCAGGAGATTTGAAGCGATTAGTTTTTTAAAAAGAAAACAGTCGGCCATTTAGATAAAAATCAAATGGAATAAAGTCACCCCCTTTGGACCCCAAGTTTATCACGAATGTGGGAGTGAGTGGGGTGGGTACGTGTAATCATAATCTGATCGTTGCATTATTTTTTTTGTAAATTTCAGGCATTATTTTAACTAATGTTAAATTAATAAAATTGATAATGAGTGGCAGGCGGTCATTACGATTAACGGCACGCGTCACACGCCATTGATCGGCAACCCGCGGATGCGCTTGGCCGCCCCAATGCCCTGGCCAGTGGCCGGTACAATATTATTTGTATTTACAGGTAAAGGCAAATATCCACAGCAGTATAATGGCGGTGACAGGTGTTGGAAGTGTGCTCGTTTGTCTGGGCAAGAAAACAAACATGAGGTCAATGTTCCATTGGAGATATTATTTTTTTAAATTAAAAGTAATCTAATAATCTATATATACATAGATACATTAAATTGAATCAGTTAATTCATTATCAATTAATTAATGTTTCTTTGTCTATAGACTCCAAAACAGGACTACAAAACTTTGAAGAAATTGTCGAGGTTTGTTCTTATTTGTGCCAAGTTTATGTAATTTAGTTTGGTTAGTTTGACAGCGGTTTGAATGGTAGAAGAAGTCGGGGACGCCCGATGAAGACTTAACGCAATATCTCTACAATCAATATATCTCTACAATCAATATATCTCTACAATCAATATATCTCTACAATCAATATATCTCTACAATCAATATATCTCTACAATCAATATATCTCTACAATCAATATATCTCTACAATCAATATATCTCTACAATCAATATATCTCTACAATCAATATATCTCTACAATCAATATATCTCTACAATCAATATATCTCTACAATCAATATATCTCTATAATCAATATATATCTACAATCAATATATCTCTACAATCAATATATCTCTACAATCAATATAACTCTACAATCAATATATCTCTACAATCAATATATCTCTACAATTAATATATCTCTACAATCAATATATCTCTACAATCAATATATCTCTACAATCAATATATCTCTACAATCAATATATCTCTACAATCAATATATCTCTACAATCAATATATCTCTACAATCAATATATCTCTACAATCAATATATCTCTACAATCAATATATCTCTACAATCAATATATCTCTACAATCAATATATCTCTACAATCAATATATATCTACAATCAATATATATCTACAATCAATATATCTCTACAATCAATATATCTCTACAATCAATATATCTCTACAATCAATATATCTCTACAATCAATATATATCTACAATCAATATATCTCTACAATCAATATATCTCTACAATCAATATATCTCTACAATCAATATATCTCTACAATCAATACGGAGTCGAATAAAAGTCAATCTAGAGTCGTTTTTTTCGAAGAGATGACTCGATCAAATTAATCAATTATTATATGCGTGATGACATGTGGCGTATATGATAAAAGAAGAAAGGGGTGTAAGGAGAATCTAATATGACATAGAAGTGAATGGCATTAGTCGAAGACATGTCACGTTCAAGTGAAACACATACTTATTGCAATATTATAACATTATTTCCGCATTACAAATGCACACAGTTTTCAGGTGCACTCAAATTCACAACCTCAAAACTTCCCATTCTAGGTTACAAATAACCTGACAATATTTGAAAATCTCCTACTACCATCACAGTAAGCGGAAAACGTTGCTTGTGTTGTGATGGAGGACTTGAACACACTACGCCTGGGTGGGACCCAGACGCGATGCCAACTCAGCCACTGACCATCTACTTTATTCCAAACCATTCATAACCCCGCAACGCCGGCTACAAGTGAGCTAGTAAAAAATAAAAGTTTTAGAACATTTGAATACCTATCGCCCTGGGGAGATGCCAATGGGATTTCTCTGAAACTCTGGCTAAAATTTTAATAACCAGATACGGATCTCTCTCACAAAATCCGCCTCCCCAAAAAACAGTCAAGGGTGCAATCAGTGAAACCAAAATGTGCGATGCAAATTTCACAATAAAAATATTTTATTGTGAAATTTGTGGGCACTTGCAACTTAAGTGCAGTTTAATTTATGCTCAAAATCACATATTTCAAACTGTGTTTATTAACAACTATTAAACAGTAAGTCCAGAGCCGGCCCTTTTACAAGTCTTCAACTTGCGTTTGTTGGTGACCAGATCTGAATAGCCAGGTACTTCTCCCCACCTTCCTTTTTCCCGTTGTTTCCTCCTCACCGCTACACTGAGAAAACTTACTGATATATTGCTAATTTAATAAAAATCTTCACAAATGATATATATCACGTATACCTGTTAAAAACGAGACTGCAGGCCTTTAATGATTTGACAGATTTCCAAACAAACTATCAGTACAACGCGAATGTGTTATGAGGATGTCGGAACACGTATTCACATAAATTATAATATTGTCGCATTTGGTCATTATATTTATCAGGAAAAGCGCAGCAGCATGAACACGTGTTCCGATATATTCTGAATGGATTCAATCAATTTTGTACCGTCTAAATCTAAGCGCAAACTAAAAATACATTGCTTCTTACGATTGTCAATGGTTTCTTAGAAGAATAAGAAACATTGTTTACAAATAGTTTTTGGTTAAAATGGCGATACACATTTTGCTGCAATAAAAATATTATTTTTCAAAAAATCCTACCTAGTTGTAACAATAAAAAGTTTATCTTCTGCAAACAATATTAATATTTCACGGATCGAAACTAAATTTAGCACCCTAGGAAGTTTGTTTGCAGTAGGCATTATAGATCAAAGTTTGTTTTTCTTCTTAATAACAATAGGATTTGTTTCCTTTCAGCCTAACAGGACTAAAAATATACAACTTATTGACATACCTAATACGACAGTATAACTGACATGTGAAATATTGCATTATATTCACGTCAATGCATTCGTAAGAAGGTAAATAAAAATATTATCCCTGATGTAAGGGAGTCAGTTCAGCATTATTTTGCGAATCAAAAAGATCTGTTGTTGTAAGTTATAAGCCTTCATAAAAATATTTTCCAGGAATCTAGGGGCTGCCATTTTTTGAGGTTTTTTTAGGGGTGTATTTCTTTGCTTTTTTTAAAGAAAGTAAAAGGATTACACTTTGTTAAATCGCATAACCCTATCGAAAGGGTAAGATAAGATAAGATCCATGAACGTAGTAGATTGATGTCCGTGAGATTACTAAGAGTTTTTTTAGACTTATTTTGTATTTGGTTATTACCATTTGGGCATTGAAAAAAATGGCATTCAGGATTGCTTGGGAACTTTTTACCTATGTGAAATTCGTGCTGGTGGGAATGAGAGGTACGAAAATCTTGGTATTTAATTGTGATGATAGATTTTATGAAATATTATTTTGATGTAGTGTTTTCAGATATATCTATACAATTTAGGTGGGATCCGAAATCTACTATTGCATGCACTACGTCGTTTAATATTTTAAATCGAGCCGCTATCAATAACCCCCCTTACGTAAATGGCGATAAGGTTTAAATTCCCGCTTAACACCATCCGCCTGTTTTGATTTATACAAGAAAAAAACATGCCCAAAAAGTGCTTTTTATTGTATTTTGTGGATGTTCAGGCATAAATATTTTTTTTCCAATCATTTTATAAATAACTTAACTTGCCACATTATACAATAAAATCATAACCGACAATGGGTTCTTAAGTAGGAGATTTTGAACTATAAAGCAGTTTAAGGCCTTATACATTATTTTTTTCTGGGCTTACAAAAAGACTTTTCTAAAAAATACTCGATTATTTCAAAGGCCAAGATGTATTCTACTCGCAGTATTTAATCAAAGCATCTGAAACATTTCTAGGCGACTAAATTTTCAAACCAAAAACACATGATTTTGTATTACTACGTAGTGCATCACCTTAAAAATTCCCCACGTCTTTGTGGGCTGTCTGAAATTTTGAATCGACCCTTGGATAGCAGAACTAGTTACATACCTACACGGAGAAAAGTGTTGCCAATTTATTTAGAATCTCTTATTATTTGTAATCCTGATAAACTTTTAGTAAATACCTAATATATCGAAACACGTATCCAAGCACCTGTATTTTCCATGATAATATATAATGACGAAATGCGAAAATAATATGTTTTTTATGATTCTATCAATTCACTCGGTATGGGCCTACAATCCCGTTTTTAACCGGATTACGAATAATTTGAAAAGATTCCTAATAAATTAGCAACACTCATTTTCTCCGTGTACTTAATTTATTTGAGCTATTCGTGGTTAAGGTGTCTGTGTATGTACCGGTATTATTAGGTGCACAATAGAGGGTCGTCTATTATCATATATCTACTTACCGTCACGCCATTTCCCCTCAGGGGTAGTCAGAGACACTGTTATTGTGTCCTTTTCTTTTGCAATCAAACATAAATAAATAAATTGCAAATAATTCAAATTAAGGACATGCAAGCAGTATTGAATTGTAGTAGGTATTCTAAGATAATTAATATGCAGAAAAACTAAGTATATTAAGTGTGAGACAGCGTATTATTTAAAATACCTTAACATTTATATTTAAGCTCAAAAATAAGATGCTCTCGAAATACATGTTTAGGAATGTAAATTATTTTATACTTCCAAAAACAAATTTGTCGGGAAACCAAAATAATCTCTATTTCAAAGTATTTAAGATTTTCAATGAACCACCGACGGATGTTAAAGAAGCTAAAATCCTTGCTGCTTTTCGTCTGTTATGCCTAAATGCTATAAAGAATAAGTTTTAGATGTAGTGTAAAGTGTTCTTAATGTCATAGAAACTTAGTTGTTAGCAGTTATTAAAAGTTTATACTTGATATTAAAATGTAATTTTTTATAACTAAATTAAAACATACAAAAGAAGAGAGGATGGACCACCATACAACTCTGTCTGAGCACACGCTCCTTGTATCGTTCAGATTAATAACGTCGTACCAGTCATGGAATAAAGAAGAACATTTTGAACGTGTTTCGTTATCCAAGTATTTGCCCAATCTGGTCTTAAATTTCCAATAAATGAAATTCAAATGGAATGGAGATCTACGATGTCAGGTTAGTGTAAGTAAGACAGAGCACTTGCTACATGACGTTAGGAACATTTTTTGTTTCCATTCAAATTTGTATTGAAGGCACTTCTAGTTTTCTTCTTTATTCTGTGGTATCTTTAGAAAAACAAAAAAAATAAGCATCGAATAAATAAATTTAAATAAAAACTGTTCAATCTTAAGATAAATTAAAAATATTATTAAGTTCCGTTTGAAATAAAAAAATAAGATATTATGTATTATTGTTATATTTTGGTAAAATTATGAATGTTTTAATGTTTATGTAACTTTAGATTATGTAGTTAGAAAGCGAAATATTTATGATTATTTAACCATAATAAACCGGGAAAAGTTTTCACTATAATATTATATAAAAGGAGGCTAATGTATTAATCGGAACCAAACAATTAGGTTTGCAATTTTTGGTTAATTATTATTATTTGATTTTCACAAAAGCATGTTATATAAAAGCATGTTGCTTCTTGCTTGAAGAAGAAGGGAAGAAAGAACTAGATGGAATGTATGAAGAAGTAGAATGTAAAAGCACGAAGTGACTTGTATTGAAATATTTAGACAATTTTTAGAAACAATCCATTTACTGCATTTAACCTAATCGTGGTGAACATTGTTTAAAGGTACGAGTTTCAAGATTTCTATGAATTGTGTTATAAATTATGTATAACATAACTATATTTTAAATTTGCACAAATTTACATACAAAAATATTTCTTACCTACGAAACTGGTATGTGTTTCAAATTATACTTTCAAATTACAATTTTACTTTCTACATTATATCAAATTTCAATTTCTTTTTCAGAAGATATGCAAGATACGTAAAAATCCGTTAAATACCTCAGCGAGAGAGATGATGTGAAAATGGGTTTAAAAAAACCACACAGATGGTTTGAGTCCAGTCCCACAGAAAATAATGATGGCAACTCTGAAGACATATCCATGAGAAAAATCGTAGTTTGTCCAGAGAGACAGTTATTAGAAAGGTAATTGGCGCAAGACTGGCTAATGCAGAGAATAAAAAAAAATTCCAACGGAGATTCTTCTGCAATAGACCAAAAGAGTTTAAAAAGACTGAAAACAAAATAGACTCATTCCTTAGATTCTTAAATTTGGGTTTACTCAAGGATCCAACCTTTGTCAGTATAAAGTTGGGTATTTCTCTGGCAGTTTATGCGGAAATCTTTCGAATGATCTCAATTTAAAAATTGCCTTTCTAGACATCACCGTCTGGTTTCTTACGCCGTTTATTAGCGAGAGGTGACACAAATCAGAGAGGGTGATGTTCATTTTCAGTCTGATTTTCTGATTTGCATGTGAACAAGTGAGTACCTTAACGAAACTTTGGAAATTAATAGATTCTTGTAGTAAACATTTGTTGCTGCTTAATAGCTTGCCCACCCAGTAAAAACATGGCTTCTCAATTTGGAGAGTAGTGTGAAGTGTGGGTCTGAAGGAAGTGAAAGAACGTGAACGAGTCGAAGATGGTTGGGTTATGTTAGGTTAGGTTTGTCAAATTGACGATGGTTGGGTAGACCTTTAAATTCAAATCTGGTAAGAAAACTTATTTTTTAAACTTTTTCATTCTACTGATTTATAAATGTGGAAATTCTAACTATACAATTGTAAATGTTCTCCAAAATGCCCTGGAAAGAATCTCAGACTCGTGATGTCCCGAAAGAAACCATTCATCTGTTTTGAATGCAATTACTAATGTTATCCAAATAAATAAAAGGATAAAGAAACCATCTTGTCACTTCGAATGCAATCAACAATGTTCTCAACATTTGTTTTGACTGCATCGCCATTCCATTGTAAGAATATTATGTACTAAATACACAATTTTTCTGTCCTGAAACGGGAATCTTTCCCAGTTCGACAGACAAAGGTTCATTTTGTTTTGTATTGTTTGAAATTTATATATATATATATAAATAAATAAACTGTAAAGCGCCCCTGAGGTGATATCTCACAAAAGCGGCGCTATACAAATTGTCCAATATTATTATTATTATTATTAACGTGTCAAGTTGTGAATTTCATTACCACCAACTTACTAGATACTGCTAGATACCCAATCCAACAGAATTTGCGTTTAGACGAATAATGCACGACATCTACCGTCAAATACGAAAATCATTTTATTTCAAACAGGTTCACGTTTAGTTCACTTTACGGACAATAGGTTGAAGATTTTATTCAATATTTTGTTCAACAATAAATTAATAGAGTGCACTCCTTTTTTATGTCCATGTTTATATTGCACCAAGACATAATTATCATAAGTATTATAACTGTGACATGTTAAAATGTTGTTCACATTGTGTATTTAGCAGATTTAGTTAATATTGGGCAACTTCTCATAAATATTATAAGTGTGTGATTGGTTCTCATTTCTCTGGAACAAAATTTTACATTGTGTATTCAGCAGATTTAGTCAATTATTTATATTACCCATCGATTATTGTAATTTGTAATATCTTATTATTTATGTCTACAACTTATAAACTAGTTTGTCGTTTTTGTTCACCGTACCGTAATATCGACATCGATAATGCTGCACCTAGCTTACTTACACTGAGTAGGCTTCACGATAGTAAGTTTTCGAAGATAATCCTAGATTATTGGTAAATTACATATATAGGTATTTTACTCAAAAATGAAGGTACCTACTCTAGTTAAGTCGCTGATATATAAATTTATTATTAAATTCGGCCTAATAATACAAAAATAATTTTGAACCTTGACACAACTATAAACAATTTTACTGTACAAGTTAATTTACATACAATGCGTATAAGTGACTCAACAAACTGCACACGGCAAACAAACAAAAATAATCCCTGTCAGTGAAAAGTTTATCGCAGGGACGGCTCGGGGTTTTAGATAACCGACTTGAGGTTCTAGAGAATTCGCACGGTGGAGCCTAGAACCTCTCAATTGAATTAAAATTGATTCAAGGATTTCTTCGAAACGAAAAATATGTTCTATTTTTGCTACGGGATTCATGGGAAAGGCTCTGGTGGAGAAATTAATGACTTGCGATGAGGATATTGTTAACCTATATCTCTTCATTCAGCTTAAAAGGGGAGTAAGTGTAGAAGCGAGTTGAGGACATGAAATATCTACGGTAGGAAATGATAAAAAGATTGCAGTTCGAATTACACTTCTTGTTTTAAAAGAAAAATAAAAGTGTTCCAATTGGATTGATTTTACAAATTGATTTGAACGTGGCGCTTTTGTAAAGGAAGAAGATCAGTAATTGATTTGTAACAGGCTCTATAAAGAAACATCAAGACCCAAACTGACGATTGCGGATTGAGTATTACGAAATAGACTCCGAATTCTTATGATTCTGGGATTATTCTGGCAAGGAAGTTTTATTGTCAACGTTAATTTAATTAAGAGTTTAACGTAATTTAACGATACTGGTGATTCCAGAATGACCGAAAGAAAAGAGCTGTACTGATTAATATTCGCGGTACCTACATGGGAAGTTGTTGGCCTTGCATAAAGGGTACGAAGAATTTGGAGGCAAATGTATCATAAAATTGTGCAAATAACTTGCACATGCAAACGTGTGCCTTTTGGGAACATCGAATAAATCAGAGATAACACTAATGCACAACAAATCTGTACACTTTACAGCATTAAAAATGATTTGGAAAAAAAAATTGGATGCCAATACAGAACCAAATTTAACTATTAAAAGTTCAGTCGCTTTTAATTTTTTTTTAACTTTTATGTTTTTTTATACTTGGATTGAACATTAGAAGTTTAGTAAACAAACAAAAAAACATATTAAGCGTCCGTGTCAGGCTCACAAGGATAATTTCCTTGAATCGCTGAGTGCACTGCTTGAAACTACTAATATATAATGGGGAATATGTTATTGGTGGAAAAAATGTAATTGTGCTCGGAGATTTCAATCTACCTCTTTTTTATGCGCCGTTTTTGGTCTTTATATAAATTCAAGAGTGTTAGATGTAATTTATTGCAATAAAACCATACTTACTATTCATAGCGATTCTCCTCTTATAACTGAAGATCAATATTATCCCGCATTATAATTTTTTTTCATGCAAAACCAATATTAAGGCTACAAAAATTCATAAAAATGACAAACATGCCTTACGTGGATGGAATTTTGGGCAGCGTGATGTTGATATAGTTATACAATATGATGAGCCAATTAGATTGGCAAGAACTAATTATTGCTCTATAAATGAGGCGGTACACCAATTTTATGCTTGTACTTATAGTATTTTTGATGCCTATTTTTCCAGAAAACCTTCCAGTAGAGGTTATATTCGAAATAGTTTTACCATCGCAAGCATTAGTGCGAAACATGCTCCCCATAAAAAATAGAAGGCTACTGGCTGTTGACTTGACTATGGTCTGTTCAGTGCGCATAGAGCCGTGGTCGAATTGCTTTCCAATCATATATAAATTCCATTGAACACGATATCAAACATAATCCTAAGATGTTCTGGGACTACGTCGAATTGCTACTTAGAGATGGTTGTAATCAAGACACCATGATGCATCGTAATCGGAAAGTTTGAGGGGTGGATGCAGCTAACGCATTTGCAACACACTTCCAATCCGTATATAGTAACGAATCTCCAATACTAATATTGCTGCCAAGTTGAATGTGAAGAAAGCCCAAAATATCTTTATTGATCAAATTGATGAAACGGATATAGAATCTTCCATTCGGAAACTGAAAAATACACATTCAATTGGTCAAGATTTTCTTCCGGTATTCTTCTTTAAAGGTTGTGCCGAATTTTTAAAAATGCCACTAAGGTTCTTATAATCCTTTCCCTAGAAACTGGTATTTTCTGAATCGTGGAACATATCAAAAAATTGTCCGATTTATAAAAGCGGTACAAAGACTTCTGTGGAATATTTTAGACCGGTGGAAATACTATCTGTACCGGCTAAATTGTTCGAATCGATTCTTGATAAATTCACACTATCACAAGTTTGAACCGTTTTAATTTCATCAAAATAGATTTTTCATACAATAACTTTTCAAAGGCCTTCTATACTGTTAATCACGACGTTATACTCAATAAACTGGCTACAACAGGATTCTCCATAAGACTACTTACCTTTTTTGCTAGCTATCTTGCAGACAGGAAGCAGTTTGTGTCTCACGGACTATTCCAATCTATACATTATTTGTACAATCGGGGGTACCCCAAAGCAGTAATTTAGGCCCACTCCTCTTTTCCATATTTATTAACGATATTTCAGAAGTAATTCTGCACTCTGGGTTTCTTCTCTTTACTGATGACCTAAAACTTTTCTTAGAAATGCTAACTTTAGAAGACTACAATCAAACCCAGTCAGATATCGATAGAATTGTTGAATGGAGTAAAATAAATCGGATTGAGTTTAATATTTCTAAATGTTTAATTTTCTCATTCACTAGGACGCCCGAAGTTTAAAACGTGTCTCGATAATGAAGGATCTTGGAATCATGTTTGATAGTAGGCTGACATTTCATGCTCATATTGAGACGGCACGTATCACTTCTCTGAGAATTTTGGGGTTTATTTGAGTTTTAATAACGATAAAAAAAATCATGATTATAATCAAATTCCCTGTAATATTATACAATTTATTGAAAAAATGGAAAGCAGAGAAGTAAATTAAAAATAACACAGTCATGTTTTCCCCCCTATCCACAGCATTAGGAAGCTTTACGATTTTAAATAACCGCATTGACATCTAGCGGCAATCGAGTAAACTATTTTTTGTAAATAATATGTCGTCGCGCTTTGAACGTAGTTTTGCATAAATTTCACAGATGTCAGCCAGATTTATCTTAGAAAAAGTAACATGAAATTATTTTATGTATTTAAAAATATTATTTTTGGGGCCGAAGACTTCATTACGGGAAACTAGATATATTTTTTGGTAACTTCTTATTCGATTTTTTTATTGTTGTTGAAGAAAAATGTGGAACGAAACCTATAACCTATTTCAAATGATACCTAAATATTTGTATCTACCTACCTAACAAGCGTTTTTATAAATCCAACGGCTACAAAAAACATTAAACGTACCTATCTGTTCTTTTTTACAAAAGTGTTGGAGATCTTTCTTTTGTACTAAACAATAGTGTGTAAGAAAGAGTTGTTGAAATGAGACAAACAATGAACGATGACAAACAAAGTAAACAAAGTAATTTATTAATAATTATTATCAAATAAAGTAATTTATTAATATTCATTATCAAATAAAGTATTTTTTTAATAATCATTATCCAATAAAGTAATTTATTGATAATCATTATCAAATAAAGTAATTTATTAATAATCATTACCATACATCTCCCTCACACGTTAAAGAAATAAAACATAGTTGCCTTGGGAACAGGGCCGGCCCTATGTGGCCAATTTCCAAGGCACTTAAAGTACCTAACACCCAACAGTCATACAATTCATTAGAATATTATTGATTACAGTGATCACCTACCTAGGCGTCTACTGGTTTTTACAGGGGGCGCCAAAATGTTAGTCGCGCCAGGCGCCGTTTGGCTCAGGGCCGCCACTGCGCGGGAATTATAAAAGTGCGCAATAGAATGCCAATAGATGAGAAAAAGAGATAAAATAACGCAACAAAATATAAGTTATATATATAAAGTATAATAAAAATAGTGACAAAGATGGCGAAAAGTGGACACATTGGGCCAACGGCGTGTTGGGCCAATGTTGGGCAAATGCGAGATCCAAAAATAGGACACTTGTATGGTAATTATTTACACATAATTTTTACAACACTTAACCGTAACATCATTATCCATTTTTTACATGTAACACATCTACGCAATCCATTCACTAGGAAATTATGGTGTTAGAGGGTCAAAATTTGTATTGCTAATTTATTAAAAATCTCTTCAAATTATTGGTACTCTGTTATTACCGGGGTTAATATACAATGACGAATTTATAAAATATTTAAATTTTTATGAACACGTGTTCGGCATCGTGATAACACATTCGTATTATACTGAAAATTTATTAGGAAATCTATCAATCCCTTTTTTAACCGAATTACGAATAATTTGAAGAGATTCATCATAAATTAGCCATATTCAATATTAGTAATTTGATTAGTAAGTGTACAAAGTTCCTGCGTTTCGCAATGAGGTTTTCTTCGATCTTCGTCACTTTTGTCACCTCTAGATCTGGTGTTTTTCCTTTTATGTTATAGGCTAATTGACCCCCCGAGAACAGTGTAGGTAGAAAATGCTGTTGATTATAAAATTATTTATTCGTAAACAGTGATTATTATAATCTATTATAAATCACGGGAGCACCATTATTTTATTGCTATTTACGTCATTTACAATTAGACCATTAAATAAGGTATTTATTGTATAAAATATGTATTACAAACATACCTAAATGATTGCAAATAATTGACATTCATACCGCATACCGTTGTATCTTGTAATTACAATTGATAGAAAGAAATACAGTGTGTGTGTTTTTTCAATAAACTAACATTTGTGGAGATTGTTTTGCTAATGGCGAAAATCAAAATTATTTCATGATGTATGAATTACTTTTATTCAAAAATATATTTTTAACTTATTTGGACGGGTTGTTTCGCAGGATTTGAACAATTCATAAAATTTCTTATTCCAGTTCTGTTTTTGTATTATTATTTGATTTATTATTATTTAAATCCTGCGAAACAAACCGTACACTAAAAATTAGACGGTTTTTACCAATCTAATTTTGCATACATAAAATACTTCAGTCACCTTGATAATACATTATACACGGTGTCCCGAAACTCGTAGTACAATCGGGAAACTGGAGAATCTACACCACATGGGGAACCCAAATGATCATAAAGTTTTTTGATTTGAGCGTTTTCACTAAAAAAAAAAAAACTAAAAATAAATATTTTTCGTCTATTTCATGGTTAATTTTTTTTGTCATTCGATCTGAGACGCCGACGCAACGGATAGGAATTATTATTAGCATAGTACCTACATATTATGTAGGTACTCACAATATGTAGTGATGTTCCGATCTCCAATTCAAAACACAAACACGTCACAAAAAATATTTAAAATGTTCACCGTTAACTTCCAAGCACAGTTGGGTCCGTCTGATGATTGATTGTTGCACTTTTTAAATCATGTCGGAGTTAATTTTTACCTCGTCGAAGGCATCGATGATAAGTCTCAAAATCAAAACATTAAAAACAATAATAACGCGTTTTAAAACACACATATTTCGCCCACAATTCGCTTTTATATTTAAATTAACGAGATAATTTCTTAAAGTAAAATACAATATAAACAATGTATACTGATCCCATAAATAAACTACTCACGGTGACCCATAAATCAACACTGACCTAGGTACTTACGATTTAACAGAAATGGGTCATCTGCTTAGAATACTGTTCACTTTATGCCGAACGCTAGGATTATTATTTTTTCATTTATTTTAACGTTCCAAATTTGCAGTCGCACCGTTTTGAACTAACTTACAACAAAGTTTCTTAAGTTTTTTTAATTCACTTCTGCTGTCTATTCACTTGTTTTTAAACAATAACTCAAAACAAGACAACAATACAATTAGTAACCAACTTTCTAGTTCAAATACAGCCCCTGAGCTGATCTCTCACAAAAGCGGCGCTATATAAATTATCCAAGAATAAATAAATAAATAAACTTAATTTTGTTTTGTAACTTATCACTTACACTTAGGCGGCCTTTACATTCCGAGGTTAAATGTACGGATTATGTAAGTTTTTGATAAATTACTCACGAGTGCGTGTAAATACGAGTGCAACTTATGAAAATTAATAGTTTTTCGGAAGTTAAACTTACGCAAAACTTGCGTAAGTGACTAGAATTATTATCATGAAATAAATTGATGTAAATTTTAGATTCTCAGGTCCAAAAGTTTTTTTGGGGCAATATGCTGTGTTGCGCTTTCTCTTTACGCGCTTTTTTTTAGCCAACGTTTCGGACAGCATTGTAGTGTTCATCATTAGGGCAGATATATGTAGATTGTGGTGACACGTTTCACAATATAAAAATCTTTTGGAAGATAGATTAGCTCTTGAACTTACGAAGTAGTCGTAGTGGGTTACGAAGTAGTCGTAAGTAGTAGGTTTGGCAGTTTCCAACAAGGTAACGCACCTTACAATAAATCAAAGACGGATCTTTATTTTTTCAACTATAGCAATATCACCTGCTTGGATTGCAATTCTTGTCCTTTAAATTCCTGAAATTGTCTGGGCAATTTGTAAGGCAACAATTGAAAAAACTCGTTGATTTCATTTCCAAATGAGTTCAAGAAGTTATTAAAGCCAATGTTGGACATATTTCATATTAGCTATTGTACTTTATACAAATAAATGAATTATTAAAAAAATAATATCAACCTTATTCACGTTGGTTCGAGCACTACTGTATCTAGATATCTTAAGTTCCTTCACTAATCGTATTTTAAAACTATCGTGCGTCTCTTTAGTTCATATGTTAATAGAACCCAACATACTATAGGTATGAATATTAGAAGAACAGATGTTTTAACCCTGCAGAGCAGAAATATTTTATGATTACACCGGATTAAATTAAGAGTGATTTCAAAATAATGCTTTAAATTTCTTTATTTGTTTTACTTTTAAATAGTTTTAATTAGTTGGGTACTTTGATCTTCAGTAATAATTTATAAGAATTTGATCAAAAAAATCAACTTCTGGCTCGATTTACTCGAAAACGAAAGCTCAAATAAAAAAAAAATATACCACAAAATCGACTCCAAATGTGATTTAGATTCACTAGTTTTCCGCTTGTACTACGAGTTTCCGGACACTGTGTATATTAGCAATTTTGAAATAAATGTTCCTAATTTCTATTGTTTGACGCCTTAGAATGTTGAACCTGAATACATTAAAAAATAATATCACATATTTTAGCCCCCTGACCTAAATATGTAGATTATATAATAAGATAGAGTGATTCAGATTGTTCTGCTATTGCTAAAAAATATATTGAGCTAATTATTTTACGTGATCACTTGTGTACCTATTGTGCTTATCTTGTTTCTGTTAAATCTCCTGTTTATCTTGTGTCTGTTGTGTCTCTTGTGTATCTTGTGTCTGTTGTGTCTCTTGTGTCTCTTGTGTTTCTTATGTATTTTGTGTCTCTTGTATCTCTTGTTTCTCTTGTGTCTCTTGTGTCCCTTATGTCTCTTGTGTTACTTTTGTGTCTTGTGTCTCTTGAGTTTCTTGCTTATTTGTATAATATAATTGGATTGTTTTACTCGAGACAAATTGTGTAGCGGCCTGTCGTCTCTGCCTATCCCTGCCGAGAAATGCTGCGATGGATAGTTAGTTAGTAATTGGAAAATGATATTTGCTCATTTATTAACAATCTTTCCGAATTATTGGTAATCCGGTTAAAGACGGGACTGCAGGCCGCTTCCCGGTAAACTTTACTTTAATACTATCGAAACACGTGTTCATGCGCCAATGCATTGGCATTTTACCAAAAGTTTATCAGGAAACCTATCAATGCATTCGTTAAAGCCTGCAATCCCGCTTTTAATCGGATAAAGTTTTCTTCGTGTATCAATATTTTATTGGTAGGTACCTACACATTTTTTTTTATATAGACCAGGTGAATTTTGCACCACTCTTTAAAATATAAGTAATACGTTTTATTTATATATAAAATAAGTATATTTTCATGGACAACAAGTTTTATATCTTTGACCTATGATCATAATCGCCCTGAGAATCGATGCATAACATATACGAATGCATTATCAGGTAAGTACCGCATGATCAAGAACAAATCTTTGTTTTTCATCTAATATTAACCCCGCAAAACAATATTCCCTACACTGTGGCGTAGAATGCTTTTCATCTTACTATAAACAACCTCGAGACGAACTCCCAGTGACGGAATTCAACAAGCACGAAGACCGGAACGCACGTCAAATTAATGTCGAAAAAAAAATGATGCCCATTCTGCCTCCCAAGTTAAAACTAATGAAAAATACGTAGGTATATATAAAAAAGTTTATTAAGATTTTCAAATCCCGTCTGAGAACCCGGAACAGCGCCAACGTTCCGGTTTGCACCTTTATTTTTCTAAAGGTTACCAAAACCTATTTTTTTTGTAAACAGTAATAAATTGTGGTGGAGGACACGGCCGCGGGGCGATGTTCGGGTTTCCTTCGGTTGAATATAAAATGTGGTTAAGGACACGGCTCCGGGGCGATGTTCGAGTTTCCTTCGGTTGAATATAAAATGTGGTGAAGGACACGGCTCCGGGGCGATGTTCGGGTTTCCTTCGGTTGAATATAAAATGTGGTGAAGGACACGGCCCCGGGGCGATGTTCGGGTTTCCTTCGGTTGAATATAAAATGTGTGCGATGGATACGGCCCCGGGGCGATGTTTGGGTTTCCTTCGGTTGAAGGTAAAATATTAAAAGTAAAAAAAAAATAATAATACTAGACAAAATAAAAATATTTTAAGATTATTTTTTTATGATTGGCCTATTTTAGGGAGATTCTTTTGTATCCCAGTGTATTATGAACGGATAAAATAACGAAAAATATTTAAATGGAAATAAGGCATTTATGACGTCGTTACGTGAGGTATCGGAGTCTATATTACGACGATCAATAAACAAAAACCTTCAGTATCATTTCAAAAGTTGAACATTATCCCTGCAATATTTTTTGAGCTAAACTAAATTATTGTTTTGAATTACTTAAACAGGAAAAGGTACGTTTCATTTATGTACTTTATATACCTAGCGTTATTTACATTATTCTCTTATATTGCGTAGGTTAAGTTTCTATATCAAACCGTCTCATATCTCACGGATGTTTTAGAAGGACTCTCAAGGATCAAACAATTATCATTCAGTCGCTTCATAATGTTGACAATCAAATGTACTTCCATTTTTTCTTAATTCCCAGGTTTCGAATATCGTGACAGTATTTATAATATTATTCTTGTTGATAATATTCAATAAGAGTATCAATCTATAATAAGTAAAATAAATTAACCTTTGAAGACATTATATAAATCTCAGGTAGGTAGTATGTATCGTGTTGATGTTCTCGCAACTGAATTAAAATCAATCTTTCGAAGAAGAACTTAATCTCTATATTTCGTGAAAATGTTTACATTGTTTATTTCAGATATTGACACTGGTCACTTGGCTAAAAAGCAGCAAAAAATATAGGAGGAAATGTACATTTACTCCTGAAAAGTGAACAATTTTCACAAAATATTAAGGTTGGTTATATGTTGCATGTAAATATCAATATGATTAATATATGATGAAAGAAACTAGAAATTCATTAGAATTTAATTAAATTATGTAAATTATAAAGATTTCAGCACTACGTACACACCTTCTAAATTTAAGGAATATTAGATATTATAATGACAATATATTAATTTAGAAGCCTTATTTATGTAAACATTCCCGGGTTACGAATAACCTGACAATATTTGAAAATCTCCTACTACCACCACAGTAAGCGAAAAACATTGCTTGTGTTGTGATGGAGGACTTAGACAGCCGAGGAATTCAACACACTACGCCTCGGTGGAACCCAAACGCGATGGCAACTCAGCCACCGACCAGTGTATACCATTTAAACTTCTAAACAAAGGCTGATTAAAAAAGAATTTTATTAGTACTATTATTTTTGTACTACTTCGCTCGGCGTTCCCACAAATAACCTTCTCGACCCACTTAGAGTGGAAATTTATTATTGGGATTATTGAAAAAAGATTTTCTTTAGTTTGTTTTCCATGTAGACATAATCTCTTTAGATGTCCATGTACCCGGATGGCGTGGAAAGCATGCCCCTGCAGGAGTGGCACACCTCCTCGTTGGTGACCTACAGCCTGCTGCTGGGCCTGACCTTTATCTACCTGTACCACAAGTGGCAGCAGAGGTCACATATGGTCAAGTTGGGCAACCTCATCCCGGGACCCAAGGAGCTGCCCATCTTCGGGAATGCGCTCCTCTTGGCTGGGAAGAGACCGGAAGGTGTGACGGTTATAAATGTATTTTTTACTTTCATAAAAATTTATCACACGTGACATAGACTCTGAGGGAGATTATTTTCACTGATAACATAGGCCCTGAGGGAGATTATTTTCACATATGACTTAGTCCATGAGGGAGATTATTTTCAGAGATGACATAGGCCCTGAGAAATATTATTTTCCTCAAGGCCTCCTGTGTGGAGTTAATATTAAAAAAAAAAACTCTAGACATTAGATTATATTATCTGTTAGTGCCTATTTGAGCATTTTTAAGGCATCTAAATAAGTAACAAGGTACACTTATTTTTTTAAAATTATATTTGATTTTCGGTTTTATTTTCGTGAATGAATAAATGCAAATCTTGGATGTGGAAATTAACCCACTTCCTGACATCCGATCGAGCTGAAACTCTGCGAATAGACACGTTCTCGATGACAATGCATTCTTTCAACTTTTGGTGGCAATCACGTATACACGCCCGGACAAATTGGTTTACATTACATCTGTTAATAAACGAAACAAGTGTCGGTCCTACCCAATTGGGATTTGCCTCAGTTATAGCGCTGTTGACTCCAGTCCCTGGGGAAATATTTTGTTACTATTAATAAAAACAGGTATATTATATATTATAAAGCAAAAAACTTTTCTTATTTTTTACGGGTTGATTTGATATTTGACTGAAAATTACAAGTTACAGAATTAAGCCAAATAATGTAGACATGGATATTGAATGTGTGATAAGTACAATGTGCGTCAAGAATAATCTGCATTATAGGTGTAACGCTTATACCTTTATTCCAGTCAACATTAGCTTCTAACTAGGCAGTAATGTCTGTTCTAAGAAACTAATCATGACGTGCAAGGTTACAGCTTACATTATATGTATTAATTATACTATATGTGTTATAATTATTGTTCTGTGATTAATGTCAAATGTACATTTTTTAATTTATTATAATATCAAGTCACAACTTTTTATGTTTTACTTATTTTGAAGGTTATACCCATCAATGTAATATATCATTAAATAAGAAGATAATACTAATATATCTAAACGAAACAAGAAACAGAACAAGACACAGAAAAATAAAAAGATTACGGTTACATCTAGGAATTGAACCCAGGATTAGCGATGGGCACAATCGATGAATCATCGATGATTTACTCGATCTTTTTAACTATCAAAATATTTCGATTCATTGTCATGGACAAATCGATTGTGTCAAAAAACATCACTTAGTCCGAGACAATCGTTTTGAAACGTCATCGAACGGGGAATCGATTCTGTCAAAAATCATTTGAAACCTCAGCCGTCACGTCATTGGTCAGAATTCATCGATATAAAAGCGTCACGCCATTGGTCAGAATTCATCGATATTAAATCGATTCCCATATCCGATATACGTCAAAAAGTATCTCTGTCTCGGATTGCTTGACAAATGAGATATTCTTCTCGCGGGTGCATTGTGTTACGTACCACCACAGACATATGAATATTAACATATGAATATTATGCGTACGACCTAATATTAGGCAATTGTTGTTTGGTAATCGTGTTATGTTTGTAATGTAAAAGGTATTATAAATTTGCTGTTAAATGATGCTATTATCAAGCAACCGAAGAAGCTACGAATATGTGAACAATTCATTCAATTTAGGTTGGAATTTACGACGCCCGTACATAGTGTGTGTACAGAATGGCATTCTGAATTTCAATAAGTTGGGAAGGTTATTAATAAAAATAAGTTATGGCTAATAATTTTTAAGGCGACGTTTTTTGAAAAACTTAAACGAACTATGAAGAATCTAGTTGACATGTATTTTAAGGCCACGTGTGTAAATGTTGTAAAAAACCTAATCAGCCCGATGTATACATTTAATATTCTTTTTTTTTAGTATAAGTATTAAAAGTTGTAGTTAAAGAAAAATGGCATAGAGAGTAAACAATAAACATACCATTGCCTGAATGAAAACATTGGTTTTGCCCATTTATTGTAAATTAATGAAGTGCTTACCAAAATGTTGCCATGCGAATGAAACATATTTATGGATCCTTTATGTTTCAGTACACAATGCTAACAACAAGGTATTTTCCCCAGATATAATTGAGACCCTATTGGACCTGGACAAGGGTTACGGCCCGGTGGTGAGAGCGTGGCTCGGCTACTATCTGGTGGTCTTCCTTACGGACCCTCAGGATGTCGAGGTTATCCTAGCCAGCCAAGTGCACATCGACAAGAGCGACGAGTACAAGTTCTTCAAACCGTGGCTGGGAAATGGACTTCTGATTAGTACAGGTACGAAAAAATACGTTTTCTATCACAAATACCTCTACAACTTGTTTAAAAAAACAGGCGTTAATTTTTATATTCATTTTCATAAAATAACAATTTCTTCTTCAATAGTTTACTGGCGTCATTTTAACTGTACGAAAGTGAAATACTTTGTATACATCACTTTTAATTAATAATAATCTACATGTTTCAACGCCAATGGCTACATGAAAATTAATTTTAAAGTTAATTTTCATTATCATGATGAAGAAACCATAGGCTTTGAAACATGTAGATTATTATTAATTAAAAGTACTGTATACAAATTATTTCATTTTCATATAATGTTGTTTACAGGAGACAAATGGAGAGCCCACCGCAAAATGATTGCTCCAACTTTCCATCTTAACATCCTGAAATCCTTTATGGGTGTCTTCAATAAGAAAAGTCAGGCCTTGTGTGAACGCCTAAAGACCAATGTAGGCAAGACTTTCGATGTCCATGACAATCTTAGTGCCAGCACAGTGGAGATTCTTTTAGGTAAGTTTTTATTAGTTTTGTTTGTAATGTTCCTCAAACACCAAAACACTCAGACTTGCAGCATGCATGAAATGAATCATTAATTCCTCATTTATGATATACTATTAAATACGGCGATAATTGATCCTAAAAACTCCAAACTCAAAACATTTCGATAAGAATATATTATATAATGTCACATGTTCCGGGAGTAAATCGGTAACCGCTGAACTCCATCTGTCCTTCTGCTATCCGAAAGTTTTATTCACCAAGTCATCCAGCAGCTAAATCGATATCCAAAACAAACATAACTATCTTCCATAAAGGTCCCATATCATATATTATGGCAATAACAATTTTCAAATAAATTAGGTTTTTATTTCACCCATTTTATTGTCGGTAACACAAGAGCCCGTCGCACAGTGGGCTGAAAATCGCCTTTCATAGACATAGAGACTTGAATTTTCAAGGGTATTTTTTTTGCTAGAAATGGATTCTGCTGATCCTGCGAAGTTTTGACATACTTCGTACGAAGTACGTCAAAAAAATACAAATAAATAGTTGTATATCTGTGTGTAAGGATAGAATGGCCAACCTTATGATTCCAGAGATAGCCTCATTTTTAATGTCAGTGCCATACAAATTTTTCTTAAAAAAATGATAACTCCTTCATTTGTACACGCAATTGCTTCGTACGAAATTTTATAGCATAGCAATGATCAGCAGAATCCATTTCTAGCCAAAAAAAATACCCTTCAAAATTCAAGTCTCTATGTCTATGAAAGGCGATTTTCAGCCCACTGTGCGTCGTCCCACTGGCTCGGTAACGCTACGAAATCGACAGAACCGGAGATCGTGCGTAGGAAAGTTCAAACGATTTGCAGAGCGGCCATTGTGGGGTTTTTCTGCGCAGGGTCTCCGGATTTTGTCATTTCGTACCGATACCGAGCCAGTGAGACGACAGGCTAAGATGTAAATAGCTTCACAGGTCGTTTGCAAAGAAATTTGACCATCGTAAAGTGTATCTAAAGATAATATGGTAATATGTATTATGACGTTGGTGGAAAGGTAACCATATGGGGGAGAGGAGTGATTCGTTTGAATAACATGCTGAAATAAGTTTTTTCATGAATGGTCACATGTCTGAACACTCTTTATCCATACTAAAAGGCATATTTAAGAAATAAAAACATTATTGGATTTTCTGTGGAATATTATAAACGTGAATGGAACGGACAAACTCTAAATCAGTTTTAGTTTCAATTTTGTAAATTTTGTTTTCGGCGTTTATTGAAATATTAATTTACAGTTTCACACAAAATATCACCATACATAATTTGATACTTAATTTAATCGTATACTTTACATTACTTACTAGGTGTAACCTTTTCTGAGATACATTAATATTTCATTGCCATTTTGTTATGTTGTTGTTCAGTTCAATATTATAAGTATTAAAATGAAGTATTTGTTAGGTTGGGTTAGGTTTAAACACATCATTATTATATAACAATAATCAAACCAGAATTTTAAAAGCATCTACTTCAATTTAAGCAAAAGTATACAAGCTGAAAATTGACATAATGTACCTACCATTGTATGTCCTCTCTCTTTTCATGTTTTAGGCTTTTTTTATAATCTGCCTAATTTATTTTATGAAAAGTGATGATGACAATAATGTATGCCAACGTTTAGCTGTAGGAAAATAAAAAATTCTGTTTCCTGTGTGAATCCTTTCTACTTGTACATCTTACAGTATCAATGTGCCTACGGAGAAAGAATACATAAACACAATGTAAATGTCTTACTTCCCATCTTCTTCCTTTATTTATGATAACCAGTCGTGTTCCTGACACTAATACATACTGAACTCCACAAAATACATCGATAAATTTAATTAAGATCTTGTTCCAGCGACTGTCTGTTTAATTGCCAAAAAATGAAATGACTAAACGAACGTGCTCGCCATGTGTATGCGAGAATTGCACTTTGAGTATGGACTTATAGATTCCGTAGAACACTAAATAAGCAAGTCTGGATCTTTACTCCAATTAGTTTCAGGCGACATGCGATAAAAACTTTACCAAATAGCCGATTCTCACAACACAATAACACAACGGAACAAGGGCGAAGTCCCCGTGCGCGATATCTACGTAGCTTCAAAAGTGCTCCAGAAAAGGAGCGACGAGTAAACATATGTTTTAAACGATTATACTGACTTTTTTCGTCCTTTACTTAAACAAATCTGTTCGTGTATTTGATATATAACGCGATTGATTCTTATCTTATGACCAAGAGTGTCGGTCACACGTCTGCTTGGTAGGTAGGCACATACTATGTTTTACACGGGTACCAGATGCTGTCCCTTCATACATGCTTTGGATGCTGCGCTTCCCTTGCGTTTTAAAGTAAAACATAGTATTAATTATCTATTTATTCTAAATAAATAGCTTTGGGTTGATTTTTTCTAACAAGTAGAAACTAGAAACTCGCATCAAATTTACGTAAAAGCAATGGTTTACCCCAGCTGGCGTCACATACGTTAAACTGTACTACGACAATTGTAGGAAGGTATACACACAATACCGCGTAAACCTCAATGTCCTGCGATGTTTTGTTAAATTTCGATATTTAAAAAAATACCCTTGGCGGTTAGTTAGACGGTTGATAAAAATATAACTGGAATTCCCTAACGAAAATAGAGAAAATCTACATACAAAATGTCCTTCCCAGTACTACCCACGGTAGACGCGCAGAACACAGATGACGTCAAGCACCCCCTACCTCTTACCACTCGCATTGTGGTCGTTTTGAAGAATTAATTTAACTATGACAACACAGTTTAAAAAAATACACCTAATTAAGTTTGAATGTGGACATAGATATATTTTTTAAATGGACTCAAATTCCTTATTGACCTAAATACTATCTAGCAAAGTCTGAACTAGATTCCTTTAGGAGATTTTAGCGAAGATTTTAGAGTTGTTCTGATATATGGGAATATTTAGATAAGTCTTACCAATGTTTTATCCCCTTGAAAACGGATTGTAATTTGATGATATTATAGATAATAACACCATGTTGTTTTATTTTCAGAAACCGTAATGGGAGTAAATAAACAAACCGATGAAAATGCTGGATTTGATTACGCCATGGCTGTAATGAAGTAAGAATAATTTTAATAAGGTATGGGATATAGGGTGTCCGGGGTAAATTGCTGCATCTTATGTAGGTATTTCTACATGATAGTACTGTTAAAAAACTGTATTATTTCCGCTGTACAGCACATAATGTACACAATGAAAAAAAATTTCAATGTTATTTTTTTAACGAAAAGAAGATATACCATATATACAGGATGGTGCAAAAGTAATCACCTGATGTTCTTTTGCTGTAATTTTTTTATGATAAACTTTGGTACTGTTTGTGAAATTTGTTGAAATAGTAAACAAATTCATGTCGATTTGTATTCTGCGTTTGTTTACTTTACAAATGTCAAAACCGAATTGATATTTGACGCCATTTGAAAAAGTTACAGCATTTTTGAATAGGGTGATTACTTTTGCTCCACTCTGTATATACTTATACTCTATATATACCTTATCCTCGGATATCACAAAGAACTATTTACATGTATTTTTTAATTATTTATTAATCTTGGGTTAGCTCTTATCGTCTTGTGTGCTTATGATTTTAGAAATATATTTATATGAAAAATAACATTATTTGGCCAACGTTATATATTTTTCAATATTTTAAGTTTAAAAATATTAAAAAACGAAACATCAATATTTGAGGTGGACGTACTTTCTTAATTCAATAATCTCATTCATAAATGTTAAAAGAGGTTAACTTATACGTACCTCACAAGTATATTCGTGAGGGATCCTTCTGCCTATCAGTACGCGCCAAGCTCCACTGACATTTTCCACGTCACTTACAGAAAGTTCAACTATTTTTTATGCGTGTCACAAAATAGTAAAACTGCCCACTTGACCTTTTTATACTTCTGAACATTTTTGAACCTGAACCTTTTATAGTTGTACCAACGGAACATAATACAACAATGTTACCTCTTGCATCTTCAATGTTCATTTATTTCTTGTTATTGCTACTACATACTTATTAATAGATTTTTTTAATATGTCCTAAATTTGTAATCTTCCCTGTAATTTATGATGACCACGAAAAATTGTCCGAAGAAGCGAAGTTAGCAGTCCACAATGGAGTGCTTGTACCTACCCTGATATATGGAGGTGAGGCTTGGAACTGGCAGGGAAAGGATGAAAGTAGACTGAATGCTGTTGAAATGAGATCCCCGAGGCGCATGTGTATTGAAGCAATGTATGATCGTGTGAGAAATGATTGCAAGGGTGATAAGCGTAAGTAAGCGTAGGTAAGCTGAATGAGCTATGAGAGGAGTATAAGGAGAATATATGATGCGAATGCGAATGGTTGCAGAAATCGGGGACGCCCTAGGAAGACACGGCACGATCAAGTGAATCAGATACTCGAGTCGGGCCATGTCAAGAGTATTTATGATACGATGTATGAATGTGAATGAGACAAGAAGTATGTGCCAAGACCGAGTTGTTTGGCGGTTCGTCCTCTCTGCCTAACAACTGACAACGGCGTGATGGTAAATTAGTTAGTTAAATAGAGAAAACAACTTTTAGATCTTGTAGAGAAAAGTCAGGATCTCACGACAAAGCAATGGTGTTTTGATTATTTTTTTAATTTGTTTGCAGGATGTGTGACATCATCCACCAGAGACACTTCAAGTTCTGGCTTCGTTCTGAATTCATCTTTAATAATTTCTCTCCGCTGTCAAATCTTCAAGTAAAGGTCCTTAATACTATCCACGGGCTTACGGATAAGGTAAAACTATATTTTCAACCAAATTATTATATTATTCAGGAAGACTGGCAAATTTACGCCCGAAATTATTATATTGCGGAATACCTGAATATCTCTGCAACAAACAATCTCCTAAGCGGGAGCTTTAGTATTTTTTTTGTGTACTATTCAGCCAAGTAATGAGCAAAAAGTGTTTATCGTATCATAAAAACGTATTCTTTGATACGTCAACCCTACCATTGAGTTGGCTAATTTTATGGAATATTATTCAGTCAATTTTAAGAAAGATAAAGTATTAAGAAAACTTTTTTGTTTATTAACTTCTCCTCTATTACATCTTTAATTATTTCGCTCTCGATTCCGGTCACCCTTTGTAAACACGTTGGCACTATAAACCCTATTCATTACTGAACAAAGTTAATTATTCGGCGATTCCGGTTCTATTTAAGGATACGGAATTCTCCGCAACCTTAACATTTTTGAAGACTTTTGTTTAATGCAATTTCAGTTGTCTCGGATGACATCAGAATTGTCCTTAACTTTAAAATTAACGAATTTTACGCTAACGATGACAGCGAAAAATCGTCAATTTTAAGGTTAAGAACCATCTCTTATCCTTAATTGGAACAGGAATCGTACTTAAAATAATTCACGAATTACTGAAATTTTTGATTTTGTTCGACTATAATATTTTACAGGTTTTCAGAAGACGAAAGGAGGAATATAAATCACGAACAGTTGATTCTAACGGAATCACAAACGGTAATTTGAAAAATGTTCCAGAAACCAATAGAATTCCACTTATTAATGGCAAAAAAACTGGATTGAGGGACGATTTAGACGAGATCGACGAAAATGACGTAGGTTAGTATACCCATCATCTAGAATTTTACTTGAAAATGAAAAGTAAAAAAAATTCAATTGAGTAATCTTTCGCTAAAACTCTCCTTTGATGGTAACGTTTAACAATCTAGCGTTAGCTCAGTTTTGTGGTGAAAGTCAAGAGTAATGCTGAAAACAGTGTTTTGGATAATATCAACATGAAATAAGGATTAAACGTCCTTTTTTACGAAAAGCGCGCACGTTTTAATGCATACAACTTGTGGTATATCTGACTCTGAGAATCTACTTCTAAAATTCATGACAATAATATATAAGGATGAGCTTCAAGGATGTTACAAAAAACTGTGATCCGACAGTCGATCCCCCGACAGTTGGCCCCCCGTCAGTTTGCCCGCCGACCGTTTTCTGCTGTACGTCCTCAAGTGAAGTAAGTACGCAGAGTGGATATACGGCCGTATAAAAAATACGATATACTGATGTCTGCACTCGTCTTTATTTTAGCTAACAATAATGCCGTTTTCACAAAGGAGTGCGGCTTAGGGAAAACACGCTGTAGGTACCTAATTGCAGATAGGATATGCAGCCGCAGGATTAACGAAAGTCGAAATATTTATATATGCCTGCAGGCGTCTTAAGTGGAAATCCGCTTTACGAATGTTTTTGCTAACTGTTATATCTCTGCTTACAAGCAGATTTCTGTGTTGGGAACTCTTGTGAAGAAGTAAAAGGTTCTTTACTATAATTTCGTGTATTTACGTTACAATAAATATAAGTCTGGATTTGTCTACACTGTTCATTACCCGAGGGTTGGTAATTCTCTATTTCTGGGAGCTTGAAGTCTGACCAGGATACCCCACAGGCAATTGCTACACTATAGCGACATCTGTCGGACTCTGGAGTAAGTTTTCTGACTAGTGCCATCTATCGCTTGAATACCCAACTTTTTACCATACATTACACTAACAATAATACGGGGTCTCCGAAGGAGTGCGTTGTGAGGATATACTGCAGACTAACAAAAGCAGATATTCTTATCTAAGCAGAATAAATAACCGAATACAATATTCTTATCAGTCTGTTCAGATCTACTTACATTCAACATAACTAACTGTCCCAGACAAAAGTAATTAATTGATAATATTTAACATTTGTATGTTAATATACTTAACTTGCAACATGCATGTAATAAAAACATACATATTTTGTAAAAAACTTTATGGCTCACCATAATTAGCAATAAAAACAAATAAATTTGTTTTAGACCACTTTAATTTTACTAAACCCTTGCTTCATCAGAAGAATATTAGAACTTACTTAAGATACATATAAATTTTAGGTGTTGGGGGGTGGTGAACAAAGGTGAAGGTGTGATTAAGAGAGAACAGACCGGTTTACTTGAAATATGTCTGGAATAGAACAAAAAATACTTTTATTTATTATTTAACAAACTCGAGCTCTAGTGCGGATTTATATATTTTTTTGTGTTACCAATTTCAAACCTAAAATCGTCTTAAATGCCACCAAAGTATTTTAAAATACCAAAAGTTCAGATATTCAACAAATATATTTACAGTGTCGATTTTTTGTACTTGTACACTGGTATATACGGTATATAGATCAATACATAGGTTAATCCTTTGTGCTTTTGGATTAAAATATGTTCTTCCTCGGTACATTTTGTTTTCTTTACTTTAAAAGTTTACAAATTTTAGATAAAACATAGAAAATATATTTATATATTTTTTTAACAATACTACTCATCTCAGTTGAGAAATCTATTCTCGTGTTCATATCGTGTATCTCCACTCGATAGCGACGATTTCCACTTAAGACGTCCGCCGATATAAGTATACAGGCTTTTGTCATACCTACGGCTGTACCTAGCGCCCCTGAGGTGATATCTCACAAAAGCGGCGCTATACAAATTGCCCAGTAAATAAATAAATAATGAATAAATGGAGAACATGAAAAATTAGTAAAAACTTAAGTAATTATGTCGTATTTTGATATTAAGCAATCCATCCTCACTGCATACTCCTTCGGGGACACAGCATTATTATTAGAAAAAATATTTGTATTGCGGATTTCCATTCAATTCGGATTTTCCACTCGGATTTCGTCTGAAGATATAAGTTCATGGACTTTTGTTGTACGGCCGTACATCCCCTCTGCATACTTAGTACTTTACCAAGGAGGTCATGCAGCAGAAATTTTCCTTTCGGGATCAAGTGTCCCAGGATTGACTGGTAGAGGGATCAACTGTAAGGGGGATCAACTGTCCAGAGGGTCAAAAATCCAGGGAATCAACTGCCGGGGGTGCAACTGGCAGGGGATTAACTGGGATCGCATAAAACACTAATACCCCCACACAAAACTTTTTCTGGCAGTTATTCCACTTTTAGCATTATTTTAATGAGATTAATTTTCTCATCATGTTACTTTTCAATGCATAAACATCTTTATCGTACTCCACCAGGTGAAAAACGAAGATTGGCGTTTTTGGACCTTATGATGGAGGCTTCCCATAATGGAACAGCCGTTATATCAGACCAGGAAATCAAGGAACAAGTGGATACAATAATGTTCGAGGTATGCAATAAAACTTTGACCACCGGAGTACTTGTAGGTACTGACAGAAAAGGGTATCATTAAAAGGCCAACTTTTTTAAATTATGTACATAATATCCAAATATCACTTGCCACGCGTCTACAGAACGGATATGATGCGTTGCTAACTAAATACGGCAAAATTAATCACGCGTTGACGTGTGTCAATTTATTGATCGTGTAAATTCTACATTATGGATCTTTTTGTTTTTTTATTATATTTATAGCGGTGTCGTTGCAATTAAATACATTCGCGTACTAATTTATTGTGAAAATTATGTTGTTTTTCATAATGCTTTTTGTCTCTATCATGTTTTTGATATGTCACTTCTTGAGGGAGTAGGTACATACAGTCCAAAGTTACTATGAACTACTTACTTTGTTATGGGAATAGTTGAATATCACCCCTTGTTGCTTAGAAAGGATGTGAATAGCACCACCCATTTATTCAGGCTGCGGAGATGTTCAAAGAACTCATTTTGGATATCATAATCTCATATCGATTATAGCAATATCATTCCAGATCGGTAGAGCCTGGAATTCTATCTAATATAGTATCATCATACTCACAGAATGCATGGTCTTTCTGATAAAGAATGGTATATCTTTGGTAACATCTTATATGAATCAACATTCATCGGGGGGATCCTTTTGATTCTGGATTAAATCTCTTCTCTAAAAGTCTCTAATGAAATGATCACCGTTATTGATAGGATAACATTATTAGCCGAACGGTGATTTAACGGCGCTCTAATATGATTATCGTTCTAATTTCCTAAACTATCAGGCTGTCTTTCGTGATTATTCTTAGGTATTCAATCTTTATAAATCTTTCTCATTACATTACAATGATCAAAATAATAACATTTTTTTCACAACTTTAAAGGGACACGATACAACTGCAGCTGGTTCAAGTTTCGTCCTTTGCCTTTTGGGAATTCATCAGGACATCCAGACCAAGGTCTACCAAGAGCTTTATGAGATCTTCGGGGACTCCGACAGAGAGGCCACTTTCCAGGACACCACCGAGATGAAGTATTTGGAGAGGGTCATCTTGGAAACATTAAGGCTATACCCGCCAGTGCCAGCCATTGCGAGACAGCTCAATGAAGACGTTCGGATGGGTAGTAAAATAATTATTAATGATGTTTCAGAATGGTAACCAATTTACATTCATTTATTCAGGTCAAATGACCTTTCCAGTGATACGATGCGAAAATTTTAAGTGGTAAAATTTTCTTTCTTATTGGTGATGCAAATTTAGCGTTTTTAGCTGTGACTATTTATGAATTCATATCATGTTTTACCTTTTATTAATCAGATTTTCTGATGGGTAGAGATACTCAGTAAAATCTATAGACATTTATTAGTAAATTTATTTGGGTATATTTGGAAAATACCTTAATAATCAATGTGCAAAGTTATTAATAATCGATATTTCTGTTTTTTAGCAACCTCAAACTTAGTGATCCCCAAAGGAACCACGGTCCTCATCACAACGTATAAGATACATAGGACTCCGGAAATCTACCCTAACCCGTTGGTTTTTAACCCTGATAACTTCCTTCCGGAGAGGAGTCAGGAGAGACATTATTACAGTTTCATCCCATTCAGTGCGGGACCAAGAAGCTGTGTTGGTAGGATATTTATTATTATACTCATCAATTTCTTCGTTTATAACAACAATTCAACCCCAAATTCAATGCCTCCAAGGCATGGAAATAAAATCATACCTTACCAGGGCCCCGACTACTTCTAGGCAGTGAACTACGCCATATCCATTTTGTGAAATGTTGTGAAAATGAATTAAGTCAGGGGGTAAATTATAAAGTATGGGAAGAGGGGTGGGAAGCACCCAGCTATTCAGATAATGTGATCACTAACCTGGCTAAAAATCCTAGGCAATGTTTCGAAACTGCAAAATGATCTCCCAACAGTGTAACACTAAGGACGGGTTCTTTCGACGAATTTGAACAATTCAATTTACAGAATTATTTCACAGAACTTGAAAATTATATTTTTTTAAAGTTTAAAGTTTTAAGTTGTTTTTTAAGTTCCACTCAAGCTCTGTTATTATTTCAGATTTGTGAAACTACTTGCAATACTGATATAATAACAGAACTTTCACGAAACTTGAAAATTAACTTTGAAATTTGATGAATTGTTCAAATTCTGTGAAACAACTGGCTCTGGAAAAATTCTATAATTGGTAGATTTTTATTTGTCCTTGCCGGGATTTTAACCCGTGAAATCTCGTTCATTTTTTGACACCTGATCTGTAGAGCGTAGGTAAATGATAATCCACAAAATAAGATATAAATTTGTTTTATACCACTTTAATTTTAATTGTACTCTACCGGTTTCAGAAGCACCCTTCCTTCGTCAGGAGAATATTAAAACTAACCTATGATACAAAATATTGACAGATATATACACAAAAAATATAATTTAGGTGTTTGAGTGGGAGGTTAACAAAGGGGGGCGGGTAATTGGGGGAATTCCAGCAATAACAGAGCGGTTTACTGGAAATATATCTAGAATGGGACTAAACCATAAATTAATTTGGTTATTCAATATACTAGCGTTATTATTTAGTGATTTTTTTTGATTTCTAGAGCTTCTAAGTTATCCAATCTTTTGGTTTTATTATTACGATGAAGAATTTTAACCCCTGTGTCCTTATTTTTGGAACATTTAAGATGTTTAAATAACAATAATTTTTCAGAGTTTGCCAATCATCTTATTTCCACCAATCATACTTTTAATAAGGACACAGGGGTTAAAATTCTTCATCGTAATAATAAAACCAAAAGATTGGATAACTTAGAAGCTCTTGAAATCAAAAAACCCCTAAATAATAACGCTAGTATATTGAATAACCAAATTAATTTATCGTTTAGTCCCATTCTAGATATATTTCCAGTAAACCGCTCTGTTATTGCTGGAATTCCCCCAATTACCCGCCCCCCTTTGTTAACTTCCCACTCAAACACCTTAATTATATTTTTTGTGTATATATCTGTCAATATTTTGTATCATAGGTTAGTTTTAATATTCTCCTGACGAAGGAAGGGTGCTTCCGAATCCGGTAGAGTATAATTAAAATTAATGTGGTCTAAAACAAATTTATATCTTTTATTGTAAATTATGACGAGCCATAAAGTAAATGCTTATTACAAATATGTAAATGATAATCCTGTTACCTTTTCGTGCATCCATTAATGTTAATTATTGGACTTGCATGTAAACCTTCGGATGAATTTTGTTTTTCTCTTCGTCTTATTTTCATATTTTAATTTTCAGGGAGGAAATACGCTATGCTAAAGTTGAAAGTTTTGCTTTCAACAGTACTAAGGAATTACCGCATCCTGTCAGATCTTACAGAAAAGGACTTCAAACTGCAGGCTGACATTATTTTAAAAAGAACAGATGGATTCAGAATTCAGATAGAACCAAGAATTCGAAAAAGTGTATAAATTACAGTTAGTTTTACTTTGTTCACGTTAGGAGTGAAAGAACTTCCATCGTTTTTTTATAACCTCAAAAAGTGTTAGAAATGACCACCGTTGTTGCTTCAGCCAAGTCTTTCGCTCCTAAAATTAACAGGGGAATTAGATTAAGTTACCTACGCTGAAGTTATGTAATGAATATACTCGTAGGTGCACATTAGGTATTTTGTAGGTTGTGTGGAGAATAATTTAACAAACATGATTATTTTTGAAGATATGCATGTAATCTTTTGGAGTTACCTTGGTAAATATATTATTTTTTAACGATTATAACTATGATAAAAATATTCAGTCTTTTATTTGTAATCCTAGATATTATATCACTGGTAATTTTTATTTGATCCTTTATTGTCCGGTTTCTTCTTCATATGGTCATATAGCATTTCAATTGTCCAAGGAATCGTGCAAAGAAGCGAGATTCCAGTCAAAGCGTATAGGGTTAGTTCATAGCCTTCAGATATTTCTCCTATATGACCTGAAACAATAATTATATGAACTAAGATAATAAAATATTTTTGCTGTATGAAAAGGAAATACAACAGTAGCTGTATTGATGTTTTAATACACAATAATATGTTGAGGAATATTATGGTTTAAAATTATATGCCAAAACCCACTGTCGGATTCCACATATAAAGGAAAAGTAGATCACACACACAACACAAGATTTATTAAACATGAAGTTATGTCCATTCAAAAAATTACTAATAAATACGGCCAGGTAATATTTTCTTATCTCGTGCCTTCTAAATTTAATAAAATGCCAATGGATCAAAAAGTGAATCAATCTGCACAAATGAACCAAAAAAATGATTAATTGATCAAGTTTTTATATGATGATATTGTTTATAAAAACATTAGTATCTATTAATTGTATGCGTGTAATTGTATAAATATGCCTTGAGAGAATTTAAGTATGTTGTGTGTCTTTCTGTGTGCCTATGCCTATGAGTAATTGAATTGAATTAAATAAAAATATAAAATTGAATATATATCTGTCTATTTATTTTATACCTTTGTAGTCACTTGAAATGTTATTCTTCTGTATCCATGTTTTTATTATGGCTTCTCGTTAAATGTGTACTTTTATTTTATAATTAATATATTGAAGATAACCTGCTGCTTTGGCAGTTTAGTGTGGTTCAGAAAGAAGACTTTTTCACGATTTCTATTATCCTTTGGATCATTTGTATTCAAGCGATGTTATTATATACTCGCAGAATCAATGTTCTAAATATACATTCATTGGTGTGATTACCTACCGATTATGGGACTCAACACCAATGCCAATATTCCTGACACGAACATGAAAAGCCCATAGGCCGCAGGAAACATGGAGGGCCTTCCATAGTCAGCGAAGGTCAGAGGTACGTTCACGTGGAGCCAGTTTCTGAAGAATCCAAGACAAGCGGTGAACACCAGCAGGTGGAAGAAGTCAGTAAATTGACTGAACGCTGTAAAATGATAGATTGGGTTAGCTACGAGAACAACATATGTAACATAAATGTAACCGATTCAATAATATTTAGTAACAACTCACCTAGTCTAAAAATGATAACGCAAAGATTTCCGACGAATAATACATTCCGACTCTTGAATTTCACGTAAGAACTTACAACAGCAAACACAGCCCTGGATACTAAATCGGCAGCGGCTCCAGCAGTGATGACATATGCAATTTCTGTCTGATAAAGGATAATTTTTAACATTTTAAATTAAATCTACAGCTTATATCAATTCTAACTTGTGGACTAAGAAACATCGACTCACCTTTGTAAATCCATAAGAATTAAGTATCAAGGGTTCTAAAGTAAAGAAGGTGGCATCTGCAAAATATGCCATCGAAATCCCAAAGCAAATGTTTGAATACACGGGGTCCTTCAATAAATTCAGATCCAAGAAGTCTATCAAAACTTTTCTGAAATAAAAAAAAAACATTCAAAACAATCGCCTAAAATTTTGAAAGAGGAATTCTTCGCCGATTATTGCAATTATCTGAAAACAGCGTAATTATATTTTTTATTACATTTTTCCACTTTTTGAATGCACAGCCTCCGTGGCTAGAACACTGCCAGTCCAGTTACCAATGCTTCGAAGGGATGAAGCTTTGACCAGATGTTTATCCGCACCACTGCCTGGCACGTGTAATATTGTATTCCTTAGAATTTTTTGGCCAATAGATAAGTGCCTTTCCATCTTTAGGCTAAGGAAGGATCCTTTGCATTCCACTGGCAATCGCAAGTCTGGTGAACTAGATACTCTAGAGAGAGTAATTAGAGACTCCCTGACTGTGGATAATACTGTTTTTGGGTTGCAGTTTTCATCAATAGCTTGCATTTCTTGTTCGATGGCTTCATTTACTCGTCGTTTTATATGTTCTTTTGCTGTTTTTGTTTTTTCTTCAGTGTCTGAAAAAAATTTAAATTAAATTCTTGTAACTTTTAATTTCTACTCGTGTGTTATACGTCTCTCATCCACAAAGAAAAAATAACTAAGTTAAGAAGGCGGAAGTGTAAATAACTTTGGTGTTTCAACAATACCTTCTCTAATTTTTGGTCTTCTTGGCATCTGATGCCATTCCACAGGATGCATAATAGCCATGGCTGGAATAACGTTAAGGTTCATTGCAAATAGCAGCATCAGAGTTCCTCTAAAACCGTACTCAACCAACATCATCTCAATGGCCATCGGGAATGCCATGGCTGCGACTCCTATGAAGATTGAAGCTACACTCATCACCGCTGCCCGTTTCTCAGTAAAGTAGTTGTTGAAGCTAGTTAGGGTTATTGGTATCATGATTCCGAAGCCCATTGCTGAAAAGTTTAAGCATGCGAAAAATAATTTTAAAATAAACCTTTTGTAAAAGTTCAAATTTGAAAATTTTGTAACCAACTTACCCTGTAAAAACCCATTAGCAAATATGAATAGATGAATATTTGTAACGAAAATTGCTACACAGGATCCTAACGAATATACAAAAGCTCCAAGCATGCCGACCTGCCTTAGGGTAAAACGCTTTAGAGCACATGTGGTGAAAATGCCTGAAAAATCACAATAAATATACATTAGTTTCGTTTTTACCAATCGGAAAATTTAAAAATACTAAAATACTCATACTTACCAATAAATGAAATGACTGCATTTCCGACTCCGATCTGAGTGGTTATGGCGCTCTTTCCTTCACCAATTTCTTCCAAGAAGTCATTGTATAGGAAGCATACTGATGACAAAGGCGCAATTGTGACAATCTACAAGCAATAATGATCGCTATTACGTATACACAATTTCATGTTTTACTCATTAAGTTATTCAAAATATAAATATTCATCCTAGACCTGCACAAAAGTCAATAGATGTCGCACATTAAAATTAAAAAAAGGATATATTAATCCAAGACACTATCTAGATTGCACGAGGTTCGAGATTAATCTTGCGATCATACATAAATATAGCAGTTGATAAAAATGTGCGCTGAGAAAATTAAGATAATGTTGGTAGTTCTTATTCGAAGTATGATAATATCACCGAAGGAAATATGATCAAATTGGCTCAGTTAGTAGAACAGCGCGCCGGCAAGCCAAAGTCCTGGGTTCCCTAGATGCGACCGTATCTTTTTTTTGATTTTTCCGTTTCAGATTTTCGTTTAAAAATCGCTAATGTTGTCATCAATACTATTACAGATTGAGGTTTTACTCACAGTTATTAAAATAAACTTATATTATTAATATAAGAGTTAGTTTCCCGCCGCATACAAAATCTCTTATTTCTACAATGCGAATACAGTGCAGTGTTTTCAGATTAGAGATGCACAGACAAAAATAGTAGATTTTGAATAATATTATATTTTTCAGTTTGTTTACCAACGTGTTATTAATTTATTTTCTTGCGTTAAGAAATGATTTCGGATTTGAATTAAGGCAGTTTCGGTCAAAAGTTAAAGATTCAGAGCTGCGTTTGTTTCGGTTTGAAGGTACATAATTTATTTATTTCATAACTATCAGAAACGTAGTACATTTTTATCACAAACATTAATACGAAGTTGCTGACAACAGAAACAGGTTTCTACTCGCTCGTAAATAATTAGCAGGAAAAATAATGTTATCGTGAGCACCTAATCTACTCGGAAAAACTTTTCAATTTTTTTTGTCAATATCATCTTCAATAAAATTGTTTGTATTTCAATTATTTCTATATAACATTATAATTACCATATAAAAATGTAAGTTGGCGCAATAACACATTTACTCTAGAATTTGAATCGAATACACACATCCTAAAATTATATTCAAGAGTTTAAACAACCACGTGGTCGTAAAATTAGTTGCAAGAATCCGTTGGTAAGCTCTGTTTTGATGAAACGTGCTAACTTTGATTATATAAAACTATATTCTATAAGTAAACAATTAGTGATTGTGACTAGGTTTATACATATAAAATACAAACTAAAAAAAAAATTACTAAACAAGGATCAGTTTCAGTTCCAGTCTTGACCGAATTTGAAAAAGAATTCTTTGATGGATGATAAATAATTGAATAACATTTTAAAATGTATAATAAGTACTTACAAATATGATTGCAAATCCTACACACACCACATAACCCCAACCACCTTCTTCTGAAACCCACTCTTCTTCATCGTTATGCACAAAACACTCCGTGTTGTTCTCAACACTTTTCTTCACCTCGCTCATTGTGAATGGAAAAATCTCCACTAAATTAATCTGAAGCATTCAACTCTGGAAATTGCAGTTCCAACTAATAGACATATTATGCCTTATTATGACGATTTAATGGGTGTTGATACTTGAGAGTTATCACGTTATATAATTGGGTACCAAAACTTCGAGATAAGTTAAAAGAGAAGGATTCCTGCAGTGAAGAAATCTGTGGCTATGGAATTACAAAGTTCTAAAAGTCCTAGATTGGAATAATATGCTCCCAATATTTCGGTTCTAATTTGCAACTTTAGTCGAAATAGCTAAAACTCTGTTTAGTAACCAGATCTGATTTGTGGAGTACTTCTCAATTTGCCTCTTTCTTCTTGATTTTGATCCACCCAATACCTACCCCCTGTTGGATTGCCATTGCTGGCTCCACTTATTTGATATATTTCTAAAAAATGCTCAGTTGAACCAAGTTATCAATATGGTCAATACAAGTTACGTGGTCTCACTTAAGCCCTGCCATTTCCGTCGTCCCAAACAAGCAATTCAATCCTGATTACTTCCTTTAGTTTTCAAGGTTAAACTTGTCTTTCTGGAACCGTATCTCTCATGAATTCTTTTTTTTTTCATCACAATCAAAAGATTATTTTCTCAGAAAAATAACATCCAGTATCCTTTCATCACTCTTCGTGAGGGTCTAGTACTAGAGGAGTCGTGAGCTGTAGATTTGCACTAAATGGATGAATCAATGTACGATGACGGGGGCTACTTTAACACTTAATGTAGCACACAAATATAATATAGAGAGGTACAAAGTGGTAGAGATTAAGTTTTTGATGTTCTTTGTAAGGAGGTTGATTGGCAACTGGCCCATCGTGGCGTGCAGATCTTACTTTTTGCTGTCACGTGTTATTGTTACATTATTTGATGTTTTTGTCGCAATTATTGTCGGGTTAGCACCACTATTTTTTTTTCATAAATTACTTACATTACTACACGGATAGACCAATGTTTTGGATTGAAAAGCACTGTACCAACGGTGTGATTTCTGGTCGAAATGATTTGACCGTATTTATTGTCGCTTTTACTTAGAATTACCGGAGAGAAAATTTTATGAAACCAATTTAGTTTTTGTAATTGGATAGTTCTCAATTATGTGAGAACATCTGTAAAAACCCAGTATAAATAAATAAATAAAGAGCTCACTGATAGAGAGCTTTTGGTGCTCAGTTAAAGAGAATTCTGCTTTATATTTAAGAAAATGAGATATTGATTATAAAGTGTGATTAAATGCGACAGCCTTGAAGCCATTTATGTGCGACATGAATATATAACAATGACATCAAAAATATTTATCTTGGTAATTGTGTTCTTGTCAGGAGGAATACCATAAAACCATTGCGGATTTTTAAATATTTTTTTAACAATTAATGTCATTGATTTACTTGAGATTTGTATCAAGAGTAAACCATGCTACTGAGAGTGTGTAGTGTCATCTCACTTAGCGATTACCTGTAATCGGTATAATGAAAAACACATTTACCTAAGCCGTTTAATTTTCTTGAATATTTTACCTGAATCGTGCATTTTACCTGCATTTTTGGAGTTCGAGCACAATTAGCTGTCAATTAGTAACAGTTAATCTAACTCATTCGCTATCGGAAGCATTTATATCACTAATTAGTCTATTTACCGAAGAAATATTTTGTCTTTAGTTCCAAGTAGTGTCTATAGGTAATTGTAATTACGATTGTTTCAGGAACAGCTGACATGTGTAGAGTTAGCCTTAGGCCTATTTGACCAAAATGTCAATCGTGTCCCAAGATTTAATGCTTCTTCTTCTGCTGCCATCGGAGGCTGTCCAGAGAAAAATTAGTATTTCTGTTTTATTAAAATCCGGTTAAAATGGGATTGCAGGCCGTTTCCTGGAAAACTTTTGGTACATTCCTAATATATCGGAACACGTTTTCTTGCACCTGCATTTGCCCTGATAATATATAATGACCAAATGTGAAAATATAATGATTCTTATGAAACACTTGTTCCGACGTTGTGACAATTCATTCTTTTTTTAACTAAAAGTTTTTTTTTTTTTTTTTGGTTTTAGGCATTTCACCCTGAAAAGAGTGCTTTGTAACTAAAAGTTTAAAAGGAAACCTTTCAATTTATTCGTTGAGCCTGCAGTCCCGTATTTGAAGAGATCATCGAGGAAATCTGATGCAATAAATAGTAATGCTGAATTAGAACAATGTGTTAAAAAATAGGTGTCGAAGATCAAATAGACTAGTAATAAGAGGAGCCTTGCAATTTTATTCCCTGATACTGGAAAGAAGGCAAGAATTTCGAGTCTCGCAATTAATTTATTTGACATATTTATTATCAGTTTTTCAAAACCGTATCCTATTCCTACTTCTTGAGTTGAGCCTTTTGGTCAGTGATTTACTTTGTGACTTTGAGGGTTCAACGCCTACATAGCATTATCATATTTTCTTTGGGAATACCTATCATCAAAGAAAATTGTATTTTTGAATAATTTGTAACAACTTAATTGTAGGCATCATCGTGCATGTAATCAATTTCTAGCTAACCGATTACGGCCGTTCTTACGTAAAAATTAACCGGTCATATTATTTTGACAACTCACGTCACCATAGTGCGTAATTATCCAAATGACCAATTGGAAAATAAAATTATCTTTAAAATTAAAACTAAAAAATATAGTACTAAAATCTATCTTTAGTCACATTACTAAGAATTTCTTAAGCTGATGCAGCCTTTAGATTTACGAAAATAGCTTAATCTTAAACACCTATTATATTGTTGCTGGCCACCTAAGACTGGCCAATTACTGCAGGCTGTGGCTACCGACTGTTGGCCACCGTTGCTGGCCACATAAGGCTGGCCAATTACTGCTGGCTACTGACTGCTGGCCACCTAAGGCCGGTCAATTACTGCTGGCTACCGACTGCTGGCCATCGCTGCTGGCCACCTATTACTGGCCAACTGCTGTGTCTTATGGCGCGCTGATAAAATCAACAGATGAACGATGTGCTCCAATTTGAATCATCATTGAAAGCATTCCTTTGTACAGGTGTCACTACGCCTAAGATAGATACTGTCCAGAAACCAATTGCCTCTATTTCTATCTGTGTATTAAAACACAGTAGTAATTAAATACAAACTCTACTTCTTGTGAAATGGGTTGAATGTTAAAAATAGGAAGTACCTATAAGCTATAATCATTTGTACTTTCTGTATACTAGTACAATAAATGTAATCAAAATGTGAATATTTTATCATGAGTTGGACAGAACACCTCGGGGTGTTTTTTTAAATCATTACACAGATCGAGGGCTGATGTGTGACAGTGCTTATTGTTTACATTTTTTCTTGTACAGGCCCACACGTCTCGTACAGATAATTTTGGCTTTTTTTTCATTTTTTCATGATTTTATTTGTGATTATAACTTCACAGCGGTGCTGCCAAGGTCTGGTATATGTGAGAGGATATTGTGTCAGCGCTTTATTAGCAGCAGACATATACCTGGACGGATGACGAACCTCGTGCTGGCATGACTGTTAATGGACGCGGTGGACTCTTTCGTTGCAGCAGCTGGTCCAGTTACTTCACCACCTAGGATTCTTGCTTCAGAGTCTCCAACTTCTATCTTCGTGTCACCTGTTCCCGTACTTCATTTTACTTAAAGTAACTTCACTTTATTTTTGTAATATATATTTTTTTTAAAGCGGCGACAAATTGTCCAATAAATAAATAAATAAAAGTATTCGACCCCAAACTTATAATGGCCGTATTTAAGACTCGGCATTCCGAATTTGACCATAACATACTTTCCTAGAAAATTTCTTTAAAAAATCTATTTAATTTTTGAAGATAATCTTTATACACAGGCAGAGCTGAAAAAACAATTTTATCAAATTCCCTCCGAAAATTATAAAAAACACATCTGGCTGCCTTATTAAATATATAAGAGCTATTCAAAAATCACAGTGTTTATTTAAATGCTACTTAAGACATTTGCAGAGAGAATTTTGCTCTATTATAAATTAGTCGTGTTTTATTAAATATTTTCACAACTACCCACCTGAGTGGACTGTGCTTATTGTTTCAGTACCTAGGATTACGTGATTTGTTGGAGAAAATATTTAATCGCTAATATTAAAATCATTTATATTACATATAAGGTAAAAAATGTTATAAAGGTAAAATAATATTGTTTCAAACATGGGAATCAACAAAAAAGATCTTGTTATTCTAAGAAGTTATTATATTATCTACAAATATTATTATGGACGAATATTTACGTCTATGTAAACGGACGGTAATAAATAATTGATATAAAATAATTATTGTATACATTATATAAGTACTGTTATTATAATTATATCTATAAAGGAACGCAATTAAATCTAGTTTGTAATATGTATTTCTTCGTGCAATATTTATTATTATACCTATCTGCAAAATTACTCCAGTACCTACCTATTCATTTTTAAACAGAATGTAGGTACCTACATCAGATTTTAAATAATAAATTATTTCTTACATTTCACAGAAATTAAAATATAATTTAACAGAAGTAAAATTGTTTAATTATGGAAAATCAAATAATTATAACAAGCAATGTAAATATTATTGTTATTTAATTGAATTGTTATCCATACATACATATTTTTTTGTTATCATCCAAACAATAATAGGATTATAAACATAATACTATTCAAGGTAACATTAAATAATATAAAAAAATGTATAACGGCACAGAAATAGAGAAAATAATAGTAGGTATACATATTTATGTTGGACATAACTTGTCTCACTGGGCGAACCTGTAGGCAGAATTTCGATCAAAATAAATTAATACGCTGTCAATGGTTTACCATTAAGTTAATTATATACAGTGTACATGGTTTGCCATTGACAGTGAGGTACATTAACATATCTCTGACAGTGAGTTACCATTAATATACATTATGAGTTCCTATAAAGCCATTCATTTAACTCATCGTCCATCGCACAATAATTTTAATAAAAATTCGCTGTCTTGGGTGAATTCCTTGGTTATTGCACATCCTTTATTGAATATCCATTGTTTAGTGGCTATTTTTAATTGATTCAAATTTATGTCGCGTGTTTCTTGTGCTTTGAGTATTTTCGTAATATTTAATTACTTTATTTTGGCGAAAATTTGTATTGATTATTGTTTGCACCTTTGATAGTGAATCTACGGCCGCAAGTGTTGCACCATACGATTATTCCATATTCGATGATCGGCAGAGAACATAAGACAGGGTTTCCGGGCGTAAAGTGCGCTAACTAGTAACACACTCGATGGTAAAAGTAAAAAAGATAAATAACTTTTTCGAAAAACAACTTTTTTTCCCCAAACAAACAATTCAACTTTTTACCTAAAAACTACCTTCAAACGTTGGAATTTTGAAAACGTTTTTCACTTTTTTATTTGTACTATCATAATAATACCAGATTCCTACCCACCCCTCATACTTTTCCATTCCAGACCTTCCTTTCACCTCATACCCTTTAAAAAAAAAATTAAAATCATGAATGTACATAAAAACAAACTTAACATCATTACAGCGGCGAGTAGCAGGCGTCACCCTGCGGGCCAAAACTGTTGGTAAATTTTGCCAACATTCACGGTCTGCACACTAATTTAAATTCTGTACATCACCATTTTTTGTCCCAACGTCTCAACCTTCTTTTCCTATCCGAAACTCAGATATCCGAGCCGCCAGACTCCTCCTATCTGGACTGCCCGGGCTTTACCCTTGCAAGCAAGTTCCGACTCAAAGGAGGAGTCTGCCTCTATAGTCGAGCTGTGTACGACTATTGAGTCTGGAAAACTCCAGATTCGACGTAATGTGGGTGCGCGTCAATCTTGCCAGTACGGCAAGATTCTACGCATATCTATACCGCTCACCGAACCATAGCGAATCAGACACTTCCGAGCTCTTCAAACATTTGAGAGATACTATTGATGATCTCTTGCCCCGCTACCCTTCGGCCGAGTTTATTGTTCTGGGGGACTTCATAGTTCATAACGAACCATGGTTGAAGTTCTCAACGGACTCGGCTGGCCGACAGGCGGAATCCTTTGCCATTTGCTACGGATTAGAGCAACTGGTTCAGGAGCCTACAAGGGTTCCTGATGTCCAGACTCACCGTTCCAATCTGTTAATCAATCCCCGTTAGCCTCAGACCAACCAATGAGAGGCTGAGGAGAAAAGTGTGGCACTATAGGTCAGCAGATTGGTTCGGTATGCAGGCCCATTTCAACGCTTTTCCGTGGTCAGCTGTTTGTTTTCGGACTTCGGACCCTTCAAGATGTGCCCAGAAGATTGGTGAAGTCATCAAATCGGCGATGGATGGCTTCATACAATCGACTACTAAAGAAACTGGTGTGGGCTCAAAGCCGTGGCTCAGTCGACAATGCTCCGAAGCAGTTCGACGAAAAAACGCGGCTTACCGAGCCTACAACACATCTCGAACGCCCGAAAGCAGATCAGCATACAACAAATCGGCAAAGGAATGCAAGAGAATCATTAATAGGTCAAAATTCGAACACGACCTGCAGATCAGCAAAAAGCTGGCTGCCTGCCCGCATGGCAGCAGAGCATTCTGGTCCCTTGCCGGCTCAATAGGTCGGAATTTTTGCAAACCCAGTTTGCCACCTCTTACCAGACCTGACGGCTCACTAGCAAACACCGCCACCGAAAAGGCTAACTTATTAGGGAAAATGTTTGCGGAAAAATGTTTGGTTCCTCACTGCGGCTTCTATATGAAAAAGCTGAGGATCCGGCATCGGGATGTACTCCACGTTATACGGGGGCTCGATGTTAACAAAGCTAGTGGACCTGATGGAATACCTGCCCTGGTATTTGCAGAGGTGTGCTGCGGAAATAGTTCCAGTTTTGACAAAGCTCTTCAAAATGTCCCTGAAGTGTGGCACTGTGCCCTCTGGTTGGAAAAAAGCGGTCATTCACCCTATTCCTAAGAAAGGTGACCGCTCCAACCCGGCCAACTACCGCCCCATAGCGATCACATCAGTTCTGTCCAAAGTGATGGAACGTGTGATCAACGACAAACTGCTCACATACCTCGAGAAGAACAAAATTATCAACGACCGTCAATACGGATTCCGGCGAAACCGCTCGTGCGGTGATCTTCTCGCGTATGTGTCGCATGTTTGTGGGCGGTGCCTGGAACGTCACGGTGAGACTCAAACGGTCGCACTAGACATATCCAAGGCCTTTGACCGGTCTGGCACCGAGGACTTGTCAACAAATTGCCTTCTTACGGACTTCCCGCATCCCTGTGTACGTGGATTGCTGACTTTTTAAGGGATAGGTCGATTCAGGCAGTTGCTGACGGTTTCACCTCATCCTCACACTCTATAAATGCTGGCGTCCCACAGGGATCGGTTCTGTCTCCGACTTTGTTTTTTGTTGCACATCAATGACCTTTTGACATGTGCACCGATTCATTGCTACGCGGATGACAGTACAGTTCATGATAGTTTTTTGTTTGACAAGCCCCCCAAGGGCATACAAACTCCAACGGCTCGGAGGACTTTGAAGCAGAGAATGTACGGTTATCTCGAGAGTATTTCCTCCTGGGGTAAAAATAATCTCGTCGAATTTAATGTTTCAAAGACCCAATCCTGTCTGATTACGTCTAAAAGGGATCCAAATGATAATCTAGTCTCCTTCAACGGAAGCAATCTTCCGAACAGGCCTTCCATTGATATGCTTGGTGCAACTATAAGTGACCAGCTCAGGTATGGGGGCTCCATCGAAGCCAGAGTAAAGTTGGCCTCTCAGAAACTGGGCGTACTGTACAGGGCCCGCAGATACTTTAATAATACACAACTGCTGACCCTGTACAAATCACAAGTGCGCCCTACTGTCGAATTTGGCAGCCATCTCTGGTCCGGAGCCCCTAAATACCTGAAAAAAACCCTTGACTCTGTGCAGAAACGGGCGGTCCGTTTGATAGATTCCCCAATCTTAACAAACGGACTGCAATCTTTAGAGCACAGGCGTCAGGTAGGTATGCTGTCCTTGTTCTATCGGTATTACAATGGAAGATGCTCTGAGGAACTAGCGTCATTGATCCCTTCGGCACCGATGCGTAGTCGGGTTACACGCCAAACGCGCGCCCAACATTTGTACACGGTTGACATTTGTCACATGAGAACGAGTCGCTTCTACGATTCGTTCTTAAGTTCAACAGCTCGGCTGTGGAACGAACTGCCGGCCTCTGTGTTTCCTCCCTCCTACAACATGGGACTCTTCAAGACCCATGTTCACTCCTTCCTCTCCACAAAAAGACCCTCCACACAGCATCCCCAAAGATGACATGGGCCCTGAGGGAAATTATTTTCTTCTGTGTGGAGTTAATATTAAAAAAAAAAAAAAAAAAATACATATCAACTATTTCCATTGTCCCGAAGAAGGTTGAATGCGACCAAAACCGGTCGTCTATATCAGTGCTCCGCAACCGGTGTGCCGTGGCACACTGGTGTGCCGTGAGCCGGACACAGGTGTGCCGCGGTCAAATTCAATGTATTTGAAATTTTACAATATTTCATTATGTATTTAATACACAATGACAAAATATTTTTCATTGTCTGCAGATGCTGTTAAAAGACGTATTCACAATATATTAGAAACACTGATTAGAAAACTGTTATTGGCTGAAAAATTTGCGCTTCAGATCAACGAAACAACCGACATTAAAAATAAAGCACAGTTGATAGCTATTGTACTTTTCGTTGACGAGGACTTTATTCAAGAATTTTTTTTTATTTTGTAAGGAGGTTTCAGGGCGAACTATCGGTGAAGATTTTTTTCAAGTAACCGATGATTTATTCAAAATATATAATATTAAATGGAGCAATTGCATTGCTGTTTGCACGGAATAGCGCTGCGGCAATGACGGGTAGTAAAAAGGGTTTTGTCTCTTGTGTAAAACAAAAAAAAACAACGTTACAATTTACACACTGCTGCATACATCGCGAAGCATTGATGGTCAAAAATTTACCAGAGGAACTTTTGAACACGATGAATGAATGCATTAAAATCGTAAACATAATTAAATCAAGAGCCCTAAACTCGCGAATCTTTGGAATACTCTGCGCAGAAATGGGAGCCGAATATGAATCCTTATTGTTTTATACTGAAATTCGTTGGCTATCCCGAGGCAAAGTTTTGGCTAGATTGTTTGAGCTTCGTCACGAGGTGTGTCAGTTTCTTTTAAATCAAAATATGCCCAAACTGTATCAGCACCTCAGAAATCAGAAATTTGGTCAATGTTTTTATTCCATTAATACGGAACAATACGATTGGATTCGAAATCCTTTTGCAACCAATGCAATAAATTCTACGGAAACACTGCCTTTGCAAATTCGAGTGGAATTTACAGATTGAAATAATGACATGACATTAAAACTTGACTTCTCCGAAGATCAATTAAATGTTTTCTGGATTTACGTTAAAAAAGAATATCCTTTCATTTCCGTCAAAGCATTCTGAACACTACTTCCATTTTCAAAGACATATTTATGTGAGCAAAGTTTTTCAACGGTTTTATTAAAATGATAGGAGGTCATGCTTAAAAGGTCTTGACCAAGAACTTCGGGTTACGCTGTCAAAAATCGAACCGAATATAAAACTTTTGTGTTCATTGAAACAAGCGCAGGTTAATTTAACAATGAATCGCTCATTAATTTATTATTATTTTATAATAATTATTAAGATTGCGTAAAAATAAATATCTTATAATAGTATTTATGTATGTATACTTTTCAAATAAAAAAACAAAAATTATTGTAAATTTTGTGTATCAATTTAATATCTATATATTTTAGCTTTTGGTGTGCCGCGGAATTCTAGGAAGAAATTTGGTGTGTCGTAGGTGAGAAAAGGTTGCGGAGCACTGGTCTATATGACTCCATAAAGTGGTTTAAAACTACGTAAAAAAAATCATTTATGTAATGTCAAGCCACAAAGTGTTTGCTTCCTTCCATAATTCATTAATCTTTTATGCTTCACGTAAAATAAGAATAATTTATTTATTTTCAATTTTTTTTAATGTGTTAGAACCAGCAGAAATTTACAGAGATTTTCTCGGGTTTTGCATGTCTGAGTATGAATAAGTAACACAGTATTATCTTCGAAACTCACCATTTTCAAAAGGTCTTTGATATACAGGCGAAACATAGTTGGGCCTAGGACACTTCCTTGGAGGACTTGGATAAGTGCTCGACTGAATTTGTATGGAATTTTGACACATTGTTTTTGATCAATTAAAGTAACTATGAAAGATTTATAGGTATTTTCCCCTTATTCCAATTGGATTTAGTTTATATGTTATAGTCATAGTCATTAAATAGATATTACACATAATGACTGGTCATTATATATAATAACAAAATTGTTTAGTCAATGTGATAAATTAATCACTTTATCCGGATATGATTCATAATATCGGGTCAAAGTTAGCCAAAGTAATAAATACGGTCCAACTGACTTGTTACCCCCCTATCCTAACCTAACCTATCATAACCCAATCTATCATAACCCAACCTAACCTAACCTATCCTAATCTAACCTAACCTAACCCAACCTAACCTAATCTAACCTTTAATAACCCAACCTAACCTAACCTAAAATAACCCAACCTAACCTAACCTAAAATAACCCAACCCATCCTAACCCAACCCAACCTAATCTAACCTATAAAAACCCAACTTAACCTAACCTAACCTATAATAACCTAACCTAACCTAACCTAATCCAAAATAATCCACCCCATCTTAACCCAACCCAACCTAACCTATAATAACCCAACATAAATTAACCTAATCTAAAATAACCCAACCCATCCTAACCTTACTGAACCTAACCTAACCTATAATAACCCAACCTTATAAATTAAAGGCAAATTGAAATATAATTTTATAATCTTTACCTATTCCTACTTGTTTTATTACTTTATCCAAGTCTTCGAAGATATTTTATAAAATGACTAGTTAATTTGATTAATTCTGTGTCAATTATCACATTGTCTAAATTGGGTGGACATTATAAACAATGGCTGGATAGTATTATATAATATCCGGATTTATTACTTTGGCTGTAACATATATATATCATGGGAGATCGTATCAAGTGCTTTTGATAGAAAGATGGAAATGATTTTTTTCTCTTTATCTATGTTGGAAACAATAAAGTGTGTTACATCCATGGAAATAAGAACCGTGACAGCAGTAATTGAAACAGCATTGCTTTTATTAGATCGAAATCCGAATTGATTTTCTGATAAGTAGGTGATTGCTTTTTTTCTTTCTTCTGGAGACAATTAATACATTGTTAACAATCTTTAAACCACTTTCAAAATAGAATTGAGAATTGTAATAGGTCTATAGTGGTTACTTTTAAACCAGTTTTGTGTATCGTTATAACAGGTCTTTATTTAGGAAAGTTTCCCTGTGATATACTGTGGTTAATAAAGTAAGTAATAGGTTCTAATGAGATAATACCGGAATGGCATCCACGCCCGCATTTTGTATTTTTAAAAGAGTTAATATTACCTATTCATAATATCATATTTATTTATTTATTTATTTATATATATATATACGCCTAAAAAGGCTTTTACATAGAAGTGATACATGATGCAGTACAATAAGAGAGACCGGTCAGTGGTTGAGTGGGCATAGCGCTTGGGTCTCACCCGAGCGTCGCGTGTTCGATTCCTCGGCTGGCTAAGTCCTCCATCACAACACAAGCAACATTTTCGGCTTTCTGTGGTGGTAGTAGGAGATTTTCAAACATTGTTTGGTTATTGGTTATTCGTAACCCGGGAATGTTTGTCTTTCTTTTTTTTAAATTAAAAAAAAAAAAAAAAAAAATGTATTATTCAGGAGATATTGACAGAAAATAGATGTAATCCATTTTAAAGAAGGTAAAAAATACACACTTGTAAAATTGAGATTACAAGTATAATGAGAAAATATTAAAAAATATGAAGCAAAATTAGTAAAACGTAAGAGTAACATAAAGTAAAAAAGAAATTATAACAACACTACATATAAAACAAATCATTAAAACTAATTTACCAAAGCTACTCTAATTTGTAGGATTCAAAAAAGTGTTGGTGTAGATTATGCTTAATTCTATGTATGGAGTCAATAAATAAATCAATAACACCCCCATACTTGTTGCCCAGATCATGCATCCTATTGGTCAGTGAGTGTGTCTGATAGTTGGTCGAGTATGTGTTACAGAAGAATGTTATATTTTGTCTTGTATTCCTAGTCGGCACATGTAGTTTAATAGTGGCAAGGATGGCAGAACTATCAATTAAGTTGTTAATGACTCTGTGTAACACAACCAGGTCTGAAATAATTCTCCCGTCAGACAGTGTTATTAGATGCAATTGATTCATCAAACTGACATAATTAATGTAATCAATAGGAATTCCGAGCTTAAAATTTACGTACTTAAGAAATTTGTGCTGAACTCTTTCTATATTATTGGAGTGAAATTTATATAAAGGGGACCAAATAGGTGAATTATACTCCAATTATTGACTTCTGACTAATGAAATATAGAGGGTTCTCATACAATCTATGGACTTAAAATCGGTTAAAGTTCTACAAAGGAAGCCAAGCATCTTTAAAGCCTTATTAGTTATATAGTTGATGTGTTCAATGAATGACAAGTTTTCAACGAATATTACACCCAAGTCACGAATATGTGATACTGGTATTAATTTAATATTATTTAATGTATATTCATGTAATATATTATAACGAGTTTTAGAAAATCGTATTACTTGACATTTCTGAATGTTCAAAAATAAAGCATTTTGTTCACACCATTGATGAAGTTGTTCTAAATTACTCTGTAAAATTTGACAATCGTATACATTTCGTATTCTTTTATATATTTTTAAGTCGTCAGCAAATAGCAGAACTTCTACATCATTAAATTGGTCAACAATGTCATTGATGAATAATAAGAAAAATATTGGGCCGAGGTGGGACCCTTGAGGAACCCCACTTGTGGCCTCGAATATATAAGATTGTACAGAATTAAACTTTACACTAAGCACCCTATGGCTAAGATAACTAACAATCCAACTCAATAATTTACCTTTGATGCCCAACAATCGAAGTTTATAAATAAGTATGTGATGTCGAACCTTATCAAAAGCTTTACTAAAGTCAGTGCACACACTGTCCACTTGTTGTTTGAGACACAGAGATTCAGATATGTAATTTTCATAAATCATTAAATTACTTAAGGTAGAGCGACCTGTGATGAAGCCATGTTGGTTAGGAACAATAATGTTGTTGATAGGTTTTACAATGATATCTAGGACTAATTTCTCGAAAACTTTCGGTAAAGCAGACATTATACAAATTGGTCTATAGTTTGATATATCGCTTTTATCTCCTTTTTTATGAATAGGGGTTAAATAACTCTTTTTCCACTGAGCTGGAAAAGAACCAGAACTTAAAGAATTGTTAAAGAGTTTATAAAGAGGATATATCAGACTACTAACACAGGTTTTGAAAAATATTGGAGGAATACCATCCGGTCCAGTAGATTTATTGCTATCTAATTCTTTTATGACTTTTTCTATAGATTCTTTTTTGATGAAACATTGGTTTAGATTTAATACCTCTTCCACTGAAATATCGGGAATCGTATTGACACGAATATCTATGTCGTAAACACTTTTAAATGAATCAGCAAATAGATTAACTATACCTTCGATACTGTAGGCACATTTTTCTTTTAAGTACATGTTATTGGGAAATCCACAATCATTTTTTTGTTGACTTTTAGAAAAACTCCATAATTTTTTAACATTTTGGTGTACCTCTTTTTCAATTAGGCTTACATAATCACTATAGCATTTTATTGATAATTCTTTACACTGCTTACGTAATTTAGTAAAAGTTATGTAATCATTAAGATTTCTGGTATGTTTATATATTCTATGGATATGTTTTTTATAATTAATATGTTTTTTTAATTCCCTCGTAAACCATTTGGGATAGTTAGATGGTGTGAAGTTGACCCTAGGAACAAAGCGCTCTATCGAGGTATTTAAAATTGAGTAAAATTGTTCTAATTGATTATTTAAATTATTTTCGTTGTCTAAAAATGACCAATCTACCGAGGTAAGTTACTCAATAATATTATGGTATTCGGCTTTGGAGAAATTATACGATGTGGTAGTTAGGTTTGGAGATCTTCCAGACATATTTGTTATGATAATATCTAATGGTGGATGGTGTTTATCTAGAGGCAATAATAATTCGTCAGATTTCTCAATCACTATTTTTGAATCACTTGAAAACACTAAATCTAACATTCGATTATTAGAATTAGACACATTGTTTGATTGAGTTAGTCCTAGGAATATGGACATATCACGAATTTCACTGGATTTAGCGCACTGTAATTCAACTTCGTTTGTGGCAGATCCGATGTCATCTTGGCTGGTCCAGTTCGGCAGATTATAATCACCAGCAATTATGAATTTTGCTTTCGGATATTTGAATTTCAGCATTTCTATGTCCTCATTGTGGTTTTTATATATTTGCAAATCCGATGCAGGTGGGATGTAGACACAACCTATAATAATTTTACTATAAGGTATGTTGAGCATTACAAAAATGTGTTCAACATTTGTGTGCTTGACCGGTAGTCTACAGGATGAGATATTTTTAGACACACATAACATCACGCCTCCTCCGTTAGACTTATTGCTCGAATTAGGACTTCGATCAAGGCGATAGATAGTATATTGATTTAGGCCTAATTCTGACGAGTCGATATCTGCATTTAACCATGTTTCAGTTAATAATAAAATGTCATATGAGAAGGTGTGTGAATTCCTTTTAAGTTGTTGCAATTTCGTACGGATTCCTCGAACATTTTGATAATATCCATTAATTCTTAAGAGTGTGTTATGTTTGTTTATCAGTTTTTTGCGTGGCTTTTGATAATTTTAGGAATTCCACTAAAATGTTTGATTCGCAAATCAATTTCACCCTTTTCTTTTCTCTCCTCCATTTACTTCCAGAGGTCAGTCAAATGTTCTCTTTGTTGGAGGCTCCTATCCGGTTTCATTTTTATTCCATTAGGCAAAGTATTTTTATTAAAAAGAATAAGTTTTGCCAGCTTAGGGTCTTCAAATTCGACTTTAATGGGCCTGATTTTGTTTGAAATTTTACTACCAAGCCTGTTAATTTTAACTTTTTCCGGTTTCAACTCGCTATTTATTTCACTAACGATAGTTAAAACTTTTTTTTATCTTCCAAGATATTCTCCATGCTTGAGTTGGAACTAGACTCGGGAACGTTAAGTAAAATCACGTTCTTGGTGCGGATCTTGCGTTCCTCTATCTCTGCGAGCAAGTCACAAATTGGTGTTGTTTCTTGGGGTAATACTTTCTTTTCTATGATTTTTTCAAATGTCATAACTTTCCCCTCCAGGACTCCTACATTTACTCCTAGGTCCTGCATGGTACCAGAGAGGTTAGATAGTTTGGTGAGTATTTTTGCCATTTGATCTTTAGTGATTTTTAAAGAGGGATCGGTAATGACACTATGGATGCCAGTAATCTCTTCCTTGGCTTTATTTAGAAGAGAAAGTGCTTCATTCGTATTCATTTTGAAAGCGATATTCGGCGGAATTTGGCAATATAATTATTAAGAAGAAACAGATTCACTGCACACAGAAGTTTAAATAATAGTTTTAATTGTTGGCTTGTTTGCAAACACTATTTATTTGTTAGTATATATTTTTATTTATTTGGTTTTATAGATTTTGATATATTTAGCACAATACTTGTTAAAAAAAACATTAATTATTGAGAGCAAAACAAAAACTCGACAACTGTCATTAACATGTTATTGTTACTTGATATTTGATACATATTATTGTTATTTGATACAACTTTAAAATTAAAATGTTGTTATTATGGGGTAGGTGTGTGTTTGTTTGAATTTTTATACCAACATTGATGAAAAAATTATTGACATTGTTTAGGAATTTTTTCTGAACTTTTCAAGAAGTCCATAGTTACCATCAATATTTAGTTGTTTTAGGTCCGTGTTCAAGGTAGCTTTGGTATGAGTAACTTCGCCTAAAATGTTCCAGATTTCTTTGAGATTGATTTTACTTTCACCTTTTCTTTGTCTTTCACCTATTTTTTTGTGAGATCATGGTTGCATAGTGATCAGTTATAGTCGGTTCCTAAACGACTGTTTTACAAGGATTCTTAGTTTTAATTAGAACTTCATCTAAGAGTATACATGGAAGGTTTAGGTAGTCTTGACATTGTGGGTGAGAATTATTTGCTAGAATGTTAATATTATCTCAAACTAAACTTGTTTGCAAGCATGTTTACTTGGTCACTTAGATTGTATATAGAGGAAGCTATGTTGTGATTTGGTGGTTAAGGTTAAATTTATAGTATACATCAATACATGTGTCAAGATACTTTATTTGAAAACAATTTGATCCCTGAATTTATAAGTCCAAGGTTTCAGCAATCAAAACAAATTTAACATAAATAGTAATACCTCCGTTTTTACTACAATGATAACTTGAGCAATAATGAGAGTAATCTGGAAGATATTTTAGTACACAGTTGAGTGTGAGTATCTATCATCTGTGTAGCAATTTTTAAATAAATTTAAATTGAGTAGTTTTAAATATTAAGAGCTCTGTCGTCAGTGGCAAAAACTGGGATTTTACCCTAAAACCGGTGGTGTTACGTAGTTGTGTGTTTACAGAATAGGTAGCGGTTGAGAACATAAAGAATAAATTTGCAACAATAATTATGACAGTCCGGTTTTGAATATTTGTGTGGCGAGAGAATCGAGACAGTGTCTTACACGTGACAGAGCTCTCCAACATCCTAGATAATTTTGCATAGGTCGTCAGGGTGGTTAATATAGAGAGTTTTTTTCTTATGGTGAATTATTTTTGTGATATTAAGATAGATGTGAACGATTGATACTGTAATGCTTTCCAAAAATTTGGCCAAATAAGAAGGTAGCCCAACACGGCACAATACCCCAAAAGTAATCACTTTAATACTTTTGGCCGTGAAAATTTCAAATCATATTAGATTTTTTCTCTCTTTCTATTAACCTAACCATTATTTTAAAATCGTTGTACCACACGTACTTATATTATGTTTCTTTCGCCTATGCCTTAGTCCTCCCTGTAGGTTTTTATAGTACGGACTGAGAATTTCGCTAATGTAAATGTTTATACATCCCGGATCCTGCAAGCTGGTTTTGTGTATACGTTTCCTCTTTAGTTGATTATTCAATATAATGTGAAATTTAGGAAGGACTCCCGGGCGTCTATCTGGAAGGCGTCTATCCTTACTTCCACGATATCCTCTTCTCGTTAAATCTGGTGATAGATGCTACCCGTATGATTTCACCGAGGGGAAGTTCGTTATTTAATTGCGTTAGGTCGGCAAACTCAAATGAGTCCTCTTGCATTCTTTGTTCTACTTCAGCCAATCTTGCAATCATCACTTGATTTGTCTATCCTTTTCTGTGAGTACTTTCCTCAGTAACTTCACTTGGAGACGTAATGGTCTTCATGTTGGCATTAAGGATATAGGAAGGGTTAATGAAGTCTCTCGAGTTTCTGCTCTCGGGTTTTTCGTCGTCAATTTTCTTTATAATCGCTGGCTTAAATCCTTCCAATCCTTTTTTCTCCAATTTATCGACAATCATATTCATGTTAATCGATTGTAAAGATACTTCTGAGGTCAAGCTAGTTGAACGGGAATTTAGCGTTTACTTTTTGTCGGCGGACAATCCCCTTGCTTTTTTTTTATAAGTTTCAATGGCTAAGTTTTCACAGTCCTCCTCACTAGGGTTTCCTGTTCTGAGGCGGCCTGTAGTTTTATAAACTTTTGAATTTAGTTTCGAGGTGTCTTTACATCGCTTTACATTACTTTTGTTTTAAATATATTAATTTCCGTTATTTTTGGGTTGATTTGGTAGATCTTTGTATAATTTCGTAGCATAGAATTTAATTTTTTTCTCTCCAAAGATGTATTCAAACTAGGAGTAACCAGTATATTTTGGCTTATTGCTCTGGTTGAGTTTATGTTGGGCAGTTGAGTATTCAGACATGTTTTTTTTAAATATATTTTTTTTTTAATAAAGTTTTTCTATATTGAAGACTAAATAGTTTTAAATATTTCTTCTAACCAGAACTTTCAGAATTGTCTTTAGTACTCCTTTTTGGGATATGTTGAGCCGCCCTGTGTGAGTGATCAAGGCGGACCCTCAACCAGTTATCCCGTACTCTATTAGTGATTGACACAAAGCGTATTAAATTTTGTTGATGTCGTTGATGTTGAGGATAATACGAATGTTTCTAAAGAAGTATGTGTAACTGGTGAGTTTTTTTGTAATAGGGAGGGAGTTTCTTTTAAGCCAGTTTTTGCAGGAGACCAATTCCGTGTTCAGCTTCTTTGTAAATAATTATCCAAGCTCTTTCTTTAAATTAAATTATCGTATCGTCAGCAAAACTAATGATTTTTCCCTTGTTCCCGGGTTACAGATATTATTGATATATATTAGAAATAATATCGGTTCTAATACGCTTCCTTGCGGTACTCCATGGTTTATTAGGATAGGTTTTCTTTTTCTATTATTAATTTGAACGCTCTGTGTACGCTCCATCAAATAACTTTTTAATAAGTTTAGAGTGGTGATTGAAAGTTTTTCAAAAATGATATTGTGATCTATTTTATACTAACTATGCTCGAATTAAAGATCGACGATCAAGATCGGCAACAAAAAAATTTTGCCGCCGAAATAAGAGGTATACCGGAAGATGAAGGTGAGAATTTGGCAAATATTTTATTTAACATAAATGAAGAAATAAAAACAAACACTACGAGAAATGACATTGAGACTAGCTATAGGGCTCCGGGTAAGACAATCCCCCAAAAAACCAGACCTATAATTGTGCGGTTTAAGCACGTTCACGTAAGAGATGACTTTTTAAACGATGTAAAAAGGTACAATATGAATGCTGTGACTAAGGAAGACAAACTCAACAAGACCTCAATAGGACTCTCCGTACCGCGCACGCCGGTATATATATCGGAACACCTGACTTCAACAAATAAACGCCTACTTTACCTAGCGAAGAAGACGGCTATTGATAAAAAATTTGCATTCGTATGGGTAAAAGCGGGACGAGTATATATACGCCAAACCACGGAATCGAGAGCTGTACATATCACCTCTGAGAATATCTTACTTGCACTATGACTCACAAATGCAATCATACCCATACTACCTGTATCCCTTTTCAAAATGTTAATCAGAGTGTTCCTATATTTCATGATATTTCTATTCCTTTCAAAAAAATACTACAATATTGCATTGTTCAATCCCCAAATAAGCACGATGTCAGACATTTCAATTAATAATTTAATTATTAACATCGTGGTGCATTTATATTACCCACACATTATCAGGAAATTCTTATATGACAAATTTACAACTACATCATTGTGTCTCTCTGACCCCACTACTTTACTTCCCTATTATAAGAAATTACTAGCTAACCCTCAATTCACCACTAATACCAATTGTTATTTTTATTTGTACCATTCAAAGAACATGAAATGGCTAATGTTTTCTCACAATTTATGTATTACAATAATTTATGTATATTATTTTATTTCAATAACTGAGCAACCAAACTTATGTACTCTTTGTTCACACATCAAAAACATAAATTTACCATCCCAAATTAATATTACCGTGTGGGTTTACTTACAGATAACTTACTCTAAAAATGATCCAACATTCTTTTGAAATTCCCGATGAATCTATCCTCACATGCAACAATTATGTAGTTGATAATCCTAAAGACATAAATAAATACTGTTGGGAATCGTACAGTCTAAAAATTGTACACCAGAATATACGAAGTATTACCAATATTGATGATCTTCTCATATTTCTTGACCAACTTAAATTCACATTTGACATATTAGTTTTGACTGAGTGCTGGATCAATGATACCTCCAAAGAAATACAAAATTACACTGAATACCACACATCTATAAAAATAAATAAATCCAGTGGAATTGTTATCTATGTCAGGAACGGAATACAAGCTCAAGTTGACGAGCTCGCTTTATCACAAGCAAATTGTCTAAAAATAGTACTTAACAAAAATGTATGCATATTTGCAATTTATAGATCACCATCTTTCAACAATATTGATACCTTTCTTAATTCACTACATTCCATCATTAACAACACAAACAACTCAGAACATCAAATAATCATTGGAGACCTAAATGTCAATATAATCTTAGACAATCACCGTCAATGCGATGATTATTTATGTTTTCTGAGCGAAAACGGTTTCACTCCAAAAATTAACACCCCCACTAGAGTACAAGGCACGAGCAAATCCTGCTTAGATCACATTAACATAAAAAAATATTAAGTTCATAGACTCGTTTGTCATACACACAACAATTTCAGACCATTATACCACGGCGCTCGGTCTAAGAAATAAGCCCTCCTCTGCTGCTAAAAACAAATATATTTCTAGAATAAATTACAGCAGCCTGCTCGAGGAGCTACGTACAGAAAAGTGGCATAACGTACTAGATCAGACTGACACTAACCAAGCAATGGACGAATTTATTAAGAAATTGCAATTCTACATATCTAATAACACTGTCAACAAATGTATCCCAAACAAACAATTTAAACTCATGCCATGGATCTCCCCTGGCCTTGTCAAATCTATTCACAGACGAAACCAACTCCACAAAATTGCGAAAAGGCAACCAGGTAATATTTTACTACAAGAACAATATAAGAAATATAGGAACTTGTGCAAAAAATTAATTAAAACAACAAAAGAAAAATTCTACAAACAATATATATACGAAAACACATTAACTCCGTAACGTTTCTGGGATATATTTCGAAAAATCACCAAAACAAAAAATAATAAGTCGTCATTCATACAATCATTAGACACTAAAAACACAAACACTGCTGACCCCAAGGGGATGGCTAATTTTGCAAATCATTATTTTACTTCCGTAGGAGCTTCACTCGCTAACAAAATACTCGATAAATGTAAGAAAACTGAATCCGATCTAGCCAACATACCTTCAACTGTTTATAATTGTAAAGCAGATGAGATTCAAACTACGACTAATGAAATAATGAAAATGATAGATGAACTCAAGACATCGAATACTTGCGGGTCAGATAAAGTGTCAACAAATTTGCTAAAAATGTTGAAACCACTTATAGCTAGTACTATTGCATTTATCTGTAATCTTAGTTTCAAATCAGGCATATTTCCGAACCACTTAAAAGAATCAATTGTCATACTGATTCACAAAAATGGAGACAAATCGGATATACAAAATTATCGGCCTATATCTCTACTAAATTCAATCTCAAAAATTATTGAGAAAATCGTCAAAAATCGTCTTAGTCTCTACCTAGAAAATCATAAGATCCTATCTAAGAACCAATTTGGCTTTCGACCTGGTTTAGGAACAGAAGATGCTATTGCCAAGCTGACTGATATTATTTCCAATAATATTGACCAGGGAGTTAAGTCCATCGCTCTCTTCCTTGATCTGGCAAAAGCTTTTGATACCATCTCGCATAAAATACTTCTGAAAAAACTACAGGCCATCGGCATTCAGGGACAGCTATTCAAATGGATGGATAGTTACTTAGCGAACAGATACCAAAAAGTTAAAATTAATGATACAGTTAGCGATCCCGCCCTTATAGAATTTGGTGTACCGCAAGGGAGTACCCTAGGACCACTTCTGTTCAGTATTTATATAAATGATTTATGTAACAGTAATCTCTCCAATCACATCATAACATTTGCGGATGATACTGTCTTAATATTTTTTTTTTTTTTTTTTTTATTATTTATTGAGTTAGTTTATACATTTGAATATAAACTAATATAAACAAGATCATATTTCATTTTGTAATTTTACATATTTTTACAGTAAATATAACATTTATTTTTAAATACATTCATTCTTCCTTCATTCTTCAGACTTTCAGGCATTTCATCATACATTTTTAGTCCTTTGTACATTAGGCAGTTCTGTGATTTTGTTTTTTTCATATGTGGCAATCTAATCCTATTTACATTTCTGGTTTCGTAATTATGAACATCTCTATTAAAAACAATTTCATCCTTAAAATATTTTGGCATTTGGTTGTTCATGATTTTATGTACAAAAATTAACACATTATATAATTGTCTCTTTTTTATAGAAATCCAATTTAGCTGTTCTCTCATTTGATCTATGCTTGCGTATTTTCCTTTTCCTAGTATACATCTCATAGCTCTATTCTGTATAACATCTAGCTTGTTCAAGTTTCCTTCATTGGCCAAATACAACATAGTAGAGCAATAATCTAAATGTGGAGCAACTATAGTTTTATAAATCAGCTCTGTAGTGTTTCCATTTAGTTTATTTCTTAATCTTCTAAGAAAATTGACTTTTTTAGATACCTTCTTTAGCACATATTCAAAATTTGCTGCGAAAGTTAGTTTTGAATCTAGTATCACACCTAGGTACTTAATTTCATTTACTTTTTCAATTTTTTCGTCATTAATTGTCAATTTTAACTCTGTGTTATGCGTTTTGTTGCCTATTTCCATATATTTTGTTTTGTTGACATTCAGTTTTAATTTGTTTAATTTCAGCCATTTCGCTATATTTTGTAGGTCTTTGAAGGAAGAAACTGGAATGCTGTACACAACAAAGCAGAAGACGGTATTAATCAGCTTAAATATTGGTTAGATTATAATCTTTTGACTCTCAATTCAGAAAAAAACAAAATTTATACGATTTAGTGCGACAGAAGCTGGCCAACCCAAAGAATTATACAATATTTTCATACATAAATGCAACGAATCAAATATCTGTAATTGCTATAAATTAGAATGCGTGAACAGTATAAAATATCTCGGTATTGTAATCGACAAACATCTTAGATGGGACGGACATATAGACCTTGTGACTACTAAGGTTAGAAAGCTGACGCATATCTTTATGCCAATTAGAAATATCCTATGTCTAAAAGATTTAAGACTCATTTACAACGCTATGTGTGGGTCACTATTAAATTATGCATCATTAGGCTGGGGTGGATGCGCAAAAATGGTTTTAGACCACTTAGCAAAGGCCCAAAAATCCTTACTAAGGGTAATCATGAAAAAACCTTTTAGGCACCACAGCGATTCACTATTTGAAGAGTTACGAGTTCTAGATGTCAGACAATTATACATGAGGAAAATAATTTTGAGCACTCATAAAAAACGTCATCTCTACCCATCTATCGACCACTGTCACGACACCCGACACTCACGGAGGAATCCAATCGTACCACCCACAACCAAAACTTCACTTGCTCAAAGACATTTTTCATTCCTAGGCCCAAAACTTTACAACTTTATACCTGATGCTTGGAAAAAGGAAAGCATAGGTGCTCTTCGTAAATCGATCACTGTCTGGCTTCACCAATTAGGGAGAAAAGAGTGTGAACTCACACTTTTCCAAAAATAAAACAAACAAAATATCAAACACATTAAGAAAACAAGAAAATAAACAAAACTAAACAAACCAAACAACAAGTTAACATCAGTTAACTTTATAACTTTTTGCTTTTAATCTTTTATAGTAATATTTTTCTTTTAATGTATCATTATTTTTTAGTTATATATGTATATATTTTTTTTAGTTGTGTAAATATTATATTACTTTTCTTTTTTTTCCTTTTTTGTTTTTGTTCTTACAAAATATGTATGCGTGCATGTATACTAACTCAATTTTGACTGTCCTAAAACGGGAATTCCTCCTAGTTGGGCAGTCAAAGTATTTTTTATCTACATGTGTCATTGTATTATCACCTGTACTAAATAAATAAATAAATAAAAAATTTATACAATACTTATGAAGAGACATTTGATTTTAGAGAAGAAATTGTGTTTTTGATTTCATCAGTTGTAATTTGCAGACACTCGAGATTATTTCTTTGCTCCGGAGGTTTGTTTATTTGTATTGCTTCGGCTTGTTCCTATAATTGGAAAGGTTGAGACACTGGCTCTACTACTCTTGATGTTTGTTTTGATTCTCTGACGTTTGATTATTTATGCCGAAACATGCAGATTGAACACACAAGAATTCATGACTCAAGACTTATAAATCACTCAGAATTAATGTAACCACTTTCAATGACTGATAACAGGTTATTTATTATCAATGTAGCTTTATGTAAAATTTCGCGGAAATAACTACGACTAGATTTCGCTGCGATGTCTTATACAATTCATTAATAATACATATAATTTATCTTCTCTATTGGTAGCCACCACCGAAGACTGCGAGAATTATTTAAAAATGGACGTGTTTTTGTTGTTGTATATTATTATTGTACTTTAAATGTCATTTTTTAAGTACAACCCGTAGTTTGGGAGATATTTAACATAATTCAAATTTCATAATTAATTCACCTTTTTTATGGCTGTTTTTAAAAAGTTTTATTTCGAGAAACGTCATGTCTAAATAGCTCATCTTGTGCTAAAAATATAGAAAAATTACTCTTTTTTCGAAAGTAACGTTTTTTTATTATTTTACGGCAAAAACGAACACATGTGCCTAAATTTTGCTGTTATGGTCGGGTAACGCCGGGCGCGGTGGTATGCCGTGGTCAAATTTTAATATGACTGTGACAACCCAAATGAGACGTCAAATATTCAAAACTACCCGACCTTTTGCAAGGAATTTTTCTGAATTGACAGGAGTTGATAATGATACAATAGAGAGGAGAGTCAATTATTATTCAATCTTTGAATAATACTTGACTCTCCTCCTTCAGTACTCACAATGTTACCCTGGGGGAGACCGTCGCTTTGAATTGAAACTTTGTTTAAAATGGCTGTAACTTTGTTTAAGTAACCAGATTGAAAAGCCAGGTTCTTTCCAATCTTCCTTATCAACATATTCTTCAGCCTCACAAAATTACCCAAAATTTAGGATTCCATAGCCACTGGTTTCAGGGCAGTTTGTTTGGTTTTTGTTTTCTTTGTTTTTGTTTTTGTTTTGTTTTTGTTTTTTTTTTCATTTTGGCACCAAAATTGTCCGCAGATCGACAATAATAAAGCTTTAAAAAGGTTTTTGCTAAACTCTGCAAGGATGGTAATTTTTAATAATAAGCCAATTATTTTAATATTATTAAAATACACACAAACAAATATATTAAAAATTAAAAATACATGCATTTATAACTGAAATGGAATAATTATAAGTACTTTTCAATAAAAAGGGCAAACGATGTATAATTAAATTTATTTAATATCACTTCCATATTGTGTATATCAATCATAAATCTATATATTATGTAATTGCACCATCTAACATGGAAAACTTAACTCTAATGCTACGTATGAACGGGACAAAATTTCCGCATGCCGAGTCGCGAATTATGGGCGAGGAACGAAGCAAATGCCGCTTGTGGTTGCTTTATTCCTCTTTCGCAGTTTGTGGCTCGGCTCGAGGAAATGTTGTCCTGTTTTATACGCAACCATATATGTACACTTCAAATCAAATAATAATAATGATTTGGTTTACACTTAGAAAATACACATTTATTTTACATCGCATCAAAAATATTGTTACAAAATATTTATTTATTTTAAAACATTATTATCATCAACAGTCAATACTTTGCTTTACAAGCAAAAATTCACATTATAAAATCATATTCATACTTATGATCCAACTTGTTTATGGTTGTGAATCTTGCTATATTATTGATTCTGATAATTAAAGTTAAACGTGACGTTCGTTATAATCTACATAGATGGCATTAATTAAAATATTTTATTAAGATACGCTTTTTGCAAGTTACGCTTTACAATATTAACGAATTATCTGTTTGCTCCCGTACATACGCAATATGAATATGAATAAATAGTGTTGTCTAAAAAAAAACTCAATTCTTTCGAGAAAGGCAAAAAAATACAATGTTGGATTGAATCATCGGTACAATATTATAAACCAATAATTTTTCTTAATATTTTAAAGCATAACTTGCAAAAAGTGTATTTCATAAAATAATTAAATTAACACCATCTATGGACACGTAGATTATGACATACGTTACGTTGACCCTCAATTCATAGCTGCCAATCAACACGCACATAGGTGCATAGGCATTTTATTTGAGTTTCGTATACGGCTATTAAAGTTTACATCCAATACTACAAACAATTGCTAGCCTCGTAAGCAACTATAAAACATCTTCTGCTGGAATGGTATGTAATGGTTATGGTAAAAGTACTAAGTTTCACACTTCCCTATTTCTATTAGAAGATGTATGCCTGATTTATTTTCATAATTTTAATATTTAGTCACTGCTACAGAATTAGTGACATAATAGAAGAGTATGTATGAGACGATGTATTAATGTGAATGAGGCAAGGAGTGTGTGCCAAGATCGAGTTGTTTGGCGGTCCATCCTCTCTGCCTACCCCTGCGGTAAATTTTCATGATAATTTTTTAATGAAATTCTGCCATGACTATCTATAGGCAATTCAGAATTCCGAGCTGCCACCAACAATACTGTTAATAATAGTCATTTTCAAAGTATCTCGACTCTTAATCCAATCGCCGCCAAGCCTATGTTAATTAATTAATTTTGTTTAGGCGTCCAGTTGACAGGCTTGCCTGCGATTAGGTTAATAAATAAGTATGGTTTGAGATTTGCTACTGCTGTGAAGTTTCACAACAACCAAACAAAAATGTCAAGTTTTTCATTAAAAAAAAGAATTTAATATAATACAAACTCTTGATTTCCTTAGTTACAATTCTGCATAAAAAAGAAATCCATTATCTAAAAACGTCTGGTAACAATATCAAAACTCTTATGAATATATTTTAAAATGTTACAAAAGGTCAAAAATTGAATGGATTTAAAATTTATTTAAATTAAGTCGTAATTCACAATACTAAATGATATTTATTCAATAATATTCACTCATCAGTCATTTGAGTACAAACGTGGACTTTGGACGTGGAAAATGTGAAAATATTAAGATGAATTATTGTTTGTTTGTGGGTTTTGTCCGTAGAAAAACTCAATTCTTTCAAGATACGAATTTCAAAGATTGGTGATCAGATCCAATGTTGTATTTGTATTCCTTTCTTGAAAAAAATATTGTTTTTGTGTGGACAAAACTTTTTATTTATATTCATATTACACCCGAAAATAATCATGTAAAAATTTTGTGTTTTTTTTTAAATATTTTAATTAGCGCCATCTCTGAATGCGAAAATTACAACTTTTGTTTCGTTTACCCGTTTGTTAGTTCTATTAATGTATCCTAACTTTATAAAAACGCTGTCGCTTGAAGATTTATATCAAAATTAGACTTTCGATCAATTAACCTTGAGAACACCGAGCTCCTGCAACCTAAAACCTCCGTAGTGTGTCGACGGTAAAAATCCATTGTATTGAGACAATAATGTGACATTATCAAAACCCTCGCAGCCCTGTAAATATTTTTTTTTTCTTTCCAGAATTCTGTTACTTTTATAATAAGATCAAATAAATACACAGAAAATTCAATTTTCCGAATAAACTCACCCGCACGATCGTGACGGTCAGGACTGTCTTCATACAAATTAAAATATATTTATTATTTCACAAGACAAGGTTTTTTGATCTAAAAATCTAAAACAGAAAATTAAAAAAAAAAATTAAAAATAAGCAATAATTGATGAATAAAAATACTAGTACAAATAGTTTAGCAGTAGAGTTGTTAAAAGTTTCATTTCTGCAATTTTGCTGTTTTCGAGGTCTCAACATATAGTATTGTTTGATATTTTGCAATAATCCCTAATTATTTAATTGGAAAAATATATTATCGAAAACAGTAAAAATGCAGAAACGAAACTTTAAAAAGCTCTACTGCAAAACTACAAATTTGCACATCCAACATTGTTCTTTGGGTCGGTCGATGTTGAATTATTTGGCGAGTTTAAAATAAGCAGACTTAGAGCAGAGGTTAGAGCAGCTGACCAGCAGCATAAAGAAGCTCAGAAGATTTTCTCAATTTGTATGATTGTTTCAGGCTTAATTATTGCTTATAATAATTGAAAATATATTTGTTCATAAAAAAATTTATGTGTGCAAAATTAAGAATTATTATGGATGAATACGAAAACAACGAAAAACTACTTAGATTTTGTGTGAAGTCATTAAAAAGTGTTTATTTCGTGAAAGAAATAGGTAGGTTTTACATTTCTGCCTCAAAATTTTCGTTCTGCGTTTACAATTTTCCATTCGAAAATTTTTGGTTTACCAATATTAACATCAAACAGTCTCTAATACCGTTCAGGACAAAATTGTCGGATCCTTCACCACCTGGTGATATTTCAGTAACTTCACCATTAAAAATTGTACAAAATTAAAAACGTACTCCAAATACTCAAACACAGTGATATTTATTACATGCGACATTATTGCATTAGAGTGACATTATCTCATTGAAAATTTAAAAAGATGAGCAAAATCACAACACACATCGCAAATATTTATCAAACAAAATTGGTATGATATTATGTATGAAATTAATCCTGACCCGCAATGCCCGTGCTGGTGTAAATGTTTTCATTAATAATAACCAGACGCGGCCCGTGACTGTAATTACCAGCAGTGCATTTCACTTTTAAAATGTACCTAGTCTGTAATTTAGGTGGAGCAAATTAATGAATGGGAACACCTTCTGCAATTCATTCTATCTTCTAAGTTATATTTGTAAAATAACTGATTAAATAATACAAAATTATCTTGAAAATAAAGGACACTCAATTCATCGTTGAAAATATAGCGAAACCGTTTGATTTCACCGCGAACGAGTTCCAATGTGTTAATGTTGTTGCGTTAACATTGAACATTAGTATTTCTAAGCGAATCCCTTCCAAACGCATTGGATTACGCATGATCAAAGTGATGCAAAATTCACTCGTCGTCAAAGCACTTCGATAATGCACGGATGGGTTATGTATCTGCACTGCTCTAACACGTAATTTGACGTTAAGAGTGTAATCTGTCTCGCTCATGTCACCGTTTCGGCTACTTCGGGCTGTCTCGATACCGCCCGATGCTGTTTTAGTAGTATGGTAAAAGTTGGTTCTGTGCATATCGGGGTATGCACGACCGCTTGCTTTTGCGCGGGATTTTTTTACTAGAAGATAGCCTAAATAATGACCTGACGGGAATTACGAATTTCTTACATCGATCACTGGGGCACAGATGTCGTTGTAATTTTTTATGTGGAGATTGAAGACAAGCAGTGCAATGCACAAATGCACGTACCAAGGAACCTCCTCTGATAATAACCCAATGTTGAATGCAATAATTAAAAACGTAATGTACTCATTTATTAAGATGTGAACTTCAATAATAAATAGTGAATTACTTAAATAATTTATAAATAACTTACGAGGCAGAAGTTGGCTTTGTTGTTGAGGCATTTTGACGGCTTGTAATGTGCCTCTACAGCGGAAAATTAAAACCGTTTTCTTCAGGTCTGAAAGGGATATGGATATATTAGCCCTCAAGGAATACAAATTTTTCGTATCCAATGGGTACTTTTGGCGCTTGAGAAGTTAATATAATGTAGAAACTGTAGGTTTAATTTTTCGTAGGTAGGTATCAGAATTTAAGAATTTAAAATTCAGGTGACGCATATTTTTTTTTTTTTTTTAAAAAGAAAGACAAACATACATATGATTATTATGCATTCCGCATTTAAACCTTGTTACTTGTAAGCCCTAATTTATTAATCTGTTTCCTTCACTTGGCACATTTAAAAGTCTTAACATTGAGATTTATCCCATTACCCTTTTTCTATTGTCTTTTTAGTATTCACAAATAAAGTATAAAAGATTGCAGCTAGAAGATTCATGATTTGTTGACCAAATCTGAGACATTTGAAAATATTATTAAACAAATAATTTCCAAGGAGTTTTACAAAAATAAGGTTAGGAATGTTAAACCAAATACCCTATAATATTTATAATTTGTCCAACGCCAGTAAAATATTGGTAATATCAATAACTCTGGCCGCTAGAGATGCTAGAGTAGCATGTTGACAGTGGAATTCCTTTCGATGGCGACAAATTAAATTTATTTAGTACTTAGTAGCGGTGTTTTGTGCTTTCTGATTTGTATTTTGACCAATAATGAAACAAAAATATGCAAATATTTCTCAAAAAGTAGATTCTGTATAACTGATAAAATTGCACAAAACACAATGTTCATATCGAAACATTATTTTTATTGACTTAGACCACATTAAAAGTCACTCTTCAATTATTAGAGACAAATGAAAATAAATTGAATGTGAAAATCATTCATATTTGAAAAAAAAACTACACCAAATAAGGAAGTCTTCTATTGCATGTTCTGTGGCAGTTGTTTGAAATGTCTTTAACCAGTTAATCGGGCGGGACGTATAAATACGTCAGACGTAAACAGTATTGGGTACGGGTAGGAAATATGAATGCGTCCTTGAAATATATGTTGCGCCCTGAAACGAGCGGGACGTATATTTCCGAACATATCACACGGAAATTGAGTTTTTAATTTTTACATTTTTTAATATTTTAACTCAATGTTTCTCTTTTATCTGTGTGCTTTCGTTTATTTTTCTGTAATTATAACCTTTTTTATATTTTTTGTAATCTTTATAATTGTTTGTAAGGTTTCAATTATTTAATTCGATGTTTTCAAAAAAAATAATAATTTGAAATTACGTCCTCCGGGCGTGACGTACTGATGCGTCCTAGTGAAGGAGTTCGCGCTTGTTGTATGCTGCGTAATTCAAAACGGAATTCCCCGGTTAACAGGTTAACCGTGTTTAAACCAGAAGATGATATAAATTGCCGGCTACGCAACTTTTCATCCAACCTTCTTGTCTCCTTCTCCTCCCTACTCCCTTCAGCCCCACAATATAGCCATATAATATTGGGGATGCACAGTTGGGGCTCATGTCCAGTAACTTAATAGTATATAATTATGTCAATAATATGATAATCTTAAAAAAATTATTTAAGACTAAAAGAATAAAAATTCACATGTTTTGTGTTCATGTTTGTTTATAAGAAAATAATAAAGAAACCAAAAATAATAAGAATTCACATTATGAACAAAAATATATTATGTACATTCATTCTCTTACAAAAATACAAATCCATCCACAGGTATTTTTTTTAAATACCTTAACAAGTTAATTTATTACCTTTATAATCTTCCTGCATTTGCGTCACATCAATTTTTTTCACAGAAATGATTATTCCTACAAAAAATATTTATACTATATCTAAAAAAGAGCTAAAAAGTATAATACTTTGAGAACAAATTAATTTGTATTCCTAATATTTATTCAAGGGATATAGTTCTGTTATTTTCGCACAACAGTCAGTAAAACTGTTGCTTTGTTAAGTAGTCAATAATAAGTATGTACTATCTATACATAGTTATTGGTAAACTATTTACATAAATAAAGTACTAATTTATCTACGACAGCAAAAACAACAACAGTAGGAGGAGAGATCACTACTTGAATCCATCTTAAAATTTAGAAATAATATTTACAAAAGACTATAAAAATAAATTGTTTGAACAAGTGTTTTAAAATACTAGAACAACCATTTTCCGATTTTCCAAACAGCAAAAAGTTTTCATGAATAAACTAAAAGTGACAATGGGCGCTTTAAAATTCCTACAGCTACAGCACGACGATCACAGTGAGATTTTCATTTCTTTAATACGTGTGAGGGACGTATATGGTCAATAGACGGTCGTATATAGTTTGTCTCTTTTTCAACAGCTCTTTCTATCACTTTTATTAAGTGTGTAAAAAAGAGCGGCAGCATTATTGTGACAGAGAACGTACGTTTTAAGCTTCTTTTCTGCCGATGCCGAAGGAATTTAAAAAAAGTTGAATTTTGAATATAAATAAAATAAAAACGTTTTGTTTGGAAAACAGAAAAAAAGTCACGACACCCCACTGCTGTTTAAAATCCAGATAGTGTCTTCTAAAAATATTATTCATTTGCTCTAATGTCAAAAAATAAGTACATAGTTTAAAAGCATTCAAATTTTTCATATCAGCGAACGAAAAATTGCATTACTCATTATGTTTTTTCATCACATGATAATGTTTTGCAAACCAAAACACAAGTAATAAGGTTTTAAAAATATAAATGCCAAAATTAGAATGGTCTTTATGAACTATAAAATAAAGCGAAATAAACTAAAATACATTCTTGAATAACTCAATACATACTCGTACAAACCAAGAGCCTTATTCTAAAATCCCATGTCAATTTTAGGGTCTTCTTTCAAATAAGGCAAGTCCAAAAAAAAAATTAAGGATATAAATTGATTTTGTCTAAAAGTCTACATACACCTTTGTTCTTTTAATACTTATCTTCATAAACTAAAAATGCATGTTGTATCTTTTGTCGGAAGAAATTGTAATATGTTTTACAATTTCACTATTGAATTTCTTATTTTCTATTCCTTATCCACTAAATATCACTTGATTTCGATGATCTTCTTCTTGCAGAAGAAGTTCAAGGCATACTCTATGCCCCAGGCTAGCACGCACAGAGAGATGAAGAAGTTCTGGAAGTGGATGCAGATGGGGTAACTCCCAGTGTAATCTCGAACGGCACCTAAAGAACATCAGATTAATACAAAACATTTCATTGACCAATCTGTGTAATGTACGAGTAATATTCTAATGACAATCATAACAAAATCAGCTCACTTCCGAAAACCAATTCACTCAAAATTGACTTCCTCAATCTGTGTAATGCAATATTTTGATGTAAATCAAAACAAAAACAGCTCGCTTCTGAATACCATTTCACTGAACATTATTAACATACTCATTCTGTGTAATGGCAATATTCTAATTAAAATGAAATGGTTTTTTAGTACTGCCATCTATGGAAATGTCCACGAAACAATAAAATCGTTGGTAGCATCAGCAATGCCATACCTAGTTCTACTGATTAGATCTACCGATTTCGGTAAAACAATATTCAAAATCTAAATCATTTAAAATCTACCGAAATTTGTGAAAATCTACTAAAATTTTCTGAAAGTATACCGAAATTTTAGAAAATCTAACAAAAATTTTCCAAATTTAGTGAAAAGATTCTGAATTATGGAAATTTATTCCGAAAATAACAATGTGAAGAATTATTTAGTTAGCCACACCCCCATAGGTTTGAAAAAATGTAGGGAATTATTTTTCTCCAAAATAGTGGGGTATCATATCCCCACGAATTTGTATTCTCGTCTGAAATTCGCTAACCATCCACCCCCCATGGATTCCAAAAATGTTCTGAATTAATCTATATTATACAAACATTATGAAGATCTACCGATTTCTGTATCTAATCTACCGATATTTTTCACCCAAATATGGCATCACTGGACAGCATCAACATAGTGGATGTAAATGTCACTGATGTGCATTTTTTAATTTAAAACCTCCCAAACAGATGGTTTACAAATATAAAAATTGGCAAAAGTGGCCACGTTCTGTAGAAGCCTGAAAACATTATTAGGCATAAAGCTGGACAGCCAATATGGTGAATTAACTTCTATTTTTTTCATTCTAGTAAAAAAAAATCATTCTTTATTGGGTAATTTTGAATTACGACAGTTGTTGAAGCTAATTTTAGGTTTTTTGGCGCATCATCAAATGACTGGCGCCTTAAGTAGAAACCAAAGTAACATTGCTTGGCAAAATCATTTGTTTAATGATCTATCAGATTCTATGTAAAATCATTGTGGCAAAAAGGAATCATACTAAGAAGTAGGTTTATATTTAGTATAATTCATTATTTTAATTTATTTTTGCCAGGTTCTAAAACACATTGAATTAAAGTTTGTCCTAAACCGAAAACACTGAAAAAAATTGCAAACTAACCAACGACGGGCCCCAGAATGAGCACAAACAGTCCCTTGGCCACCATGTGCAGACCGAAGGCTGCAGGGAGCTTCTCAAGGGTGCAGCACTCTGATATTGTCAGGGTGAAGTTGCTTAGGCAGCATCCTCGGAAGAAGCCACAAATCGATAGCCACACCATGAGAGGAATCCACTCTGTTTGTTCAGCAAGCACTGGAAAATGGGGTGGAAAAATTATGATTAACAATGACAATGGTCGGCGTACTTACGAGAGCAAAGGTAAAAAAATGTCACAATCGCAATGCTGGTGTCCAATAAAGAACCATTAATTGGATAACCAACACCTGTGTTATTTCACAATTAATTAATTAAAATAATATATAGTATATTTGCGGCACGTTCCAGAGTGGAAGATACTACCAGTATCGCCCTGGTGTAAGACCACCATTCAGAATTGAAACGTTACTCCAAATGGCTTTAGCCGTGTTTAGTGACTAGATCTGAATAGCCAGGTACTTCCCCACCTTCCTCTTTCCCTTCCCCACTTACCTTCAGCCTCACAACATCCCCCAATTGGGGATGCCATAGTCTCACTGGCTCCAGACGGGAGCAGTTGGGACTCTTGTGAGGTATTCACTATAAAAAAAAAAAAAAAAAAGGTCACCCTAAGTGATTCGCTACATTTGGTGACTTGGCAGAAGTGCCCGGGTACATAGGGTTGAGGATTCTCTTAGGTCTTGGCGGTAAACACGTCTGCTCACTTACTGTGTGGCAGGCTGGATTTGGAGAGACTGGTTGAGGGAGATCTTTTTATCTCTTCAGCTGGACTCTCTAGACCCATCGCCTTTTACCGCAGTGGGAGGAATGAATTCAAACATCCGTCAATCCTGGACACACTGACCCACTCATTACTGAACACCAGAACTAGGTTAGTTTACCCTCAATTTAATGTATGATTTGTTGTAAATAGTCTGAATTATACTGGGACATTATTTTATGGACACTGTATTTTACAACAATATTATGTTAGTAATTTAAGTTGACAAAACATTAGATTTTATTTGGATTTGCGGAAACACTCACTTTACAAAGTGTGTTGAAATCATAGACATATATATGAATATTAGTAGACCTGCCCTAAGTGATTAAAAGCGTATTATCCCCACTCCCCATACCGGTTCCATTGGAGCCGGCTGGGCTCGCGTATGGCCTCAAGTGAAATTTGAAAACGTGACGTCATCATTCTTGTGCGAACTATGGTCGAGGCATCATCGGTTCATTTTACGAAATAACACGGCAAAATGTTGACTTGTGCTATGAAAACTTGTAAAAATAGATGTGAAAAAGAGAATAAACCCAATTGTCGTATTACATTCCATATATAAGCATTATTTTACTTTATTTTAAGCATATTCACATCGTAGAAATATATACTATCACATCGAGAAACGTCTGGACGCGAAACACAAAGCTGGTTGGTTGCTGGGAAGTAAATTATGAACATTTATAAAAGTGTCTTAACTAAATACTTAAACGAAATATTCGACTCTGAAAATAGAAGAAATTTTTTGCCGAATTTGGACTTCGCAAATTTGTTCATAACGTGGCGAGTAATTTGCGCTCCCATGTAAAAATGTCTATTCATTCAAAAGCAGATTTTACTTTTAAGAAGTAAATGGTGATATTATAATGCGAGATGCCTATTTACTGTCAGATTGATTTATTGACGAATCACAGTCAGCTTTCCCCCTTCGTTCTTCAACAGTTGATTTTACCCCTCTCCATTATCTTCTCGTCTATTAATTCCTATGTCTTGGTTGAAATGGAATTGAGTGGACTCATAAAATCTCATCTGACCTATGCATAAAATCCTTCATCCTTTGCTAAGCATACATTATTTTCATAACATTGCATCGCCCTAAGTTTTGGTTTGATGACTTAACATGATCTAAGATTATTTCATCAGAAGGTCACATTTTGCTCATGTTGTATTGAAAATGTACTACCTACCACCAATTCACGGCAAAGTAAATATTCATTCAAATAATTTATAAAAGATTCTTACCTGATCGTGTGACAACAAGGCAGAAAGCCGAAATGAAGAAAACCAGCTTCTTGGAGACATTCTTTTTGTCAAAAATGGGCGGCAGAATCAAACGCACCAGAATATCAGTAATGGCCGTTACAGAGAGGCAGAAGGCGGTTTCAGTCTTGGTGTACCCCATGTTGCTGATGAAGAATGGCGTCAGCATCCGGAAGTTCAGTTCGCCTACCCAGAAAATGGATAGGCCAAACAATAAGTTTAAATAAGACCAGTCTTTTAATAAGTCCAGGTCCATCAGGCCGATGAATCTGCGAACGAAGCTCTCTTGCTCGGGTTTCTTAATGTCGTTGTTGTTCATAAAGTTCTTCTCCCCCTTGCTGCTGATCTGAGAGACCTTTCTGCCGGTGGTGATGTTGATTCCCAGATCGTCATCAGCAGACTGAAATATAAAATTACAATTCAATTACCTGTTGTAGTTTACGCTGGCATTTGCAAAGAGTAAATAGAAACAATATAGCATGCGACTCATAGTTTTATAAATTACTCTTAGTCTGAAGTGTTAACAATCAGCGCCATTATGAATTTTTGTTATTCGAAACCCCTTTAAAAGCCAATTCTCTGCTCGTTTTAGCTTTCAATCAATTTATAATCAGCTGTTAATTGTAATGATCAGCTGATCATATTATGATGAAAAGCTGAAACAAGCCGGGAATCAACAGATTGAAACAACGGAAAACAAGTTTAACGGGGGGCCATTGAAATAATAATTCAAAATGGTGCAAATCGTCAATTTGATGGTCATCAAATAAGATTAAACACCCCAAAACAATTTTTTTTAATATAATGCAGTTCTAAAATGATTGTTATTTGATGTTCACTGGTTTGATGAGATCTGTTAGTTCTATTAGATCTGTAAGACCGTAAATTTAAAATCCAACAAAGTATCCGAATCTGAGTAGATCCTAATTTACAAATTTATCCAAATTCATCCGAGTTCATCAAAATTCACCTGAATTCATCCAAATTCATTCAAATTCCTCAAATTCCAAATTCATCACCATGAAAGTTATAACATTAATATGTATTATAATAAATGTGCTTAGTAATTATTAGGTCACTGGAAATTTTACTCACTTCCAAATACATATACAAGTTACTGCCAGTGAAATCCATGTTGGACATGTTGGATATGACGGACTCTCTTCTTTTGCGAATGGAGGCCGAGTGATTGGTGACACTGGCCGAGGACATGATGCGGGGCATAGCGGGCATTGTGGGCCTCTTGGGCAGGCGGCCTCCCTGGATGCCCCCAGCAGCACGCTCCAGGTCGCGCAGGGTCTTCTCGCAGGTGGCAGCCCGAGGCATCAGTGGGCGGTGTGGCGCCTTCAGGGCCATCAGGGCATCTGCTTCGAAACGGTCTTCGGCTTCTTCCTCGGTCTCGTCGATGCGGTCCATTTCCTGAAAATGAATTAATCGGTAATATTAAATATTTTATGAAATACTTAAGTTGAGGAATGCAACTACGGAGGGAAGACGTACAGAGAACCACCCGAGAAGTTGGGGATTTCAACACCAGATGGAAGACATCTAGTGTAGGAATGGGACATGAATCATTTTATTAAAAGTAGGTAGCCATGGTACCAGCTCAATATTTTTCTACAGCTCAAAGAGTGGACTCTTTGTACGTATGAATTAGCGTACGCACAAATCGTACGGACTGTCAGACGCCTTTCACGTCTCTGAGTATGTAATAGCAACAATTATTACTTGGATAATTTTAATAGTGCTATTTTTCTAAAATATCTCAATGAACAGTGGTACAGTTTACCGGAAGTCGTACAAATACGGCTGTACCAGACAGTTATAATTCTGTACAGATACTGAATACGATAGGGGACCGGACACAACTTGTCCCAACATCAGCCTAGGGAAGCGTAGCCAAAAATGGAGTGAAGCTACATCAAAGTAAATAGAAGAATAGATTTTTAAATCTGTCTTGACACATGAATCTACTACTAGGCAAAACTGATTTTAAACTGGGAAAGGAACTGAATTTACTACTAAATAAAACACTTGAATAGGTTACTTGGAGACTTGCTTTTGGTTTTTGAGATGAGTTGTTTCTTCTTCAGAGGTAGTTGTTGAACTGACTTGACATTGAATCTGGGTCTATATTTATAGAGCAAACCCAGGTTGGGTGTTTACTGACGTGAATGTCCCCTTTCATGGGGAGTGAATTAGTTGAGTATTTTTCCTTTCGGCTGTTGGCCTGCCAAGAAGGATGCAATGTTGTGGGTGCAATACTGCTAACTATGTCAGTTAAGCTCACTTAAACCATTATCCTAAATCTTGTTTATTTATTTTACAATAAAACATACAGTTTTACATATTGGTTTGATGCGTAACATTTTTGGATTGAACATTTTTTGTGCAAAAAATACAATAAAATAGTCAGGTGTCAGTTTTCACATTATTATTTTAGCCTAAACTCATTTTTTGATGTTGATATTTATTTCGTGGTCATAATTATGACCAGTTTCCAGTAATTTAGTCCGACGTTATCAGAAATAGTCATTTTGAACTCGTAATTATGCCCCTTTTCTGTGATTGGCTGTAAGTTTCGGCTGTTGAGAGTTCACATTTCATCCAGTGATTAGTGGAGGGGGACAAATAAATACTGAGGCAGTTCTTTAGCAGTGGTCACTCCTTCGTCTGGTGGCTCCGGGTGAAGAGATAGATGTTCATTTAGATCTACGAGGGTGGTCTGAAAAGTTTCCTACCTAACATTGAAACTTTCTTAAGTTTTTCATTTATTTTTCTACGTAGTCTCCTTATATCATAACTCTACACACTTCTCCCAGCGATGCTCCCATCTCTCTAACCCGTCTAAATAGTACTCGGCGTTTTTCTCATCAAAATAATTGTTCACAAAGGTGATTGCCTCCTTATTTGAGGAAAATCTCTGTCTTTTGAGCGCAGTTTTTAGATTAGGGAACAAAAAGAAATCCCTTGGGGCTAGATCTGGTGAGAAAGGCGGATGGTCAAGCAGTTCAAACCGTAATTCGTGGATTTTTGCCATGGCAACTGCTGAGGTGTGAGACGGTGTGTTGTCTTGGTGAAACAGGATTATCTTTTTCTGCAAATGTGGCCGTTTTTCCACAATTTCTGCCTTCAGCTTGTCAAGTAATCATGCGTAGTACGCTCCTGTAACAGTTTTTCCTTTTTGAAAATAACTCCATGACTATCCCAAAAAACAGTCCCCATTACTATCCCAGCGGAGAAAACAGTTTTTGCTTTTTTTGGTCCCGATCCCCCTTTGCAGTCCACTGATTTGACTGTATTTTTGTTTCGGGCTTATAATGGTGTATCCAAGTTTCTTCTACAGTAATTAATCGGCACCGAAACTCGGATTTATTGCGCCTAAACTGCGACCAACAGAGCGTTGGAAATGTTCATTCAAACACGTTTTTGGTCTAACGTGAGCAAACGCGGTACCCAACGCGCGGACAGCTTTCTCATGTCTAAATCTTGATTTAATATGTGACAGACACATTCTTTGGACATTTTCATAACCTCTACTATCTCTCTCACTTTAATTCAGCGGTCATCTAACACTATTTGGTGAATTTTAGCAATGTTATCGTCAGTAGTTGCAGTTTTTGGACGTCCCAAACATTCATCGTCTCCCAAGCTCTTACAGCCACATTTAAATTCAGCTGCCCAAAATTTCACTGTGGTATATGATGGTGCAGAGTCCCCATACACAGAGTCCAACTCATCTTTGATTTGCGTAGGCGTATTGCCTTTCCAGTGGAAGACCCGAGGCAAAGTTGGGGAATACAACTCCAGATGGAAGATGCCCAGCGGACCGCCCGGAGAGAAAAGTTGGGGGATTCAATTCCAGATGCAAGATGTCCAGTGGGCCACGGGACCTGCAATGGACAGAGGCTACTGAAGTAGCGCAGGACAAGGATGCCTGGAGCCACCTTGTAGAAGTGATGTGTCTCTGACCCGAATAAAACAAGGTGAGAAGATGAATAAATATGGAATCGCTATAAATCATCACAATATTAATAGCACAATTCTAACCGAAAACCGGCCACAATAACACTTGCTCCGTGCAATTCTCAACTCTAAAATTCAAAATATTAAGAAAATAAGTGCTCAATCGACGTAGAAAGTCAAGGGCTTTCCGCCAATTTATCAGTTTCATAATATTAAAACTTAAAATCAACGTAATTATATGGTTTAGTGTTTTTGAAAGTGACAGTTCGGCCCGGTCCAAAGGACCCGGTCTTTAAGTTAGTGTTTTAGTACTTAAGTCAGTTCTAATCTAGTAAATAAGAGACCACCCAGACGTTAAAAAACATTTCCCATCGAGTGAAATCTGGCACGGTCAATTCAGCATACTTTTAGATTCCTTTTTTTGTGTTAATTTTGACGTTTATGTTTGCGGTAGTTTTTGACAGTTGACGTTTGTTTTCGCGGCTGTACCGAGTGAAGTTTATAATATTATTAACTAGTGCTTAGTAGAGGATAATAGTTATATGTTTACAAAGTGAACAATAACGCAGAGAAGACCACTCCAGAATTACCTTCCATCATCTATGGATCAACCGGACGATAACGTACGCCGAAGGAAGAAGAGAGGCGGCGCCCCCCCGCACTCTCCCACAACCGCCGCCGCCGAGATCCCGGGCACCAGCTGCAGCAGTCCCAGGCTAGAACTAGGTGATATTTCGGACGAGGATTCGGACAATTCTGAAGAATACTTTAGATCTGGGAAAGAAGTTCTAAGCGATGTCCAGATGGCGCTGGAGGAATTGCAGGACACTTTAGCTGAAAAGCAATGTAAGGTAAGCAAGGAGCAGCAACTAAAAATTGCCAGAAACGTAACCTACGTAATTGGTGCTGTATCACAACTTACATTGGACAGAGAAAAACTGAGAGCTGATCTGACTACTGCCCAGGCTGGTTTGAAAGTGGCCCAGGCGGAAAAACGTTCGGTTGAGGACTGCAACCGTCACCTCGCGGAGAAAATTCAGCAGCTAGAGGCGGACCTAGGACCTGTGATGCGACGTGTCGCTGAAGCTACTGAGGCGACCATGTCATTTGCGGACATCACCAAAATAAAAACTAAAGATGCGACTCCATTGCCGATCACTCGTACAGGACAAGCAGTAGGACCTACAAAGCCTACTATATGCGTTTTTCCTAAGCTGGATAGCATTAAAGACAGCGAGGAAACAAAACAAAATGTAAGAAAAACTTTAAAGCCCTCAGCTTTAGGTGTCCGAGTAACCGGCATGAGAAACATACGAAATAAGGGAGTAGCGATTCATACTGCCAGTGTTGAAGACCAACAAAAATTATTAATTGCGCTCACTAATACGAATTCAAGTACTTTAAGCGCACGACTACCAGCAAAAAGACATCCCAAGGTAATATTTTTCAATGTACCTAGAGAGTTATCCGATGAGAGCTTCCTGAATAGCGCTTTAGCTGGAATTCCAAACATGGAGCAAATGGACACTGGAGAGATGATTTCGAATTGCCGACTCAGCCATTTGGCTGGCGCTCGATCTGGCTCAACCTGTCATCGAGTGTATGAGGTTCCGGCTAAGCTACGTCATCTGTTAGTAGAACAGGAACGGGTATTCGTGGATTGGACGGTGTGCCGTGTACGAGATTTTATAGGGCTTACTGTGTGCTCTAATTGCCAGATGACTGGACATTCATTCAAATTTTGTAAGGAAAAACCAAGATGCGCTCACTGCGCCAAGGAAGGACACGGACGTGAATCGTGCCCAAGCGCTGAAGCCAAGCCGGTATGTGCAACATGCACGAGGTTCGGTAAGGCCGCGGACCACCCGACGGGAGACAAGGAATGCCCAGCTTATCAAGCAGCACTATCCAGGGACTTGGCAACCATCGACTATGGCTTTAAATAATTATATAGAAGATGACTGTGAAGTGGACTTTATAAGAACAAACAATTTGAATCAATGGGTAAAAATGAAACGTAAAAGTGAGATAGGAGATTTAATTTGCATCCAAGTTAATATTAGATCAATATGTAAATATTGGGATGTATTACATGTATACTTAAATAGTTGCTGGGAGTTTGTAGACATTTTAATGCTATGCGAAACTTCCATACAAACTGACCTTATTGATTTATATGAGATACCGGGCTACACATGCTATAACTATTGCCGCACTAACAAGTCAGGTGGGGGCATTCTACTATATGTTCGGAATAATATTGTATTTAAACAAAAACAACTAGAATCGTTTTATTTTGAAAATGTATTCGGTGTAATTACTCTTCCAAATAAAGAAAATATTAGTATTTTAGCAATATATCGACCGCCGAATCTTAGCAAACAATCATTTATTGGGGAAATAACATCTGTTTTGACAAGTTTCATAGATCCTCTCGATAATGTTTTGTTCTTTGGGGATGTTAATCTAAATTTGATGAATTACCAAGATCCTGCTGTAATCTCATATGAAAATATTCTAGCTAGCAATTACTTAATCAAGTGTATAGACGGCGTGACTAGAGAAGCAATTGTAGACGGACGCGTTACACGCTCATGCATCGATCACATTTATGTTAGGTACAATAACGGGCATAAACAAGTGGACGCGTTATCAGCGTGCGTATGCGAGATTGCTATAGCAGATCATTACATGGTCGCAGTTAATATTAAATATGACGAGCAAAAGGAACCTTTAAACATTGCGAAGGAGATTATTGTTTTGTCCCAAAAACGTATAGACAGCCAAATACATAAAATAAATTGGAATTCCTTACTTGATGAACAAGACAGTATTACACTGTATCAAAAAATTAAAAACAATTTTATTAACCTATACGAAAGATGCACAGTATCATTCCTGAAAAAACCGAATAAAAGACCAAACAGGATCAAAAATTGGATAACTACTGATATTTTAGAGAAAATTAAAAAAAGAGATTTGCTATTTCGAAGGTGGAAGAATTCACCAACCAATAAAAATTACGAAAATGAATACAAGGCCTTTCGAAATAATGTTAACAAACTAATTACTAAACAAAAATCATATTTTTTTAAAGATAAATTTAAAACATGTTTCAATAATACTAAAAAAACGTGGGATGAGATAAATAAAATTTTAGGAAGAAAAACTAAAAGCAATTGTGATGAAGTCATCTCGCGATATGTGATAAAAGATCAGACAGTGGAAAGTGTAACTAATCAATATGTGAATTATTTTTCAGATACTATATGTCATATGTTGCACAAGTGTGATTTTAAAGCATCTAATATTGATACAGTAGAATTACCTCACAGTATGTACCTACCTAAAGCAACTATCACGGAGATAACAAATATTGTTAAAAAAATTAAAAACTCAAAATCTGCTGCAATGGATAGTATAAGAATGCACGACATAAAAAAACATATAAATATTTTAGCCCCAATTATTACGCACTTAGTAAATAGACTTATTACTCAAGCAGAAATACCTGATGATCTAAAGTGTGCTATAATTAGACCTATTTACAAAGGTGGAGTACACTCAGAGATAGGAAACTATCGACCTATCAGTATCTTGCCTGCACTTGAAAAAATCTTTGAAAAATATATTTCTTTAAAATTAAACAAATACTTACAGAAATTTTCCATTATAGACAAAAATCAATATGGCTTTCAAAAGAAAAAGAGTACTGAAATATTATTACAGGATTTCTCGAATTATGTAAATAATGAATTAAATAAAAAAATGCATGTTTTAGTATTATTTATCGATAATTCCAAGGCGTTTGACACAATTAATCCGCAAAAATTATTAAATATTCTAGAAGCAATAGGAATCAGAGGAAATCTACTAAATTTATTTAAAAATTATCTATCTAATAGACATATCTGTGTAAAAATATTTGAAAAACTGAGTGGGAAAAAAAAAATGTACGCCGGTGTCCCGCAGGGGTCAATTTTGGGACCCACCCTCTATATAATATTTGTATCAATAATGAGTAAACTATTCTCACATGTTAAACACTTTGTATATGCTGACGACACGGCACTGGTCATATCGGATGAACAATTATATACTGCGATGAAATATATGCAAGAAGACTTTATATCTCTGATTAAATGGTGTCATGACGTAGGATTAATTATAAATACAAAAAAAACTAAACTCATGCACATAAGATCTCCACATGCAAAAGTTTCCATCATGCCTGAAATAATTTCTCATAACTTTACCTGCATCCATCAAAATATTGTGCAGCCCTGCTCATGCGAAACGATTGAGCTAGTAAACGAATATGTTTATTTGGGCGTGACTGTTGATTGCTACTTTAAATGGGACATACAAATACACAAAATTTGTAAACGGCTGCGGGCGATAGTGGGTAGAATATACAAATTGAAGTGTTTCGTTCCTGTGAATACCTTAAGAATTATTTACATGTCACTCGCGGAATCAACTTTAAGATATGGAATAACCACTTGGGGACATTCTTGCAAAACAAATTTAAATTACGCACAATCAATACAAAATTCTATCGTTAAATTACTAGTTAAAAAAAATATTTTTTCGCAAAGACGAAACATTTCACTTTTGTATCAAAATTTAACAGTTTTGCCGGTGCAGGCCTTATTGTGGTATAAAATATTAATTCAGCACATATCTGACTCTGAGTATAAGAGGAAAGTTGAACATGGGCACAATACTAGGTTCACAAAGAATGAAGGCATGCTTGTACCTAAACATAATAATAAATACGGACAGCGAACCCTTGAGTATAATGTGCCTAAAATATATAATATGCTACCTGGTAATATTAAGAAATGCGAATTTCCAAATAGAGTCAGATATTTGCTGAAAACGTGGCTACTAGGTAGAAATAATTTGTATTAGGCGATTTAATGTGTAAGTTTATTGTTATTGTATAAATTAAGGTCTAAGTTGTAATCTGTAAAAAGTTGTAATAAAAATCCTGTTTGACAAACTACTTAACTGTAGTTTAACGGGATATATATGAAATAAAAAAAAAAAAAAAAAAAAAAAAAATTAGAAAAACAGCATGAAGTAGAATTATTATACCGGGTGGGGATATACCTGAAAACTTTAACCACTGACTCTTGAGCTCATGAAGTCAAAAATAAAGATGACATATAGTCTCCAGTGACCATTATTTAATTATTATTCTCTTTATTAATCCTTAATATTTACTTTTAAACAACATGAGGAGCATCGACACATAAATATAATTTTTTTAACATTATTTAATGTGTTATGCACTGAATTAAATGTTTTCAGTGCAGAATTTCAATTCAACGTTTATAAGATGATTGGCATTCAACCTCTGGTCACTTATATTTAGATGCTGTAACATATAATATTAGAAATTTACAAAAATAAAACTATTTCAATTCCACTTGAAAAAGTTATCATAAACTAACCTAACCTAACATCCTCAAAAAATATCTATATCATGACCACTGAGTGATATAAATAGAGTTGACATTCCTTGCAAAATCAGTGAAAAATATTGTTCCTTTGCAGGAAGTAGGAAGAGGGGGTTTCGATGTCGCCCGAACACTACCGACTGCGAACAAACTCAATAAATTTAGTCGCCGGTGACCAGGCGGTTTTGATACCCTAACCCTATTTACCGATGAAAGGGTACACCATTGCTTTCCCTCTTTTTTCAGGTATGACTTGTGCGAAATCTCAGCGTGATTGATTGAAGCCCATGGTATCTGACAGGGGACAATTAACCGTTGTTTGTGGCCCATATTTCCAATGCCAATCTTAGTTCTATCTATATACCTCAATGGTTATGACAACCGTTGTAAATTCTAGTTGTAAGAGCTGTTTCAGTGTAAATTGTAAATTCTAGTTGGAAGACGTTTGAAACGCGCTGTTTCGAAAACGACAGCTTACACACGACACAGAGAAATGCTCAAAATTTAGGAGGCAACATATCCGTGGCTTCTTTTCCAAGGAATAACATCCTGTGCATCCTGTATTAACTTGTTGAAGGCCAGAACATAAAACAGTTTCAAGCCAAAAAAATTCAAAAGTGGAATCTAAACTTTTACTAGCCCAAGGAATGCAGATTTTGTTTCGAAGCATTAAGGTCAAAATCGCATCGCAAATTATTTTAAAAAGGATAATTCTACTGGTTGAGAGACAGACTTACATATGGGCATTTCGTTGCTGTTTACCTACAAAGTAGGTACTTACTTTATGAACCGATATTTTTCAACTATTTTAGCATCTAAAATCCATAAAATCTTTTGACATTTTGATTCTACTGATAAGATAAAATATAACAAGTGAGTCTTTTACGAGACTGCATTTCACCCGAAGAAAAACTCTCCATAACTCTTAGGGAAAAAAATAAACTCTGTTGATGTCCAAACCGATCGGGAAACGCACGGTGATGACACACAATGAGCGGGCCGAGATTCTCGGCGGTTGTTTGGCGGCAAACGCTCGTTTTCAGAATGCGGTGTGTGAATATCAGTATGGAGCTCCATACACCTCTCATACCCTCACAGTCACCATGTGACTCTCACACCCAGTATGAAACAACTCCAACGGGAAAATAATAATGACATAATAAATTCGACTACTATGGCATAATGAACTAGGTAGGTGACCGTACTAACAATTTCAAGAGCATCTAGAATAATGGTATGTAAAAAAACAAACATAAACTTTTTAAATGATTAAATTACAATGAACTTGGTGTGTTTCGTGTAATAATAACTGTTATCACACAATAGCAGAAATAATAACAAAAACACTGATATTTTTTTAGGAGATTGCTCGGAATGCAAAATAAAATGGAAAAAATATTTTATTAAACATCTGTAAAAAATATAACTTACAAAACATCACATTGTGATAGTGAATAATTGTTACTCATGTCTAAAAACTAAAATCCCGTTTAGCAAATTTTTAAACAGGAAAACAAAACTTTGTCTGATCACGGAATATAATTGAAATCCACCAAGAACCCCAGAAATATCAACAGAGACGAAGGGGGTAAGCTTAACAGTTCTTGGTATCCAGTACTTTACAGCTACACCAAAACTGTACATCTAAAACCACATTAATTTAACTAATTATTATACTAACGGTACAAGAGCATTGACGTGCGCAACATCGCATTACTTCTATATTCATAAATATACGCTTCACCACAATCTACGCATCTGACGATGATCACTGCAAAGCTGACTAAAACGTTAGCTACAGAAGGAGGAAGCGCAACACGGCAAATATCAGAAAAACAAAATATATACCAACTTTCCCATCTCCTCGCCATCGGCACTTCCTACAACTTAAAAACACTTCACAAATCAGAGATACCCTAGTACCACTGGGCAGTTGGAACTCTTGTGCGGTATTCACATTTTTAAACAGAATCAGATAAGACCCTATAACAGCACCCTGTTAGTTATGCAGAACTTTGTTCTTCATTTTCCGAAAAATTATATTATCAAACACGTTTTTTTATAGAAAGACAAACATTCCCGGGTTACGAATAACCTGACAATATTAGGAAATCTCCTACTACCACCACAGTAAGCGGAAAATGTTGCTTGTGTTGTGATGGAGGAATTAAACACACTACGCCTGGGTGAGACCCAAACGCGCTGCCAACTTAGCCACTGACTGGTCAAATTATTGCATGAAATCTGGTTCAATGTTCTATGAACTCAAATTGGCTTTGAATTTAAGTGCGTTTTCAAAATTGGAACTGACTGTGTGAAGAATTCAGACAATACTTACCTTTTATATAATATTTGAACAGAAAAGTATCCGATTAAAAGGAACCGATTTGTCGAGAATTCAGATTCTACAGTGATTTTTTAAAAGTCTGCGCTAATACAACAAATTTTCGGTTGTGAGTGTGTTCGTGAAGTTTTCAAAATTGGAACTGATAGATACACATGCTGAGAAATATTTTAAAAGAATCTTTGCATCAGACAATTATTTTAATTCTACATTTGAAATATAGGTAAATATGACTTGATTTTACAAGCCGCAATAAGCAAGTCAAGTTATATCCTGTGATTTACACAGGTAACAAACTAGTTAAAATGAATTGGTTAGAATTTACCTGCATAATTTGGTCCTCCTCATCGATGAGTTCTTCCTTCAGATGCCACTTGACGGGCTGCAGAAGACAGGAGCCCAGAACAGAGTGAAAGGCGAGCCCGCCCAGCACCAGAACGGCCCCCCTGAAGCCATAGGCGTCCAACAGTAACCGGACCAGCTGCGGCATTATCATTAGACCGAGGCCTGTGCCCGCCATGGACAGACCCACAGCCTGGCCGCGTCGCTTGGTGAAGTAGTGGTTTAGGGAAACGAACGATGATGCAGAGGCGAAGCCCACGCCGAACCCTGAAATGAAGTTGATAATGGATTAGCACTATGAAATGATTTTAAATCTGCTATCTACGAGTATTTCTTCTTTTTGAAGATGTCGCAAAAACAAATACAATTTTAAAAACTAGACAAAAATGCCCTTTAGATTTAAGTATTTGAAATATACTTTAATATTTTTCTAAATTGGAATATTTACAAACGTGAAAAAAGTTTAAAAAAAAACATCCATTTTTACTCCAAAATTGTTAAAAATACGAAATTTAGAGAAACACATTCCTTTTATTCAGGGAATCTGCAAGAAATCTGTCACTCTTTGGCTCTATAAAGGTGTATGTATCTTTCCATGAAATATTTTATGGCTATTACTGTATTTTTTATTTATTACTAAGTAGTAGTATTTGTTTGAATTGTATGAAATATTCAACACGTTTATGAGAATGCTGTAACTTGCTGTACTTCTAATTGGACTCCTAGGACTTGGAATTAATACTTAGGAGATAGATCTGATATAGTATACCATCACGGACTTTTCTGAAATTTTAATAAATACAACTCCGTAGTAGATTATTTTGATGAAAGTCGAAGCTTAATGCCAAATCACTATTTTGATTAATCTTTATAACGAATTGGTGTACATTATGAATACCACAAAATATGATTGAGATAAATTGAAGGTTTTCCTATCGTTTCGCTTTTTACATATCTATATTATGTAGATGTCACCTGTGACAGATTTATTTTTTTATTTAAGTAAAGTAAAAAAAATACAATATTAAGTCAAATAAAAATATAAAGTGATGTAGTTTGTTCTTAGTCCTCCTCACTAGGTATTCCTGTTCCGAGGCGGACTATAGGTTGTTGTATGTGTGTTGATCATGATTTCCTCATCTTCTAATTTGTTGGTTCCCACAAAATATAAAAAAATTTAGCAAAAAGTATTTATGTTTGTCTTCTGAAGGTTGCGTTGGGGTTACTTCATAAATTTAATGATTTCCTCATCTTCATGTTTAGTTAGCCATAATTTGATGACTTTTTTAAACTTTTCTATATCCATGGTGTTTTTAATTTCAATAGGAAGGGCATTATATAATTTTATAGTATGGAAATAGTGGTTTTTCTGGCCGAAAGATGTATTTAATTTTGGAATGTGTAGTAGATTTGAGGATTTCGTAAAAACAGCGTAAAAAACAGCTTAATCTGTTAGACAAACATGCTTTTATAAAAAAAAAAGCACTAACCGATAGACTAAGCCCACAGAAACGCGTGTCGGGGTACAGCTAGTAATAATAATAAAGACTAAAAAATTCAATCGTATTTTAATCATAATCTGTCGGTTTCAAATCAACATCAACTAGCGGAAGGTAATTAATTATGTATGGCTGTGCAAGTAAAAAACACAACAACATATGAATCAGAATGATTGATGTAAATATTGTAGTGCATTCAGAAGCCAACACTTTAAAACGTCAAAAAAACCGCAGGCACCGGAATAACAATGATTTCAACATTGGACTGTAGTGTGTTGTCAGTTGAAGGCGTGGAGTATAAACTTTATAACAAAAGCCGACCTGCAGTAATTTTTCACAAAAATTGCGCTGTATAATTTAGCAAGAATTTTTATACACGCTTGTATTCATTAACGCCGTACAAAAAAAATATGTTGATTGAGAGATCGTTGGGGTCAAACCATATAACAACAACAAAGTTAGTATTTAGATAAAGGTAGGAAGCGAACAAACAAGTCATTTTAAAATTGTTGTACAAAATAAGGTTTTCACTAAAATATATTAAAAATAATGGTATCCTCCCAATGGCAAATTGAATTCAATCAAGACCTTTCCGGTTTAAAGATCCGCTTTTATAAATGTGTTTGGACCATTTTTCGTATAAGTTTAACCATTTGCGTTATTATGTACTAAAATGGTGGTACTAGTAATAGTCATTATTTTGTCTTTAACGATTCAAAGTGATAACATTTGATAGATGTTAGTAGGTACTTAGTCCACACTCCATCAAATATATCTGAAAATGTGAAAAGTGTGCTTTATGTTGATATATGATACAAATAAACTTTGAAAAACAGGACATGCTTTCGCTTTTCCCAGAATACTTTGGAAAAGTTAATGTTAGGTTAGATCAGTTTGGGATAAGCTAGATTAGGTTATCATCATTTTGAGTAAGAGTTAGGTTATGTGAGCCATGTATATTTCAGCTAAGTTTAAAATTTAGATTAGATTTTCGATAATTTCAGAAAACCACTTTTTTTTTTTTTTTTAAGCTTTATTTAGATGTAAGCAATTTTTTTCATACATCTAGTAATAAAAACATATAAAATACAAAATAAAATAACAAATAGAATCATAAAATTAAAGGGAAAAAGAAATATACAGTATAACAAAAAGAAAAACAGCTACCCCGGTTAAGAAATAGAATTTGAGAAATACATTTAACTCCTGTATAATCTGTAGTTTATTATTCTGGGCTTCGTTACATAAGAATAGAACACTAGAACAATAATTTAAATGAGGAGTCACAATAGAATTATATGCAAAGTCTCGAGATCCAAGTTGTTTCTGATCCTTTTTAAGAAGCCAACTTTTTTAGCAATTTTCTTTGTTATGTATTCATAGTGTTTGTTAAATTTTAATTTATCATCTGATATTAAACCCAAATATTTAATACTGCTAAACCTTTCTATATTTTTGTTATCAATGGTTAGTATTGCATGATCGGTTCCACCTTGACTGTCCACAATCAGAAATTAAATTAATTAATTAAATAAAGAGTGCTAGAACGTATACACTTTATGCACGTATGTTACGATTTTGCGCCCTGGTCATGAGATCACAAGTGAAAGGTTATCAACCCTTCAAGGAAAACCAGAAGAAATTCAGTGGGTTTAATAATTCCTAAATACACAATTCCTCCATAAATACACAAACAATATTTTCACACTGTAATGATGGCAGTACGAGCTTTTTTTAAATATTGCTGGGTTATTCATATGTTTGTCTTTCTTGAAAAAAAAAATAATGTCACTGGTTAGAAATCAGACGAAATATTAAAAAAGTCTTCAATGTACAAAAACTTTATTAAAAAAATGTTTTATTTAAACAAAAAAAAAAAACATATCTGAGTACCCAACATAAATACTAAATGAGGGTATTAAGTAAAAATATACTTAATCAAAGTTTAAATACATTTTTTGGATCGAGAAATATTGAATATAATGTTACAAATTATATAAAGATTCTCTACCAAATAAAATCAAATCAAAATCAATGTGGTTTATTCACATGATACTGTAAGTGGCCAGTATATGAGCCAAGAAATGAAAGTGACTTCCCATGATTCTATTAAGTGGCAAGTATGTGAACCATGCAATGAATGTGACTTCCCGTGAAACTTTAAGTGGCCAGTATGTGAGCCATGAAATGAATGTGACATACCTCCCAGGATACTGTAAGTGGCCAGTATGGGAGCCATTAAATGAATGTGACGTACCCCCCATGATACTGTAAGTGGCCAGTATGTGAGCCATGAAATGAATGTGACATACCTCCCATGATACTGTAAGTGGCCAGTATGTGAGCCATGAAATGAATGTGACGTACCTCCCATGATACTGTAAGTGGCCAGTATGGGAGCCATTAAATGAATGTGACGTACCCCCCATGATACTGTAAGTGGCCAGTATGGGAGCCATTAAATGAATGTGACGTACCTCCCATGATACTGTAAGTGGCCAGTATGTGAGCCATGAAATGAATGTGACGTACCTCCCATGATACTGTAAGTGGCCAGTATGGGAGCCATTAAATGAATGTGACGTACCTCCCATGATACTGTAAGTGGCCAGTATGGGAGCCATTAAATGAATGTGACGTACCTCCCATGATACTGTAAGTGGCCAGTATGTGAGCCATGAAATGAATGTGACGTACCTCCCATGATACTGTAAGTGGCCAGTATGGGAGCCATTAAATGAATGTGACGTACCCCCCATGATACTGTAAGTGGCCAGTATGGGAGCCATTAAATGAATGTGACGTACCCCCCATGATACTGTAAGTGGCCAGTATGGGAGCCATTAAATGAATGTGACGTACCTTCCATGATACTGTAAGTGGCCAGTATGTGAGCCATGAAATGAATGTGACGTACCTCCCATGATACTGTAAGTGGCCAGTATGGGAGCCATTAAATGAATGTGACGTACCCCCCATGATACTGTAAGTGGCCAGTATGTGAGCCATGAAATGAATGTGACGTACCTCCCATGATACTGTAAGTGGCCAGTATGGGAGCCATTAAATGAATGTGACGTACCCCCCATGATACTGTAAGTGGCCAGTATGTGAGCCATGCTGGCGGCGGGGGCCGTGCAGAGCAGCGCAGTGGCGGAGATGAGGGAGCCGAAGATGCAAACTTTGCGGAAGGAGAAGATCTTGATGACGGGGCCCACGAAGAAGCCGGAGAAGTTGACCATGCAGTCGAGGGTGCTCATTATCACAGAGGCGCCCGTGGTGGCCACGCCTAGGTCGTGCAGGAGGTCGCCGAACAGCAGGCCGAAGGAGGGTTCCAGGGATCTCGTTGAAAACTGCAAGAGACGAAGACAAGTGTTATGATAAATATTTGATGTGGCCAATAGACATAAGTCGTGGGAAAGGGTAACTTTAGGCGACTTGCGAAAAAGTTAGATACATGGCAAAGAGATTTATCTGCTTAAAATATCAAATAACAATAAAACTTCAATACGATTGAGAAAAATAATAAAGAGGTTGAATACCAGATGTGATAAAGGAGACAAAGGTATTTTTTTCTGCCGCAGGGTAAAAAAAATGACATTCAAACAATAGTATTCACCTAAACAACAATAGTTAGTATTTCTAATTCTTCATTCCCAGCCATAGATTAATAAATTAGTTGTGGTCAGAGAAACTCTCGAGCGGTTTACAATTTAATAAAATATAAAAATAAACTATAGTAACAACAGATGATAGTAATGGTTATACGTAAAATGATCGTAAACAAATGATCGTTAGCAAAATGATCGTATACAAAATGTTTGTAATCAAATATTATCGTAGGCAAATTGATCCTATACAAAATGCTAGTAAGCCAATAATACGATCAAATGATAATTACATAGGATATTTTGCTTACGATCTTTTGCTTCCAATCATTTGGTTACTTTTTTTTTTGTTTATTTAGGAAAACCAACAGATTTTTTACATTCTTAAATAATCAACTTATAAAAAATACAAATAATATCTAATGATAGGTTTTCACTTAAAAATTTAATTATAATAACAAACTAAGGGTCCAGTACCCGTGGGCAAAAAATATTTACAGAAAATACTAAATAAAGTAAAAATAACATCGGATATAAGAACATAAGTAAATTACAATATATCAATTTTATCCTCACACAACACCAATAATCACCAATATATGTATATACCTCAAAGGTTCTAATATCTTTGATATACCTACAACCAAACTGAACAGATGTTTATAAAATGAATCACTTGTAACTGGACAGGGTTCATATCGACAACATGATAACTTGCAGTATGTTATTAATTATTATTTAATAATAGCTAAGGTATCTTTTTTAAATGTTCCTAAACTACACGAAAATATGTCAATATAATTAAAATTCTTATTGTATAGGGTACAAGCTCTGAATATAAAAGCGTTTTATCTGAGATTAGTAGAACATTTTTGAAGATGAAAAAGTGATTTATCTCTAGTTCTAAAGCTCGGGACTCTAAAATTAATCTCAGACAAAAGGGGCGAACAATCAATAAGGCCATTGATAATTGTAATATTATATCTGCGGATTCTCTTCTAGTTTTTAATGGCTTTAGTCCATAATATTCCATCGAGCTGTTAATCCCGTGGTTACCAATATTCATCTTAAAATTTAAATGATTGACAATTTTTTTTTGGATGGCTTCAATGCGCTTTACATAAATATTATATTGAGGATTCCATATGGGAGAAGCAAATTCAAGATGACTGCGAACATAAGAAAAATACAATATTTGAAGTGTTTGAATATTATTGAATTCTTTTCCAATACGGAATAAGAATCCTAACATTCTAAGGGCTTTCTTCACAATCATATCAACATGCGCCTCGAATGTAAGTTTACTGTCAAGCAGAACACCTTTTTTTTTATTTTTTATTTTTTTATTTAGTTACTTTTTAAAATAATTAAGTACATTTTTGTATGGCACATGAAATAAAATATATATATAAAATTAAAACAGATCATTGAAGTCCTCCTCACTAGGAGATCCTGTGCTGAGGGGGACTATATATGTTAGTATACGTTTTCAGCAACTAAGATGATGTTTTAAATATATTAGTTAGTTCTTCTTCCGATATTTCCTTAAGCCAAAATTTGATGTCCTTAATGTAGTTATTTTTCGTTTTCCTTTGTTTGATGTTGAGAGGGAGTTTATTATATAATTTAATTGCTAAAAATTCAGAGTTTCTTTGTCCAAAGGTAGAATTACATTTAGGAATATTTAGCATGTCTGTTTGCTTGGCTCTCGTTTTATGATCGTGAGAGGGGTTTGCCTCTGGTTTATTTTTTAAGTGATAAACTAGAATATTTTTAGCATAGATTTTTTGTAAACTTGGAACATCAAACAGATTAAAAATATCAGTAGTTGGCGTCCTTACGGGGAGCTTTAATATGGTCTTTATGATCCAATTTTGAGTTTTCTTTAGTAGTTTAATATGGTTTGATGATGCTGAGCCCCATCCTATTATTCCATATTCCAGTAGAGAGTGGCATAGCGCATAATATACTTTCTTTAGATCTGTAGTTGACAAGATATTTCGTAATTTTTTGAAGAAATATATGAGTTTTGTTAGCTTTTTTGAGGTTCCTTCGATGTGTGCATCCCAATGAAGTTTGTCGTCAATTACGATCCCAAGATATTTGATTGTTTTAGTTTGGACTATATGCGGGCAAGAACATTGCGTGACCTAGGTCACGAATTTGTGTAACCTTTTTAAGTACTTTACTGGCTATGTGGTAGTTATGTTCAAAACGCCGGTTTACAACGCCCTAATAATAAACAAGCAATAAACTTCATTGTTGATTGTTTATATTGTTTAAATAGGAATTAGATCAGAAACACCACTTTGTGGAATTTCCAATATTATTGAATTATGGTAGTACCTATCCAACGTAAGCATGCTCAATTGTTGTGTTATGAACATCGTATCATGCTTTTATTTCGACCTTTTTCAGCCAGTTTTCTGCATAATATTATTATGCGTCATCCCAAGAATAAGATGGATGTGAATCAAGTCAAATTTCTGATGAAGGTAGTTATTAATTTTTTTTATATATTAGGTGCCTACCTATGACGGAAGATAAAAATTAATTACTTTGTGTGAACATTATAAGGGGCGTCCCAGTGCCAGAATGATTTAATTAACGCTGTTAAAACCTAATCCGTACCTCAAGGCGATGCACTACGTCGTGTAATATTTTAAATTCAGCTGCTATCAATAACAACCCTTACGTAGATGGCGATAAGGTTTAAATTCCCGCTTAACACCATCCGCCTGTTTTGATTTATGCAAGAAAAAAACATGGCAAAAAAGTGCCTTTTATTTTATTTTGTGGATGTTCAGGCATAAATATTAAAATTTTTTTCGATCATTTTATAAATAACTTAACTAGCCACATTATACAATGAAATCATAACTGAAAATGTGTTCGTAAGTAGAAGATTTTGAACTTTAAAGCAGTTTTCATAGGCCTTTACATTATTTTTTTCTGGGCTTATAAAAAGACTTATCTAAAAAATACTCGATTATTTCAAAGGCCAAAATGTATTCTACTCGCATTATTTAATTAAAGCATCTGAAACGCCTAAACACATGATTTTGCATTACTACGTATGGCATCGCCTTAAACCTAACGTAACTTAATCTAACCTAATAATAATAATAATATGATTGGATTATTTGTACACGGCCGATTTCGTAATGTAATCTAATCGAACCTAACGTAATGTTAAATAATAAACTAACCTAACTCATACCTTTCGAAATTATCCTAACCTACTTAGCCCATCCTAATCTAAAGTTTTTAATATTTACCGGGTGATACGTAATAACAAACTAATAAGCAATTTAAAGCGCACATAAGGGTACGTATACATTTGCGAACCGTACCACGAATTACGGGAAAGGAACGAATCAACTGCAAGCGGCGTTTCGCGCTATGTACGTAGCATAAGATACCTACTACTAAACGCCGATATTATAGCCCTGTTATCAGTCAGTACGTATCCTCGCCATGTACCTACAACATTTCTAGCTCAAATTTAAGCGGGCTAGATCAGCCGCTCGAGCCTTGCTAAACCGCAGAATAGTTCCTTTTATAGATGCCGAGGCGCTAGCAGTCAAAAAGCTTATTTTCATAAAATAATTCAATTTACGAAATCTATGAACGCGTAGATTATAATATACTTTACCCTTAAATCAATACATTTCAATTATTATTATTTTCTTCCATGAAAACCAATTCAAATTGAGAAATTTCCAAGAAAATTCGAGCGGGTTTAATTTCAATTTGAATAAAGAACCCCGCGTTTCGGGTAATTCCCGGTAATGCCTTCGTAATGGGAAATAAATAAGGTTTTGTGCAGAGAGAAGTTTCTTGAAATTCGACGAAGACGATGGAAATAATATTGAGGTAGGTATTACGTAAGGGTATCTTGTAATCAGGTCTTCGGAGTGTTGGGAGTCTTAAAACGTCATGTAAAGAATCAGAATAACAGAAGAATGGACGTGTGTGAGACGATATATGCATGTGAATGAAACAAAAAGAGTGTGCCGAGACAGGTTGTGTGATGGCATGTCCTCTCTGCATCCTCCAGAATTATGCAAAAAACTTAGATGAATTGTTGAAGATACGTTACTGAGACAACTCGGGCGGTTTCGTAGTATGGTTTGAAAGGGAGATATGTAAATACGAATGTTAGAGAGAGCCCGCTAATATTAAACTCGGGCGGTTTCACTTAAGGCTCCGCAGGAAGCGTTCAAAGATAGTTTGAAAGGGAGATATTTAAATACGAATGTTAGAGAGAGAGAGAGAGAGCTAATATTAAAAAAACGATAATAATTAAGAAGGGGGAGTTTCATGTTCAATTACCGTTTCGGCATTACATATACATAATATAACTTCATTTTTTTTTGTTTTTATACATTGCAGAATTGTGAATCTTTGGCTGTCCAACTAGGAAGGTTTCCAGTTTCAGGACAATCAAATTGATACGTTTAATTCATGAAGTAGGTAATGTAACACAAATACATACTTAACAAAAATTCAATCATAGGAGATATTACTTTTTACATAACATTGTGGAAATTACTTTTATGTTTACAATATAAGAGTTAGGTAAGCATCTTAATTTTTTTCGTTGTTTCTAAGATGTGTAATGTGTAATAATATATGTGTAAGAATTATTATTTTAAATAGTGCATATTATTTGAGTTTGGTATTAAGTGTGGTAAGAATTTGTTTAGGAACTTAAAACTTAAAGTGTCAAAGAGAAATATACGTTACAAATCGGTAGAAATTGGTAATACGGTGGCAATACCGAGTTCAAAGGACATACTTTAGCGGGCTGTTCATGTGGCTATTTCATTCGTACACGCGTTTTCTTTGAATCGCTATCCTTTTCATCAGTGGTGCTACATTTTTGTTCGATTTGTACGAATACGTATACATGCTTTGGGCACTTGAACACAAACTTTCCGGGTTGTTTTTATCTTCGTGTGTATAATTCATATTATGAGGTTTTCCAGTCAATAGCTAACGAATAATGTCGGATCGTCGTATGTTTTCATAGCAAGAACAGAAGCGGGATACAGATTATTAAAACAACTCATGTGTGTAATCTGAGATCAATTAGACACATCCAATTGCTGAAGCCATTATATTCCGATTATGATGATAAACATTTTGCCACAGCAGAAGCTTGCTATTGTGTAAGTTAATAAATTATTGATCAAACAGCGCGAACTGCTGAACACATAACATGTTTTCACCAAATTCCAATAAAAAAATATTTTGGACATCATATACGTAAAAATTAATAATAATAACACATCATTTGTGATGATATTATTCTATTGATAAAGGCATTTTTTTAATAATACATGAAAAACTTATTTGGAGCCGTCTTTCATCATTCTCATCTAAAAATACTTTTCGGGAATGGGAGGGAGGCTTTTGGAGGCTTTGAACAAGCCCTTTGAGGCTTTTTAGCTGACGGGTACCTAATTTACTTGATTAGATATATTATTGTAAATTGCTTATCAACCCACTTGTTATTGAAGACAATGAAATACTTGTACAAATCACAACACTTGAACACGGAGTACGTGCTATATTTGCTAGGATTGCCGGACATCGAAAACGGTAAGCCGGGATTTTACAGGTAAAAAAAACACATTTTAAATGACCTTAACTCTTGACAGGCCAAGATGCCAAACAAAACGTCTGTAACCAAGTGGGTCTTTCGACAACCCCATGCATTTTTCTGTCTTATTGGATTTTAAACTCGAAATCTAGAAATCACAAATATTCAGTCAATTTTTAATGGTAACTTATGTATTTGCGCAGAAATACGTAAAATACTAAAATGATATGTCAAGTATTTAAGCTAATTCATAAGGAGGTTGGTAATTTTGTGTGCTACCTACTCCCCCACTTGGCTGCGGGATGGTTAAAACAGCTGATTTTAACCCCCAAGCGACCTTTTTTAGAATTTTGTAAAGCTTTACATATTAATTTTCACATATTCGGATACTGGTTCAGTCTGTATCGGGAATCGGGATTACAATTCTAAATTCCGGAGGACTGCCAACCCTGGAAAAACCCAGGGTTGTAAGTCGTCCGGCACCACCTAGGTACCTATTACGATTATTATAAAACTAGAGATGTAATACAATCATTCTCTTTACATGGTTTTGGTTATTGATACCATTTTTACGTACTACTATTTTGCAAGTAATGTGCAATGGTATGACAACACATCTTCTATCAAGAATTAATCAGGTTGAGTATTTGATATTCATCAATTCGTTCGAATCTAATCTAATTGATTTTGCAATTATCACTCCCGGAAATACCTATCACACAATATCTTTGATTGCGATAAAAATTTTAATGTGCAAAAAAAATTGCCATGTTAATTATTCAATAAATAGGTCATTTGTATTAAGACTTTTATACATTAATTAGGACATTTATTTTAAGTGCCAGATGGTTCCAGATTGAACTATTTCAATTACCATTAAAATAACGTTCAAGAGAACTAATGGTAATTTGCGTCGGAACAAACATGCTGTTCAACATTCATCATGTGAAGTTTGTCACATGATAACCTGTTACCATAACAACAAAACTTAATACTACTGGCCAAATACGTCAGGTCATAAACCTCTTCTCATCTCCATTTTACAACTCGCCACTTACCAGTGGCGTAAAGTGGTATTTGTTTTATTGTTCGATTCTCACAAAAGGACAGATATAAATAAAAATGGGTTTCATGACAAAACAGAAGATTGAAGAAAAGTGAAGAAAGAGAACCAACATAACAAAGAAACCTAACATAACCTCACATTATTCGATCATGATCTGTTTTATCCAGTTGACAAAACAGGAGATTGAAGAAAAGTGAAGAAAGAGAACGAACATAACAAAGAAACCTAACATAACCTCACATTATTCGATCATGATCTGTTTTATCCAGTTGACAACACAGGAGATTGAAGAAAAGTGAAGAAAGAGAACAAACATAACAAAGAAACCTAACATAACCTCACATTATTCGATCATGATCTGTTTAATCCAGTTGACAAAACAGGAGATTGAAGAAAAGTGAAGAAAGAGAACGAAAATAACGAAGAAACCTAACATAACCTCACATTATTCCATCATGATCTGTTTAATCCAGTTGACAAAACAGGAGATTGAAGAAAAGTGAAGAAAGAGAACGAAAATAACAAAGAAACCTAACATAACCTCACATTATTCCATCATGATCTGTTTTATTCAGTCACCATAAAGGGCTATAAGTACTTATATATTTTATAAATAAATATTTCTACAGTAGTAAATACTCAATACCAGTTGTCCCACAGAAACTCCACCACGGCCTCCGAGGTCGAGGGGTAAGGTTCTCGGCTACCAACCCTAAGGTCGGGGGTGCGCAAGTAAATTATATTTGATTATTTTGTGTTATTTCATAATTTACTTATTTAAAATAATATACAGTATATTTGCGGTGCATTCCAGAGTGGACGATACATCCAGTATCGCCCTGGTGTAAGACCACTATTCAGAATTGAAACGTTGCTTGAAATGGCATTGGCCGTGTTTGGTAACCAGATCCGAATAGCCAGGTCCCTCGTCCCCTCACCATTACCTTCTGTCTTTGTTGGGGGATGCCATAGTCTCACTGGCTCCAGACGGTTGGGAGCAGTTAGGACTCTTGTGCGGTTTCACGTGACTTGACCCGACTGTAGTGATTTTATCTGAATAACCAGGAACTTGCCAGCTATCTTATTCCCCTCCCCACTTTTTTAGAAATTCAAAAGCCTAAAATTTTCTTGGCATATTTTTGCTGGGTCAATTGTCACCAATAGTCGCCATTTTAGCGAAGACAAGTTTTCATTGACTAGAAAAAATCAGTGTGCTAATTTAGAAACAATGAAAACAAATATTTTTAGCTGTTTCAATATTTTTAATACAAAATAAAGTAGTTTTTTTACAAGGAAAATTGAACAAATTCACTCTACTCCACTGCCATTATATGTATGTACCTACCCATGTATGTTTGTATACCTTTAGCCATCCTCACATCTGTCCATAATTAATTAGTTACTTATCTAAGAAACTAGTATTTTACGTGTTTTTCACTCGTTTGAATGTAGGTAAATATTGTCAATGAACACGACATTCCATTTTTATATGAACAGCGCTGGCGCTAGCATAAAAAATAAGTGAAAAAGTAATGTTATATTATCATGTAGACATAAAAATAACGAACACTTTTATGTTGTTTTAATAATATGGTCTAAATATATTAAAATCTCATGCAGAATGTTTCTTTCTTCGTGTAAATATACCACACAAGTTAATCCCAAACTGTCCTGCGTCCATGGGAGTCCTAATAATATAAATATATCGTCTACTTAGGAGAAATTATCAAGAGCGAGGAGGGAGAATATGGGGAATAGGAATGTTCGGAAGTTCCTGGCAAATTCATATCTGGTTACTAAATATATTTATAGACATTTCGATGAACGTTTAAATATTTCTAAATGGCTGTCTTTACACGACTGGCCCGTGAAAAATCACGAATACTGAATATACTTATAAAGATTAACCCCGTGAAATTAAAATGAAAGAAACACATTTAAAATATAAAATTAAAACCCATAAGGGGTCAAGGGGAAATAACATGGATGTAGTCAAACGTGAAGGTGGCCTTGTGGAAAATGTTTTAAATAGGTCACATGAATTCAACGAATATTGGTTGTTTATTTAAGGGTTGTTATATTAACGAACAGCGGTAAATATTACCAATTTTCTATGTATGTATACTAAGTAAATATTTATTTAGAAGCTCCTAAAAATTATTCGTATTTCTATTAAAAACCAAACTGCGGGCCTTTAACAAATGAATCGGCGGGTCTCCTATCAAACTGTCGGTAAACCACGAATATGTCATGGAGGTGTCGGAACACGTGTTCATAAAAATTGTGATATTTTCGCATTTCGTCATTATATTTATTAGGATAAGCGCAGCTGCGTTAACACGTGCTCAGATATATTCTAAATGTACTGATAGTTTGTTAGGACATGGCGTGCGATCACATTTTTAATGGTATTTAAAAAATAAACAGCCAAACTGATTTTTCTCCTTGTGTAGTCTAGTGTGTCTCTAATGTAGGTATATTAGGCAAATATTTGTTTAGGAGTACCTAATGTAGGTACACTAATATTTATTTAGAAGTACCTAATATAGGTATTAAATTATACTTATATTTATTTAGAAGTACCTACATTAGTAGATATACTAATGATGTGATTTGAGATTTTCACGGCCATAAGTATTTTAGTTATTTATTTTTGGGGTATTATGCCATGTTGAGTACCTAATGTAGGTATACTAGGCAACACACAAACTGGAGAGCATCGATCCGTTTTGTACTTTGCCACTGTGCCACCATGTGGATCAAGGACATGAGCATCGTCGCGGTCGTCGCGATTAGTGCTTGTCACTAAACTTTTGGAGAGTCCTTGAGATTCCGGTTCTACAAGGATAAGGAATTATTCTTGACCAAAAATCCTTTCGTTTCTATCAATTTTACAATGATTTTTTCGTGTGGAGAATTTTGTTCTCCTCATTTTAGGAATATATTTCGAGCAAGTATCTATTTCTTGAATACTTTGATTGCGTGGTAATTGTGGTGTCTTCGTTCAAAGGTTATGTTGTTTACAGAGCCGGGGTTAGAATACTTAGTTAGCGCCCGTTACAGAAAGGTTCAACAACTCTGTGAATCTGATACCTATTTTTTCACATTTGATCACTTAGCTTAGCTTAGTTAGCGCCCGTTACAGAAAGGTTCAACAACTCTGTGAATCTAATACTTATTTTTTCACATTTGATCACTTAGCTTAGCTTAGTTAGCGCCCGTTACAGAAAGGTTCAACAACTCTGTGAATCTGATACCTATTTTTTCACATTTGATCACTTAACTTAGCTTAGTTAGCGCCCGTTACAGAAAGGTTCAACAACTCTGTAAATCTAATACTTATTTTTTCACATTTGATCACTTAGCTTAGCTTAGTTAGCGCCCGTTACAGAAAGGTTCAACAACTCTGTGAATCTAATACTTATTTTTTCACATTTGATCACTTAGCTTAGCTTAGTTAGCGCCCGTTACAGAAAGGTTCAACAACTCTGTGAATCTAATACTTATTTTTTCACATTTGATCACTTAGCTTAGCTTAGTTAGCGCCCGTTACAGAAAGGTTCAACAACTCTGTGAATCTAATACTTATTTTTTCACATTTGATCACATAACTTAGCTTAGTTAGCGCCCGTTACAGAAAGGTTCAACAACTCTGTGAATCTAATACTTATTTTTTCACATTTGATCACTTAGCTTAGCTTAGTTAGCGCCCGTTACAGAAAGGTTCAACAACTCTGTGAATCTAATACCTATTTTTTCACATTTGATTCATCACTAATTTACAAATTACACTCTTTAATATCACTCTTGGAAGCTATTTTCGTTAGGTAATATAATCGAGAAGGTTACAAATGGCTCAAGTTTTGATGATTTGAAACTGTTATTTCCAAATATTTGGATTACGAACATGTGTTATTTACAAGTGTGTATATTAATTATTGGACCATTTCTAAATTATTTACAAACTACTTTTTTTAAACGTGGGGAACCTTCTACCGTTCGCATGCATAATATCTTATATGTATACTTCTTCAAAGCAATAATAAACATACATGTTCATTGTTACGTAATTAATAATTAATTACGTTATGGAATAATCCCATTCATTTCAATGGAGGCAATCCGTAAAGTTGACATTCACGCGACAGTTTTTTTTATTTTATTTTATTTTTATTGATTTATTGTGAAAAACAGTATAATCCATTTACATTTCACAAATAACAGTTTATAATAAGTAAGTACATACACTTATTTGCATGGGTAAGTACATCAATACTATCTGATTAACCAGATTTGTTAAATAGTATGCTTATTGCCGTCTTAAATTCTCTTTGGTTCAAATTGAAAATGTCAATCACAGAAGAAATGTGATTTAACAAAGTAGTTATTCTCCCCAAAGGCATGATCATTGGTAGGTTGGTCCTGCCCCTTGGAAAAATAAATAATCTGTGCTGTCTAGCTCTGATGAAATTATCAGGGACATAAAAAGAAATTCGTTCCAGAATATCTGGATTGCAAATGTGCCCATTTAGCAGCTTGTGCGCCACTAACACCAGTTGAGCAACGTCTCGTGACTTCGATCAATTTGTTGACAAGAATAAAGACAGGACTGTCAGGTAAGTCAGAGATAAGCCCAATATGACAAGAAAAATCAACTTAATTGTTACGTTAAAACTTGCAAAGATACCGTCCCACTTGAGTTATGGTCAAAGTTCAATGTTTTCGAAGACAGGTTGTGATTACTCTATTTTTTTTAAAATAAATTAATTAGACAACGATACATATACAACACGGCTTGATTTTTGAATTTTAACTACAGTTTTGACATGCTGCTGCATCCGTTGCACACTGCAAGGTAATCCGAAACATTGACGAAGGAAATTCAACCAAAATCTTGGTTTTTGGTTTTGGTTCAACAAAGATCTATTCACGAGTATATTCATAACACCAAATTAATAGGTTGAGCAGTTTATTTGGTAGATGATTTTAACCATTATTGAAGCAAAATATTCTTTTTTTTCATTTCCCGTGTCCACAAACGACATATTTTTAGAGATGTGGCTAATAAATGTAATGGAAATGCATAATTAGTCGCCTCTCTTATAATTATATCTTACCTTAATTTCAGAACATACTACTTTGGAAAACGGTTATGGAACGTCACCAAAACAAAAATACATAGCCAACCCATCAACAAACAACCATCCACGCATGCGCACACCTATCACTCCTTCCTCTTCCACACAACGCGGTAAATTTGGTTTATATTCTTATTGATTATATTATTAGTGATTTTTTGGAAAATAAACCAGTTGTTAGCATTTTTATAACCGTCATGTAGTATTACACCGCTTTTACTTTTCCATAGCTGTAAATCTATTTATAGTATAGGATCCCTTAAAGAACGACCGTCACCGAGATGTTTATTTGATGAAACGTATTTTATATTTAATTTAACATGTCAATAAATATATTGCATATCGGTTGCCTAGAAAATTTTAGTCCAGGGTATGATTAATTAATAATTTAAAAAAATAAAAATTTTAAACATTGCACCGGTTTGATTATTATAAAAATTCTATACCAATCGAAAGTATGAAACCCATAGAATATGCAAACGTTAGGTTGCCTACTCTTTTCCGGTCACAACTCTCAGGTTGCCATGTATAAACAGGTAAATCGAAAAAGCATTTTGCAGCGGTCTGATTATTGAATAAAAATTATATGAAATTAAAGATTATTTCATTATGAACACGATGGTATAAGATTGCCTGCTAAAAATCAGTCCCGAATTCCGGTTGTCGAATTTTGAAAACTAAAACTTTTTGAAAACTAGCCCGGAATTCTCGTGTGCGACTGAGAGGTCCCAACCAATCATCCCATGCGATAGAAGAGGACAAAGCATAGCAGCTGTCCGTCCATTAAAACAAAGAGAGTGCGCATGCTATTTGTTCTTGAAAATGAAAAGGATAGCGATAGACTCGTGCACTCTGTGCACTCTAGACTAGATGGTACCTTGCACGAGTCTATCGCTATCCTTTTCATTTTCAAGAACAAATATTGTTTATTAATTTCATATAATTTTTATTCAATAATCAGACCGCTGCAAAATGCTTTTTCGATTTACCTGTTTATACATGGCAACCTGAGAGTTGTGACCGGAAAAGAGTAGGCAACCTAACGTTTTCATATTCTATGGGTTTCATACTTTCGATTGGTATAGAATTTTTATAATAATCAAACCGGTGCAATGTTTAAATTTTTTTTTAATTATTAATTAATCATACCCTGGACTAAAATATGCTAGGCAACCGATATGCAATATATTTATTGACATATTAAATTAAATATAAAATACGTTTCATCAAATAAACATCTCGGTGACGGTCGTTCTTTAAGGGATCTTAGACTATTAAGGCATATCAAACTTCACCACAAATAAATACTACAACCTGTGGAACATATGCCCGTTTTGGGCTAAACATCACAGACATTCGAGTATAACTGTTAAATATACTTTTGGTACTCAGTACCCGATGTAGAGTGGCTATGAAGGCTAGTACATCTGTTTAAATGATGTCATCTTCCCTCACGTGATGGTTGATAATTCTGCAAATGGACTAAATGATTGGTAAACGCTGAATCGTTTAACTGCGGTATATAAAGAGATGTTAATGATTCTGCGAGAAGCACGTATACGAATTTGTGATCATGAAATAATCATCCTTTTACCACCCCAGGGGTGGACTGGCTACCAAATTAACCGAGTATGAAAATTATATTTTTGTTTCCATTTGAGGATCTCTTAACATCTAAAAATCGGGTAGAAATTAAGAGTTATTCTTCGAAATTGAGTTCAATTCGCAAACCATTACAAAAAGTTCGATTTTTTAGCAGTGCATCCAGCAAGTCGCAACTTATACCAAAGAAACATTAGTTTCTCCAAAACAGACCACAAACAAAATTTAAATCTGAAATTCACTTCTTGGCAAGATGAGAAAAATTGTTGGAGTTTATTACTTACACCATAAAGTAAATAATTGCCTCGTATAAATGTACCCATGAGTCACGAGCATTACTTTTAGGTAAGTGTCATAATTTTAATAAATCTTCAGTTATATCTTTCAAATAACAACCACTGTTGCTCCACCCACGTGGAATTTAAATTATGTGAAAAATTTTATATAGGATACAAAATATTTATTCATGTAAATAAATGTATTTTTAATTCAGTTTCGGAATGAAAAACAACATCAAATAACTCTCGTACATATTTCCGCGACTCATCGTCTAGAGTCATACAACTCCCTCCTCTCATTTGGCGCACTTACCCAACTATAAATGTTGTTGTAAATGTATGTGATTTTGATATTTCGCTAACCTATTCTTTAATCGTGGCCCAGTGAACTTTGAACAAGGTCAGTCCGTCCCTGATTAACGTAACCGCCCACTCAATGATGCAAATTCAACAAGTCTGCGGACGCTAGCCAATCGTCGAATTGATAATAATATGACAATCACGCTGGTGCCTAATTCAATTTACAGATTCATTTCTCGTATTGAAAGTGGGTGCTCCGATGCTCCCAGGAAAAGCTGGGATAAATGGGATGATGGAGAGACTGTGTGAGGAATTACTGGGTAACTATTGACAAAGGCCATCGAATTTTCAATTAGGGAGGCGGGTTTAGGTACCGCCGCCCAAGTTTAAAATTCGTTAATACCATAGACATATGAATTCATATGTCTGTGGTTAATACCATTTATTTGAAAGTGTTTCGCTAGGTTTGGTGATTTAGCAGGGGTGCCCGAGTTCATCGGGTGTGGCGGGCCAGATCGGGAGATGCTGGTTTGGGGAGACCCTTTAACCTCTCTCTACCCATTGCCTTGCGCCGCAGTGGGAGGAATATATTAATAGGTCCATCACTCCTGGACATACTGATCCCTAGATTCCTACCTGACCCTCATACCTTTTACTTTCCTAGAACTATCAATAATATTTTTGTTCAAATAAGACTATGTGATGAAAGAAGAAAGAGGCGCGAGGACAATGTATGACTTGGAAGTGAATAGTCGAAGAAGGCAAGGACGCCCGAAGAAAACACGATGCGACCAAGTGAAACAAATACCTATTATAATACAACAATAGTAATTTCACTTATAAAATGCACCCAGTTAACAAATACACTAGAATTATTAACCCAAACACTTTATAAGTCCCCGAGAAACGCCAGTTACACGTTAGCTAGTGAGTAATAAATTTAAGCAAGCAATAAATGTACCCTCTGTACTGATCACACAGCACCAGAGCTTGAAACATTTTCTAGGAAGTAAAGAGGGGTTAAAAAAGTATTATTGAAAAATGTAAAAGTTACTTACATTAACCATGGAGACTCCCAGGCAAACCATCCAGGCCCACCCGCCATCGGGTGCGACCTTCCTGGTGGGCGGTGATGTCATCATGGTGAGGGCACTTCTTGTGGCCCTATTGAGTTAACATCACCGAAGCATAGGTGAGGTGAGATTTCTGCAAAATAACCAAAAACATCGTTAGTAAAAGTGAAATTTGTTTATCGGTGACTCACATTATTTAAAGATCTCTTTCCAATCTCCTCTCCTCTCCGCCGCTTCATTCACTCTCACAATTTGACCCAAAAATAAATATGGCATAGTTTCACAGGCTACAGGAAATTGGGACTATTGCATCGTGCATTGTACAGGAAACACGGAAAAAATAGGTATTTCTGAAACATTTATTGCATAGAAATTCCGTGTTTTCTGTGTCCAAATTGTGACCACAATTTGTTTTCAAAATTCAGAGAGAATTTCGATTTTTTTTTCTTGAATTAATGAAAAATTTATGAAATGGAATCTTTGAAGTGGAAATTAACCCACTTTCCGACATCCAATCGAGCTGAAACTCGGCAGATAGGTTCGTTGTCGACGAAAATGCACACACACAGTTTTCTGAAATTGGATGACAGTATATTTAAAAATTTACATCCCATAACATTCGAAATAAAGGTCGGTAGGTACTATCTAATTAGGATTTGGCTTAGGTGTTAGTGTTGTTCGGGGAGGGAACACGGATGGGATTCACAGCAGTTTTAAAGCCAGTCCCTGGGGAGGATGTTTTAATCCTCGGTCAAACCAAAAAAAATATAGTAAGAACAATAACTAATAACAATTTTCGATTGGTTTACCTAGATATTCGTATGAGTTTCAAACATAAATAACAGTATTTACCAAAACAATATAAAAACATTGACTGGAGAATTCGCCTGTATATCTACTAACTATTCCTCACAGATTAACATGACTTTTACTATTTCTTTAAATCGTAATTTGAATGAAAAATAAATTTAAAAATTGTTTTATACGACCAAATGAGAATAACTACACCAAATAAAACGTTTCAATTGTTTTTATGAATCCAAATGACAATATTTTCTTCGTACTTTCTACAATTTTTTGACGTTTGGAGTTAAAGTGTGTTTTTTTTCAAATTTAACATGTTTGAAATTTAAATATTCCAATACACAAACTTTCAAAATTCAGTAATCCTAAATCTAAAAGGTATTTTAATGTAGTTTCTAAATATGGTATTTGCTTTTTCGAACTTCAAAAAGAATAAATATAGCTTGCAAAACTACATTGTAAATATTCTGAAATTCGATGAGTAAGTTCAAGTTTATGCAACAGAATAAACAACCTTCTTTGGCCGAGTAAACAATGTATATATTTTCCATGAACTATTAGTAAGGATTTTACACACTCGGTTGTTTATCAATTGTATAAAATATTCATCAATTTTATTAGTAAGGCGGTAGGTAAACAGCCGTGGTATCAATCTCACAACAAAAAAAAACATTTCACGTTAGAGTTTACTTTACAGCAATAAAGACACAATATTTCCACTTGAGAAATTCGTCACCGACTTCCTGCCCCGCATTCCGATTGTCTATATTTATATCATATTTCTTTAAACAATTCAAGTTTTTAAGTTCCTAAAAAAATATATGTAATTTTTGTAGATAATATTTGTATTCGCAAAGTAAGCTCCGAAAATTATTTTAAACACGTTTTTTCCTGTTGTTTAAATTTTATAGGAACAAAAAAAATCGCAGTGTATCTTTAAATGCAACATAAGAATTCGTCGAGAGATTTTTGCTCTATTTCAAACAAGTCATGTTTTATTAAATATTTCCACCATTTTCGCTTAATTATTAACGTTTTTTTAAATATTAGCGCGCTTCTTCTAATTGCTATTCAACTAGAGTATAACTCTACTTTATGGTCTCCCTTTTACAATATTCATTCCGATAACATTGAAAAGATTCAACACAAGTTCCTGAAGAACATAAACTATAAATTGCATATTCCTGTAGAAAACATTGATTATAACTACTTACTAGATAAATTGTCCCTATTAAAACTTTCATAAAGAAGAATAAACACAGATTTAATAGTACTACATAAAATACTTCAATACAAAATTGACTGTCCTGAGTTACTCCAATTAATCAGCATCCACATACCCAAAAGATCTTGCCGAAATTTACTACCCTTTTATTTTTACAACACCAGGACACTGTCTTATCAAAATTCCCCGATTCCAAGACTTCACAGTCTTGGAAATAAATATTCTGATCTGGGGGATATATTTCATCTTAAAAATAATCAATATAAATATTGTTTATTTCAATTCTTTTATACACGGTGTCCGGAAACTCGTAGTACAAGCGGGAAACTGGAGAATCTACACCACATGGGGAACCCAAATAAACATAAAGTTTTTTGATTTGAGCATTTTCACAAAAAAAAAAAAAAACCAAAAAAAAATATTTTTCGGCTATTTTAGGGTTTAAGTTTTTTCTGGTGTTTGAGGTTGAACAACAGATGTTTTAACCCTGCAGAGCAGAAATATTTTATGATTACACCGGGTTAAATGAAGGGTGATTTCAAAATAATGCTTCAAATCCGAGTTTCTTCATTTGTTTTACTTTCAAATAGTTTTAATTAGTTGGGTACTTTGATCTTCAGTAATAATTTATAAGAATTTGATTAAAAAAAAAGCAACTTCAAACTCGATTTACTCGATAACGAAAGCTCAAATAAAAAAAAATATACTACAAAATCAACTCCAAATGTGATGTAGATTCACCAATTTCCCGCTTGTACTACGAGTTTCCGGACACCCTGTATATCGAGACACAAATAGACATCTATAATTTCCGCAATACATATATTTTTATTTTTATTTTGAATATCTATTTATGTGAGACTTCTTATCATTTTTACTAATGTATCTTATTTTATTATATGCTTTTGTTGTAACATTTAATATTTTTTCTTTTTTCGTTGTATTATGTTTCCTTTATTGTTTTAATTTTGTAGAATTTATAATAACTGTGATACTCAACTATTAAACCTTGTAGTGTGTAAAAGCCTATTAGGGCGTGTAATAATAAATAAATTACTGAAGGGTGACCATGCACTATTAATTGATAACAACGGCATCATTTTTCATCTGAAATTATCATTTAATAATCTTATGATATGATTTGAGAAAGGTATTATAGTGATTTATTTCACACATATGCCCTGATGATGGACACTGTAATGCTATCCGAAACATTGGATAAAGAAGAAAGTAGCGCAACAACCCATAAATAAATCACTATGATAATCTTATGTATAAAAACACACCGCCGCAAGATATAATGATAAGGATAAAATCATGTCGATTCTAGAACAATGCCGAAAAAGGTTGATTTAACTATGACACTAATTCATTATTAAAGTTAATCCTATATGAATATCAACAGTGGCAGATAAAAGATAAAATATGTTATTGATAAAACGTAACATGCATCTAACGAATGATAACGTTTTTAAATGTGTTTTTTTTTCTACAGGTTAACAAAGATACACCCTTTATGGTACCGACCATAATCCTTTTCTTCTCAAATTGTAAAATCCTTCTCTCTGAATCCATATTACATGTATACAGGATGTCCGTGGGTAAAGTGCACAAACTTCGAGAGGTGATTTAACACGATCATCCTCCCTGCCTACCCCTGCGAGGGAAAGGCGTTAGTTTAATCTTGTTTTTCGTTTTCATTTTTAGAGTGATCACGTAATGTTTATTTATCTGAATTCCTGTGTACAGTTGGTAATTCCTATCTATCTACAAACGGTTTTTTAATCAACTTTATATTTAGGAAACATGGTTGTATTTTTATTTTGTTTATGCACACATACAAATATGATTGAACAACATGTAGTTAGATACAAATATCATTCATAAGATAATGTTTTATCACCTTCATCATTATTTATCGCAAAGATAAATTATTACATAATACGTCATTTTTGTTACGACTTCGCTGAAAATGTTATATATTATTACGTTTTGAATGTAAAGAGAAATGAAGAAGTTTCAATTTCAGTTTTCTTGATATTATGATTTATGCAGATAGAATATTTTAACTCCAAGACATCGAAATACGAGTGCTTTGTTTTCGAGAGCGATAATCGAAATCCAATAAAATCTTCAAATATCATAAATATATCATGTACGTTCAGAAATTTGGCTGGATATCGACAATGTAATAATTATGTAGGCAGTTATCCCATATTCTTCTTAAATCGTTCCTAATTGCTGAGGATATTGACCTTCACTCCAATTTTCCTGAGCCAAGGACACCGACGAACCGGACGCCAGTGATACTTGGTCACTCCAGGGCATTGATCATTCCGCTTTAGTTTCTCCAATATGAGTCCTCAGTTAGGCGAGCAACGTGTAAAAAGCATCTTAAAATGTGTTGCAGGCAGACAGTTTGAGAGCCTATTGTGGTTGCCTAGCACTTCCAGAACGGACACATTTGTTCATCTGGCTGTCCATGGAATCCTGTGTTGTACGCAGACAGTTTGAGAGCCGATTGTGGATGCCTAGCTCGTTGGTTCGTTATACCCCTGTCAGTCCATATCTGTTGCGTTGTGCTCATGGCGTGTTTTGTCGTGCAAATCCTTCTTTTCACTCATATTGAATAATTTCCACGTGGTACTCTTTTAGTTTTATTTTGTATTATTAGTAAATGCAAGGTTCTTCCTCGAACTCGTCACACCCACGTTAGTCTTATTTTAAAGGTTTACGACTTATTTACGGTTTACTATTTACGTCAATTTCAGAGCACATAAACTTCGCTAATAACAACTCATCATAAGACTGCTTGTCTATTTATATAAACTTGTGTGTTGATTTTGAAAACGAAACATCCCTATATTTATACCAAAGGACAAAATGACTTACGCTTATTATGGTTGTAGGCATATGTATATTTCATATATATTATATTATATATGATAAGAGACATTTTCTATTTTAAAGCCTACCACACAAATACCGGATATTTCTCCCTTGTACCGCTAGCATTAAGACATTATAATATCATATATTACATGGTTCTAATAATGAAATAGACATTTTTAATGACCAATTTTAACACTTAAAAAAACGTATTACCATTAATCATATTAAGCTGATATTGTGATAAAGCCCTTTATTTAAAAAGAAGCAATATTGTACCTACCTGTCTCACCTATACAGGTGTGACAATAACAAATCGTTTATGAACATATTTGTATTTACCTTTTACCCATTCTTATTTGTCATTTACTTCTGCATGTTTAGCTAATTCATTTTGTTATTATTATGTATAAACATCCATGTTTGTAAAGTTTTGGGCACCATGCCTGTTTTATGTACTCAAATAAAAATAAAATAAAATATATATATATATGTATGTATAAAATGTTAGCGGAGAAATTTCATTTATATTATTCACTTCAAATAATGATAGGATTACTGGTTAGGGTAAGTTAGGTAAGTCTGTTAACACCCGCATAATACATACTATTAAAATTATTTTATCATATAAAACTCATTTTTGGGACGTGTGAAATTATATAGGTACCCTACCTATTGGTAAAATACGGCCCTACTGCTGAGAACTCCGTCGTAACCTATATTACTTTTAAAGGGTATGTGTGATCCTGCCCCTGAAAGAACCATTGGAACATCTCTTTCCATTACATGCGTGTTACGAGAAAGGTGGTGATTCTTATGCTTCATATAGACATGAGAAAAATGTGCGAGCTGATCTACGAATTGTGGAAAAGGAACTACGAAAGGAACGCAATTTGCGGTTGCTTCCTTCCTTTCCCATAAGTCGCGGTTTATACCTACCCTAATTCTGCGTATTCATTTGAATTTCGAAGCTCAGCTCGCCGAAACACGAGCCGAGCCTCGAATTATGGGAAAGGAACGAAGCAACCGCAAGCGGCGTTTCGCGGCATATGCTGTTGATTCTTTTCTTGCCCAGAATTCGAGGCTCGGCTCGCGTTTTGGTTTGAAAATGTATTCGCGCCATTAGGGTCCGTATAAACAGGACAAAAACAAGAGCCAAACCGCGAATTATAGAAACAAAGCAACAGCAACCATTTTCGGTTGCATCATTTCTTTCCGATAATTCGCGTCTCAGCGAAACATGGCGTTTCGCGCTATTTGCGTTGCTTTGTTCCTTTTTCATAATTCATGGCTCGGCTCGCGGTAAATTTATCCTGTTTATACGCAATATTTATACGGGGGTGGTTTGTGGTGAGGTTATCGAACCGCTTGTTCCCACTTTAAAATAATCATTGATATGAAAAAAATAAATGCAACTTCTACAATTAAAAATAATTAATTCCAACGAGCAAAATGATATATTTGCTATGACACTAATAAGAATTTAAAATGCTTAAAATTTGGTGTCAGGACCTTTAATGATCAGGGTCTGGCTTGCCTCGGATCGAAATTATATTTTACGCTACGCCACTTGATATACAACATATAATAATATTATACGGGTGCACTCGACAAATCTATTATCTAAATGTAAACGTACATATTTGTGCATCAAAGCGTGAGGATCAATTGAACCCGAAACCATAAAAAGATTTAATAGACACATCAAGATCTACAGACACATAAATAAAAAAAGAGTCGAAAGTGCTTTTATCAATTTTGATAAATCTCAGAATACCGCAAGTTAACTCGTCAGAGTTTTAACCACATCTATAATTGGAGGAAATAAACTCGTATATCGAGAATGCGTTGACCTTCGCATTATATTAAAAGTAGTGCGAAGCGATGTCTCGCATTATCCCGACCTTTCTTTGCTGTTTCCTACTTTGACCAGTACAATAACATGCGTAATTATTATTATTTGTCCTTACATACTAGTAGGTTTTCGATTTGCATATTGCATATTATTTACATACGAGAGGTCAAAATCATATCATTGCACAATGCTTTGTGACATAAAAAAAACCATCGTCTGTTGCATTGGAGCTGAATAATTTATTTATTGCTCGAGGTCATGAATGGTTTGGAATAAATAGTTTTTAAAATTGTGAATTCTAGTGTTCCTGAAAACTGGGTGAATTTTTAACATGGAAATAATCTATAGTTATAAATTTTAAATCTCCGAAAGTTCTTCTCCGATTGCTTTGAAATTTTGACATAACGTTGCATTCGAAAACGCGTATGTTTTTGTATACTTGTATTATACATATGGGTGTCATCTGTGACAGGTAAAAATGTCCTTTTTTAAAACAGCGCTATCAGTTGGGAAAACATGTTTTTTTAAACAGCGCCATCTGTTGGATTAAAAGCAACATGCGCTATTGTTTATCTATCTGCGCAGACAGACTGAGCCCCAGCAACTCGCAGCGCTAGAATGATCATAAAAGACAATGTTGGTTATGTATAAGTTTTTAGAGGCATTTAAATGAGACAAATTAACAGGTAAACAGTGTTAGACAATAGCATCTCAATACTTGGGTTTAATATTCATTACAGTAGCGGAACGTCTGCATAACAGGATCCACTTTAGTAGAACGGATCAAGCTATAAAACATTCATTCTTCCTATAAATATAATTGCTTAATTCATCTAACTTCTTAATTCTTGATTAATTTATTTATTTATTATGACATACACAGTACAATAAGATACAGTTAAGGATATTTTTCGTTATTACATAGTTGTAGTACCTATTACGTATGTCCATAAAATTAATATCATTACGATATTTCACCTGAGATTGTTATGAAAGGAAGAAAGTGTGTGGAGAGAAAAAAATAAATTGAAATAATGATTGTTTTGGGGGTATTATGCCGTGTTGCGCAACCTCCTTCTTTAGCCAACGTTTCGGACCGATGTGTAATCGAAGATTGTGGCGAAGTGTGTGCTTACGTATGTATAAATGTGAGACAGTGCTGCCAACTCCAATCCTCTAAGAGCTGGTATCTCTAAATAGTATAAAATAAAATAGAGAAAAGTCAATATTTTATAATCAAGTCGTAAAAATACCTATATTTTCGGGCACTACATTCCTAACGCTGGCTAAACCTTGTGAAATACATCAAAATAATGTACTACGGAATTGTGTATCTTAAAAAGTGGTCGATGGTATATGTCTATCTCCTAACCCTAACAACGCCGGGTACACATCAGCTAGTTACAGTATAATTTAAAATTGTTTGCTGCGTTTAGTTTTGGTGTAGCCGTCTATTACCGGATACTAAGATTATTGAGCTTATCCCAGTGGTCTTTATTAATATTAACAGGATTTTTATGAATTTCAATTGCCTTTGTAATTAAACGTGCTCTGTGCGTTTTGTGTCTTCACAGAACTTAATAATAATAGGAATAAATCTAAATTAATGGCCTGTGTACGGGACCAAGTTAGTGAAGCCCGCACAAATACTGCAAATTCAATAGGGCACCGGCACACATTGACACCTTGATCTGAGAGTTTTTGCAGGGGCAGTAGGAAAACATTAAATCAAACAAGTATTACTTTCCCGAGAACTCTCGGATGAGAAGTGACTGTTTGTACCAGTTACTTCTCTATTTATTGGACAAAATTATACATTAAATTTCACACATGTTCAATGAGAGTAATTAGCGATCACCCTTATCTCTTCACTGTGTTGAACAAAACAAAAACATTAGTTTTTAAATGTATGGTGGCGCCGAAAATCCATTAATATTAACTATAGCAGTCGCACATTAAGGATGTGGAATAATATTATAGTATCATATTTATTTTGACACAGATATCTAAATGGTTTTATCAAAATATTAAGGACATCGTAAAAACTTGAGATCTTGTTATCTCATAATGACTTTGGCTCTGCACGTCCGATATACTCCCCACGGTGCAGTCTCTGCTGCGCCCAGCTACTCCGTCGGGCGTGTTCTGTTTCATCCCAGCGTCTCGTGTTTGCAGTTGATGTCATTGCAAGGGGTTTCGGCTAGGCAGGTGTTGTCGTGCTGGTGATTGGATCGGCTGGTGTTGTTGAAGCAGGTAGTATGACGGCGATTTTAATGGCCGGTCTAACATATATTCCGGAACTTGTCTGGATACGGGCTGTCCTGACTTGTCCGTCGGCGGCGGGCACGGCCTCAAGGACGCGGCCACGCGGCCAGCTGTTCCGTGGCAGCGTGGAGTCCATAATGACCACCAGGTCATCCTTCTTAATGGGTGTGACCGGGTTGTGCCATTTTTGCCGAGCTGCCATGGTGGGAAGGTATTCTAGAAGCCACCGCCTCCAGAATATGTCTGCAAGTTGCTGGCCGATACGCCACTGGCGGCGAAGGCATATTTCCTCTTCCTTTTTGCCAAACATGGACAAGAGGGGACGCTTTCCAGCCGACCCTAGAAGAAAGTGGTTGGGGGTCAAAGGCTCTTCGTCGCGTGGGTCAACTGATATGTGAGTGAGTGGTCTGTTGTTCACTGTGAATTCAGCCTCTGCCAGGGCCGTGAGTAAGGTTTCTTCTCTAGGTGCCCGTTCCTTAAGTGTGGTGCTCAGGGCTCTTTTTACTGACCGTACAAGCCTCTCCCAAGCTCCCCCCATGTGGGGCGTCATTGGAGGTATGAAATGCCACTCAATGCCCTGGGTGGCTATGGCATCAAGCATTCTGGCATCGTGGCTCAATGATACCAGAGCGTCTCTCATCTCTGCATCGGCTCCATGAAAATTTGTTCCGTTGTCGGAGTACATGGCTGCGGGTTGTCCCCTTCGCGCAGTCATCCGCTGTATGGCCATGATGGCTGAGTCTGCGGTCAGTGAGGCGGCCAGTTCTAAGTGAATGGCGCGGGTCGAGAGACAAGTGAAGATGGCTCCATATCGTTTTTCCCGATGTCTGCCAACCGTGATCTCCATAGGCCCGAAGTAGTCGAGTCCGCAATGTGTAAATGGGCGGATGTGATGCATCAGTCGAGGTGGTGGTAGCGCCCCCATTAGTGGTGGAGAGGGTTTGCTTCTCCTTATGTGGCAGGTGGGGCAGGCGTGTGCTATCTTCCTGCTTGTAGTGCGCAGACGCAGTACAAAGAAATCGCCCCGCACCTCTGCGACCGTCTTCTCCGTGCTGGGATGGTCCGCCTTCTGGTGGTAGTGGCGAATCAGGAGCTGAGTGTACGGGTGGTCTCCATCCAGGATGACGGGAGTCCGTGCTACACACTTCGTTTTCGCTAGAGCTCGCAGCCGGGTACCCATCCGCAGGGCGCCGTCTTGTCCGAAGAAGGGGTTTAATGGGTTCAGACGACTACCAGTCGGCAGCATTTGGCCTTGCTTGAGGGTGGTCATGTCAGTATTGAAGGCGTCCTCCTGAGACCTTTTTATCCATCTGTCTTCCGCCTCCTTGATCTCCTCCGCTCGCAGTGGGCCCCCTACAGATTTGTTAACTTTCATCCGACATTGTTTCACAAAGCGGAGAACCCATGCTGTTGCACGAATCAGCCGTTGCCATGAGGAGAATCTCTCGATGGATGGTAAGGCTTCCCTTGCAGTTGATAGAAGGCCGACGTAGTGAGGCTTAACCTCTAGTGTCTGGTCGTCGGGCCTTTTGACAGGTGCACGCTCTTTTGGCCACGCACTCTCAGGTAAAATGATAAAGGCCGGGCCGGTAAACCACCTTCCTTTGGGTGATAGGTCGGGCACATCTGAGTCCCTTGTACCGATGTCAGCGGGATTGAGCTTGGTTGGCACCCATCTCCAGTCGAGTATGTTGGTTAACTCATCTATTTCGCCCAGTCTGTTTGCCACGAAGGCAGAGTACGTACGTGGGTCAGTTCGTAACCAGCACAATACGGTTGCAGAGTCTGTCCAGAAGTACGTTTGGGATATACGGGCCTGGCTTTCCTTGTGGATGGTCTGGGCTAGTCTTGCCGCGATGAGTCCGGCTTGTAACTCAAGGCGGGGAATGGAGAGGGGCTTCAGTGGCGCCACTTTGCATTTACTGGCCAGAAATGTCGCCTGTAGGGATCCATTTACTTCTTCGGTGTAATAGGCGACAGCGCAGCAGGCTTGTTCTGACGCATCGCAGAAGAGATGTAGGGTCACGCTGTTCTGCTTGAGATGGAGGCAGCGTCTCGGAACTGAAATGCTGTGTGTATTCAACAGGCTCAGCTATTCGGTCCACCTCTGTGTATGTTCAGGGGTAATGGGGTTGTCCCAGCCTATACTCGAGCGCCACACGGCCTGCAGCAGTATCTTCGACCGGATTGTAAGGCAGGAAATGAAGCCTACTGGGTCGAAGATTTTCATTACTATTGAGAGCAGCTGCCTTTTCGTGGGTCGCGTGGCCACTTCTGGGGTGATCGCCTCTTGGAATGAGTACAGGAAGTTATCAGTGGATGGGTCCCAAACTAGTCCGAGCACTCGTTCCGTCTCCGTACCTCCACCGCTGATCCGCACTGTGGAACTGGCCCGGTCTTCTGTGGGAACACCGGCTATGGCAGCTGGACTGTTAGATGCCCAGCTAGTTAGGTGGAATCCTCCTTTCGCGAGGAGGGTGCTCACACCGTGGACGAGTGAGGCAGCCTCCTGACAACTGTCTACCGCATCTAGGTAGTCATCCATGTAGAATTTAGAACGAATGGCTGCTGCGGCAATCGGGTTTTCATGTTCGTATTCCCCGGCTACCTTGTTCCGGACGAACTGGGCGCTGCTCGGTGAACAAGTGGCTCCGAACATCATAGATGACATCTGGTAAGTATCAGGTTCGTGTTGGTTCGGTAATCTCCAGAGGTAGAGTTGGGACAGCTGATCCTCCCGCCTTATCTTGATCTGCAGAAACATTTCCTTGATATCTGCGGCAATGGCGATGTTTCCCTCTCGAAAGCGCAGAATATTCCCTAAGAGGGAAGACAGCAGGTCAGGGCCGGTAAGCAGCTGGTCATTAAGGGAGGTCCCTCGGCATCGACTGGCGGCGTCAAACACTATCCTGATCTTCCCTGGCTTATTGGGGTTTGTCACCGCAAAGTGCGGCAGGTACCATTTTCTGGGTGCGGTTGTTGACGCTTCCAGTTTAGACAGCTTCCTGGCGTATCCTTTGTTGACCAGCTGGCTCATCTTGTCGCTGTAGGCTGCTGCCAGATTCTGATCTGCTGCCAGCTTCTTCTCAAGGGAATGAAGTCGTTTCAGCGCGCACTGCCGGTTGTCAGGCAATGTGGCTTCCGGATTACGCCACAGGAGGCCAGTTTCCCACCTCCCAGTGCGAAGAGGCCGGGTAGTCGTGTTCATTAGTGCGATGGCCCTTTGTTCGCTTGCCTGGGTTCTCACCGCGGCAGTTACGCCAAGAGAGTCGACGGCAAAGTTGCATTTTACCAATTCTCTTAGGCGGATATCTGCGGCTGATTCAATTTGTAGTGCCAGCGTCGTGGATTTATTGTCACTGCCAGTCCCGACACCCCCATGGGCGATCCACCCCAGTGCGGTTCGTGACACTATTCGCGTAGTGTCATGGTCTTCGCGCACTTCCCGTGAAACGATCAGATGAGCATTGTCTTGCCCTATCAAAAGTTTTGGGGTGACAAGGTTTCCCTGGGCCTGTTGTTCTGGCAGGTTGAGGTCGGAGATCGTGTTGGCGATGATGTGGTAGGTGTCACTGCTATCACATCCTCTTATGGTCAGCTTCACTCGGCGGGAGAGTGTGTCAGAGGTGCACATCCCTTTGGCGCCATGGATCCGTATGCCGCGGACTGGGCCGCTCACCCCGATCCGTGTCGCGATGTCAGCGTCGACAAGTGTCACAGTTGAGCCTTCGTCGAGGAGCGCGAACACCAAAACTTTGCTTCCTTGGGGGACGCCCAACATAACCTGCACAATTTTTAACAGCACGCTCCGGTCCGTCGTCTGGCGTCACAAGTTAACCTCACCGACAGCACCTTCCGGTACGAACTGTGGGTCATGAAGCAAACGGTGATGTGGTGATCTGCACCCTCCTATGCCGCACCATGCCTTGGTTTTACAGTCCCGTGAGTGGTGTCGATCCAGACACTTACGACACAGGTTCTTCTGTCGCACCATTGTCCACCGGAGGGCGAGACTTTTCTCCGCGAACTCGGCGCACTCGCGAGTTTTGTGGTTGCCACCGCACTGGCCGCAACTTTCACTAGACAGTTTGCGTTTACGCGTATTGTTCATTTTATTTTCGCAAGGCTCACTCCTCTTACGCGATGTAACAAATTCAGCGGGTCTAGAGTCTGGTTTAACTTCTTCACCGTTTACTACATGCACCTGCTCGGTCCGTCGCGGTCGAGGTCGCACTGGGTCGATCATCCCACTGTTGGGTATAGCGTTAGCCATACTTTTCAGAAATGCTGCCAGCTGAGTTATTGTAGCTAGACTCGTAAGACCACGTGTCTCATACAGCCAGGTCATCCGTAGCGTAATCGGCATCTTTGTTGTGATGTCATTCAGTAGGGTGGGGTTGGTCAGGTATCCGTCAGTCCTAAGGATCCTAAGTGATGTCACCAAGTTCTGGACGGTTCCGGAGAAGTCTGCCAGGTCCTCAAGGGTTGCGTCTATTGTGAGATACGGCAGCTTTTTCACCTTTTCCAACATCAGCGTGGCTATTGCGCTGGCGCCACCGTATCGCTGCTCGAGGACAGAGAGGATCTCTGTAACTTGAGCGGGATCCATGAGGAGAGGGCCGACTGCATCCCGAGCCTTCCCTTTTAGTGCACGCTGCAGCCGGATGAGGTTTTCAGATGAAGTCATTCTGCAAGTGGTTGTGGATTGGGTGTACTGGGCTTTCCATGTGGGCCACTCGAGCGGGTCACCCAGGAAGAGGGAAAGATCCTTGGCCGTGGTCTGCCTTGCGATTAAGGCGGCCATCCGTGTATCGTCCTCTATCGTGCGAGGGCTTTCTTGGGCACGGGACGTGCGAAAACCCTCTGTTATTGCTGAGGTGATCTGGGACAGCTGATCAGCGCCTTTTTGCACCCACTCGTGAGTGTGCTGTGCTGTCTCATCGGCCGTAGGCAGTGGCGGAAACAGTGGTGAAAAAATCCTGACTCGTAGGGAATTGCTGCGATCTGTTATGCGTAAATTCCACTTCTCCAGGTACTGCTGCTTGGGGCTGTCGCTCGGGGTACTGTGGTAGAGTATAATCGGCTATGGGAATGCTTGCCACGGGTGCCGTGTGTCCCGTAGTTTCCGACAGTATGTGCACTGAGCGTGCATTCGAGGCGGGTCCGGGTTTTATGATAGCGTGGCCAGCATTTGAGGCGGGCCGTGTTCCCGGCAGTGTACGCACCGGGCATGCATTCAAGGCTTGCCCGGGTGCTGTGATAGTGTAACCGGCTTTCGAGGCGGGCCACACTCCAGGCGCTGTTTGCACCGGGCATGCATTCGAGGCTTGCCCGGGTGCTGTGATAGCGTAGCCGGCATTCGAGGCAGGCCACGCTCCAGGCGCTGTTTGCACCGGGCATGCATTCGAGGCTTGCCCGGGTGCTGTGATAGCGTAGCCGGCATTCGAGGCGGGCCACGCTCCAGGCGCTGTTTGCACCGGGCATGCATTCGAGGCTTGCCCGGGTGCTGTGATAGCGTAGCCGGCATTCGAGGCGGGCCACGCTCCAGGCGCTGTTTGCACCGGGCATGCATTCGAGGCTTGCCCCGGTGCTGTGATAGCGTAGCCGGCATTCGAGGCGGGCCACGCTCCAGGCGCTGTTTGCACCGGGCATGCATTCGAGGCTTGCCCGGGTGCTGTGATAGCGTAGCCGGCATTCGAGGCGGGCCACGCTCCAGGCGCTGTTTGCACCGGGCATGCATTCGAGGCTTGCCCGGGTGCTGTGATAGCGTAGCCGGCATTCGAGGCGGGCCACGCTCCAGGCGCTGTTTGCACCGGGCATGCATTCGAGGCTTGCCCGGGTGCTGTGATAGCGTAGCCGGCATTCGAGGCGGGCCACGCTCCAGGCGCTGTTTGCACCGGGCATGCATTCGAGGCTTGCCCGGGTGCTGTGATAGCGTAGCCGTCATTCGAGGCGGGCCACGCTCCAGGCGCTGTTTGCACCGGGCATGCATTCGAGGCTTGCCCGGGTGCTGTGATAGCGTAGCCGGCATACGAGGCGGGCCACGCTCCAGGCGCTGTTTGCACCGGGCATGCATTCGAGGCTTGCCCCGGTGCTGTGATAGCGTAGCCGGCATTCGAGGCGGGCCACGCTCCAGGCGCTGTTTGCACCGGGCATGCATTCGAGGCTTGCCCGGGTGCTGTGATAGCGTAGCCGGCATTCGAGGCGGGCCACGCTCCAGGCGCTGTTTGCACCGGGCATGCATTCGAGGCTTGCCCGGGTGCTGTGATAGCGTAGCCGGCATTCGAGGCGGGCCACGCTCCAGGCGCTGTTTGCACCGGGCATGCATTCGAGGCTTGCCCGGGTGCTGTGATAGCGTAGCCGGCATTCGAGGCGGGCCACGCTCCAGGCGCCACGGGGGCTTGGGTAGTTGTGAACCTGGAATCGGCAGGTTGGTGGCCTGCTTGCAGTGCGGCGGATGTCTTTGTTGCTGCTGCCAGGGCTGCAAGTAGGTTGGCGGTGTGCTTAACGTGCTGCTTCTCTCGAGTGCGCAACTCACGGCGCAACATTTGTATTGCATCCTCAGTTGACTCTGACCGTTGGTCATCATCCTCTCCGTCGGACTCCTGGGGGGCCGGGGAACTGTGGGTCAGGATGGGACCCCAAGCTGTGGTTGATTGTTCAATGGAGTCCGAGGCAAGCATAGCTTGATCAGCTTGCTGGGGTGCATCTTGGCTAATGGGAACATCAGTCGGAGAGTTGGAAGTAGGGTCCGGGGCTCGGCGAGACATACGTTTGTCTCGGTCTGCGGGAACGCTGGTTGCTGATCGCGACGCCCCGGATGACGTAGAGATTTTATGGCCACTGCGAAGCGAAGGCATCTTTACTGAAGCACGATTAAAGGCGTAATGCGTAGAACCGGCACGAAGGACCAATTTGTACGGGACCAAGTTAGTGAAGCCCGCACAAATACTGCAAATTCAATAGGGCACCGGCACACATTGACACCTTGATCTGAGAGTTTTTGCAGGGGCAGTAGGAAAACATTAAATCAAACAAGTATTACTTTCCCGAGAACTCTCGGATGAGAAGTGACTGTTTGTACCAGTTACTTCTCTATTTATTGGACAAAATTATACATTAAATTTCACACATGTTCAATGAGAGTAATTAGCGATCACCCTTATCTCTTCACTGTGTTGAACAAAACAAAAACATTAGTTTTTAAATGTATGGTGGCGCCGAAAATCCATTAATATTAACTATAGCAGTCGCACATTAAGGATGTGGAATAATATTATAGTATCATATTTATTTTGACACAGATATCTAAATGGTTTTATCAAAATATTAAGGACATCGTAAAAACTTGAGATCTTGTTATCTCATAATGACTTTGGCTCTGCACGTCCGATATAGCCTGTTTCAATTAAATGATCGGCAATTGCCGATTTATCAGGGTGGCCGAGTAAACAAATTCGAAAGTGTTCTGAGATATCCTTTTTGAGATCGTCCGTTCTGTCTGGCCTACATAAACCTTAACACATACGGAACAGATGATTTTATAAACTCCGTCTGTTTTAAGAGGAAACTTGGCTTTTGCAGGCCTTAGTCAGTCTTTTATTTTAATCGTGGTACCGAAGACAGTCTCGATTCTTTCTTTTCTCAGTATCTTGGCAGTTCTGTCCTTCACGGGGATGGTCCGAAGCTCTGTAGGGAATCCGCTTGCACAGCGCGGGTGTAAACTGTGCACCCTAAACTTTAAGTTTAGACTTACGGAATTCAATACTTCGTTTGTGTGAAAGCACTATGAAACATTGTGAACATAAGACAATGTTAGCTCTAACAACAAGGCATAATACTTCAAAAATAAGTCACTATAATACTTTTGGCAAATTGATTCGAATAGTGTTTTTCCTTTCGTTTTGTGTGTTTCTGACTTACACTTTACAGCGCCCTTGAGGCGTTTTTGCACAAAAACGGCGCTATACAAATCATTCAAATGTTATTATTATTATTATATTTGGCTGGCTTAAAAATCTTCATAATTTGGATGTGGTTACAGTTTTTCAAACTCCCTTTAACAATATTGCAAATTATATCCTATAAAATGAATGCATTGCATACTGCGCCCTCGCAGCTGACTTGTTTGCCGTCATTGTAAAAGGGTAACAAGTAACAAGCATACGAGAAGGTGCGTGCGGCCATGGTGCGGCCCTATTATTTTGGTGCGGCCAATTAACAGATCTGTCATAATATTGTGACTCAATGAGCTATTACAGAAGGTATGGCACTAGATAATTAGATGCTATTTCGCTAACATATTTTATTGTTCAGATAAAATCACAGCATATTTACGCTGAAGGATACAAACGAGTTTTCCAACTTAATTGATCGGTTATTTTGATTCTAAAAGTAATGGATAATAATTTTCGAATTTCATTATTTTGAAAAATTCCAATTTAAAAAACATTTACTGTTCAAGACAGAAAGTACAACGGGTATAACTTACAGGTAGATCCTATTTCTTACAGCTAACCTAATTCACAAGAATAGAGAACATACTGCAGTGTTTAAATAATATACAAATAGAAACGGAGGTATTATTTATGTTAAGTATTCGTTTAAGGTGTAGGGACATTTGTTGAAAAGGGGTGTTTTTAGGAGTATATCATATATTTGTTTAATGTATCATAGAAGGTTGTTATATACTGTAATAGCCATGTAGTTGGGTCATTTTGGAAATATTGTTTTGTTTGCTTATAGTGTTAAAAAGTTTTCTGTTAATCTTGTCGAGTGTTTATTTATTTAGTGTTTTAGTTCAATTCAATTTTTTGAGTTGTAGTTCCATTACTATAAACACTTTTCAGAAGATATTATGTCCAATTCGAAGATTTTTTAATCGAATGTTCGATTGACTTGGCAAGAAATATCTCGATTGCAACCAACACTAAACAGCCTAATATAGTTGACAACGGCGACATTGTAGGTACGACAGCGCATTGAGGAATAATAATTGGAAGCAATCAAATTACAAATCGCCTGTTGGTGGGTGTCTACAGGAATAATGACAGGGAAAAACAAGAATTTTAATCAAAACTAAGCTAGGCCGTGAAAAAAGCTTAGGGTACCTACAATATGAATTTACCTATGAAATGAATGGAAAATTTGAAAATCGTATAAACGACCACTACAAAAATCATCTACTGTTTCATATCCAGTAAAATGACAAAAGGATTCGACGGTGGTTTGGTAAAACCCTTCAAGCCACAAAGAGACAGTAAAAGCAAATATTTACGGATGTTAACGTATTTGTTTTTTTAAATTATGGTGTTAAATATTGCAATTCTATTATATTATTTTAATATTAAAAATTACTCCACTATATTATACTTTGATGACTGCTCTACATGAAACCAATAAAAAGTAACATTCCATAAAAATTTTGCTTGAAGGTTTATAGCAAAATACAATCAAATATTATTAATGTTGAAACAACTCTATCATAATAAATTAGGTTAGATTGAAATAGCTTTGTGTTATCCCTACAATTCCTAAAAAACAAAAACGGATTTGTTGTTATTGTTCAATAATTATAAAACCAAACAGTGTGTATTTGTGTCTATAAATTTATTAAAACCGCATTCAAGCGACAATACGAATTAACAGCGTGGCGCTGAGACTTTTTGATGCGCGATTTGCGCTCAGCCACTCATACAATCGACTTTAGCTACAAGTTGGTGTTTACAATTTGAGTGCACATGAAATGGAGTGCGAAGAAGATTACTTTCAAACGTATAATTTGAAACACCAACCTTTGATCAAAGATGAGATTCGAAAAATGGTCATTAATAGCACACTTAACAGGCATACGGCGTTTAGAGTTTTATAAGAATTAATTCTGTAAAAATTAGACTTAATTAACCTTCCTTCAGAAGCAACAAAACTACTTATCAACTCTTACGTAGTCTCAGTCGATTACTGCAACGGCATTTATGCCAGCCTTCCAAAATATCAAATTGACAAACTTCAATCAGTGTTTAATGCAGCAGCACGGCTCATAACCGGGGTTTCAAAATATTCGCACATTTCAGAACACCTTCGTAACCTTCACTGGCTCATGTGCCCTGAAAGAATCCAGTACAAACTGTGCTGGATGGTGTTTAAATCCATCAATGAAATGGCCCCACCCTACATCTCTGAACTATGCTTCCCGGAAAACACTGGTCTGAGGCAGTCAACGCTTAGATCAGCAACATCAGCAGCTGTAGGCAGACTGATAGAACCTATGCGCAAGCCAAATACTAAGTTTGGTGATCGTGCTTTCGGAGTATCTGGGCCGAAGGCTTGGAATAAACTCCCTCCGGAACTAAGATCCATAACAAGTCCAACAGAATTCAGGTCTAAACTAAAAACTTACCTTTTTAAGCTGTCGTACCCTTAAATTAAATATACCAATCCTAAGAGAAAGTCCAGTTATATTCAATTTTTCAATTAAGTCCTAAATCCTGTATCTAAATTTCACCAATAAACAATTAGATAATGTTAATTAAGTGTTAATCTCAAGTGACCTACCAGGTAAGTATTGTACTGTATATTTTCTCCATAAATAGTTAAGTAATAACACTGTAGAAATGTATTATAAGTTTGTACAGCGCCCTCGAGGTGTTTTTGCACAAAAACGGCGCTATAAAAGTCATCCAAGTATTATTATTATTATTATTATTATTATTAATTTGAATGAAGCTTTGTAATAAGTATTTGTTTTTTAGTTATTTTTAGCGGGTTTAAATTCAGACGAAAATCGCTTACATGCTTAGATGGCTATTAATAAATTAATTCCCCGGGCTAGTTTGTTCGGTTTTGGGAACAGACATACCCGTTATACACTATTACACGTAGAATCAATTTGTTCGCTTTTCGGAACAGTTCAAATCGTCTCAAAAAATCGTCTCCCTTACCGTCATAGTTAGAAACATGAACTAAACGGTGTTAGAAATAAAAAACACCAAGTTTTATATTCAATAATAATTATTGGATGATTTACATAGCACCGTTTTTTTATGAACAATCACCTCAATTGCGCTTTACAATGCATTACGAGTTCCTAGGCTCTATCTAATTTTATTATTTACAAACAATTTAAGAAAAACATATCTACTTATTATTTACAAACAGATACAGATACAGAATTTCAAATATTGTAATTTTCAAATATAGAAGTTAATTAATGTTTTACATTCGAATGAAACCAAAGGTTCCGACCGCAACGTGAGAAAAATCGATGAAACTTGTGATTGGTGATTTTTTTATGAATTATTTTTATACGAAACAACAAAAAGTAAGGTTACTGTAATGTTTATAATACAATTTGTCCCATAAAATATGTTTGTTACAGTAATTTTAGATCAGTGTCAAAAATTGAGAAAAACATAATGTGAGCCATTTTAAAAAACTTTTCAACGTTTGATTTAAAAAAAATTATATTTATAAAATTATACGTTTGATTTTTTTAATAAATTTTAAAGCGTATTTCATCACCTTTATCTCATTTATTTGGGATTTATTGAGAAGCGGAAACACCCAAAATTTCTCAGACTCAGACGGTCAATATGCCAGAGTTAACATAATTACCTAACTAAAAAACAGCACGTAAAACAAACACATATATTTGAAAACAATTGATGATCAATAACACGAATGAAAAAAAAACAGAGATGACTGAAAAAAGATGACTGAAGAGAGCTCATATTCTTGAATAGCAATGACAAAAGGTATGATACAAATGTACATAAAAAGGATAATGTCAAGTCAAAGCTTGAACAAGGTTTCGATTGAGTCAAAGAATCGAGTTTAATATATAGTAAAACAAATTATAATTATTTGCGTTACGATTGACCAAAATTATTTAGACTTCGGATTAACAAAATATCGCTGATTTGAAATTAATTTCAACCTTATACCCATCACCATAAGCAGTTCGTGATTCCCGTCAAGTTACAGAAATGATTATTCAGCAGTGTTCGAATGTTAAATGATAATCATAGCAGAATCAGAAACCGGTTGGTGGTTATGAAATTGTTGAATATTCAGATATTTTTGAAAAATAATATTCATAAACATGTAAAATCAATAACAGGTTATAGACAGAAATTGACAAAAAAACAAACATTGAGGTAAAGTTTGCGAAAATCATGTACCTATACACTATACTATAAGTTGTAAGGCGTATTTTTGCACGTCCCAGAACGCCCATTTTGAATGGGCATTCTGCAGCCAATTTCTAGGTCAACGCAAATATTTGTAGCTAAATATATCGTATTTTTATAAGACAGGTTATTTTACTATTTCCCAGCTTTGATCTTTGAATTTACCAATGAAAACAACAACTTCGTTCGTTAAAAATGTGATTTTTTTTTCAAAACTATGAATTTATTATAAATAAGATTATCCTAGTTAGTACGTTTTTTTTAAAGGATGATAAACATTCCCGGGTTACGAATAACCTGACAATATTTGAAAATCTCCTACTACCACCACAGTAAGCGGAAATTACTGCTTATGTTGTGATGGAGAACTTAGCCAGCCGAGGAATCGAACGAGCGACGCCTGGGTGGGACCCAAACGCGATGCCAACTCAGCTACTGACTGTTCAAAGTAGGTAGGTCCTTACTTAGCATTTAAAATGTGTTAATCATAAAAAATTTAAAAAAAATAAAAGATACAAATTTATGAAAGAAAAAAAATTATGGGAAATATCGAAACGACAAAATTCGTCAAATATGAAAGACCAAAATTTGTATACAATTGCAAATACAACACGGGCGAAACCGGGTAGGAAAACCAGTTCTTAATACTAGAATGATTACATATCGGTGCAAATTACAAGTGTGCAAAATCAAAACGTACTAACTAGGATAATCTTATTTATAATAAATCAAATAAAAGTGTGCTTTGAAAAGATGAATTTATAAATAATTATTAGCAGGTATTAAAGATTTTTATTATTTTGTTGACAAACTATTTTGTGGGTGTTAGTGACATCTAGGAATTTATTGGAAGGTCATTGTCACAAAACTAATTAATATTATGTGTTGTTTACCGCTGCCATGTTCAAGTTTTTTTGTTTGATTGAGTTCCATTTTTTAGAGAAAAATCAACTGCACCAGTCTACATCCGAGTTTATCCCAACTGCCCGAAACCAGTGGGTCTTTGGCATCCACAATTGATATATAATTGTATATTGTGAAGTTATGAGTGGGGAAGGGAAGGGGAAGGGTATCTAGTACCTAGCAGGCTATTTAGTTCCGTTCATAAAACACGGCTAAAGCCATTTCAAGACACGTTTCGAATCTAAATGGTGGTCTTTCACTAGGGCGATACTTATAATGTCTTCTACTCTGGAATGACCCAAAAATATACCAAGTGCCTATACATTATTTTATATTAATTAAGTAGGTATCTAGCGAAATAACACATTATTAAAAATAAATTTTATTTGCGCAGCCGAGGAATTTACCCCTGGACCACGGAGGCAGGGAAATACTTGAAAAAAATTAAAATATTGCTTCTTCGAACATGTGCATTCAATGAATACGTGTTACCCAGCCCGGACTATTATCGCAAATAACGTTGTGATAAAATAACAATCACAATAACAAACAATAGCGTGCGAAATAGAACTACGAATGAGTGGATAAGAAATGAGATAAACGTAGCAAGTCTGCCCATGCTAAGAATGTGTCATGGATAGTGGATGATGTCCTTGGAAGTTGAAGATAAACAGAGGTCGCCCACAAACGAGATTAGCTTTCTACTTGGAGAGAACCAATAGTAGTGGGTGGGTGACGGCTGACCACAGCAACCAAAGATTGATATGACTGAGACATTTAAGGGAGGCCTATGTCCAACATTATTTTTTTATGCCAAAAGGCTGAAAAGGAAACAAGGTAACATAATATGATGTAAGATTATATAAATAGATATTTACAAGAGTCAAAAGCAGAAACAACTAATTGGAAAAGTGAAGCCTTAGAAAGAGCTAAAAATGAGCAATTAGTGGAGAGAGACTAGAGCCATTACGAAGAAGAAACAAGAAAAGACCAGAAGAGGTGAGAAGATGGCAATAATCCTTACGTTCGATACTTTTATCCCTCTTTGTTATACATTCCAATATTGGCTCAAGGTTGCCTGCATACCAGTCAATTAAACTCCAACCTCCTTTTCATCCTCATATGAGACTAGAAGTTTAAATACAGGGTTTTCCAATAAGAGGTGTTATTTTGAATAGCCCGCTATTTCGGTTGTTACTTTTGAAGCTGTCATTTGTTACATTTGACAAGTAGAAACTATGCCATTAATTAAAATGGAACAATACACGCTTCAACAGCGCATTGAAATTATTAAAATTCACTTGAGTGAATCACAAATGCAAATCATCTTGAGTGATGAGGCCCATTTCCACCTCGGTGGCTTCGTCAACAAGCAAAATTGTCGCATCTGGGGCTCGGAAAACCCAAGAGTTATTGTTGAAAAGCCTCTCTATCCTCAAAGTGTGACTGTTTGGTGCGGTTTATGGTCCGGCGGAGTCATTGGACCTTACTTTTTTGAAAATGAGGCTGGAGCAACAGTTACGGTGAATGGATTGCGCTATCGAGAGATGATTAATGATTTTTATGACCGAAATTGGATGGTATTGATCTGGAAAACGTTTACTTTCAACAAGATGGCGCTACGTGCCACACAAGCAACGAAACCATTGATCTTTTACGATTGAATATCAAAATAACACCTCTTATTGGAAAACCCTGTATTTAATAATGGTGCCGTGACCAGAAGTGTGGTGTCATCCGACCTAAAGATAAACATCGACGAAAGAAGACAGAGACATCGAGCACGTGTTCCAACACCAGTCCAAAACCGTGTTCCTGGCGTGCCGGTCGCACCGGGACAGGAGTGCTCCTGGGTGAGTGGTACATTCGTATCGTATCAGTTACATTAACCAAGTAAAATCTCTAGTTTATCATTGAAATAAATAAAAAAAGAATAATACAATGATAGCTACTGTATTATGAAGTATAGGTACTAGAGTAGCCAATCAAGATTAAATACCAATTATAATGTCAAATGTAATTAATTTTATTGGAAAATTTGTCGAGCACCGTTTCTTGAAGCTTCACGACAAGATTGACATCTAACTAATATAACGAAGTGGCTTTTTAAAGATAAATAACTAATAACTTAATAAAACGCATCGGTGACATCGATCAAAGTCTTTGATCAACCACGTGACGAAAATGAATATATGTTTTGAAGTGAATATTATGTAAAAGGTGTATAGTAATAGAAGTCATGACTATGAATAAAAGACTCCATTTGTGAAATAAGATTATTACAAAATACACATATAATAGTTTTTAAATGTACTAAGGCACCAATATTAATCATATAATAATAACCTTATCAAATAACAATATTTTTTAGAGATTAGAGGTACACACACACCTGTAGCTCGTTCGTCGTAATATTGTTTGTGCGACAATTTAGTAAACGATTCAAGAAAATTAAAAAAAAAGTACGAACTGTGTAGTGTAATCACAGCAATGTTTACGATAATACCAACAAAAAATATAATTCTGGATAAACATTCAACACGTAAATAAACATCATGTTCTCGAAAAATGATTCATATCATTTTTATAACACCTTGATAATATTTTGAAGCAATACAAAGATAACAACGGAATATCAAAAACGCAAGCAGGAAAAATCGAGGCAAACTTCTGTTTGTAGATGATGGCATGAATGGCAGTACAAGAGTTTTAGCTTCATGGTGACAGGTGGACTAGGGCACTCCCAATATTATGAGACGGATAAAAGTTAGAGTTTGTTTGAGAGAACCTGGTAATTGAGATCTGGTAACACAACCTTAGCTGTTTCAAGCCACGTTCCATTTATGTTTCAATTATGAATAATTATGGTCTTTCGCCAGGGGGCACAGAACAATTCTATTGATAACTAGCGCAGACCCGTGACAAATCACGGGATAATCTGAATTCTTGACAAATCAGTTCCAATTTTGAAAAAGAATAAATAATGATCCGTTAAAATACTTTATCGCTTGTCCCACAAGCAGCTACAATTTTGAAAATAATACTTATAAATAATACTTAATAATACTTGAGCAAATTTACGTAGAACCAGAGTTACGCTTGACGCACAGACAATCGAAATTGGTATATTTGATGATTGATGATTTCAATGTCGGTATCTTGTCATCGTTCCCGAGCACGATTGCAGATCCCTAACAAATTAACAACGTCAACAAAATATATTTCATTTAGTCGAAATTAACGGTAGTTGGTTCGTTAGCGATCTACAGTCGTGCTCGGCTTTATCTTTTCGTTTATGGACGTGGCCAAGCTGTCGACACTCAGTATTACTCCTGTCACTCTACTAGTGGAATGAAGTGAAATTATTATACTTGCTACCGCAGACCTGTGAAAAATCACTGGATATCATCATTGTAGCATTTGTGAACTGAAAGTATTTTGAAAGAAAATATTTGCCTCAGGATCGTTGCCTTTCTAAAACATACTTTGTCAATTTTAGAGACGATCAGAAATTTACGTTTCGAATGAACACCGCCAGTTCAAATATTTAAACAAAATAAATACACATTTCTAATATTTTAATATGTTATTAATAAAGTAATTAAAATAATAAAAAATTTGTACCCACTATCGCTTGTCTGAATTGCTTTCACAATCAGGTCAAATTTGAAAGTCAAAGCAAATTCTATATTTTTCATTGAACCGAAGTTATTATTTTAGATATATTTAAAAAAATTCATAAACAGAAAAAATAAATAAAGCTTGCATTTCTTAGGGTATTGAACCCAAGACCCTTGGGCTCCGAGCCAAAATTACTATACAGGGTGTATCGGCACTAACCCGACAAACTTTGACCAGCTATTCCTTAGCACATTTGGAGTAAAAAATGTTATGGGCACTTTGCTGTCCGGTAGCATTTTTTTTTCAATTAAAAACAAAAAAAATTCCACACTACATCACTGTCATTGGCATTGCTTTTCGTGTCCAACAGCTGTTATAAGCAAGTATGTCAAAAAGCGTCTTCGCTCTTTCGCACACACTAAATAATGATAGTTAAAAATGAGACGAATGGTGCCGTGCCATTTCGTTGTGATTGTAAAAGTGCGCCAATATAGGTACACACGTGCATTATTCAACGGAATTCGAATAAAATATTTGCCAGACGGGTTTTCAAACTTTGACAAAGGATAAAACAGTGGTGACATGTGGTGAAAATATGAATAATAATTTGTTTATTAAAAAAAAACGTTACCGGACAGCAAAGTGCGGATAAGATTTTTTACTCCAAATATGCTAAGGAATAGCTGGTTAAAGTTTGTCGGGTACGTGCCGATACACGCTGTATAACTGTTTCTCAAAGTGCCCATAACATTTTTTACTCCAAATATGCTAAGGAATAGCTGGTTAAAGTTTGTCGGGTACGTGCCGATACACCCTGTATACCGCTCAACTACGGAGACCGTCCAAAAGGAGTGAATAGAATTGATGATTCTGAAATAATTACAATGAAGCAACGAACAAACATCATCAAACCTATGTTGTTTTTCAGGGCGGTAGGTATATACTGAAAGTGGTTTTGACCTTAATAACGGCTGAAATGTATCCGGTTCCTAAGCCCTGTATATACAAATAATTCTGACAAGTCTTTCATCTTGAATTTCGATACAGCAAAAATAAATGGCAATGTGGAGCCAAACCAGATTTGTTTTTCGTGGAATTACATAAAATATATAGGTATTGACTTTCATTGAATAGCTGCTTATCGCCAAAGGCGAAATAAAAATCAATTATTATTGCTTAGTGTATTAAATTGAAAATTGTGTATATTTTTGACAAAGGGCAAATATGCAAAGGAAAACGGGTTATTCACTTGGCACATGAAATAAAAATTATGCAATCATTTTCTAAACTGCCTTGATAATTTTATCGACTCCAAAGAATAAAATGAAGCATTATTAACTCCTCAACTCTATGAACGAAAAATAAACGTATATTTTATTAGAAAAATCTATTATAAAATTACACTTTCTGTCGTTTCATATAAAAATAATTTTCAAAAGATTGCGGTCTGAACCTAGAGTTAAATCGGAGTTAAAATGAATCGGTTAACTGGATTTGCGAACAAGGACTAACTTACTGATTGTTAAATCAAATCACTGCATTTCTAGCTTATTACCATTGTCTCTATCTTTTTAGTTTATTTTGGCTGTTCTCTCAAAAAATATAAAATAAGTAAGCCACAACGATATTATTTTAATTATATTTTAGTTTAATTCAGTCAAAATGTTGTCTAAGTGTCTAAACAAAGCTACAGCCATTTTAAGCAACATCTAAAGGCCGAATTTTCGTACTAAACAGGGCGATACTGAAAGTGTATGTCTACTATGTGAAGCCAAAATCATAGTACAATCGTACAGAACACTAAAAACTATTAGGTACTTTTTCACGGAATTTTCACAATTCATCAAATTTTAAAGTTAATTTGCAAGTTCTGTAAAGGTTCTATTGAATGTTATTATCTTATTATTGGCCAGCTGTTTCACACAACTGAAATAATAACAAAACTTGAAAATTATCTTTGAAATGAGTGGTTCAAAATCTGTAAAAAACCGTCTAAAAATCACTTCGTAGAAAAACGGAGAGCAGTATTCAGTTTTCAACATAAGAATAATTGCTGTTTTTTTAGCTTCAATTGTATTTAACTGTTTAATTTAACATTTTAATAACGCTAAAAACTTACAATAGAAAAAAATACCTTTTTGATAATTCACCTATCACAACACAATTCACAATGTTTTCAGATTTGATTTCACTATCGCTAACACAAAACTTAAAAATAAACCGGAAAAATGCTATTATTATCAGCAGGAAAAACAAACGTATTTATCATTCAGGTTCAAGTTAATCTGTTGTATGAGTTAAAAGTAATTTACAAAAACTTTCCAATAACTAACTCAAACAGAAAATAAACAAAGCACTCGAATAGAAGATTCTCAAATACACTCTAAAACCACAACCGCACGTCGCTAGCCGCTCGGCACTCTGAACAGTCTGAACTATACTAATCTGAATATCTGAATTCTGAAGTCCGACGTTTGGAACAGAAGTCAATCCGCGAATAAAAATAAAATAATCGTTCCGAATAGAAGCGCCCACAGATGTGGAACTCGATAAACATAATATAGATAGTTAGATAGATAACTTGAATTATCAACTAGGATGGCAACCGTCGTACAACGCCCGCTGTCAGAGTATTGCCTGCTGATATTATGCGGGTGGATGTAAGTTGAATGGTAAGCGATTATGTCGAGTACGGTTGACTAGGTAATGTTTGGTACTCGGTACTGTACCTACTAGAGTCAGAGTACTGACTAGTGACTATGTCCAGTATGTAACTGCTTTACTGTCAAAGCGCTAACTTATATGTGAATTCAAGACCTCCAGAATTTTGCGGATTGGTAACTGTCAAATTAAACCCGCTCATAATTGTGCTGATACCTTAAACTACATTCAAAAATGAAGTGAAAAATGTATATTTTTGTTGTTAAAACACGTGAAAACGCTTAAGTAAGATTGTGTTTAAAGTGAGGATAAGACAAAACCCCATTTATTTTAGTAATCTTCAATAAATACGAAACATACTAATCACATGCTGCAGTTCGGCATATTCTAAACACAAGTTAGATACGAAGTTAAATGTTTCTAATTTGTTATAATTTCTTTAAGGAATACCCTGTAACCATGTTTATTATAACTTTCAACAATAACTTTAACTACACTCCGCCACAATGACGGCGGATTGTTAATTATACAATTTCCAAGGTATTTTCGTTGTTGATATTTATCTCCCTTTAACACATGTTCCTGCATTCCTCTACCCAAGTGCCTGTTACCCAATTACCTGTCCCTGTCTGACAATGTGGAGTACCTAAATTCAGTAATTGTTCAGTATTTGTACATTGCCAGTCTGTTAAGAAAAGTGGTGCAGTGAATTTTTTTTGTGCGTTTAATTAGAGTCTATTACGAGAGCTTGCGTAGTGATGACTAAGCAGTGTCCCTTAAGTCCATAATATCGATCGAAAAGATCAAGGGTAAGTCAGAATCCTTTCAAATTCTAACTATTAACCACATCTACCAAAATATTTGTGTAAAATATTGATTATAGTCCTCAATACAACCATAATCTGTAGCGTGAAATATTGCGACTGCATTGATATTTAAGTTGTATCTAAATCTTCTCATTTTCAATGTTGTTTTCTTTCCGTTGTTTGTTTTTTTATCTTTCATCAGTTTGTTAACATTATTTCATATATGTGTTATTTTTATATGGTTTAATTTTACATTATCCATCAACTCGTACATACTTTTAGTGAGTGTTTTAAGGTTTTATTTTTCTATCAATTCCACTTTATGGTTGTCTTTAGTCGTGTATATAATCACTTCACTGGTTCACGGGTTTTGCAACCTTGTATTTTTTTAATAAAATATATATAACTATTTCTCCAATTTAAAAAAAAAATATTTTTCAAACAACTGTATTATGTCTACTAGCGTTTTTAGTCACGTATGATGAATGCTTTCATCTTATTTAGGTATATTTGCAAAAAAATTTCAAATTTTATATGTAAATTATTTTTCTTTACAGAAGCAAATGGCAAACATATGTTATTAATATATAAAAATTAACTCTCGTAAAACTCGAAAAACAGTTGACCGATATCACTGAAAAGTTTGTTCTTATTAATGCCAGGAGTGTTTAGAGAGTAGTTTAAATGCTAGAAGAAGTCGGGGACGCCCGATGAATACTTAACGCAATATCTCTGCAATGGAATGAGATATGTAGCCGAATTTAAGTCTATGTAATGTAGTTTTTTAACAGTAAAATTTTGGTAAACAATAGTGAATGGTGGAAGAAGTCGGAGACGCCTGAGATAGATATTATCAGTAGCAAAGCATTGCGGGGTCCGCTAATTTCGCCCTCTCAATTGCAATTGCAAGTAAAAATTCAAACATAAATTGTAAATAGTTCTTAACACTAGAAACGGTGTCACCAACAAGATGTGGCGTATACATTTAGGAAGACCTGGATCGAAAGGAAACTGTAAAGATTTATTTTAGAGTTTCACCGCAGTGTAACGTGCTGATCATTCTTATTTCTTCCAGTTAAGAACTCATTAATAAATAAAAAAAAATATTAAACGCAACACACGATTCTAACTGCACCTTCCGACTATTTACAGGCAAATCATTTTAAAAACGACGCGGTTATTTTTGTTTATATTTTCTATTATAAATATAACTACGTCGGTTATTGGTTAAGCAAACACGTTTGTAATTTCTGGAAGGCTACAACGATTAGCAGGCATTAATGAATAAGGTACTCGAATCGTACCGACCGCGGGTGCGAACAGGTTAACAAATAATATTTACTGCTAAAATTTGCACCACAATGACGTCACAGGCCCCCCTTAAACAAAAACAAACACAAGAATGATTTCAATCAATAAACGGTTGAGGAGGCGATTACTGCTTTGAAATGTATTTGCAATTTCAATTATACACGTATATTCGCAATGCGACAATTGCATGAAAATTGTTATTCAAATCATGGCGATTATCAATATTATCGTAACAAACTATTCACTGGTTACGGAGAAGACACACTTTATTAAAACAAAATCATTACGGAAGAAATAATTCGACCATAATCTATTCATTTTAGATCTTCCATCGTACTAGAATTTAATTGACTGAGCGTAGTTAGTCCTTTTTTGACTCTGCCATTTTGTATTTCATCTTGAATTTGATTGTGTTTTCCTTGTCCAGTCAATCCTCTCAATATGGTAGCCGTGTTTGATAGTACCTTTCTATTCCACCATAAGCGTTGCGACTGATGCGAGCATTCAATCAAAGCGATCAACATTACACGAAGTCTACTGTTCGCATAACGACTAGTGTAGACGCAAGACACAAGACGAACTAGGCAACTGCTCAATATGGACAGAAACTCACTAAGGGAACTGGTAGGACTACTAACGGGAGACTGTCACCTCAGAACTCGAAAAATACATGCAGCTGTTGGGAGTGAAAAACGCCAATAATAGAGGGGAAGAGGATGAAGAATCCAATTCACCTGTGGTGCCAATGCCCGCCCGGATGGAAACAAGGCTCACTTTGGAAGACAAATTGTGGAACCAGGAGACAGCCAAATAGCCAATGACAACCCTGGTGAACTTTAACAAAGGTACCAGGTTACTGTTAAGGAATGAGGGAGGTGATGGAAGAGAAATAGGGAGTTAGCACAATGTGCTTATGACCCGAGCACTCTTAGAACTGTGGTAAACTATCTCCGCTTTAAATAGGAAAATATATTAAAAAAAACAGAAGAGATAAAACGACAGAAGCGTGTTGTGAGTCTCTTCAAATTATTGGTAATCCGGTTAAAAACCGGACTGCAGGCCACTTCCTGATAAACTTTTAGTAAATTCTTAATAATATCGGAACACGTGTTCATGCTCCTGCGTTTTTATTAATAGTATAAAATGACGAAATGTGAAAAATTTTACTTAGAATTTAACTAAAATTTTATCAAGATCCTTTACAATGAATTCGTTAATGGCCTGCAATCCCGTTTTTACAGAATTACGAATAATTTGAACAGATTCTTATCAATAATATTTTTATTTTTATTTAATTTATTTTTATGACTATGTTTTCGCCATGTTTCATATCATATCACTGGGTCCGAAGCAGTTAAGACTTATTTTGTCATGTTACGTCACTAAAATTAAGTATAAAATGATATATTTTATTTATGCCTATTCTAAGTAGATTGGCCATCCAGCGAGAATTTATTAAAAACAAAATGACTTAAGCACCTATAATTACATAATTCATTTATGATTTGATATTAATCCAAGGTTTAACGAATTTCTTGTAAAAACCACAGAAATCGATTTACGACCCGTTTGAATTGGTTAGTGTTACATAAAGTGCCGACATCACAAATATTGACTAAGGTTGAATGAAATTACTGTGTAGGTACCTACCCACCGACACTACACCCTCCCTACGAAATAATGTGAAACTGTCAGGTGGTTTGATCAACAGCAGCGTTTATGACGGCAAAGTAAACTTTACAGGTCGTTGAATATATAAACATATTAGGTACTCGACAGTTAGCACTTGGCTGACTATACTAGGCAAGGCTTGAAAATGTTTGTGATTTAATTTCAAGAACCGTGAACCCTGACAATGCCAAAATAAAATAGAACTCTTATATTGGGATTTCCCTAGACTCCTAGACAGACCGTGTAACTTGTGTAGGTGACAACAGGAATGTCCAAAGACAGAAAAAGGTTAACTATCAAAAAACGTAAAGTGCGGTGCTTTGAGATCCGATGAATTGCATTGCAAAATACACGGTTAAATACCTCATATCAACCTCTGAATAAAAACTTGTTAAAAGTTTTGATTCGAGAAACACTTGATGTCATGGAAGGACGTGTTCGCTGAAAAAGGCAAACATAATGGCTGAAGAAATTTCAATAGATGTTTATGGGTATTTTCGGATATTAAAGATTGCGAATACTTATGGTTTTTATTATATGGATTTTTACGATTTTTTATGTTAATTATGATAACAATAAAATGGATATATGCGTACATATTTTTTTATATTTTAGATTTTTTATCGATTTATTTTTAAGGATAATTTATGGATATGGATGGACATTTACGGACATTTATCGATATTGACGGAAATATATAGAAAATATTATTGATAAATTTTAGTAATTTTTATGGAAATTTAAGGAACCTTATTGGTGTTTTTTGTAAACGATCTAAGGAGCCTGGTCATCTAAATATTTAAAAAATAGGCTGACTCCAACAGTGGGTACCCCGTGTAATCATCACAACCAAAATACTCAAATTCAAGTAACTTCAAACTATGGAGTTAATATTTCAACAACTCGAGTCAAAACTTAAAATATTAACAAAATACCAATTAATAGTAGTTGACTGATAACTTTAAAATACCAAAAATAAATACTCGCTTTTGTTTCCTACTATGTATTTACCGCAAAAACAAAGAAAGATTATCAGAAGAAAAGATGAAAGAAGAAGGAAGAACTAGATATATCAGTCACAAACAAACGAAGCGATAAGATTTGTAATTATGAAACTCTGAATTAAAAGAATATAGCTGGCATTTTTTAAATGAATCATCCAAACAACAACGAATTTACTGATAAAGCTACATAGAAACGTAATGCTGAAGTGGTTTTAACAATAATATGCCATTGAAGTGAATGATCGTTCGCTATCAACTTTGTGCTTATCTAATGCAGTGTTCAATCCATAATAACAACTCATTATGGCCGTTTCGTAATTGTACGCCGAAGTACCTGCACAATGGAAAAAAAATAATAATAGTAAGTTATCCAAAAATAAAATGATTCAAATTTAGTAAGCTAACCCATTATTTCCGTTCCTCAGTTGTAATGAGAGGGAATATGTAGTAGCAAATTTCTAAGGATATACTCCTTGCTACATTACACCCACATTCATACACTGTTTCAAACGTACTAGGGTAATGAGAGGGAATAGGTAGTAGCAAATTTCTTAGGATATACCCCTTGCTACATTACACCCACATTCATAAACTGTTTCAAACGTACTACACTGTCGTTTCCATTAAACTTCCATTTACGGTAAAAGATTTCTTACCAATTTAATATTCAGTGGAAGATAAGTAGGTATACAAAAAAGTTTTAAAGTTATTTAGGTAGGTGACACATCACGGCTTGGACTATTTCAGCAAATCGCTCGCCATACTCTACCCATGTGAATGTATGGCGAGCGATATGCTGAAACAAGCCAAGCCACGAAAATATAGCGCCCTTTATAGCGTGGTTTGTCACAGGCATTAAAGAATTATTAAATATATTTACTGTTTTAGAAAAGCCATTCAATAGCATCAGTCCTTTTATCATGGTACGCTGTGCCAGAACGCCTGTTCTGCCGTGTGGTACTATAAACAAGTCTTGGTCACGACTACGCTTGAAGTTCTCAGGCAAGTATAAAAAATCACAGCATTTCAAGAAGAATCATAGCAGTTGCACTACATTAAAACTAAGTATTCCAAGTATTTAAACGTGTATTTTTTTCATGTTACATCCTCGACTTGTTTCTCAAGTGTCATTTCGCGGCATTAGTCTTCGAATAATCTATCTTAAAATGCTATTAGTTGAAACGGACGAATTGGACCACTTATCCACGATCAGGCTGTAAAGTATATTACGTTTAAAGTATGTTACAGTTAAGTTATTGTGTATTAAATTATCCCGCAGGAAATCATAAAATCTACGTGATGAATGTATAATGTAGTCTTGGGTCAAAATTTAAGTATCTTTTAGACCTAGGTATATCTTATCGGGGGAGCAGTGCCAGATGAGCCATACCGAGCGCAGTATTCTCATTGCTCATATGCTCTGAACTCACGGCTCTCGTTCAATTGAGCCGTCGTTCAATCGAGTCGATTCATTGAATCGTACGAAAATATTGAACTGGTAACTCCTAATAAAATGAGTCATGACTCATGACCAATCGCTACTGCAGGGCCGCCAAAAATTGGTGGAACAAAAGTTTTATATTCGCTCAGAAACGAAACTCGTAACGCTCGAAACATGGCACGTTTCGAGAGGTTTAGTATCACTTCAACGACCGACAATAGTCTGAAAAACTCGTATTCATGTGTACATACCTTTCGCTCTGGGGAAGAATTGTTTTCAGTCAATTTGGCCACATGCGACAGCTTCTGCGGAAAACAAATCGATTCATTAATGATGAAATTATAATTTAAACAAATCTTAATAAATCAGCGGTAAGTTGCTAAAATATGCCCGATTCCTAATAAATAACAATAAGTCGAAATCATCAAAATTAGCACAAGGTCATCATCGACCTTTCTAAAGGTGAGTAAAATGAAAACCTGATTTTAATTTTTATCTCATAAAAATAAACCAGTTTGGGTGTGGTGATGGCGAATATTGAGTGTCATACTCGTAAATCATTAAAAATACTTTCGTTTGTAGTTAAAATCAAATAATAAATTAGATATAACTACAATAAATTAGGGGTGACTTGATAGAGACTCTTAAAAATTTATCTGGACTGTATAGTTAAAAATATAAACCTCTTTGGACATTCAAAAAAAATTAACAAAACACCTTTTGCTTCCAATCATATGAAACACTTACTTGCAAATGGAGTAATGGATGCACAGAGCAAGCTTCCACAACATTTCATCGATGCTACCAATATAAACCGATTTAAAACACGATTGGATTCTTATTTGGAGAGAAGAAATGTCTTAAAACTTATTTTAAAACTTAACATGGTGTTAAACTTATTGTGAGCGAATCAGCAGAATGCTGCCTGCTCATTAAATAATAAAAATAATAAAAAGCTACTTAGGAAGTGCCCAATTTCAGAACCGAAATAATACCTACCTACTGAATTCAATATACATGAACGTATTGAATTCAGTGGGTATTATTTAATAAAATCCAATTTGCTTTCATTGAGTTATATTTGCTTTAGGTAAATCTTTGCAAAGATATTCTGTTGGGAACAAATATGTGTTTTATTAATTCAATGGCTGGGAAGGATTTGGGTAAGTACCCACATTAAAAATTATTTAAAAAGCTGTCGAATATACAAAAGAAGGTTCAATGAAGGTTCAACTCATTCCTAAAAACTTTTCAAAAATTGTCGTGGCTCAGTGTGATATTTACTTTTGAAAATCAAAACGTTATCATGAAAAATACATTTAATGTTAATAATATATTTTATAAATAAGTTGATTTCTTTCTTTCTTTGATTTTATATTGTATTTGTATTCTTTTTTTAGAAATACACTTGTACTTAATGTACTTGTATTTTTACTACACTTTTAATTCTATTTTAATTACACAAATGTACTTGTATTTTTTCTTATTTTTGATAAATGCTCCTTGTATTATTTTTAATTCAATAATACGTATTTTCTTTGATATACTTTGTATATTATTTTTAATTTTTCTGTTTTCCACACCTAACTTTTATATTCATATATCTTAAACTTATGTAGATATTTTGCATTATTTTTAATTCCTTTATACTTCATACTTGTTTTAGATGTATAAATTATTTTATTTTATTTTTATATTATTTTGTTTTCATTCAACTTATTTTTAATTTGTATTATTATACTTAACATAAAATTGACCACTACAACACGGGCATGTGCCTAGTGTGGTGGCCAAAAAATTTACCCGTTTACTGTAATGTATAAACTTTACTGAATAAAGAACAATAAAAAAATTAAAAAAATCTAAATCATAAACATATAAATCTTAACGCATGATAAGTCACCATTTTTGTGTACTTTTATATCGGTAAGTCTAATTGTATTTATATCAACATAATACCTACGCAATAAACTTACAATAAACAATATTGGTTACACAACTTTATTTGCACAAAAGATGTTTGATTGTCTACTCATAACAACTGATGTACGACAAATGTTTTGCTACAGGAAAAAAACATTTGGGCAATCAATTAGTCGAGTCAATGGATGGAACACGATATCTCCTTGGCTATGTCTTATGTATCTTATGAATTATCATAACTTAATAAGTGCCAATCAAATTAAAAAGGTGTTAGGTTTTTATGTTTTGACTACATTTTGATGGATTTTAAGTTACACGTGGAACCACTTATTCGACCAAAAAATATACTTTTCGGTGAACAGTGGCCGAGTTGGCATCGCGTCTAGTTCCCACTCAGGCGTCGTGAGCTCAATTTGTCGGCTGGCTACGTCCTCTATTACAACAGAAGCAGTATTTGCAGGTTGTTCCAGGTTATTATTCGTAATCCGGGAATGTTTGTCTTTCTTTAGAGAAAAAATAAATAAGAAAATCGATTTGCGATCATACAAGTATATCGAATTTCATAAGCAATGTTATTTCAGAGTAGAGGACATTTAAAAAAGAATCATTAGTGAAGTAATGGTGTTATTCCAGATTGTTATACATTTTACAAGCCGATTCTATAAGGTTAAAGGAAGAGGAAATGAATAGTATAATAATCTAAGATGAAGAAAAGATTATGATCTCAATAAATAATCATTTACTTAAAGTCATAATATATTTATGACAACGTTGATCTCAATTCGCATGAGAGTTAAATGTTAGGCGGCAAAACTTTTGACGTGAGAGTTGTCGTTGTCAGTTATCTGGTTTCTGTTTAACCCTTAAATATTCTACATAGGTATTTTGTTAGTTTGGTTGTAATATTTTTCCACAACCTAAAACCTTTAATTAATACACTTTTACTTGCGCATTTGCTGAAATATCTTTTTGTTCAGCTTGTAGGTAGCTAAGAATGGGTGGTTTCACAGAATTTGAACAATTCATCAAATTTCAACATTATTTTTTTGTTTCTGTGAAAATCTTATTCAAGTTCTGTTATTGTATCATTACTAGCTGACGCGTACCTGGGGTTGCTTGACTTTCCTCTACTTTCTCTTAATATAATATTCATGAATTATATGTAATTGTATAAACCTTTCGGAAGAAAATATCTAAATGATACCTTATCAAAATCCGTTGCGTAGTTTAGAAGAACTAAACAAAAGAACAGACGCGGATAGCCACTTTATTTTATACTATTTAGGGTGACCGGATAACTCATAAAATGACAATTCAACACACCTATAAAAAGTGTTATAAAGTTATGAAAAGTGATGAAAAAAACTAGATTAAATAGGTCACATATGTAACTATCACTATTAATGACTTTTTATCACTTTTTAATCAAGTGTGTTGAATTGTCATTTTGAGGAGTTATCGTTGAACCACCATTTAAAGATAAGCCAGTTACTTTACAGAACTGAAGTAATAACAGAACATGAAAAAAATCTTTCACAGAACTTGAAATTTAACTTTGAAATTTGAAGAATTGTTTATATTCTCTGAAACAACCCGTCCTAAGCTTTTGGGGTGACCACATTATTATTTTTTTGAAAATAAATGGACATCTACATACAAGTTTTCCGGAGGTAAAGGGGTGATTTTGCATGTAAGTACATTCTACGAAAAAAAATTATCTTTTTTAATTCTACAATCAAGTAGAATAACCTCCCGAAATTAAAGCACTCTACCCCCGGAATAACTTATATTAAAATATAATGTTATTTTCTGCGATCAATATGCGATCGGTATCTTTCTGGTATCGTTTCTACCAAGTTGGCATATAATTGCAATAAAACCTTCGAGGTAAATGGCAAATTTGGTCATGACAAAGCGTCCGATGTTTATTTTCCTTAATTAGGAATAAATCGATATATTTATTCCCACAATCAGAATTAACCAAAACTTGTTAATATTTATACAGTATTTGACTCAAGATTTCTCAAACAGACGCGGTGCGCGGGGACACGACAATTCTGACTAAAAATGTTTCCCGCGAAGTGCGCGGGACTCGTCTAGAAAGGGTTAACATTAACACTTTCGCCATAATCATAGAAATTATAATAATAATTAGTTTATTCAGGAATGTGGGGAGGTTTGTGCAATCCCACACATCCAAAATACATCAATGCATATACGAAGCTTACGTTTGTACCACAGATTTTCGAGAAGATGAACACTTGAAAGAAAAAATTTAAATCATGTCAATAATTTGCATGATTGTTACAGTAGAATCGAAATATTATTTTTTAAATTATTTCAGCAGAACCGTTGCATTACGATTATATTTTATATGGCTAAAATTGCAGAGCGCTTACAACACTCATTTTATGAAAGAAGCTTTACCTAAACAACCACTACAAATCAATTGACAGTTATAGGTACTTTAAAGGGCCTTACTAATAAACGTTTTTTTAGTTTTACACAACTGATAAACAGTCTTTTAACATAACTACATATTACTTTTAGAAAAATGTTTACGTCTTCACGTGATTTCAATTACGTAATAAAAATATAATAACCTAATAATAAAACATCCAGTCCCATTTCATTGCTAGTTAAATACTTAATAAACGTGCGACCGAAGCCAAATAACGGGATATATACGAAATGAAAAGTGGTTTTAGAGACACTATCTATAATTTCTTTTAATAGGTCAAAAGGCATTATTTACCCAACAGGAGAAAGTAGCTTCCTACTTATGAATTACTAATAAAAAATAAAACCCAAATTTTTTTTTAACTATAATACGTTTTTTTATAAATGTGTTAATTTAAAATTTTGTTTAAAAGAGCCTTGTACCTTCCTTCACAGGGACTGGAGTCAACCGCACTAACAACCTCGCCAAATGACGATCGGTTAGGACCGACATTTATTTCGTGCAGTAAGATATGATTTCAGAAAAATGCGTGTACGTGACATCCACCAAACGCTGATAGAATGCATCGTCGACAACGAGTCCATCTGTCGAGCTTCAGCGTGGTATAGGGAAGTGGGTTTATTTCCGCTTCCAAGATTAGGATTCATTCTTTAGAAGTGAAATTCAAAGAGATGTAAAAATTAAAAATATGAAGACAATCTGCTCAATGTCAGGATCGAAAAACGTATTATGTTTAGTAAGCATCAAAAATACTAAAGCTGTTGTCTGTGCGTCCTGCGTAACTCTGGTTCAATTAACTCAATTTTGCTTTGAATTGAAGTGTCATTTTCAAAATTGGAACCGATTATGTGGAGAATTCACACGAGCAATACAATACCCACCTTAGCACATACAACATAACATCAAATTATTTTAAGTGAATCAATTTCAAAACTGGAACTGATTTAAACAGAACACGTCAAAATTTTCGTTCCAAATTAAGCCTAACAAAAAGTGGAACATTATTAGTTAGTTATCCGGTATTTGGCCAAATTCCGATTGGTTGCACATCAATTCAATGTAAACAATGATACCTTGTTGTTTTCATTACAAGCACGTTACTTTCAAATAATGGCAATATTTTAAAAATTATTAATTTCAGTATATTTCTTTTGTAATTATCATCATATAATGATAATCGTAATCCTAAGTCCATAAGTCGTGATTAATCTACTTAGCATTACCCTTAAGGTACAGACACACGTACTCATGACTAAGCATGCTTGAGAGCATGCTCAAAACTAGCATGCTCTTTAACTGTACACATTTGTTTGTGTTTGGCATACTTGTTTTAAGTATACTAATTATTCTACTATTCCATAAGGTAAGTTCCGTGAGCTCGTGTTTATGGGAGGAGTATATATATACAGAAATAAAATAATGAAAAATAATTTAATAAATAATAATAATGAAAATAAAACTACAAACATAATTCAACATAAGAATTCAACAACAAAAAAACTTTCGAATAAGCATGCTCAAAGCAAACAATAGAACCTTATCACATATACACTTATCAAACTCCATTGTACAACTTTCGGTAAATCATTATATATTTCATACTTCTTTATGTGTACCTTTTATAGCTGTATTAATTTAGCTATATTCTGTTAAACACCCTATCTGGCGTAAAAAAGATTTGTTAAATACAAACAAAGTTACTACTTGCTCTGTAACTTCTACTTCTTTCGTATGGTGGGGGTGTCAGAGGGGGACATCTAGGTCTGCGAGCCATTCTAGGGTTTCAGGCGTCGCCATGTGAACCTCATCAATACCGCCGGGGAATGAATGGAGCGGACATTCGTCGACCACATGTTCGGTGGTCTGTACCGCACCACATTCACACATCGCCGACTATTTAAGGCCCCAACTGGGCATCATGTGGGCACAGCGGTTATGGGATCACCTTAACCTATTGATGGCGGACCAGGTTTTGCGAGGCAATGAGAACCCAGACTGTCTCCTGTATGAGATGGGCATTTCCCACTTTGGCCGTTCGCCACTCAAGTTTCCACCTATTTTCTGGGGTGAGAGGTAATCGGAGGAGCCTCTCTCCTTCCGCCCAGAAGGGTTTTCGGGACTTCAAGCGGCATGCCGCGGCCGGGTGGGAGACGACATCTTCGTGCAAAGGTATTGCGCTTTTTTGCAACGCCTTCTTGTATTCTCTCAGTGCTGCAATATCTTGCCTGATGTTTGGCTTGATGCTCTGTAACTACTTTCATAGTACTTATTTTGTACTCTTGTTATTAAATTCCTCTGTACAACAGAACTCTCTGTGACAATTTGTATTGTACATACTCAGTTCATGATGTTATGTACTATACACTTGATTAAAACAGTCAGTTCCCCACAATAATCAATACTAGCATGCTCATAAACAAACCTGTTCAGACATGCTAAGAGTACAACCCCTTCCACCCGCGACTTGATTGTGAGCATGCTCTAATGAGAATAAGCACGTGTAATTTGTGAACATGTTTTCCACACACATGCCACAAGTAGCAATTGCCCAATAATAAATAATAGCATGCTACTAATGAGCATATCTGTCCGTAGCTTAATGGACACCGCGTAATGTTGTTATTGTAACCGAAGCATTGATCTTAGGCCGTTCATGTATTGATTTTGTATTATGATTCACACGGTGACAAATAATAGCTTCATGCGAAGAAACCTTAATAGAAACAAGTTTGACGAAGACCTCAATAAATATAACGTGAAAGGTCGTTTATTTTAAGTCCAGTCACTTTGAAATAACCTTTATAAATAAAAACTGTTCAAAACTACTCGGACTTTTCAATGAATATCTGTATTTAAATTTTCCTTTTAGGTGATAAGTCATTCTCGTTTTTCCAGTGAAATTTTTTAGCATAACGGATTCCCAGTCGTCTTAGAGCAAAATTGTGCCATTGATGAAATAAAATACTATAGTTTTTTCTAGATACACAACACAAAAACATTAAGACCTTTAATTTTGAGAAAATAACACGAGTTGGTAACTGTTTATTTTTTTGAAATCTTTAAAAAACTAAATGTTTTGGAAATATTAATCAAATAAAATTTACTCACCCCAGCCGGGATTTGAACTCCGGATTGCTAGTCGCGAGCCTTACCCCTAGACCATGGAGACCGTCGCGTCGATAAGAATATTTTTTGTCGTGACGATAAATAAAAATTTATTTGTTTTTTCTCTAAAGTAAGCCGACAGTAACAAAAAATATCCACAGCAGTACTGTCTCAACATGAGCAGAAGGTCTGAGGCAAAGGCCAAAATTTAAAAATAATGCCACTCTAAATCAATTTTCTTGGTGGGATGTCAGAGCTGTAAGAATGGCGTAAATACTTTTATCCGAAATCTAAAACTGATATAAAACTATTCGGACACATCTTGTATGAGCTTGAAAGAAAATGTGTACACAATATATTGCCATATTAAAGCTTGAACTTGTTGCTCTATTAACGTTAACCCAGCCGGCATTTGAAAATCGTGTGAAAAGTCACGAAAACCCCATCCAATTGTATGGGGTTTATTTTTGTTACGACCTTGCGTCTCGTAGTTTGTAGTTTCCAATGAATGGGAAAATTGCCGGCGGTCGATGTTTTCCGGAAACAGCCGACCTTTGCCGAACAGTCAGCTGTTTCACTTCGGAACACGCGGTCAAGTCGACCCCACGCGTGTTTGGGGTGACGTCACGGACTCTGACGTCGTCGGCCGTAGACACCAATGAATATATCGACGTCCGAAGAGTTTATAGTTGCGATGGGTACTGCAAGTAGGTAGTTCCTATTCTTTCTGGTTTCTGGAAACCCGTTTGGAATCGGCGAGCTGGTTTCCGGCCGATAAGTTGGTCTACGGATAGATTATGAAACAGAAGAGAGATCGAAACGGTATTCGCAAATGCGAATGCAATGAAAGTTAATTTGAAACTGACGAGGATTTGATTGATCAGAAGTAAATACTAACTGCCTGACTAAACAGATATAATCTACGCGCTTAAGTGTAGAAACTTCCATAATCGTTAATTAGCCAACACATTAAAACGACATAATATATCTAATTTTCCGTCATTTTAAATATTTAAAATGACTTATTCCTTTCATGGCAAAAATATCTATATTATTATGTTGAATCTTGCAATGATAAGAATTATTCGAATGAACAATTTTTTTATTTATTTTTTGGAATAACTTAGTGAGTAAATCCTCAAATTGTAATATTTAATTATTAAAGACAATATTAGCGATTCCTAAACGAAAATCTGAAACAGAAAAATCAGAAGAAGATATGGTCACATCTAGGACTTGAACCCAGGACTTGGGTAAGTAAGGAAGTGGGAGATTAACAAGAAGGAAGGGACGTACCTGGCTTTTCAGATCTGGTGATTCTTTCACCACCGTAAAAAATCAATTCCACATATGAAAAAATACAAGTAAATTTAATTAATTAATTTGCTATGGGTTCAGAGCCAATGAATTTACGGCTCTGCTATGGAGGTCAATACTTCGTCGATTGCTTACTATAAAGTTTACATAATGCAGGATAATCGATCAGGTGAATCGATAAAATTGTTTATCTTTGTACGAATTATTTCAGTTGTCTTCAATTCATACAAAATAATTTTTATGTACTAGTTTTAGGAATCAAGATAGCAAAATTGGTGAGACTAAAGAGATGGCCCGTGTAAATTTAAAATTAAAATACTGAGAAAAACATCTAAAGCACGTGGTAAATAAAATGAAATCGCATTTGATCAATACCCAATTAAAATTCACGTGATATTATAACGACCTTGAAATTCAAAATCACGTAACTTAAATTGGTGAAAGTATATTTTTTATCTGAAGAACCTATAATTATCACATTTTGCATTGAAATTTATCATAAAGTCACATGATTCGATATGCGAATGACCTACATTTATCATAAGCAATCTCCATAAATAATAATAAATTATTCATGTACGATATAAATATTTGAGATAAAAAATATTATTACCAATATTCAACAATTACAATTTGTATTATTTTATTTAAATTTCTTCGTAATAATCTGTCGTAACAATTGGTTTGATTCGACGGGTTATCATTAAAATAACTTATAATACTTTCCATATTCATTATATGCACCTACCTACATATTTTATTTTTTACATTAGCTCCACACAGAATTCCCTGAGAAAAAAAATTTTCCTCAGGGCCAATGTCATCTATGGGATGCTGTGTGGAGGGTATTTTTAGGTAAAGGTAGGACAGGAAGTTCTGGGAAGGAAAAAGGTATGATGGGTTGATAGGAATCTGATGGTCAATGTGTCCGGGAGTGACGGACGTATGAATGCATCCCTCCCACTCTGTGCAAGGAGACGGGTCAAGAGACAAGAGACTCCGGCTGGAGAAGTCAAAAAGTCAAAATCTTCAACCTATCTCTCCCGATCCGGCCCGCCACGCAGTAGGTGGGCAAACGGATCCGCCCTGAAGACTTAAGCAAACCTTACCCATGAAGCCGGGAACCCCCGCCAAGTCACCAAACGTAGCAAACCACTTGGAGTGACCTATGGCAGGGGTGATGATTATCCAATAAATGTTTCCCGGGGCGGCGGTACACATACCCGCCTACCAAATTGAAACTATAGAAGTAATATAAATAGGTCATCCGTAAATAGCCTCACCACAGTTTTATGATACCTTTGGAAGGCGAAACAGCTGTTACGCGTAATAAGAATGAAAACTGTTTTTTTTTATATATTAAATAATAAAAATTGAATACTTAAAATAAAACTTAAATTCTTTTGTTATCTTTATAGTAAAAAAGATTAAAAAAGCATAAACAAAATCGGTAGACACATTATGTCGCCTTGATATTGAGTAAAGAATACATAATTAGTTTACCAAAAAAATAATATAACACTGTTCATGTGTCTGAAAAAAACATGTAAATGAAAACATAAAATATTTATGAAAAAATGTATTTCAGCTCAGGAAACTGTTATCTTATTCTGTAGTCCGAATTTCTTTCAAGTTTACGAAATTTTAAATATAAACAAACCTAAACCTGCTGCAAACATTCCCGTATTAAAAAAACTCGTTAAAACTCTAATAAATAGAATGAAAACAACAATACTGCTGTTTTAGAGATAAGACACATTATTACCGAGTGCACGTCATAATATTTGAGGAGATTTCTCTCATAAATATTCGCAGATATTTCACAAGCCGCATAAACAGGTAATTAATCTAGATGTTTAATATTACCATTATTAAAAAAATGTATTGATTAATGATGCCGAACTGATAAAAGCTGCCATTTATAAACGACTATATACACGAGCATAATTATCTAATATTATGATATTGTGGACTGCTGCAGTTTCTACTGTAAGATAATGTTGTTAAGGGGGTATTTCACTATGTCGGGCTAAATATCTGACTAGCTATCCGTTGGCTGGCTTTAAAGATCAGAATAACGTCGTTATTCAACGGCGACCGTTTCACCATTGTTTCGAGCTTTCGGATAGATAACACTCGAAATAGTCTGGCAACATCGCAAAATGTTTGCAGTTACCCCATCTACTGCCACGGCTGTCATGCGTCACAGTCCGCACACCGCGAAGTGTGCATTTTTTTGGTTATGTTATGTTGATTATCAGGTCATTTTAGATAGATTCGTGTCGAATTAATACATTGTTTCTTATTTTGAACACAATCAAATAATTCAGGATGGATCATACAAGCATTCAAATTCATTCAACAAAATTCGACTCACTTCTCCGCTGTCAAACTCGGAATGTTTTGACGCCATCTTTGATTCGAGGAATAGCGCCTAACGTGAAGTTCGAGCACTGATTAGTCAAATCGAACTTTAACCCGAGCGTTAGCGTTATTCAGATATAGTGAAAACGAAAAAATGACTAATCCGCGGATTAGTGCCTAGTCAGAACATAATCAGAGATAGTAAAATACCCCCTTAATCTTTTTTCCTGAAGTCCGATTTAAGTACCAACCATTTTTTAATGTGATTACGGGACAGTAGTTCCAACTGCTCCCTTCTGTCCGATGCCAGTGAGACTATGGTAGATCCAAACACGTCTAAAGTCTTTTTAAGCAGCGCGCAGCGATACGATTGTGATTGATGGTCTTTCACCGGGTTGATTCTGATCTAGTATCGTCCAACCTAACCTAAACAAAGGATCTGCTTGTTTAGCAAAACGCCTATGGCGCAGTGAATGGCTGGAAAGATTGGGGACCCTCTCATCACGGTTGATCGAAAAAACCCTTCATCAATACGAGATTGACTAAATCCGTCATCTACGGTGATCATCATTGATGTATAATTGTCGTATTTAGTCTATAGTTATCATGCATAGTATAGTATAGCGCCCTTCGTGGCAGCAGGACGCGTCCTAACGCTTCCTCCAACCGCTTTGTGTTTTTTTTAGTATTTTCAAGGGAAATGAGGCAACATCCCTTTGAAATTATTTTTAAAATCAATCAATCAACATTTGAACTTAAATAAAAATAAACTTAATAATTATTAGAACTTTATAATATGTGATTTGAGTGCAGTGTTTTAAAAGTGAATCAATAATCTGAAATTTGCTCAAAAATATTGGACATTCGAAACGAACGGCGATCGGTAAATGCACTCCAGATGTTTTCAACAAAATTCTCGGAAACTGGGCAAGCTTGGACCCTGCAAGTTTTTTTACTAAGCCCAGGGTAATCTATTACCCCAACCGTCGCTTTTTATTGCGGACAGAATGCACCACTTCAACAATTACCAGGAACAGGATTACATGGAGATAAATGATGGACTTGCCGAACGTCACAGCGGTGCTGCCAGGGTCTCTTATCTATGTGAGGTGTCAGCGCTTTATTATCAGCAGATACATACCTGGACGCTGTTGTTGGACGCGATGGACTCTCTTACTGCAGCAGCTGGTTCAGTTCCTTCACCATTTAGGATTCTTGCTGCAGAGCCTCCATCTTCTATCTTCGTAGAACGTCACAGCGGTGCTGCCAAGGTCTGGTATCTGTGAGAGGATAGTGTGTCAGCGCTTTATTAGCAGCAGACACATACCTGGACGGATGACGAACCTCGTGCTGGCACTGTTGGTGGACGCGGTGGACTCTTTCGCTGCAGCAGCTGGCCCAGTTTCTTCACCACCTAGGATTCTGGCTGCAGAGTCTCCATCTTCTATCTTCGTGCCACCTGTTCCTATACTTCATTTTACTTAACTTAACTCTATTTTTGTAATATTTATATTTTCTGTAATACCTGCATCAACTGTAAAGCACCCCTGAGGTAATATCTCACAAAAGCGGCGCTATGCAAATTATCCAATAATAAATAAATAAATCATGCGGTACATATTAGTCCTCGGTAGACAAAGACGTCTGATTTTGGCATGTGTAAATTCTTGGTATTCCTTATATTGTAGGTAATAGGAATTAAAATATCTTGGCGAACGGAGTCTACAAACGTTCGATTTCAAGCCAAAAACTGGTTTTTATTTATTTTGTAAATAATTTTATAAGAAAGCAAAAAAGTTAATCAAGTGAAACTGTCACAAATAATCTTAGCTAAAATACTGTATTTTTAAAAAAATGTTTGCTTTAGGCGTTCATACATTTCTATTGAAAAAATGTTTTTTTTTGTAGTTTACATTTATATTTTTTGATGAGTAATTTATTTTATTATTTGTATTTTACTCAAGCGAAGCGATAGTATAACCTTCAATTTATCTAAAACATATTTTTTGGTATTCATAATATACACTAATTCGTTATAAATATTAACTGTTAATATATACAACTTTTTTTAATAATGTCATTCGTTATGCAAAATTACTGACTTAAAATGAACATGGGTGAACTAACGAAGCTCTTAGAATTGAAAGAAGTTGTATATAGGTGATAAATTAATCCGTTCAAGCTTGGAAAAAAAGTATATTCGGACTGACAATTCAACCTTGTTCATTTATATGTCGATCCATAGTCCGCCAGTGCTACAATTGTTAAACGATTTCTCATTTATTTTGAGTCAATATCGGTTTGGCTATCGAGAGCGCAACCATGCTGGGATATCGAGAGAGGATGTAACAAAAATATGCAATATAAAATTATACACCTGTGTGTTCTTCTTCGATGAGAGCTTCGTTTCTACTGCTCTGTTAAAAAGCTCCTGGCTTTGAATGGCTGCCATGCAGAGATGTGCTTTATTTCAAATAAATCCATTTCAAATGGAAATGCAAAATGCAAAATGGGTATTTTCCATTTTGCATTTTAAATGCTTTTCTAAAAACAATTTTGCATTTTGCATTTTAAATGCTTTTCTCAATGCATTTTCCATTTTAAATGCTTTTTTGCAACATTCTTCCTACTATCTCCACTCATCTTTTTTTCATAATCCCCAAATATCAGTCGCTCCTTAACCTCGCTATGAAAGATAATTTACTAATAATGTTAGATGGCAGTTTCTATGTTTTTACGTTGGCAACATTAGTCCCGCGCAAATTTTTTGTGGTTTCATAATCTGTAGTCGTGGTGTTTTTGGATTTACCATCATGTAATATGTTTGTTCTACATTGATGTCCATTAATGACGAAATTGTTTAAAAATTCTATAATTATTTTAATTGTTTGACCTGAGAAACCATTTTGCATTTTCAATGCATTTTGAAAATAGGTATTTTGCATTTTGCATTTGAAATGCTTTTCTAAAAACCATTTTGCATTTTGCATTTTCAAATGGAAAAGTTTTGACCCATTTCCATTTTGCATTTCAAATGGTTTTGGGTACCCATTTTGCACATCTCTGCTGCCATGGATAGAAAAGTATATTATTAGTTAGATTATTCACGTGCGTTTTTATTAATTATGAATACGGAAGCACGTGTTTTGGTAAAAGCGCCATTTTTACTGCATTTAAAAACCGTACAGTGTCCACATGCCTCGTTATACATATGCATATGATTAATACCTACCCGCTTTAAAAATTACAGTTTCTGCCCATCTTATATCAAGTGCTCGTAATCAACAATTTTACCAACCGGAACTCCCACTACTTATTTCGATGAATAATTATATTATTAAATAGAAAAGAGTGCCAAGATAAGATTATAATTTATAATATGACGCGAAAATTAGTATTCAAAGAAGTTCACCCGAAAAAATATATGGATCAATTGAATCAAATACTTTCTTCGGGTCATGGAGTATCGGAATAACAGAAGAGCGCATACAGAAATGTTGAAATATATTACGTATTTGTACAGCACCCTTTAGGTGATTTTTCACAAAAACGGCGCTATACAAATCATCCAATTCTTATTATTAAATTTGACTTATTGTTCAGGTTGTAAAAATCCGTAATAATATGTACCTTCTTGTACATCAGTTAATTACATTTCAAAAGCCTTCCATCTTGACATTGTTTCAGATTTCATTTTCAAACATCAAATCCATGTTTCCAATAATTGTCACAAAGGGGCTACTACAGAACCCAAGCCAGCGAAATTGTTGATTAATACCAAATACATAAGCAAAGATAAGTATATAAGGTCTATTATCTATGTGAGGATATTGTGTCAGCTCTTTATTAGCAGCAGACACATATCTGGACGGATGACGAGCCTTGTGCTGGCACTGTTGGTGGACGCGGTGGACTCTCTCAACTGGCCCAGTTTCTTCACCACCTAGGATTCTTGCTGCAGAGTCTCCATCTTCTATCTTCGTGTCACCTGTTCCTGTTCTTCATTTTACTTAATTTAACTTCACTTTATTTGTGAAATATTTATATTTTTTGTAATACCTGCATCAACTGTAAAGCGCCCCTGAGGTGATATCTCACAAAAGCGGCGCTTTACAAATTGACCAATAAATAAATTAATTAATTATGATGAATTATTAGCCACAATCGACTGGATGAAACTAAGTTAAGTGTATGATAGTAGTAAAATTAAATTTAAATGAATTTTCAAGCGTCTGTGTAAAAGACGATAAGCTGAACAATGTATCAAGAGTTTGCCAGCTGGAAAATTGCTTCATAGCTGCTAACCTTAAGTATCCGATTCAGAATAATGGAAGAAAATCGCGGAAGTGAGTGAGCAGTTAAGCGTGAAAGAGGGTTGAAAGGAAACTGAAATGAAAAGTAAAAGGCTAATGGAAAATCAGAGATTATTTTGGATACTTAATACTAATAATAATCGAAAATAATGTTGGTACCCATTTTATCGCTTGTCTTCGATCGCTTGCTTTAATTTATAATTTAATGCAAATATAATTTTAATGCAAATATAATTTTAATACAAATATAATTTTAATACAATAATAATAATAATTTGAATTTGATATAGTAAAATAATAATATTTGCGGATAGAAATATTACACCTTTAAATTTATACGATGAGAATGCCAACATTTTTATAAATCCCAACCAGGAATTATTAGATTCCTGTTCAAATAAAATTTTACACGCAAAACACTTCAATTATCTCAACCAAACGTATGTTGCCAAATTTTCGTCATACAAATGGTTGAGTTTTGGAGAGTTGAGCGCAGAAATAGAAGGATTTATGCTTGCCATTCAGGATAGAGTCATTAATACTAAAAATTATAGAAAGCATATAATCAAAGATACAAATCAAATTGATGATTTGTGTAGAAAATGTTTGGCTTTTCCGGAAACTATAGAACAGATTATATCGGGATGTTCTATATTAGCACCGTCCGAGTATACATTTAGGCACAATCAAGTTTTAAAAATAATTCACAAAAATTTGGTAACTAAACATAACTTGATTGACTGCCGTAATATAGTACCATATTATGAATACGAACCAAATTCATTTTTAGAAATCGAATTTTATAAAATATATTATGATAAAACTATACTAACAGACCGAACGATTAGTCATGAAGTCATAATAGACCCGATATAGTTTTACATGACAAAATTAACAAATAACTTATATCATTGATGGCGCTATTCCAAATTCCTGTAATATTAAAAAATCTGCTGATGAAAAAATAACAAAATACACAGATTTAGGAAATGAAATAAAAAGAATTTGGCATTCTCAGACTATAAAAATATTATCATTCGTTATTTCGGCTACTGGCATTATACCTAGCTCTCTCATTAAAAATTTCTATTAAATCTATCAAAAAAATTATATATAAAGATGCAAAAGTCGGTCATTTTGAATACATGTAGGATAACGAAATTTTTTTTTAAATATTTATGTTGAGGGATCAGTAGTATTTATAGGCCCTGTTAGAAGTTCTACCGAGCCGAACCCTCTGATACGAAAATATCTGGAGTCGGTGAATTATTTTTCCATTTGATCTCTGGTGAGTTGACGTGTTGTTCTTTTATTGTTTTGTATTTATTTTGCATATATAATGCACTTACATAATGTTGATTGACTAGATGATCATTTGTGGAAAAGTGTGTGGAAGGGTTTAGTTTTTCCTATGGGGAAGATTTAACCCGGACAATAAAATCGGAAGTTTAAAAAAAAAAAATAACATTATTTTAAAACAAATTTTTGTTATTAGTTTTAAAACGTCTTCGCTTAAAAAACAATAATGCACTTACGTAACATTAATTTTTTTCAGTGATTAGAGAACAATGCATTCTGCAAATAACGAAATGATTTTCTTAAATTTAGTGCTCTGTGTTATGGTCCAGTGAACGTAATACTGCTCGGCGAGTGCACAGCTGGTGAGATTTTCAACACAGCACCTAAATTTGGTCCAGTTAATTTTAGAATTTCCAGAAATAAGCGTGGGCACAACTCAAAATCCGTCAACTTATCATACGTCACTACCAATTGTAGCTTATTGGAGTCCCTAATATTTCTTAGAAATTTTCAAAAATTATTCATAACTACTTCTGCCTCTGAATGTTGTTAAAAATTACAACTAAAGGTGAACAACTAAAGACGAAGTCCTCACTTGGTCTTGGTTCAGGTCTATGACATTTCGGAACGAGCTTATATGGACAAATAAAAAATTGAAGTTTTGAGGTTATATTTTGTCTATATTAATAATAATTACTATTCTATTATTAATAAAATAATAATAAATTGAAATTTATTTTTTATAATTGTTAATTTATAATTAAATAAATAAGAATATTCATTTAAATGATTTTTTACTTAAAAATAAGAATTAATTTAGAGCCGTTTTTATTTAAAAATCACCTCAAATATCACATGTGCCTACCTACATAAAATCTCCAACAGCTCTGGGACGGTGACCGGTTAAATCATCACAATGATAATTCATCACACCTTTAAAAAGTTATATAAAGTCATGGAAAGTGATGAAACAAAAACTTTATCAACTGGGTTAAGTAGGTTAGGTTAGGTTAAAATATTTTTTTCATCGTTTCTAATGACTTTATATCACTTTTTAAAAGTGTGATGAATTATCATTGTGATGATTTAACCGGTCACCGTCCCTGGGTCATCAATTGTCACTGTGTTGAGTTATCATGGAACCCTCTGGGACATATCCGTAATATTATTATGTTAATCCAAACATACTATTCCAAAAAAACAAAATACTTAGATAATTATTTGCGCGTTGTGGAACAATGTCCTTTAAAAAAATATTACGCCAACCCAACTATAACAATGGCATCGAACTGAATTTTCGAATAATTATTCTTCAGTTAAATTGATCAATTCATTTGAACTTTATAACGGAAATTAAAACAAACGAATGTTTAGAACTCATGTAGATAGTTTATTAGTTCGATTGTTGAAATATATTATAATTTCGGCAAGGATATTCCGATGTGCCCATACATAAATATAATCCTTTTCGAAATGATAATATAGTTAAGTATGGGCACATCAGAGTATCGTATTTAAAAAAAATCTTACAAAGCATTAAATAAGTTGGACATTTTAAAATACCTACTGAAGTATAATTCGGATTAGTCGGAGACATAATATGCACGCAATTTGTTACTATCCGTGAATAAAAAACTGACATTATGCCGGTAGAGATATTTACCAACATGTGACTCGTAACTCGTGACTAGACTTCTAATGTTGACCTGAATATAAAATGGCACGAAAAAAGTTCGGTAAAAAAAATATACTCACAATAACGTATTATATACCTATGTTGTATAATATAGTCAGAACTTCCCTCGTCAGATTTGGTTCATAGTCAGGAAAGAAACACCTTTTTGATTATTTACCTTCTCCAAATCAAATCATAATTTCTGTTTGGGAAAAACATTAGCAGCTTGAGCAAATGTCCTTCACTTATCAACAGATTGTGCCGTGAGAGGATAATTTACGTTGAAATCACTTTTTTTTTTTTTATTATTATTGATACATTTTTTTTACAATATTTTATATTTCAATTTAGTAATGTTGGCCTCACTGGGTTGTTTACCCGTGCTGAGGCCCCCATGTTATAATTTAAGAATTTATACATTTAAAAAAAATAAAAGAAAAGAAAAACAACATTAAAATAAAGATAAATTTAAAATAAAAAATAAAGATTAAAAATTAAAATATAATTATAACACTAAAAGAAAAATATCAAAAGAGAATGTAAATCGGCATTTATAATGATATATGTGTTTGTGTGTGTTGTGTGTTTTATATTTTTTTTTGTGTTGCGTGTATATGTTTTATTCTTTTATGTTATAGTATTTTGGTAATAATGTCTTAAAGAAACATTCTAAATTAAGTCAATTGGAAGGGGTAATTAACGGTGTATGTATGAGGAAAATATTACCAAGTGTCTTCATAATATATTCAGTGGTATTGTTACATGAACAGATATCCTTAGATAGGAAGTAATACAAAAGACTTGTCAGTTAAAAGAATGATTATTTTCGTAAATTCGTAAATTTAGTAAAATAATAACAAATTTGCATCACTCGTCTTGCTCGATTTTATTCTAATTTTTTGTCTTTCCTATGTGGGTATGTATTATTGAAAGGTTTGTGTATCTTCTTTGTATAATGCAACTTGTAACTGGTGTTTGTATATTTATACATAATTGAATGCTTAGTACTTGAGTGTAAAATCCCAGAATGATTAAAAATAAAGCATCAAGAAAAATACAATGTGTGTTAAAATTGTTAAGTATTACGTTGATTTCATTTTAATGCGACAGATTGCGGGTTAGAACCATGGCTAAGGAGTAAATTCATTGATGTAATGTCGTATTTGGTCAATGGGTAAATTGGTAACCGGATAAATCATTAAAATGATAATTCATCACATCTTTAAAAAGTTATATAAAGTCATGGAAAGTGATGAAACAAAAACTTTATTAACTGGGTTAAGTAGGTTAGATAAGGTAAGGTTAAAAAAAATTATCGTTTTTAATGACTTTATATCACTTTTTAAAAGTGTGTTGAATAGTCACTGTGTTGAGTTAGCATGGAACCGGGTAAATTAGATTTGTCGGGGATATTTTCAATTCGAGTATGGAATGGCTTATAATCGCTGTATGAACTTGATGCATCGGTGTAATCAAAATTTAAAACATGAGCATGCTTGGATGGCATTACACAACAGAAAATCGAGGGTGACCGGATAAATCATCAAAATGATAATTCATCACATCTTTAAAAAGTTATACAGGGTGTCCGGAAACTCGTAGTACAAGCGGGAAACTGGTGAATCTACATCACATTTGGAGTCGATTTTGTAGTATGTATATATATTTTTTTTGAGCTTTCGTTATCGAGTAAATCGAGTTTGAAGTTGATTTTTTTTTTTTTTTTTTAATCAAATTCTTATAAATTATTACGATCAAAGTACCCAACTAATTAAAACTATTTGAAAGTAAAACAAATGAAGAAACTCGGATTTGAAGCATTATTTTGAAATCACCCTTCATTTAACCCGGTGTAATCATAAAATATTTCTGCTCTGCAGAGTTAAAACATCTGTTATTCAACCCTAAACACCAGAAAAAACTTTAACCCTAAAATAGCCGAAAAATATTTTTTTTTGGTTTTTTTTTTTTTTTGAAAATGCTCAAATCAAAAAACTTTATGTTTTTTTGGGTTCCCCATGTGGTGTAGATTCTCCAGTTTCCCGCTTGTACTACGAGTTTCCGGACACCGTGTATAAAGTCATGGAAAGTGAATCACTTTTTAAAAGTGTATTGAATTGTCACTGTGTTGAGTTATCATGAACCAAAATTGAGATAGATATGAAAGTCTAAACATGAAGTAGTAAAATTTGTCATTCTCAACATCACCCTTTCTCCATCGAGGTGATATTACACAAAAAGGGCGCTATACAAAATATCCTATTATTATTATTATTACTCTTCTTAATTGTTTAAAATCTAAAAGATCTGGACTAATTTCCATTTAAAGTGAGACTGACATCATTACAACTATAAAGAAGAAACTTGTAAAGAGATCAAAGGCGATTAGAGCCTCGTATTTAATGTGATTAACCCAAATTACAATGTCATTTGTTCAATTTACAATGTCATTGTTCCCATTGGTTAATTAGTATTGAAGACCGGTCAGTGGCTGAGATGGCATCGCGTTTGGGTCCCACCCAGACGTAATTTGTTCAATTCCTCGGCTGGATAACTCCTCCATCACAACACAAGCCACATTTTCCGTTTATTGTGGTGGTAGTAGATTTTCAAATATTTTCAGGTTATTCGAAACCCGGGAATGTTTGTCTTTCTTTTAAAAATAAAATAGTACTGGGCCTGCCAATGCAAAACAACACCTCGGCGTGAACTGTGGCCTTCGGCAATCCTAAAGTTCCTACATAATATTACGTGTGGATAGACGACTACTTTGCATGCGCCATCGTACACAAGTTTTTCCAACTTGGCCTCTAAAATCCTGCATTCACTTGACGAAGCTCCTTTTGCCCGGTTTATTCCAAATTTTAATTTATTTTTGTTGACAGTGTAAAAACCAAGTGTTTTGCTTAGATATCCAAGATTAGTGTTAGAAAAATTGTGATCCACTTATAAACTATTTCCTTAATTAGGAACTTGAGTAAAAAATATAATGGCTTAAAAAATATATTCATGAAGTAGATATTTATAATTATAAGTAGAATTAATAAATCGTCATTTAAAAATGAATAATTCGTTTAACTTAAACGTCCTGTGATTGGTCGGCGGGTTCTGACAGATTTTTTGTTTTTTGTCTTTTATTTTTTTCCAAATGATTGTACAATAAAATAAGAATAGAGATAAACTTTTTAAATAAAATTAAATACAAAGAGGCTGTGAAAAGGAAAAATTCTTTATTACCACTTTATTCAAGTGGACATATAATATCATTATTTGAGTGTATTAACTTAAGTTGGTACCTACTGTAATACTTTTCACCTACTTTTTTTCTAGTTATTTAAATTCATTAAATTTAAACCCTCATTCTGATTATCAACTCGGTCATTAAAAGTATTCATAAATGTTATTGTACGAAATACGTTGAATGGTGTTATGTATTTTATTTGACATTTCAATTAACATTCACGTTTCACAAAGTGATCATTGTTTGGCTTAACAAGGAAACAACATGATACATCAACCATACACTGTACTATACAGCCCACAGAACAGTGTCCGCTATTTGAACGTGACCACAAACCACGTGCAAAATAATATAAACTGTAAACAAACAATTCTGTAATATTCGTGTGATCAGCCAGCATTCGCAATTGTTCACGTGATTGTGTAAGGACTAGGGACTAGGGACGTGCGCATACATTATTATGTTTATAAATTTCAACACTTTAGACACGAATTTATACCGACATTCAATTAACCCGTAAAAAACAAGTTTTTTTTTTCTAAATACAATACGTCTATTTTAAGCCCTCCAGCGTTTTAGGGTCATATATGACCGGGCGTTCATATATTTTATAAATGTATTTTGTATCTTTTTTTCTATCATGCAGAAATACATAATTTTCTTGACGTTAGAAAGAGAAATAATAATTGTTTTCATTTTGCCTCAAATATGTATACTGGATGCCATTAATAAAATCCTAAAAATAGACAAAATGAATAATTCACGTTTCACGTTGCTATCGTAACAATCGGTTTAACTTTCAAAATTATTTCTTATTTTCTTTATTATATGAACAAGATAAAAGAGAAGTTAGTTTTCTTACTCAATTTTTCTACAATTGGAGTAAAAAATTAAGTAAAAATGTGGTTAGTATTTTTGACAACATTTTATGTCATGTTTAATATTAAAATTTTATTATTTATAAATACCTAGTAATGTTTATTTTAAATGCGTCCACCGGAAAGATAAATTTATCTAGTTTCTAAAACAGTATTAATTTGTTTTTACGGAAAATGAAATACACAGAAACCTAAACACACAGGAAACTGAACAAATGTTTTGAAAGTACCGAAGGGTTCAAATGTTTTCACTGATGATAGAACCTTCCTACCTATTGTATCGCCTTGCATTTAACTCGATAATATATCATAACGAACCGAATAAACATTCAGATTTTCAAGAGCACGTATTCCGACCCCATGATAATATATCAAATTATTCTTAAGTTTACCAATCAACCTATTAATTCATTCGTAAGGCCTGCAATCAATTAGCAAGTCATTTTTCTTTTTATTCCGGTCGTGTGCTTTAGAATGTTACATGAGCTATTACAGTTTCGTTACATTTTTTGCTGTGCATAATTATGTCAATATGTGGGCGAACTTATTTATTGAGAAGGGAATACAGAAGGGTTTTTTTGCATTTATTGAGTACAAGTTTATATCGAAGTAGTATTAAGGATTTGCATGTCATTATTTAAAAACATAATTCTTTATTACTACCACCCAAGTATGTGTATTTAAAATAATGTTCAATTAAAGTGATGCCGGTAAAACATGCGAACGAAATAAACATACATTGAAGGGTTAGAGTAATGATTAGCTCATTTGCAACCTTTACAGATTAAGTGACGAAAAGCAAGGACTAAAACGGATGTGGAAGATAAATATAATGACGGGCTTTTGTCGTAGAGAATTGATTGTAGAGATGTGATTGCTTATCATAATATACAATTTTGAAAGCACTATGTTTTATGTAAAAGTCCTCGGGGCGTATATAAATAAATATACCTTATTTCGGGTGATCTTTTTGCGTAGGGAGATGTTATGATCGTATAAATTTATTTATTATTTATTGATCATGGGAACTTTCATTTTAAAGTTTCATTTTCATTAGAAATATCTCCGTTGTCCTTCGAGCCAGATCGTGTTATTTATAATTAAGGTAAACGACATTCATAATCTTATAATTTCATATGAATTATTGTTCGGTGAACACAAATATTTCCTAGCTTTGAATTAGTAAGAACTCTCGGAAGGTGAGCTCTGCTGTCACGAAAATCGAAACAGTATTTCGTCAGAATTTTTTAAGGCAAAGCAACTATTTTCAGTTTGATAAGTCATTTTCATCATCTTTGAAACAGCAACGAATGAACTGAAAATCAATTCAATCGAAAAAACGCTAATGTATCGATGATCTTCTTCTATACGAAGACAAGTAAAAAAATGGAAATGTTATTGTCAATATTATACTCTCCTCCTGTTTAAATGGAGAAACAAATCAAATAATGTATAGTTTGGAATGGAAAGCATATAACATACAAAAACAACAATTCAGAAAATTAGTTAAAAAATGGTAATTTTGTCTTTTTATTCAAATACGGGGTGCCCGTAATAAAGTACGCTTCGAGAGGTAATTCGACATGATGGTAGAAGTAAAAAATATAAATAACTTTTTTCGAAATTCCAATGTTTATTTTCCGGTGGCCGGATAATTCATCAAAATGATAATTCATCACATCTTTAAAAAGTTATATGTATAAGGTCATGGAAAGTGATGAAACAAAAACTTTATTAACTGGTTTAAGAAGTTAGGTTAGGTTTAAAATGTTTTTTCCATCGTTTCTAATGACTTTATATCACTTTTTAAAGGTGTGTTGAATTGTCATTGTGTTGAGTTATCATGGAACCCTATTTTCCGATACAAAAATATTTTTCATATAAGAATATATATTATCCTATACAAACAATTCAACTTTTTAACCTAAAAACTACATAAAAAAAATTGGAATTTTGAAAAAAGTTATTAATCTTTTTACTTCTAAAATCGTGTGGAATCACCCCCTGAATTTAGCTTACATTAATTATGAGTGCATTAATTATGAATTTTCTAAAAATCTGTAATACAAGTCAGTTACTATAGACATTTTTTTGAAAGGCCATTATTAGGAAAGAGATTTTTGAGATGTCTCTTCGTACAGAAAGAAACAGGCCATCCGTACTATAACCGAGTCGAAGCTGGATAGTACGTAACTAGGTACTGGCCGTAGTAAATTCTAAAAATCAATGCAATAACTAAGATACGAATATATCTTCCTAGCGACATGATTTACACTAAATGAGATATGTTTTATACGAGTTATTGCCACCAAATGACCAAACAAGTTACATTTAGATGAGTGCTTAAACAAAATACGATATAATTTCATATGACGTGATTGCCAGCATGTCTATCGTGGCCGGTTTGATTCACAGCTTTATTCTCAGATCAGATACCGAATAATAAACGGCAAGTGGTGCAAAGTCTGCATGGCAACAGTCAACTCCGAAGCACGTGCCAACTGTCAACCAATACAACCAGGCAACAAACACGAAAACACACATACACACTCGGCAAATAATAATGTCTGGTACGAAACCAGTTTCCATTGGATGATCAGTCAAAATTATACCACGAGACTCCGGCGTGCTACGTGTCCCAACTTTTTGCAAATCCATCAAACACTGTTATACCTATCCATATATACTAATGTTATGTTTTGTACCAGAGCAAAGACACAGAATACACGAGATGGGTGCTGTGCCAACAAAAGCTGAAAACACCGAGAATATCGTATACCTACGTCCACTACTTGCCGTATTACTCGGCTTCGCTCGGGTTTCTGCACTGTCCTTTCTTGTTAAATAACTAACTAACTACCAATCACGCCGTTTTCCGCAACAACTATTTCTTGGCACACACTCCTTGCCTCATTCATATTCATACATTGTCTCATACATACTGTTCTATTATTCTGACTCCAGTATCTTATTCACTTGATCGTGCCATGTCTTCCTCGGGCGTCCCCGACTTCTGCTACCATTCACAATCGCGTCATACATTGTCCTTACACTCCTTCCTTCGTTCATTCGCTCCACATGCCCAAACCATCTGAGCGCCCCATTCTTAATCTTACTCACTACGCTTAAATCAGCCTTGCATTCTTTGCGGATCTCCACATTTCTCACACGATCATACGTGGTTTTACCACACATACACCTCAGAGATCCCGCTTCTACAGCGTTCAGTCTACTTTCATCCTTCCTCTACCAGTTCCATGCCTTCCTGCCATACATCAGGGTAGGTACCAGCACTCCGTTATGGACTGCTAGCATCTCTTCTTTGGACAATATTTTTGTAAGCGCCAACCGCATTTAGTCCTCCATTAATGGAGTTACCCTTTTTCTCCATCTCCATTTACCCTTTTTTCAAAATGTACATCACCTTCCCATTCTTCGTAAACATACTTCCCAAATAAAAAGAGATTAGGTCGAATAAGAGTGCATCTTTTACAGTTGAAAGGCTCGTTAAAAGTAGCTCGTTATGTAAATGACGTTGCGAGCTAAAAATAATGGCGTTGGCCTATAAACTACAAATGCGTCTCAAGTAAGAGACTTTAATACATTGTACACCTAAGATTTCTGAACGAATCTTTACAATTCATGCTACAAAAGATCAGAAACCCATAATCCTGAATGACCAATATTCCGAAAACTTCTTTAAAATCCGAAATATCGAACATGTTAAAAAATAGGTATAAAATTTTACACCCAAATGCAAAAAAAAAATCCAAAATTTCTCGCCCAATTTGAAATAATGGCTTCATGCCATGCCATTACAGACAATTGTTAATTAGTACAAAGTCTTATATGTCATTACAATTAAAAAAGAATTCTTCTGTGCAATTTATTTGATGAAAGAAACCTGAAAAAGAAAATGATTTTTTTAAAAATTATTATTATTACTGTGTAAATTGTCTAATGAAATTATAAATGTTTGTCTTGTGCATTCTATATCGAAGGATTACATACATTATAGTTCGTTCTTCCAATAAAAGCAATACAAACACAGTGTTGGTGAAATTTGGTCACATGCAGATGACGCATAGCAATCAGAAATCAGAACCTTGAAAAATAAACTCAAACAACGATACTAGAATCGTTCTTATCGGCTCCTAATTAAATTAGTACGAGAACAACAAAATAATGTGTTTACGAAAATTGTTCATTTATTTGCTGAAATCTTTACGTATTTAAGAGATACCATAAAACTCATAACAGGAGACTAATTTTAATATTTTTATGAAGTTACCTAGATAAGCGGTCACAATTTTAACTACGTTAAAATCTAATGTAATCTTAGAGCGATTGAACAGTTACATAGAGGGTTACGTAACTCTGAAATTTCGAGTTCAACTCACAAGGTCACTCGCTCTCAAAGTGAGAATAGAAATAATACTGGCCAGTGTACATAAAAGTATATTTTAAAATAATCAATATCAATAAAAAAATCTATTCATTGTTGAATTACATGGACGCAAACTTTATTCGACATGTTGATTATTTATTTTCTAGTAATTTCTTTGGGTTTTTTATATTAATTATTTATTATTACTGTTTTTTTGTGATACCACAGTCATAAGTAGACATCGGATTTTAACTACTACCAAAATATCGAAATATGCACTATCAAATCAAAATTATGCACTATCAATGCCAAAATATGCACTATCAATTCAAAAATATGCACAATCAATGCCAAAATATGCACTAGCAATGCAAAAATATGCAGTAGCAATGCCAAAATATGCAATATCAATGCAAAAATATGCACTAACAATGGCAAAATATATTTATTGTTTTTGTATTTAATTCGTAGAACTCCATTTAATTTTTTTATAAATTTAATTTAGATAAACACTTGCAGAACTTAATAATAATATTATCAAATTTAATCTAAATTAAATTTATAAAAAAAAATAAAAAATTAAAAAAAAAAAAAAAAAAAAAAAAAAATTTTTTTTAAAAAATTGAAAAATATGTTCTAGCAATGCCAAAATATTTATTTATTAATCTTAAGTTAGCTCACATCTTCGTGTGTGCTAATAGTTTTATAAACATATAAACATGTACATTGTTTGGCAAACATAATCTTTCTTTAAATATTTCAATAGTCACAAAAAAGAAACATTAATAATTGAGATAGACATATTTTCTTAATTCATTTTTGAACTTATTAATATTTTCTATCACAGCAATTTCCTTCGGGATTTTGTTATAGAGTTGAACGGCCTGGTACATCAGAGATTTTTGGGTGCTTGTTTTTTTTCTTGTTGGCAATCTAATTTGCTTAGAATTTCTCGTTCCGTGTCCGCGTATCTCGTTATTGTAATTTATAATAATTAATATTTATAATAATTTATAATATGCAATATCAATGCAAAAATATGCACTATTAATGCAAAAATATGCACTATCAATGCAAAAATATTCACTATCAATGCCAAAATATGCACTATCAAATACCAAAATATGCACTATCAATGCAAAAATATTCACTATCAATTCCAAAATATGAACTGTCAAATACCAAAATATGCACTATCAATGCCAAAATATGCACTATCAAATACCAAAATATGCACTATCAATGCCAAAATATGCACTATCAATGCCAAAATATGCACTACCAATGCTAAAATATGCTCTACCAATGCCAAAATATGCTCTACCAATGCCAAAATATGCACTAGCAATGTCAAAAATATATCTCTAAAATTAAACGATTAAAGCAGTTTTACGTCAGGGGGGTGTCGGCCATCGAAATTATCAAGGATAAGAACCCTTTCCTCTAAAGAATTAATTTATGAAAAATACTTTTTAATTCAAATCGAACCGTTTCCAAAAATAATCGATTTCCTCAGAAAAGACAAAAACATCTACCATTTCTTATAACCTCATATAAACCAGCTTAATACACAAATGCAATATTAACAGGATTCGGGATATTGCGAAATAAGAGGTAGGTTGGGCACAACATTCACTTTGATTTACCGAGTATTTCATTTGACTTCTGTATATAATGTTGGTAAAGCACAAATTGATGTATTATATGCAGTACCCGGATTTGTGACTCTGAAATCTTAAAAGTGTGCAACTTTAAAATCGTACACACACAATACATAACAATGGCGCCGAAATGGAGAATAGAAATAAGTATTGTCTGGTCATTCACCTACATGGGCATTGGGCGTATAGTGGTCCCAGGTGGAGGTCGCACTTAGGTCATCGACAATCGTTCTCCTCCTTTTCAAACGTCTTGTATGAACACGAAAATGACAGAAGATACAGAACGATAGCGTCACGTACGATCTCTCTCTGGGACTACTATATACGCCAACACTGGCTTAATTATCAGAACAAATAATCGCCAGGTTTGCAATGTTTGTAAGATGCATTTAGTATTTTATTTATTTACTAATTGTACCCCGCCACGATTTGCTGTGGCTCAGTCTCTCTGTGCAGATAAGGAAACAATAGAGTGTATTACTTGTACGTCCTACAGATGGCGCTGTAAAAAAAATTTATCTATAATAAATAATAATCTTAATGTTTAAAATCACACTTCACTGTGCTTGTACACACTAATTTCCGAAACCGCCCAACCGATTTCAATGAAATTTTGTGAATGTGTGTATTTTCTTTTCCAACTTGAAAAATAGGATACCAAAAAAAAAGAAAAAATTTTCATTGTAATTTTTTTTTTCAGATTTCTCATCTAAAAATACATACAACCATAACTTCCCTGCATTGAAGGCGGTCTGTGGCAGGACAATGTCTTATATTATATTATATCGGAAAAGAAATGATCTCATTTGCTTCTTCAAAATTATAAATGGTATTATTGATTCACCTACTCTACTGCTACTCATTCCCCTCAATATCCCCTCGCAAAGACTCAGAAATAATGAACTGCTCTTGCTCAACCATCATTCGACAAATTATGGATATTATTCACCATTGTCCAGAATGTGTAGACTGGTCAACTCAAGTCAAAAGCTTAACTTTTTTGGGATAAGTCTGAATGATTTTTGCCAGTCGCTAAACAAGTGACGGAATATTAAAAGTGTCCTGTGGTCCTGACCCACGGCGTATTCTTGACTTGATTCGACTTGTCACTTTATTTTCTTATTTTATATCTACCATATGTCTTTTTTTTCATGTACCTTTGTCTACTCCTGTATTTTTCATTTTACTTTATTCGTGTTATTATTTTGTAATTTGGACGATGTCCGTTAATAAATAAATATTATAAAATGAATTCCAAATGGTTGAGTTAAATTCTAACTGGTTTCTCATCTTAGTATTAAAAAAATTTTGCTTTTTTAAAAACTCGAAAATTAGTCGATCGATATCGCTGCAAATTTCAAAGTTTGACGTTATTAGTGCCAGAAGTGTTTAGAGGACGCCCGAGAAATACTTAACGCCATATCTCTGCACCGTAATGAGATATGGAGTCGAAGTTTTTGCTGGTGATTCACTAGCAGGTATGTGAAACACACAAGTGTATTTGAATGCAACTTTGTGTCGAAATTTCAAAGCAATCGCTGAAGAACTTTCGGAGATTTAAGATTTTGAACAATTGAACACCTACTGGATTTATCTTGAAATTTTACTTTTTTACTCTACTTTTATTTATCTGGATTTAACTTGAAATAGTACATAATGTTATGTACAGTGGTTACATATTATGAGCTTATATAAAATCACATAGTATATTATGGCAACAACGTTACAGTGCAATTTAAACTTTACAAAATAACGATATTAAATATTTGCCAACAACAATAGACATATGAATATTATTAGACCTGCACAAGTGATTAAAAGCGTATTATTCCCCACTCCCCATACCGGTTCCATTGGAGCCGGCTGGGCTCGCGTATGGCTTCCCGTGAATCTTGAGAATGTGACGTCATCATTCTTGTTCGAACTAGCGTCGAGCTATGGTCGAGGCGTTTTATGAAATAACACGGCAAAATACTGGCTTGTGCTATGAAAACTTGTAAAAATAGATGTGAAAAAGAGAATAAACCCAATTGTCGTATTACATTCCATATGACATTTAACCTGTTTGTCTAAAATGTAGGTATAATAATCGTGTACAAAATTATCGTAATTTAATGGTCGTAATCAAATGATCGTAACTCTCAAATATGATCGTAAGCAAAATGATTGAAGGCAAATAATAAGCAAATGATTGTAAGCAAATAAGACGATCAAACGGTAATTTACGATCAAATGATAATTACGACCTTTTTTCATACGATCTTTTTACTTCCGATCATTTGATTACGATCAAAACGTTACTCGCAGCCCAGCCCGGCGCACAGTGGGCTGAAAATCGCCTTTCATAGACATAGAGACTCGAATTTTCAAGGGTATTTTTTTTGGCTAGAAATGGATTCTTAAATTTAAAAAAAAAATCACAGGTTGCGCCACAATACGAAGTATGTCAAAAAATACAAATAAATAGTAGTTTATCTGTGTGTAAGGATAGAATGGCCAACCTTATGATTCCAGAGATAGCCTCATTTTTAATGTCAGTGCTATACAAATTTTTCTTAAAACAATGATAACTCCTTCATTTGTACACGCAATTGCTTCGTAAGAAATTTCATAGCATAGTAATGATCAGCAGAATCCATTTCTAGCCAAAAAAAATACTCTTGAAAATTCAAGTATCTATGTCTATGAAAGGCGATTTTCAGCCCACTGTGCGGCGCCGTCTACGCTCTCGGTTTGCATATTGCCGATTGCCGATTGCCAATTGCCGATTGCCGGAACGGTCCCGGAAGAAAACCGGCCAGTAAAGCCGGCGTGTCAGTCAGCACATTTAACGTTCGCCAGCATATGGCACCCATTGAGAGCATTAATAAGTTGTTGGCACAGACATATGAATATATAGACTAGAAATTAAAGGTGAGGGGTAAAATCAACTGTTGAAGAACGAAGGGGGTAAAGCTGACTGTGATTCGTCAATAAATCATTCTGACAATATATAGGCATCTCGCATTATAATATCACCATTTAGTTCTTAAAAGTAAAATCTGCTTTTGAATGAATAGACATTTTTACATGGGAGCGCAAATTACTCGCCACGTTATGAACAAATTTGCGAAGTCCAAATTCGGCAAAAAAAAATTCTTCTATTTTCAGAGTCGAATATTTTGTTTACGTATTTAGTTAAGACACTTTTATAAGTGTTCATAATTTACTTCCCAGTAACAACGATGCGCACACTTGAGAATCGCTACATTCGACCAGATGTATGTGATAGTATATGTTTCTACAACTGATTCATATTATACGATGTGAATAAGTTTAAAATGATGCTTACAATAAATGATAAATTTTCTTCTTTCCGATAATTTTAACAAATTTAATGAATAAATTTGGGAGTTCCAATCTAGGCACTTTCTAGGAATATATCTCTAAAATTTATGTATCTTACGAATTTATATACATATGTTTAGATTCTTTCAATCGTGTTTGAATGGACTTCATAATTTGGAGACCAATAATTAATTAATATAATATTAATATTACGTTCAAAGATGAACAATTTACTTTACAAATTTGGAGACAACTTAACTTGAGATCTCCTTGGTAGTTTGCGTTAATTTATTTTTTACTTAGCTAGTTTCTCATCAGGATGGATCGCAATATATATCCTCATGCACGTAGTTTTTTCTTCAATTCTGTTGGAATTAACACTCAATTTTCCATAGTGCCTACCTACACAACCGACTGGTATGGCAAAAACCGCCCGGCGCGGCAGCCGATGCATGCATCCAACCAGTGCGTATGTCTCCGTGTTAAAATGTAACAACATACCTACAAGGTTAGGGATGAGGCAAAACTTGTTTATGAAATGTGTGGCCTTCACTCGAAATCTCGTGAGGCCGAGTAGGACACGAAAGATCGGAAGAAAATTAATACAAAAAGGATGTTGGTATCACGAGTAACATTTATAAAGAACTTGTTTTTGTTGTGTTGTGTTTGTTTCTCATTATTGAACACCGTTTTGCACAGGTGTGTCCTGTTGCACTTTGTGGTGTCCTTTATCAGAGCAGATGATGATGACAGATGAAAAATAAATAAAATAAAAACAAGTCTAAAATCATTAAGTATCAAATCTCATAAATAAGCAAGCGGACAGCATTTTCTATCTGGATTGTCTAGACTCTAGTACAACGCTGCTATGTTCCGTTCGAAAAAACCTACCTTTAGAAGAACTATTCTTCAGAAAGTTAATAATGTCAATTACGTGAGGTGATAATATTTGCTTCTATCTGGAAATACATCAGAGTAAAGCTGTACAAATTCCATAACCCTGTAGCTCACCGGTCAATTTTGCTTCAGATAGCAGAATATCTGCTAGTAACAATGATAAAACATTTATAACATCGGTACACAAATACAAAGTGAATGGAATAAGAACAAAATAGTGAAAATTTATGTTTATTAGTATTTGTACACCAATGAGAGAACTAGCTAGAACAAGACACGATAGAACAATTTCTGTCACGTCTGATTGAGTACACTATTCAACCTCTGAATAGAAGCGAATCGTTTAGTTTTACGTTTCTTCGTAAATTTAATCCACAAATAATAACAAGAAGCATTAATCTTGTTTTTTACCAGTGCCTACCAGATGTTGCTAAAAGCGGCAATATGTTATAGAATAATCGTCTGTTTTTGGCTTTTTGTTGTCACCATTAGTAAGTAATTTTCCACATGACTCCAGTTTGGACAATTATCTTGTTTTATTAAATATTTATTTTCTACATGACTCCAGTTTAGACAATTATCTTGTTTTGTTTTATTTATTTTGTACATGACTCCAGTTTAGACAATTATCTTGTTTTGTTTAATATTTATGTCAGCGTGAAAGTGATGAACATAATCGAGACAAAATTTTAGATGTGATAGATTATTTTAAGAATCAAAGAATCGATTTTAAAATTGTCGACCATTTTTAGAATCATAACATTTCGACATTCGAGGTAGTAGGGATAAAGATATCGATAAAACCGCAATGAAATGGTCGTTAATTTTTAGAATTTTAATGCTTCGTTTTAAGTTATTTGGTGTTGAATTGGTCAGCTTAGTTCAAATACGTTACGATCGAGATAGGGATTAAAAAATGATTATAGATTAAAAAAATCAGATAAATAAAAGAACATCAATCAAGAATCATCTTTTTGGTGTCCTCTTCTATCGGAAATTGGCTATCATTAGGGCAATTTTAACCCGCACGTTTCAGCCCGAAACAATTCAGTGGAAATTCACCGGAGCAGTCAGGTTCGAAGACATGAAGTAAGAAGATCAAGACTTGTTGTTTCAAAACATCACTATGGCGTCACCCGGTTGGGCAGCGTTGTGAGGCGAGTTAAGGTAGGGGCTGTAGGAAGGCCTTTATTAATGCGGGTCCTTGAAGAGGCCTGGATTATATAAGGGGCCGGTAGCTCGTCGAGCTATCTTACACAAAACGAGTCGAAGAAGCGGACCGTTCTCCGTCCGTTCCCGTCCGCTCGTATATGTCGAGTTTCACGCGCGTACACCGGTGCACCAGGGATCAATGTTGATAGCTCCTCAGAGCAGGCTCCATTCAAATACCTGTAGAACAGACTCAGCATGCCCACATTGCGCTTGTGCATTAGAGATGTCAATCGGCCTGTTAACAATGGATTGTCAATCAGACGGACCGCTCTCCTTTGCACAGAATCAAGTGGGTTAAATTGACATTACAACTATTAAAAAAAGTTATTTGTTTTAAAGCACTTTATTTCAGTTATAGAGATCGACCGGTTCCGGTTGATCTCAACCTTCCCTAGAACATATATACTGAATTCATTACAATAATACGGAGAACGTTGGTACACGTTGAAATCGAATTAAAAATATAATGGAGCTCTTCAAAATTTGCACAAAAACAATAAAACACCCTGTATTATTACCAAGGAGTTCTGCAATTCTACGAAATGTGCGGTAATAATCGATTTAATTGCAACGCATCGGTTCCGTTCCAGTCGTAAAAGAGATGCAGGTCACCCTTGAAATATTCATTAAATTGAATGCGCACTTCCTTATATCTCAGTCTGACCGATATCAACAAAATAATGTAATAACTTATTCATAAGGTCGTACATAAGCCGTAAATACAAAGGTTTCAAAGGTATTAAATCTCTTATAATCTTTGTACTATATTTTTAATATTTTGTAAAATTATTAACCTCAACACAGGCCTAGTGAGGTTAAAAATTATAACTTAAAAAAAAGATACAATGTAAAGAAACGATAAATAATAAATAAATAAAATAAATAAAAGAACATTTCATTGTTACAGAACATTTTTCAATAGGATTTTCGAAAGGCGACATTCAATAGATGATGTGAATTGATGACAGTGATCTTCAGTACAAAAATTTTAAACTACCATAAATCAAACATCTAGCATTTTATGTTATAAATTAGTTTTTTGAAGTGAAACTTCTTTACGCGCGTCATGCAATTTCGAGGACCGGAGTAAAACCGACTCATGACCGTCACGAAAAACCGTGATCATTTCGCTATAGGAGCCTAGCTAATATTATATACCTAGTTTAGGTCACTCTCCAAACTTAGCTTCGCGGTCTAGAGGCAGAGCGCCCGACTGTGGTCGTGAATAACCGAGATTCGATCCCAGCTTTAACTATTTTTTTTTTCCTTTGTGATTTTTTTAATACGAGGAAAAGTGATAAAATGCCCTCGTGCTGCGACTTTTAGATATTTTGGTCGAAATATAGCTTACAAATCGAGCCGGTAGGGTCGCTCGGTATTTTGATTAATTATTTTTATTTTGAATCATTAAAATTACTAATCAAGGCCGATAACGCGACTAATTACCCTCGCAGACGTGCTTGACAAGTTTTTTTTAGTAAAAACACAGCCGTAAGTGAGTTTTTAAAAATTTAGAAATGTTTTTCAAATTCAGACTCCATACGGGTATGAGACTGTTAAAACACGATAGATCTTTTCCAAAACGGACAAATATACGGAAATATTTTGAAAAACGACAGATATGACTTCACACTGCCGATATATCTTCGATTCGACCCTATATAAAGCCTTAACGAGACGTTATGTGATATTATTCATTTGCCGTGTTGGAAAACGAAAATTTGTCAAGTCAATTGAGGAGTACACTTTGAATACGCGGTTCTCGTCGCGCGAGGTACCTCTCCTCGCGGTCTAGAGGCAGAGCGTTCGACACTTGTTATGCAGGACCCGGGTTCGAATCCCATATTTTTATAACTTTTAATTTTTTTATCACATGCTACTTATAAATATGTCAATAGACAGAAAAAAGAGAGAATGAAATGAAAAGAGAGAGAAGAATACTAAAAGTTTCACTTCCGTCGTGCGTAGGCTTGCCACACACTGTATTTTTTTTACATTAGCTCCACTCAATGAGAAAATATTCTTCTCGCGGCCTATCTCATCTTAGGGGATGCTGTGGGGAGGTTTTTTTTAAGGAAAAGAAGGATAACAAAATCTGGGAAGGAAAAATATATGAGGGGTGGGTAGGAATCTGAGGGTCAGTTTTTTTAGAAGTGACGGACGTTTGAATTTATCCCTCCCACTGTGGTGCAAGGCGGAGGGTAGAAAGAGTCCTGCTGAAGAGGTAAAAAGATCTCCCTCAACCAGTATCTCCAAATCTGACCCTCCATGCGCCACACAGTACATGATTCGTTCGCATGTCCATTCCTAATCGAGTAAATAATGAAAACTATTTCAGAAAAAGCGCATCGATAAATAAATTAGGAAAGGTTTAACCTTCTAGAAAATTAACAAATCTTCTTTCGAGAATGCAAAATCACCATCAAAACAAAATGATAGATACAGCAAACATCATCAGATGAAGATAATCAGATAATCACAAATAAAAAAGAAGGTAAAGAGTATGCTAGAATAAAAAAATAGAAACATTTACACATCAGTCCTTGTTCTCGTTTTCATTGCCACTGGAACAAATAACAAAGGCCAGCAATAGAAACGTGTTTAGAATATTCTGTATTATTTCGTCTCGGTTTTCAAATAGGTACAACACGCACTAACGTAATCACTTATTTACATAATAACTATAGAATAAGCAGGTAAATGAAGAAAAGATTTTATACAAAAAAAATATTAAATGTTTTTTGGAGCACATGTAATCTTCAAATACTAATACAACATGATAAAGAGAGTGTGGTTTTTTCATAGATTTCCGGAAAATAAGTATTTAGTCAAAAAAAAATTTGTTAAATTTTAAATTGTATAAAAAATACGGTAATGCATGTTTTCATACATAGTGTTTTTTTCGAATAGAAACCTTTCGGGTACCTACCTACCTTCCCACTGAAAAAAATCCTTATAAAAATCTCGTCGTTCCGGGAAAACGTTTGTACAGACAACAGATCATAACATTTTTAGGACACCTGATTATAACCAAACATATTAATTTCGATTATCTGTGATGTGCGTTTCCCGTCTGAAACCTGGTTCAATGAACTCAAATTTGATTTCGATTTTATGTGTCATTTTCAAAATTGGAACTTTTGCACAAGGAATTTAGACAAGCCATATGATATAATATTTTTTCTAATTTTTCATTTGCTATGATTTACTACAGTATATCGTCATATCAGTTTCAGTGAACTATTAAGGCTTTACGGCTTTATGGGATTACAGCTCATTTCAACATAAAGTAAATTTATTTCGACGACATAACTCTAATAATGGGCGTTTTACACGATGTTCTTTTTCGTCCAGATTCCAAATCGGGGTGAAGAAGAGAATTTGTTCTATTTTGTACCGATTGTCGTACCTTCAGTTTAAGATGGTGGACATTATTTTTCATTTAGATGTCATTTGTCATTGTTTTGTGTAACTGTATAATAAGTAAATGTTGGATGTTTATTCGTTTTATGTTAAAAATATTCATTTAAATTACTATAATTTGTGTTTCTTACTAATTGTGAATGTATGTTACTGTTTGGTTTTATGAATTTTGCGTGGATTTTTCACTATATTTGACGGCAACGGTAGACAAATGACAGATTATTCCATGTGACTATCTGTATTGAATGGTAGGTATGGAAATAACGATCGTGTAAAGACTTTAAAGCAAAGATCTTTCATACGAGTCCCGATACACTTTCCATATCGGGGTCGGTATGAAAAAATTATCCTGTAAAACGCCCATTACTCGATCATTTTCTGGTCATGCATACTAATAACAGTATGCTATTGTTAGTAGACAGTATTCTAAGATATAATCTTCCGCTTGGTTCGCTTCCGAGTATTAACTCCACTTCTAGATTATAATTATTTTCCATAATGAAGAGAAGAAGCCAACCACAGATTTTCAGAATCTGACAAACTTCTAATTAGACTTTGAAATCGAGGACGGAATAGTAACATTATTCACCTTCGCGTTATGAAGAGTTAAGAGGAACGGATACGCGGCCTTTTTCACAGAAAACTTCATTTTGGATTGAATTGAATAATACTTTTTAATCAAACGGTAAAGCAAATATCTAATACGGATATGTGCTTATACATATATTATGGTTCCATGATAACTCAGAGACAATTCAACACACTTTAAAAAAAAACGGTATAAAGTCATTAGAAACAATGAAATTTTTTTTTTAACCTAACCTAACCTAACCTAACTTAACCTAACCTAACCTAACCTAACCTAACCTAACCTAACCTAACCTAACCTAACCTAACCTAACCTAACCTAACCTAACCTAACCTAACCTAACCTAACCTAACCTAACCTAACCTAACCTAACCTAACCTAACCTAACCTAACCTAACCTAACCTAACCTAACCTAATCTAACCTAACCTAACCTAACCTACTTAATCCAGTTTATAAATTTTTTGTTTCATCACTTTCCATGACTTTATATAACTTTTTAAAGATGTGATGAATTATCATTGTGATGATTTATCAGGTCACCATATATAGGCGATTAAAGAATGCAACTTTTCACGATTTTACCATTTTTCGTCAATTCGTCAAGCATTTTTTGCACGTTAATTGTAATTCTTAAAAAAAATCTTGCACTATTTAATATAATGAAAAATAAAATAAAAATATCGGAAAGGGGCTTTTTTGTAAGACATTTTAATTTTATATACGACAAATTTGTATTCCGACATAAATCGGTCGTTTGTGATACAAATTTACGCCCATCAAAATGTTTTTGTCAATTATTTTATATTGTATCATATTCATCCATTAACCTACAAATAATTGCCAAAGTTGCCTCTAAAATCATGAAAAATCTAATTCTTTAATGGCCCATTTTATATTATTTAAAATACAAATAAATAAATTAGCACATATCCGTATTAAATATTTGCTATATATTTTGATTAAAATAAATATTATTCAGTTTGGCTGTGTGTTTTGGCTTCAAATCCCAATTTATATTTTTATGAAAAAGGCCGCATTTGTCCGTGTGATCAAACAGCATAATAAAATCGATTGAAAAACGAAACTTAATAAAAAATAAAAATAATTCAGCGATCCAAGCTTAGATACATATATACATCTATATCATAGACAGAAGTATCAATTTTCATATCCCCACAACACATACATATAATAATAATGTGTTCTCACTAGAATCTTCCGTGCTGAGGATTTCATTTACATATTTTTTAAAATTTAGTGGTATGGAAAATGTAAATAAATTATAAATTTATTAAATATTGTTGTTTATGAAATAATTATAAATATTAGGTGGCGTTTTGTTCAGTTAAGTGGTTACGGTTTCAGTCTGTATTTGGTGTCAATTTGGTGTTTCTGATCTCCCTATGTTTTGTATTCAGCTTTTCATCTGAGATGTAAATGTTAAAATATTGTGTGTTTTGAATGAGAGTGGTATTTCGTTGTAGAGTTTGGTACCATGGAAAAGGAAGCTTTTTGCCCAAACTTTGTATTTGTAGTTGATTGTTACATTAATACTTAGTTACATTTTTTGCCCAAATGTTGTATTTGTAGTTGCTTATTACATTAATAGTTAGTTGCATTTTTTGCCCAAATGTTGTATTTGTAATTGCTTGTTACATGAGTATTTAGTTGCATTATTTTCTTTCTCGAATACTCTCTCGAAGAAGGATGTTGGGATTTCATCATCCGTTAGTTCCCAGCATGGATTGAGAAGTAAACTAATTAGGTGTTACTTTTTCTACGGCTTATTCTCGTATCAACGTTTTTGTATATTTCTAAGAATAAATTCTGCTTCAATGCCGGCAATCTGTTGCTAATACCTGCAATTTGTACAAGTGATTTTAATTAGGTACAAATTTAAATATAATAGACATCTGCCGGTACAGTTCTTTTTAAGAATCTACGCACTCATTGGTTTTTGCTCGAAGGCAACACGAAAAGTACAATGCTCTCCAAAACCCATAATTTTAGAAATAACGCACGTGAAAATTATTATTTTACTAACTAAATTATTATTAAATAAATCAATAACTTTATTTACCACTAAATTCGCTTCATTTATTTAAACCGACCGGTTTCGCTTAGAACAAACATCATCAGGTTACATATTAAACTAATAAAAATACGTTGTTTGTGATTATCTTTATGAAGTGAGATAAAATAAAAAATAGAATAATGAAAAAATATATACATGGGAAATCGTACAAGAGTCCCAACTGCTCCCAACCGTCTGGAACCAGAGAGACTATGGCATCCACAATTGCGGTATGTTGTGAGGCTGAAGGTAGTAACAGAGAGAAAGAGACAGATAATGGGTTACTATATTATATCTACCCGTCAACTGAAGGGTAGATTTAGGGATAGAGTTTATGGAAAATATACCTATAATGTAGGGCTAAATAACTAGTTGTAATGACCATTTGTATGGAGAATGTGAGTATCAGTAAAGTAACAGTTCTTTTTAATTTACTTTACAGGCTAACAATGTGCGACTGAATAATTAGTTGTTGAAAAAGATTTTTAATAATTTTCTAATTGTGTCGAAAAAAATACCGAAAATAGTAAATCTCCTTCCCGAAGAACACTTTTCACGTAGAAAATGTACTGAATTATTATTTTACATTAAAAATGTCAAACAAGAACCCTTCAAGAATCATTGATTTTGGTAATTACAGAATTTAGAAGAAAAGTTACCTTATTTCTGTAAAGCTTGTGAAACTTGTGGGGGTAATTAGATTTTTTATCTGCATATAATCAAGATATTTCTACGTTGTATACAGTACAGGCAGGAATCGAACCTGAAATCACTCGTCTCGAAATGCTAAGTCAAACGAAAAGTCCACATATTTAACGTAGACCACACAATGTATTGTGATGACATTATTTATAAACAAAATTTTAAAATTTAAACTCGACGTAAACTCTCGTATAACTGAAAAACTTACTAAATAATAACTTTCGGTTACGAAGCAATTTTCGTTGGTTTTCCCTAATGCACCCGTCTAGACGTTGCATGCTTTTATGGCGTGCATGAACCCTTGCACTTGCCAACGTTAAGCAGGAAATAACACCGAAAGCGAAAATACAGACTAGTACTGGGTAAAAAAACTGTGGGAAGTTTCTCTATTCATTCAACAAACCATTCTGGAAATCAATAGTATCAAGATCAGAGGTTTTCTTTGATTATCCCGTGCCAAAAATCTTTTCACGTTAACAGTCGGATTTATAGTCTTTCGTTACTTTATTAAAGAACCAGAGCGCATACCAGATCGGTTAGTGTTCTTTCGGAGTGTCAGAACCTAAAGCATGGAATGGACTGCCACATGATTTTAGAATGATCACAGATTCTATAGAATCACGAGCTAAATTAATAACTCACCTTTTTAGACAGTCATATCGATAAGGTCAGAAACTTTTCACCTGCAAAGTCCACGACATTGCAATTAAGTAAATGTTTAAAGAATGTAAACAACCATTATTTTCAAATGTAAACTGAATTTTTATGCTTTTTATGATTATTTCATAAAAATTCTCCAGTCCTAAAGGGTCCTAAATTCTCCAGTATTTTAAGATAAATATCAACTCTACTTTTGCCACTAATCTTATAATAAATGTAATATTAATGGCAGTTAAAATAGCAAAGGTAAAATCAATGTCCACTGATTTTACTAGTCTCTCACCCGGGCGACACTGAGAATAAATTTAATCGATTTATCGTAAACGTGAGCCAAAAAAGAATCCAATCTTTTATTTTGCTAATTTCCAAGATGCTGTTTATTCTATGCTTTATAGGTGAGTATTTCCAAATTAATTATCAATTAGAATTGAAGTTAACACAGTTGTGTTAGTGTAATCTGTGTATAGTTCGGGGACGAATAATAATTGTGCATTGAATATTTAAAATTGGCAATTTTTACTTATATATTTACATATTTTGAACTAGCTTTACCCCGCCACGCGTTGCTGTGGCTTAGTATATTTGTGAGGATAGAGAAACAAGAGCACGTGTTGCCTTTACGTCCAAAATATGTAGCTGTTTTTTAAAAAAAAATAATGTTTATCCAACAGATGGCGCTGTTTTTCAAAAAGCTTATTTTTACCTGTCACAGATGACATCTATATAATATAGGCATATATAAACACAACGTATTCGAATGAAGTGTTGTGTCAAAATTTTAAAGGAATCGGCGAAGAACTTTAGGAGATTTATAATTTTGAACAAACGAACATTTACATTTATAGTTATATAAATAGATTATTACAGATGTTCTCACTTTGGTGAGAACAAACCCACCAAGGATGCATAATAACTCCAAAATATATTATACATAGTAACATAATTATTAAAAATATAAATTAAATAAAAACTCAGAAAGATGACAAATTATGCATACCATAATTATCCCGACAATTTGTACCCCTAGTCAAAAAATTTGCATTTTTGAGTTAATATTGAACACATTATTTATCTCTAAACGAGCTGCACAAAATCTGAAGACAGAAAATACCACACACTTTCTTCGATTTCTTTCCCAGCTTTTAGACTTCGAATCCAATCCGAGGACAGTTTTCTGGACTGTGGAAATAATTTTACTGCGATCGTCTGCTGATTATTGTGACCAAATGAATAAGTGAGCGAACCTGTTTCTTACCAAATGATAAATAGATAAAATTAGTTTTTTTCAAAAATATTTCGATTTTTTTCATTATTCTATTTTTCTATTTATTTTTAATGTTCGTTTTTCACACGAGGGGCAGAGTTTTCAGCCTTTATGGACAGCACGCCTCTGCCGAGAAGAAACCTCTACTTAATCCTTGTCTCTCATGATCACAGTCATAACTCAAGCTTAACGGCAGTAAAGAATTGATAATTTAATTGGTAAAGTCATATATATTACAATGTTTTATAATGCAGGGACTTTATCAAACTGCAATCATCATAAAACACTTGCACCGCTACATGACTTTTATTACGTGGATAAATTAATAACGGATAAAGACTCTTCTCCTAACTTATCGATTATAAATAATAGGAAGAGAGATTTAATCCGTCACACCAATACCTTAGTTGTATTTTTATGGCTCCTGGATAACTGAACACAATTAAAATTCAACACACCTTTAAAGGTGACATGATGTCATTAAAAGCGAAGAAATAACTAACTTTTAAACCTAACCAACAAAAACATGTTAATGTAAAAACAATACAAGAGACCCAACTTCTCCCAACCGTCTGGATACAGTGAGACTATGGCATTCCTAAGCAGGGTATGTTGTGAGGCTGAAGGTAGATGGGAGGGGAAAGATATTTATTTCTTTCATTTAAACGCCCATAAGGCTTTGACATACAATGCAATTATGTTTTTTAAATACAATAACAATAAAGAGTTTACATAATATGTGAGAATATACAGATTACATAAAATATAAGATTTAACAATGCATAGGTTAACAAAATATAGCTAACATGAAACAAGAGTTTACGAAACGTAGGTAACATGAAGTTTAAGTAAATGAAATAAAAATATATGATCTGCGAATATCCTCCAAATCAATTGAATAAAAAAGGATGAAATTGTTGTTCACATTAGCCAATAAACTATGTAACTTTAATTAATTAATTAACAATCTCTATTACGCAAGATTAGGACAAGAATCGACAAAAAGTCTAATAGAAAAACATTTAGTTGAGTATTACAATATTAAACCATGTATCACAGTATTAAGTCAAGTATTATAACATTAAACCAAGTATTATAATATTAAACTAAGTATTACAATATTAAGTCAAGTATTATAATATTAAACAAAGTACTATAATATTAAGTCAAGTACTATAATATTAAACTAAGTATTATAATATTTTTTTTTTTTTTTATTTAAACGTATTTTGTAGAGTAGTAGAAATAGTTCTCACATAATCCGTTTAATGTTTGCCAAGTTCATATTTGACATACAGATTTAATAATAATGTGTTTATAGGCTGATAGACATTCAGTACCGTTAGTGTTCACGCAATATTTATTCCCTGCACTGTGTAGTCGGTTCATTATGGGGCGAGGAAGGTGGGGAAATACTCACCAAACACGGCTAAAGCCATATCAAGCATCGTTTCAATTCTGAATGGAATAAATGTCCTTATTTATTTCATGTTTTCAAAAGGAACAAGAAAATATTTCGCTAAGAAAATATTGAAATTGAATGATATTTTGAGTTGAAATGGTTAAACGCTGATCTAGAAATTCGCCACCGAGAGTTCTGTAAAAACTTAAAACGGTATTCGTTTGGTAAATTTATAGTGGCTTATAAAAAAGCAACAAACATTCGACATTTTTGGCGATGAAAACTGAGATTGTGTTTATAAATACCAAATCGGCAGCGACATGCCGTGACTAAATGCAAGATTTTTAATGTCTATATTTGTAACTGCCCATTCAAAATGTCTATATTTGTAACTGCCCATTCAATCTCTAGGCGCTTTTTATTATAAAAGATTATTTTATTAAAAAAGAAAACCTGTCTTCTGGTAGGTATATAAATCTATCAGTGAACAGTAAATATTGCAAATAATCTCTCCGCGTAAGTTTAGTATGCAATTAACGAAGGCTGAAGTAAGTCACTCTACTAATAATGCAAATGGATGCAAACATTAATTTCAGCAACCAGGTCAGGTCATTTTAACTGCTCTGTTTTTTTATTGGCAATTTAAACTCTTGCAATATGCAAATATTTATCTATGCCAAGGCTGTTGATGAACATAACAATAAAATGAAAATGTATGAATTCGTCATTCTGCGCATTTTTTTAATGTAAAAAGTTTTTAAAATATTGTCTTTTCTCAGTTTTTCAGCATCCGGGATAGTAACAGTGGCGTAGCTACCACAAAATCAGACTGGGTGGCTACAAACGCGAAAAAATACATAATAATAACAAATAAAACAATAATACTAGTAATACAGGTCAAAGTAGTATCAAAATGCATGAAATAAATGACAAATTCAGTCAATTCTTGAAATTTTGGTCTTACATTCATCTTGTCATTCATTAGTGAAGAGTCCTGAAGAGTCTTCTAGGGGGAGGGAGAGGGGGGATTTTTTTAAGTACATGTTTATAATCTAGTGAGGTATCGCTTGGGTGGAAGGAAAATGTTTTTATTTAATAATATTTTACATTCTGAAAAAAGCTCCTGCAGCCCATTATTTGCCGTCAGTCTCTTCTGTTTTAATACGAATACATAGACGTTAGTTCTTCGCAAACCTTGCCTTTGAGGAACAATGTGTGTGCCGAATTCAAATGGTACAATTATTCAGATATATATTTTTTATTTAGATCTGATGTCTCCCCAAAACTAGATCAGTGGTACAAACTAAATTTCGTGCGGTTCAACTTTTATACCTTATGTTGGCACGCAAAACAAAGTGAGTACAAGTGGCAGTATTTCTGCAAATCGATTAATGATGTAAAAAAATGTTCATAACTGGTTTCATCATACATTATTTGGTTCCCTCCCCCTAAAGAGATTGAGTTATCGAACTTTCTAAAAGTGATTGGTAACCTCTCTGCCAAGAAATTTGCATAAATGTAGTTCGCTTAAATTAGCATTAGCCTAACTTTAATAAAACCATATTTATCACTTTGGTTTTAGTTTAATTAATAAAATATGTTTAAAACATTTTAATTTTCCTAGATCTAGGTTAGGTTAGGATGAAAACCATGGGCAAACTGGTTTCGAAGACCATCAAGACCTCACAACATACCCCAAGGGGCTCCCTATTTACTATGGGCTGAAATATCCAATAAATAGAAACTAATTATGTTTGTGTTTTGACGAAATGTTGCGTGCTGTATCTATTCAATATTTAGGCCATCTTTCGTCGAGTTTCATGCGTTGAAACGTTAATTCCATTCTCCGCAGTTTTTCAAAGAAACCGATGCAATTTCCTACGTGACCACGACCACGTACAGTTATCAATGTCAGGAACCTGTGGAAAGCCACGTACTCACAATCCAACCCCAATCGGTGAGTATTCTCTTCAGGGTATCGATTCTCCAATCCAGGACACTCGCAATCGCCGTGGAAAGTACCTACATTGGTCGACATTTTTATTGCATGGGTCTCGTCGAATAATATACATACGCCAAACGTCAAACGTCATTCTAGATTGACTTCCTCGAGAATCGAGGCCCAGCTAACACTTGGCAGCTCTAGTATTCATAAATACTTACAATTATTGCAATAAGGATATATTATTATGAAGTATGATGAATTCAGTCATTTTAAGTTCATTTAGTAGAATAATATAGTAGTTTCTATAATATATATAGTTTTATTGGTAGATTATAATATGCAATGGTTAACCCTTAAATGCATACTGTTGTAAAACTGCAACATATCGTTCAAACCACCTTTAACTCTTTGGTGTATACTTAATGCATGCCGTTTTAGAATTATCAAGTTTACGGTAATATATTTTATCGAGTGGCATGACCTTTTTTTTCTTTCGCGAATGTCAAATGTCACTTTTTCTTCAACAAAGTGAAGATTCTCGAAAATTGGTTGGAGGTTAGAATTACAGTTTGGTTTTGCTGTTTTTATTTTGATTTTCTTAGGTAAGTAGATACAATAATACAATACTTATATGTAATAACTCGTATTTTTCCGGTACACTTATTAGTTTTAAGAATTTTTTTAGGTTTTTTTTTTTTTTTCATACGTAAATTGTTCATATTATTTTTTATTAAATACATGGTGTTGTAAATTTGCAACAATTTTTTTTTAATCAAATATCATTAAAAAATTACAAATAAAATAAATTCTTTATATTTCCTTGCATATGCATGTAAATATCTACAAAATATATTTTTTTCCAGAAAATTTAATAAATCATGCATTTAAGGGTTAAATAAATAAAAAAATCAACCCGTGAAAAGGGACCAGCTTAGAAGTTTTTAATAAATCAAAACCAAAACGTCATTAGAAATTATAAATTTGTAAGTAGTTAAATACCTACCTACTTAATTACACCACCATGTATTTTGTGTAGCATTATTTTTAAATATTTTAAGTAAGGAATTATAACGTCACTATCTCAATTGAAATTATTTTGAGAACTTTCTTTAGGCAGGTAGGTAACATAATATTTATTATTCCGATTTGACAGCTCGTAGAAGGAGCCACGCTCATGCGAACTGTGGCGGATAAAAAGCAGTACCAACATGGTCACCATCTTGACACGGAAACAGAACGTACAAACAAATTTACAAACAGGCTAAATGGAAAACGTTCGAGTAATACAAAACTTCGCTACGGATTTTGAATTAGATGATGTTACAATAATACCTAGTTGTAAAACTCGCTGCATTTCTTCATACCGCATTACTATGTATTATGAAGTTAGGCCCTTTACAATTATGTTTATACAGTGCGCTAACTTCAGGAGGTGATTCTACATTATGGTAGAAGTAAAAAAGATAAATATCTTTTTCCGAAATTCGTAAATTTATTTTCCCATAATAAATATTTATTCATGGATTAATATTTATTTTTCCATACGAAATACAAACAATCCAACCTTTGAACCTAAAAACTAACTTAAAATGGCAAGAGGAAAAGTCATTTTTATTTTTTACTTCAACTATCATGTAGAATCCGTATTACCCTGGACACCCTCTATTATGCGAAAAGGTTCCATGTTTATTTTGTTTTATATTTAAAATATTGGTAAAAAGGCTATAGATATTGTGTTTATGATTGTGACGTGAACGTGTTCGGTATTGTGAATTTCGCGGGTATTTTTGATGATTTGTTGATGAAAACGACAAAGACAAATGACAGATTCTTCATGTGATATATGGTTATGTTCAAGATTTCAAATTCCAAAGTATTATTTCTCATACGGGTCCCGATATAATTTCCATATGGGGATCGGTATGAAAAAAAGCATCTTATAAAACGTCCATTAGGTATCTCCAAATTGGATAATGTTGTAAAGATGAGGGAGTTGCTGTTGTTGTTGAGGTATTAAATTTCAAGGCATGACTGTCTTAGAAAACAAAGAACAAAGGAAGTCATTCACCTAAATCGTAATTACCGGTCAACTTTGGGTAAAACTTGCCACAAAAAATTAGAGAAAGGTTCACTTTCAAACAAAGGAACATAATTCAGAAAAAAATATTATAAAGCTCTTTGTTATGGAGAAGATACCCTAGAAGCAGTGACTACAACTCAAAGCATAAAAAAATGTTTTTTAAGGGAACTAATGGTGTAAAAATCTACCTGCAAAATCTTGTTTTTACTAAGTTAAGAAACAAAATTAATTTGAAAATACCTATGCAGGCAATGACGTTACAATTCATCTAGACTTGTCGTTGTCTCACAAAAATAAGATGAAATGTGGCAAGTAAGGAACTCATGTTTCTAATAAAATCTTCGTTCAAACGTTTTAGATATATGACAAAGACAGACATCAAAATAATATATGTCGTGTGTATGAGCGAAATAAACGATAGGATCGGACGGTGTTTTTTTATTTTAAAAGTTTCGTCAAATAAATTTTACATCAGCAGTATGAAGCAGATAACAATACACGTTTACTATTTTATACTAAAAGTAATACGGAATTCTATATGAGATGACCTACTGTCCTAGGTTTCCTTCTATACTTATGTGTTTCTAAGTTCGCTATCTCACTTTCTCCAGTGGCTGAAAATGTTTGGGAAACAATCGAAATAATTGTATTTTTATAATAATAAATAATTTGTGTGGATTTACGAAAGCTGTTATTTCTTGGCTTTTTCTTGTGTTTGCCATGAAATGCAAAGTTTTTAAACTTTTTATGAAATTGAAAAAAAGTACGACAATTGACGTTTATTTTGCTTGCCACTTTGAGAAACTTATTTGTCCAAATGTACTTGTTTGTCTATTCTTACGTTAAATATATATTATATGTTTATCTTGACTAAGAAACCATTGGTTTCGAAACATGTCGTATATTTTGATTAAATAGTAGTGAACACGAATTTATTTATTTACATTAAGATAATGACAAGTCGTGGCTTGAACATTTGAACAAGGTTTCGATAAAAGTTCTAGAATTGATTCGTACAATAGAAATAAACATAATTATTAGCATAACGACTGACAAAAATCATTCGTTTTTACAAGTCTGGACATTCTTGGACAAACGAGAATGGGATACTTAATAATTAGTATGTAGAGTATTGATTAAGTATCAACAATTCATTATTTCCGAGTCTACGGAAAGGAATATTGAAGTAGATGAATTATACTACAAAGGTGAGTCTAATTTTGAAAATGCAAATTAGATCAGTCTTTTCTGAAGTTTTTTTGAAGAATGCTGGCTGGAAATAGTTCCACGCGTGCGTAGGTCTTCGCGATGTAGGTGAATGAATGGAGCTGTAATAATAATAAATAAATAATAATAATTGGATGACTTGTATAGCGCCGTTTTTGTGCAAAATCAAACTTATACTTATAATACATTTCTACAGTGATCTATGTTATTACTTAACTATATATGGAGAAAATATACAGTACAATGTAATGCCACGCGATTCGTTCTGCGCTGCGTACGAGGGCCATCGGTCCAGCTCGTCAGCGCTAGGTCGTGGCACTATTTCCAGCCTTAAAGTTTGTGTTTTCATTATCACCATATTTTTCAGAATCAAAACGTTATTTTAAAAGCTTTAGCGGTGTTTAGTGATCAGATCTAAATAGCCAGGTTCTTCCCAACCTTCCTCTCCCCCATCTCCTTCCCTCGGAGATGCCAAGTCTCTCTAACTCCGAGCAGTCAATAATAATAATCCAGTTTTTTTTTATATCCCTGTCCCAAAACGTTAGGCGCCCCTTTAACTCGCAAAAAACGGGTGCATCTCTATTGTGGGGCTTCTTTGTTACTGGGCCCTGAGCATATTGATCATGACATCCACCGCTATCCCCGTCTCTCTCTTGCCCACAGACATTTCCGTCTAGTTCACTGTTGGCATGCTGGACCGTGTGTCGTCACCTCTTCTGTAATTGGCCCAGCGAGCGCAGAGCGCGTGGTTACAGTGGAAATTTCCATGCTTTGAAGAAGTGGGGTACACCTACTTTCAATAGCTTCAGGGGTTCGCAACATCATATATTTGAATTAAATAACTTCTTTTAAAAGTTTTTTTTTGTGAAATTGTATCACCGGAGTGGCACTCTGCAAAGGCATAAAACGCCTGAAAACACTTTTCATTATTATTTTCAAAATACTTAAATATATAAATAATTGGTTGTGTTGTTTCAATCTCTCATCACGTTTGATGACCATCAAAGATATTGGAAGAACGAGATATGCTATGTTGGCCGCCGGACCGTAGCCCGAGTACTACCTAATTAGGGTACTTTAAACGGTATCGGGACGTGTACGCACAGAAATCTGTTCTATGTATTAGTGCGGATACCTTAGCGCAAGCGAAGGTGTGCAGTAGTATTGGTGAACAAAACCGGCGACACTCGGCAAAACAATTCCACTCAGTACGAACTGCGCATAGCACATCTCGTTCTTCTAATATCTTTGATGACCATGAAATGTAATGAGATTCTTGGTCCATTTCAGCATTTTTTAGTGTAATTGTGATACAGCTGTCAAGCATATGTTCTAAATAGTCTTCGTGGATATGATAAAATTCGAAAAAAGTAAATTTAAAAATACATTATGTCAAAAAATAAAAAAAATAAATTGTAATTTTTTTTTCAGTAGCCAAAATTTATTGGAAAGGTATCTGTAAATAATGTAAAACAAAGTCACTATCCGCGTCTGTGCGCTTAATTCTTCTAAACTACGCAACGGATGTTGACATATTTTTGATAATTTAGAGAATTTCTTCTGGAAAGTTTATTTATATACCAAATGCATATTATTTTTATAGAAAGTAGAGAAGTCTCCAAGCAACACCGGGTAGACGTAAGCAAGCGTAAAGTAAATGTATTTATTTGCAGAAATTTTAAAAATTAAAGGGTTTTTTGCAGTTACGATAGGTAGATACCTACGTTTTTATTGTTTAGGAAGGACGCTCGGTTTTCGGTTTGATGTATGGAGTTCGAATTCCAAAGCAGGTGCCAAATTGTTCATTCCCATTTCGAGATAAGGAAATTTTGTAAATAAGTCTGTAAGTACTGCAACTATTTTTGTATGAGAGATATATATTTAAATGGGCTTCTAATGTAATAACATTACTTTTAGACACTTGTCATCTCTAGCTAAAATCATAATTCTATTTCCTCATAGTAAAAACCACGTTCGTTTGTGGTTTCCTTTGTCATCGAAAGTAACTTTCCGTTCGGTCAAACTCGTTTCAATCTTGAAAAAACATTCTAACATTGTGCGACGTTGTGACCGGCACCACTCCATTGATTAAATCAGTGCTCTGAATCAAACTAAACCAACCGGGACGCCGTTCCGGTTCGGCAAATCCATCGTACTGTTCTTCTTCGTGAAAAAACACCGCTTCAGCATGGAATGTTTTGAAAATATTATGTTGTAAATAACAGCTGTTGATGTCCTGATTACTTTTGACTATTTTTGGTAGTTATTGCAACAAAAAAGACATATTAAATAGTAAGTTAAATTTAAAACTAATCAACTAACCGTCATGCGGTTTTGCAGAAGAGGTTGACAGAGGGGTCGAACCTCCGTGTTGAACTCTGTGTTGGCGCACATAGTTCTAACATCGTCACAATTAATAATAATATTTGATGATGATGATGATTTGTATAACATTTTTGTGAAAAATCACCTCAAGGGCCCTGTACAAATACGTAATATATTTCAACATTTTTGTATGTACTCTTCTGTTATTCCGACTCTGCATGACCCGAAGAAAGTATTTGATTCAATTAAACAATGTATTTTTTTCGGGTGATCTTCTTTGAATACTAATTTTCGCGTGATATTATTAATTACAATCTTATCTTGGCACTCTTTTCTATCTAAAAATATAATTATTCATCGAAATAAGTAGTGGGAGTTCCGGTTGGTAAAATTGTTGATTACGAGCACTTGATATAAGATGGGCAGAAACTTTAATTTTTACTGCGGGTAAGTATTAATCCTATGCACATGTATAATGAAGCATGTGGACACTGTACGGTTTTTAAATGCAGCAAAAATGTCTTTTGCCAAAACACGTGCTCCCGTATTCATAATTATTAAAAACGCACGTGAATAATCTAACTAATAATATACTTTTCTATCCATGGCAGCCATTCGAAGCCAGGAGCTTTTTAACAGAGCAGTAGAAACGAAGCTCTCATCGACGTGTTTTCCCTTTCTGGCCATGGCGGCCATTATCTGCACATTTTTGAGGTTGTTATTGGCTAGAAAAAGGCGCTGGGAGCGTTTCAATAGAGCAATAGAAAATAACACAACGCACAAGTGCCGTATTTGAAATTTCACGCGAAAATAATACTTTGAAAGCAGCATTAATTTTTCTATATCGGAGAACGTTCCTACAGAAAATATTCACATTGAAAAAATTATTATATTTTGGCAATTTCCACAAATAAATTTAATGCTATCCGAGGAATTTAATTTATTTCACAACTTGTTGCACTATGTTGTCATGTATTGAATTCGATATATTTATTCTTATTACGTGTTTCAATTGCTTTAAAATTTGCCAATAGTTGCTTTGATCGGTATTTTGGCAGAACATTGTGAAGCACCTTGGCATAAGCAGTGTCGTAGCGATAATCGGGTAACCTTCAAAGTAATTTTTTTTCGTTATGGAATTAACTACACCGCAGGCAATCATTTTTGCGCAGAATAATATGACCCCACCGTCGAGATTGATTTAACTTGTTTTCAACATGCATCAAGTGCAGTTCATAAAATAATACCATTCCTATAATAAGAAAAAAAAATTACCCACGGCGATTTTTTCAGAAATATTTTGCTTATCATGTTGTATTACGTTCTTGGTGATTAGTGAAATTATGCCATCTTCGTCAAAATGGTCAACTTATCATAAATAATCCAAATATTTTTATCCAAACGTTATCACAAATCATTTTAATTTGTGCGTTTTTTTTTGACAATATACTTACCTATCTCACTTTCACTTTTCTAAAATATTATACATATATTAGATGAAATTTTAAGAAAGACATGGTAGAATAAATTTTAGGTCTAGGTCTGAATTCACACAAAACAGTTCGGTGAGGACCCCGGGGGCACCTGCCCAATAGATTATCCGCGCGTTACGCCACTAACTGGGCAAACAAGAATCAAGTAGGTAAATAGATAACAATTATCAATAAGTTCTTTAGATAATACTAAAGGGTGGAGTCTCTATTTAAACACCGATTTGCAATACCTGTGTGCTACACAAACTACTATCTACGTAGATAAATTATATAAAGATTTTAATTAAAAAATGTAAAAGATTATTTACACCTCATAAGGTTATTTATTTTTATGTTATCGCTAAATTACCGCTTACGAAATGATCGGTTAGAGCCCACCACATTTTTTTAGGGTTAGGTTCACATAATATTTATGGTTAGATTTGAAAATTAGCTGAAGAAAATTGTTTTCTTAATTTGCTAATAAATTAATGCTATAGTGAAATTCTTACCTAACCTAACCATAAAAATATGTGGTAGACTATAACATACAAATACCAAATCAAGCAGAGTAGAACCCCATTTTATTCACGTACTTGCAGGTTATCGCCCACCACATATTTTTTAGGCTAAGTTAGTTCAGCTTAGTTTCAATTCGGTAAAGTTATCTAATTATCCAACCTAATTTATGGTAGACGATAACCCACAAGTACTCAATTACTCAAGTGGGACCCTATTGGATTAAAGTACTTGTTTACACTACTTATTTTGTAAGTTTAGGTTAGGTTAGGAATTTGGCTAATCTTCCAACCTAAAAAATATGTGGTGGGTCATAAAATTATATTTCAGTTGATAATTTAAATAATCTGTAAGTTGCTCCCAAGGAGTAATATATAATATGTTTAAAGATAATTTAATTTACTCCAAATTCAAGTACAAAATATAGTAAATAAATTTATGAGAAGAGTAACTTGGGCCATTTAGACATATATATTTCAATTTGCTTTTCAGAAGCCGAAGTTACATATAAATAAATTATTATATTGTGCAATAGAAAAATTGCTTAAAAATTAATTGTCAATATTAAAGGGAACTCACCTATTTCATGAAACTAGATGAACACAAAAATCCACGAATAATGGAAAAGATATAGCTACAATTTATTAGCCATGAACTTAAAATGTTAGTTGGCACCGACTTTACTCACAAATTGGCACTTAATACTTGAGAAGTAATAACAACAATAACGAGATTCTAAATTCAAAATACAACTTCAACTGTACGGACAAAAGAAAGGATAATTCAAATTTTCAAAATTAGTACGAAAACAAAGATTTACAATGCCCGTTTCTGCGCAGACGCACGCGGACGAATACAGTCACTCGAATATATTTTTGCAACTGCAATGGCCAGCTTTCACGTTTGTCAAAATCACATGACTAATTTGCAATGTGTTGGTAGAGGGGAAACGCACACTCCTTTCCTTGCTACTAGAACCGTAGTACAGCGAACCAAAGAACGAATCTCTTCGAGAATCGAGTGCGCGAACTTCACTGTGATCAATAGACAACAATAATGGCGGCAACGTTTCACAACATAACTGTGTCACCATCGTTGCTTCTTGCTTCTTCGTTTCAGGTGACGTTATCTTTGACTGAGTCCATGTTGTGGCTAGGTTTGACACTGGCGATGGATTCTGAGATGGATGAAGCGGTGTTGTGAGGTGAAATAGTGCCCGATAGAATGAGTTGTGCGGCCATTGCCGAGCGCGAAACGTCAGATAGCGGAAGAAGCAAGGGACTGTTTGGGAACAGAGTGAGGGGTACGCACCCATTGGGTTACGAACAGTTAGAAATATACTTACAACAAATCTACTTTATAAATGCCTATGCCTTTATAATATTCTCATCTTCATCAATTGATTCGTAATAATAATAATAACATGGCATTTATATAGCGCAGATTTATAAAAACTTAAAAACGGTCATTTAGTATTAGTGGTCAAGTTCTTAAAATTATTCCTACAGTGTGCCTTTCCTAATACAGATATAACACTTAATATACTGTTTATACAAAGTGATGACAAAACTTAGAATAACAATAACAGTAGGAATGGACAAAACAATAACATTAAAACTAAAACATAATATAAAGCAGGAGGTAGTTTTTGCTCAGAAATTAGAATTTTCTGAGCATTTTAAAAAGGTACAATAAGGAGGCAACCGAAACCAAACAATTACCGGAATTTTGAGAAAATGGCCTATTATAAACTATTGAAAAGAACTTAAGATTTATGGATGGTAAGATTTTTCGTATAATTTTGTTGTAAAGCTCATTTAAATTCAGCCAAATTCTTAGTAAGAGCTGAGGGAGTGTATTCCAGATGAGCGGGCCATTTACACGAAAAGAGCGATCATAGTAAACCGCTCGATTTGACCTAGAAAGCTCGATTAGACTTAGAGTAGTAAGCTGTCTATTGCGTTTTGTCTGACACATAGTTCCGATATATAGGCTGGCTGGCAGCTTTTATTACAACCACCGCCAGACCATAATGAAAATATGCACTGAAACTATTTATATTGTCTTAGTTAATGTTATTACTTTTAGTAAGTCATTAGTTATAAGTCTTACTTATAAGTCACTAGTTATAAGTCTTATTTGGAAGCCACTAGATCTAAGTCTTACTTATAAGTCACTAGTTATAAGTCACTAGTTATAAGAAGTGATGAGTTGTAGGTTAGATAAAAGTAAGTTTTTAACCCCATTTCTTCACGAAGGCGCTGCACAATTTATCTAACTAATATTATTATAGAGTTATACCGATAGAAATTTGGATAAAATTTTCGTTTTCCGCTTATTTCTAAATACACTCAAATATTAAAATAACACCATATTTCAAGTTAAGTAGCACAAGAAACAGCTATTTATTTACGTAGACGGAGATGGAGAACCATTGAACCCAACTTTCTAGAATCTAATGCAATCCTCTCAGCTAATCAATACGGCTTTAGAACCAAACTTTGCACCGATGACGCTATCTTTAGCTTAACCAAAAACAAATACTCTAACCTTGACTCTAACACTAAAACGCTAACCATTTTCTTGGATTTAAAGAAAGCGTTTGACACAGTCAACTACAGAATTTTAATAAAAAAATCTCTAAAGACGGTATTAAAAACAAAAGTATCATGTTATTAAAAAGCTATTATATTGAATCGCCAACAACGCACAAAAATAGGAACAAGCTTAAGCACTCCTCAAGGAACTATCTTAGGGCCACTACTCTTTCTAATCTACATCAATGACCTATGCAATATTGCAATACCAGGCAAAATTCTCTCTTTTGCCGATGATACTGCAATAACAGTACAAGGTAAAACGTGGGAAGAAACAACCAGCAAAGCCAACAAATGTATTGCAACAGTCAAAGATTGGCTTGATAGAAATCTCCTCAGTCTAAATTATGATAAAACTATCTTTATTCCCTTTTATAATTCCCAAAATTCATCCCCTAAAAATAATCTTAATCTGAAGTTCCACAACCCTAATTGTAACTTTGCGATATGCTCAAATTGCGAAGACGTGAAATTCGGACAATATATCAAGTATTTAGGTGTAACTATAGACTGCCAACTCAAATGGACTTACCATATAGAAAAGACGGTCAATAAACTGAGATATCTAAGTTACATATTCAAACGAATGAGCAACATTGTCAATATAAGAACCATGAAACTTGTTTATGACGCGTTAGTGCTTTCATCTATTTCCTATGGAATAATTGCCTGGGGAGGAATTTACAATAACCACGTAAAACCCTTAGAAATCGCTCAGAAGTCCATCATTAAAATAATGTACCAAAGGACCAAGACATAAACCAGTTATTTCAAGAAACTGAAATTATGGAACTAAGACAGATCTATTGTATTCAATGTCTCAAATTTATATTTAAACGTCCTATCAATTTCACCAAAAACACAAATCGCTCGAGCCAGAGACATACAACATGCGTGTTCACAGTCCCTCACTGAAAAAACTAGGCTGGGCCAAAGGCACATCAACTATGATGCCCCAAATTGTTCAATTATTTACCCAATTCCATCAACATGTGTCAAAACCTGAACTTATATAAGAAAAATGTTGAAAGTTGGATAAGAAATAATTTCGAAGCGAGTAACTTTTTTCTATAATTTAAGCTATCTGTTTCTAAATAACTAAAATACGACATGTCTTTCGGTGAATTAAAGATTAATTTCTGTAAATCAAAGAAATATACATGCATCTATGTTTTATGTGTGTGTGTGTGTGTGTGTCTGTGTGTATATTTGTAAATTAAAAAATATATATAGAAACTTCTGTAAACAAAAACCAATCACATTGATCTCTATAGATACTTTTTACAAGTTTAAAAAAAATATATTTTAAACACCACTGTTTTATCCTTACACTATAATACCCACGCTCAGGCTTCGCTTTTGTGGGATTTTTTTGTTACTCTTTCATTCTATATTACTATGTATGTACCTGAATTGTATATGTATCAAAAATTTTGTTCATAAAAAAATAAAAAAGTTCCTACCCACCCTTAGTATCTTTTCCTTCCCAGATCTTCCCCTTCTTCCTCTCTTTCCTTTACCTAAAAATACCCGTCATACATTATCCCCAAATATGATAAAGGCCCCGAGGGATTTTTTCCCAGGACCTCATGTGTGGAGCTAATGTCAAAATTTATAATTTCGAAGGAAATTTAGGTTTTTATTGATTAAATATACTGTTTTAGACGCGGGATCTACTATTCACAGAACTACAAGTATGTTATGTTATTTATATGTAGTTACGTTTAAATCTAAACGTTAAGTTAAAATGTTATCGATCCCCCATTCGTTCCTCCCCAGCTGTGTTCCAGAGGCTATACATACGCTTTTGCTTTGTTTTCCATCTCCTTCCTTTACATTTGGATAGACTGAATGGTTTGAGAAGGATATAAGGAAAAAGGACAAATTTAATAAGAGCTTCACGCGAGATTTACTTAGTGAACTAACCAAGCACTTCTTACAGAACGTGTTACGGATTTCGTCAAGATGTTTTGTATAATTAATCCTTTGAAGAAAGTAAACAAGTTTCTGTTATTGTTACCAAAAAAAATGTAATTATTAAGTTCTGCAAGTATTTAAGTTTTAGAACGTAAATGGAAATCGAACGAATGATTCTAAAATAACATTCATTAGGAAAGGAGGGAAAATTATTTTTTCCCCACTTCTCAGTATGTTCACAAACCTAAACAAAATAATACATTTAAATAAGCTAATAACACTCACGCATTGATGTTAGTCTACGCAGTCACGTCATTATTAAACAATTAAGGAAACTCACAGAATATAGAATCTATTGTCACAATTACTTTCTCAGTAAATCGATTTAACAGGTAATAACAGAAACGTATAAATAATTCCTCTCAACCACGATAATAAAATAATACACAGCTGTCTAAACTAAAATAATAATAATAAAATTATTAAATTTCGTTTTCGTTAAATTAAAACAAAAGTTCTAAACAAATAAATAAAATAAAAACATGTGCATTTGTAGAATTTTTTTACATATTTGTACACGCTGTACAAATCATCCCAATATTATTATTATTGTACGTAGTTCAAAACAGAAAAAATGGATTACTATTTTCAGCATTGTGTGCTGAAAATAAGTTGTGTTAGCTAAAACATCGAAAATTCCGTGTTTTTAATCTTCACGCTAAAAGGTAGTTGCAAACAGACATCCTTGATCACTTGTTTTAATCCTTCACACATTTTCAGAAGTTAGTGAGTTCCATTTAAAAAAAAAAATCGGATTAACATTCGGAGCAAATTTCAGTTCAGTTACGTAGGATGGTCCGTTGCTCTGTAGGGAATCCGCTTGCACAGCGCGGGTGTAAACAGTGCACCCTAAAAATATGATTTAAGACTTTCACGGCCAAAAGTATTTTTGTTATTTGTTTTTGGGGTGTTATGCCGTGTTGCGCTAACTCCTTCTTTAGCCAACGTTTCGGACAACATTGCAGTGTCCATCATCAGGGCAGATGTGTTATTTAACACAACCTCAAATAACACATCTGCCCTGATGATGGACACTGCAATGCTGTCCGAAACGTTGGCTAAAGAAGGAGTTAGCGCAACACGGCATAACACCCCAAAAACAAATAACAAAAATGTGCACCCTAAAGTTTAAGTTTAGATTTACGGAATTCAATACTTCCTTTGTGTGAAAGCACTATGAAACAATACATGGTTATTACTTCAATGGTGAAAACCAGAGATGAAAAAAAAGGACCAATGTGGCCAGATTGGTTTTTACCGTGTTTTGTAACAAAGTGTTGCCCTTGACCTCTAACCTTAACCTATGTACCACGCTCGTGTCTGTTCTTACTTACTAGAGGTGAGGCGTATTTATCGTACCCAGTAAAATTACCCAGTATTTACATGCGATACTTTGTACTTGTGACAAAATACCTGGTTCCAAAATACTCACAAGTATTTTATACTGGGGCTAAATATTGTTAATAGGTATTTTTATGGGTATTTTTGATGGGTATTTTTAATGGGTATCTTTTATGGGTATTTTTAATAGGTATTTTTGACGGGTATTTTTGATGGCTACTTTTCATTTTTGATCGGTAAAATGTGGGGAATTTTTCGACAGGGAATTCCGTAGTCAACTGAATGTGAGTACTCAGTACAGTACAGTTAACAGATTATTAATCTTATCCGAGTATTGATTCAATACTTGTATTTTGTAACTGTACTTATTCCAAGTAAGGAATGTGTTTCACTCAGTTTCACAGGACCCATCACCCATCTCTCGAATCGTCACATTTCGAAATCGTCAACTCCCAATTTAAGGGATATTATTTAGAAGGACGGGACAGCGCGTACGCAGTCCCGACTACCAAAAATTACGCGCCCGAGTTATCCGCATTAGGGATAATCGCAAGGGTCAGCCGAACCGGAGTGCAATGGAACAGCCTCGCCCTGGGGGTACCGCCTTAGTGATCACGGTGTCCCCTACGCCAGGTAAGTATGCTTTAACTGACAAATCCTGGACTATATATTGACCTGTGGGAATTTTCCGTTTGCGAGCTGCGAGCATAAGTGTGGCCATCTCTACTTCTGAAATGGAACTAGTAAGTTTTCCATTTGAAGCCTTCTGTTTTCTTAATATTTTGCGCTGATTGTTCTCTGCAAATCAAGAGCTAATTAGCGTGAGATAAATTTAGCAAAAATATTTTTTTATTCAGGTTTTTTAATATTTTAAGACATGCGTTGAATTTAAAATAAGAAAAGTACTTCACTTTTCATGAAAAAAATAGCTCTAGTTCTCCAAACTAATGTTCACTGACATTATTTATCGGTAGGCAATCATGAACGTTTGACAGTTAAAAGAATAGTAATTTACATGTCCTTTTAGTTTCTAATTAACTACCATGACCTGACCATGGCCAACACATAGGTACTACAATCAATGGGTGAAGTTATTGCAAACATTTGAACATGTGTGGATTCTTTTGACAATGATGTCAATGTAGCAGATCCCACCGAACTCTTCAAGAAAGGAAGATATGACTAATATAATATTTTGGTTCATTTCTAACCTGTTTCATGTAAAGCATGTTAAGTGTTTTCATTTAACACTTTTACATGCTCTACATGCACATGCCATTGTTTACCTGAAAATATTGTTATTTCATGGCATGTCATATAATCAATCGAATACATCTTTTGTGATTGACAAGAATCCAGATGATTAATCGTGGATGAAAAATGATGTTGTTTTTGAACTAACATTAATTTCACTTTCAATGTACTTACCGTATACCGTATTTTGCACTGGTATTTTTTGCACTTATTAGAGATTTGTAACATACAAATATTCTAAATACCATAATTGGTTAGTGTGTTCGTGTAAAGAATGGTAACCAACATTTTTTCTCATTTTTCAAGTTTTATTATTTTTTATTATGTTGTTTCAACTTGCCTAAATTAGAGGCTAAAATGAGGAACAGTAATTTTCTAAGCGCTAAATATGGCAAGAAAAACATGATGTATAATATATATTCTCATATATTATACATCATGTTTTTCATCTATATACACTACCTACTGTATATATTTCAATATTTTAACAACATGCCCCAAAATAGTGTTTATTCTGGCCCTGTTAAATAAAATTGAAACAAAACAGCTAGTTCGTAACATAACTTCCCTGTCATTGGTCATTGTCACCTGTAAAACAGCGAGACTGGCATCCCCAATTGGGGTATTTTGTGAGGCTAGAGACGGTGGGGAGGGGAACGAGATGGGGAAGAGAATATTCAGACCTCGAATATTAATCCTAAAGCTATTTCGAGCAACGTTTCAAATCTGAATGGTTGTTTTACACCAGGGCTATTCTGAGAGTATCTTTCACTGTGGAACGTGCCGCAAATATGCTATATATTATTTTTAATTAATAAATTATAGAAATAACAAAAAATAATCAAATTAATTTTTACTTTTCGACTTTTTTGTCACATGAGAACGGGTCATTTAAACACCTTATTCGGAGTTTTTCTTGTACTATTTTTCATATACACCAAAAAATTCCTGTTTCATCAGCGGGCTAAAATATAACGATGTAAATCGAGCACACTGAAGTCAACACATAACACCGTCTACAACAAGGGTGGCCAACCCGCGACCCGCTGGGTGTCTACTTGTGGCCTGCGGAGCATGTACACATATTTTTTTCTTTTAGTGTACGTACAACCACCAAAAGAACATTCCAACGTGCGTAGTTCGTATCATGTTATATGGAAGTATCTCAGTACATTGATTCAACTATCGTGACGATTTTTTCTATGGTATATTCGTGTTAACCATAGACATATGAATATTAGTAGACCTGCCCTAAGTGATTAAAAGCGTATTATCCCCACTCCCCATACCGGTTCCATTGGAGCCGGCTGGGCTCGCGTATGGCCTCAAGTGAAATTTGAAAACGTGACGTCATCATTCTTGTGCGAACTATGGTCGAGGCATCATTGGTTCATTTTACGAAATAACACGGCAAAATGTTGACTTGTGATATGAAAACTTGTAAAAATAGATGTGAAAAAGAGAATAAATCCAATTGTCGTATTACATTCCATAAGTAAACATTATTTTACTCTATTTTAAGCTTATTCACACCGTATTATATGGATCAGTTTTAGAAACATATACTATCACATCACAATGTAGCGATTCTCAAGTGTGCTCATCGTTGTTTACTGGGGTAAGTAAATTATGAAACATTTGTAAAAGTGTCTTAAGGTGACACAATACCCTGATAACGGGGATTTGCCCCGACGCTCACATTTTAATTATTTCTGATGAGCTTATTACTAAAATGTTAAATGTTTCTAGAGGAATTCGAAGGGATGCAAGTTATTTATATTTAAGATTAATAAAAACAGGACCTTATCATTAAATATACTATGTAAAAAGGTATGTATATTTTATTAATTGTAAAATGTTGTAGGATAAGCGGCAAGCACCAGATTTTATTTTTGTAGACGATGAATTAGTAACTTCCCGACGAATCCCTCTAGAAACATTAGAGATTTTATTAATGTATTCATAAGAATTAATTAAAATATAACACTCTGAAATTTCCAATTTCTATACCGCTAAAGGAAACACAGCCGTAAGTACTTTAATACTGTAACGTATGCAACTGTATTCGTGTGCAGGTGCTGAAGTACTTAGAACGTTCCAGCTCAGTGTCGGCTAGAGGTGTGAATAACGGTTCTTTTCCGATACCTAATATAACAAATAACACCCCAACCCAATAACATAGTATCATACCTGTTATTTAATAACATAGTATTCCAAGAATTTGGATAAGCTTGTAGATACGTAATAACGAACGGCATCGTTATTCGTTGCTGGGGCCGAGCGGCTGAGTCGATAATGAAATGTTATATTCATATTAGGGCAGGAGAGGAGCATAAAATAAATAATGTTTATAATTTGATGATTTTTATTGCTTTGCACTTTTCTAGTGACAGTTAGGTTGCATATACATTATGAAGTACATAAAATTGTTGAATTAATTTTGAATAAATACCTCAAATAAAAAATATATATTTTTACCACTGGAGCGATTACAGAAATAAAAAATATTTTCTTTGATTGCTTGACATTCCTGCGCGAAAAAATTTCATTACACATTAAAAATATTTTTTTATTTATTTATTTATTTAATTCAAAAAACAGTTTTTACATAAAAAGCATACTCTGCACATCTCACTAGGGCATTCCTGTATCAAGATGTGCAGCTTTACAATAATATCATTTAAAAAATACATATATGTAAATTTAAAATAATAACAACATTAAATTAAATTTAAACAAAAAAAGAAAAGTTTATGACACGGACGTTTCGAGACCGGTAGACAAAAATAAACAAAATTTTAGTAAGAAATGTATGAAAAAAATAAAAACAAAAAACAAAAAAGTCAACAAAAGAAAAGAAAAGAAAAGAAGCATTATTAAGTAAGTTGGCAACAATAATATTCTTCTGTTAACTAAAGTACAAGGTACCTGTGCTGGCTTATCAGACACAGGCATAGGAAACCATACTGATAAGATAAAGAAATAAGAAAAAATAAAAAATAACTAGATAAAAAAAGGTAAATAATAACCGATAGGTAAGTAGATAATATTATAATAAAAAGTAAGTAAGTAAATATTTTAGCTAGACAATAATTAAAGTAAATATTAATACGATAATTAAGTAGATAATAATAATAATAAGTAACATAATAATAAATAACCAAAAGTTATTTTAGAAGTAAATAAGTGCATGCGCAGTAAGTAAATAAGGATTGTATCGAAACAGAGCTTCCACAAGGAATTATGATATAAGCGACAACATGGGTGATCCAAAATCATCATTCTCAGCTAGTACGGAGATTTTGACCATTTTCTTGAATGAATTTAACGTACCTATAGTTTTTATATTTTCTCCAAGCATATTATATAGCAACGGAGCTTTATATGAAAAACTCCTTTGTCCGAAGGATGTTCTGGTATACACCGGCTGATACATTAAAGAAGAACCCATTCTAGTGATGCGCACTTGTTGAGATCTTTTGGCAGTAATAGTGTTGTTGAAAAATTTACAGAGAGCCTGTATTATGTACAACTGCCTTATTGTCATAATTTTGCTTTCACTATATAATAACTTTGATGGATACATAAAATTTCTCTTATACATTATTTTTAAAATTAATTTTTGCGCAACATTCAAAGGCTCTAAGGTAGTCTTGTTACAAGAACCCCAACAGACAACATTATATGAAAGCATTGATTGAACTAGAGCATAATATACAGTTTTTAATGTAACTTTGTCCAATATGTTTCTTAGATTTTTGAAAATGTAGGTTAGCCTTCTTATTTTGTTTCTTAATGTAGTAATGTGATTGTTCCATTTTAAATTTTTATCAATAATTAAACCCAGGTATTTGATGTTGTCTACTCTTTCCAAAGATTGACAGTTACACTCCTGCACACAACAATGTATTTTTAATGAACGTTCCAAAGATGGTTGATTTACAGAGGAAATGCTAAAAGTAATATATTTAGTTTTGTTCATGTTTAAGGTTAACAAGTTTTGATCAAGCCAATTTTTGACTGCCCTTAATCCTGCCTCGCACTTAGCATACGTTTCGTTCCACGTGTCAGCAGCAAACACCAAGACAGTGTCATCTGCAAATACAATTGAAGATCCAGAAAATTTCAGTTTACAGAGGTCGTTAATATATAACAAAAATAGAATTGGACCCAGAACACTACCTTGAGGAACACCATATACAATTGATTTATTTGAGCTAATGTGATCATTAATTATTACTCTCTGTGTTCTATTTTCAAGATATGATCTGAACCAATCTAAAGATTTATTAACAATACCCATTGAACTGAGTTTTTTTAAGAGTAAACCGTGGGATACGGTATCAAATGCCTTAGACAAGTCTAAAAAGACGGCCATTGCTTTATTGCCAGTATCAAGAGCTTCTACGACTGTGGTAATCATTTTTAAAGCAGCATCACTTGTTCCCATGTTCTCTCGGAAGCCAAATTGATTATCTGAGAGAATTTCATATATTTTTACATAAGACATCAACCTAATTTTAGCTAATTTCTCTATTATTTTTGATAACGTATTTAGCAAGGAGATAGGTCGATAATTATTTACATCTTTGTCATCTCCTCCTTTAAATAAAGGAATAACTTCGGAATTTTTGCAATGATTAGGGAACAAGCCATTCTCAAAACTAACATTTACAATGTGTGTAATAGGTATTACTAGTTCAGAAGCATTTTGTTTGTAGACCATTGCACTTATATTGTCATTTCCACTCGAAAAACCTGATTTTAGCTCATTAATCACATTTAAAACTTCATTACAATTCGTTGGTTTGAATTCAAAGCAGGCATTTTGCATAGATTGTGTTGGATTATAATTTTTTACTAAAGATTCTTCACTGGTGTTATTTGCACTACACAAAAGATTAGCAAAATTTTGACCTATATCACTAAAAAAATTATTCACATGGTTAGTAATGACTGTTGGATTATCATTTATGGATACAATGTTATTATTTACTTTCAGTTTATTTATGGGCACTGATTCCTTTTGCAAATCCAATGCTTGTTTTATTATTTTCCATTCTTGCTTTATGTTTCCTTTTACCTCGTGAAGCTTCCCTTTATAATATGTCTGTTTGGTCGTTTTTATAATTTTAGAACACCAATTTCTGTATCTTTTATAATGTGCAAACAGTTCGATATTATTTGGTTCTTTACGACAACTCTTGTGTAATTTGTCACGTTTAATGAGGCAGTTAACAATTCCAGAAGTTATCCATGGTTTCAAGTGCTTTTTATTACAATGGATTCTCTTAGTATATGAGCAATTTCCAATATGTAATTTTAGACGTCTTATGAAATTATCAGCTGCAGTATTGACATCACTGGTGGATAAGACTGTATCCCATGTTTCCTCTTTCAGTGTCGAATTTAGTAGGTCATTATCCACAGTTAGTCTAAGCTTTACGTCTATTTTTTTTGATTTTGTTACTCTGGATTTAGGATATTTCAATAATGTAGCAAAATGGTCTGTAATACTGGTCCTGAATACAGCACTCTGAGGATCGTCTTTTGACTTAACCATAATGTGATCAATACAACTCTCAGTACTTGATGTTACTCTAGTCGGTGAAATAATTAATGGTTTTAGACCGTGGTAAATCAAAAGTGAAAGATATTGTTCACTTTTTATGCTATTCATATCCAGAATATTTATATTTATATCACCACATAAAATCACTTCATGGTTATGTGTTGATACAGAACGTAGTAAGTCATTTAGGTGGTCAAGAAAGGTATCAATGTGTGCTTGAGAAGGAGATCTATAAACTGCTAAAACACATACATTATAAGGTAGTTGTAATTTAAGACAGTTGGCATGTGGAATAGTTATTTCTTCAACAGAAACTATGACATCATTCCGAGTGTAAACGACAATTCCATCATTTTGTAAATAATTTTTTTTGGTGCTATGTGATGAATATCCAGTAATACTTGGGATATAGATTGAATCTTTCAACCAAGCCTCACTAAAAACGATAATGCCAAATCTATGTTGTATTGCGTCGAGAACAGCTATAGTATCATCGAAATTTTTTTTTATGCATCTTATATTCATACAATATATAGAGAGAGCAGAATGGTTAAGAAATTCATTACATACTGATGGGTCATCTATGTTGATATTGATTTCCTTGTCGTCATTTAGTTCTTCATCCAATATAGAATCCATATTAATACTTTTTGAAGTGAAACTTCTTTACCCGCGTCATGCAATTTCGAGTACCGGAGTAAAACCAACTCATGACCGAAACGAAAATGCGGGACCGATTAAAGTTCATTTGATCTAGTCAAAGTTTTGAAGTAAAATATAAATGCTTCTTAGCTCATCTCGACAACTGGCGTTGGTGGTGTAATGGTCAGCGTAGTTGCTTTCCAAGCAGTTGATCCGAGTTCGATTCTCGGCCATCGCACATTATTTTTTTGTTTTTAACGCCTTTTTTTTTTTCAATGGTTGACCATAATATCAATCCACTAAGTAATATTTTAGGCCTGTAGCATACTTGAAAAGTTAAAGAATGATATAAAATTTTTTATGATGTTAACGATAAAAAAATAAAAAAAAACATAAAATTACCATAAAAAATGGGCCAACGGCACGCGGTGTTCCCAAGCGGTCACCCATCCAAGTACTGACCGCGCCCAATGTTGCTTAACTTCGGTGATCGGACGAGAACCGGTGTGTTCAACATGGTATGGTCGTTGGCAAACGCTAAACAATATTAATTTCTATTCTACCTGCCAATAAATATATGAAAATTAGTATAAAAAAGCCCTAATAATACTGAAAACATTAGCAAGGTGTGTGCGACGTTGATAAAAATAATCATTACATACGCGCTTGAAAAAGATCGTAATTACATCCATAACTTTGCAGGAATTTTTTTTTTCAATGGTTGACCATAATATCAATCCACTAAGTAATATTTTAGGCCTGTAGCATACTTGAAAAGTTAAAGAATTTTATGATATTATTAATGATAGTAACGATAAAAAAATAAAAAAAAACATGAAATTACCATAAAAAATGGGCCAACGGCACGCGGTGTTCCCAAGCGGTCACCCATCCAAGTACTGACCGCGCCCAATGTTGCTTAACTTCGGTGATCGGACGAGAAACGGTGTGTTCAACATGGTATGGTCGTTGGCAAACGCTAAACAATATTAATTTCTATTCTACCTGCCAATAAATATATGAAAATTAGTATAAAAAAGCCCTAATAATACTGAAAACATTAGCAAGGTGTGTGCGACGTTGATAAAAATAATCATTACATACGCGCTTGAAAAAGATCGTAATTACATCCATAACTTTGCAGGAATTTTTTTTTTCAATGGTTGACCATAATATCAATCCACTAAGTAATATTTTAGGCCTGTAGCATACTTGAAAAGTTAAAGAATTTTATGATATTATTAATGATAGTAACGATAAAAAAATAAAAAAAAACATGAAATTACCATAAAAAATGGGCCAACGGCACGCGGTGTTCCCAAGCGGTCACCCATCCAAGTACTGACCGCGCCCAATGTTGCTTAACTTCGGTGATCGGACGAGAACCGGTGTGTTCAACATGGTATGGTCGTTGGCAAACGCTAAACAATATTAATTTCTACTCTACCTGCCAATAAATATATGAAAATTAGTATAAAAAAGCCCTAATAATACTGAAAACATTAGCAAGGTGTATGCGACGTTGATAAAAATAATCATTACATACGCGCTTGAAAAAGATCGTAATTACATCCATAACTTTGCAGGAATTTTTTGAAGTGAAACTTCTTTACGCGCGTCATGCAATTTCGAGGACCGGAGTAAAACCGACTCATGACCGTGACGAAAAAACGGGATCATTTCGCTATAGGAGCCTAGCTAATATTATATACCTAGTTTAACTCACTCTCCTAACTCATCTTCGCTGTCTACAGGCAGAGCGCACGACTGTGGTCGTGAAGAACCGAGGTTCGATCCCCGCTTTAACTAATTTTTTTTTTCTTTTTTTATAACTTTTAATTTTTTTTATCACATGCTACTTATAAATATGTCAATAGACAGAAAAAAAGAGAGAATGAAATGAAAAGAGAGAGAGAGAAGAATACTAGAAGTTTCACTTCTGTCTTGCGTAGGCTTGACACACCCATTTTTTTTTATACATGTTGCTGTTGGTGGTGTGACTCATAAAACAAAAGCAAATAATATGCGATGTAATTAATAATAATAATAAGAATAATAATGGGTGTATATTAATATTAATTTGAGCCCGTGAAAACTTGTCGAAAATGTAGGTATATCCCGTGAAGGTACAAACGAAGGAAATTATGTTTACATAATTATCAATCTTAAAGTAAATATTTATAATAAAGTGAATAATAGCAATAAAAGTGGTTATAGAGTGGTAGTAGATCTTTTGGTGGTAATAGATTGGTAAGATAAATAAGTTAGTATCAAGAACGCAACTAAAATGACAAATACATTCAATAACATTAGAAATACACAGAATGTGACTAAAATAGTGAGCAGGTATTTGCAATGATTTTATGATATTAACAAAACAACAATTATTAAATGATATTAACAAAAAAATATAGCTCAGAGCATGGAGCGTACTTAGGTTGTAAAGATGTTGCAAAGAATATGTTGACATAAAATAAATACATACAAAAACATTTGAAATACACAGCGATGTGGCCAAAATAGTGCGTAGGTATTTGCAATGAAAATTTTTTTTTTCAGGTATATGCAAAGTTGTTATTTGTATGTTATTACCTAATGACAAATTATATGTGATAACAACAGCTAAGGGTGGTAGGTAAATATAGAATACATCACATTGCTTATCCTATTGAAAATTATGAAATGAGTCTTAAATGAACAAGTAATGAATTTCATAATTACCGACTTATTATTCTTAATCAGAGCACGGTGAGTACTCAATCTGTAAATATGTAGGTGCGACGGGTGTGTTGCAATAGAAAAATAAGTTACAATTACCTGCGAACTATTCCAGAATCTGACCATAAAAGGAATATAGATATATTCATTTATTTTTTTCCCAGATTTATATAGATTTACTAGAAGTATGAGGTTGCATGAGATCTTACTGATTGTGATAAAAATAAATGAGTATATAAATATTCTATAACAATATTTTACAATATGAGAACATGAAATGATATCTTCATTAACAGCCATAATGACAGAGTGAAATAGAAGTCAGATAGATTGACTTTTTAAACGTTGCAGGTCATTGGCATTATTTATTGTTATGTTTTTGAGCTGTCAATTTTCTTCAGTAAGATACGTCCTGAAGATGTCCATGCATATTTAAAATTATTTTCTCTGGCGAATCGTTTAGTTTGTCCTAGGAGGAATTTTGCTTTTTGTGTTAAGTGATCCGATATATATATTCGTTGGGCATCTTGCGATACTCCTAGATCGTATGTATTTAATTTATTTGTGCTGGGAGTTGTGGCCTTTGTGTATGTTTTTATTTTGCATAAGAAATTATCTCGATCTAGTGTGTTATTAAAGGTCGCAATGATTGATCTGGGATTTTTTTCAGCAATTTTAGGCCTCATTCCATAGATTTTTTTTATTACCGAGTTCACATTTCCTGAAGAGTCCTCAAAGTTGATAATTTTTGTTATTTTATTGAGAATTTCTAAATAGTTATTAGAGATGGATTCTGGAATCCCTCTTATTTCAATATTACATATTTGAGACATATATTCTAGTCTGTCGATTTTGACGTCTTGTTGTGAGATTGTATTAATTAAAATGTTGTTTTGGTTTTTTAATTCGATTAGATCAGCATTATCTTTAACCTGTAATTTTTCCATAGAAGTCACACGCTTTTTTAGATCTTCCTGTTGATCCGCCATGAATTGAAATGACTTTAGTAGATCATTGTTTTGTTTTAATATTTCTTCATATTTGTGATCATAGATGCTTAGTTTATTGTCTACAAAAGAAATCATTGTTGTTTTAAATTTTTCAAGTTCCTTCAAGAATATTTCCAATGTTAACGGCTGATTAGAGCCATCTGTGAATGATGAAGCTAGATTTTCACTGGTTATTGTAGGTGTGGTTGTAAGCTTCGCTGTTTGTGCAATTCGTTTTTGATTTTTGGCAACAGGTGTCAGGTCTTGATTGAGTTCATTCATGTTATTATCGATAAGTTTCTGTTTAGTTGATTTCGGAATTTTAATGCACTTCTTACATTTCCATTGTTGCGATTGAGATTGATTTTTTGCACCTCGGCGAGAAGTTTCCACTATATCCGCACACAAAATGTGATATCCATCTTCACATACAGAACATGCTATAAAATCGGCCGGAACTTCAATGTTTTTTTCGCATGCAGTACATTGAGTATTCATTCTAAATTCGCTGAGCGTCTAAATTCACACTAAAAGAGCACTATTGAATAATTGTTTCCTTTAAGGATGGATAACTTTGCTACACTTGAGATCTTCACTCTTTGATATTCAAGAACTATGGCACCGATTTTTGAGTTTATGACACAAGCTCTCGAGGAAAAACAAAAAACTCTTTTTGGTGCAAAAAACACACTTTTTGTGAAAAGAAATACACTGGACAGTGCGCAATCTTCGATTTAGATGAATTGACCACTTTTTAGCTATTTTCTATTGTTGATTTTGTTAATTTTTTGATAATTTGAAGGAGATACAGAAAAACGTCAATACTAGACTTGACAGTGTTGCCCAAATTGCGAATTATATTAAATATCTTATAGCCGAATTTGAATATGGAGACACACAAAACTGATTAAATTGATATCTAGGCAATGAATCCAACGATATTTAATCATATATTTTTATCACATATTTTTAGGATTTAGCTATTAAAAAATTAACAACTTTTTTGTAGTTATTTAAAATATTGCATTTTTCACGTAACATGGCGATACTGAAAGTACCTATCTACCATTCTTGAACGTGCTGCAAATATACCATATAGGTACTAACGAATTATTTAAAACTAATAAATATTGTGAAATTATACAAATTTATCAAATAAAATTTACTTGCGCACGCCGTAATTTGAACCCGCGACCTCCGAATTCGTAGCCAAGGATCGTAATCTCAATCTCAACGGCGAAACAATAAACAACTATTTTGTAGTTATTTAAAATATTGCATTATTCACGTAACATGGCGATACTGAAAGTACCTATCTACCATTCTTGAACGTGCTGCAAATAAACCATATAGGTACTTACGAATTATTTAAAACTAATAAATATTGTGAAATTATACAAATTTATCAAATAAAATTTACTTGCGCACGCCGTAATTTGAACCCGCGACCTCCGAATTCGTAGCCAAGGATCGTAATCTCAATCTCAACGGCGAAACAATGAACAACTATTTTGTAGTTATTTAAAATATTGCATTATTCAAGTAACATGGCGATACTGAAAGTACCTATCTACCATTCTTGAACGTGCTGCAAATAAACCATATAGGTACTAACGAATTATTTAAAACTAGTAAATATTGTGAAATTATACAAATTTATCAAATAAAATTTACTTGCGCACGCCGTAATTTGAACCCGCGACCTCCGAATTCGTAGCCAAGGATCGTAATCTCAATCTCAACGGCGAAACAATGAACAACTATTTTGTAGTTATTTAAAATATTGCATTATTCACGTAACATAGCGATACTGAAAGTACCTATCTACCATTCTTGAACGTGCTGCAAATAAACCATAAAGGTACTAACGAATTATTTAAAACTAATAAATATTGTGAAATTATACAAATTTATCAAATAAAATTTACTTGCGCACGCCGTAATTTGAACCCGCGACCTCCGAATTCGTAGCCAAGGATCGTAATCTCAATCTCACCGGCGAAACAATGAACAACTATTTTGTAGTTATTTAAAATATTGCATTATTCAAGTAACATGGCGATACTGAAAGTACCTATCTCCCATTCTTGAACTTGCCGCAAATATACCATATAATTATCAAACAATACTTCGTATATCTTCGGTGATCGGGAATTACCCAAATTACGTTCTTACCTTCTTAGAACTTGGAACTTCCAAGTTCCAAGAAGTTAACATTATTTCATAATTTTGTTATTCCGTTCCGTTCGTTATTCGTTATTCGAATTATTTAGTTATTCAGTTATTTTACAAGTCAACCGTTCCATGTCAGAACGGTCGACTTATAAAATAACTGGAAGTTATTCAATACTATGTTATGCGGTACTAGAGTAACAGGTATGCCATTATTTGAAGATACTATGTTATCCATACCTGTTAACGTTATATTAGGCACACCTCTAGTGTCGGCCAGAGCTCAAGCCGGAAAGGTCGCCTCTGTTCCGGCCCGAATGTACGGTGATTTCTTTTACGTATTTATTTATTTAATCAAACGATTACTTTTAAATCTATTAGTGAAATTTTCTGTTTTTTATAATTTAACTCCTTCCTCAAGTGAGTAAAGGTTTTTTTTATGTTTCACCAATATAAAAGAAAACATTATTTTTTTTCAATTGTTTATACCTAAAATGTGCACAGTGGTCATGTTTCAGATAAATTTGGACATTGTTAAAAAAATATGAAAACAGTTTATTTGGTAGAAGTTTTTTTTAATTCTTAAGTTTCTTTATTTTAATAGTTAAATATTTTTTTGAATAAAAAGTTCCGCTGTTATGTGCGATTTTTATTTGTAATTGTCACACCTAAAAATGATTATCAAGTAAAACTTATTTCATATAAAAAGTATTTCAAATATAATAATTATAAACAATGTAGTTTCTTTTTACATATAAATTATATTATTTGGGTTTCAGTCACACCAATTTTTGGCACAGAAAAATTGGAACTGATTGTGAAGAACTCAGACATGCCATAAATACCTAATATAATATTTTAACCAAAAATTGCTTTACTTTAAAATGCAAACAGATTTTTCAAGAATTAACTGGGTCTGCCCTAGTATAAGGTATTATACAAAGTGACCGGTATAAAATTTTGGAAATTCGAAAGTTTTTTTTCCATAAAACAAATACTCTACATCGAAAGTTTTTTTCCATACAGACAATTAGACATATGTTACCTATAAAGTACCTAAAGTCATTCGAATATTAAAAAGAGTTATTCATCTTTTAAGTTTAGATTGTGAGATCATTTGTTGAAGATAGAATTGTACAATTATCTCCCCAAGTTACTGCACTTACTTACGTTGAAATGATTTTCAAATTTAAGGTAAAATTGAACCAATTTATAATAAATCTCTTGGCTAATATATACGTACGTTTCAGTTAAATATGGGAAAACAGAAGACAAAATGAGTTTTATCCCGAACAGAATGACGGCACCAAGGAAAATGCTTAACGGAATTGAGACGGTACTACATAAATAAACACTTAAAAGTAAATTTTTGGGCTAAATTTTCTACAGAACATAATTGTAAAATGACAGCTTAATTAATTTTATATATCTATAAATATGTATATACATGTATACGCACTCGATAAACTTCCAGCGATTCCTGAGCTTATTCAATTTGGAGTATAAGAAGTACATTCATTTTGGTTTCCGATGACATATTTTTTCCACTTCAAAAGAAAAACAAAGCATTGGACGGTGAAGGTTTTTTGATATCGAAATACTGACATAAAATTTTACCCATTAAATCCCACCTACGTATTGTAAATTCCTCTCGTCCTACAATGAGTTCTGTAACTCATCGGGATTGCTCTAGCAAGAAATAAAATCTAAAATCTGAGATGTAAAAAAACTGTAATGTACGAACTATTTTCTATGTCAAAGTTTTATTAGTAAAAATATTTTATTTTTCTATTTTTGTACTGTTTCGTATGTGAAACTTATAATTTTGATATCAAAATACCAATGTAAAATTGTACCTAATTACTCCCACCTATGAATTGTAAGTTCCTCCCGTCCTACAGTGAGTTTTTTAACTCATCGGGATTGTTCTATCAAGAAAAAAATAATAACAAAAAAGTATTTGTGATTTATGATTATTTGGGATGCCTTGCATACTGCAGATGATTATATACTGTATGTAGATACCACGATTTTCAAAACACCATGCAAATTATGCAATTCATTAACTAATGCCAACAATAATGAAAATTATTATTATCATTTTAAATTTATAATTATAAAACTTGTCCGTGTGAAATCAAACTATGTCACACTGTGCGAAATTTTGACCAACGCGGGGCGTAAACGAAATGTTTTGGGCTATAGTATTACTCTAAGGGCTATAGCCGCGCCCACTAAACAACGCCCATAACTGATATTATTTTGACGTCTTATGTCCTCTTAACTAAATACTCTGAAACTAACTACGACTCTGCAAACAGAAGAAATTTACTTTGCCGAATTTGGACTTCGCAAATTAGTTCATAACGTGGCGAGTAATTTGCGCTCCCATGTAAAAATGTCTATTCATTCAAAAGCAGATTTTACTTTTAAGAAGTAAATGGTGATATTATAATGCGAGATGCCTATTTACTGTCAGATTGATTTATTGACGAATCACAGTCAGCTTCACCCCCTTCGTTCTTCAACAGTTGATTTTACCCCTCGCCATTATCTTCTCGTCTATTAATTCCTATGTCTGTGGTGTTAACAAACAATCACAACAGATTTTAAAAAGCGTGCACGCTGATCTTGCGTGGATAGCGGTGAGTGTGAACATAAATCAATTATCTATATAGATTGATAACTCCACCCTCTTTCCATACGATTGGTTTGGTCAAGGTTTAACCTTAGATCTGGCAAATTTTAATACACCACGCATCGGTGATGTCACACCAGACCATCGACAAAGGATAGAGGAAATTAAAAAAAGGCGCAACCATATAATTCTGCTTCGGACCCTACCGAAAACCCAATTCGTTAGCCATCATAAGTAAAATGTCACCCAAGATCACAAGGTCCCATCTGGCAAAGCCCTGTACTAAGAAAGAAATGAGCTTTAAAGTATCTTTCTTTACAGCTCATTTTCTCAGGACAGCGTTTTATCAGAAGGAAGCTGAAAAACAAACTCATAATTACATGTACAATAATTTTATTTTTTAAATATAAACATGAAATACAATAATATAAGCACAAAACACATTTAGAAGGTGAATCTGGAAGAAATTACTGTATCAATATATAACTAGCTGTTGGAAATAATATTTATTTTCTTTCAACATCCAACGCTATTGAAAAAAATATTGTCAATAAGGCAGTCAACGATTCAACTTACTGTTTTAGCTGTATTAGCGTCTAATAACATTATTATTATTTTTGTTTCCCTCCTACTTAGAGCATAACTTAAATATTTATACCTTTCATATATAAATAGTAAGTACCTATATACTTTTGTGATACTTTTTAGTTTTAAAAACTTTATATGCCTTTTAGAAATTTTTAACTTAGGAATAGTACACAACATAAAGAATGTAAGTGTAAACAGTAAAGTAAATTTAACAATATATATATATATATATATACAGGGTGTCCGGAAACTCGTAGTACAAGCGGGAAACTGGTGAATCTACATCACATTTGGAGTCGATTTTGTAGTATATTTTTTTTTATTTGAGCTTTCGTTATCGAGTAAATCGAGTTTGAAATTGATTTTATTTTATTTTTTTTTTTTTAATCAAATTCTTGTAAATTATTACTGAAGATCAAAGTACCCAACTAATTAAAACTATTTGAAAGTAAAACAAATGAAGAAACTCGGATTTGAAGCATTATTTTGAAATCACCCTTCATTTAACCCGGTGTAATCATAAAATATTCCTGCTCTGCAGGGTTAAAACATCTGTTATTCAACCCTAAACACCAGAAAAAACTTTAACCCTAAAATAGCCGAAAAATATTTTTTTTTGTTTTTTTTTTTTTTTTGAAAATGCTCAAATCAAAAAACTTTATGTTTTTTTGGGTTCCCCATGTGGTGTAGATTCTCCAGTTTCCCGCTTGTACTACGAGTTTCCGGACACCGTGTATATATATATATATATTTTTTATTTTTTATAGTGAATACCTCACAAGAGTCCCAACTGCTCCCGTCTGGAGCCAGTGAGACTATGGCATCCCCAATTGGGGGATGTTGTGAGGCTGAAGGTAAGTGGGGAAGGGAAAGAGGAAGGTGGGGAAGTACCTGGCTATTCAGATCTAGTCACTAAACACGGCTAAAGCCATTTGGAGCAACGTTTCAATTCTGAATGGTGGTCTTACACCAGGGCGATACTGGTAGTATCTTCCACTCTGGAACATGCCGCAAATATACTATATATTATTTTAATTAATTAATTGTGAAATAACACAAATTAATCAAATAAAATTTATTTGCGCACGCCGGGTTCGAACCCGCGACCTTCGGAATGGCAGTCCAATGCGTTACCACTGGACTATGCCGGCCGTCAATAGGTTATTGTTTTAACAATACATATTGCCACCTGATAAATAAATAGGGTATAATAATAACAAATAAAAACACCAAATACAAGAGTATATACGCACAAAATAAATTTAAAGAAGGTGTTGAGAGAATATTCATTATGATGTCAAGTATTTAATAAAAAAGTAGAACTATATATAAACTAGACATATAAAATAAACTTATTTGACAATTATTTTATTAACACTAGTCGGTGACTGAAAATGGGTTGAAGAGTGTTGAAGACTATAGGCTAGCGCCACACTTGACGGAAATTCCGTCGCGTAACTTCCGCGACGGAACGCCAATACATGTGATTGCATATAAATTACAAATAGCGGGCACACTACGCGGAAGATCAGTCGTTCCGTCGCGGACGATCGGTCGCTCCGTGGCGGACCGCCGACACTCGCGTCTGTTCCGTCCTCCGCGCACCGATCTTCCGTCGGCGGAAGATCGGCAAAGTCGCATTCCAAGTATTTGTATGCATCGCGCCACATTCGGCGGATAACACGCGGCGACGACGAACGCACAGGATGTTCGACACTGAAAGATTTATTATCGAAGTGCAAAATAGAGTTTGCCTTTGGGAGAGATATAGCCGTTCTAAGTTTTGTATTTTGCTTGGTAATATAGTCCTTGGTTAAATTCAGCAATACATCAAATGATTGTATGGACATTCGATAATATTCGAATACTTTATCTGGATAATTTCTTAGTTGCATATACAAGGTATGAAATTGCCCAATTTCTAGTCGAAGAGTATTTATGGGATGAACCCAATATTTACGCTTTCTTTTTCTTTCTTCTACTAATGCCTCATAAATAGCTATCACTTCTATCGGATCCATTACGACCACGCTGTATAAGCGTTTGCAGTCGACTGATAATCCGCCACTGAATATTCAGTGTGGCTGCAACGTATGGTAACGGATTGACTCCAGCGGAAGATCCGCGACGGAATTTCCGTCAAGTGTGGCGCTAGCCTAATACGGCCAAACTGAATAATGTAAGCGCCGCATCAGAGAATATTTGGCTTAACATTACAAATGATGATGATAAAAAATGATTTTTTTTATTCTACTAATATAGAGATGTCAATAGAAAATTAATTGGCAAGGATACACCACAACCATACAATGGACCTGATTTGACGAGGAGCAGTACTACGATATTTAAAATACGGTTATAGGAAAAAATTGTGGTCCTAATTGGTTTTACCTTATTAAAATAAATTAGTTAGGATAACCATTTCTTCCTATATTTAGCATATTTTTTAAATGTCGCAGTACTGCCATTTTCTTCATGGAATCAGGTCCATTGTATGGTCGTGTATCCTTGCCAATTAATTTTCTATTGACATCGGTACACCATGCATTAATTATAAATGGTACAGTAATTTTGATAATGAATTGAATAAATTTTTTTAATGTTCGTACGAATTAAGCTGATCAAAACTTATATATTTGGCAATGGTTTCTTTAATAACGGGCACAAAATATAAATTTTCGCAGTTACGATTTAGTACATACTCGACGACATAATGAATTTCAAGAGCGTTGATAGCAAATTTCTTAGCGGGATAATTTAAGCAAAACCTCTCTGTGGGACGGTACTCGCTTGCTAGAATTAATGATCCGAAGATGTGTCTCGGATCTACCGGATCTTCGGATCTACCAGATCTGCCCTGATGATGGACACTGCAACGCTGTCCGAAACGTCGGCTAAAGAAGGAGTTAGCGCAACACGGCATAACACCCCAAAAACAAACAGCAAAAATGCTTTTGGCCGTGAAAATCTAAAACTTACCTCCAAAATACCTGGTTCCAAAATACTAGGTACTTTGATGGGTGTTTATAATAGGTATTTTGGACTTTGGATGGGTATTTTGAATAATAATAATAATAATTGGATGACTTGTATAGCGCCGTTTTTGTGCAAAATCACCTCAAGGTCGCTGTACAAACTTATAATAATTTTTACAGTGATCTATGTTATTACTTAACTATTTATGGAGAAAATATACAGTACAATACTTACCTGGTAGGTCACTTGAGATTAAGGCTAGCTTTAGACTTGTAAGTTTTTTCGTAAATTTACGACTTCTAGCCAATGGGCATATTGGATTTTCAAAATGCAATATGCCCATTGGATAGAAGTCGTAAATTTACGAAAAAACTTACAAGTCTAAAGCTAGCCTAACACTTAATTAACATTATCTAATTGTTTGTTGGCGAAATTTAGAATCTAAATTTCGCAAAAAATTTAATTAAATTTTAGATACAGGATTTAGGACTTAATTGAAAAATTGAATATAACTGGACTTTCTCTTAGGAATGGTATATTTAATTTAAGGGTACGACAGCTTGAAAAGGTAAGTTTTTAGTTTAGACCTGAATTCTGTTGGACTTGTTACGGATCTTAGTTCAGGGGGGAGTTTATTCCAAGCCTTCGGCCCAGATACTCCGACAGCGCGATCACCAAACTTAGTATTTGGCTTGCGCTTAGGTTCTATCAGTCTGCCTACAGCTGATGATGTTGCTGATCTAAGAGTTGACTGGCGACTGCCTCAGACCAGTATTTTCCGGGACGCATAGTTCAGAAATGTAGGGTGGAGCCATTTCATTGATGGATTTAAACACCATCCAGCACAGTTTGTTATAAAAGGCAATCTGCATATGGGAAATTTAAATTTTAACATTCTAATTTCCCTAAATAAAATGAAAATTCGCTTTCGTTGTATGGGATGACAGCCATTTAATAATTTAACTTCTTGGGGCCTCTTCTTTAGGTAGCAAGTTTTCCGTGCTAAGACTCATTTATAAATTAATTAGGTTAGGTAAGATGAGAATCTCCGAAACCGGTTCGTTCGGAGAGAAATAAATAAAGTTTAAAAAAATTATTTTTGCTTCATTGAAATTGAAATTCTCTAACAACCCCCCCCCCCCCCCATGTCATGTAATGAGCAAGTGAAATACTAGGGAACAGGTATTTGGACTAGGTATTTATTCATACTTGTACCAACTGTTCCGAGTTTCAAGAAGAGCTAGTACGACTTACATCTAGTTTGTACTGGATTCTTTCAGGGCACTTGAGCCAGTGAAGGTTACGAAGGTGTTCTGAAATGTGCGAATATTTTGAAACCCCGGTTATGAGCCGTGCTGCTGCATTAAACACTGATTGAAGTTTGTCAATTTTATATTTTGGAAGGTACATTTAACCGGCATTTTTGAAAAATGTGTAGAACTTTTCGACAGGTAATTTCGTAACCAACCACCCCCCCCCATGGATTTTGAAAAATTACTGTCTGAATCACATACGAATTTTTGTTTGTGGGGAAAATTATTTCACTGAAGTTCCGTATTGCTTACGTAGATAAATTTGTGGGGAATATTCAGATTATGTGGGCAGATATCAGGATTTATTTTATTCTGAATCAATCCTCTCAGGTCGGTATTAAATAACCTTTGAGTATTTTGTCACCGGTATTATGTACCTGTACTCATTGTACCCAGTAACGAAAAGTACTCATGGGACCCACCTCTAGTAATTATTCAGTAACGGGAAGTACTCACAGGAGTCACAGGACCAGTGTTGCCAAGTTAGCATATTATATGCTAAATTTGGCATAATTACTCCATGTTTAGCATAACTATTATGCTTTTAGCATATAGCATATTTATTTGGCTTATTTTTTTTTACAGAAACATGAAAATAATAAAAACCAATTTTTTAACTAACAAAAATGATATCGATAACTTTGTCGGTCTCCCCACCTCACTTGCACTATGGACAACACTTTTTCGGGCGATAAAGATAAAGATATTTAAAATTAGTAAAACCATCTATTGTAAAAATAGCCCAAGAGTTCAGACTAAATGAACCTACGATTGAAAAACTGGTGTCTCAATGGAGAAACATAGTTCACATTAAATGGGAATCCTTGACTTCCACTGTAGAGTTTTGGAATGAAGTCATGCAATATAAAGATGCAGCTAATAATAACCCCTTCGGTGATTTATGTCAGTTTGCAATGTCTATTTTAACATTGCCGCATTCAAATGCGGACATTGAACGTGTATTTAGCCAAATGAGTCTGGTCAAAACAAAACTCCGAAATCGTTTGGCGGTGAGAACCCTGAATACCATTTTGTACGTGAGATTTTGCCTAAAGAGAGCAGGAATTATTTATTATTAAGTTAGTTAAATTAGTTATTCTTACACTGTTCCCGACGAAGTACTACGCTCAAAAGAAAGTTACGACTCCGTCTCTCAGCCTTCCACATCAGCTGCTGTTAATGAAGAAGAAGAAGATGAAGATGATGATATTGATATTTTATTTCACTGATTTTATTTCTAAGTTAAATTTATGTTAGCTTTTTTTGCATTTTTTAAAGTATTTTAGCTTTTTTCTGGCATTTTTTTCCCATCACTCTATTTCTCAATAAATACTAAGTTACATTTATGTTGGCCTTTTTTGGCATTTTTTAAAGGAATTTAGCATATTTCTGGCATATTTTTCCCATCACTCTAGCATATTTTGAAGTAGTTGAGTTGGCAACACTGCACAGGACCCATCTCTACTAGAGGTGAAGCGTATTTACTAGAACAGATGTTTGGAACAGATATTTCAAAGAGACTTTCGTACTTAGTATTTGTTCTTAAGTATTGCACGTCTTGCGAGTCTTGCGCGTCTTGCGAGTATTGCACGTCTTGCGAGTCTTGCGAGTATTGCACGTCTTGCGAGTATTGGACGTCTTGCGAGTCTTGCGAGTATTGCACGTCTTGCGAGTATTGGACTCTTACGCGTCTTGCTAGTCTTGCGCGTCTCGCGTATTCATACCGAGGGCGGGGCATATGTATAGGCATCTCGTTACTCGCTTACATAAGAAGAGTGTTTCCCTAATCTTTGCATATTAGGGAAACACTCTTCTTATGTAGGTGAGTAAGCGAGAAAGGATATGATACTGAATTTAGTAGATCGCGATCAGCGCGATCTCGACTGGTATTGTCAATAAATTCCGACAGTATGCGTCCACCAGTTAAAAAAGGTTTTAGCAAGAGTACAAAAGCATCGCCGGAGACGAGGTCCGGCCGGGCGCTTCCTACCTAGTGCACATAATTAGTGCACGGTAGAAGTGAGTCGTTCGCGAACGAGTCGGCTCAGTGAACCGGATCTTTACACCGATACGTAAGATCCGGTTCTCAAATCAGCCGCTCACTCGTTCGCGGATCGGTAGTGACTCACCCGTTCGGGAACGGTGAGCCGGTGACCCGGTGACCCGCTTCACTCGTTCGCGAACGAAGAGCCGGTGAGCCGGTGAGCCGGTGACCCGGTGACCCGCTTCAGTCGTTCGCGAACGGTGAGCCGGTGAGCAGGTGACCCGCCAGACCCGAAGAGCCGACTCACCCGTTCGCGAACGAAGATCCGCATACATCGTTCAACGGATCTCACGGCTCGCGGGTCACTACTGACGTACTGACCGGATTGATCATATATACGACATAATAATACTTTTTTTTTTTTTTTTTTTTTATTTATTAAAAGTATACAATACAGAATATAGTATATTATATAAAGCATCGTACTCCCAGGAGTTAATAAACTCATTGCGGGAATGATACGCATTACATGAAACATATAGTTGTATGTATTAAATGGACATATGATGGGACATACACAACATTATTATTTCAGATAGTCATTAATAAGTTGAAGTTTGAGCATGTTAGTTTGGATCTTTTTACATTGACTTGCACATTTGATCTCGTTGGGTAGTTGATTATATTTTGTGTGAGCTATGTATTCTAGGGATCTTAGTCCATATTTTGTTGATTTGATTTTTGGTATATGAAGTTTGTTGTGATTTCTTGTGTTGTGTTGGTGTACGTCGCAATTGTAATAGAGTGTAGTGTTGGAATGTGCCGAGTGTTGAATTACTTGTAATATAGTTTTCGTTATTTCAAAAGTGGGAATGGTATTAAAAGGAAGTATTTGGGTGTTTCTGTAGATGTCTTTGACATGTGTGTCCCAAGGTAGACTGAAAATATTTCGCAGGGCTCTATTTTGGACGACTTGGATTTCTGAAATCATTTTTTTTGTAGCAAATCCCCAGATTCCGGCGAGATATATTAGATGTGAGTGAATCATAGCATGGTAAATCGATTTTAATAGAGAGGGAGGAAGTAACCCGCGAAGTCTATATAAAACACCAGTTATAGGAGTAATTTTGGATAGAACATGTTTAAATTGGTGATTCCATGTGAGTTGTGAATCAATGAAAAGGCCAAGATATTTTGTAACATCAACCCTTTCAAGGCGGTTATTATCAAGACTTATATTAAGACTTACATTTTTTTTATTTGCAAACAGTATGTAATGTGTTTTTTTTATGTTTAGGCTAAGTTTGTTTAATCGCAGCCAGTTTGCCAGGCAAGCTATATCCCTTTCCATTTCCTTTTCAAGTTCGTTTAAATCATTATTGTGATAAAGAATCACTGTGTCATCTGCATAGAGTTGTATTGTACCCTTAAGTCCCCATTTAGCAATATCATTAATGTATATTAAAAATAGCAATGGTCCAAGTACGGAGCCCTGAGGCACGCCACATTTTATCGTTCCCATGTTGCTTGTCCCTTTTCCAACAAAGGTCTGACAGTGTCGATTAGAGAGGTAGCTACACAGTAACTTCAGGGGAGTGCCTACTATGCCTAGGTGTTCTAGCTTCTTTAGTAGTATCCCATGGTCAACCGTATCGAATGCCTTTTTTAAATCTATAAATAAGCCTGCAGCATGCTTACCCTGGTCTATATGCTTTTGGAGGGCGTATACAAAATCGAAGGCAGCACATTTTGTGTTAGATTGGTTTCTGAATCCATACTGTTGGGATGCGAGTAAATTGTTTGATAAGAGATATTTAGTGAGCCTAAGCTTAATAACCTTTTCAAAAACTTTAGAGACGACAGATAGGATGGATATAGGACGATAATTAGAAGGATTTTTTTTGCAATCATCTTTGTAAATCGGAATTATTTTTGCTATCTTTAGTTGATCTGGGAAGATTCCACTATCCAGGGATTGATTAATAAGAAAAACAAGGTGGTCAGCTAATATATCTTTGCAAAAGTTCAGGTACACTGGTGTAATTCCATCTAAACCTGGAGATGCATTAGACTTTAGTTGAGAGATGATACTGAGAACTTCTGTTTTATTTGTTTTGGCCATGTATAAGGACTGGATTGCTTTTTGATCCGTGTTTATAGTGATAGAATCATCTGGATATGATGCAATTGTGGCTGCTAAGTTTTCCCCAACTGATATAAAGAAGTTGTTAAAAGTTGAAGCTATCTGTGTTGGGCATGTTATTTCTTCATTCTTAATGAGAAGACATTCAATTTCATCTTTCTGGGGTGTCGAGCTATTTGTTAGAATTGCATTTATTATTTTCCATGTCTGTCGCGGATTACGCAGGTTTTCTTTAAATATAGTCGTGTAGTATTTGGTTTTAGCATATCTTCTATAGTTGGTAACTTGATTTCTTGTTTTATTTCTCAGTGCTGTGAATATATCACTTTGCTGATTTTTTTTCCAGAGTTTAAACGCATTGTTGCGCTGTTTGATAAGTGCATTTAATTTTGCATCAAACCATGGAGTATTACCCCTCCGTTGGTCTCCTATGCGTAACTCAGATTTATGTTGGGATGATTTTATTGCTGTTTTGATGTATTCATTAAAATTATTATAGTTTTCATTGGCATTACTGGTGGTTTCGTGTGGAAAGTTGTGGGATTCTAAATATGTTTTTAACATGTTTTTATCGGTTTTGGTGTTGTTTGAAAAAGAATGTATTCTATTATTAGTGTGATGTTTCAAGCTGTTTTGGTAATCTAATATCAAAATGTTATGATCACTTAGGTAGGCATCTATATTTGCAGTAGTTGAGGAAATATTTTGTCTGTTTGAGATGATATGGTCTATTAGAGAAGTAGAGGTATCTGTTACTCGTGTAGGATAGGATGTGTTACATATGAAACAGTTGTATGAGTCTAGCGTGTTGATGTACTTAAGAGATGTATTATTTTTTTGAAGAATGTCAATGTTGAAGTCACCAAAGATAAGGGTATCATTTCTACAGTTATTTAAAATAGATTCAAGATACATTAAGAATTCGTTAATGTTTGAGGTAGGCTTTCTGTATATAACATAAATATTTAACGGTTTAAAATTTCTATTACGGATATTAATTCCTAAGAAAGAATTTTCACTACAATGTTTTTCGATAGTTGTAGCATTTAGTGAATGGTGTGTGTAGAGAATCACCCCTCCTCCTCTTTCATTGGTGCGAGACGCGAATGTACTTTGGTAGCCGTCGATGTTGAAGAAGCACTCCTCACCATCTTCCAACCAGGTTTCGGATATTGCAAGTACGTGTACAGTGGGTTTGATGCTCTTTAAAGTTTCTTCAATCTCGTCAATTTTATTTCTGATACTTCTCGCGTTAAGATACATTATTCGAAGGCTATTTTTTATTGGCTTATAGTCTTCAATTTTCTCATATTTGTATTCATTTATACTGGCCTGGGTCCCGGATGCTGTAGTTACAGTTGAGTTAGCCATAGTCAACTCTCTCCATTGTGCGTGACATCATTATGGCACGGTAGGGGCAGTCCCTATCGTTTGATCTGTGTTTTGGTGCCTCAATTTTGCCTTTGGCCATTTTAAAGCAGTTCCAGCAACGGAATTCTTCTTTTTGTTCCTTTTTTGAGCATTCAGATGATTTGTGTTCACCAGCACAGTGTAGACAACGATCTTTTGATTCAGTACATCTCGCGGCGGAGTGACCGTATCCCATGCATTTATAGCACTGCATGATTGGGCAGCTGTCTTCGACTCGGACTCGTTGGAAACCTATATTTATTCTTTCTTGTTTTAACATAGCTGAGTGTACTTCTTTTTTGACGATCAGAATAACGTTTCGTAGCCTATCATTTTTCCTGTTGTTTGTGAATCTTAGAATTTTAATAGCTTCCTTATCATTTCCAGTGGCTTCGTAGATAGTATCATTTTGTTGCACAATCATGTCTAATATTTCGGAATCTTGTGTTTCTTTTTCGATCCCCTTCAAGATAACATTAGGTCTAAGACGTTTGCCCTCATGAGCAACCAAGTTACCATTGGTCAGCCCTGGAATTGCTGTTAGGATCTTCTGTGCATCTGACTTTTTAGGGCAGGTAATTATGACCTTGTTATTTTTGGCCTTTGACATACCACTGACACCCACTCTGAGGTCGGCTGGCTTGATAGTATCCTTTATTGTTGAGGTGATGGATTCTGACGTCGCTTCTTGGTCTGATGACGACACTATTACGGCATGTCTGGTGCGATCTCCTCGATTCCCTACTGCCGAGGCGTAACTGAGTACGGGCTCTTTTTGAGAGTTGGCGCAGAAAGCTGACATTTCCCTACAGTGTCTTTCTTCCATCTTCAGTTGACATTCTGCATTCTGCACCTTGGTTTCAAGTAATTCGACTTCCAGAGCATGAAGTTGTTTTCCCAGTGTGGCTCCTTTCTCAATTATCTCCAGCAAAGATGAGATTATTGTGTCGCGGACTTCTTTGGTTATGTTATTTTTGAGAGGCTCGGCTGCTTTCAGTGCCAGAGTGGCAATTTGAACAATATTCATGGCTGTCTCGGACTGTTTCGTTTTCTGGAGAGAAATATATTGGGGGATTTTAACAGAAGGCAGAATCGGTTTGGTTTTGAGAGGAGGAATTTTGTCTTCGTTGATAGATGGAAGCGCTGGACTGGACTCGTGTGTTATTGGTGAGGATCTTGTAGTAGAGGAGAATGTTGTTGCGGTGGTGGTAGAAAGAGCAGAGTTGGTGTTAGTGGGGATTGACGCTTGTTTATTAGTCTTAATTTCCTTCTTTTGTCGTTTGTCCATAACTTTTCTGCTTTCGGCTCGGGTTTGTCTTGGGGACTTAACTGGGACTTACTGGTATTCCCGCTTGCATAACATTTTAGTTGTTGTGTCGGCACTTATTTAGTTTATTATAACAGGAACAAGGAAGAGTTATATTATGTTCATGGTTTATTTTCAGTTAATCATTGATATCGAAATAATCGTAAAAAAGTAATGTTGGCATTGAGTACTTACATGAACGACGTTTAGCTATTATTCTCACACCGAAGTATTTTGTTTCACAACACAATTTTTATATTATTATTACACTTATTTATTTTCATTGTTCTATATTTTAATTCCATTCACCAATTGATTTTTTTAAACTTAATTTAAAGAAATTTTTTCAATAGTATTGATATAGATTATAGATTTTAATTTAAAAATAACACATCTGACAATTTTTGTGGCCGCAGAAAAATGATTCCAAATTTCACTCTTTTTTCTTGTGGAAATCATGGTAAATTTAAATTAAAGCTATTATAAAGTTCGTAATTATGTTTTCCGGGTAAAAAAACTGAAAAGCGATAAGAAACGTGATTCAACGATTACCGTACGATTGAAGTTTGACGTTTTGTACCAAAAACCTAACAAAACAAAAGATTTCTCGATTTCATTTTTTCATTCTAATAAAAGGGTATTCCAATAAAATTGGGAATCCCCTTTGAATGTAATCATAAATATACGATATATTGATCGATTTTTCTGGGCAAAAATTTTGTCTTCGAAATATATAATATTCCCAAAGAAGCAAAAATGTCGGAATGTTTCCTCACGATAGCAAGGTCCCATCTGACGAAGCGCAGTCCTGAGAAATGACCTTTAAAGCATTTATCTTTTCAGCTCATTCTTCCGGAGGGAGCTTTGTCAGACGCAACCTGTTATGAAAAATCATAAAACCCTAAAAATATTTTAAATGCAACTTTTATAAAAGAAAAATGAAATCTCATGGTTTCATGTTTAAATACTTTTATTTTATAAGCAATAATTAGTAGCCTAAAACACTCATCTACATTGAAAAATCTCCTGATAAAAGATACATGACGCCAACGGGACTTGAACCCGTGTCCTTTCGATTTCCGGTCGACAGCTCTGACCACTGAGCTATGGCGGCTTATCTCTTATCCGCGAAATAATTCAATATATACTAGTGTTTCAGGCTAATAATTATTGCTTATAAAATAATTGTTACCCTTTGTGCTATGCATAAAAAATCTTGTCTTAAACATTAGTTTACCAAAAAAATAATAATAAATACTTTTAATTTCACCAAAACATAAAAATAGCACATTGTATAATAAACGATCCAATTTGATTTCGGTCACAATGTACAACTAAAATAAATTTCACTAGCGAATCTTAAACATCTTAGGACATTGTAGAGTGTAGAACACATGTCGATTTCAATATCTGTACCATTGTATAATATCGACGACTACACGTATGTATTCTTTTATCGCGAAGAACTTTATTTTTATTTTATTTATGGAGGGGGGGGGGGGGTTCAATCAAGCCGGTTCACTGAAGCGGATCTTTCAGGTGAACGGGACCCAGTGAACCGGCTCCCTCAACTGAGCCGCTTCGCCCATCTCTAGTGCACGGCTAATGTATTATTTCTCGCTTTCAAAAATTGGAAGCTATCTTGTGCGAACTGTGAACGAAAGTGGCGCCATCTAGAAATAAAATATTAGGGCTTTATAAAAAAATATTTTCACTGTGTTCTTTGTTGGAATTTAAAATCTTTGTTGTTGAGATGCACCACCATAATAAAGCTTGGTTTGTGTATGTGGGGGTGTAATATTATGTTCGTTATTTTTACTATGAGTATTCTGTTTATATTTTCAGTGTATTTTTAAGGTGGTATTTAAAATGTTTATTGTTATTTCTAATACTTTCTGATAATGTATTAAAAAAATTCACTCCAAGATATTTATAGTTGAATTGCACTGTTTTTTTAATTACTTTTTCGAGTTGTGAGAGTTGATGTTTATCTGGGTTTTCTATTATTTTAAAAGGTGCAGTTTTATTTAGACTATTTTCTTTGTAAATTTGTAAAATTACGTGATATAAAAATAATGCATTTAGTTTTCTGACTTTAAATTCTTTAAACAGAAGTTCTGATGAATATGTACCTATATGATTTAAGTGGAATTATTTTTTAATTATTATTTTTTGAATCTATGATGTATCTTAGTTTCCTCACTCTGTCTTTGAGTACGTTAATGTGTGTGGACGATTTTATCCATTAATTTGTCTACTGTAATGTACCTATAGGTATTTTATTTCTGTTTGGCTTTCTATCACTAAACACAAGATATTGCAGATATGTTGTTGTGTATTTGCTTAGAGTAGATTATAATTTATTTTTCTTTAGTGTTCCTTGTTTTTGTATATAATAATTTTTTTTTAAACATAGTGTTAAGTAGTAAATTTATGTCAAACCACTTCTTTTAGTTCATTGATGTATCTGTGTTGGCCATGTTGTTTATTTCCGTCCATGTTTATTAGTAGCACTGTGTCGTCCTTTTGTTTCACCTTAATTACTATAAAAGGCAATCTGCATCTGGGAAATTTAAATTTTAACATTCTAATTTTCATTATAAAATGAAAATTCGCTTTCGTTGTATGGGATGACAGTCATTTAATAATTTAACTTCTTGGGGCCTCTTAATTAGGTAGCAAGTTTTCCGTGCTAAGACTCATTTATCAAATTAATTAGGTTAGGTAAGATGAGAATCTCCGAAACCGGTTCGTTCGGAGAGAAATAAAGTTTTAAAAATTTATTTTATTTTGCTCCATTGAAATTGAAATCCTCTAGCAACCCCCCCCCCATAATGGATTTGAAAAGTCGTTGTGAGAATCACATTTTTTTGTGGGAATTACTTTTTTAGAAATTCTCTAACAATCCCCCCCCATGTAATGAGCAAGTGAAATACTAAGGAATAGGTATTTATTATTACTTGTATCAATTGTTCCGAGTACCAAGAAGAGCTAGTAGAGGTGAGTCGTACTAGCTCTTCTTGGTACTCGGAACAATTGGTACAAGTATGAATAAATACCTAGTCCAAATACCTGTTCCCTAGTATTTCACTTGCTCATTACATGGGGGGGGGAGTGTTAGAGAATTTCTAAAAAAGTAATCCTCACAAAAAAATGTGATCCCCTCAACGACTTTTCAAATCCATTATGGGGGGGGGTTGCTAGAGGATTTCAATTTCAATGGAGCAAAATAAAATAAATTTTTAAAACTTTATTTATTTCTCTCCGAACGAACCGGTTTCGGAGATTCTCAACATACCTAACCTAATTAATTTGATAAATGAGTCTTAGCACGGAAAACTTGCTACCTAAATAAGAGGCCCCAAGAAGTTAAATTATTAAATGACTGTCATCCCATACAACGAAAGCGAATGTTCATTTTATAATGAAAATTAGAATGTTAAAATTTAAATTTCCCAGATGCAGATTGCCTTTTATAGTAATGGTGAAACAAAAGGACGACACAGTGCTACTAATAAACATGGACGGAAATAAACAACATGGCCAACACAGATACATCAATGAACTAAAAGAAGTGGTTTGACATAAATTTACTACTTAACACTATGTTTAAAAAAAATTATTACATACAATTCTGCATAAAAAACAAGGAACACTAAAGAAAAATAAATTATAATCTACTCTAAGCAAATACACAACAACATATCTGCAATATCTTGTGTTTAGTGATAGAAAGCCAAACAGAAATAAAATACCTATACATTACAGTAGACAAATTAATGGATAAAATTGTCCACAAACATTAACGTACTCAAAGACAGAGTGAGGAAACTAAGATACATCATAGATTCAAAAAAATAATAATTAAAAAATAATTCCACTTAAATCATATAGGTACATATTCATCAGAACTTCTGTTTAAAGAATTTAAAGTCAGAAAACTAAATGCATTATTTTTATATCACGTAATTTTACAAATTTACAAAGAAAATAGTCTAAATAAAACTGCACCTTTTAAAATAATAGAAAGCCCAGATAAACATCAACTCTCACAACTCGAAAAAGTAATTAAAAAAACAGTGCAATTCAACTATAAATATCTTGGAGTGAATTTTTTTTAATACATTATCAGAAAGTATTAGAAATAACAATAAACATTTTAAATACCACCTTAAAAATACACTGAAAATATAAACAGAATACTCATATATGATTTAAGATTTTCACGGCCAAAAGTATTTTTGTTATTTGTTTTTGGGGTATTATGCCGTGTTGCGCTAACTCCTTCTTTAGCCAACGTTTCGGACAGCATTGCAGTGTCCATCATCAGGGCAAATGTGTTAAAATCTGCCCTGATGATGGACACTGCAATGCTGTCCGAAACGTTGGCTAAAGAAGGAGTTAGCGCAACACGGCATAATACCCCAAAAACAAATAACAAAAAAAGAATACTCATAGTAAAAATAACGAACATAATATTACACCACCACATACACAAGCCAAGCTTTATTATGGTGGTGCATCTCAACAACAAAGATTTTAAATGCCAACAAAGAACACAGTGAAAATATTTTTTTATAAAGCCCTAATATTTTATTTCTAGATGGCGCCACTTTCGTTCACAGTTCGCACAAGATAGCTTCCAATTTTCGAAAGCGAGAAATAATACATTAGCCGTGCACTAATTATGTGCACTAGGTAGGAAGCGCCCGGCCGGACCTCGTCTCCGGCGATGCTTTTGTACTCTTGCTAAAAACCTTTTTTAACTGGTGGACGCATACTGTCGGAATTTATTGACAATACCAGTCGAGATCGCGCTGATCGCGATCTACTAAATTCAGTATCATATCCTTTCTCGCTTACTCACCTACATAAGAAGAGTGTTTCCCTAATATTCAAAGATTAGGGAAACACTCTTCTTATGTAAGCGAGTAACGAGATGCCTATACATATGCCCCGCCCTCGGTATGAATACGCGAGACGCGAGACGCGCAAGACTAGCAAGACTCACAAGACGTCCAATACTCGCAAGACGTGCAATACTCGCAAGACTCGCAAGACGTCCAATACTCGCAAGACGTGCAATACTCGCAAGACTCGCAAGACGTCCAATACTCGCAAGACGTGCAATACTCGCAAGACGTACAATACTCGCAAGACTCGCAAGACGTGCAATACTCGCAAGACGCGCAAGACTCGCAAGACGCGCAATACTTAAGAACAAATACTAAGTACGAAAGTCTCTTTGAAATATCTGTTCCAAACATCTGTTCTAGTAAATACGCTTCACCTCTAAGAGCTAGTACGACTCACCTCTAATCTCTAGTGAGACCTTCATATATATACAATACACAACGTTCCCCGATCAGGGTAAAATGCCTTTGAGGACGGGACAGCGCGTACGCAGTCCCGACTACCAAAAATTACGCGCCCGAGTTATCCGCATTAGGGATAATCGCAAGGGTCAGCCGAACCGGAGTGCAATGGAACAGCCTCGCCCTGGGGGTACCGCCTTAGTGATCACGGTGTCCCCTACGCCAGGTAAGTATGCTTTGTCAGACAAATCCTGGACTATATATTGACCTGTGGGAATTTTCCGTTTGCGAGCTGCGAGCATAAGTGTGGCCATCTGTACTCCTAAAATAGAACTATTCGGTTTTCCATTGAAAGCCTTCCATTTTCTTAATTATTCTCTGCAAATCAGGAATTAAATTTAGACAGCACTTATATTTAATTCGAGTGCAATAAATATTAAAATATGAAAATTACTCAATTTTTCATGAAAAAATACCATCTTTGTTCTCCAAACTGACATCCGGTGACATCTATCGGTAGACAATCACAGCAAATTTAGTTCGAGCATTTTTAGTTGGCTAAAAGATAAGTTTAAGTTAAGGATTTTAATTTCCTAATAATAATAATATTTTGCTTATTTATATAACGCCGTTGCCGTGAAAACTCCCCTCAAATTTAAATATTTTTAATAAATAGTTCGTGAAATTACAAAAAATACTTCAATAAAAACTACGTAAAGAGAAACATCTAGACAGTTTTAAGTTTTCATAGATAGGTATTTAAAAAAAGAAAGAGTTTTTATTTTTAATTTTAAAACCCCTAAAATCTTCTTTTAAAAATAGAAAATTTAAAAATTTGGTTTTCTGCTTCTGCCAATATTTTTATATTTTACAATTTTAATATTATCTTCAATTTTACAATGGTTTAAAGATATATTTTTGGAGGAAATATGTTCTTATATATTATTGTAAACCATATTTTTGTTAGTTGGCGTACTGCCGATGGATCCGTGTTTACCACGATCTCTCTCTCTCTCTCTTTCTTATTCGTGACATGTTGCATGAAACAGAAAAATAGGGCACAATAGCGCTCAGGACTGTAGTGAGTAGGCAACGTATTATAATAAAACAGAAATGCACATATTTATTATCGCTACGTTCGGTCACATGATGAAACGATATGAATAATTCTGATAAAAATGTACTAAATTTTCTCCAAGTATTATAAAATAATAACAACATGTTTCGTAAAAGATATTATTGTTTGTTTGATGGAAGGAATACCTACCTTGTTCTTCTTTTCACGTAAACAGTACAAATTGAGAACGATAAGCAACAAAGGTAAAGGTAGGTAACCTGATTGCTGATTACAATTCCATTAAAAAATATTGATAGCTCTTAACCCCCCATAAATTGTATAAATTAACCATTATAACGTTGAACACCTTGTATAGTATTTATTGTTTTTGTGTTTAATTCGTAGAACTCCATTTTTTAAAAATTAATTAAAATAAAATTTACCTACACGTGCACGGCCAAACTAAAATTTCCTGAAAATCTTCCAACAAAAATCTTTTTGGACTAAACAACATCAATAAAGTCGAATTTTTTAAACTTAGCTCTCTAAAACACGAGATGCCAATTCCCGTTAAGTTTGAAAAAATAATTGTCATGGATGTCTCTTTGAACAAAATGTAATACAAATTAATTAAAAATGATTTTTTGGACTTGGGGTCTACTGTTTACAGAACTATTAGTGGTAAAAAAGAACAGGAATAATGTTATTATTTCAAATTAGTCATGTTAATGTTAATATGTAGGTTACATTCATTATTTAGAAGGTTTAAAGCAATAACTTGTGTCTAACCGGCGTCTCTAAATATGAGCACATTTCAGAACACCTTCGTTACCACCTTCACTGGCTCAAGGTGCCCTGTAATAATCCATTACAAATTGTGCTCCGATGGTGTTTAAATCCATTAATGAAATGGAACTGAACTATGCGTCCCGGAAAACACTGGTCTGAGGCAGTTAACTCTTAGATCAGCAACATCATCAGCTATAGGCAGACGGAAATACTAAGAATGGTAGCAGAAGTCGGGGACGACCGAGGAAGACATGGCACGACCAAGTGAATCAGATACTTGAGTCGAGCCATGTCAAGAGTCAGAATAATAGAAGAGTATGTATGAGCGTTGTATTGCGTTGTATGGCGGTCCATCCTCTCTGCCTGCCCCTGCGGAGAAACGGCGTGGTGGCTAGTTAGTTATATATATCATATTTTCAGCGACCTTGAGGTGATTTTTCATAAAAACGGCGCTATACAAATATTATTATTATTATACAGCATAATACTTGGATATTACAATAATTTATTGCTTTTATAAAAAGTGATGAATGAATTTTACATCTTTTCTTACCGGCAAATACAATTTTGAAACTTTATGTTTAATTCAGCGCCCGAGGGGATTTCTGTGCCCTTGATGTGATTTCAGCACCCTTGATGTGATTTCAGCACCCTTGAAGTGATTTCAGCACCCTTGAAGTGATTTCAGCGCCCTTAAAGTAATTTCAGCGCCATTGATGTGATTTCAGCGCATTTGATGTGATTTCAGCGCCATTGATGTGATTTCAGCGCATTTGATATGATTTCAGCGCCCTCGATGTGATTTCAGCGCCCTTGATGTGTTTTCAGCCCCATTAATGTGATTTCAGCGCCCTTGATGTGAATTCAGCGCCCCCGATGTGATTTCAGCGCCATTGATGTGATTTCAGCGCATTTGATGTGATTTCAGCGCCCTTGATGTGATTTCAGCGCCCTTGATGTGTTTTCAGCCCCATTAATGTGATTTCAGCGCCCTTGATGTGAATTCAGCGCCATTGATGTGAATTCAGCGCCCTTGATGTGAATTCAGCACCATTGATGTGAATTCAGCGCCCTTAATGTGATTTCAGCGCCATTGATGTGATTTCAGCGCCATTACGTTTGTTTTTATTTAACGAAAATTTACAACTCTTGTGTTAAGATTTGTCTACGAATATTATTAGAGTGCCAAAAGTAACCAAGACGAAACTAAGTAAATTAACCCAGAGAGTGGTTCTTCATATTTTGTAACATGGAATATAAAATAATGTTAAAAACTTCTTGTGTTGGCGCCACGCAGTTTTTTTAAAATATTGTTACCTACCAACTGCTCTATTGAACCAGGATTGCAGGACTGAGGGGAAGGATAAACCATTCCAGAAATATTCTTATCACAGAATCCCGTCTGACTTCAGGATCGAGCATTGAAGACCATTGGAGAAAGATACTTGCTCCCACAATCTTAAGTCCGATGGATTCCCGTGCTTCTCTGCTTTAATCTCATTTTTAATTTTAATTTTTAATCTATTTTCTTATTATGTAAATATTTTCTGTACTTATACACTTTATGGGATGTGTGGGATTGCACTCACCTCCCCACATCCCGGAATAAAGAATTTATTTATATTTATTTATTTATAACTACCTAAAAATAAAAATGGGGGAAGCGCACAAACCACGAGACGTCGATAATAACATACATTTCCAGAGTTGAAGATACTATCAGTATAGCCCTGGTGTAAGAACACCATTCAGAATTGAAACGTTGCTTGAATGGTTTTAGCCGTGTTTGGTGACCAGATCTGAATGGCAAGGTTTTCCCCCCACCTTCCTCTTCCCATCTCCTTCCCCTTCTACATTCAGCCTCACAACATGACCTAATTGGGGATGCCATAATCTCTCTGGATCCAGATGGTTGTTAGCAGTTGGGACTCTCGTGTGGTATTAAAAAGTTTTTAATAAAAACCATAAACCTTCAGCCACGGAGGCTGTGAAAATATTGAAATGTTTGTCAAAAACTTATTCTAACTAGGTCAGTTGATAAAGTGAATCTGTATTGTACTAATGTAACAGATGATGTTATATTTTTTTAACGACGAATCATTAGACGTCTCCTTATCAGCCGTCATTGATAACAGAATGTTAGACAAGATATTAAATATACCTATTTTCAAACAACGATTAATAGTGTACCTACCTCCCCAATTCCAAATTCTCACCATTCCAATATACACAATAGACGGCAGCAGGGCAGCTGTTACGTGCTACATTGTTGCATTGCATTCATTCAGGGCCTCGGTTGCCGAACGCACGCGTTGAAAGACGCTACGAGAGATGTCTATGTTGCTCGTAAACTTTACAACTATGTGTACTAAATAATTTATTCTTTGCCTACTTCTGCTGTGGTACCTCTGTGCGGTGTGATTGACCTCTAGAGCGCCTACGGGAATCGACTATAAATACCTTATTATTCTACTCGACCACGTGTTGGAAGAAAAACTAGTATTGTGTATTTAGTAAACAGCATTCAAAGAACGAGCAGTGACAGAAATACCAGTGACAAGTCGCTAGCTGTGACAGCGACAGTGCGTCGACTCTTGCGATATTAGAAACAACGACGAAAACAATAACAATACAATAAATAGTAGTGACAATAATTTTTAAATGTGTTAATAGTAATCATTCCATGTTATTATTATATAACCGTCATTCCTAAACCAGTGGTTACTACCAAATTAAAATTTCAGTGATAACGAAGTGTGTGATGATTTGTACAGTACAGATAATGCCTTATCAAAGAGTGTTAAACCTATAAGTGATTTGAATTTAATAATTTCGGCTGTGAATTTTATGTAGTTAGCGGTATTATTATTTTACTAGGCCAAAATGGATAGAATAAAAAAGGATAAACAAGAGATGGTCCCGCCTGATGGAGGATGGGGCTGGACTGTAACCTTTGCATATGCCCTTAATAACGTGAGTAATAATAATACTTATCATAATTATTATCTGTAATCTTTACTTATCTTATCAACTATCAGTTCAGATATGGAGTGATTTAAATATTTAGGAATTTTCTTAAACTGGAACATATGAAATGCTTTCTTTGTATTGAACACATTAAACAATATTATTCGTTTTCGTCTTCATTAAAAACAACAAAGCCAGTGGATGATGTCAGATACTCTGTACTGTAAATACATTTTAGGGACCCAACGCCTTGAAAATACTGATTCAACTAAAAAACGAGGTAGGCAGACAGTTGTAAATCACCCCTTCCCTGCTGGGGTGGATTTGTCTTGCGACAGGTGGTGTCTTTGCGGGATAGTTCGATATTATACCTGAATCATCATTGTCTACGTCCTGCAGCGTGGGATTGTGTACTAAACAGTGTTTTTTTAGAATTTTTATTTATTTATAAGATTTCTCCTTTTCCCCTGACATTATTTCCCCTTTCTCAGTAATTCGGGAGCCTTTGCAAAGCAATGCCCACGCATTTTTGACTTCCCCTCTGCTTTATTAATTAATTGAAAAGCTCCCTAAGAAATCAACAAATTGATCTCAATGACCAAATGAATGTCCTAAAAAGCCTCGAATAAACAATCGCAAACGAAATAACTTTAGTTATTTTAGTATATTAGCTTCAACCCCCTGCCAGTTAAGGGTCAGAAAGAAAGAGCCCAGAAAAAACCTTACCTTCATGTAAATGTATTAGCAGCATAGACATATGAATAGCAGGTATAACATCTGTTTTGCTGTGACTACTCTTCACGCTGCGATTCATTTTTCTATCTAAATTTAGATGGTCTCGCTTGCTTTTGTTAGTAATGTTGGTGATGCATGATGTCTTTGTTCTGTCACTGTTTGGAATTATTATCATTGTTGCATTTGTGTCAGAAATAACAGGAATTTGTACACTGAGTATTGGAACCATTTCTCTTCCGAACTGTTTTGTATGGATTCTTACTTAGATATATAAAAAAATTCTTTGCAGGTATTATATTATTGAGACATTGAATTTGAGAAAAAACAACTTTTTTAAAGAGTAAATAATTCTAGTAAACATTTACAACCTCGACAACACAACAGGTTTTTGGAAGCCAGATTACTTTTTAAAAACATTTCATAGAATAAAGAGTTTTCTATTCAGTGAATGAATCGAATGTAGGTACCTATCTGGGTTTTAAACTTTTTTCACTGGGTTACTTGTTTGGCGTTACAATAAAAAGCAATCCGAAAAACTATATAGGTAGTTAAATACTAATCTTAGTTAACGTAACTCCTAAATAAAATATCAAACTAAATACATAAGTATAATCAGTCATTGCGAACGATACTCGTATATTGACTTCCCGAACGAACACCAAATAATATCTATCATAAGTTCCACCTTCAGTAAAACATAAGTTGTTTTCGATGTCACACTATGAATACCTTCATTGTCATTAGGGCGTAGGTAACACAGTTTACGTTAAATAATAATCCAAGCATTTGGTTGACACTGGGAACAGGTACGGTTACAAATTATTTATGCAGCTGAATAACTACTTTCTAACTATTTTGCATAAGGTATTGTTAACCAAACCGGTAGTTAAGAGAATAATTAAAACTATTGATACCGTTAGGTGAACCTACAATATTCTGCGGGTATACATATAAATGAAGCACAATTGAAGAACCTGGACAATTCTTCAGATATATTCACATTCTCCGAGTAATATGTGTTTTACTTCTTTATAGTTTAGCCAAGTATGGTCCTGTATATTATCTGTCTGGGCCTCGATTATCGACGAAGTCATTCCACTCGAACAATGACGAGTGGAATGACTTTTGACGTTTGGCGTATGTAAGTGTGTACCTTCAACGAGACTCAAGAATAAGACTGTCGACTAATGTATGTACTTTCGACGGCGATTGCGAGCGGCCTGGATTGGAGAATCGATACCCAGTACATAATATAAGTAATTAAAAATAGGTAAAATGCATTGTACTTACAGTTTTGTATTAGTAATCGAGGAACCGGTGGATGCAATCTGTTGATAAATTATAATAGTTTATTTAGGCAATAGTTAGTAATAAGATACAATACTGTAGAAATATATTAGATATATATTTGTACAGCGCCCTTATAATAATAATAATAATATTTGGCTAATTTATATAGCGCCGTTTTCGTGAGAAATCACCTCAAGGGCGCTGTACAAATATATTTCTTAAATAGTTAATACTAGAACTACTGACTTATCTCTAAGACTTATATCTAGTGACTTACGACTAAGGCCTATAACTACTATCTTAACGACATATATATACGAGTATTTACATATTTAGCAACTTACAACTAAAATTAATATTAACAATCTAATCTTACTAACGCCAGAAGAAGAAGGAAGTTCTATTATATTAGGGTGTTTTATTGTTAGCTGGATATATATGTTAAATGAATGAAATTAATGAATAAAATCAATCGTCAATCTTAAACGCATTTAGGTGATTCATCTGTCAACAATTAAACCGATTGACTGATCTTGACTGACTTACGAGGTGATCTTTCTCTAAAACGACATTTTACAAATCTTTTTATTAATATTATTATTACATTTTTAAATCGGCATCATCCCTACAGTAAAAACTAATGAAAGGCATGCTTGATGGCTAATCTTAATATTATCAAAATTTGTAACGCGCCGAAAATCAGGATTTAACGGGAACCGTTCAACTGTCAAAATGTCACTGATGATCGATATGATGGTCACCAAAAATAAAATGGAGTTTGAGACGGTTTATCTTACTCGTGTACACCGTCTTCTCCTGGACTGTAATGAATGAGGTACTTAAATACTCAAATGAGTTGTTGAGGTGCCGTAACTCAAATAAGGTGAGGTGTGAGCTGTGGACGAGCCACAAAGGGGTTAAAATCTTGTACAGCCAAAGTATATTTTCGTATCCTGGGGGTGGGGGGTGGCAATGTGTGCAATACACAAACACCCCTCCACTACATCGCTTCAACACATTTGTATCAAGACAAAACCCTTTGAAGTAATACAAAGAAAAATAGTTGGGACAAATATATTTTGTGAGGTGGCGGGAAATTTTACGTGTTTATTTGGGACTTGTATGAGGTACACACTACACAACACTACCTGATTGGGAATGCCATAGTGTCACTGGCTCCAGACGGTTGGGATCAGTTGGGACAGTGTTGCGGTACCTCACCCCCCTCAATACACTGACACCATTACTTACTCAGTAGTGCATCTTGCATGAGGTACACACTACACAACACTACCTGATTGGGAATGCCATAGTGTCACTGGCTCCAGACGGTTGGGATCAGTTGGGACAGTGTTGCGGTACCTCACCCCCCTCAATACACTGACACCATTACTTACTCAGTAGTGCATCTTGCATGAGGTACACACTACACAACACTACCTGATTGGGAATGCCATAGTGTCACTGGCTCCAGACGGTTGGGATCAGTTGGGACAGTGTTGCGGTACCTCACCCCCCTCAATACACTGACACCATTACTTACTCAGTAGTGCATCTTGCATGAGGTACACACTACACAACACTACCTGATTGGGAATGCCATAGTGTCACTGGCTCCAGACGGTTGGGATCAGTTGGGACAGTGTTGCGGTACCTCACCCCCCTCAATACACTGACACCATTACTTACTCAGTAGTGCATCTTGCATGAGGTACACACTACACAACACTACCTGATTGGGAATGCCATAGTGTCACTGGCTCCAGACGGTTGGGAGCAGTTGGGATAGTGTTGCGGTACCTCACCCCCCTCAATACACTGACACCATTACTTACTCAGTAGTGCATCTTGTATGGGGTACACACTACACAACACTACCTGATTGGGAATGCCATAGTGTCACTGGCTCCAGACGGTTGGGATCAATTGGGACAGTGTTGCGGTACCTCACCCCCCTCAATACACTGACACCATTACTTACTCAGTAGTGCATCTTGCATGAGGTACACACTACACAACACTACCTGATTGGGAATGCCATAGTGTCACTGGCTCCAGACGGTTGGGATCAGTTGGGACAGTGTTGCGGTACCTCACCCCCCTCAATACACTAACACCATTACTTACTCAGTAGTGCATCTTGCATGAGGTACACACTACACAACACTACCTGAATGGGAATGCCATAGTGTCACTGGCTCCAGACGGTTGGGAGCAGTTGGGACAGTGTTGCGGTACCTCACCCCCCTCAATACACTGACACCATTACTTACTCAGTAGTGCATCTTGCATGAGGTACACACTACACAACACTACCTGATTGGGAATGCCATAGTGTCACTGGCTCCAGACGGTTGGGATCAGTTGGGACAGTGTTGCGGTACCTCACCCCCCTCAATACACTGACACCATTACTTACTCAGTAGTGCATCTTGCATGAGGTACACACTACACAACACTACCTGATTGGGAATGCCATAGTGTCACTGGCTCCAGACGGTTGGGAGCAGTTGGGATAGTGTTGCGGTACCTCACCCCCCTCAATACACTGACACCATTACTTACTCAGTAGTGCATCTTGTATGGGGTACACACTACACAACACTACCTGATTGGGAATGCCATAGTGTCACTGGCTCCAGACGGTTGGGATCAATTGGGACAGTGTTGCGGTACCTCACCCCCCTCAATACACTGACACCATTACTTACTCAGTAGTGCATCTTGCATGAGGTACACACTACACAACACTACCTGATTGGGAATGCCATAGTGTCACTGGCTCCAGACGGTTGGGATCAGTTGGGACAGTGTTGCGGTACCTCACCCCCCTCAATACACTAACACCATTACTTACTCAGTAGTGCATCTTGCATGAGGTACACACTACACAACACTACCTGAATGGGAATGCCATAGTGTCACTGGCTCCAGACGGTTGGGAGCAGTTGGGACAGTGTTGCGGTACCTCACCCCCCTCAATACACTGACACCATTACTTACTCAGTAGTGCATCTTGCATGAGGTACACACTACACAACACTACCTGATTGGGAATGCCATAGTGTCACTGGCTCCAGACGGTTGGGAGCAGTTGGGACAGTGTTGCGGTACCTCACCCCCCTCAATACACTGACACCATTACTTACTCAGTAGTGCATCTTGTATGAGGTATACACTACACAACACTACCTGATTGGGAATGCCATAGTGTCACTGGCTCCAGACGGTTGGGATCAGTTGGGACAGTGTTGCGGTACCTCACCCCCCTCAATACACTGACACCATTACTTACTCAGTAGTGCATCTTGCATGAGGTACACACTACACAACACTACCTGATTGGGAATGCCATAGTGTCACTGGCTCCAGACGGTTGGGAGCAGTTGGGACAGTGTTGCGGTACCTCACCCCCCTCAATACACTGACACCATTACTTACTCAGTAGTGCATCTTGTATGAGGTACACACTACACAACACTACCTGAATGGGAATGCCATAGTGTCACTGGCTCCAGACGGTTGGGAGCAGTTGGGACAGTGTTGCGGTACCTCACCCCCCTCAATACACTGACACCATTACTTACTCAGTAGTGCATCTTGTATGAGGTACACACTACACAACACTACCTGATTGGGAATGCCATAGTGTCACTGGCTCCAGACGGTTGGGATCAGTTGGGACAGTGTTGCGGTACCTCACCCCCCTCAATACACTGACACCATTACTTACTCAGTAGTGCATCTTGCATGAGGTACACACTACACAACACTACCTGATTGGGAATGCCATAGTGTCACTGGCTCCAGACGGTTGGGAGCAGTTGGGACAGTGTTGCGGTACCTCACCCCCCTCAATACACTGACACCATTACTTACTCAGTAGTGCATCTTGTATGAGGTACACACTACACAACACTACCTGATTGGGAATGCCATAGTGTCACTGGCTCCAGACGGTTGGGAGCAGTTGGGACAGTGTTGCGGTACCTCACCCCCCTCAATACACTGACACCATTACTTACTCAGTAGTGCATCTTGTATGAGGTACACACTACACAGCACTACCTGATTGGGAATGGCATAGTGTCACTGGCTCCAGACGGTTGGGAGCAGTTGGGACAGTGTTGCGGTACCTCACCCCCTTCAATACACTGACACCATTACTTACTCAGTAGTGATTCTTGTATGAGGTACATACTACACAGCACTACCTGATGGGGAATGCCAGAGTGTCACTGGCTCCAGACGGTTGGGAGCAGTTGGGACAGTGTTGCGGTACCTCACCCCCCTCAATACACTGACACCATTACTTACTCAGTGGTATGAGACATTAAAAAACTGCATTTAATTTTTCCAATAAATATTTGTAAAGGAATATTATTTATCTGCTGCTACTTTTTTCAGACAATAAAGCCTGTGACAGAGCACGCTATAAACGCGTTATATTTTCGTGGCTTGGCCTATTTCAGCATATCGCTCGCCATACAATCGGCCATTGATACGTATAGCGTAATGTGTCGCCTACCTAATATGTATTTTTAAATACATCTATTTGCATTTAATTTTCGTTTTCGGCAATCAATGAATGCAAATCTTGGAAGTGGAAATACGATGTATGAATGTGAATGAGGCAATAAGTGTGTGCCAAGACCTAGTTGTTTGGAAGTTCGTCCTCTCTGCCTGCCCCTGCGGAAAACGGCGTGATAGTTAGTTTGCAAATTATTAACCAAGTTCCCGACATCCGATTTATTGGCGACGATAATGCATTCTATCAACGTTTGGTGGCAATCAAGTACACACACGTGGATTAATACGCATGTCTTTGAAGACATTAGAGCAGTTAATATGCGAAATAAATGTCGGTCCCACCCGATCGGCATTTGGCGACGTTGGTAGAGTTGTCGGCTACAACTCTATAAGGTATAAAAAAATTATTTTTCTCCTTTTAAATTTTAAATTTTTCTAAGTTCTTTTTCAATGTTTATTTATCTGCTGCCAGCATTTATTAAAAAATCTCCTCAAATTATTGGTAATCCGGTTACAAACAGGATTGCAGGCCGTTTCCTGATGAACTTTTAGTAAATTCCTATTACATCGTGTTGATTAATTGATTAGTATATAGTGACGAAATGCGAAAATATTAGGATTAACGTGTTCCGAAATCGAGATAATACATTCATATTCTACCAAAAGTTTATATGGAAACCTATCAATGCATTCGTTAAGTGCCTACAATCTCGTTTTTGACCGGATTTTGATTAATTTTAAGAGATTTTTAAAATTTTGTAATACTGAATTTCTCCAGTCAATGTATTTTGTTGTATATTGTTTTGGTAATTATGTCTGTATCTCGGTTTCTACTTTAAAAACAAATAAATTCGAGTCCCGATTTTGTAATACAGGCTACCTTTAGAATTGCGACATTCGTCCTGGCCTCCTTATTCGGGTACTTATTGCACAATGTATTTAATATTACATACGCCTATCTAGTGTGAACCAGTTATCATGCAATCCCCATTTACTGTCTTCCGCGAAACAATAAGATTTTCTTTATTTAGATTTGCTTTGTCCCGTTGCAAACAATATCATGCGAAATAAGGTGGAAGTGAAAAACACTTTATCATGTAAGGTCGTTCTGTCGTACTTTAGTAAATAGAGCGGTAATGTGGGAGATGAATTTATTTAAATAAATTACACAAAGGTTGTTCCAGCGACCGGGACTAAAAAAGTCCTTCCATTGACCCGTCTATCACCCCGTTCACACATGGCGATTTCAGTTAATCAAGTCTGTGTTGAGTGACACTTAATCAAAGCTAATCGACAAGTGTGCCCAGCCTTTCAACAGAGCTGATCAAGTTTTTAGTTGAGCCACGAAAGTTGAAAGCCCGTCTACTTTTATTGTTCATGTGTGAATGATCGCTCGATTTTCTTGCCGAATCGAAACGTGTGAACAAAGTTTCAAGTCGCTTAAGATTTTTAGTTCCCTGCGGTCGAAAGTAGACGTAAGACGTAAGACGTTCATAGTGAGTGGTTTATTTATGCGTACCTTTTACCTACCATCATGGCATCTACTTCAATGAAATAATATATTAAGTGGTCGGACATCCCTGTCTTTGGGATCAGAAGCAAGAAGTTTACAAAAATAATAATGCCCGTGATACTGCAATTAATAATACTATTTTTGAAATGCTACTGTAACTTGGTAGTTATTATTATTAAATAACACGTCTCTGAATGTTTCAAAAAATTATTATTTTTTTACCTTAGTAACAAATTTTAGGACATCAACTATTGCAACGAACACTTCTTTTATGAACAATGATATCGTATTTTTTGGAACTCTGTATATAGGTAAGCTAGACTTGAAAAGGAATCCCCCCTTGCCAGGTATCTTAGCGTAATTTGTAACTTAGTTTTTGCCGGGACAGTCGCTTGAATAACTGTGTCCTGTTTTTGGATTTTTTCTTGAATATTAGACAACATTACATCAAATTGTTCTTTAGAAATTCGCAAATGACTGCGATAGACTTCGGTATCTTATAACGCCATCTCTCTCCCTATAATCCATTTTCTAGTTTTTTGCGCTTTTTCACATTTTAAAGTTCATTCCGTAAAAGGTCCGAAATCGTAGGGACGACGGCAGCGATAACTTCACTTGAAGCCATCTTGATTAACAATATCGATTCGAGTTAAATTGAAACGTCTAAAAGATATCTGTTCCATTTTTGTCGTTCAACTAAAATCGCTCTATCTGAACGGAGCATTAGTCTCGAAAGCCCTTCGGCATTTGGCCAAAATTACGCCAGAATCATAGAGCTACAATTAGAGGCGTTACTGCGTACTAATATCTCGTCGAAACGTGTTCCACTATTAGAACGCGATAAATGGTGCGCGTGGACCGGATTCGGTAGTTTTAGTTTTAGAGCGTTGGGAGAGTTAGAAGTCAGTAGGAGGTAAAAAAGCGGTACCCATTTTTTCGCTTCATGTCTCATCAAAATAATACAATACATCAATGGCCAGAATCGAATTTGAAATGACAAATTAGTCGTGTTTAAAATACTGTTTTTAAAAGGTATTCTGTTTTCTTTCACTTCTGTGAATCTTTTATTTATTTCTGCGCTGTGGCACTTCAGAACGATTTTTTCCTTGTGTGCCCGTGCCCGAAGTAGGATTATTTTTTATCCTACTTTACAAGACTATGAGTTAAATCGCGTCGCGTAGTTAAATTATTCCATAAACTATAATGGGTATAACAGCTTATTTTCGGTACCTTTCGTTTCGAGTAGCAGTATTACAGACTCTCTATATCGCCCTAGTGAAAGAGTACTAAGCATGTTGCCTGAAATGATATAGCCGTGTTTGGTGACCAGATCTGAATAGCCAGGTATTTTCCCATCTTCCTCTGCCTCATCTCCTTACTTAAACATGTTCTAACCACTTAACTATTACTAGTTTGGTTTTTACTGGAGCTGCAACGAATATTCGGCCACTATTCGGTATTCGGCTATATTCGGATGAATACCGATACATAATAATGAAAATGAAAACGCATTTTTCAATCAAGAATTGTCTATTTATTAAGAGAGTATTACGTTATTTAATATTTAAAACCAATCAGACGCAAATTGCGGTGAATAAAAACTTTTTATTCTGCGTTTGCCAGTGACAGACGAATGCGTTTTTCTTCGTAGACTAAGCCAGCTTCCGCAAATAATATTTCACTATAGACGCCACTGCAAGGTGACAAAAGATACATTTTAGTAAACTTTATTAGGGTTGGATATTGTTTTGCGTTTGCAGACCATTAGTTACCGACTTACGACCTTTTCAAATAAAAATCAAATTTAAATATTTGCAATTGCACTTTTCTTCGTCCTTTCAGTTTGCATATTCCAAGCTCAATTTAATTCCAAAATCAAACGTCAAGTGTCCACTTAATTTTTTTTGTGTCGCATTAAATAAGTATATGATAACAATTCTTCCAGATTTCGGTAGTTTATACAACTGTTGTTACTAATAATATTATTTTGTACAAGAAACCTGTAAATAAATAATGCTAAAAATATTCATCATGACGTAAAAATTTTGACATTTCTTACGAAGTTAATTTTCATCACTTTTCTTGGGTGAAATATTATAAATTACATCAAAATAATGTAGATAAAACTATCTTTCTGATGATACCTCAAATCTATTATTTCCACAATCAATTTATATCAAAAATAATGAAAGAAGACGCTTTGACACTAAAAACGCGACAAATATTTCGTTGGCATTCCACAGAAAAATTCTTTGTAAAAAATCTGAAAAGCTAGAAGTCATTCCGGTATAAGCTGCGTAAAGAACGAGAATAGCCCAAGCGATTGTGACCTTGTTCTTCACACAAATTCCTTATACATAAGGGTCAAAATCGCAAATAATTTTTTTTTTTTTTAATTCGTAGATAATGTAAGGCACTCACATATGCGGTCCCGGCATATGACGAGTAGCAGTAATATTCGGTATTCGGCATTCGGCATTCGGCCAAATCACTAATCGTTGAATCTCTAGTTTTTACGTAGGAGCAAAAACAGACTAATTTATTTTTATTTTTATGTAAAACCTCACGAGAGTCCCAACTGCTCCCAATCGTCTGGAGCCAGTAAGACTATGGCATCCCCAATTGGGGTATGTTGTGAGGCTGAAAGTAGGGAGGAGGGGATGGAGATGTGAAAGAGGAAGGTGGAGTAGAGAGCCTCACCTCTCTACCACGGAGGCCGTCTGAAATCTATATTTTTCCATCTAATTAACATTATCTTTTAGTTTATTTACTACTTATCGACAATAGCATTATTCAAGTGTTTTTTATCAGGCAATATAAATTAAATCAACAATAGGCGTTAGTGTGGTTAACCTTAATTAAATAGTGTACATAGTTGGAGATAACCTTAAATATATTATATCATTTCTGAGACATGAAAACTTCCCCGGATTGTTTACATTTCATTTGTGAACCTAATAAAGGAATGAAAAATTAAAAAAAAATGTAGACCGGTTATTCATGTAACGTATTATTATTTGAAAACACACAAATTTGATTGAAATAATTTGTTAATTAGTAAAACGTGTTTTTTTTTAAACAGCGCAATCTGTTGAATAAACATGCTTTTTTTAAAAAAACAGCGCCATCTCTTGGACGTAAAAGTAACACGCGCTATTGTTTCTATATATATGGAGTTAAATTTTTTAACTCATTACCAGAAAAAATTAGAAACATGAATGCAAATATAAACGAATTCAAAAGCCACCTTAAAAAGTATTCCGAACAGTTGAACTGAATCATATCAAATATAAACCAATATAACAACACCCCCATACACACAAGCCCTGCTTATTTATGGGGGTACATCAAATACTAATATTATGTAATTAATAACTGTACTATACTGTGTAATTATATTATGTAATTGTTATATTATGTAAATCGTGTATCTTTTTTTTACTAATAAAAAAAATAAATATATATATATATATCTATGCCGATATATATATATATATATATATGTCCGTCTATATATATATATATATATATATATATATATATATATATATATCTCTGCATAGACGGACTGAGAAACAGCAACGTGTGGCGGGGTACAGCTAGTAAAGCTTTTTTTGAAAGCAATGGTTTCTTTATCAGTATAATTTATGTTTTTTGTTAAGTGTACGTTTGTAACCTGATGAAGTAACCATTGATTTTGAAAGATGTTTTAATTTTTCTGCGTATTTTTATTTGTTGGAGATCATTTTCGAAGAACTATTTTAGAAGATACAAACTCAGTTAGCATAGTTAATTAATAAATAAAAAATATCACCAATTATTTCCAACCTTCACTTACAATCAAAAACAGTAATTTTAACTTCTTCATTTTAATCTTCACGACAAACAATTTTTTCTTGTGTTTTTTGTTTACCGAAAGTAAAATTTTAAAACGAAAACCGGTGATGTCTAAGTCGAAACTATTTGACGCCTTCACATGAAACAGTGAACGAATTATTACGTAATATTTGTTTACATATTTTTATGATTCTGTCTGGTGTCCCAACCAACACATGGCTTCCTCAGTTCAATTCTGGGATATCGTTTTCGTGGGAATTGTGTAGATGGATAAATTAAATATTAATTAAATATCAGGTTAGTTGTTTACCGTAGTATCAAAAGGAGGAACTTCTAAGGACACAATATAAAAAAAATCATATTTACAGTGTGCAAAAATTTAAAAAAAAAATGTTTATTTAAACTTAAAACAACCCGAATACTCAACTGCCTAACGTAAATACTCAGCCAGGGCAATAAGCCAAAATGTACTGGGTATTTCCAGTTTTAATACATCTCTTGAACTGAGAAACAATAAATTTCATGCCTTGAAATAATATATGTATAATGCTCTACCAAATCATTAAAAAAATAACCAAAATTAATTTATTTATAACTAAAATAAAAATATGGCTGATTGAATAGAGTGATGTTCAACTTCCAAACATTATGAAGGCAACGTAAAGACAACTAAAGACTAAATACAACCAAATATTGAAATAAAACTACATGCGGCCTCAGAACAGGAAACCCTAATGAGGAGGACTGTGAAAACTGTGACATTATTTTTAATTTATGCTATATACTTTCTTACGCCATGTACAAACTGAATAGAAGTTTCAGCACAATGGACATGAGTGTTTTTTTACTGAAAAAACCGTCAGGCTAACCTAAATTTATTTTTGTTCTTTAGTACTTTTGAACGTCTCTATTTTTTTCTAGTTTTCCAATGTTTATGATTTTGATCAATCAATATTATTATTCTCGGATTTCTTAGTATATAGTATCCATATGTTTAGTATGGTTTCTTTAACCTATTAAGTAGAATCAATAGATACCATTCTTATAGCTTCTCCAGTCAGGATATTCTTCTTCTACCATCTGTTTAGGTATGGTGGCTTTAACCTAAGAAGTAGAATCGGTAGATACCATTCTCCCAGCTTATTCATTCAGGACATTCTTCTTCTACCTTCCGTTTAGGTATGGTGGCTTTAACCTAAGAAGTAGAATCGGTAGATACCATTCTCCTAGCTTATTCAGTGAGAACATTCTTTGTCTACGTCTACCATTAATTTCTGTATTAGTTCATAATCATTATTTTTTCCCGATCTTCATAGCAATGAAGACTTCCAGATTTTTCTTCATTGTCCCTTCTTCTTACTTACTCGTACTTCGAGGACTTACTTACACTTACTCTTACTGATATTCAAGGTATTTTAATTAGGTTTTCATGGTAGTTTATCTTGTCCAGGTCGCACATTTAGCCAACAAGTCTACTTTAGTCTCTCTCTATTCTCACTTTTAGAGATTGACTGTGTTCCCACTCATTCAACTTTTCTGGGTCATTTTATTTGTTTTAATTGATCGCAAACCCCACACAACTTACCTTTTCACCGCCCGCGAGAACTTTCTGTAAATACTCATTTTAGTTTGTTTCACAAAGCCTAGTATGATGTAAGTGGAATGGGTTAGCTGTAAGAAACTGGTCCATTCCCATATCGTAAACTCGTTGAGAATTATAACTTAAACAACGACAAAATCCCACTCTCATACGAAAATCGCAACCACATTATTACATTTAAAACTCAAGTAAAAAGCTGGATACAAAACACTGTGAGATCAGAAATAGAAAACATTCTGATACCAAATACAGACTGAATCGGAAACCACTAAGGCCTAGCGCGCACCACGATTGTATTTTTTGCGACACTATTTTAAAATCGTGCTATAAGAAATCGCAAAAATAATACTGCGCGCATCGCGATGAAAAATTGCGATGAATTGTTAATTCTCAACATGGATTTCGTACAAATTACTTGTATTGTTTTACTTCTTCGGAAGAGGAGGAATAAAATAACACATAAATACTGGACTCATCCTTTTACAGCAGAAAGATATGATAAAGGTTTCTTTTATCTGAAATACAATGATCTTCGACAATATCCAAAAAAATTCTTTGGCTATTATAGAATGACGGTTCAGACATTTGACAAACTATTAAGAATTGTTGGACCTCAAATTGCATACAATAATACTAGATGGCGGAATGCAATCTCAGCTGAAGAAAGGTTGTCAGGTAGCGATTTTAAATCGCAGTGCGCGCGTGTCCATATAACTTCAAATGCTATAATTTTATTTTGCGACAATCGCGTCGCGCGCTGTCGCGGAAAAATGTGACAAATCACAATTTTAAAATCGCAACTATTTATTTGTCGTATATGCGCGCACATACTTACTAACTCATACGTTGCATTTCTGCGACAAAATTATCGTGGTACAGAAAATCGTGGTGCGCGCAAGGCCTAAAAACGGACTAAAAAACACCACATAATGTATTTTGTAATTCTTTCAGTAACTTCATATTATTCATATAATTAAATTGTAACATGTAAACTATTTCCTTCGCGCGGGAGATCCCAGTGAAGATTATCTCTACAAAAAAGGAAGATAATAAAACATTCATTATTATTAAGAAAAACAAAAACAAAGAGAAGTTTTTAAACTTCTCTTTTAGAATGGCATGATGAAGGTAAAGTTTTTACTATTTTCTGACTGTAAACCACTCTTCAAATAATATTTTACAAAAAAATGGCGCTATGCATGTTAGTATTTTTTTATTGGCTTCGGCTTCAGTCGCTGCTTTACCTTCTATTTTTTTGAAGTAATTACTGAGGTTTTCCTTTCTTTGAGACTGGCGTGTATTTTCTTACATTTATTATTGGATGATATTCTCTTCTCCTGTCTTGTCCTCACCTTCTGATATGTCTGAATTTTCTGGTATCATCTTCGCCACATTGTTTGTCCTACCTCGTATACATAGGTTAGTTCTGTCTTTCTGATTAACATGTACTTCTGATTATGGTGTTTTCTTAATATTCATCTCTTCACTGCTTTCAGATAATAGTCCTACCTCTTATAACAGGCTTCGGCCTAATCTTCCAAGAGACGTTCTCCAACCTGGGCATCTCTGCAACACACGCCTCCATCATCATCAACGTGAACCACGCTTTTGGCATGGTCCTGTCACTCTTCAATGGACCACTGCTAAGGAGTTTCGGCTATAGGAAGGTTGCTATAGTCGGGGCTCTCCTCATAACCGGTGGAATCATGCTGACTGCAAAAGCTCAGTCATTTACCCATTTTCTCATCACATACAGCTTGATGACATGTGAGTATTTTTTTTGCCAGTACTGGATTCGTTTTTTTTTACATGATGGAATAATCGTCTGTGTACAGGTTTTTGGGCTTGTTTAATAACATTTTAAAAAAATGAACTCCACGCAGGAGTAATCTTTACGGACTTTGATGGATGTTATTTTTAAGGAAACGAATGAGAGGAAATTCTGGGAAGGAAAACGATAAGCGGGGTGCTCAGAAATCTGAGGGTCAGTCGAGTTCAGTGGGGGGTGTCCAGGAATAACGGACATATGAATTCATCCCTCCCACTGCTGTGCAAGGAGATGCGATGGGTCGATAGTGTACAGGGTAAAAGGATCTCTTTCAACCGGCCTCTCCCAATCCGGCCCCCACGCAGGTGGTAGGCAGAAAAGCTGTCAAGACCTGGAAAAACCTCACCCCATGAATATGGCAGAGGTGTTGTGGGGCGGCACTTTGTAATTTGAATGTTTGACCAATTTGAAGAGAGTGTAGGTCTGATATTTAGATTTGCAAATTTAATTTAGAAATAATAATATGTTTGAACAATATTACATAACTTCGTTACATTGTGACATTCTGGATGTGGAGCCATATTTATACTATATTTTGGATAACATGCTGCAATATTTTTCGACATTCAACACAATATTTCTTTTTGGATCTGGAAATTTTTTTGACATTAAGTTGTGTGTTTTATTTAATAATATTTTTAATTTCAAAGATTCGTTCAAATACGAACACGTTTAATCTCAAAAATTTGACAAATAATTATGTTCTACAAAATAAATGAATCTTAAAAGAATAAAAATATACTTACATAGTACACATATTATACACAACCGTTCATCACATATACATTTTTATTTCTTAATATTTCATTTAAATTAACGTTTTATAAACATAATTTAAATAAAGTACATTTTTATTTACCTACATAATTTGTCACATAAAATGCGAGCCTCAGAACGGGTAAAGGGAGGCTGACATTACCAAATCATATTTAATAAAAAAAATATTCTAATGTATCAATAAAAAAATACCGCAGGCTAAGGTAGAATACGTGACTTGATTTTCATCGCACATGACGCATATGCACTGTTTGATGATTTGAATCATTCTCATTTTTCATTATCAGTGCTCGGTATTGGGCAGTGTCACGGGTCGATACTTTGTCGATGACGAATGTAAGAGCAAAATGAACCAATGAACTGAATGTAAATGATCCCGAATGTGTCACTATGTTTGTATTATGGAATGGGGGAAACATACATTGTAAGGCCCCCATCGATTGTTGTAATCCTGTTGCTGAAGTTCTAAGGGCCAGAAGAAGTTTAGAAAAGTCTCCCAATACGACAACAAATAAAAGCATTGTGTCAATCTAACCCAGAAAATTAATAAGCTTATAATGATTGTTACTTGTGATAAGCATATTGAAATAATAACTAATAAAGCTTTGAAAATGTTGGGATTTATTTTAAGGGTATCTAGTGATTTCAATAATGTAAATACTGTAAAAACATTATATATGTCACTAGTAAGGAGTCATGTAGAATACAATTCCACGGTTTGGTCCCCAAATTATGAGGTTCATTCACATGCGATTGAAAGAATCCGAAATCAATTTTTAAGATATGTAAATTTCAAAATGGGCATTCCTAGAGAGAACCTAAATTACGATAACGTACTTTGTTCATTAAATTTAATAAAATTATCTGATCGCAGAATTATTTCCGATTCAACCTGTTTGTATAAAATCATTAATTCAATGTTTGATACCCCTAATTTCTTATATGTAATCTCTTTTCATACTCCAAGCAGTTCGGTTACAAGACAGTACCTACCATATTATTATTGTAGCAATTCTATGTCAACGTCCCAATATCACACTCCTATGCGACGGATTCAACAGCTAGGAAACAAATACTATGATGTTGTTGATATATTTAGTACATCAATTTCAATATATAAGCATACCCTTTTGACGTTTTTTTCATCAAATAGTAGAATATTTTAATAAAGGTATTTAATTTGATTTGACTAATTTTGTCAAATGAAACAGAAATGGATTTTTTATGTTTTGTGCCTGCATGCTGAGTATATCAAGTCAGTGATATTTTGACTTTATAGTTATTTTTCTGCAATTGTTTTAAATAGTCGCCTACACTATTTTCATGTATAAAATCGTAAATATTTTTTATATATATGTATGTAAAAGCCTTAATAGGCGTGAAATAAATAAATAAATTATTATTATGCTCATCGAATAAATTTCATCGTTGTGCCCAAGATATTACTTTGTAATTTAAGAAAAAACAACTGTTTGTTTTATTTCTATCCTTTACAGAAATATTGAACATAGAAGAGATAAATTTAAAAAAATGATAAAGCCTTGTTACCGACGAGGTCAGTAACTCTTTATGTCACAATGTTTACACTCAAAACACAATTTGTATATATGATTCAAAATGATAATAAGATTTATTATGTACGTACCACGAACGTAATATTATTTAAAGAAATAATCAAATGTATCTAACATCGGAGTCAGTTATTATTTATCTCCCCCCTACCCTAATATCTTTGCCCCTACCCAAGGGCCAGTTCGGGGGTTTAGGATCACAGGGGCCTATCTACAAAAACACGGCTTTATGTACGTGATTCATTTTAGGGTTCCGTGAAAGTCCTATTCAAGTTCTGTTATTATATAATTATAGGCCAGTTACTAGACAGAACTGAAATAATAACTGAACCTGAAAATAACTTTCACAGAACTTGAAAATGAACTTTGAAATTTGAAGAATTCTCTGAAACAACCCAGCCTTAATGTTTATTTCAGTTCAACAAATGGCCAATTTTTATTATTGTTATAAGTTTAATTTTATCTCATAAACATATATGTTCAAAAATATGATTATTCAATATCCAAAAAAAAGTTCATTTATAAACAAGTTCTGCTGTGTAATTGATTATTTTTATTTATTTATTTATTCATTTTATTTTTATGTATTAACTTAAATGTAAACTTTTATGGCAGGCAGAGCATTGCACACACCGCTCTGTCCAGCTGAAATAAATGTTATTTATTTTTTTTAAACTTCCGATTTAGTTGTCCGGGTTAAATCTTCCCCAAAGGAAAAACTTAACCCTTCCACTCACTTTTCCACAAATGATCATCTAGTCAATCAACATTATGTAAGTGCATTATATAAGCAAAATAAATACAAAACAATACAAGAACAACATGTCAAATCACCAGAGATCAAATGGGAAAATAATTCACCGTCTCCAGATATTTTCATATCAGAGGGTTCGGCTCGGTAGAACTTCTAACAGGGCCTATAAATCCTACTGATCCCTCAACATAAATATTTAAAAAATCTTTTGTTATCCTACATGTATTCAAAATGACCGACTTTTGCATCTTTATATATAATTTTTTTGATAGATCTAATACGCCTAAATTTTTAATTAGAGAGCTAGGTATAATGCCAGTAGCCGAAATAACGAATGGTAATATTTTTATAGTCTGAGAATGCCAAATTCTTTTTATTTCATTTCCTAAATCTGTGTATTTTCTTATTTTTTCACTAACAGATTTTTGAATATTACAGGAATTTGGAATAGCGACATCAATGATATAAGTTATTTTTTTAATTTTGTCATGTAAAACTATATCGGGTCTATTATGACTAATCGCTCGGTCTGTTAGTATAGTTTTATCATAATATATTTTATAAAATTCGTTTTCTAAAAATGAATTTGGTTCGTATTCATAATATGGTACTACATTACGGCAGTCAATCAAGTTATGTTTAATTACCAAATTTTGGTGAATTATTTTTAAAACTTGATTGTGCCTAAATGTATACTCGGACGGTGCTAATATAGAACATCCCGATATAATATGTTCTATAGTTTCCGGAAAAGTCAAACATTTTCTACACAAATCATCAATTTGATTTGTATCTTTGATTATATGCTTTCTATAATTTTTAGTATTAATGACTCTATCCTGAATGGCAAGCATAAATCCTTCTATTTCTGCGCTCAACTCTCCAATACTCAACCATTTGTTTGACGAAATTTTGTCAACATACGTTTGGTTGAGATAATTGAAGTGTTTTGCGTGTAAAATTTTATTTGACCAGGAATCTAATAATTCCTGGTTGGGATTTATAAAAATGTTGGCATTCTCATCGTATAAATTTAAAGGTGTAATATTTCTATCTGCCTTGCAAATTATTTTGTGCATTAAATTATTTTATTTTATTATTATTATTATTATTATTATTACGCGTGTCAGCTGTTTCGCCTTATGATGGCATTATCAAACAGATTGATGCATTTTACTTTTTAAAGCACATAATTATGTTTTCAATACAAATATTTCACTTATGTGCTAATGAAATCATTTATTATTTTTTAGCAATCGGGGTGGCTCTAGTAATGGCAGCATTTTCACTTGCCATTAACTCATATTTCCGCAAAAACCGGGGAAAAGCAATGGCAGTTGGGATGTCTATAACAGGTCTGGGACCGATCTTCATGCCACAGGTAAAAATAACTATTTCACTCAACCAAAGAGATATTCCTCACTCAAGAGTGCACTTGAGGAGCCTTGAGAAGGATTTTTGTCTAATCGAGGAGCCTTGAGAAGGTATTGGGTCTAATTGAGCGTTGGAGAGCCTTTTGATACGACGAGAAAGAAGGTTTTGGGTCTAATCGAGCGTTGGAGTGCCTTTTGATACAACGAGAAAAGAAAGCTTTGGGTCTAATCGAGCGTTGGAGAGCCTTTTGATACGACGAGAAAGAAGGTTTTGGGTCTAATCGAGCGTTGGAGTGCCTTTTGATACAACGAGAAAAGAAAGCTTTGGGTCTAATCGAGCGTTGGAGAGCCTTTTGATACTTATTTTTTTTTTCACATATACGGCACAACATGTGCCATTCACATACTAAATTACAGAATAGTACAGCAACATAAGGAATGCAACAATATAAATGTAAGTATAACGGTATAATCAGTAAATAGTAGTAAGGTTAAAAGTATGAAAAAAAGAGACATAAATAAAATATAAGTAGCAATCTGTAGTATAGTATTAAGTCAAAGTAAGACATTATATGTAATAATCTACAATAAAGTAGTATAAGCAAGAATGAAGTGCTTATAAAATGTCTGAAAGGCAATAAGAGTTTGTAAAAAATAAAATAAAAAATTTTAGAAAGGTATAAACTATTAGAAAATGAAAATGAATGTAAAATACGACGAGAAAGAAGGTTTTGGGTCTAATCGAGCGTTGGAGTGCCTTTTGATACAACGAGAAAAGAAAGCTTTGGGTCTAATTGAGCGTTGGAGAGCCTTTTGATACGACGAGTAAAGAAATGGTTTTGGTATATTGAGTTTTGTTGTAGTAGAACTATTTGTTTTCCTATTATTTGACTTATTATTTAATATGGAATACATTCTCAGTTTTATTTAATAATGTAATCCGCCTAATTCTAATAGACGAGTAAAGAAATGGTTTTGGTATATTGAGTTTTGTTGTAGTAGAACTATTTGTTTTCCTATTATTTGACTTATTATTTAATATGGAATACATTCTCAGTTTTATTTAATAATGTAATCCGCCTAATTCTAATAGCACACGTTCATTTGCGATTTCAATGCGTAATTTGTTTTTGTGTAAAAAATGTTATATAATCCAGAGGAAGGATGAAAGTAGACCGAGTGCTATAGAAATGAGATCCCTGAGGCGTATGTCTGGTAAAACATGTGTCATCGTTTGAGAATGCAAGGTTGATGTAAGCGTAATGTGTAAGATTAAGAAAGGGACGCTAAGATGGCTTGGGCATATAGAGCGAATGAACGAAGAAAGGAAATTTACGACGCAAATGTGAGTGGTAGAAAAAGTCGGGGACGCCCGACAAAGACATGGCACGATCAAGTGAATCAGATACTTGTCAGGAGTCAAAATATGAATGTGAATGAGGCAAGGAGTGTGTGCCAAGACCGAGTTGCTTAGCGGTCTGTCCTCTCTGCCTACCCCTGCGAAGAAATGGCGTGATGTTTTGTTAGTTTTTTAATGTTATAGTTATAAGAAGTTTGATTATAGTTGCTAATTTATTTGCTTTTGTCATAATTGTCTTATTTGAAATTACAAAAGTCTTTCAATATCTGCCAAAATCTGCCCAGCAAAACAAAACACCAAAAAATAGAATACATTCTGAGCATAGATAGGACGGTTTAGGACTATTAGAAACTATGAAACTATCAACTATTACATACTAATTTCGTTTGTTTGTTTGTGATGTGATGTGATTTTTATTTTATTTATTTGAATTAATTAATTAATAACTATGTATTTGTTATGTTTATTTGTTTGACACATATTCTAACGCTCTTCATAAGAAAAGTAATTTTCTGAGGTCTCTAATTTGTCACAAAAAATACTGTAAAGAAAGTTAACAATATTTGTTTTTGAAATACAATGATCCTTAGGTAAATATTTCATGAATACATTCAGCTTCACAAATCCTACAATTATAATCTCCCGTGACTTTTCACAGGTCTGTGCTAGTATCTACATATGAAAGGAAAGAAAAGTCTTTGAATTAATTTATTCCATGTTTCAGTATTTTTGAAATAAAATTTTCAGGTGATAAATGGTCTCATAAGCGCCTTTGGAACTCAGGGCGCCGTTTTTGTCCTTGGCGCTTTGTCCCTCCACTCCTTCCTGGCGGCTCTGTTGCTTCGGCCAGTCAAGTGGTACATGAAACCTGAGGAGAACATAGAAGAAGATGGGAAGAAAGAACGAGATGAGAAGCAAAAAGAAGTAGAATCCAAAAGCAGTAAGAAAAGTTACATTATTTAATTTTTATTTTTTGGAATAAGTTTATTGAGTAAAACCTCAAATTGTAATATTTAATTATTGAAGACAATATTAGCGATTTTTAAACGAAAATCTGAATCTAGCTGTCTAGATTGCATTTAGTTCGGGTTGAATCTTGCGATCATACATAAAGATAGTTGCCAATAAAAAATGTGCAGTGAAAATGAAGACAATGTTGGTAGTTCTTATTCGAAGAATGATACAGTTAAATTTGACCGAAGGGGATAGGGTCCCATTAGCTCAGTGGTAGAGCCGTGCCCCGGCAAGGCAAGGGTCCCGGGTTCGAGTCCTAGATGTGACCGTATCCTTTCTGATTTTTCTGTTTCAGATTTTCGTTTAGAAATCGCTAATATTGTCTTCAATAATTACATTATTTAAATTTATTGAAATCTTTAGACCACGTGGAAAATTTGTGCCTAATTACTACAAACGTATAAACAATTTTCACGAGACTGTTCACTTTTTAATGAAAGACTGTTCACTTTTTAATGAAAATAATATGTTTACAAATATAATAGAAACAATCCAATTATTACATTTAACCTAACTTCATATCAACTAACTTCGAATAAATCTCCCAACCCCGTTTTTGAATCATTGGTGATTTCAAGTTATAGTTAAAAGTTACAACTTATGTATTTCACATAAATTTAACTGTAAATATAACGCCGATGGTAATGTCCTACTTTTTGAAGACTAATAATTAATTGTTTTAATGTTTCTTGTTTCAGTTGAAATGCAAGACATGTCGAAATCCGTTGAATACCTCAGCGAGAATGAAGATGATTATCTCGACGATACCTCGAAACTGAGAAGGTCCATGAAGTCCTTGGACACCAGTAGAGAGGATGGATTAAATAAAGACATAGAAAAAAAGTCGACATCCAATACAAATGTAGCAGCCACTGAGAATGGCCTTAAAAAACCACATAGATGGTTTGAGTCCAGTGCTACAGAAATTAATCTTGGCAGCTCGGAAGACATATTTCATGAGAAAACTCGTAGTTTGTCCAGAGACGCAGTTAGTAGAAAAGTAATTGGTGCAAGACTGGCTAATGCAGAGAATAGAAAACTTCTTTCCAACAAAGAGTCTTCTCTAACAGACCAAGAAGAGATTAAAAAGACTGAAAACAAAAAAGACTCATTCGGAGCTAGAGTAGTTAGATTCTTTGATTTGGGTTTACTCAAGGACCCAATCTTTGTTAACATAATGTTGGGGATTTCTCTGGCAGCTTGTGCAGAAATCAATTTTGCGTTACTGACTCCATTCATATTGAATGATCTCAATTTCACAACGCCACAAATAGCTGCAGTGATGTCTGTGATTGCCTTTTCAGACATCATCTTCAGGTTTCTTTCGCCGTTCATCAGCGAGAGGTGTCACAAATCAGAGAGGGTGATGTACATCATCAGTCTGATTTTCCTGATTTGCACAAGAACATGTGAGTAACCTAACCAAACATTGGTATTAAAATTTTTTAGCTTTATAGCTGGCCCACCAAGTAAAACATAGATACTCAATTTGGAGAATAGTGAAGTGTGAGTCTGAAGGAAATGAACGAAAGATGTCAACAAAGGTTGGGTAGACCTTTCAATTCAAACCTGGTAACAAAACATAGTACAAAACAATCAACATTTTGATTACGAGTCATTTTGTGACTAAAATAATGCATTGAAAAAAAAAATTCACTGGAGTGAATCGTTAATTACTTTGAAAAAAATATATCATGCAAAGCTCTCTGGGTTCCGAAAAATTCTTACTGCGAGCAGGGCCGATCCTGTGCAGGCGCAGTTGGAGTAGTCCGCTGCCCCGGGCGCCAGCTTGCCAAGGCACCAAGGTGCTGATAATACCTTAAGCAGGGTACTCATCTAGCCGTGTAACGTAACTGATACTGTATCAAGTGAGTACGTAGGCGCGAGCCTACTGCGAGCCGCTCGTGGGTGGAGCGCAGTGTGATCGCAGCGAGCCGCCGACGGTGGATTCACTGCGATCACACTGCGAGCACTAAAGGCGGATCCGGGAGCTCGTAGCTGGATACGCGGTTACCGTGGACGAGCCGTACCCACTCGCAGATTGATACAGTATCAGTTACGTTACACGTTACACGGTGCTACACTCTTGGTGAGTACCCTGCTTTACACCTAATACATCGCCCTCGAGGTTTTTATTAGTGCCAGGCGCCGTTTGGCTCAGGGTTGGTCCTGACGGCGAGTTATTAAACCCCTGGTGTGAAATGTTGTTTTTCTATTATGTTTGGAAATATGTTTATTTTTCTTTGTTATTAAAATACCTCTAGGTATTTTTTATTTGTACAAAAATCCCTCTTATCACAGACGAAATCAGTCGATTAGGTACATATTCTTATCTTGTCGCAGGTGTTAAGTCAATACGTGCTTCAAAGATTTCAGCTGAGTAATTTTTGTGAAAATGTCATGTTATGAATCTCATTATCACCAACTTATTAGATACCGAATCCAACAGAACTTAAGTTTATCTTATTTTTAGTTAAATTTACAAGAATATATTATTATTATTGTAAAGAGTGAATTTTAGAATCTCAGTTCAGTTTTATAAGACAAATAATGCATGACATCTACCGTCAAATACGAAAATCATTTTATTTCAAAACAGATTTAATTCACTCTACGGACAAAAGTCGAACAAAGGTTCAACAATAAATACAGTAATTCAACAGTAAGTTCATAGAGTGTGCTATACACTCATATTGCATCAAAACAATACCAGACCTGCCCTGACTAAAGAGAGTAATGAGTGAATATTGAAATAATTTATCAATGCGTTTTTTAGTATTTTAATGATTTAATATGTATTAATTATGCCCTAACTAACAACTAACAACTCATTGAGCTTCGGAAACGATGATGTGTTTCTGAATAAATTACTTTTTACACTGTTCAATGCACCAATTTTTCATCAAACCACAATGCAAAAAGACATGTAAATATAAACACCAATGATTACATTGCATGAATTATGCATGAATACACGGTGTCTGGAAACTCCTACTACAAACTAGGAGCGGGGAACTGGTGAATCAAATTTTTTTTTAAATTTTGGGTTTCCGTTTTATTTATTTATTCACAAATTCTACGCCCATATGGGCTTTTACATGGTATGTTACTATAACCTTGTTGCAACTATATTCCGTACAGTTGAACACATGTACTATTTCTGCGAAAGTATTGCCAACTGCATGTAATCTAGGTACAAGCGAGTTACTTATAAATGACAGTCCTGATGTTGTTGTTGCAATTAAAACTAATTTTCGATCGAGTAGTTCTAGTTGGTATGTTGAAGGTGATTAACTGATTAGGCTCAATAAATCAGGGGCTGTTTATAATTACAATAACAATTTAAAAAATAAAAGACCGAAACGAGTCTTCTATCTTATAGAGTTTTAAATTTTTTAATTCTTTCATCAAGTAGTTGTAATTTATAGTTTCTATTGTTAGAACGTGTTTAAAGTTAATATGTCTGAATTTTTCAAAGGAATCTGATTGGATTTTAAAGTGAGGGCACCAAGTACTAAAGAAGTGCATATGATATTTGATGTTCATAAGTTTTTAAAGTCAGTGCCATTACGTAGAATAAAGCCAAGCATTTTTAATCTTTAGTGTATTTATTGCTGTGAGAAAGAAAATGTTTTCGAGAAAATAGAGTTTGAAGCTGGAATATTTTTTTTTTATTTCTACAGGGTTTAATACCAGACGTTTAATGTATTTTAAAAATGCGTCGAAGCGTAGACCTGGCTCAAAAAGTTGGTCCTTTCAAAATCATAATGGACAGATCGAGAGAAAAATGTTTTGTTTGGGTTATTTTTATGATGTAGATTGGCCAGTTTTGCTCTAGTTTCTCACAGACGGTGTAATATTATTTGACACAAATATTCATTTTCAGCCATTTTCTTTGCAAAATCCTACATCGCCATGTTGTGCGTTGGTCTCGGATTGGGAATCGCCAAGGGGATGAGGTCCGTTTACATGAGCTTGGTCATGCCCAACTACGTCCCTATTGAAAGACTGGCTTTCGCATCTGGTATTCAGATGCTGACCAATGGAATCATCTTGATGACGATTGGGCCCATTTTAGGTAAGGAAACATCGCTCTACATATAGAGTTACATATAATCCTGTTACATATAACATCCCTAAATTATTTAATGTTTTATAAAGCTAGCCCTCATTAGATGAGTATTTATGACTCAATACTTTGTATCGCCTTTCATAATATATATTTGAAACATAGCGAAGCCCGCCCAGTTTTATGTAAACAAATTTTGCATTGCTTTAATTGGCGCCCACCGCGGGGCATTGTATGTTGTATTCACTTCCCATGTTTTAAACATATGTGTAGGTTTCCCATCACCATACTTTCTAACAACAAAACTGTCTAATTCGGGTGATTTTCAGGCCATTATCCATTTCATGCCATTTCCTAAATTCCGCTTTAGACATTTCGCTGAAACAAGTAATGCAGAATTTAATGTAAATATAATTATTGCCCATGGCCGGCCCTGAGCCAAGCGACACCTGGCGCTAATAAAAACCTCAAAGTTAGGTTTAATCCGCGCCTTTGCTCATCGGGAAGTCGGCGCCCGGAGCGAACTGCTCCAATTTCACCTGCACGGGGCCGGCCCTACATAGTATTTCGGTGGATCACTGAACTTCTCACGGGAGTAGGTATCATATAAGTATCATATTTAAATCAATTAAGTTATTTAGATTTTTCAATCCATGTACGTAATTTTATATTTTCAGGCCTCATCAGGGACAGATCAGGATCGTACAACATCTCAATTGTGTGCATCAACATCATCACTTTCCTATCGATTATACTGTGGGTTGGAGAATATATTTATATTAGATATTTTGCAAAAGATAAAAATATAAAAACTCCAAAAACTTAAAACACTAATTTTCAATGAATTTCCATTGTTTAGTAAACCAATCTAGATAACACAGTGGCGTAATTAATTATTGTTGGCTTATTATGCTGTGTTGTGCTTCCTCCTTCTTTAAGCCAATATTTCAGACAGCGTCGCAGTGTCCATCATCAGGGCAAACGTGTAGATTATGGTAAAGTGTGTGTTGATCTATGTAGAAGTGATGTTGTGTTGCGCCCATTACACACACTTCACCATAATCCACATACAATGATGGCACTCTAACGCTGTTCGAAACGTTGGCTAAAGAAAATAGAAATAGGACGACGGGTATCGCTGACGGGCTCTATTCCTGAATAGAGGGCGCTCGTAATCGCCGTCGAAAGTACGTACGTTGGTCGTCGTTGCTATTCCCGAAATTGGTCGAAGATACATACTTTGACGCCAAACGTCAAAAGTCATTCCACACAACATCTACTGGGTACAACCAGTAGAAACAGGGCAGCGAGTGGTAGGTTGTTGGCGTTTCTATGGAATTGGCTGTCAAAATCTAGTCTAGCTGTCAATTTTTGTTTTACCGCGCGGATTCCGCAAATGTAAAAGTGGGTGAAAATTTCCCACTTACTAAGTCTTTATCGGAGCTTACAAGCTTAATTAAGAGTTGCTTTTGGCAATTTGTAATATGTCCCGCAGCCATTTCTGTTTTGAATAACGAATAACTGTTGTCTGTTTGACAGTCACACCATAGAAATCCCAAAAACATCAGGAACATAGACAATATTCACAGGGGTGCCAATATAATCATCTCTTCTACCAACTTCGACCGTTCGACGCTCAAGAATACGTAAAATTGAAACATTCGAAAAAGTTAATCGCGACGACTAGTAGTTTTTCACTCGAAGACGGCGCATATGAAAACGATTGATCGTTTAACTCCAGAATCGCAGGCCAGGCCAATCGCCTAGTACATTATCGATGGGACTGCTTGGCAGGAGTCGAACGTCTTCACTGCTCATTTTTAATATTTATCTCTATTTAAGTTGTATCTTTTTTGTGTTAGCGTTTTATTTTTTTTCCTTTTTTAAGATGAATCCACCGTGGGACAGCGGAAAAATAGTTTATTTTGTAATTATTTGCATGCTGCTTCACTATCCTGTATGCAGAGACATCGCAAAGTCTAGAGTTGTTCATAAAAAATTAAATGTAACTTAAATAAACATGTCAGTACTTGATTACTTAGGTGACCGCGTGCTTATGCAATTATTGCATTTATTAAAGATGTATTTTTTGTGTTTAAAACATGTCAGTGTAATTGCGAACCTTAAATAAGGGTGTATTTTTAGTGGGAAGTGCCGAAATTGGACAATTATACAGGCAAAGAGCAGGCACAAGCTGTTTAGAGCGCGGATATCTGATTGGAATCTCAAAGATAAAGTGCAGATTCTGTGTTGTGACCTCACATCTTCGAACACAGGTCATATAGAACAAAATTAGACAGGGAATTGCTTATTTTCGCTTGTCATCGTCATGTTTATGGACTGGTATTAAAAAGGCGTATTTGAGGGAAAAATCAAACATGTGACCTCAAGCCCTTGTTTAAAAAATTTAAGGAAAATGGGAAAAATATTGATTATGAAAAATACACAGCTGCAGAGAAATCGTGGTAAACCACTAAACCACTTTTAATTTTGAAGCTCTTTCAAAGTTTTATTGTGAAGAATTGACAATAGTAATTATACGGAATGACTGTCGAGAGTTGGTAGTGCTTTCGACCATATTTTTTAAATAAGGCGCCGTACACCAAACCAGATGGATGGCAAGAGCGACATATTCCCTGAAAATATTATTGCTCAGTTCCCAGTTCCAAATGACCAACAAAGACACAAAGCTCTTCTAGACGTATGCTTGTTTATTGTGACATCATATGTTAACCCGTGGCTTCAGTGTTTGCTGGTTGTAAAAGCACCTTACCAAGATTAAATTTGTGCTTTTTGGAGTCACTGAAATCTTAATTACTTTCTTGAAATTGTGGACCAAATTATCTCAAACAAATGGATGGCAAGAGCGATCTATTCCCTGAAAATATTATTGCTCAGTTCCCAGTTCCAAATGACCAACAAAGACACAAAGCTCTTCTAGACGTATGCTTGTTTATTGTGACATCATATGTTAACCCGTGGCTTCAGTGTTTGCTGGTTGTAAAAGCACCTTACCAAGATTAAATTTGTGCTTTTTGGAGTCACTGAAATCTTAATTACTTTCTTGAAATTGTGGACCAAATTATCTCAAACAAATGGATGGCAAGAGCGATCTATTCCCTGAAAATATTATTGCTCAGTTCCCAGTTCCAAATGACCAACAAAGACACAAAGCTCTTCTAGACGTATGCTTGTTTATTGTGACATCATATGTTAACCCGTGGCTTCAGTGTTTGCTGGTTGTAAAAGCACCTTACCAAGATTAAATTTGTGCTTTTTGGAGTCACTGAAATCTTAATTACTTTCTTGAAATTGTGGACCAAATTATCTCAAACTGATGACAGTTTTCATCACGAGAGTCCTTCTTCATGGGAGACTAACACTTCGTTTCTGGCAGTTATAAAAACTGTATACACGTTTAAGGCAGTGAAGGATGCAGCTGAAAGGGCCTTAAGTTGATGCAAGACTTCACGGTGTAGGAAGATAAATAACAGTTTTGTTACGTTCTGTGGAAACACAGAAAGATGTATCCTGACTGCAAAAAAGACTCTTCGAAGAGACAATTTCATCTTAGGTGTTTTTTATTGTAATAAATAAGTATGGTAATAATATAATTTGAATAAAATGTGTTTTAAATTTCAATGTTTCGCTTTTTGGGAAGTCATCCCATAGAACCTCAGTACAAAATTTCAATAAGAAAGTTGGACGTCAAGTCGGCACGGGTTACTGTTATCCTAGATTGATAGAATGAAACAACAAACAACATCCACCATTTTTGTATTGAATTAATAAATGACAAATGATACTCTTTAATAATTAAAACATGATTTGAATCTCACGGTTCATCAGGGTACATTAACTATTTAATTCAATAAAAAAGTGGTGGATAATAAATTGTGTTTTTTCATTTAAAATGTAATTTCACACCCTAAGTATTTGTTTCCTTCGAAAAAATTATAACATTTCATATAATATTCACTGCTTAGGACCAAATTGAAAAAAAGTGGAGGGTATGCGTGTCTGATTTTGAAAAAAAAACACAATACAAGCTTGGGACACCCTATACAGATATGAAGGTTTAATTATATCAAGATTTTTGCAGTGATTATATATAAATGGTTTGTTTTTAGCGATTACATCTATGTATTCCAGACAGCAATAATGCATTGTCATGTTATTATGCTCTTTTAGTATATCATGTTTTATAGTAAGCCGGTATTCGTATTAACTAACAATAAAATATATCTTAACAAATCATATTATTCTCAATCAGTCGCAGGTTGAACCGCCATTGTTTCTTAATAAACTCTGCGTCCGTTTAGCTTGAAATAGAAAGCAGGAAAAACTCTTTAGAATAAAAAAAACCATTTCTGGATCTGACCGTTCTAAAATTAAACAGTAAAATATTGTGCTCATGTTTGTATGTTTCTGGTTATTTATTTAAACATCCTCAACATTACTCCTAAAAATTATACAAAATTTAAAAAAAACATATAATATGTTATCTATTTGAAAAATTAAGTAATATTAAGAAGTTCAAGATTAGCAAGACAATATTCCCTTTCAAGGTAGTAAGAACATCATATTATGTAATTGAATGAAAAACGATATATATTTTTAATACATTTCCCTCTATTGTTTGAAAATAATTATTCATGCCAATATAATTATTTTACCTCTCCATCAAAACGTTGTATGCATGTACGTCGTAGTATTATCATATTAAATGATTATTCAATTATATTTTTTAAATGTTCAATTGGGTCGTTAATAAATTATTTTATTTTCCATTCAATAGACGATTAACACGTAACATGCTTGATGACTGTTTTTATGCTGATTATTATCAGTACCTATTATGTATTGGTAATTAATTGAATTAATTGTTTATTGATGCACATCAGCATTTTCCAAACTTTCGAAACCACACCTGCTTCATTAATATTAATCAGAGATGTGCAAAATGGGTACCCAAAACCATTTGAAATGCAAAATGGAAATGGGTCAAAACTTTTCCATTTGAAAATGCAAAATGCAAAATGGTTTTTAGAAAAGCATTTCAAATGCAAAATGCAAAATACCTATTTTCAAAATGCATTGAAAATGCAAAATGGTTTCTCAGGTCAAACAATTAAAATAAATATAGAATTTTTAGTAGAACATATTACATGATGGTAAATCCAAAAACACCACGACTACAGATTATGAAACCACAAAAAATTTGCGCGGGACTAATGTTGCCAACGTAAAAACATAAAAACTGCTATCTAACATTTAATAATACAGCGTCATGGCCATGTTCAGTATCTGAATCAGTATTTTTTGTAATGGTATCACTCAATCTTATCTTAATATTTGAATTATTTTTTTAAATATTTGTACTATTTTAAATCTCTTATAATCTTTGTACTATTTTTTTAATATTTAGTAAAATTATTAACCTCAACACAGGCTTGTCCTAGTGAGGTTAAAAATTCTAACTTAAAAAAAAGATACAATGTAAAGAAACGATAAATAAATAAATTGCCAGGGCTCCTACCAGGGAGCAACTTGACAAATGTAAATTATCTCTCATAGCGAGGTTGAGGACCGACTGATATTTGGGGCTGATTAGTGGAGAAAGTAGGAAGAATGTTGCAAAAAGCATTTAAAATGGAAAATGCATTGAGAAAAGCATTTAAAATGCAAAATGCAAAATGGTTTTTAGAAAAGCATTTAAAATGGAAAATACCCATTTTGCATTATGCATTTCCATTTGAAATGGATTTATTTGAAATAAAGCACATCTCTGATATTAATCCAGATGGAGTTGGGGTCATCTTACATCAAGCTTGTGTTAGTGGTATTTTTTATTTATTTTTTATTTTACAATTTAAACCTGCTAAACTGCTTTTGCAGTTTGTCAGCAGGTACATACAGACAACATTTCATACAATCACATGGTTAAGTTAATATAACACGGTTAAGTCAATATAACAGAATAGAAAAAATAAAAATATAAAATAAAAATATAGTTGCAGTATAAGCGTTATATATCAGAGAAGTACAATTGAAACAGTCACATCGAAAGAATATCCATATTTAGCATACATAGGTAGGTACAATTTACTATATATGTATTTTTAAGTTCCATTGTGAATTCCAATTAGCTATAAAGGCCTCAGTAGGGCATCAATACCAGAGATGTGCTTTATTTAAAATAAATCCATTTCAAATGGAAATGCAAAATGCAAAATGGGTATTTTCCATTTTGCATTTTAAATGCTTTTCTAAAAACCATTTTGCATTTTGCATTTTAAATGCTTTTCTCAATGCATTTTCCATTTTAAATGCTTTTTTGCAACACTCTTCCTACTATCTCCACTCATTTTTTTTCATAAGCCCCAAATATCAGTCGGTCCTCAACCTCGCTATGAGAGATAATTTACATTTGTCACGTTGCTCCCTGGTAGAAGCAGGTAATTGAGTGATACCATTACAAAAAATGCTGATTCAAATACTGAACATGGGGCCATGACGCTGTAATATTAAATGTTAGATAGCAGTTTCTATGTTTTTACGTTGGCAACATTAGTCCCGCGCAATTTTTTGTGGTTTCATAATCTGTAGTCATGGTGTTTTTGGATTTACCATCATGTAATATGTTTGTTCTACATTGATGTCCATTATTAAATGACAAAATTGTTTAAAAATTCTATAATTATTTTAATTGTTTGACCTGAGAAACCATTTTGCATTTTCAATGCATTTTGAAAATAGGTATTTTGCATTTTGCATTTGAAATGCTTTTCTAAAAACCATTTTGCATTTTGCATTTTCAAATGGAAAAGTTTTGACCCATTTCCATTTTGCATTTCAAATGGTTTTGGGTACCTATTTTGCACATCTCTGATCAATACTAACATCTTTGTCCAATAGCCATTTTCTTAGATTATATTTGACTTTAGTACATTTCGGAACCACTAATCCATCATTTTGAGTAAATCTCGTGTTATGTTTTTGGTAGACTTATGTTATTTTAACTTATGTTCATTTCAGAAATGTTGTCGACGTCAAATTAGTAAGTACACAGATGACTTTAGCATGTCAATAATGTAAACGGTAAAGAGAAGTGGCCCCAGCGTTGTCCCTTGAGGCATACCAGAATATAAATAATAGAGGGATTATAGATTTAAAAAAATAAAGTAACTGTTAGAATGGGAAAAAAATACATGACTAGTTTGTTGTAAATATTAATATAATTATTAATAATATCATTAATTATATCATATTAATTATCTATGGTTGTCAATGACAGATGTCATCTTTTATACTGCTCCATTAAAAATAGTGAAATATTTGCTAAAAAACAGATTTATACGACATAAAACGCTATTAACAGTGACAGTGCAAAGCTGTAATAAGCTGAAGAAAGGAATGTGTACAAAATCCATGCAAGTGGCCTATTAAACGCTCTTACGATAATCAACCGAAAGTGTGTAAAAAAGTGAATTTGAACATACAAATTTGAAAATAACTGCAGTTTTGTGCGGGCTATAACGGTGTTCTTTTATCCTCTCGGTATTCCATCGGAAAATATTACAAGTGCAATTTTTGCAAGTGATACTCTAGCGAATAACAATAATATTGTTAAAACCGGGTAGTTTAAGTAGCTTCATGACGATTGGTTGAAAGTGAGCTCACTTTGTTTACCTTTTACCAGTGCTAGCCGATTTGCGGAAAACAGGCGTATCTTTGCCAATTCCCATTATACAAATAAAGTGCTAGTCCGATTGCAGACAAATAGGCGTTATCTTATTCCAAAAGCGAAAATGCCATTCAGTGAACCCGAAAACGACAAGATGCTCCCTGAAGAGAGGATAAAGAATGCTCGAGGCATACAAAAGGATATCAATAATTTATTGTCGTCTAACATCCTAACAAAAGATCAACGGACGACCATAAAGAACGGCGTAAGTTGCTTAATAGATTACGTAGTGGAAATGGCAGATCATTTCTCCCGAATTCACTCCGAAACACCTTTAAAAAATGTTATGAGAAGCATCGAATTGCTCTCCAATGATATTAATAAAATCAATAAAAAGCTGGAACAAACCCCTCAAGCTACAACGTACGCGACATATTGCAGCTAGGCAGAAGACAACCCTTCAGAATCATGCCCTAGTAATAAGCTCCGACGACCCACAGAAAAAATCAGCCGACATTGAAAAACTCATCAAAAAGCACGTAGATGTTCGCACTCTGGGGATCGGTGTTGCACGCATGCGAAAATCGAATAACAGCGTCAAATTAATCTTCAATATGGCCTCCCTGGAAGATAAAAATAAATTTAAAGAAGAATTAAATAAAGGGCTACAAGGCAAAATAAATATAGCAGAAGGAAAAAAAATGAATCCTATGGTTATAATTAGAGGCCTTATCAAGGGAGCTACTAATGATGACCTAATGCATTCCCTGGAGAAACAAAATAATGGGATAGGTATAGATTTCTCACAAAAAATATCCATTAAATACAAAAAAAATCATAGGAATGCACTTCTTTGCAATACAGTATTAGAATTATCGCCAAAAAACTGGAAAAGCTTGATAGAAGCTGGCCATATCAATGTGGGATACCAACGTTTAAAAGTGGAGGATCAGTCACCATTGGTCCAATGCTATAAATGTATGGGTTTCGGACACACCCAATTGTTCTGCAAGGAAGAAACGGCCTGTGTTCACGGCGGGGGCAACCACAAATTCGAGGCCTGCCCTAACAAAAAAGAGCAGCCTACATGTACCAACTGTAATAATGTAAGTCATAATGATCACAGAGCCACCAGCTCAGAATGTCCAATCTGGAAGATGATGGATAAACGTGTTAGGGAAAAAGTAGACTACGCCGGAATTTGTTGAAAAAAGCTGCTGACCAATCAATCATACAAAGGAAATACCAATCGATGGATGACTATATACCTATAAAAAATAGTTTGAGAGTCCTGTACATTAATGCCAGAAGTATTCGAAACAAAGTAGACGAAATAGAAGAAACGCTCAAAAGAATACCGGATACTGTGCATGTCTTAGTTGTCACCGAAACTTGGCTGGGAGATGGAGAAGGATTTTTGTTCAACATCGATGGCTACCAGGGTACTTTTGCTTCCCGGACTACTGGAAGAGGAGGAGGAGTGGCGATATATACTCACAAAACATTTAACTGTGAAATTATTGAAAAGTAGTCAAATGAAAACTCTTTTTTAGGAGTTAGGGTTCAATATAAACATTTTAAACCATTAAATATATATGGTATATACAGGAAACCTAACAACAATATAAATGATTTTCTAGTATCTCTTGAATCTATATTACAAAAAAGTAGCCTAGATACACTCATCTTCGGGGATTTCAATATTAATGTTCTTAAAAAAAACGATACAACAAAAAAATACATCAACACTTTATTTTCATATAATTATTTCATATGTAATAATACACATCCCACGAGAGTTACGGAAACCAGCAGTTCTCTTTTAGACCATATTATATCAAATAGAGAAAACATATCTTCAACGACCTCCAATATTGATAACCAGATAAGTGATCACAGTATAATGATCTTAGACTACCAAAACTCTTTGAAACACCACTCTAACAACAGAATACCACCAAACATAAACATCAGTATCAATAAGAGGGCTTTGAGAACATATTTTGAAACCCAACCGTTTTCGCACAACACTACCAATATAACCGAAAATTTTAATCAATTTTTTAAATATATCAAAACAGCGATTGACACTTGCAAATTTAAGCCAAGGTTACGAATAGGAAACCCTAAGCAAGGTAATACACCATGGTTTGACAAAAAATTAGATCTTCTTATTAGAGAAAGAAATACTTATTACAAACAGTGGAAAAAAGATCCGCTAAACAGTCTTCTTATATCACTTAAAAATAAGTCGAGAAATTCGGTAACTAATTACAGACGTTTCGCCAAAACAAAATATTACACAGATATTTTTAAAGAAAACATACATAATCCAAGACAAACTTGGAAAACAATAAATTCAATCATAACTAACAGTCCAAAGAACTTGACAAATAAAATTGAAACTCTTACCATCAATAATATAGACATAAATGACCCGAAGCAGATATGTACAGCGTTTAATGACTTCTTTACATCGGTTGGTGAAAATCTAGCTGCGAGCATCCCATCTCATTCAGATGACGTAAATACAATAAACATGGAACCAAAGCCATTACAGTCCCTCTACATGGCCAATACAAACAAACTAGAAGTTTTAAAAATTATATCAAAACTAAAAACTAATGCATCTCCAGGGGTCGATGGTATGACAACTAACTTACTCGGATTCTGTAAAGATAAATTAACGGATCATCTTGTTATTCTCATTAATCAATCATTAGCGAGTGGACTGTTTCCGGATCAATTAAAGCTAGCAAAAATCGTTCCAATTCACAAAGAAGACTGCAAAAAAAATCCATCTAATTATCGTCCAATATCAATACTCCCAGTCTTTTCCAAAGTATTTGAACATGTAATCAAAAATAGACTAACAAAATATCTCACAACTAATAATATTCTCACGCCTCAACAATATGGGTTCAGAAAATTCTCCAACACGAAATGTGCTGCCTTTGATTTTATACTAACTCTTCAAAAACACTTAGATCAAGGAAAATATGCAGCGGGCATTTTCATAGACCTCAAAAAAGCGTTCGATACGGTTGATCATAAGATTCTGTTAGAAAAGCTTGAATATCTGGGCATCGTGGGCAAAAATCTAAAACTTTTATCTAGTTATCTTACGGGTAGGTGCTCTTCGGTTGTTATTGGAAAAGAATCAAGTGATCATAGAAATATAACATGTGGTGTACCACAGGGCTCTATTCTCGGGCCTTTATTGTTCTTGATTTATATAAATGATATTGCAAAATGGGGGTTGAAAGGTACCCTTCAACTTTATGCTGATGACACAATATTATTCTATCATAATACTAATTTAAACGAAATGGAAAAAGACATGGAAAGGGATCTGGGTCATCTAGCCGAGTGGTTGAGAATCAATAAACTTAGCCTTAACATTAAAAAGACTCACTATGTGCTATTCGGGAATAGGAAAGGACAACGTCTAAACATTTCCCTGGGAATAAACAAACTGGAACAAACAGATGTCGCGAAGTATCTAGGACTTTTAATTGACTCACGGCTTACATGGAAAAACCATTTTGACCATGTTAAATCAAAGATTGCTCCGGTGACCGGTGTAATGTACAGACTACGTAGATTGCTTCCCACAGCCATACTGCGATCATTGTACTATGCTATGATTCACTCCCATTTGGCATATCTTTCGAGTATCTGGGGCTTTGCTACCAAAAAAATGATATCGGAGGTGCAAATAATCCAAAATAGAGCCATGCGTAACATATTTGGCTTGCCTTGGGATATACCTGTTAAAGATATTTACCGTCACGCACTTGTTTTGCCATTTAAGATGGTTCCTAGCTTTGAGATAACAAACACCATTTTAAATATTATTCAGTATAACATCCACACAAATATAAAACTGAACTATAACAACGATGTTCACCAATATAATACACGACAACACAACAAACTACATATATCAAAAATACACTCAACAAAGTTCGGACTGAAATCATTAGAATATATTGCCTACACTAACTATAACAAATTGCCTGAAGAATTAAGACAGGTATATGCCTCTAACAAATCTCGAAACGATATATTGAAATCCTATTTTTTCAAATATTATTTGGAAAACGAGTCATAAGTAGGTACAAACTCTGTTCTGATAGCCGTCCTAATTATCTCCAAATACCAAACTTTGTACATCCAGTGATGATGAGCTTTTTTAATCTTCTCATGTATTTTGAATGTAAAACATCTTGTATTAGGTCTGTTTATTTTTGACCCCGTACTTTTTAATGTATTTTCCTGATTTTGTTTTTATGCATTTATATAGTCCATCATTGAGGATACTTTTTCAACTTTTTGACACCAACAGTACATAAATCAAATGAGTGATTATAATAATTCATAAAGTCTTATAAGACATTTTTTTTTTGTGACATATCTGTAAAGTGATTCTTCATATGTTGTGTCTGTATGTTGCTTCTGTGAAATGTTTTGTAAATGTTTTCTTCATACATTGTGTCTGCACATTGGGTTGGGTTGGTTATTTTTAATTTTTAATCTAATTTTTCTGTACAAAACTCTTTTTTTATATTTTTTCACTCTTCTATTTCAAAACTACCAATTGGCGATCCCTTAATGAGTTTAATAACTCATGGGAATACAACATCGTTTGTTGTATGTTTAAAAAAAAAAAAAAAAAATTGTGTAAATTAAAAATGTTATAAATTTTGTTGATACTGATCAACTTCTCGTAAATATTATAATTGAGTGATTTGTAAAATTGTTGTTAACTTTGTGTATTAGTTATTAATTCGTTACATATAGAGATACAAAAAATGATCAAAAACAAAAAATAGAACAGGAAAAAAAAAAAACAAATGAATTGAACGTAAACTAGAATAAAATGATAAAAATAATAGAGAGTTGAAGCCTTTAGGGAGCGTGACTATATTAGGCGCTAGTATTTTTATCCAGTGTGCGTCAATGCTGGAGGATGGAGTGAGGCGGGCTTCCATAGTGAGGATATTTCTAGAGCTGCTTATCCTTCCCCTCATTCCTGCCACCCTGGATCTAATAAGGGCTGCATATCCGAGAACTCGCCCTTCCGTGAACATACGAGAAGCGCTGCAGTATCTGGGGAGACAAAACATTGTGCGGAAGGTGTTATTGTATTGGACTGATTGAAGCTACACGATAGTAAGTTGTCATAGATAATCCGAGAATTGGAAAATTAGCTATATAGATATTTAACCCCAAATCGAGGGTGTATATAATTCCTATTTTGGCAAAAAAAAATTGTTAAACGCAAAAGATTTCCAACGCTTTGGAGCCAGTGAGACTATGGCATCCCCAATTGGGGCATGTTGTGAGGCTGAAGGTGGCAGGGAGGGGGGGGGGGGTGTAAGTATTCAGATCTGATCACCAAACATGGCCAAAGCCATTTCAAGCAATGTTTCAATTCTGAATGGTGGCTTACACCAGTGCGATTTTTAGAGTAGGTATATTCCACTCTTCGTGTCACTGACCCATTCATTTATTATTGAAATTGGCATAATAATATAATATTGATGCTTTGACACTACTATAAACAATTGAATTGTGCAAGTTGATTTACATACAATGCGCATATCACAAACAATTATTACAATTATGCAAAAAAATTATAATGCACCCGATTAGTGAACAGTATAACGCAGTGACGGCTTGAGGTTCTAAATAACCGTTAAGTGGAAGAATTCACACGGCAGACCCTAGAACCTCTCAATCCAGTCAATAAAGTTTGAACTCGAAATATATTCCATGTAAAACATAACTAAATAGTTGATTGGCTTGAGTAGAGAGGAGTCTGAAAAACTCTCACATGAAATTATACATAAGTTACCTAATAATGATGCACTTTGTAAAAACTTGAGTAGATAGTTTTAACAAATTGCTTTTTAAATTTACATAACGTTCATTAGCATTTTCACAACGATTTTGTTCCTTAGAACGGGCAATCTAGGAACTAATATCAACCTGACAAGACATAAAAACACCTTTACCACATTTAGATTAAATACACACATAGGTATATATATATATATATATATATATATATATTTTTTTTTTTTTGTATTAGGCAATTCACCCTAAAAAGAGTGCTATGTGTAGGTATATATATAATGTACGATATTAATAAACTCTCTGTACATAGGTTCACATTAATGAGGGCTGGAATGTACAGAAACTAGAAAAAAATATAAAATTGCATTAATCATTTATTTCATCAAAACAATATTCAGAAATCATAATATTAGTGATGTAAATATGTGCAATTTATCATTCATTTCTTTATTTAGATGTAGCTAATCAATTCTGTAGCAGGTTCCCTGCCAATTTCTAAATATGCTTTGTATTGTGATATTATTGGATAATTGTCAGTGAACAAATGTAATAAAAATGTTATCTAACGTAATAAATAAATAAAATACGAAGTTTGCTACGGGATTCAAGGGAATGGCTCTGGTGGGGAATTTTCTGTGTACCTGTGAAGATATTGGTGACCTGTATCTCCTCAGTCAGCATAGAATCAAGTTGAGGACATGAAAACGTTTCCGATAGGAAGTGATATAACAGTTCAAAAATGTTAGAATTACCATAGGTGCGGGTTTTAAGAGATAAATTAAGGTGTTCCTGTTGGTTTGATTTTAAAGTGGCGAAGATTTTGTAAAGGCCAGTAATTTACTATATTAGGCAACATGATTTGTAATTACTTCATAAATAAACATCAAGAACCTAAACTGACGACTGCGGATTGTAGATTATGAAATATACTCGGAATTCTGATGATTTTAGGGTTATTATGCCAAAAAAGTTTTATTGTTAACGTTAATTTGTTTGATTAAAAGGAAAAATAAAGTGTAAGAAATCATAACAAATCAGGAATTTCCAAACGTTTAACTATTTTAAGAATAGTCTGCTCGTTTGTCGGATAAAGAGACACACTTTTGAAAAATGAAATTCATTAAAAGTGATGAAAAAAAAGTGATTACAAAAAAGGCTTACAAATCTAGCCTAACGTAACGTAGTTTTTTTAATCACTTTTCAAGAAGGTGTTGAACTGGGCGGATGTTAATAAAATCAGCGAGGATGAAATAAAATTATCGATTAAATGTATGAAAATGGTAAGGCTTTTGGTTTCGACAATATTTTGTCCCAAGAATTATTAAGGAGATGGCAATATAGTTCTCACCTGGTTTTGCTAAATCATCCGCTCAGATGAAGGTTTGGCTATTATATAGGAAAAGAGACGAAAGGGAAATTTGAAAAGGAAAATCACTGATCATGACTCTGTAGGTACATAGGTAAAGGGTCACACATGGAAGGTGGAAACACAATGACTTTTAGCTTTCTGAGATCAGTTGGCAAACTATATGGCCCTTGAGGTGATTTTTCACAAAAACGGCGCTCTACAAATTATCCAATTATTATTATTATTATTATTATATAGTACGCCATATTTGAACCTCCAGTACCTACTGAAAAAACCCCATCCATATTAATTTGGCATTCTCAGACTATAAAAATATTACCATTTGTTATTTCGGCTACTGGCATTATACCTAGCTCTCTAATTCAAAATTTAGACGTCTTAGATCTGTCAAAGAATTTCTACATAAAAATGGAAAAATCTGTCATTTTAAATACACGGAGGATTACGAAAGATTTTTTTAAATATTTATATTGAGGGATCAGCAGGATTTACAGGTCCAGTTCTACTGAGCCGAATCCTCTGATGTGAAAATATCTGGAGTCGGTGAATTATTTTCCCATTTGATTTCTGGTAAGTTGACGTGTTGTTCTTGTATTGTTTTGTATTTATTATGCTTATATAATGCACTTACATAATGTGGATTGACTAGATGATCATTTGTGGAAAAGTGTGTGGAAGGGTTAAGTTTTTCCTGTGGGGAAGATTTAACCCGGACGTAAAGTCGGAAAAAATATTAAAATATATATTTAAATGTTCCATCTTTGTAGCAGGTATTGCAGATCATTCAAAACTAAATAACCACCATGACTTGAAAGATGTACTACATGGATTGTAAAAGCCCTCTGGGTGTTTAAAATAAAATAAATAAATGATAATTAGACTACAGAACAGAGTCGTAGAACGTAAACATGACTGTGTGATTCAGTAATGGGTAATGTGGTTGCTAACACCACATCCTTAGACATGAGGATATGAAGGAATACAGTAGGAGACAGGCTTTATTTGAACTGTTTTTAGATGCAACAGGGAAACACTAAAAATATCCATAAAAAATACCATGGAGACCGGAAGGAGATAAACAGTGTTAAATAAGAAATCAAAATATGACTAAGTGAAGAGGAGGAAATAAAAATTATATTTTAAAATTAAATTATAAAACCAACACAACAATCAATAGTCCGCCTAGGATCAAGATTACCTGTTAGTCAGGAGGACTGTAAATATAAATAACTTCTATTATACTTTACATAGATACCATATCTTTAAACTAGAATTTATAAAAAATACAAATAAAAATCATGTGTTATTCAAAATACATAACACAAAAGAACCTTGTCTTATTTAATTTACAAATCAGTTATGCAAGCATAATTATTCACATAAGCGTGTACACACTCTGTTACGTGTTTCGCGTGCGAAAGATATTATATATATTCCAACATTATATTCCGTGCAGTCCTTGGTGAACAGTCTCACAAGTTGCAGGCTACATTGATATATACACAATGGCTGACGAAATCCGGCGAGAGTCCCTAGAACTTCTAAATCCTGCAGATAGAGTTCAAGTAAAGGATTTCTTCAAGGGGAAAACTGTGTTCATCACTGGTGCTACGGGATTCATGGGAAAGGCACTACTGGAGAAGTTGCTGTGGTCCTGTGAGGATATTGGGAACCTGTATCTCCTCATTCGGCCTAAAAAAGGAGAGACAGGACAACAGCGAGTAGATGACATGAAAAAGTCTCCGGTAGGAATTTTCACATGACAGATTGTACCAATAACCCGCAACCCATTAAAATGTTATTACGAAAACCTAGCATTTGATCACTAAATTCAACGTTATCTTTTGCACAACATCATTACTTAAATACATCCTTATTTTTACCATTGAATGAACATAACTGTACCCAATGGAAATAGGAATATGGTAACTAAAAAAATCTGTAAATTGTCATTATCATTGTCATTATTGTTAATCTAATTTTTTTCTAGGTTTTTGAGAGAATAAGACAAAGAGATGAACGTATTCTAAATTGTCATTATCATTGTCATTATTGTTAATCTAAATTTTTTCTAGGTTTTTGAGAGAATAAGACAAAGAGATGAACGTATTCTATCCAAGCTTGTTCCGATCGACGGTGACATTTTAGATATTAATTTGGGTATAAGTAACGAAGATAGAAAATTACTTGAAGACACTGTATCCGTGATTTTCCACGTAGCTTCATCTGTCAGATTTGATGATCCTATAAATAAAGCTGTGTTGATCAATGTTCGAGGTACAAGAGAAGTGGTTGATCTTGCAAAGGGTATGAAAAAGTTGAAGGTGAATATGTGTAAATAAAAATAAATTTCTTTGTTTAATTCAGGTATAGATCCAGATGTCGTTATTATTTACATTGAATGGATCTTTGAAAATATTTCTGCACATTTTATAACATTACTGACTCAATTAGTATTATTAATGTCATAGTCAGATGCCAGCCAACACGATGACATTTAATTATAGACAGATGTTGACTTGGTCGAGGGTCATTTGTAGTGGAGGAAAGTAAAATTTATAAATTTAGTTTAATGCCTTTTATATAAAAACAAGTTTAAACATTTACAGGTTTTCATCTACGTCTCTACAGCCTATTCTAATTGTGATAAGCCTGTTATAGAAGAAAAGTTCTATAAACCTAACGGAATTGACTGGAGAACAATGATTAATTCGGTGGAAACTTTGGATGAAAACGCATTGAATATCATAACACCAAAGTAAGTAAATGATTTCTCAATGTTATTACAGATTACAACATGACTCTTCCCCATCTCCTTCCCCTCCCAACATATCTCAATTGGGAATGCCATAGTCTAACTGGGTTCAGACGGATAGGGGCAATTGCGACTCGTTCGGTTTCACATAAAACAATGTATCTTTATCTGCCTTGGTGCAATGTACAGTACATGATATCATAACTAATACTAGATGTAGCATGTACCATGCTCACTATGCTCAGACTTAAAGATGGAGATGTAATAAACACTTAATTTACAGGATTTTAGGAGGATTTCCTAACACGTATACCTTTACAAAAAACCTTGCTGAGAGTGTTGTACATGAAGCACGATATGATATTCCAATGTTAATATTTCGACCATCTATAAGTAAGTGTTTTTATTCAAAAATCCAAATCTTTCACCTTGGGCCAATCATTTTCCTTGTATTAATTAATAGCTGCAGTATGATTTTTCCTCTCCCATCTTTGTCGGTTACTATATGTTAAATATAATTTATCTCCAAAACCATTTCTTATAAGTTAAATCTGATAAAATTCGTAGAATCTATATTCCAACCGTACTCAAGTAATAGTGTCATTTCACTGGAATCAAAGCAAAAACATATGTTGGGCTTGTCACTTAAAGGTATTATATCAAGTAAGGAATCATCTACCAACATCTAATATATTTATTATGTTGTCTAGTTATCAATAGCCTGAAAGAGCCGGTCCCTGGTTGGGTGGATAACTTAAATGGCCCCATTGGAATATCAACAGGCTACTTGACAGGTGTGGTCCACTGCATGCTCATGGACGGTGACAAAGTAACGGACTACATCCCCTGTGACTACGTTACGAATGCCCTCATTACTTCAGCGTGGTACAGGGGACTTCTCAACACTTCTGATTGGTAAATGTGTGAAGTGTTTCCTTTGTATAATACACAATAATAAATTGTCGAAATCCGGCGGAAGTCCCTAGAACCTTCAATCCCGCAGAAAGAATTCAAGTAAAGGATATCTTCAGTGGGTACGGGTTGCTACGGTATTCATGGGAACCTATATTTCCTCATTAGGCCTTAAAAAGGAGAGACAGGACAACAGCGAGTAGATGACATGAAAAAGTCTCCGGTAGTGTTTCAATAACCCTCAACATTTATAAAAAATTGAATACGCAAACCTATTATCTGATCACTAAATTCAAAAGGTGTCATTTTTACAACAATATTCCTTACATCCATTCATATTTTTACAAATGAATATAAATGGTTCCATGATAAATCAACACATCGACAATTCAACACACCTTTAGAAAGTGATAAAATGTCATAAGAAACGATGAAATTTTTTAAAATTTAAACCTAACCTAACCAAACCTAACCTAACCTACTTAACCCAGTTAATAAAGTTTTTTGTTTCATCACTTTCCATGACTTTATATAACTTTTTAAATATGTGAGAATTATCATTTTAATGATTTATCCGGTCACCGTTGTGTTTCACAACTGGATTTCCAAATATTTTGTTTATTACCAGCATTAAGGCAAATTTACAATAGTTCCAGATAATTGTAAATTCAGTTGTGAAATACCACATATCAACTAAGACGGTAAAACCCTTGTATTACCCACTTCCCCAAATGTCTATATGTCGATATATTGTGTTTCACAACTGAATTTCCAATTATTTATTTATTACCAGCACTAACGCATATTTACAATAGTTCCAGATAATTCTAAATTCAGTTGTGAAACACGACGTAGCTCCTAAGATGGTAAAACCCTTGTATTACCCCCCTCCCCAAATGTTCCTCATATACACTATCTATGTACTATAGTTTAAGGCATAATTGTACCCGTCGGAAGATGTCCATGATAGGGCGAAACCGGTAACGGTCAGAAATAAAAAAGTGGATTTTTTTATATTCAACATATCATTAAAATGGAATTTCACCACCTATTGTCAGTATCAAATACAGAAAAATGATTTTAATAATTTTCAGTGTTATAATACACGCCGCTTCAGGGGATAAACGCCGTATAACCATCGATAGCTTGATAAAGACAAGAGACATAGCACTGGATAAGATGCCTTTCCAACGTGTACTGTGGTATCCATCCACACTTGTTACTACAAACCTCTTAGTTTACACCATACTATTTTATTTTACACATCTGTTACCAGCTGTGCTTTACGATTTTCTTTTTTGGATGAGGGGAGAAAAATTCAGGTAAGTAATTTAATTTTCGTTGCGTAATTTTATTACTTAACATTCACCACTATTTAATCAAAATGATCGACATGTTTCAAAACCAATAGTTTCTTCAACACGAAACAACGTGCACGGAAAATAAATAAACACCTTTAATATTCAAATTCAAAAAAATATTTATTGATCAAAAATACAGAGTACAGAGGGTATAGCTTATAGGTTACATTCTATTTCTTCCAGCTAACCTAACAAATACACATTATATTACATAACCCAACAATTACGTGCTAACAAATGTATGTAAACAAAAAAAAAACAGAGGTATTTAATTAATGTAAGGTATTCATTTAAGGTGTAGTGACTTGTTTAAAAGAATTGTTTTTAGTGATGATTTACATTTAAGTATGTCGATTATTTGTTTGATGCTACCTGGAAGGTTGTTATATACTTGAATGGCCATGTAGTGTGGTCCTTTTTGAAATATTGTTTTGTTTGCTTTTGGAATTAAAAGTTTTCTGTGAACCTTGTAGCGTGTTTAAATGTTGAGTTTTTTTGTAGGAACTTTTCTGGAGATGATCGAACTTACAGGCAAAACTCTATTATATATATTTAAATAACAAAATAAGTAATAGACAAATAAGTACAAAAAGAAAAAGTTTAAAACTTTACACACAAATACAGTGGAATTATAATTAAACATCTTTGAATTTTTTGAAATTAGAAAAAGTGTTAATAGTCAGATAAATACGGTTAATAACCAAATAGTTTTTTTAAATAGCCGTCTCTAAAATTTATTTTCATAACTTCTGTATTAATTTTTTTTGTTATTTAGATATCTTCGTTACTCCTCAATTCAATTACAAATGATTTTTGGTTCAATTATAAATACTTCTTGATTAATTTATAAATGTTTTTGACATGTAAATTCAATAATTATTTCATAATAATCATTACTTACAGTTTTTAATTTTTTTACAGAAAATTAATACTAATCAAATTTAATATTAATTTTCTGTAAAATATATTAATTATCCTAATCAAATTTAATAATATTCTTAGTAAGTTCTGCAAGTATTTTATTTTTATTAATATTAGTTATTGTGACAGCTGTTTCAACGTTTAAGGCCATTTTAAAATTGTGGTTAGGCCTATTTATATGATTCATAGGCTTATGTATATGGTTCTATTTCAATATCAATTTTTATGATATCTAAAATGATTAATTACCGATTGAAGTATTTGTGTCTATATATTAATGACGAAAGTATTAATGACGATAATCATATTATTATTTATTACATTAAATTTTTATAAAAATTAAATGGAGTTCTAGGAATCAAACGCAAAAACTATCAATAATCGTATATAAAAATAACTAATCAATCTGCGCTCATTGTAATATTTTTTGTCTGTAGGTACTTTGGTTGTATATTAATTAATTTTCAGTATACGTTTTATTCTGTTGAACAAATCATTGGTTTTGAAGCATGTCCGTTATTTTAATTACTAGTGGTGTATGGTGCACACTATGTTTTGTTTTTATTAAAGATAATTTATTATTTGTTTATTTACGTTATCAACTTTCTTCCAAATAAATGATATTTTAAAGTTATTTATACCTCGCATTAAAGCGACAAACATGATCCTGTCTAGTGTCATCTCTAGGTACAACCTCCATCTGCCATTTCCTTCAAGCTCCAAAACCATGGGTAGCTAAGATTATTTTGTCATTTCAACAGTTTCAATTTCAACAGTGCAGTCTGTAATATTCTCCATCTTTTTCACATTCTTTTATTTGTTTAAAACAATATGAAATTTTCTTCTCTCTTGGCTATGACCGATATTTAATTTTTTTTTCTCTAAGGCTTTGCATATGTGTTCGCAGGGATGGAAAATTCCTCCCTACAACACATAAGCCTCCATGAAAATTGGACCCTTAATTTCTTTGATATCTACAGAAAACTACTTAAAGCTCTCTTGTACTATATATCTTTATAGACATATGTACTTAACTAATTAATACGTTATTTACGAACTTGAACGCAAATATTTCCGTATTTATATTGTAATTAAATTCCATCAAACGTTGTGTAATTTTTTGATTTATGATATAGGATTTTAATTACTTTCATTTTGTGGTAACCCTCTCGGTTCTGATCAAGGCGTTGCGTTTCAAAATTGTATTGGTCTTTCCATTGCAAACCTAGACTTAAATGATTTCTCTGAATGAGCTAGCTTCCCTATTGTAACTATTCTGATTCCCTGCACCCTAACAAAGTCGTAGTTAATCGCAGGTAAAAGATATTATACATGTTTATTTGAACAGGTGATTAAATATAACTCAAATGGTTAATTGTTAGTAAATTTGATTTTGGTAAACTCTTGTGTCTGTTTGGCGCCACTCCTTTATGATTCTGCTGCTATAAGGTACATGTAAAGATTGATTTAGTAGGTTAATGTAATTAGTTAATTGCATATTTGACGAACTCGGAATAGCCCATTTGCTGGCATAATTTGGCTCCTAACCTCCTGCAAGTAAACGAGATGATCGTGAGTCAACGAAAAATTCCCACAATCTTTTGACACGGTTCATTGATTGGTGCCTAAGTCACCGCGTCCCAATGAACCTTCCACGTCATCATGCACTGCCTTCAAGTCTCTTCTCGAGTCCCGAAACCCCCAAATTCCTACTCCTCCTTGGACTACAATTTACTTAGGGCGAACCGGTTTCGTCCTTTATACAATCATATACTCACGGTTGGTGTGGACTTACGGGTCGTGAATCCTCATTCCACGTTTAAGAGAAAATGCGAGAATGGTCCAGAGGACCTAAAATGCAAGCTGTATGCAGGTCCGCATTCTCCAGTAAACAGTACATACGAATAAATATATGTATACATACAGTTTTGGAAAGGTTTATAACTTGCAATACAAGACTACTTGCCTCGCATCCCAAGCTCGGATCTCGTGCCAAGAACTCTGCGAAGCTCTAGGTTTGGTAACCGAATATATACGTAAGAATAAGGTTATACGAATAAATACTAGTAGAATAAGATCTTATTGATAGTTTGTTTTGGAGAGCTATCGAACTCCAGGCTTTTGTTTGGTTTTGACGTTTTTATTTAAGAGAATCGTCATCTCTATTTTGTTTGGTTAATGGTCTTGTTATAGGAGCGACCACTGCCTCCTATTTGATGAACTGTATTTTTCTTTCCCCAGGATTCAACATTAGATTTAGTTCATCCTATCCCGTGATTTTTCAACTGTTTTCGTGTAATTGATTGCCACATAAGAGAGTACACGACTCTCAATTGTCTCAGGCAACTGATGGGGGTCTGTATGAGCACCCAATCAATAATATTCAAATGTTTCGTATAATTATTCGATATAAATCTTACTAACCCGTGATTTTTCAATTGTCGATTGTGAATGATAGGTATTTGTAAGCACGCAGCTTCCAGCTGTTTCAGGTAACTAATAAAAATCTATGCGACTATCTAATCAATGGTATTTAAATGTTTCATGTAATATTTCGATATAAATCTTGCTAAATCGTGATTTTTCAATTGTCGATTGTGAATGATAGGTATTTGTAAGCACGCAGCTTCCAGCTGTTTCAGGTAACTAATAAAAATCTATGCGACTATCTAATCAATGGTATTTAAATGTTTCATGTAATATTTCGATATAAATCTTGCTAAACCGTGATTTTCAATTGTTGTTTGTGAATGATAGGTATTTGTGAATACGCAAAAATCGCTGCACATTATACAATGACATCCTGGTAATTATCCTTATAACCCTGATAAATTATCCAGTTACGGCCAAGGTCGTTTTCAAACTATGCGGTTGACACAGTTCTCCACTGACTTTATTTGTAAACAAATCGAATAATATAAACACCTTCTTTGACACACTAACCCAGATGTGAGATTGTTTATTTAAGAAATATTTCTACCTCTCCTTGTAATCCAGTTATGTTACCTTTTACTGTGCATAGTAAATTAAAATATTTTTATTCCTTTTTTTGAAGTTAAACTATTTATTTCATTTTCCGAATTTAGTAAATTTACTAGAAGTTAAATGAAGAATAAATATAAATATATATTTAAGTACACATATCTCGATTGTCAAAATATGTTAAATAAGAGTACATATATTAATAAATAAATATAAAATATATGATTCTACATAGTCTTGAATATTAATAAATACATATTTTCTTTTTCAATAATATAGATATGTCCTCGGGTAGGTATTAAAATCGCTACCATTTCGATGCTTCGATTAATAAATAAAATACATATATATAATTACATTACTCATATATACAGGGTGTCCGGAAACTCGTAGTACAAGCGGGAAACTGGTGAATCTAAATCACATTTGGAGTCGATTTTGTAGTATATTTTTTTTTATTTGAGCTTTCGTTATCGAGTAAATCGAGTTTGAAGTTGATTTTTTTTTTTTTTTTTTTTTAATCAAATTCTTATAAATTATTACTGAAGATCAAAGTACCCAACTAATTAAAACTATTTGAAAGTAAAACAAATGAAGAAACTCGGATTTGAAGCATTATTTTGAAATCACCCTTCATTTAACCCGGTGTAATCATAAAATATTTCTGCTCTGCAGGGTTAAAACATCTGTTATTCAACCCTAAACACCAGAAAAAACTTTAACCCTAAAATAGCCGAAAAATATATTTTTTTGGTTTTTTTTTTTTTTTTGAAAATGCTCAAATCAAAAAACTTTATGTTTTTTTGGGTTCCCCATGTGGTGTAGATTCTCCAGTTTCCCGCTTGTACTACGAGTTTCCGGACACCGTGTATATTCTTTATATACAATATATTATTTTATATTTATATATATATATACAAATACACAATATACATATTTAAATGTGTAACTCTTTGTTTTGTTGTTTTAATAATTTAAATGATATACCATAATCAGCTGTGCCTCCTCCTTGGGCCTGAAAATTATTTATGAAAGGAAAACTTACCCCCATCAAGATTTTTCCGGTTGGGTGCCACACAACAAAATCTTGTCAAAGAAAACCCTACCTAATTAATTGTATTTTCCAACTAATTTCAAAATAAATCTTTTCGACTATTTATTCCTATTTAATATTTTATTTTTGCTTGATCCATATAAATCAGCTGATATTTAATTTTTCTTCCGAACGAACTCCTAATCCAGAAAACCCGTTGATTTAATAACACCTTTCTAGTTTAGGCTTTTGAATGATAGCTGTTTCAAATTCTTTTTTCGAAATGATAGACTGATGTTTAAAATTCCGGTTAAAACGACAAACACTTTTAACACTGTCGCTATACGCACGATGGATTTTAATTGATCAATTTATTGATTCTAAATTTCTTTTTATATAAATTTATAAGAAAATTTATTCCGAATTGCGCAAACTTTTAATTAACTCGACTCTTAATAAATTAAATATCTGTTAACTTTCTCCCAAATTGCACTGTTCTCACTAATATTTTAAACTATCCACAATTAATTTTTTTTCGAACTGTTACTTTTAGAACAAAGGTGTGAGTAGTTATTATTGTTTCTTTTTGTTTTTGTGTTTCTATTTAAACTAAGATGTAGGTATTTACTATTAATAATTTTAAACAAAATTATAATCTATTTTTGAATATTAATTCGCGAACACGTTCACTCTAGATTAACGATAAAAACTCTCAATTAAATTTGAATGTTTTCACTTTGAATGAAATAATAATTTTTAAAATTTAAATAATTCACAAGTAACTTTGTTGCACTTTTCACTTTACACTTTTAAGCACTGAATTTAATATCTATCTTTTTTTTTCTTAACACTGTTTGATTAAATTAAACTGACTTATTAAAATTTCACTGATTTTAGTACTTGTACTATTCACAAATTCTCTAAGTCCAGGGACTTATTTAAAATTTAACACTTAGACTTGTTCAAAATTCAACACTTATAGATATTTCACTGTCAATTTTTACCAAGAAACGTAGTACTGCGGCGTATGCACCTCTTCAAAACCTCGACTGGCTGTCCCAAAACTGGTGTGTACCTTATTTTATACCCCTCTCAGGTTCCAAAAGACGTATCTGAATTTTCTTTGATAATCAATTCTATCTTTTAACAACTCGCAAATCCGAACACACCTTCCCCTAATTTCAATTGTGTCTACATACGATCTTCTGTTTTCCGGCTCTGGGCGGTGGTCAGTTTTTATCTCACGACTCTAAATCGATAGGGTCCGAATCGGGTAAGTCTGCGTTAATCGCCCAAGCTTCCTTTGTCCTCTGTTCATACAAAATGTAGTTAAAATCTCATGATTTTGCGTTCCTTTTTTTTCTCAATTCGCGATAGGTCCGTCCTCAATAACATATATATATAGATCTCAATTTTCTGCATCTCGTGCGAAAATTGATTAAATCCATGTCGAAATCTTTACTACGCATTTTTGAATTTCGATTTGTCTAAATTCTACTTCATTTTATTGTCACTTATATGAACTTTTCCATTTCCACCCGTACTTTCTCTCTTTCTGTCGCAGATTTGAGTTTCCCCTTTTTCTTTGAATTTTATATTATTCGCGACGTTTTCTTCCACAAATTTTATTCTTTATTCTTATGTTATTTCTCATAACTCTATAACTACTTATTCTCCAAGTCGTATTTATTTATTTCACGGATAAATTAGAATTGTATCGCTTTTCTCCACTTGGATCATTCCTTATCACCGTTCTTTACCCTTCCTTTTATCTTTTTCTCACTTTTCCCGATGTGTGTGGTCTCCAGGAAAATTTCATACTTTATTTATTATTAATTAATATATAGTTTTCCACACTTCCATGGGAGATATACCTCATTTGACTCTGGGATATCTGTCACTTTTATTGCCTTACTCGATCTCCGCCCCATCTTCTATCTCTTACATACAAGATTTCACATATATCATACGTCTGGACATCTGTTTACGTCTTGAATTTATGTACCATGGCCGTAAATTTAATTTAATTTTAGAGCCATTAATTTTAATCTCTTTTGAGTTATCTAAATATCTCATAAGCTCCACGTTAAATTTTATTGGTTTTCTAATCGTTTATTACCTTAACGTAAATAAGAATCATGTTCGAATTTCGATTGTTTATCCTTTAAAATGCACATGAGACTGTCAACCTTTTATCTCATGTCACTTCTCCTGCAGTCTTGTGTAACTCTAATATCTATCTACCCTGATAATCATGTAAAATGCCTCCGTTTCCTGAATTTAATCTATCGCTATATGTTTAGCTTTATTGCCTTCTTATGGTACCCTATTTTCATGTCCCTAGGACCTTTGTAGCAGTTCAAAGTCTCTGTATTTTCATTTCGTCCAGTTGCTGCACTGTTTCTAAAATGTCTATTTTTTCGCGGGATTTTCATTCAAAATTGATTTACCAATATGTCCGCTTCATCTTAAATTGATAACGATTAGTTTCCATTGTTTCCAACACTCTCACCTCTCTTTAGTACGATTTTTATCGAACTTGACACCCTCCTTCTATCATAAATAATTGTACTACAGTTGAAAATTCTGCCAGCAACCTTCTTTCGTTTTACCGTCCTTCTTTTATACTATCACGTTTATAATTTTTCCATCGCATTTTTGTGTGTGTGCTTTACAACATGTAAAGGTCCCAAAGCCCTCGATTTCAATGGTTCGATACCTCATAAATGTCTCAGTTATTGTAAATATTCCCAGGATTCGTTCCCTTGAACGTCGATTGTTTACTCTATAGTGCGTTCGCCTCTAATTTCTGTGGGAATGGAAATGTAATCAATTATCTATTTTAATGTCGGGTCAAAAGTTCATTCCTTTGTCTTTCGTAGACACACGCCTTTCTGTTCACTGATTGGTTACTCAAAATTTTATAGCTTTTTGTTCAGATCTGTTGGTTGAAAAAATCCAATGTTTATTTTCAGGCCTAGACAGGGGAACCCTTTCTCGTGCTAGACGATTTTACGACCTCTCTGCTTTCGTCCCAGAACCTCGATTTAATTCCAACTATTACAGGTGTCTACTGCAAACAAACTGAATCAATCTGAACTCAACAGATGTCGCTAGAATGACGGTTTTCATAAATAATTTGTATATTTTTAAACCGCGAAGTGGAAGCTATGGTTTATCTGTTTTTCACTGTGATTTAAGTCTTTCATCACAAGTCTTATTTCATTGGACATCCCATTTATTTAAAATCATAATGATTCTAATGCTAGCTCTAGACGCTCAGTTAACCCTGTCCCTGACCGCGTGGATGAAATAAGTGCACCGTTCGTAATTTGACCTGCGCAGTCGTAACTGCCCAGGCACACTGGAGCGTGTGGTGGCATCCGGCCCGCGTATTTCCTTTTCCGTGTTCATTACTGCTTTGAAACACGCACGGATTTTTTGCGCTAATTCTCTCTCTAAACTCATGTACAATTCAAGGCGCGCGACCTCCAATCGCGCACGGGTTTACAATTACCATGCGCATTGATTGAGCGCGTTACAGTTTGCGTTGCAAACCAGTGAACGATTGGAGGACGCGCGACTCCATTTGAACACGGAGAAGAAAATCTGTCTGGCCCGCAGTTTACATGTAAACCATGGGCACTTAGTGAGTCGGAAGTGCATTTTTTAGTCCCAGCAGTGCCTTAGATTGGCCCACGATTTAAAGAGTGCATTTAGAGTTCATTGAAATATGAAAAAAATATATACTTGCCTTGATCTTATGGAAGATCAAGTGCAAAGATTATCATAACATCGTAAACGTGAAGCGGCTTACTTCCAAGCTGATCGAAAAATTAAAAGAAGTTGAACCGACCTCAATCAATACTAGAATTAACATTGAATTGCCTTACGCAAAAAAATGTGGTATTTTATTTTACTATATTTTTTAAACGACTATGATTAGGTTGTTTTTTTAGTTGGCAATAACAAACCGACCACCGCTAAAACGTCGTCTGTGCGTCGTTCATCGAACATCGTTTTATGGTCTGCCTGGAAGAGTGGACTGTGGGTGCACCAAAGATATTAGAGTTCTTCTAATATCTTTGGGGTGCACCAAGCGAATCCGGCGTACCTGCGTAGTAGTTCGCGGGTCACCCGTACACGTACGCCGGATGGGTTTGCCTGAGCGTCTGGAGCCGGCATCAAAATATTAAGTTCTCTGTTATTTCGCACAATTACAATACTAATACGTCATTGAAATAAAGGGACAGCTTGATACCTACAAATATAAAGTTATTTTTAACAAAGGTACAGAGTATAACAGAAAATTTTAGAACTCAAAAATGATTTTAAAAAAGACGGTTCTAAAGAGGTTTAAGCGGGGAAGTTTTTGTAATTTTTATTTTTACAATCAACTGTTAATATGTAACTGTTTTAATTTTCAGGATGATAAGATTGTATCAGAAAATCTTCATAGGAAACAAAGCTCTGGCATTTTTCTCTACAAACGAATGGAAAATAGAAACGGAAAATTCTGACGCCCTTAGAACTCTCCTGCATTCAAAGGACAAGGATATATTTCCTTTCGACATGAGCGAATTCGACCTGTCTGGATGTGTAGTTTTAGGCGTTAGCGGAATTAAAAAATATATCTTGAAAGAAGACACTAGTGAAGTAGCTTTAGCGAAGAATAGAAAAAGAATTAAAATGTGAGTTTCCCTTTTCGTAGTAACAACAAAAACCTTCTTTGGTCTCTACTTAAACAAATAATTGCCAGGTCTTTCCAGACAATATCACTCCATTTTAGAACTGAATTGAATTGAATAATTGTAGAATTCATCGTTATTACCTTTTATAGAATATTTTTAACAGAACATTATTTTAAACCTCATTTTCAAAATTCATACTCTCCCATTTGATGAGCCACGTATCGAAAAAATAGTTTTTACCTCCAATTAGTCCAATTTGGCTTACAACGCTCCATCTCGGAACGACCGGAGACTACCAAATCCGGTCGAAAGTGAGACACGTTTCGGACGACGTAGTGCCTCCATGACTAACCCGTGATTTTTCACGGGACTGCGCTAGTTAAAATACAATGACTTTGTGTATGAGTACCACTCTAACTAACTAATCAACTGTTTTCGAACGGATTTTAACACATGGTACGTAAATATATGTTAATAAAAAAAATCATCTATACCCACATACACAAAGTTATCGTGTTTCAAATTATCAGATTTCTTTAAATTTAGTAGTTAGGTAGGTACTAAAATATGAACACCAATTTTCAAAATATTCCACACCGTTATAATGTATATTTACTAACTAACTAACCATCACGCCGTTTCCACTCAGGGGTTGGCTGAGAGGACAACCCAAATAACTTGGTCTTGGCTCACACTCCATGCTTCATTCACATTCACATATCGTCTCATACATACTCTTCTGTTATTCTCTCTTTTTTTTAGTTGCCGGCAACCCGGGCGTGTATTGCAATAACATGGTCAATATAACAAATATGAAAGTAACCCGCCTCACTAGAAGATTTCTGTTCTGAGGCGGGTACATTATTCTGACTCGTGGAACGACCTTCAAAATAGAAATCAACGATTTAACGAAATTTTAATCTTTTTCAGGTTTCTAATTTTACACTACATTGTGAAAGGAGCCTTTTACCTCTCGATCTGTTGGTTACTTTTCAAGTATATTACTGTACCAACTTTTTCGCAGGCGTGCAGTACCTAATTATTTTATGAAATAATTCAAAAATCGAAGTTTATCGGAATGGATCGGATTTATATTGTCTGGTGAAAGTAAACATGTTTAATAAGGTTTTTAAGTAATTGAATAAAATTTACAAAAACATTGTCATTTTTCTTTCAAATCTATTGAAATAAGTGTTTTTCACTGTCTGCTAAGGGTTGAATTAGTTCATTGAAGAATTGGATGTCACCCGCTGTATCTAAAATATTCTTTGTAGGTTGTAGGAACTAGATGAACCAGATGTTGAAGAAAGACAGTTTTATTTAGTTTTTTTTCTTGCTCATTTCTGTTATTTACTGCTTCCAACTATAGCTTTTCTCAACCTTTCAACCTTTTCTCATATGAACTAGTACAAAACCTTTAGAGCTGTTCGTTTTTTCCTCAAGTGCTTTTATTTTGTTGCAAAAATTGCGAATGAAGTTATTTTTGCACTATTTTTTTTTAGATGATGCTAGAGTTTGCTACGTAGAGTAGTTGCTATGGTTACTTGCTACGTGCAGCCTACAATACTCACCAGACATTTTAGGTTATAATAATGAATGTGGAATCACAAACTTTATCCAGTACTGGAAGCGCCAATTCTTGAGGGTTAGATACCCACAAGAATGTTTGTGATCCCAGGGTTCTCAGGGGGTTGGGTTCGAAACCAGAAATGTGTCAGGTTACAATGTGTAATTTAGAGTCAAGGAAAGAAGGTTTAGAGTAACATTAATGTATATTATTTCGAATACAATATAAGTCTATACACTCTACCGTGTGAGTTATAACGAAAACAATATAATAAAAGTTAGATATAAGCTTACCCATAAGGTTCCGACCACGCTTTATCTATCTAGCTAATTAAGTAACATCCTACTCGAGCTGGAGCAGCACCTCATCAGGCTGAGCTCCAGGGGGCTCCAGACGGAGCAAGAGGAAGAGTCAGTTCCGCCTCCTGGCGACTGTCCGTGGCAGGAAACTGGTAATCTGGCGACTGAGGAAGAGGAATCTGGTGCCCGCGGTCGCATCCGTGTATCCTGGCGAGGATTCCCTTTATGTAAGGAAAAATAGGCCTCCCTACGGCCCTGGTGAAAATGCGGTCGGCGTAGTGCCAAACCGCGAGAAAGAATACTATCCTTAGGTTTCCGGTAACCGGGCACAATATTTTAAGCCACTGGCTTCTTCATCCCATAAAGGATGGGTCGGATTCAAGCAGATCACACGTCTGACTCCGTTTGCGATTCATGATGCCGCGTGGTTACAATATTCGAACGAGCCACGGAACTAATTCCACTATGGAACTTCGTATTTTACACCATTTATACGATTTTATAAAATTAGACTTCGCCACTCCGATTAAAGGGAAACCATTCCCAAACAATTTCACTCCGGAAAACTGTGACTGTCGTCTGCCGAGAGATCAGGCCCACTCCCCGGTTTCTCTGCAGGCAAGGAAGTCTTTTTGTTTTTTTTTCTGTTTCCGCCCGGTACAGATTTTAAATTTTAAATTATGATTCGAAATTTTACCAAAACCAATACCCGCGACAATCGCCCAGTTCCTAACTAGGTTAGAGAATCGGCGAGGATAAATGTGATGATGCAGAATAAATTAATGAATAAAATATTAAAACAAAAGGAGTCTAGCCCTGCATCATAACAAGTTGCTATTACCAACTAGTTAGTTGAATTTCAATCACTGTATTTCACTGGGTTTCCACGACATTAGCGCTGTTACGCTAGTTATTAAAGCATGACTTCATGATGTGAAGCTAAATCCTCTTTTATATTACCTCTGCCATCTGCAACCACTGGTAATAAAGAACACTAAAGGATACCCACCCTCGTCTACGTCACCACTTCAAATACCTGGCCTTTTATCTTCTTCACTTCTTCTATGGCATATTCATCTATTATTCGAGCTAAACATTGTTCTATATTCATGTAAGTTGAACGATCCATAATTGGCATATTTAATACACGACAAATTTTTCTCCACTACTCCTAATCAAAACTAATGAGAGAGGGATTCAGGGAGAGGCAAAATACAAAACGTTACTCGCGAAATAATGGCGATTCTCAAAATAACATACCTATTGTTAAAATTTCTCAGCGCCCGGCTTTCCTCCTCATAATTGACTGCTGTGCGAAGGTCACGTCCGGTTAAATCTAATATCAGAGTGTTACTGGAAAGGGCAAAATAAATATACAGGGACACGCGATATATGCGAGACCCTAATGACCCCCTTTGGGTCGTACGTGATATTTAATTTCAAGTACGCAAAGGTATCCCAACATAATAAATAACAGTCTATGTAAAATGTTAACTGCCTTATTAATGTATATTAATATTTTATAAGAATACGTTGTACAAAACAGTTATTGCTCATCAGGGTGGTGCACAAGATAGGCGAAAAATAGCCGAGAGGTTCCATGGCTGTCAAAGGGGCTACTCAATATTGATCTTACAGGATGATCTGTGTTAAAAGCACCCAACGCTCAAACCTAAGCCTGCAACTTTCAATGTTTGGCCCTGTGACTTATTAATGGTAATTAAAAAGTCAAAATTACCAATTTTTTAAGCCTGAACGAAAGAGAAAATCCGAAAATGTCTAAATAATAATAAATAAATTCTAATAACAATAGAATTTTGTGTCGTTTTGGAGGTAAAGGAACTTGTGAGTATTTTGGAACATGAGCATTGACAACCCTGTAAAATATTTTACCGATGCCGGAATATTCAAGATATCAACATTCAACCATTCAACATAATATTTCAGCACTGACTCATTTTTAAACAAATAACTCCATACATTTTCCGTCCGTTTATTACTTGCAAATTTCTACCTTTTCCAGGAAATATTGAAGGAACCGGGTCCAACTTTTTGCAGCTTATCAATTATCAATGGTCGTAGGTATGGTTACATATGAAAATAAAGTATTGGCAAACATTTCCAGACTTGCATGATATAAAATATTGCAAACCATTCTTAAATAATTATTTCTGTAAAAAGTTTTTACGGCGAAAGAAGGCGAATTAAATGCAAAAGGAGCAAGAAAAAATAACGCAGCTCAAGATATAGTCGGTAAATCAGTATTTTATAGTGATGGTTTCTCTAGGATTATTTATTTTGCTCCTATCAGAGGAGAACTTGACAGGCATAAATATCTCTCAAGCCAAGCTTAAAGTGCAACCGATACACCTGTCAATTTTATATTCGCTATGAGAGAGATTTACATCCGTCGAGTTGCTCAGTATATTAGTTGCCGTTCGAACTCAGGCCGCCGTTTTCGTCCTTTGAGCATTATTCTTCCACTTTTTCCCGGCGGCTCTATTACTTCTTGCTTGTTTTTTGTTTTTCCATTCATTTCGAATAATCTCAATTTAAAAACGCCACAAATAGCTGCTGTAATGTCTGTGATTGCCTTTCCAACATTACCGTCAGTTTTCTTTCGCCGTTCATTAACGAGAGGTGTCACAAATAAGAGAGGGTGATCTACGTCATCAGTCTGATTTCCTGATTTGCATGTGAACAAGTGAGTACCTTAATTAATTGAGTACCAGTATTATTAACAGATTACAGTGTCACACACACGTCATTTTTCGCTCTCTTAAAGTAATTGCTTTCCTACAGTTAAAACATCAAATTGTATCATTGAACCTCGCAAAATTTTTCGGTGAACTCACATAAAATTGGCTCTTATATTATCTCTACAGTGTTGATGTTAATTTGCTGTGAAACCAATATTATAAAGTCCAGTAAAGTGCAGTTCCGCGTAGCCATATTTGATACTACCTACTAGTGGCAGTGCAGTGCCGTGCGTGCTCTGACAGACATACATACTCAGCTATATATTCACTTCATCGCCGGTGCCCGACAATCCAGAGGTGCCCAACCTTTTCAACATGAACTGTTCCAAGTGCCAACTAACTATTACCGACGGCATCACATGTTACTCCTGCAGTAAGCAGTTTCATTACGAATGCGGAGGGACATCTGAAACTACATTTAGAAAAGCTAATAATGAGAAAAGAAGAACCTGGCGCTGCACTACATGCAAAACTTCACTCCAATCATCCGCTACGTCAACTAACCCCATAGAAGATGTAATGGTAAAAATAAAAATAAATATTTTCTGAACTTGCCTCTCTCAAAACACTTAATAAGCAAGTCAAGGAAGACATGTCTGAACTTAAAAAATCCGTCGACTTCAACAACTCAAAATTGGATGACTTTTCTAATAGATTCCAACCTTTCGAATAGTCAATGAGCAAAGTAGACTCTTTGGAACAAGAAGTTTCCTCCCTTCAATCGACCATCAAACAAATGAAAGAAGATTCGAACAAAAGGAAGCAATGTATGAGACTACAGAATATCAAAATAAAAGAAATACCTCAAGATAACAATGAAAACATTCCAAACATCCTATCAGAGATAGCAAACAAAATTGGCATACACAACTTTAAAACTAATGAAATCGGGTTCGCCACCAGAGTCTCAGCGAAAGACCCACTTCATTTCAAATTAATCAAACCAATAATTGTTAAATTCACCACCCGCTCGCGTAAAAATGAATTCATCACGGAAATTCGACGAAGGAAAGGAATAAGCACGAAGGACCTGAATTACCCTGGTGACGATAGAAAAAATCTATGTCAACGACCATCTGACTAGTTCTAACGAAAACCTCCTTTTTCGGGCCAAGGGGATTGCCAAAGAGAAGGGATTCCAGCTCACGTGGCTAAAAAACACCAGGATATTTGTGAGAAAAAATCCCACTTCGCCTCCCATACCAATTTTCAAGGAAGAGGACCTAAAGAAAATAGCCTGAGACGATCGGCATTCTCTTCGCGTCGTATAATGGATTTTTCATACACTCATGTGTCTCCCTATACATTTCCCCCCTCCTTTTATCCACTCCTATTACACTCACCCTCCCTCTACCATTTCACCCTCTCCCACAAACTTTCTAAATCAGTCAACACTTCTCATATCCGAACTCATTTATTGAAGTTATCATCTATATGTATAACTTACCGCTTACTCACTAATATTTATTCGAATACTCCCCCATGTCTTTAGCAATATATCACCAGAACTGTAGAGGTCTTCGTACCAAGACAACGACGATCCTTCAAAATACCTTTTCAAACGATTACGATTTAATTGCCCTCACAGAATCATGGCTCACCAAAGGTATCAGAGACGAAGAACTTTTCGATCCTCGATACTATGTATACCGTAGAGACCGCGATTACGCTTCCACCGGTCAGCGTCTTGGCGGTGGTGTAGTGATAGCTATTTAACAGGAGCTGATCAGCGTCGCCAGACCTGAATGGACTTCTTGTGCTAAAGACATTTAGGTCACCATTCGCACTAATACTACACCTCACAGTTTGCTCCATATTTGTTGCGTGTACATCCTCGGAGGGACTCAACATCAATATTTAATCGAAAATTTCCTGAACATGTTATCAGACGTAGTATCAAATAACCCCAATGATTCTTTTATTATCTTAGGTGACTTTAATCTTCCTGAAATTTCATGGACCCAAACTACGCCATCTGCTCACTATGTAGCTAGTAATTATTCTACTCACGTTAGTAATCACTTCGTAGACTGTATGCATTTTCCGAACCTCTCTCAATATAACGGTGAACTAAACTCAAGCGGCCATATCCTAAATCTGATTCTGTCAAATCTACTAATCTCCGTCGAATCTAACGACCCGTTAGTTCCCGAAGATGAACACCATAAAGCTCTGTCCATTAGTGTGCCATTTCAGGAAACCCCTTTATTGACGAATGCGAAAAGAAAAGTTTTTCTTTATAATCGTGGAGACTACGATTCAATTAATTTCGCCCTTGAACAAGCTGACTGGGCTTCCATTTTCTCTACCTCTCAAATAGAACCAGCGCTTGACGGTTTCTATACGTTTTTGAAATACCTCATAAACCTTCATATTCCTCATAAACTTTCGTGGAACTCGAAATATCCTCCCTGGTACAATGCTGCCCTTATTAAGGTAACTAAGGAAAAATCAAAATATTTTAGCAAATATAAAAACACAAGAACCAGGTTGACTATGACGCATTTTCTCTGCTTTGTAAACGGCACAAAGACTTATGTCGGAAAAGCAAATCCCGTTTTTTGAGTAATATCGAATACAATATATCCTCAAACCCTAAAAACTTCTGGAGCCACGTCAAATCTTCTAACGCATCCCAAGGTGTCCCAAAATGTATGTATTTTGGAGAGCTGAAAGCCAACTAGGCCAGTGCAATTAGCGATTCGCGATCGAAGTAATTCCGGTAGTCCCAATTTTTTTATATGTTATATAAACTGATCCCCTGATGTAAAATCTGAGTTTCCGACCTTGGTGCACCTGTGCTCGCGCCGCCATTTTGAAAAAACTGGCCAAAATCTAGTTTTTCCCAAATACCTCATTTCCAATGCAAATTTCGGCTAAAATATTTAAACAAATATAATAGAACATAAAATAACCTACAACTTTTGTAAAAACAAATTTCTTCTATCTCTAATAGGTACCGAGGTAGAAAGTCGTAAAGGTGCGTATATTTTTGAAAAAACAAGTTTTTTGCGCGACTAGGTTTGGTTTTTTATAAATACCTCGTTTCCAGTACAATTTTGTGAAAACTTTATTGATAATAATTTTGTAAAAAATAAAATTTCGTTAAAGAAATAGGTATATAATTTATATTTTTTATCTCTATTACGTATCCAAACTCTAATCCACCAAAACCAGGCCAAAAATTGAAACAGAGGTTAGGTGTTTTAAACTTGGCATTCATTGATTTTATTTTTCTTTAACAATTATTGTTCTAAGAACATATACGTTGACAACAATCGTCATGCCTGTGTCAGACCTAGCTATAAATATAGTAAATAGACTATTTCAACATATCGGTCGCCATAAATTCCCAATGGGAAGACCACTAAAATAGGCCAAGCCACTACATTTGTGCTCGCAGCTTGGTCTGACATGCCTATCAACGTAATCACAACATACATTTAAGATTATTAATACAATTAAGACGATAAGGTACATAAAAAAGATAAAAAATTGGTATTTTCGTAAAATTAACATTTATTGACATTCTTTTCTTTATTAGTTAAGTTGTCACCATAACAAAAAATAAAATTAATGGTAGATCAGTTTAGACAGAAGTACGAGCCCTTGACTATAGTTTCTTACTTCTGGCCCTGAATAGCTTCTTCATCTGTCTTATCACCCAAATTTGTGGCAACTAGGTCATCATATTCCTCGTCATCGTCATCAACGAAAGCTTCTACAGCATTCTCGCAGGAGTTGCCATTGCAATGAATGCAGAGTAGGGAACATTTCAAACCCGACTTTCTGCAGGTGCACTTTCCAGCGCAACATTTTTTGCATTGACATGATATGAAGTTCAGGAAGGCCTGAGGTGCAGCTTCCTTCAATATTGTTACTGGAGTAAGTAACCCAACAGCATCCTTTTTCCACCCCCATTCAGTCGGATCTTTATCGTGACCAAGCCAAGTCTGCACTTGCAAGTATGTTCTTGAAGCGTGTTGCTGGACTGCACCTTTGGTGGGTGGTAGCCTGGATAAATTGAATTTGTTCTTTTTTACTGCTTTGACGAAAATGATGTACATTAAATTTTCCAAATTTGATTTCTCGTTGCCGCCATACAAAAGTGCAAATAGTTGTTCGGCAGCCAAAGTGATTGTTTCTGTCTTTGCTTTTGGGTCTTGAAATACACGAACCAGTTCATTCACTGAGTGGTTCTTGAGAAGAATATTACAAAATTTGTGTTTGCCTTGACCGAACGGAGCTCCAGTTGTATCGCAACCACTTATGGCATGAAGGAATAAAATGTTTTCAACTATTTCAATGTGTTTAAAACATTTGTTCGAGTACAACGCGTTAGGTGATTTACCTTTTCCAACTTTTTGGTAATATACGTTGGGAGGTGAGAGAGCTGTGAGGAGTACCAGAAGATCAATATCCTGACCAACGATTATGACTACATCATGTTGAGATGACAAAGAATTTGCTGTGTTCACTGTGAGAACGTCAGCTATTCAGCTTGTACTGTCGTTATTTGGGATCGTGCAACTGAGGTTCTGAGTAGGGAAATAAAACGAAACTTGTTCTTCTCATTTCCCAGAAACTTTTCCTGTGTCAATTGTGGGTGCATGCTTTCAAAAAACAAAACTTCAGCAGAAGTTGTAACTCTGGCACGCCGTGCTCTTTCCACCCCTTTAGTGCTTTTCTTTTCCATAGAATCTGGGTATCCATCGAATACCACTACTGCATTGGATCCATAATGATATTGTACATACCTGACATATTGCTAGAAAATTACTGAAAATGGTTGAGCACGACCCCATAAAACTTTGTGCAGTAAATATCCTCCATCAATTACGTGTATTTTACTGCTTTCCTGTTCTGCATTATTTGGTAGAGGGTTGAATGATGAATAAAATATAGACTTCGTTCCTTTGCGCATGCCTTCCTCTGAGAAAAGAGACAATGGTACAGGAGAGAGTTCATATTGAAAATATTCTTTAAGTTAACTTTCAGACTTTTTGGCAATACACATACGATGGAATAGCATTAATGGATCTATTGCCATAGTCACACCATGATTTTTGACACTGCTGGTCACCGCCGCAAGAGAAACTATCGCATCATTACGTTTTAAGTGTAGGTTTCCAAAGTTCTTGTTGATAACTTTAGACATAGCTAATTTCCCCATCTTTTCAGCCATGTGACAAGTGACTTTTCTATCCCCGATTGTGCCACTGCTAATAGACATAGTCACGTTTGTTTTAGGAAATGGTTCATGGCAAGCAAACCAATCAATGAGAGTTTGAACGTCTCGATCATCCCTCTTAATTCTTGTAGGCCTCATCTCTACATGTTGCTCTGACGTTCCTGATTCAATCCCACAGAATGACTCGATACCCTCAGGGAACCGGAGGAGGGGAGTAGAAGGGTGGGGGGGGTTTCCCCCCCCCATACCGAAGTGCCCTCTAGTAAATTTATAGATGTATTTAAAAATGCAAACAAAAATCTAATAACGTGATAATAAACCGTGATAGATTTTCTGTGCGTACCTACCTAGATTTGTTTATTCTACTTACTTACTTATTCATTTCCTAGTAGAATTATATATACATATTCTATCACACCTAAATAAATGCAATGGAAAATTTTAACTTAAGCGAAATTGATAAAAATCCAAATATAGAAGAATACGTATGTGAAGCAGCCAGTGAATGCAATAGGATCTATGACAATATAATAAATAGACTAACAATCTTGCACCTAAACATTAGAAGTATAAATAAAAACATGGATGAACTTCTGGTATCCCTAAATACATTATGTTCACAGCCAGATTTCATAATACTATCCGAGGCGCACATACATGCAAACATAAATATACCAATCATCCCAAACTACAAAAATTACAATACAAATTATCAGATTAATAAAAATAGTGGAATTGTAGTATACGCTAAAGAAAAAATTTCTGATGTCAATATTACCGAAATACATATATGCAAAGCAAACTGTTTGTCATTAAATTTTGTTTTAAATAATATGCCATTCAATATAATCGCAATATATCGAACACACAGCTCTGATGTATCTTTATTTATAGAAGAATTAAAAAAAATACTATGTAACAAAAAGCATCTAAATTGTATCGTAATAGGTGATTTAAATATTAATATTGGTCCAAATAACCACTGTAAAAATAAAATAGATTATATAAATGCTATGAGTGAAATGAACTTTATATCATGTGTAAATAATTACACAAGAGAATTTGCAAACCAATCGCCATCATGCCTGGACCATATATGGAGCAATATTAAACACACAGAAAAAATTAAATCTATTATATGGAAAAATGATATAACAGATCACCATACAAATATTTTTATTTATGATTTAAATAAAAACTTAGGATTAAATGACTCTAGAAAAAATATTAACATAATTTCCAAATTGAACAATGTAAAATTAAATAATAAATTAAGTAACGAATCTTGGTCCTCAATACTAAATTGCCAAAACCCAGACATGTGCGCAAACTTCTTTGAAGAAACTTTAAATGCTCATATCGCAGACTGTACAACCTTTATAAATAATCAACCTAGTTCTAAATTAAGGAAAATCAAACCATGGATTACGCAAGGATTACTCATATCTATCCGGAAAAAAGAAAAACTTTTCATAGATACAAAAAAAAAACTCTACCAATAGCCAAGTAAAAAAAGATTACAAAATATTCCGGAACAAACTCATTAAAATTATGAAAGACAAAAAAGAAAAATATTACAGGGAGAAAATAATCCTCACAAAGGAAAACCCTAAAAAAACATGGAACACTATAAATGAAATAATGAATAAAAATAATTTTTTTATAAATTTAATTTAGATTAAATTTGATAATATTATTATTAAGTTCTGCAAGTGTTTTAGTTTTTTATTATTGTGACAGCTGTTTCGGCTTACAAGGCCATTTTCAAACTGTCCAGTTAAAACACTTGCAGAACTTAATAATAATATTATCAAATTTAATCTAAATTAAATTTATAAAAAAATTAAATGGAGTTCTACGAATTAAACACAAAAACAATAAATAAAAAAAAAAAAAAAAAAAAAAAAAAAAAAAAAAAAAAAATGAATAAAAATAAGTCTACAATAAAGGTCAAAAATAATAATGGAACTAAAATAAATGCTATCCGTGAACCAAAAATGTGCGCAAATATTTTCAACAAATTTTTCGCTACCGTCGGTCAAAAACTTGCATATAAAATTGACCAAAATTATCAACCTGATGACATACATGAAGATAAAATAACAAATAGCAATCTTTCAATTTTTAAACCGACTACAGAAAAAAATATTGAAAACATAATACAATCACTTCAAAATTGTAGTGCGCCAGGATACGACGGTATAACTACAGAAATCTTGAAAAAATACTGCAATTTTCTAACCAAACCGATTACGCATATAATTAATGTAAGTACTAAATACGGAATATTCCCGTCTAACTACAAAAAAGCCACTATAATCCCAGTATATAAATCCGGAGATTCAAAAGAAGTAAACAATTACCGCCCAATATCCTTTTTATCCAACATTGCAAAAATACACGAAAAAGTAATAAAAAAACAAATTACTGATTATACAGATAACCAAAAATGTATTAACCCTAGTCAATACGGTTTCAGAGATAAACTTAGCACGCAAGACGCAATTGCAGAATTAACTAAGCTTATTTACAAAACATTAGATAGAGGCAAAAAGTGCTTAAGTATATTCATTGACCTCCGTAAAGCTTTTGATAGTGTCTCACATCAAAATTAATTAATAAACTAAATAATATAGGAATTACTGGCAAAGCTAAAACATGGTTAAAAAGTTATCTCTATCAAAGAACTCAACAGGTTAAAGTAAACAACGAATTAAGTGAAATAGAAAATATAGATTTTGGAATTCCACAAGGAACTGTTTTGGGACCTTTACTATTTATACTATATGTAAATGAACTTTTTGAACTCCCAATCATTGGAAACATTATATCTTACGCAGATGATACAGTGATAACTATTGAAGGAAATTCTTGGAATGAGGTCGAAGTATCAGCTAATAATGCCATAAATATCGTTAAACTATGGTTTGACGAACACTTATTGACACTAAATGTCGAAAAAACCCATTTTATACCTTATAGCCTAACAGGGAATATCTCAAATGTAAATCTAAACATAAAAATTCACGAAAGAAATTGCCTCCTTAGAATCGCACCCTGTAACTTAAACTGTATAAACATTAGTAGTAAAGAAGAAATAAAATATCTTGGAATAATTATTGATAATAACATCAAATGGAAAAGTCAAATAAATTCCACAGTAGACAGAATGAGAAAACTGATCTATATATTTTTTAGACTAAGAAATACTGTATCATTAAAAATACTAAAAGATATTTATTATGCACTGGCGCACTCTGTCCTACAATATGGAATCGTGGCTTGGGGGGGTGCATATTTATTTATTTTTTTATTAAACGCCATAAAAGGCTTTTACAGTAATGTGAAACATTGGATTATAAGTACACAGTTCAGGGCTGTATAAATATATAAATATATATAAATCATCCCTACTCCCACTGGAAACTATCCAAAAAATACTAATAAAAATCATCTTAAAAAAGCCATATTACTACCCAACTATAAATGTTTTTCAAGATTTCCCGGTTCCCCCACTTACAAAAATTTATGACAAAATTGCACTCCTACAAATACATAAAGATTTCTTTAGTAAAAATAATTTACCACAATTGAATATTAGCAAAAGAATAATATCTGTTGGAGGACTAACCGTGCCACTAGCACAAACCACAACAGCACAGCATCACTATATATTCAAGGGTGTAAAATTATTTAATAAATTACCCCTTGATATACGATCGGAAGAAAACTATGAAAAATATAAAAAAAAATTAAATTAAAATACTCTTGTACCACCTCATAACTTTACTTATTGTTTAGAAATATGTTTTTGCCTTTTAAATTCTTTGAATCATTTATTAACTATCCTATATTTTTATTACTTTTATTGTTATTTTTTGTTTTATTACTAATATTTTTTGTTTAATTTAAACAACTGTTAAAATATTTTTGCTGTCCTCTCCTAAACACAAGCAGCTGCTTTATTAGGAGAGTGATTGAAATATTTGTGTTTATATTGTTATAAAATTGTAAATCTTGTTTATATGTTATACAATACATCCAATCTCCAAACTTTGTATATTTAACAAAATTTTTGAAAAAATAGTCTATGACCAACTATATTCTGCTCTTAAGCCCAGCCTGAATACGACCCAACACGGTTTCATTAGTGGTAAATCTACAACCACAAATCTTTTAACCTTCACAGAGTACCTGCAAGAAAATTTGGATAACAGAATACAAGTGAACACTGTCTATACCGACTATAGTAAGGCGTTTGACAAGGTCGATCACTCAACCTTGTTGAACAAGCTTTTAAAGATTGGTATTCACGGCAATCTTTATCGTTGGCTCTCTTCTTATATCTCCAACCGTAGTCAAATAGTAGTGGTTGCTGGATTTAAATCCGACTCTGTTGCTGTTACATCGGGAGTTCCTAAAGGCAGCCTGTTAGGACCGTTAATATTTAATATCTATATCAATGATATTGGTCACTGCTTTTTATACTCGCATACCATCCTATATGCAGATGACATGAAAATCTTCTCACCTATAAAATCAATCGAAGACTGTCACAAGCTGCAAAAGGATTTACAACGTTTAAACGCGTATGTTAATGCCCATTGTCTGGAATTAAATATATCCAAATGCTTCATCGTACGCTTTACTAGAAACAAAAACATATTTATACACGAATACTCAATTGATCATCAACCTTTATCTACCAAATCAGAAATTAAGTACCTTGGGGTTATACTTGATAGTAAACTGAATTTCAATAAACATATTGACCACGTAGTCACAAACGCATCTTCTATGCTGGGTTTCATAATCCGTTCCTGTAAACAATTCAAAGATATTGCTACTTTCAAAACACTGTATTTCTCATACGTTCGTAGTATCCTTGAATACGCATCACAACTGTGGAACCCAGGCTATGCAATACATTAAAATAGAATTGAAAGTGTTCAAAATAGATTTTTAAGGTACCTTAATTTCCGCTCTTTTCGATCTCATATTAGTAATGAAGACTCTGCAAAGTTCTTCAATATACAGACGTTATCTTTCCGAAGAAATATAGCAGATTCGGTAATGTTATTCAAAATTACACACAATTTAATCGATAGTCCTGATCTTGTTCAACGCCTATTATTCCATGTTCCCAATTGCAATAGCGGACAGTCGCTTACTTTTAATCTCCCTCATTTTAAGACCAATTCCAAACAAAACTCATTTATCTACAGATCCACACATTCATTTAACTTTAATTATTGCCATATTGACATATTTAACTCGACTTTACGCGACATAAAACAAAAACTCAATAATCAAAAAAACTCAAACTAGAAGTTCAATTCCTATATATTCCAGTCCTTTGCCTCTTAATCCTTATCCTATATTTACCCCTCCTCCCCCCCACCCTCCTTTATTTTAATAGTTTTAATATTTTCTAACTAAACAAGAAATTAATTTAAGAGAACATCTCTATGACATTGTACACCTTACCATTAACTATTCATCAGTGGAAAAATCATAATTGGCATAGTTAATAATATTATTATTGTATCATTTTATAATTAAAGATTTGCTGTCAACTTTTACAAATAAATAAATTAACAAAACGTTGGAAATTAATAGATTCTTGTAATAAACATTTGTTTCTGCTTTATAGCTTGCCCATACAGTAAAACGACGATGGTTGGGTTAGGTTAGTTTAGGTTCGTCCAAATCTGGTAACAAAACTTATTTTTAAAACCTTTCAACAACGTTTTGATTGCGAGTCACTGACCAGAAACATGCATTTCAAAATAAATTGACTTATTTCATTGGAGTGAATCATTAATAAGAGTTGATGCCCCAGTCGTAGATTAGCAGAATTCTATGAATGATAAAAATTACATTAAATTCACAAATAATTTATCTAAAAATTCTAATAATTATTGAAATTACATTTTAAATTAGACATCATAAAAAAAAGATAGATATAAGTAGTCTCAACGTGGCCGAACTACAGCTTGAAAATGGCCCTGGCCTGCGATTCTGGAGTTAAACGATCAATCGTTTTCGTATACGCCGTCTTCGAGTGAAAAACTTCTAGTCGTCGCGACTAACTTTTTCGAATGTTTCAATTTTACGTATTCTTGAGCGTCGAACGGTCGAAGTTGGTAGAAGAGATGATTATATTGGCACCCCTGTGAATATTGTCTATGTTCCTGATGTTTTTGGGATTTCTATGGTGTGACTGTAAAACAGACAACAGTTATTCGTTATTCAAAACAGAAATGGCTGCGGGACATATTACAAATCGCCAAAAGCAACTCTTAATTGAGCTTGTAAGCTCCGATAAAGACTAAGTAAGTGGGAAATTTTCACCCACTTTTACATTTGCGGAATCCGCGCGGTAAAACTAAAATTGACAGCTAGACTAGATTTTGACAGCCAATTCCATAGAAACGCCAACAACCTACCACTCGCTGCCCTGTTTCTACTGGTTATACCCAGTAGTTGTTTTGTGGAATGACTTTTGACGTTTGGCGTCGAAGTATGTACCTTCGACCAATTTCGGGAATAGCAACGACGACCAACGTACGTACTTTCGACGGCGATTACGAGCGCCCTCGATTCAGGAATAGAGCCCCTGAACGCAGTAACAGATGTCACAATAATAATAATTCACCAAAGTTTGGTAATTAAACATAACTTGATTGACTGCCGTAATATAGTACCATATTATGAATACGAACCAAATTCATTTTTAGAAAACGAATTTTATAAAATATATTATGATAAAACTATACTAACAGACCGAACGATTAGTCATAATAGACCCGATATAGTTTTACATGACAAAATAAAAAAAATAACTTATATCATTGATGTCGCTATTCCAAATTCCTGTAATATTCAAAAATATGTTAATGAAAAAATAAGAAAATACACAGATTTAGGAAATGAAATAAAAAGAATTTGGCATTCTCAGACTATAAAAATATTACCATTCGTTATTTCGGCTCCTGGCATTATACCTAGCTCTCTCATTAAAAATTTAGGCGTATTAGATCTATCAAAAAATTTATATATAAACATGCAAAAGTCTGTCATTTTGAATACATGTAGGATAACGAAAGATTTTTTAAATATTTATGTTGAGGGATCAGTAGGATTTATAGGCCCTGTTAGAAGTTCTACCGAGCCGAACCCTCTGATATGAAAATATCTGGAGTCGGTGGATTATTTTCCCATTTGATCTCTGGTGAGGTGACGTGTTGTTCTTGTATTTATTTTGCTTATATAATGCACTTGCATAATGTTGATTGACTAGATGATCATTTGTGGAAAAGTGTGTGGAAGGGTTAAGTTTTTCTTGTGGGGAAGATTTAACCCGGACATAAAATCGGAAGTTAAAAAAAAAAAAACATTTATTCTTTCTTTTCTTAGTAATATATAGAGATTATGATATCCTCACTGGGATCTCCCGTGCTGAGGATGTCATTTACATATTATAATTTAATTATAAGAAATTAATATTACAACAAAGTAACATGAATTTAATTATAAACATATATCATGTAGTATAATATATTTTTTAAGTAATTTTAAAATAAGTAAGATAGTGTTTTTTTGTATAGTTCAGATTAGTAGATTCGGTTTTAGTCTGTGTTTGATATCAGTATATTTTCTATTTCAGATCTCCCTATATTAAGTATCCAGCTTTTTATTTGAGATTTAAATGTTATAATGTTGAGGTTTTTGAGTGAGAGTGGTATTTTATTGTAGAGTTTAATACTATGATATAAGAAGCTTTTTTTCCCAAAAGTTGTATTAGTAGTTATTTGTTGGATAAGTTTTTGACCATGAGATCTAGTGTTTCTATTGTACGTGTTTGTCATTATTTCTTGGGTTTTGTACTTATGAATGTAATTGAGTATAGTTTTAGAATATAGTTGTTTAATTGACATAATGTTAAGATTGGTGAAGATTTCGTCAGTGCTAGTTCTTACAGGAACTTTCAGTATAATTTTCATTATGGCTTTTTGAGTTTTAATTAGTGGATTTAGTATATTTTTATTTGCACTGCCGCGATAATACCGTATTCTAACAGTGATTGGCAGATAGCCATGTAGATTTTGATTAAGTCTTTTTTAATGAAATAAACAATAATAAAATAAAACTAAAATCCTTGCAGAACTTAATAAAACATTATTTAATTTAATTTACATTAAATTAAAAAAAGAGTTTACGAATTAAACACAAAACAATAAAGAAATGATGTTAGACAATCTTTTTCGATTCTGATAAATACCCAGTGCGAGTTATTAAACCCCGGGTTTAAAAAATGTTATTCTATTGTATTTGGAAATTTATTTATTTATTATTGATTGTTATTAAAATGCCTCTAGGTAATATTAAATGATACAACAATCCCTCTTATCACAGACGAAATGAGTCGATCAGGCACATATGCTTAACTTCTCACTTTTGGCTTATTGATTTTTGTAAAAATGTCAAGTTATGAATTTCATTACCACCAACTCACTAGATACTGCTAAATACCCAATCCAACCTAACTTGCGTTTAGACGAATAATGCACGACATCTACCGTCAGATACGAAAATCATTTTATTTAAAACAGGTTCACGTTTGGTTTACTTTACGGACAATAGGTTGAAGATTAATTTTGTCGCATATTTTGTTCAACAATAATTCATAGAGTTTGCCCTTATTTTATATGTCCATGTTCATATTGCACCAAGACATAATTATCATAAATATTATTGATTATTTTAATTTCTAATATCTTATTATTTATGTCTACAACTTCTAGCTAGTTTGTCGTTTTTGTTCACGGTACCGTAATATCGACATCTATAATGCTGCATCCAGCTTACTTGCACCGATTGAAGCTTCACGATAGTAAGTTAGATATAAGTTAATCCTAGATTCTTGGTAAATTAGATATAAAGGTTTTTAACCCATTTATAAATTTATTAATAAAATCGGCGTAATAATAAAATAATCATTTTGAACCTTGAAACAACTATAAACAATTGTACTGTACAAGTTAATTTACATACAATGCGTATAAGTGACTCAACAATCTGCAAACAGCAAACAAATAAAAAGAATCCCTGTCAGTGCAGTGACGGTTGAGGTTTTAGATAACCGACTTGAGGTTCTAGAGAATTCGCACGCTGTTGATGCCATGCGATGAGGATATTGTTAACCTATATCTCTTCATTCAGCCTAAAAGAGGAGTAAGCATAGAAGCGAGTTGAAGACATGAACAAATCTTCGGTAGGAAATGATAAAAACATTACATTTCAAAAAGGTTCGAATTACACTTCTTGTTTTAAAAGATAAATAAAGGTGTTCCAATTGGATTGATTTTACAAATTGATTTGAACGTAGCGCTTTTATAAAGGAAGAAGATCAGTAACTGATTTGTAACAGGGTCTACAAAGAAACATCAAGACCCAAACTGACGATTGCGGATTACGTATTACGAAATAGACTCACATTTCTTATGATTCTGGGATTATTCTAGCAAGGAAGTTTTATTGACAACGTCAATTTGATTAAGAGTTTAACGTTACTGGTGATTCCAGAATGATCGAAAGAAAAAAGCTAATTAATATTCGCGGTACCTACATTTATTTTTATTTATTTAACGCCCAGAGGGCTTTTATATGGTTGGTAGTATAATTTTAATTTGACAGATACTTAGAAACATAAAAAATAAGAATAAAATTACATTTGATAAAAGCTATGCAACAAGTCATACAAACACAAGAAACAAAAACAGAAAATTACAGCTATTTGTAGGTTTACATGATGTGTTTAGGAGTATTGTTGAAATAAATGTTTTAAATGATCCACAAAACTTGCCAAGTTTTATTGAATATGTCAACATCACCCAAGTAATGATTTCCCACGGTGTGAAGTCGTTGTATCGGAGAGTGGGCAATGTAGTTACGCTTATGTGTGCTGCTGTAGAATATTGTATTTTGTCGTGTTGTTACTGTGGGTGTATGTATGTTTATAAGTTGCAGGAGTTCACAACAGTCGAATTTAGAGTTAAGTATTTTGAATAAGAACGTTAAATCGTTTATTTTACGTCTATCTTCTAATGTATGTATTTTTAGAGTATTTAATAATAAATTTTATTTTAAGTCTTCGACAGGGATATTTAATTTAATATTTATAAAACGTAGATTTTTTTTGTATCGCTAAATGTTGTTAATGTGAATTTTGTAAGATGGAGACCAAACTACTGAGTTATATTCAATTTGACTTCTTACTAGAGATACGTAGGTATAATAGTTTAATGGCTTGTAAAGAATTAAAGTTTTTAGTTGTTCTTAATACGAAGCCTAGTGTTTTCATAACTTTGTTCACAATTTGATGGATATGATTGGTGAAACTTAGTTTTTCGTCCAAAATAATTCCAAGATCTCTCATTTCCGTGACTCTTTCTAAAGCTATGTTATTGATGGAATATTCGAATAAAACAGGATTTTTGTTTCTGAAGAAAGTCAAGGTTTTGCACTTTACTACATTTAAAAATAAATTATTTTGAACGCACCAATCTCTAAACTTACTAATATTTGACTGTAGTATATGGCAATGATTTATATCAGTTATTTTATTGTATAGTTTGTGATGAAAGGCTTTAAATCACAGTGAAAGAAAAAACAGATAAACCATAGCTGCAAGAAAATATGCAAATTATTTATGAAAACGGACATGCTAACGACATCTGGCGGAGAAAGAATTGATCCAGCTTGCTTGCAGTAGACTCCTGTAATAGTTGAAATTAAATCAAGGTTCCGGGACGAGAGCAGAGATGTCGTAAAATCGTCTAGGACGACTGGTACTTCCCCTTTTCTAGGCCTAAAAATAAACAATGAAGGTTGTCAACCAATAGATCTAAACAAAGAGCTATAAAAATTTTGAGTAACCAATCAGTGAACGAAGGGGGGTGTGTCTACGAAAGACAAAGGATTGAACCTTGGACCCGACATTAAAAAAGATAATTAATTGCATTTCCGTTCCCACAAAAATTAGAGGTGAACGCACTATGGCATAAACACTGACGTTCAAGGCGACAAACTCTAGGAAATGTTTACAATAACCGAGACATTTAGGTGATGGCGAACCGTTGAAATCGAGTGCTTTGAAGATTTTACAAATTGAAAAACACACGCACGAAAATGCAATGGAAAATTTATAAACGTGATAGTATAAAAAAGGGACGGGAAAAGCGAAGGAAAGTTACTGGCGGAATTTCAACTGTAGTGCAATTATTTATGATAGAAGGAGGGTGTCATGTTCGATAAAATTCGTACTAAAGAGAGGAGTGAGTGTTGGAAACAATGGAAATTAATCGTTATCAATTTAAGATGAAACGGACATATTGGTAAATCAATTTTGAATGAAAAATCTCGCAAAAAAAATACACTTTTAGAAAAGTGCGGCGATCGAATGGAAGGATAGTACAGGGATTTTGGACTGCTACGAAGGTTCTAGGAAAATGAAAATTGAGTATTAGAAGAAGACAGTAAAATTAAAAATATATAGTGATAGATTAGATTCAGGAAAAGTAGACATTATACATAATTATTAGGTTAGATATATATTAGAGTTACCCAATATTACGGAGGGATCGAACCAAGATAAAAGGTTGGCGGTCTCATGTATATTTTGAAGAATAAACAATCGAAATCCGAACATGATTTTTATTTACGTTAAGGTAATAAACGATTGGAAAAGCGATTAACTTTAACGTTGGTCTTATGAAGTATTTAGATTAGTCAAAAGAGATAAAAATTAATAGGTTTGAAATTAAACTAAATTTACGAGTCTGGTACCAAAATTTTAAACGTAAACAGGTGTCCAGACATATAATTTATGTGAAATCTTGTAAGTGAGGGATGGAGGATGGGGCGGAGATTGGGTCAGGCAATAAAAATGACAGATATCCCAGAGTCTAATTAGGTATATCTCCCATAGAAGTGTGGAAAATTATATATTAATTAATAATAGATGAAGTATGAAATTTTCCTGGAGACCACACACATCGGGAAAAGTGGAGAAAAGATGAAAGAAAGGGTAAAGAACGGAGATAAAGAATAATCCATGTGGAGAAAAGCGATACAATTCGAATTTATCCGTGAAATTAATAAATACGACTTGGAAAATGAGTAATTATAAGAGTTATGAGAAATGACATAAGAATCAAGAAGAAATTGTGCAAGAAAACGTCGCGGATAAAAGAAAATCCAAGAAGATAAGGAAAAATTCAAATCTGCGGCATTAAGAGAGAAAGTACTGGTGAAAATGGAAAAGCCCATATAAGGGACAATAAAATTGAGTAGAATTCAGACGAATCGAAATTCAAAAATGCGTAGTAAAGATTTCAGCATGGATTTAAACAATTTCGCACGAGATGCATAAAATTGAGATCTATATATATATTATTGAGGACGGACCTATCGCAAATTGAGAAAAAAAAGGAACACAAAATCATGAGAATTTAACTACATTTTGTATGAACACAGGACAAAGGAAGCTTGGGCGATTAACACAGACTTACCCGATTCGGACCCTATCGACTTAGATTTGTGAGATAAAAACTAACTACCGCCCAGAGCCGGAAAGCAGAACATCTTATGGGAGCACATTCGATATTGATGGAAGGGGTGTTTGGATTTACGAGTTGATAGGAGATAGAATTAAGCATCAAGAGACATTCAGATACGTCTTTTGGAACCTGAGAGGGGTATAAAAGATGGAACTCATCAGTCAGGAGGACAGTCGCGCCGAGGGTTTGAAAAGTTGTTACATGGCAGTACTACGTCTATTGGTAAAATTCTAGTGAAATAATCTAAGTGTTAAATTCTGAACAAGTACCTGGACTTAGAAAGTTTTGTAAAAAGTCTTAAATTCAGTTTCTAAATTCTGAAAACCCCACCAGTGAAGTTTTGTTAAATCAGTTTAATTTGGTTAAACAGTGAAAATAAATATAATTTAAACTCAGTGCTTAAAAGTGTTAAGTGAAGTGCAAAAAGTGAATTGTGAATTAATTAAAAATTTAAAAATAATTATTTCATTCAAAGTGAAAACATTCAAATTAAATTTAAGAGTTTGTTATCGTTAATCTAAAGTGAACGTGATCGCGTATTGATATTTAAAAATAGATTATAATTTAACGTCAATTTGGTTAAAAAATAATAATAATAGTAATAAATACTTCATCTTAGGTTAAAAGAAACACAAAAACAAAAAAAAAGGATTCGATAATAATAAACGTTTAAACCTTTGTTCTAAAATTAATAGTAAGAGGAAAAAAATTTAATTTATTAAGAAGTTAATTAAAAGTTTGCACAATTTGGAATAAATTTTCTTATCAATTTAGATAAAAAGAAATTTAGAATTAATAAATTGTTCAATTAAAATCCATCGTGCGTATAGCGACAGAGTTAAAAGTGTTTGTCGTTTTAACCGGAATTTTAATCATCAGTCTATCATTTCGAAAAAGAATTTGAAACAGCTATCATTCAAAAGCCTAAACTAGAAAGGTGTTATTAAATCAACGGGTTTTCTGAATTAGAATTTCGTTCGGAAGAAAAATTAAATATCAGCTAATTTATACGATTCAAGCGAGAATAAAATATTAAATAGGAATAAATAGTCGAAAAGATTTATTTTGAAATTAGTTGAAAAATACAATTAATTAGGTAGGATTTCTTCATCAAGGTTGTTGTGTACTACCCGACCGGAAATACCTTGACGTGGGTGAGTTTTTCCTTTTATAAATAATTTTCAGGTCCCAGGAGACACAGAAGGGCTGTGAAGTGGAAGTATATCAATTGAATATTAAATTAAAACAACAAAACAAAGAATTACACATTAATATATGTATATTGTATATTTGTATATATATTTATAAATATAAAATAAAATATTGTATATAAAGAATATATATATGAGTAATGTAATTATATATATGTATTTTATTTATTAATCGAAACATCGAAATGGTAGCGATTTTTAATACCTACCCGAGGACATATCTATATTATTGGAAAAGAAAATATGTATTTATTAATATTCCAGACTATGTAGAATCATATATTTTATATTTATTTATTAATATATGTACTCTTTTTTAACATATTTTGACAATAGAGATATGTGTACTTAAATATATATATTTATATTTATTCTTCATTTAACCTAGTAAATTTACTAAATTCGGAAAATGAAATATATAGTTTAACTTCAATAAAGGATTTAAAAATATTTTAATTAATAGTGCACAATAAAAGTTAAGAGGCACAAATGACTTCTAAGGAATTTTAAAATAAACAAATCTCACATTTAGGTTAGTGTGTCAGGAGATGTTTATATTATTTGTTTACAAAACAAAGGATCACTGGAGAATTGGGTCAACCGCATAGTTTGAAAACGACCTTGGCCATAATTAGTTAGTCACAAAGGATTTTATTAATTACCCGAAACAGCTGGAAGATGCGTGTTCTCAAATACTTATCAATCACAAACGACAATTGAAAAATCACGGGTTAGCCAGATTTATATCAAAAAATTACAAAAACATTTAAATATCATTGATTAGATAGTCGCATAGATTTTTATTAGTTATCTGAACCAGCTGGAAGCTGCGTGCGCTCAAATACCTATCAATCACAAACGACAATTGAAAAATCACGGGTTAGGAAGATTTATATCGAATAATTATACGAAACATTTGAATTTTATTGATTGGGTGCTCATACAGAACCCCATCAGTTGCCTGAGATATTTGAGGGTCGAGTACTCTCTAATGTGGCAATCAACCACTTGAAACAATTGGAAAATCACGGGATAGGATGAACAAAAATTAATGTTGAACCCTGGAGATAAAATTTAAAACAAATACAGTTCATCAATAGGAGGCAGTGGTCGCTCCTATAACAAGACCATTAACCAAATCCAATAGAGATGGCGATTCTCTTAAATAAAAACGTCAAAACCAAACAAACAAAAGCCTGGAGTTCGATAGCTCTCCAAAACAAACTATCAAATAATTTCTTATTCTACTAGTATTTATTAGTATCACCTTATTAGTACGTATATATTCGGTTACCAAGCTAAGAATTGTGCAGAATTCTTTGTGCGAGATCCGAGCTTGGGATGCGAGGTAAATAGCCTTGTATTGCAAGTTATAAACCTTTCCCAAACTGTATGTATACATATATTTATTCGTATGTACTGTCTATTGGAGGATGCGGACCTGCATACAGCTTGCATTTAGGTCGGTAGACCACTCTCGCATCTTCTCTTAGACGTGGAATGAGGATTCACGACCCGTAAGTCCACACAAACCGTGAGTATATGATTGTATGTAGGACGAAACCGGTTCGCCCTAAGTAAATTGTAGTCCAAGGAGGTGTCGGAATTTGGGGGTATCGGGACCCGGGGGGAAACTTGAATGCAGTACATGATGACGTGGAAGGCTTCTTGGGACACGATAACTTAGGTATCAATCAAGGAGCCGTGTCAAAGGATTGTGCAAATTTCTAGTCCACTCCCGATCATCTCGTTTACTTGATGGAGGATTGGAGCCAAATTATGCCAGCAAATGGGCTATTCCGAGTTCGTCAAATATGCAATTAACTAATTACATTAACCTACTAAATCAATCTTTACATGTACCTTATAGCGGCAGAATCATAAAGGAGTGGTGCCACACAGACACAAAAGTTCACCAAAATCAAATTTACTAACAATTAACCATTTGAGTTATATTAAATTACCGGTCCAAATAAACATGTATAATATCTTTTATCAGCGTTTAACTACGATTTTGTTAGGGTGCAGGGAATCAGAATAATTACAATAGGAAAGTTAGCTCATTCAGAAAATTCATTTAAGTCTAGGTTTGCAATAGAAAGACTAATTCAACTTTGAACTCAACACCTCGATCAGAACCAAGAGGGTTACCACAAAAATGAAAGTAATTAAAATCCTATATCATAAATCAAAAAAATTACACAACGTTTGATGGAATTTAATTACAATATAAATACGGGTATATTTGCGTTCAAGATCGTAAATAACGTATTAATTAGTCAAGTACATATGTCTATAAAGATATATAGTACAAGAGAGCTTTAAGTAGCTTTCTGTAGATATCAAAGAAGAGGGTCCAATTTTCATGGAGGCTTATGTGTTGTAGGGGAGGAATTTTCCATCCCTGCGAACACATATGCAAAGCCTTAGAAAAAAAAATTAAACATCGGTCATAGCCAAGAGAGAAGAAAATTCTATATTGTTTTAAACAAATAAAAATAAAAGAAAATGGAGAAAAGGCTGAAACATTACAAGTTTGATGTCATCTGCAAAGAGCAATACCTCGACATCACATGGGAAGTTAATGGCCTTGCAAAGGGTACGAAGAATTTGGAGGCAAATGTGCAAATCACTTGCACATGCAAACGTTTGCCCTTTTGGGAACTTCGAATAAATCAGAGATAACCACAGACATAGGAATTAATAGACGAGAAGATAATGACGAGGGGTAAAATCAACTGTTGAAGAACGAAGGGAGTAAGGCTGACTGTGATTCGTCAATAAATCAATCTGACAGTAAATAGGCATCTCGCATTATAATATCACCATATACTTCTTAAAAGTAAAATCTGCTTTAGAATGAATAGACATTTTTACATGGGAGCGCAAATTACTCGCCACGTTATGAACTAATTTGCGAAGTCCAAATTCGGCAAAGTAAATTTCTTCTGTTTGCAGAGTCGTAGTTAGTTTCAGAGTATTTAGTTAAGACACTTTTACAAATGTTTCATAATTTACTTACCCCAGTAAACAACGATGAGCACACTTGAGAATCGCTACATTGTGATGTGATAGTATATGTTTCTAAAACTGATCCATATAATACGGTGTGAATAAGCTTAAAATAAAGTAAAATAATGCTTACTTATGGAATGTAATACGAAAATTGGGTTTATTCTCTTTCTCACATCTATTTTTACAAGTTTTCATATCACAAGTCAACATTTTTCCGTGTTATTTCGTAAAATGAACCGATGATGCCTCGACCATAGTTCGCACAAGAATGATGACGTCACGTTTTCAAATTTCACTTGAGGCCATACGCGAGCCCAGCCGGCTCAATGGAACCGGTATGGGGAGTGGGGATAATACGCTTTTAATCACTTAGGGCAGGTCTACTAATATTCATATGTCTATGGAGATAACACTAACGCACGATAAGTCTTTACACTTTTCAGCATTAAAAATGCATATTGATTTAGGAAAAAAAATGGATGACAATACAGAACCTAATTTAATATTAAAAGTTTATTCGCTTTCAAAATATTTTAAAATCATTCAATTTTTTTTAAACTTTGATTGAACATTAGAAGTTTAATAAACAAACAAAAAAACACATTAAATCTCCGTCCCAAGCTCACATAGATGATTTCCTTGAATCACTGAGTGCACTGCTCGACTCTTCACTCTACATCTAATAATAAGGACGTTATTTTATGTGGGGACATAAATATTAATACTTTGGATTTGAGTAATATGAAAACTCAAAAATATGTCTCACTTTTTGCTGTTCGTTGTTTGAAGGCAATTGTACTGGACACCTACGCCAGTCACATCGACTGTAAATTGCCGGTTTTCTCTCGTGGGTACCTTGGGTAAGGCTTTTTCAAATGAAACGCAGACTTCACGAATGTCATCGGACAACTGATTGGGCCAGATGTTTGCTTATTTATTTAAATGCGTCATAGCGTCAAAATTTAATTACTACAGTCCCACGGTTTTGTCGTGCAAGTATTCAGACCTGCAAAGGCAATATGGCACGTGTACGATGATTAGAATCTTATAAAGATGGGTCTAATAATAATATTCTGCTGTCCGTTACACTGCTAAGTATTGGTAAACCCGGAATCGAACCAGGTAATTAATTGGCTAAGCTCAGTAAAAAGGTAGGCAGGTAAGACTCGTGTACTATCAGGGGTAGGCAGTTTCTTTAATCATCAGCTCGTCCATCGGTTAGGAGGTTGGAAAAAGGTAAACACACAATGACAATACATGGGTAGAAAGGCACAAGGTATATTAATCATCTCGAGAAATTACAGGGTTGACATAGATCTCTCTACTCTCTTCTCTAAATTGACGACACGGATGAAGCGTGGATTTTACATGAAGTTAACTGATTTGAACACAAGAAAGGGGAATACTGAGAAAGCTTACGATTCGCCTTGAGATGTGGTAGGGCACGTCATGTTGACCCAGGTTTCCCGCGCTCAAAAGCAGCGGTACTGTTGATGTGGTGATATTCACTCGGGATATTACACGGAAACGGGACTCCATTGAGTTTAGTTCGAGCCGAGATGATAAACATGATTGGAAATTGATAGCGAGATGCATCTAGTTAGGAAACTGGAACGAGATCGCGTCCGTTATCGCGTAATTATGCAAGTCAGACATTGCGAGGGTTTGCGGTCCATTTACAAGAGACCCTGTTGCTACCGCCGAGGTCGGTACTGGACTGCGGGAGCGCGGCGAGAGCCGGCCAGTGTTGAACTGCGAGCACCCTGGGTGGTCCGTGCCGATCACGCGGCGCTGTGTCGTTTGTCACGTACACCGCAACTGTTTGCATGGGGAAGCTGGGGGTAACTATGCCTCATTTAATTTAATAGCGAGACTGTATTACGTAACAACACTAATCATAATTTACAATACAAGAGTTTCTTCTAACATTTCATTCGGTATAGATTATATTATGATCATTTAAATTTTAACCACAGGGAGCTGTCTTCGCTACGGATACAACATATCATAGTGCGATATTGACGGGATTTGTGAGCTTTGGACTAAAGGAAATAGCAAATGACAATGAATAAATAGAATCCGTCATAGATAACAATCTTTTTAAGTTAAAATTAAAGGAGGAATGCGTGTCAACGCAGTCCTGCCATCACTAGATGTTAATCAGGCAGCTCAAAATTTTATGAAATGTTTGAAAATGCGTTCGGAAAGATGTTCGTGGTACTTATGTTAAAATATATTGTATATATTTTTTTCACATCCTTGTACTTTTAAAATTAATCAAGCATAGATTTTTTTTTCACCTTTGTTCTTTTAAATTAATAACAAAATATGTTATTTCCAATCAAATATCAACACAACGTCACCCTACATGCTTATTACATTATTTAAGGTTAAACGCAACGCTCGTTGTATTCTACGTGTTCACAGATGGCGTTAATTAATAAATTTTGTTTAAATACGCTTTTGCAAAGTATTGCTTTACAGTATTAAGACAAATTATTTGTTTGCGCCCTCATATACGCAATATGAATATGAATAAATAGTTTTTTGTAAGTGTGATGTACGGTAATAAGTTGAGTATTTAAGCGATAGATGGCGCTAGTCATAAAGCTTATTCCAGAGTCCGACAGATGTCGCTAGAGCGTAACAATTACTTGTGAGATGATATTGACAGGGAACAAGCTTCTCGAACCAGAGAATTACCAACCCTCGGGTAATGAACAGTGTAGCTAAATCCAGACCTATTATTTGTAACGTAAATAAACACAATTATAAGTAGAACCTTTTACTTTTAACTAAGAGTTCCCAACACTTAAATCTGCTTAAACTTAAGTAAGGCAGATACAACAGTAAAAAACATTCACGGAACAATATTGTTCATTGTATATACATATTATAACCTTGTGTTATTTTTATTATTTTTTAAAATTATTAATCTCAACACAGGCTAGTCCTAGTGAGGTTAACAATTAAAGTGTTTACAATGATACCGTGTGAAGAAACAATAAACTTTTTTACATTCGTTCCACACATGATATCCCGAGGAAAATAATTTCGTTCAGGGTCGATGTCATTTTTGGAAATGCTTAGTGAAGCAGTGGTGGTCGGTGACATTTTTTAGAAGGGATGCTGGACATCAAATGTTTATACTCGTACTTACTGCGTACTTGATATCAAATATGCACATCTAGACGCTAGCCCACGAACAATATACAATTAGCTAACGTCTAAAATTATCTCCATAAATCCATTAAGCATATCTCCATAACTAAATTTTTCCAGTATCCAGAATAAGTTTTTTTTTTGCAAATGGCCGGGTCACAAAACTTTTTCGCATTAATGATTCAATTATGTTTTTTATTTTGGTACAATATTTTTTACATTTCAAAATTTTCCAGTAATGTTGGCCTCACTGGGTGGCTTGCCCGTGCTGAGGCCTTCATTTTATAATATAAAAATATAATCTACATAATACATTTAAAGAGAAAATAATACATTTAAAATATAATCTTGTGTGTGTTTTACATTGGTTTTTTGTGTTACGTGTAGGTTTTTTATTATTTTAGGCTATAAAATTTTGATAATATTGTCTTTTTTGTTCTTTAATCCATTTTGTAATTTTGTGCGTGAATTTATTTTTGTTTTCCTCAATTTTAATTTCAAGTTTTACACTGTTGAATGCTTTTATAGCATGGCATAGGTAGTGTCTTTGTCCAAAGCTTGAATTTACTTTATTTAGCTGTTAGTGATATTTTGTGTATGTTAAAATTTTTTTTGTCAAAAATGTAGTTTAGTAGTGTTTTAATGTATAATTGGCGTATACCTAGTACGTCACAGCTGTTTGGTCTTATTTGGTCTGTATTAGTAAGTGTATGTTTTTTAGTATTACCTTTAAGATCGTTTTCTGTGCGGTTTCCATGTAATTGATAGCCGAGTTTGTTGCTCCTCCCCAAGCAATAATTCCATATTCTATCATTGATTGGCAAAGTGCAAAATATATATCGCTTTCAAATGTTTTATTTTTTATATGTTTCTTATGTTTAGGAAAATGTGTATTGTTTTGAGGAGTTCATTTGTGATTTGTTTAATGTGAGGTATCCATCTAAGGTTATGGTCAATTACGATTCCTAGATACTTTATTTGTTCTGTTTTTTCTAGAGGAGGGCAATCGCAGATGTTGGTGTTTTTCATGCCTAGTGAGGTGTGGATTAAAAATAATTAAGACTACAAAAACGGTGATTTGTGAATAAGTGTGTGATATTATACTATCTCAAGTATATTCAGAATTTCAATTCACATATCACCTAACAGCAGCTAAGTTACTCCATTGTGATAAGTTTCCTGAATAAACAAGAAATTTTCCTGAACGCGATTTTTATGCCTCTATAAGTAGGCATTTTTGGATATTTAAATTAGGGAATAAACTGTTTACAAATGCCGATTGGTCAATATCTATTTTATAACTATTTTCGGATGCTTTTTCGAGTATATTAAATTGTGTACAATCCCTGTGACATCGGTAAAGACTAAATGCTTTTTCAGTGCTGAGCATTGAAAAACGCCTAATTTGAGGAACGACCTAATCGAAAAATAGGTAGGATTTTTTCATAATAAACTTTATTTTAATTACAGTACGTCCAAGATTTTTAGCGCGCCACCCATTTTATTGAGCATCAGCCTCCACTGTATAAACATGACCTAACGTAACCTATTTAACCTAGTTATATCATCACTTTTCATTCCTATATCACTTTTCAAGAGTGTATTGAATTGCCACTGTCCTGAATCGTCCGGTTACCAATATGGAGCTATTAAATCTTTTATTTACAATTATTACTTTATTCTTCTGTGCAGTTTGATAAACTGAAAGTAAAAAAGTTCCCGTAACAATTCAGAAAGTGGTAACACAATAATTATTAAATAAAAAAGAAGGCAAAAAATGCTGACGAACGATGAAGGAATAAAAGTTAGATGGATGAAGAATTTGAGGAGATATTCGTAAGCAACCCGAGCGATTTCAGTTTCGAAGCAGGAATGAGTGATGACTGGGTGGATGTCACTAAAATCAGTGTTTAGGGATTAAAATGATCAATAAAATGTATGAAAAATGGTAAGGCTTTTGGTTTCGACAATACTACGACAATGGTCGCAGAGAATAATATTTTGGTTGTAAGAATTATTAAGGAGATACCAATGTAGTTGTCATATGGTTTTGTGAGATCATCAACCAGAATTGATGTTAACCAGGTTAGAGGAAGGTTTTCGACTATTAGATATGAAAATGGCTATAATCATTGATCACAACACTGTAGGTACAAAGAAAAAGGATCATGCATAAAATGTGGCAACCAAAGGATTATTAGAACTCTTCTGACCTCTTCTAATAATGACCTACCAAAAGTTTTCTGCAATAGTATTAATATGAAAATAGTATTTAAAAAAATACCCGATTTTTAATTTAGTTTGAATATTCGTGCAGATTCTTACGGTTTTCGATTCATTCCAGTGCAATCTAGCGTCTAAATGAGAAGCTATTGTATGTAGGTACCTACCGTGGGTCACTTTAAATTTTTCCCAAAACCAACTCCTTTCTTTCACTTTGCTGTACAGACACATGAGGTAAACACTATCATGTCTAACGTGTACTTAGTATCATACTAAATTAATTTTTGAGGGGTTTTCGGACACGGGACGAGAAATGCAAGGAAAATCAGATTGCCATCAAGAGAAAAATCAAGCCCTGTGATGATTTGAATACTCACATAAAATAAACGAAATGAATGTACTCCAAAAAATTTTTTTGTTTAGACAACGACATAAGATTTATTGACAGGCGGGCCTTGAAGTGAACACGTTCCCACGGGAAGGGAGCAGAGATCGCAGGGACAGTCGGGTTTTGAACTTGGATACGTTGACAGCTCCGAGAAATCGATACAAATCAGAAGTGTTGTGTGAAATTACAGTTAATTAGTGAATTCAGATGGTGTTAGAAAGCTTTGTTGAATATTGAATTAAAGTGAAATATTATTGAACCGGTGTTTGTGTGAAGTGAAAGTGGTTGTAATCAGTGAGGATAGAAAATTGGATAATTTGTAGAGCGCCGTTTTGTGAAAAAATCACCTCAGGGGCGCAAGGTGTTGTGCGATCGCGATTGTGTTGATTTAAGCGTGATTTCGTATACAGTTCGAACTAGATTGCTTGTCTTAAAAACATGGAAATAATAATGATAATGATTGCGTTTAAAACAGAGTGAACGTATTTAAAGGCAGGAAGTGTTTGATCGGATTAGGGAGGGATTAACGATTGGCGAGATGGCGCTCTATCCACGGAGACCGTAAACCAGAGAATCAAACAAATCATAAAACTCGGGTTCAAATCCTGACAGAGATTAGGGAGGTAAAATTGTATTTACAGAATTATTTAATTACCCTTTTATAGGCGTAGGGAGGGGACCAAAATTGAACAAATTGCAAGGATTTCGTTAAAAGGAGGATGGAATGCCGGTAGGGAGGAGACCGTAAAACTAAACTGATTTAGCTATTTAGTGTGTAACCAGGTAGACTTCACGCTGAGAGTGGGAGATGGCTAACTGAGTGAGTTTTTTTATATTATTTATTAAATTCCAGAGGACCCTTTAAAAAAGGACGGATGCAACTGAACAACAGAAACCAAGTTTACAGCCCCTGCCGCCCAAGTAATGTTTCAAAAGGGAATGTGTCAATCAGATTATCTATCAGCTGTGAGCGTGGGGACGGGCCAACGACCTTTTCATATGTAGGCTGATAATATTTGTTTTAGGGGAATAATAATAATAATAATTGGATGACTTGTATGTCGCCGTTTTGTGCAAAATCACCTCAAGGGCGCTTCGGACCGAGGGTCATATTGAGAATTTACCTACTGCCGTTCTGCTATTCTTTAAAAACTTTACGAATCAAATTTTTTTTTAATTTTTTTTTTTTAATTCCTTTATTTTTCCCAATTTTTACATTAATTACATACAATATTATATAAATCAATAAGAATAATGGGAACCCACTAAGGCGCAGCCTATGCGTGGGTAATATATTTAAGTTATTATTTTATTGTACCTAGAAATAAACAAATTGTGGGCATATAAAATAAAAACAAGATTACATTTTGTATAAGCGTTTTGTATAAAAAGTGTTTATAATAGTGTATAGTGAAGTTATAAGTGTTTATTGTAATATATGTAATATATATGGTGAATATTTTATGAGAAACATAAATTGATACAAATTAAATAAAAAAAGTTTCAACTGCTGTGTCGAAAAGCCATAATTTTAATTCTTTTAAATATTGAGGAAGTTTAGTTATCACTTGAATATTTTTCGGTAAAAGATTGAAAGTACGAGGTCCAATGAAACTGCAGTGTGTTTGCATTTGTTTTGTGTTCGTTTGGGGAGTATAAAATACATTATTTTTTCTAATGTTGGTTCTGTTTTCATTTATTTCGAATTTATTTTTGTTTTTAAAGATGTATTTCATAGTTTGCAAAATAAATAGTTTACGGAGACAGAATAGTTTAGATTCTTTGTATAACTCATCCGTTGAAAATGTTCTTTTCCGACTATACATAACTTTGATGATATAATTTTGAATTATTTGTAAAGGTTTGATATGTGCATTAAGCGCACCGCCCCATCCTATTATTCCGTATATGAGTGAAGATTGCACCAAAGAAAAATAAATAATTTTCAGTTTTTCAACATTGAGCACTTCTTTTAGTCTGTAAAATGTGTACGTAAGATATCTTAATTTACAGACGGTATTATTAATTTGTGACTGCCAATTTAATTTTGTATCAATAAAAATACCTAAATATTTAATCTTTTCAACTTTTCCGAGTTCAAAGCAAGATGAGCATATTTCTTGATTACAGTTAACGTTATGTATTCGAATTTAAGGTTATTAGGGGGTTTATTTTTACTATTTTTAGAAAAGGTTAGGTAAAATGTTTTATTATAGTTTAAGAAGAGTCTATTACTTTCTAGCCATGATGAGACATATGTAATACATTTTGTTGAAATTCAAAAAAGTTTCAGGCCAGGATTTTCCATTCACTATTATTACTGTATCATCTGCGTAAGATACAATTTTACCAGGGATTATAACATCACATAAATCGTTTATATATATATTAGAAAGAGAATTGGGCCAAGCACAGTTCCCTGTGGTACTCCATTTTTTATTCCTGTTTCAGTACTATAAAAATCCCCTATTTTTGTTTTTTGTTTTCTGTCTTTGAGATAGCTAGTAAGAATTTTTAGTGTATCATTTTTTAAACCTATTTGATTCATTTTTTTAATAAGAAGATTGTGATTTACCGTATCAAAAGCTTTTCTTAAGTCTAGGAATATAGCTAAACTCTTTTTATTTTGATCAACAGATGTGTATAATTTTTTAGTCAGATCGAATATTGCATCTTCAGTGCTTAGTTTTGTTCTGAAGCCATATTGATTTTGGGACAGAATTTTGTTTTGTTCTAGGTAATTCATTATTCTATTTTTGATACATTTTTCAAATATTTTTGAGAGGTTTGAGACCAAGGAAATAGGTCTGTAGTTGTCTAATATGTGCGTTTCTCCTGATTTGTGAATTGATATTATGATAGAGGTTTTTAATTGTTCGGGAAAATGTCCCTCTTTTAAGGATATATTAAAAATATGTAGCAATGGAGTTAAAATGTAATGTTTTATTTTTTTAGTGTGTTACCTGATAAACCATCAATTCCTGTAGAATTTGTTGATTTTAGACCGTCAATGTGTTTATCAATTTCATCTATTGTGATGGGTGAAAAATATTCTAAGGAGTTAATTGAATCGTTAGTTGAGTCTAAGTGTAAAGATGAGTCTACAGGTATTGTATTATCAATTTTGCTAGAAGATTCAAGTATTTGATCTACTACATTTGTAAAAAAGTTGTTAAAGTTTTCTGCAATAGTCGATTTGTCAGTTATAATATTTTCATTTATTATAATCTCATTGACATCGGTTGATACTTTTTTTTTTGTTCGTGATTTCATTAATAATATTCCATGTTTTTTTGGTATCATTTTTTGCACTATCAATTTGTTCACAATAATACTTCTTTTTGCAATTTCTTATTAACCTATTTAGTAAATTTCTGTACATTAAATATTTCGTTTTCATGAAAGGCATAATTCTTGTGTTATTTTTTTGACAGGCTTTTTGATAATTTAACATCTCTTTGTATAATTTATCTCTTTGTTTAATAGAGACTATTAGTCCTACAGTGATCCAAGGCTTAATTTTTTTATAATTTCTCTTAGCGATGACAATTTTATTTGTACTCTTGGAAATATAAGCTTCTAGAGTTTTATAAAATAATTCTAATGCTGAATTTGGGTTGGCTATTGATAGTATGTTGTCCCATTTTTCTGAATGAAGTAAATTGTTTAATGTGTTGTAATTAATTTCATTTATTTCAACAGTGTTAGAGTATTCTTTTGAATTTGTGGTTAAGATGTTGTGTCCGTAGAATGTTGGGTAGTGGTCAGTAATGTTTGTTTTTAGAGTTGAAGATTTAGTTATAATGTGTTTGTGTGTTTTGATAAATATGTGATCTAGAGTCGTGGAATTATTTAGATTTTCTCTATGATTGTATGATTGATATCCTGCATAAGACAAACAATCTAAGTATTCATTTGTACATTTTGTTCTTTTGTTGTTTTCATTAATGTTTATATTAATATCACCAGTTAATATTGCAAAGTTAAAGTTATTTCTGATTGTCATTTTTATAAGTGAATTAAGTTCATTATTGAATAGAGATTCATTTAAGGAAGGTGATCTATAGATAGCTAATAGCAAATAAGTGCAATTACTATGGGTAAATGTTAATTTAATTGCGTTAGCTGTTTTAAAGTCTAGAATTTCAAAGGCAGGTTTTTTAAGACAATTTTTTATAAATAAAGTGATTCCATCGTGACCAGTATGTTTACATTCGGATGAAATAGTTACATATCCAGGCAAATTATAGGGAATTACTTCTTTCATTTGCGTTTCTGTTAAAATGACAATACTAGGAGAAAAATCAAGACTATCGAGAAGAATACAAAGCTCATCAAAGTGCCTTCTTAAGCTTCTAATATTCATATTAAGAATTGAAAAGTTAACGTCCTTAAAGTGATTATTTAGTTCACTAGTGTTTTTACAAATGTAATTTTCATACAAAAAATTTTCATCAGACATTTTGATGGATATAAGTAATTTTCACATGCAATGCGGTTAGATGGTCCTTTATTCTGAAGGGATGTCATTCGGCTGCCTTATATGGATGATTGGAGCTGTTTCATCTTTTTTCATCATAACGTTACCGTTTTTCGCCCAGATGAATTTGTAGCCGAGTCTTGAGGATTTGGCCAGAAACAGGAGGTGTTTATTTAGTTGCGTTAATTGTTCGTTTATGAAAATTTTGTTATCTTCCGGAAAATTTATATTTTTAGTGTACAAGACACCATATTTTCTTTTTTGGTCGATGATTTTGTCTTTTGTTTCTTTGTTTTGGAATGATACAATTAAGGCTGGATATTTGTTTAAAGGGTTTCTGTTTCTGATACGATATATATTTGTTATTTTTGATGATTCCATTTCGCGTTTGATGGTTTCCATAATATTATTGACTATTTTTGGTAAGTTTTCATTTCTTTAAAAGGAATACCTTGTATCTCAATGTTATTTTGTTTGTGTAATTGTTCCAGTTTGTTTATTTGCTGTTTTATTTCGTTGTTTTCTGATTGCAGTTGTTTGATCAGTGTATCTTTCTTTTTATTATTTTCTTCATATTCATCAATTTTATTGCAACAAAATTCTACAGATTTCTTAAGATCTCTTAGTTCATTTTTAATTTGTTCTCTAAAAGATTTCATCAATTGTTCCGATAAATCTTCAAACTTTTTTTCCATGAATTTAAATATTTTATTTGTGTTGTAGTCATCATCAGAGTCGCTAGATGGTGTTTTTTTGGTGGTTTTCTTTAGTTTGCTCATTTTAATGTATTTGATGAAATTCACTAGATGGCGTTACACTTATATTATTATAGTTTTTGATTATTATTTTTTCTTTTATATAAAAAAAGTTGCTTTAAGCAGGGAGCGAACTCAGCTCCTCCGCGACAATAGTGAGCGACGCTAAAGTTGCAATCCTCTACGCCACGGCCTATTTATCCGCAACCGTGATAATATTGGTACTAATATGTGATATTAGCCTGACAGTACAGTATTCGGTTTGCGCTAAATAACAATTGCGATAACACTTTCACTGAACACGACACAGATTTAAGATCACTTTAGGATACTGATCAGCGGGCGTTTTAATACAAGTACGCAATAAAAAGTTCACCACTGTTCCGCAGTTATATATTCACCAATATTTTTGGATTATTTCGATAAATTAACTATTAAATATTGATCATTTATGCAGAGCGATTTTTAGCGTGCACGCACAGTTCGAATGTAGGTACTAGAATCGTGGCGTTGTCCCTGCAATAGGTATTGAATAGCCGACAAAAACATTAAAATAGGTACTTACAAATTAGGCCAAGCAATATAAACTCGCAGTATAAAAAACACCTATCTACAAAGTACCTACCAAAAAACTGGCGTTCCATTTAAAACGGCGATCACCACCAGCCGGGACAAGACGCCGGTACAGTCAGTCGAAGGGGAAATTTTGCTAGCGTATGACCGCCCGAATAGAAAGCGATCGGATGCAACCAGACAGAACAAAAATGAATACTTTTCTTCTGTTATTTTAGTTTCTAATTTGATACTTTTCATCTATTATTTGACTTTCTAATTTACAAATTGGGATGCACAAAAACAAATCTAGAGTCAAAAGAGGGAGATGGTAATCTCCGAAATAAAACTACCAACCGAACAACTTTTCTCAACAGGTACCTTTCGAGAGGTAGGCAGCCTCTTTAAATTAAATGCAAAAATCAAACCAATTATCCGTTTATACCTACCTGAGAGGATAGGTATTCAATAGAAGTTACCCATACCTAATACACGAGGATGCTAGTAACCTCATGAAATAATTACTGGAACCAAATATTAAAATACAGACAGTCCTCATCCTAAATTTGGCATTTCGAGTAAACCTTACATATATCTCACATGATAATTGGCTGAATGGGTAGGCACACAACCTATCAATAGAAGCGGGCTAAATGTCGACAAGATCGTCGTGTGTTATCTATGTTATTGACCTGGAAAGGGATGTAAATTCCCGACGACGAGGAATTTACAGCGTTTTCTAGAGGTGGCATGTAACTTAGGACCTTACGTGTCACATTTTCGCGACTAGATTCGTGACAAGGGATGTCATGGTTTTCCCCTTCTACACTCAGTAAAGTAGATTTTCCTGGAGGTGCATTGAGGTTGGGGCATTTCTGAAATTGGTGAGGAGACCTGGTTTTCTTTATTCTGGCGGGACGGTTGCCAATTTGGAACAAGGGGAGACCCGGCCGGTTCGGATATCCAGACACGCAGATATCGATCGCCTTGTTCAAATTATCATACATCGGTTTTGTTTGGTAAAGAAGAGGAGCCAACTTTAGCTTGAACAAATTCATTCCCGTTTCTCTCCCTTCCCTCCCAAAATATATACATGGATGGCGCCGACAACTAACACCATAAATTTATCGTATGTTTATCACATATATAAAATCTAACACTTTATTATACTCTCATTACCCTATGACAGGTAGAATCACGTAGCTAGTTGAAGAGCAGGCGACTCAGAAAAATAAGGTTTATGAAATGGCTTTAAAACACAGCGGTAATAGATTCAACTCACTCTATCTCAAAAGAACCGAGGGGTACCACACACATACAAAGATAACTAGGTTTCTATACCGAGAAACAAAAAAGCCAACACAACGTTCCGTGAAACCTTTTTACACTAAACCGTCAAGTGAAATGATTACGTTCAAGGTCGTAAACCACGTAGACAAATTATGATGCACACAGTTGAAGGGGTGTGTAATAAAGAGAGGAGCAAAGGCTTGTAAAGACGGCAGGGAGGATATTCCTACCCCGGATATATACATAATCAAAGCCTTATGGAAAAGTTACCTATGGGACTTAAAGAAAATTTATCGTAGAAAGAGAAGAAAGAAAAGTTTGAAAAGGGCAGATCACTACAGCCCCCAGAAATCTCTCACGTATAAGGCCGTCAAACTGTATAGCAAAATCCCGAAGGAAGTTACTGATATTGAGAAGATGAAGTTTAAAGAGGAATCGAAAAAACATATTTTCCTCAAATATTTATGTTTTGTCCTTTTTTATATACATTTAAATATTTAAAGATCCATTGTTTGCCAATAACTGTAATTTTTTAATGTTTTTATAAATTTTTGTGTGATAAACGATAACCATCTTGAAGTTGAATATTAGTTCGCAAAATTATGTTTATCATTATGACGTTATTTGCTTGGAATAATTTAATAGATGAATAGCATTGAAAGAAATCGCCAACAATTCATTGAATCATGATAAACGTTTTCAAATAAAGTGACAATTAGTTTATGTTACAAGAGAGAAAAATAAGGAGGTTAAAAACGATACTTTTAAATGAAAAGTTATAATTTATGTCAGTAGTTTTGCGGGCGCAATAAAATGAACGTACAGGTACTTTTGCTTTCATTGTTCACTTTCTAAATCTTCTTATAAACAATGGACTGAGGTTGGAGTTAGTGATTTAAAAACTTTTTAAGAAAAAAACATTAATTAGTTATTAGTTTTTTACTGTACGACCGACAGGTAATTCCAATTATGGTACAATTTTATTTATTATTTATTTTTATTTTATTTACATATTTTTTTTAAAACTTGGTATAGTGATATTAAACACATCTATATCCGCTGGTAGGGCATTTAGCAAGGTCATACCTCTTGTCATGCTATGTTGGGCAATGGCATCTGTCCGACCCTGCGGTATTCAGAATAGGTCGTGGCTACGATTTCGACAGTATTTATCAGGAACGAATAAGCCACAGCATGACAGGAGATATGGACAATCGAAAAGGTTTTTAAGTAACTTTAATTCAAATACCATGAGTCCGGCACTACGCCGGGCCTCCAGGCTTTGGTAATTTGTCTCTTTTAGCAGTTCCACGTGATGCATGAATTACGGATATATTCCGTATGATCGTATGTAAACATACCTTCGGAATTTTTTTTGAATTTGTTCAATCATATTTATGTATTTAAGTTGATAAGGTATCCAGACAGTACTGGCGTACTCCAGCTTGCTTCTGACCACTCCGTTGAACATGGCGGTCATTGCTTCTATGTTATTGAATTGTTTGCAAGTTCTAATTACAAAACCAAGAGTTTTGGAGCAAGCCGAGGTAAGCTGGACTATGTGGTTTGAAAATGTCAGCTTGGGATCAAAGATTACCCCAAGGTCCTTGATGATGTTTACGCGTGTAAGTACTTCACCATTCATTCTATACTGGCAGGATAGCGGATTTTGTAAACGACTATAAGTCATAACAATGTTGTTAACGTGTGAATAATTAGATAAATAATAATAGATTAAGCAATATTACACAACCGGCTTCAGACTATGTGAGTACCAGCAAACTAATTACATACACTGGCGTTATAATGTTCACTACGCATTAGAAATATGTATTATCATTTAAATATTGAAATAATTTCATTTTAATTTTTTTTCGATTGTCTTTCCACTTCTGGACTCCTAGAGCCGCCTGTGACTACATGGTATGTAAAAGCCTTCTTGGCGTTTAACATAGAATAAATTAAAAACAGCCTACACGACAGTTTAAACATGACTGCGTGGTTACTAATACCATATCCTCGGGCATGAGAATATGAAGGGATACAGTAGGAGACAATCAAAATTGTAACCATTTTCTAAAGACAATTTGGAAATTCAATTTGGGTGGCGGGTTTGAGTACCGATGCCCCGTGAACTATTTATTGGATTACCAACATCTTTGCCATTTGTCACTGCAAGTGGTTCGCTTCGTTAGGTGATTAAGCAGGGGTGCCCGGGTTCAACGTGTGAGGTGTGTTCAGGATGCGCCATCCCACCAGCTGGGTGGGGTGCCAGATCGGTAGATGCTGGTTTGGGGAGACCCTTTGACCTTTTAAACTGGTCTATCAACCCATCGCCTTGTGCGTCAGGGGGAGGTATATCTTCATATGACCGTCACTCTTAAAGTTGGTTGAAGGCAACAAGGACCACTGAAACATTTAATATATTCAAAGATCCATGGAAACCGGAAGGAGATAAACAAGATTAAAAACAAAATCTAAATATGTTTAGGTGAAGATGAGGATATTAAAATTGTATTAAGAAACCATAAAAATTAAATTATAAAACCAAAACAACAACCAACAGTCCGCCTAAAATCAGAAATATCTGTTAGTCAGGAGGACTGTGAACATAAATAACTTATATTACACTTTACTTACCTACTTAAAAAATGTAACGCATGATAAATGTATCTTTAATAGTCCATATAAACAAAATATACCAATATCCATATATATATTCATAGGTATATTCATATATATATATATATATATATATATATATATATATATATATATATATATATATGTATACATATATATATGAATATATATATATGAATATTGTATATGAATATATATATATATATGTATATGAATATTGGTATATTTTGTTTTATATGGACTACTAAAGATACATTTATCATGCGTCATATTTTTTTTAATCACAGGTTATTCATAATGCATGATATAAAAGAACCTTGCCTGTTTAATTTACAAATCAGTTCAAGTGCAAGCATAATTATTCATATACGTACACGTGTAAACACCGTACAACGAGTTTCGCATGAAATTATGAACACAACTATTAACTACACAATTATTTACTCGTAAGAAACAAACAGCTTTTATATAATACACGAGATAAATATACAAGTTAACTGAAGTCAAGCCACAGAAGTTTCTTATGTTAAAATGCATTAGATAAGAAGTTTCAGTATCTTAAAATTAATTTGGTGTTAAAGGAAGGGGAGAGGAAGAGGAAAATAGGAAGAATTATGAAACAGAAATGATGTACTTTTTTCAGATTCCAAAATGACATTCCGTGCAGTCCTTAGTGAACAGCATCACAAGTCGCAGGCTAGTTGATTTACACACAATGGCTGACGAAATCTGGCGGAAGCCCCTAGAACCTCTTAATCCTGCAGATAGAGTCCAAATAAAGGATTTCTTCAAAGGGAAAAGTGTATTCATCACTAGTGCCACGGGATTCATGGGGAAGGCTCTGATAGAGAAGTTGCTGTAGTCCTGTGAGGATATTGGGAACCTGTATCTCCTCATTCGGCCAAAAAAAAGGAGAGACAGGACAGCAACGAGTAGATAAAAAACAAACTAACTAACTAATCATCACGCCGTTTCCCCGCAGGGGTAGGCAGAGAGGGAACAACTGTTTTAGAAAGGTGATGATATTTAAATATGTACATAATAAATACGTATAGTCGAACTTGGTTATAACGATCACGGCTATAGCGAGTTCGGGACTATAATGAGCAATTACAAAACGATATTTTAGTTCAGCCTTATCTTCACATAATTGTTGATTGTTATAACCAGGTCGATTCACTGATATACCGAACAAATAATTTCGTAAACACAATTTCTGAATACATGAATGGGTCGTTGGGTTTGAAAAAATAGTTATTCAAGAACGGATACATATTTTTATGGAAAATTTTATTTTTATATAATTTTCATGGACCTGTGTAAAATTGTTGGCTGAATGTAAACCATTGCTTTCCGTCGGACATAATGTAAAATTATCCTAAAATGCGACAGTCATGCGAGGGTTTTCAAGGATTACCCGAACATTTAGATTTTTCTCTATAGCCAAGTGGGCCGTATAAAATTGACACGCCAGCCGCTAGAATGAAGACCGATTTTTAACGTTGCAAAACTTTCTGTCTACGGTATATTCAGAAATTTTAAGCTGCAGAATAAGTTTTTTCGGAGCACTACGTGATTCCGTGAGGTGACGACGATAATTTTACCGATCTGAATTAATCGAGAACAAAGATCGTGCGAGAAGGTGCGGAATCGGCGTCTAGGCAAACTAAACCTTCCGAAATGTGGGCGAGAGGAGCCGACTTTTGATGAACGGCAATGACACGCGAGCCTTCGACTAAAGAGACGTCTAAACGTAAGGGAGAGAAAGAGAGATCGTTTTTCCGAGATAGAATTTCTTTAAAAAATAGTATTCATTTAAGACTCTTAATATATGAATATTTAATACAAAAATCCCAAAATTTCTTCAATTTTTCTCAAATTGCGGTCGAAACCTTGGTTTCGCAGAGGTGTATATTTTAATTATTCTGTTGTTTACTTCTGTATTTGAATGTGAAGTTTGTTATTTTTTGTCTAAAACCGTTTAGTTCATATTTCTAACTTATATGAGGTGTTTCGAAAAGCGAATAAATGGACTCTAAGGATAATAGCTGTTTGTTCTAATTACCGAACAAAGCCTGAGTAGTTGAAAATATAGAAAATGAACGAGATCTAATGAACGTTTAATTTACAGGATTTTAGGAGGCTTTACTAACACGTATACCTTTACAAAAAACCTTGCTGAGAGTGTTGTACATGGAGCATGACATGATATTCCAATGTTATTATTTCGACCATCTATAAGTAAGTATTTTTATTTAATAAAATCCAAATCTTTCACCTTAGGCCAATCATTTTCCTGCTTTAGATTGTGCAAAAATGTTCCTACCTTGTTGAAACTCGCTTTTAAGTTCTCATCAGATCATATTTAATTTTTTATTTATTTATTAATGGCGGCAGTATGATTTTTCCTTTCTCATCTTAGTCGGTTACTACGTGTTAAATAGCAAAAACTACAAAACCAGTGTTTATAAGTTAAATCTGATATAATTTGTAGAATCGAACTCGAGTAAAAGTTTCGTTTCTTTGGAATAAAAAAAAAACATATGTTGGGCTTGAATGTTCTACTTTGTCACTTGTAGGTATAATGTAAAGTAAGGAATCATCTATGAACATCTAATATATTTATTATATTATCTAGTTCTTAATAGCATGAAAGAGCCGCTCCCTGGTTGGGTAGATAACTTAAATGGATCCGTCGGATTATCAACAGGCTTCTTCACAGGTGTGGTCCACTGCATGCTCGTGGACGGTGACAAAGTAACGGACTATATCCCCTGTGACTACGTTACGAATGCTCTCATTGCTTCAGCGTGGTACACGGGACTCTTCAACACTTCTGACTGGTAAATGAGTCAAGTATTTGCTTTTTAACATTAGCAATAGCTGAAAAAATCCGGTGGAAGTCCCTAGAACCTCTAAATACTGCAGGTAGAGTTCACGTAAAGGATTTCTTCAATGGGAAGAATGTGTTCATAACTCGTGCTATGGGATTCATAGGGAAAGGCTCTCATGGAGAAGTTGCTGTGGTCTTATGACGATTTTGGGAACCAGTATCTCCTCATTAGGCCTCAAAAGGGATAGACAGAACAACAGCGAGTTAATGATATGAATAAGTCTCCGGTATGAATTTTTACATGATAGCTTGAATCAATAACCCTTAACACATATATTTTTTAAATTTAATTACGCAAATAAATAAACAAATTCAAAAGTTGATACTTGTACAACATTATTTCTTAAATCCATCGACATTTTTGCCATTGCATGTACACAACTACATAAGGTACGTAAATTTTAAGCTCCGATTTCCAATCAAATACATTAATATGTCAGTTTGATGAATTAATTGCATCCAATAACGCTGTCTGACAGGAGAATTATGTCAGACCTGATTTTGTTAAACAGAGTCATTCACATTTTAATTGATATCCCTGCCATCGTTGCCACTATTAAATTCCATGTGCCGACTAAGAACACAAGACAAAATGTAACATTTTTTTGCAATATATACACAACCAACTATTATACACACTCACTAACCAATAGGATGCATGATTAAGACCCGGCATTTTCAATTTCTACCGATTTATAAGCAGTTTCTCGCTAACTCCTTAAGTCTTGAAGTTCCAAAAAAAATAAATGTTGTTTTTGAAGATTATATCTATACATTTGTTTTGCCGAAACGTTAACTATATGAAATTCCCTCGATAGAAAAAAATCGCAAAGTAAGCTCCGAAACTTATTAAAAACACGTTTTGTTCTGTTATTTAATATGTTAAAGGAATGAAAAAAATAAGAGTGTATGTTTAAATGCAAATAAAACTATAACGAGAGATTTTTTTTTCTATTTTAAATGTGTCGTGTTTTATTAAATATTTTCTCAGCAGTCGCTTACGTCTGTTCATTTCAATCGCGTTAAATATTAGCGCGCTCTCTCTAATATTCAGATTTACATAAGACCATTTCAAACATTCGTCAGTCCCGCGCATAAATGAACAACTCACTAGATGGATATCTTCGGGTTTTTCGTACTGAGCCCATGGGTCCTAAAGTTTGCCATAGATAAAAGTCTGTAACTGAAAAATATACGTCACTACACGACATACTCACCATCGACTAGGATAGAAACTATAAAAAAGGCGTAACCATAGACTATATAATTCTCATTCGGAGCCAACCCAATTGGCTAGCCTAAAATCGGCCAATGACAGCGGCCTATAAACATGCATGAAGTGCGCACTGGTTTGTGGAAAATATACGTCACACGTCAGCCATAGAGAATACCGTGTCTTTTTTTTGACCCACTTTTTTCTCGGAGTTATACCCCCCTGGTCCCGCGCAGTCGGTAGGCATAGTGGACGTGTGTCAGAATTTTTGGCATCTAAAATTACGTGATTTATTGTAAATAATATTTAATTTAAAATATTTGAATACCTTATTTAACGTGAATATTGCATTTATCGGTTAAATAATATTGTTTTTCAAAAATGAGATATGATTAACAAACATAAATGAAATCTCCAAAGGCCGCGGCTTGTGTAAAAAAGTATACCGATTCGCCAAAAATTCGTTGCTACAAGGCGATGGAAGCTGATTGTTCTAAAACTGTAAGATTATTTCTTGAATGAATTCCGCAGTCGTTTTTTGCCACTCTGGAAATATTAGAGTAAAACACGTCAGGTGTTTAACAAATTCTGGGTATTCAGACTTTGCCGAAAATTTAATTTATACTAACCATTCCTTTAATAAAAAAAAAGGAGTCAAAATTATACATAAAAATAAAATAGGAATACGCCTTAATAATTTAGAAGCATTAGAAATAGTAGTAGGTTGAGATCAACCGAAACCGGTCGACGTATATTGCAAAATAAAGTGGTTTAAAACAAAAAAAAATATTTTGAATAACATATTTAATTCAAATGTATCTATCACGTATACTTTTATAAAATTTACAAATATCTTTATGAAATTCAATTTTTATTTAAAAAAGAAAAAAGTGAAGTAAAGCAAAAAATCGAGTATTAGAAATTATCCTCAAGGGACAACTCTGTATTACAAAACATGTTCAACTTTTTCAAGTTGTTTTTATAATTTTATACTTTATATTATTTTTTAGATTGCGTTCATTTGCGGCCAAGACATATTTAATGCATTGATAACTGTAAAAACCGAGTAAGTTTGTTTTGTATTGGCCATCAAATGATGATGATGTTTTTGTTACGCAACTCCACACAGGATGCAGGTAATTCTGAGTGATTATACAAGTAAAAAATAAAATGTTAATTTTTTGAAATTCCAACCCTTTATGGTCGATTTCAGGTAAATAAGTTAGTAAACTAAAGGATAAATAAATATTTTTCTATTGAAAAATATTGTTCTATAGGAAAAAACACAATGGATTGGTAACCCTATACGAACTCTATGACAAGTAAAAGTGGTGGGCGTCCCCCATCTACAATTCAAAATGCAGAATGCCGCGTCTTAAGAGGAAGCTACAAGCCAAAAATATGTATATTCTTTATTTGCCTTATTTCGTGACGAATACACAGGTAATAGGCATTAATATCGCTTGGAAAATGGAGTCAAGAAACACTCGGTTTCATGCGCAAAAGTGGTTTTTATTTATTTTGTACAAAAAATTATAAGTACGCAAAAAATTAACCAAAGGAAACTGTCACAGATAATCTTACCCATAATATTTAATTTTTTAAAAGTTGATTCATTTGTGCATTCATACATTTTTATTGAATAAATACATTTTTAGTAGCTTACATTTATATTTTATATGGAGTAAATAATTTTTTCATTTGAATTATCCTCAAAGGAAAAGATAAGAAAAGCGTCAATTTATATAAAGCATTTTATTTGGTATTCATAATTTAAACAAATTCGTTATAAAGATTAATGGAAATCACTATTTAGCATTAATTGAGCTTCGCCTTAAGTCCGAGTTCTGTTGATTTTATTTCCGAGTAGAGCCGATTTTCCGTCAGCACATATACGTCGTAATGGGGTAAAATATGGTAGATTGTAGTTCATAATGTTATAATGCAAACATATTAGATAACTCTTTAAAATTATTGTACTGTTTAAATGAATAAATAAATAATTACAAAAAGTCTTCTGTTTTACAAGTCCTTAGGAGGAACCTAGAGTTCAAACCCTGTTGATATAAAAAAGCTTAAAACAATAAAAAATATTTTTAAAATATGTAATTATTTACATATTTTTAAAATATTTTTTTAAAAATCTTTTTAAAATATGTAAATTATTATTTTTCTTCTATAAAAGTATATACATAAGTTACATTTTAATTTAATATAAAAAAGATTTAATTAATTAAATCTGTAATATCCTTAATTTGAGAATTGTAGGCGTTTTAAGTCCCGCGCGCGTCCAGGTCAAGTAACGTAGCTAGTATTTGTCCACCGAAATAAAAGTTTATTTATCAAGTACCAAATACCTAACGATCGGCGGATTCCTGTCGACCCTTACTACGTGTTGCCGTTAAATGCACGGCGAATTTGGAGAGTATGTCCAACTTTTGGTAAAATTAATTATTGTTCTCAATAATATCAACAGATGTAGCAAACGCAAGAAGTGAAATATCTAAAATTGCTATCTTAGCGACAATCAAAACCTTATGCGCAGTTGTGAGAACTAAAAAAAGGTGGGTGTTACCCAAATTGCAATTCCAAACAGCATAGGCAACCAATTTGGGGGTACTATTGATATATTTATTGACTTCATTTATAGAATTAAGCGTAATCTATACCAGCACTTTGTTAAAATTATAGTAGCGTTCTTAATGAGGTTTTAATAATTTGTCTTATGTTACTGTTATATGTTTTACTAATATTGTTCATACTCATTTTATCAGTTAACTGTTATATAATGATTTATTTTTTTTGTTTATAATTATCGATAGCTCACTAGGTATATTCTGTTCTAAAAATCCATGTAAAAGCCCGGTAGGGCGTAAAACAAAATAAAATAAACTGTACCCATTGGACATAGGAAAAAGACTACTCTAATTGTCATTACGGTTATCAAATATTTACTCTGAAAAATAACGAATTTACTCCAAAACGAAAGCTCTTATAAAAAAAGTTGTTCTATAAAATGTACAAATATCTGCATTATACTAATCGTAATGTTCGATTACCTAGAAGTACAGGATGCCTTAAGATTTTAAGAAACTCAACAGTAGTCACTATTATGGTACATTGAAACAAAAAAATACACTTTTTTATTTCTGACAGTTACCAGATTCAGCCTATCAATTTCTGCATATACTACGGTATACAAGGTGTCCGAGGGAAAAGTACGCTAACTTCGTGAGGTGATTCACACGATGGTAGAAGTAAAAAAAAAAATTAAATTCCAATAATTATTTTCCCATAAAATATTTTTTCATAGAAGAATATTTATTTTCCCATACAAACAATTCAACTTTTTACCATTTAACCATTTCGAAAAAAGTTATTTGTCTCTTTTACTTCTAAAATCACCCCCAAAGTTACACACGCATTTCACCCCCGGACATATATATCTACACAAAAATTGCGGAGGTGTGGTAAATGATGATATAAATATTATATGGGTTTTTCCATGTTGGTCGATATGTCGTGTTTTACAACTGAATTTCCAATTATTTAACTAACTTATATTGAATAACTATTCAGCATTTAGTTATGAAACATGACAAAGCAACTAAAACAGTAAAACCCATTTAACCACCTCCCTAAATATTGTGTTTAAATACTAAATATATACATAGTTTAAGGAGAAGTCTGAAGATGGCCGTGATAGGGTGAAACCGCTCAGAAAAAAATTAAGAAATAGTTAGAAAACATTTTAACATATCATTATAATGGAATTCCACCTCGAATTGTCAGTATAAATATTAATGTAATTATTTTCACTATATACACTTCGCTGCAGGGAACAAAAGTGGTCTAACTTCCAACATCATGCTAAAGACGAGAGATCTTGCATTGGATAAAATGCCATTTCAACGTCTTATATGGTATCCATCAAAAATGTTGCACTAGCAACGTCTTTGTATATACGAGTACCATACAGTTTAATTAAACACACCCGTTACCAGCTGCGGTGTACGACTTCCTACTTCGACTGAAAGGAAAAAAATCAGGTTGGTAATTTATTTCTTCAATTATCGGAAATTCTCTATGTGGCGTCATTTTAACAAAAGAAATACAATGTTTCGTTCAGGAACAACTTTTTCTTTTTAACTTATTTTGATGGTTATACACTGTGACAAAATCACGTTAACATCTCCTCCAGCATCTAACTCAGAATCATACTTAAATATATTGCTGTTTTATACTTACCTCTTCAGCCGTATGTTCTGCCTTCTGGCTAATTCGTATCGCTGGGGTGGGGACAAGGGAGGTGAATTTAATTAAGAACATCTAATATTTATGAGTCTCGATTTTATATTGGGTTTGTCAAGTTGTTAATACTAAACCTAAATTATACTTAGATCTACTTACATATATAACTTAACTAGTTGTCATATGGTTCGGATTACTTCTCCACTATTCACATTGTCATTGTTCACAGTTACTACACTGTTGTAACTGAGTTGGTTCTGTTCGTTGGCCTTAGTAAGGCCAAAGTCCTAGGTGGCAGCTTCTGCAGTTCTGCAACTCAGGCCTCCCGGCCGCGTCTGGTCACCGCGCTTTCTTCGCCTCCCGGCCGCGTCCTGTCACCGCACTTTCTTCGCCTCCCGGCCGCGTCCTGTCACCGCACTTCCTTCGCCTCCCGGCCGCGTCCTGTCACCGCACTTCCTTCGCCTCCCAACCGCGTCCTGTCCCGCACTTTCTTCGCCTCCCGGCTGCGTCTGGTCACCGCGCTTTCTTCGCCTCCCGGCCGCGTCCTGTCACCGCACTTCATTCGCCTCCCGGCCGCGTCCTGTCACCGCACTTCCTTCGCCTCCCAACCGCGTCCTGTCACCGCACTTTCTTCGCCTCCCGGCCGCGTCCTGTCACCGCACTTCCTTCGCCTCCCGGCCGCGTCCTGTCACCGCACTTCCTTCGCCTCCCAATCGCGTCCTGTCACCGCGCTTTCTTCGCCTCCCGGCCGCGTCCTGTCACCGCGCTTTCTTCGCCTCCCGGCCGCGTCCTGTCACCGCACTTTCTTCGCCTCCCGGCCGCGTCCTGTCACCGCACTTCCTTCGCCTCCCGGCCACGTCCTGTCACCGCACTTCCTTCGCCTCCCGGCCGCGTCCTGTCACCGCACTTTCTTCGCCTCCCGGCCGCGTCCTGTCACCGCACTTCCTTCGCCTCCCAGCCACGTCCTGTCACCGCACTTCCTTCGCCTCCCGGCCGCGTCCTGTCACCGCACTTTCTTCGCCTCCCGGCCGCGTCCTGTCACCGCACTTCCTTCGCCTCCCGGCCACGTCCTGTCACCGCACTTCCTTCGCCTCCCGGCCGCGTCCTGTCACCGCACTTTCTTCGCCTCCCGGCCGCGTCTGGTCACCGCGCTTTCTTCGCCTCCCGGCCGCGTCCTGTCACCGCACTTTCTTCGCCTCCCGGCCGCGTCCTGTCACCGCACTTCCTTCGCCTCCCAGCCACGTCCTGTCACCGCACTTCCTTCGCCTCCCGGCCGCGTCCTGTCACCGCACTTTCTTCGCCTCCCGGCCGCGTCTGGTCTCCGCGCTTTCTTCGCCTCCCGGCCGCGTCCTGTCACCGCACTTTCTTCGCCTCCCGGCCGCGTCCTGTCACCGCACTTCCTTCGCCTCCCGACCACGTCCTGTCACCGCACTTCCTTCGCCTCCCGGCCGCGTCCTGTCACCGCACTTTCTTCGCCTCCCGGCCGCGTCTGGTCTCCGCGCTTTCTTCGCCTCCCGGCCGCGTCCTGTCACCGCACTTTCTTCGCCTCCCGGCCGCGTCTGATCACCGCAATTTCTTCGCCTCACGCCCAGCATTACGTGGCTGGGCGGAGGATAACATATCTTGGAAATCACTTTCTCTAACTCAACTGTAACTTCTTCATCCACCGCCCAGCATCACATCCAAAGATATTAGAAGAACGAGATGTGCTATGAGCCGTTCATACTGTGCGGAATTGTTTTGGCCAGTGTCGCCGGTTTTGTTCACCAATACTACTGCACACCTTCGCTTACGCTAAGGTATCCGCACTAATACAAAGAACAGATTTCTGTGCGTACACGTCTCGATAGTATTCAAAGTACCCTAATTAGGTAGTACTCCGCCTACGGTCCGGCGGCCAACATAGCATATCTCGTTCTTCTAATATCTTTGATCACATCGCTGGACGGGGAACGCGTACTTCACCACCACTCCTGTCTCGGTCTCCTCTCTCTCCCGCCTCGATCTTGACTGTCTTTCTTTCTTGAGCTCGTAGGACCTGTCGCCCTACCCCGCACTTCTCACTTACTTCTTTAAACCCCCCGTCTGTCAACACTTGTCTTTGGGCGCACACTGCGGGACACTCTCAGTTTATATCTCAAATTTAATTGTGACGAAATTTGATTCGTCATAATCAAAGATATTAGAAGAACATATCTTTGGTCACAATACATTAATGAAAAATATTATTGAAGACGACAATAATACTGATAAATCTAAACGAAACATTAAACAAAACAAGACACAGACAAATAAAAAGATAACAATCACAACTAGGAATTGAACCCATCTCTTGTCTGACTGGGACAGGCGTCTTAAACCACTCGAACATTCCGATCTGTTATTTCACACAATTACACTACTAATACGTCATTGAAATCGTAGCTACAATAACGAACTGCAGTAAAAAATTATGTCAACAAACGCCGATTACAAATATATATTATTTTTTCATTACATTCAATTAATTATTGATCGTTATTTAAAAATGAATAAAACACTATCCGTTCAAAACGCCCTGCTTGGCTGGCATCACTGCATCGGCTGTTTATAGCGGAAATTTATGAATCTATAAGATAGAAATAGAATAGATTCTCTGTTATCGAATGTACTCGTACATACACTAACATGAATTACTTGTTTTGAAAGCAGTTAACTTATTCATATTTTAATATTAAACACCTGATATGAAAATAAAGGTTTTTTTATGATTGTTTTGTCGCTTACCGAATGTAAATTTTTAAACTCTAGAAATACCTCTTAAAACTAAAATTTTAATTACATAAACGTATTATAAAGGTTATTGTCACGCTACTTTTTCGTTTCATATAAAAATAATATTTAAAACATTCACAACCTTTGACGAATCTGTCGCAAGGAGGTAAAATTTTATGGTCGATGTTTTTTTAAATATATTACACTTATTCGAACGTGTATAATAAATAGATGCAAATACAAAGCGTGGTTATCTCTTTCGAACACTGCTTAAATCATGTATCTCACCGTAATACTAAAGGAAATATAATAATAATAATAATAATAAGCCTTTTATTCTGAACTTCTGTTAGGTACATTAATACAGTGGTGCCTCACACAACGAACTTAATTCGTTCCAGGAGCAAGTTCGTTATGCGAAAAGTTCGTTATGTGAAACGCGTTTTCCCATAACAATACATGTTAAAAAAAATAATTCGTTCTGTAGCATAAAATATGGTAAGATGACATAAAAAAAAGATAAATTTTTTGTTATTATTTTTATTTAGATACATCTAAAAACATAATGAAAAAAACACACATTTTTTAATTTTAAGAAATAATCGAATCTTGCACATCTTCATCCATTTTCCGCCGATGGTGCAGTGAAAAACCTGTCCAAAGTCGTTTGTTTCTCTCTTTTCTTCAACATCTGCCGGAAATAACGGACAAGAGTATCGGAGTACAGGTCGTTGATCCTGTTTGCTTCAGCGAAATCCGGATAGTGGGCATTGGTAAACTCCTGAACTGCTTTCCATTTGACCAGGATGTTCTTGATGTCAGCAGTTGGAATTGGTTGATTGTTTGATTGTTGCTCCTCGTTATCAGATGACGCTTCCCTTTGAGCATTGTCCTGTTGTTGGGCCAGAAGTGTTTGGAGCTCTTCAGTTGTCAGCTCTTCTTTGTGTTCCTCAATAAGCTCCTCTACATCCTCTTCCTCTACCTCTAATTCCAACCTTTGGGCCACTGTGATGATGTCCTTCACCACTGCTGTGTCATCAACTACTGCTTCTTCCTGAATCCACGAAGGCACAAGCATCTTCCAAGCAGAAATGAGGGTCCTTTGTGACACTTCTTCCCAGGCCTTCTGTATAAGTCGTATTGCCAAAAGGATATCAAATTTCTCCTTCCAAAACATTCGGATAGTCATATTGTCTCCACCAAACTCGCATTCTTCAAACACCTTATTAAAGAGGGCTCTAGTGTAGAGTTTTTTAAAGTTCGCAATAACTTGCTGATCCATTGGCTGGAGAATGGATGTGGTGTTTGGTGGCAAATACTGCACCTTGATAAAAGGATAATTTTGAAATGATAATTTATTAAAGGATAATTTATTAAATATTCTGCAATATTTCTTCTAGGTCTTTTGGGTGAGAAGGGGCATTGTCAAGTATCAGAAGGGCTTTGAGCGGCAGTTCTTTTTCCAACAAGAATTTCTTCACGGCAGGAGCAAAGGTTTCCAGAATCCATTCGTTGAAGATAACTTGGGTCACCCAGGCTTTTTGATTGGACTTCCAATGGACGGGCAATTTGGACTTAATAACGTTATTTTTCTTAAAAATTCTTGGATTTTCAGAGTGATAAACCAATAGAGGTTTGATCTTGAGGTCTCCGCTGGCATTAGACGAAATCATAAGGGTAAGTCTGTCCTTCATGGCTTTGTGTCCTGGCAATTTCTTCTCTTCTTTTGTAATGAATGTTCTGCTCGGCATTCTTTTCCAGAAAAGACCCGTTTCATCGGCATTGAACACTTGTTGTGGGCAGTATCCTTCATCCATAATAAATTTTTGAAAATTAATAGAGAACTTTTCTGCTTCTTTTTTATCAGCACTGCCAGCCTCACCATGCATATTAACGCTGTGGATTCCATACCTTTTCTTAAATCTTAAAAACCACCCCCTGCTGGCTTTGAAATCTTCTTTATTATCTTGATTGCTGCTACTTCCAGGGATGTTTTTCTTTAGATCTTCATAAATTATCTTGGCCTTGTAACAGATAATATCTTGGGTTGTTACGTCACCTTTCACCTGCCTGTCCTTAATCCAAATCGCTAATAGCCTCTCCATTTCCTCGTGGATTGAAGATCTATGTTTTTCATTAAATAGTTTTGATACTCCTTTGGCTACTTTGGCTGATTTTATTGCATCCTTGTTTTTCAAAATGGTGAAAATGGTGGTCTTGTTGAGGCCAAACTCTTTAACGAGGTCACACTGTTTTACCCCACATTCACTCCTTTTAATTATTTCCTGTTTCATTTCAAGAAAAATCACCTTCCTGCTTTTTTTAGAACCCATCATATAAAAAAAATGTTGAGTTTATCTTAAAAGGACGACTGCCGTGATACGTGTGCGATTTAATTCGTAATGAAGAACGATTGCTGCGATACGTGCGTAAGTTAAGCGTACTAAGCAGTGACTAACGAGTCTAACGACTGCCTGCGCGGGAGGATGCAATTAATCGGCAGTGATCGTAGAAGATCGGGCGACTTCGTTGTGTGAAGCGAAGTTCGTTGTATGAATCGTGAAATGAACGAAAAGGAAGTTCGTTGTGTGCAGCATTCGCTGTGCGAGGCGTTCGTTGTGTGAGGCACCACTGTATTAGAAATATTTTGTTTGTTATAATATATCCCGAAGCTCAGTTTGCCTCTTGGCATAGGCCTCCTCTAACAATTTCCATTGGGACCTGTCACGCGCTACTCTTCTCCATTGATGTCCAGCCGTGAGTTTTAGGTCGTCTTCCCATCTCATGTGTTGACGTCCTCTACTTCTCTTGCCATCTCTGGGATACCAGTCAGTGACATTTTTACACCATTTCTCTTGTGGGTCTCGGATCATATGACCTGTCCATCTCCATTTTTGTTGGTCTATTCGGGTAACTATATCGGCAACATTAGTTATCTCCCTTATTTTGCTACATCTCACTCTGTCCTGTTTTCTTATTCCTGTCAAACTTCTCTTCATGGCTCTCTGGCAGCGTTCCAACTTTTCTCTGTGGCGTTTGGTGAGTGCCCAAGTTTCGCATCCATAGGTGATGACTGGAATTATACACGTGTTGAAGACTTTCCTTTTTATTTGCATACTTAGTTCCTTGGATTTCAAGACTTCTTTCAAAGACCAGTATTTCTTCCATCCATTTGCTACTCTTCGCTCGATTTCTTTAGTGGTTTGATCTTTGTGTGATATTATTTGTCCAAGATAGATGTACTCTGACACATATTCGAGTGGTTGGTTGTCAATTTTTATAGTTACTGGATCAGAGTTTGTAAGCAATTTTGTTTTGTCTTTGTTCATGCATAAGCCGACTTTCACACTTTCCTCGTTTAGTGATTCTATCATTTTATTTAGGTGCGTTGGGTTTTCCTCGAATAGGACTATATCGTCTGCAAATCTTAGGTGGTTCAGTTTTGCACCTTGCACGTTGATACCATATTTTTCCCAATCTAGTTTGCGGAAGATACTTTCTAGAGCAGCCGAGAACAATTTTGGTGATAGAGGGTCTCCCTGTCTTACTCCTCTCTTGATCTTGAACCTTTTCCCCAAGGTTTCTAGTTGGATCCTCGCTTCGCAATTCAGGTATATGTTTTTTATAATATTGATGTATATTGAAGGTATCCCCTGCTGTTTAAGACTATCCCATAAAACTGTGTGTTTTATGCTGTCGAAAGCTTTGGAGTAATCGATGAATGCTATGTATATTTTCTTGTTATACTCGTTATATTTTTCTACTATTTGTTTCACTGTGTGTATGTGGTCCAGGGTAGAGTATTTTTGTCTGAAGCCGGCTTGCTCCCGTGCTTGGTTTTCGTCTAACTTTTTACTTATTCTTTCCAGGATAACCTTGGAAAATACTTTGTAGATATTTGACATGAAACTTATAGGTCTGTAGTTCCCTATATCTTCCTTTTGTCCTTTTTTAAATATAAGAATAATATTTGATGTTTTCCACTGTGGAGGGATTAGACCAGTTGTTAGTATTTCGTTGAATATTGAAGTGAGCATTGGTAGTAGTTCTTTTAGGGTGCCTTTAAGAAGTTCGTTTATCACTTTGTCTGGGCCTGGAGCTTTTTCCATCTTCTGACTGAATATGGCTTTTTCTACTTCTCTGGAAAGTATTTTTGGTTCGGTTATAACGTTTTTCTGCTCTTTAATGACGTTTGTCTTCTGATCGTATTTTTGTTTGTCGTCTGGGCTTGAATAGAGGTCCTGGTAAAATTTTGTGGCTATTTCGTTGATGTTATTTCTATTTGAAGAAGTAGTCCCCTTTTTGTTTAGTTTTGGTATCCATTCCTTATTTGATTCCTTCAATTCTTTAAGCGCTTTTTTCACTCCTCCTGTTTTCACTATATGCTTTTCTAATGTTTGTAGCGTCTTGGTCTTCCTATCTTTCCTGATGTTCTCTCTGATTTCCTTACTTAGTTTCGTTATAGTTTTTATGTTCTCTTTTTTAGGATGTTTTGTAAGTAGATTTTTTCTTTCTTTTATAAGTTGCAGCGTTGTATCACTTAGCTTGTACTTGTTTCTATTGCTAGTCTCAGCTTTTACTTTTGTTAGTAGATTTTCTAGCTTTCCATATTTTGTATGAGTATCAATGTTACTCGTAGTTAATTTTGCGGCTGATCTAATTTGAGATTGTGTTATTACCTTTAAGTTTTCATCGCTGTGGTGTTTTGTAGTGAGTGAAGCGAAATGTTTTCTAGATTTCTTTGGTAATTCTATTCTTATGTTGCTTCTGACCATTCGATGATCTGTATTGAAGTTGAATTTAGTTAGAACCGACGTATCTGTGAAGGCTTTTGGATAGTTTGATGTTATGTAGTCAATTTCGTTTTTGGTGTTGCCGTCGGGGGAGATCCATGTCCACTTATTCTTTTGGTTTTTCATATATAAACTGTTCAAGAGCGTTAGGTTGTGTTGTAATAAGAATTCAACCAGAAACTCACCTTGTGGACTTCTTCTACCTTGACCGAACTTTCCCAAGACATATTCTTCCTTGCATTGCTTCTCCCCGACTTGAGCATTAAAGTCGCCCATTAGAATAATATGGTTGTTTTGATACCTTGTTATTGTCTGTGTTAGTTCTTTATAGAAAAGTTTGAATTCTGTTTTCGTTGCTTGTTCTGTTGGAGCATAAATTTGTATAATCGACCATACTTTTTGGTATCCCGGTATGTCAATGTTAAGAATGGCTATTCTATCAGAGATTCAATTAGGTCTTGTATGTATTGTTTCATTGACCGTTTGATTATGAATCCTACACCTTTTTAGCCGGCTGTTTCGCCTTTGTGGAATAGTACATAGTCAATGCGTTCCTCAATCTTTTCTCCTAGTCTTCGCATCTCACTAATGCCCAGGATATCCCATTTTATTTCTTCGAGAGCTATTTCTAGCTCGTGTAGGCTTTCTTCCGTTCTAAGGGTTCTCGTATTTAAAGTTGCGATATTGAGTATTTTGTTTCTTCTTGTTGTTAGAGGGTTGTGGTCTATAACTCCCGCGGGGATCAGCCGAATTGGGAGACTTTTTGTTGGTTGGTTTTGGTTGTTAATTTTGGTTGTTGTTAATATTCCTTGTTTCCGATCTTCCGAGACGGTAATTAGTTTTTTGGAGCACTTAGTTGTGGGTCAGAACTTGCCCGGTTGACATAGTTCAGTATGTTAGGTCTGTTGGTCTCTTTCATGCTAGTTTTGGGTAGAGGTTGTGAAGGATTGCTTGATATTTTGTTTGTATTTACTTTCTTCTGTGCTGATGACTTGGGAGAATCCGAAGTTCCTCTTTTTCGCTTTTCGCTAATGTTGTCCTTCGGTTTTAACAGTTTATCAGTTTGTCATATTTTATGTAAGCAATTTTGAAGTGAAACTTCTTTAGGCGCGTAATGTATTTTCGGGGACGGAGTAAAACCGAGTCAGGATCGACACGAAAATGCGGGTACCCCCACCACCGCTCACCGTTCACTGTCCCTCTCTCACCATATGCGCTTGTTGAGGTGGGGGAGCCGCTCACGAACGTTCTCTCTCTTCTCTTCTTTCCTCTCTCTCAGACACCAGCGAACTGCGCCACGCCAAGCATCAGCTGCTTGGTTAGTATACTGCGTCGTGAGTGTAATACGAGTGAAATACGTAATTGATTGTGGTTCATACGGTTTGGTACAGAATTTCAGTGTTAAAAATGAGTAGTGACGAGATAGAGGTGATGAACACATCAGTGGCACAAGAGGAAATATCCCCTGAGAATCACCAAAGAAGAGGAGAGTCTGATTCACACAGTGATGACATTAACATAAGGTAAATATAACCTATAAGAGTTGATAAATATTTCACAATATAGTAGTATTGTTGGAATAGGATTGTTTAATATATTGGCGAGATTATATTAACAGTCAGTAATCCCTCAGAATCTGTTGTTTTTTATCATCCTAGAAATTACCTACATTCATAAGTATAACATCTAAACATTTTAATTTCCAGTGTTACAAAATAAAAATTAATAAAAAATGTATGAGTGTGTACTTCAAATTCAACTTATTGTTTAACTACAACTGAATCAGATCCGTTCTTGACACACATAAAATACTTATCACGGGCATTTGTAAGAAATTTTCAAAACTCTTGTGATCTTTGCAAATCATCAATATTTCTGTTGACACTTGGCAGCCCAAGTATAATAATAATTCGTTTATTATGCTTGCTAACGAGTGGAATATTTCGCAACTTTCTACGTATCTAGATTCCAGGGAATATTGTGAAACTTCGCAAAGTAAACATTAGACATTTGTACCTAATACATATTATGCATTTACGAAATCTTTTACCTTGAAACGAAAGGTGCAGCGAATGCATCTGGCCGAATTCCGCAATGCATCGTGAATCTGGCACAGATGGCATAGAATGCACATAATTATAACACTGCACTTGAAAACCTAGCAAAACCGTGTTATTTATGTATATCTACTTAATATCTAACTAACTTATTAAATTTCTTAGCATGACATAATTCAAAAATATTTTCACATCATTTTTCAAAACTCCTATGTATTAACAGTCAATTACAATTCGTGAGCTTATTATAATTCTTTTTTTCAATTCATTTATTATTATCTATCTACACACTTCCTTCATTTTATAACAATCTCAGGCGAAATTACGTAATGATATTTTATGGACATACGTAATAGGTACTACAACTATGTAATAACTAAAAATATCTAACTGTATCTTATTGTACTGTGTATGTCTTAACAAATAAATAAATAAATAAATAAATAATCTAGATTGATTTTCAACATGAACTTTTGAGAAAATGTGAAATCTGTGCACGCATCTCGGATGACATATTTTTTTAATGTGGCATCTCACATGAAGGTAATGTTCTTAGTAAAATTTAGGTACTTAGTACCTATCTTAGTACATTTGCGGCACATTTCATAGCACTCCTTATCGCTTGAAACGTCTTAGACATGTTTGGTTTGATTCCAGTGGGGTCGTTGATCATTTTGAAATATCGCAGATTTTTGAAGTGAAACTTCTTTAGGCGCGTAATGGATTTTCGTGGACGGAGTAAAACCGAGTCAGGATCGACACGAAAATGCGGGTACCCCCACCACCGCTCACCGTTCACCGTTCACTGTTTTCAGTAAAAGCAACAAATCATTAGCATGCGCATAAAAGTTTTTATGTGTTTTATTTAAGTACTTTTTTACTCGGTAGTATAATTTTGTTTGGCGCATGCCTTAGCTGTGGTACAGACGTGGACAGGGCTTTCCTGTACCGTCCGGTAAGAAACCGACAAACCAACAGAACCCACATTCATAAATTGTGGTTCATACGGTTTGGTACAGAATTTCAGTGTTAAAAATGAGTAGTGACGAGATATTTAATTGTAATATTGTTATTTATGTAATATTGTATACTTGTGAATAAATTGAAAATTTTTGGAACTATACATTAATCGAACGTCATTCATCTATAAGAAAATATTAGAAAAAGCAAATCCATGCTTCGTCGTTGAATTATTTAACCTCTAATTTTCAAACTAACCTAAGAGAGAAAATAGAGATGATGAAATGAAAATAGAGAGAGAGGAATACTAGAAGTTTCACTTCTGTCTTGCGTAGGCTTGACACACCCACTTTTTTTCCTTTCTTTTTCTCTTCTTCTAGTTGAGGTTGTAGCTGTTTTCGTTTTTCCAGGATTTCCTTTGAGTAGTCTTCTTTCACATTAATACCTGGTGGAAGGTTTGTCTTGTTCTTGAGTATAAGGTGTTTCTTCCATTGGGTCGTGATAGAGGCTATGACCGGACGATTCGTGTTTTCGCTTTGTTTCCCTATTCTGTACACGTTGCTAATTTCTTGGCTGTCCAAATGTACTCATGTGTTTACTATGAGGTCTTTAATGTAGTCTACTATGTCTCCTTCAGATTTTCCCTTTTCTTCCATTCCGAAGAACACCAGGTTATTTTTACGTTTTTCTCTATCTACTGCTTTAAGTTTTTGTTCTAGTTCTAAAACTTTATTTTTAAGGATATTGTTTTCTTCAATAATTGTTTTCATCTTCTCATCTAGCGCTTCCATCACATTTCTAGTAACGGAATGAGTTATTATTTCCGCTTGTTTTTCTAATTTCTCATCAAGTTTAGATAAAAATAATTCCATGTTTTTGTCCATTTTGTTTGTGTTCTGTAAAATTTTTTCAGATGGGGTGATTTGGTTTATGTATATTAGCGCCTGTTGTTGGGCAAAATTTCGGCACACCTGTAAGAACTTTCCGTACTTACGCCTGTTTGCAGTTTTAGTTATTTTAATTTTATTTATTATTATTTATTTATATTTTAATTTTCAGATTGCGCTTTTACTGCCATCTATTGACTGTTAGGGTTATCTCGTTTTGGTTTAGTGTGTGTACGTATTTACCGCCATCTATGAACAGGTACTTTGTAAATATGATAATAAAATAAAAAGATTTGGTTTGTTCGAGGATTGAACCCTTCTCCGTAGATACTGGAGTCAAACACTTTACACTTATGCCAATTCACTGTTGAGTCTCACTGACATTTTACTCGATATTAAACAACTGTCAACGAAATGTGCTAGAGTGTATTTTAGTTAAAGTTTGTTTTTTAATTCACAGTTCAAATTTGTTAAGAATTCACTTTTTGATAGATTTTTATTTTATTGTTATATTTTGTTTTGTTTTAGTTCGCTTATTTAGGTTAAGACTTTATTTTGGTTCACTTATGCACAATTAAATTTTAGACTTCCAGTTTTAATATCACTTTTGAAGCACTCCCCGTTCGAGTATCGGTAGAATAGACACATGAGGATATAGATTGTGCAGCCAGTTTTATTTTACACACAAAATTTCAGTTTCTTAGACGCTTTTAGAACGAGTTCTCAAAGGAAATAGAACGACCATTATTATGAGTCCGTCTCAGTTTAGTACTGAGTTGACCCTGTTGCGCTCAGTTGTTGGAGCGCAGGATTTGTTGTAACTTTTATTTCGAAAATCAATTGTTAATTTATGTATAACTGTTTTAATTTACAGGATGATGAGATTGTATCAGAAAATCTTCATAGGAAGCAAAGCTCTCGCATTTTTCACGACAAGCGAATGG